>NC_058080.1:440946203-442231203 GCF_014858855.1 Bufo gargarizans
TCTTGGTCTGTACAGATCACTTTTACTGTAGTTACCTGCTTATCTACACACAGAGGTGATATCTGTCATTCTAATCCTGCCTGTAATGATAAGACATGATCCTCCACTCACAATAGGTGATTGTCAGAGCTTATCTATTCCCTCCCTGTACAATGAGCTCTGCACAGGTCACAGAGCAGGCCTAGAAGACTCTCCCATAGAAGTCACTGAGGTCCCCTCCTGTCTGTTGGGTCTATGACCCATGGGGTTGCTGTAAAGCAATTTCCTTAATGCTTTCTAAATGTTGTTAAGAAAAATTTAGGCAAGATGGCCGCCCCATAATCATGTTTAGGAAATAGAATAAAAAAATTCCTATCAGAAAATAAAAATAAAAAAATTGAAAAAAAAGGATATGTGACGCTATCTGGTTTTAACTGGTCGGAAAAAAAAACGGTGATACATTTCCCTTAAAGGCAGCTTTACTGTTTGCTTAAAGTGTCATTGTCCCACAGATATTAGCCCATCATAGTACTGTGATAAAACGGACTCCAATAGACACCCCCTCTATATAGGATCAGCAAGACTGACATTCAAATGACAAAATGGCCCCATGGAAGGCAGCTGCCACAGTACTGCACAGAAAGTGGTGACACTTGGAAATTCGGGGATTTCGTGTATACATGTATTGCTGCCTTACAACATAATTACATGTCAGAGCAGCCATAGTAACAGAAAGCACTTACTTTGCAACATACAGTTTACAGACATTGCACTTTCTTGTCCAAAACCAATGTTTTCGGGTATGCATCGGATACAGCCTCCTATCTAAGCAGTCTTCGTGATGTATCAACCTTTTATGGAGAAGTGAAGAGTTAAAAATGTTAATTCCTCCAATACAAAAAGCACTAAATACCATCATTTAAAAAGATAGTTTTACTTTAGTCTAAACTGAAGCTATAATCCTCTGTTTTAAAGGAAAATTCATTTTTCAAATGGAATATTATTACAGAAATGTACATGAATACCGAGTTGCATAGCAACAGCACAAAATGCAATGGGTGACAACGACAGATCTCCATAGTCCTGTGTGATCTGTTGTCACCGTGAAAGTCTCCTCGTTGTTTGCGGTTCCCAGGGGATGACGTGTCTTCTTTTGCTCTGTAACACAGTGTGACTTTACGTTAAATATTATGCAAAGCCTAGTTATATACTCCCTACCCTGTGGGTCTAAAACGCGTGGGACAGGGGCCATTGGTCTCTATGGTGAAGAACAGTCATACCGTGGATTTACACCGTCTACAAGTGCTTGCTTTCTGATACAGCCCAAAGCAGTCTGCATGCTCTTTATTAACCCCTTAAGGACCCGTGCCGTACATGAATGGCGCAGCTGGACGTGACTTGGGGACCAGCGCCGTACATGTACAGCACAAGGTCCGCCGGATGCTGGGACAGGATCGCAGGGGAATCGGGGCACCATGGCTGATCTTACTGGCAGGCATCCATGTCGGGTAAGGGCAGCATGGTGTCTTTCCGTCCCCCTGCAGCTCCAAGCGCTTCGATTGGCCAGTCAATGAAGACAGGCACATCGTAGCGCTGGAAGCAGAAGGAAGCTGGGGGGAGGGGTTCATGGGGAGGTGACTAGTGCTGAACTAGTCAGCATCGGTCTCCTCAGAGGTAAGGCAGGCGACTCCAGTGTTTGGCGTCCCCTGCCAGTGCTGCGATTCACTTGAACAATGCTCCAGCCAATGGCAGCGCTATAGCAGCACAGGAAAGGGCTAAACCTCTCTGCAGGCAGCCATTCTAGCTGGTGACTGCATGCATGCAGAGAGGTTTTGTGCTTGTCTGCGCTGCTTGTTGGCCTGCTGGGACTTATGGTGCACCACCAGTGACATTTGAGCTTTCCCTGCTGAAAGAAGAAACGAAGAAGAAGATCTGGAATTGCTGCACTGATTTTTTTTTTGCACTTGCAGCTGTTCCAGATCCCGAAACCACCCTCCATCCCTGTCCTTTTTTTTTACTGATGCCATTTGGTCTTTTTTTAAATTCATTTTTAACAATTTTCCAACTATGCACCACTTTTTCTGCGTGCAAGCTGTGACCAAGCGCTGTAAACCACTGTCCACCTGGGCTCATTTTTTTGGTGCAGATATAATTTTTTTCATCTGTGTTTTTTTTTTATAGTTAGAAATATATATACATATATATATATATATATATATATATATATATGTGTATGTATCTCAAAAATCGGACAGCACTCCAAAAGAAACGAAATTTATTCACCCATGTGGCAAAAAACAGAGCCTTTCTCAAGTGTATTATATACAGTATATATATAATCTCCATATACATATATATAGCATTTAGTTTTAGTTAGGTAGTGTTAGTGTAGATTCTTAACATATTTCACACGTCACACCTCAATAAAATAAAAATGGCCCGTCCGTCCCAACGAGTATGCTCAGCTGAAGAGGCATACGCCCAAGCCTCTGATACTGAGTCTGCCAGTGAGGGAGAAGAGGATGCCACTTTCCTCTACTCCTCCATTATCATCATCATCCGCTAATGAGGGACCCTCTAGAAGGTCCCCCAGAACAACAGCTGAGGCAGCACCCAGAGTGAGCCCATATGGACCCCCACTCTGACGATTATCAGCCCCAAATTCCAGATTTTGAGGTAAGCTCCAGGATACAGGTAGACTGTGCGGGCTTCACTGAACTAGATTTAATGGTGGCCCAAACCAATTTATACGCTCAACAATTCATTGATCAGAACCCTACATCGGCATACGCTAGACCCCTAGGTTGGACCCCAGTAAGTGCAGCAGAAATGATGAAGTTTTGGGGACTTGTGCTGCATATGGGTGTTGTAAAGAAGCCAAATGTTAGACAAAATTGGAGTTCGGACATTTTCTACCAGACTCCAATTTAGATTCCCGGATAGAACCCCCAGAATGCCTACCCATTCTAGGAGTTAGTGGGAAGATCATGTGGGACTTACTGCACCCACTGCTGGATAAGGGTTACACCTCTATGTGGATAACTATTAGGGCTGTTTCACATGAGCGGATGCCGTGCGTGACATCCGCTCCGTGAATGACAGCCAAGACCCGATGCAGACTGCAGAGGCACGGAGCATTAACATGACTGATAATGCTCCGTGCCTCTCTGTGATCTCTTTACTACGAAATCACAGTGAGATAAAGTTGTCATTGTGATTTCGTAGTAAAGAGACCACAGAGAGGCACGGAGCATTATCAATCAGGTTAATGCTCCGTGCCTCTGCAGTCTGCATCGGGTCTTGGCTGTGATTCACGGAGCGGATGCCACGCACGGATCCGCTCGTGTGAAACAGCCCTTATACTAGCATACCCCTATTCATGTCCCTAACTGCCAGAGGTACTGTGGCTTGCGGCACAGTGTGCAAAAATCAGAGAGGCCTCCCTAAATCCCTGCTAAGGCAACCACTGAGAATGGGTGAAAGTAGGGCTCTCCTTCATGAGAACAAGTACAAGGATAAGATGGGTGTCCTTGTACTGTCCACCATTCACACTAACGCCAGCTCCCCTGCTCCTGTATGAGGCACCACAACCACTATCCCCAAACCAGTTTGTATCCTGGACTATAACAGGCACATGGGAGGGGTGGATCTTTCAGATCAACTTCTGAAGCCCTACAGTGCCACACGAAAAACAAAAGTGTGGTACAAAAAGCTGATTGTACAGATGGCAATGTGCAATGCGTGCGTGTTATTTCAATCTGCAGGCAACATAGGAACTTTGCTTCAGTTCCAAGAGGTGGTTATCAAAGCCAGGCTGGGGAGGTTCCCACTACTTCAGGAAATCATGGTGCCATGTTGTACCATGGCAACATTTAACAGGTCAAATCCCCCAGACAGCAAGGAAGGGAAGGACCCAAAAAAGATGCAGGGTGTGTTCCAAAAGGGGGATAAGGAAAGACACCATTTACCACTGTGAAACCTGCCCTGAAAAACCTGAGTGTTTTAAAATCTACCACTCATCCATAGAGTATTAATTTAATTTCACCCATGATGTACCCTGTAGTTTTACCACCTTGTAATCTCTGATTTAGTCCGCTTAGCTTACAGATCCACTTTTCACCAACCACTACATATTCATTTCTGTGAAACACCTGTTAGGTCAAAAGTGCCCTTTCCACCCCTTAAAATGTTTGGACGGGGTTGGCTCTTTCCAAAATGGGGTCACTTCTTGGGGTTTTTAATTTCTGGGGATCTCAGGAATCTTTTAAATGCGACATGGCACCTAAAATCAATGTCTGCCAATTCAGGTGAGAAAAATCTATATTTTGCTGTTTGATTCTAGAGCCCTGCTGTGCACCCATACATCATTATTTGAGCACATATGGGGTGTTGTCGTATTCTGGGGGAAAGCGGGAACAAAATGTGGGGTGCACTTTGTCCTGTTACCCTTTGGAAAAGTGAAAAATGTGGGTGTAAAGCAACTTTTTTGTGAAGAAAATGCAATTTTTCATTTTCACTGCCAAGTGTTTCCTAATTATAGGAAACACCTTTGAGGTCAAAGTCCTCACTACAAACCTTGAAAGATTCTTTGAGGGGTGTAGTTTCCAAAATGGGGTCACTTTTTTGGGGTTTCCACTGTAGGGCCACCACAGAGTGTCTTCATAAGCGGCATAGCTCCCACGTACCATTCCAGCTAAATCCGCTCTCCTAAAGCCATATGGTGCTCCTTCCACTCTGAAGCCTGCTGTGCGCCCACACATCAGTTTTTGAGCACATATGGTGTGTTTCTGTAAACTCCAGATTCAGAGTAATAGATTTTGAGTTTTGTTTGGCTGTTAACCCTTGATGTGTTGCAGACAAAATAGATAAAAATTTAAAATCTGTCCCAAAAAAATTTAAATTTTGAAATTTCATTCCCATTTTCCTTTAATTCTCGTGGGGCCCTAAAGTGTTAACAAAGTTTGTAAAATCAGTTTTGAATAGCTTGAGGGGTGTAGTTTCTAAAATGGGGTGATTTATGGGTGGTTTTTAATATGTAAGCCCCACAAAGTGACTTCATAACTTAACTGGCCCTTAAAAAATTGTGTTTTGGTAATTTTCTTAAAATTTTAAGATTTGCTTCTAAACCTCTAAGCCTTCTAACGTCCCCAAAAAATAAAATTTCATTTTCAAAATGATCCAAATATGAAGTAGACATATGGGGAATGTAAACTAATAACTATTTTTGGAGTTATTACTATAAAAGTTGAGAAATTGAAATTCGGAAATTTGTTAATTTTTCCAAATTGTTTGTAAATGTAGTATTTTTTTTATAAATAAAAATGAAATATTTTGACTCAAATTTACCACTGTCATGAAGTACAATATGTGACCAGAAAACTATCTCAGAGTGGCTATCACACACATAAAGTGACACGTCAGATTTGCTAAAAAATGGCCTGGTCCTTAAGATGAAAAATGGCAGGGTCCTGAAGGGATTAAAATGCAGACATAGTGAGCGCGCTGGCCAATGACACCCCACTGCAGTTATATGTCCAGTGTTGTCATGGCACAGATTTCTAGATGCATAAACCTACAGAATGAAAGAGTAAATACAATGTCCTACCAGGGGTACTCTGGTTACATTAACCCTTTATTGACCAGCACGTTTTGGGCCTTACTGACCAAGCGTTTTTAATTTTTATTTTTTTTCGTCTCCTTCCAGGAGCTATAACTTTTTTATTTTTCTATCTTATATAGCTGTATGAGGGATTGTTTTCTGCAGGACAAGTTGTAGTTTTAATGGCGCCATTTTGGGGTACACATAACTTTCTGTTTATCTTTTACTAACTTTGTGGGTGGGAGATAGGTAAAACAAAAATGCTGCCACTGAGATTTTACGTTATAAAATTTTCATTGTTCATTTTTCGGTATAAATAACAGAATATCTTTATATTTTTATATAACTTTTTTTTATTTTTTTTTCTATGGAGTTGTGTGAGGGTATGATTTTGGGGGAAAACGACTTGTAGTTTTCATTCGTATCATTTTGGCATAAATGATGCTTTTTGATTGCTTGTTATGTTTTTTTTCAGTGGCAACTAAATAAATTAGCAGTTCTGTCTTTTTTTTTTTTTTTTTTTTTTTTTACGGCATTCACCATAGGGGATAAATTACATAATATTTATGAAGTGCGGGTTGTTATGGACGTGTTGATTCTTTTTTGCAATTTTTGTTCATTTTTTTTTACTGGAATTTTTTTAATTCAAGGGGACTATAACAGACAACATTTTGACAAATTTTAAAATACAATGCACTCTCCCTACAGTGCAGAGTTCAGCAACCTTCGGCACTCCAGCTGCTGTGAAACTACAACTCCCAGCATGCACACTTGCTCGGCTGTTCTTGTAACTACCATAGAAGTGAACAGAGGATTCTGGGAGTTGTAGTTTCAGAACAGCTGGAGTGCCGAAGGTTGCTGATCCCTGCTATAGTGCATTTTAATGTCAGTGCTTTACTCACATTGACCAGCAGGCTGCACCAGAGAGGCACAGCCTGCTGGAAAATACTAAAGGCTGGTTTGGTGCCTATATCAGACCCCAGCCAGCCTTTAAACACATCTGCACCCCACGATCGCATTTGTGGGGTGCCAATGGGAGACAGAGGGAGTCCACTCCCTCTGTCACTGCTTTACATGCGGTGGGTGCCATTGCACGCAGCATGTAGGGCCTTAAACAGCCCGGATCGGCACTCCTGCCAGTCAGGGCTATTAGAGCAGGAGCCTGGCTCTCATGTGAGAGGTGGGCCCCTGCTCCCTGCTGCACAGGGGACTCATGCAGTGCTTAGGGTCCCTTAGTGACTGCCGTAAAAAGGTGTATGGGTAGTCACTAAGGGGTTAAATTATCCCCTATTCTGTGAATAGGGGATAACTATTAGATCAGTTAGGGTCCTACTGTTGGGATCCCCACCGATCACAAGAACTGGAGCCTGTACCCCTTGCAGCCCTCCTGAAATAAACGGAGCCACCAGTCGGGCATGAGTACAGCAGCTCCCTTTTATTTGTACAGGAATTCCAGACATAGCCGAGTGCTTTCCTCTTAATGCAACCGGAATACCCCTTTAAAGAGGACCTGTCACCTCTCCTGACATGTTTGTTTTAGTAAATACATGTATTCTTCATGACATAACAATCATTTCTCATTACTCTATGTTGTGCAGTTCCTTTGTTATTCATCCTAGAAATTTAAGGAACAACTGACATTCCCCTTGTCCCTCTGGCACAGACTGGACAATTTCAGACTGTAACACCCAATTATACAGTCGTGGCCAAAAGTTTTGAGAATGACACAAATATTAGTTTTCACAAAGTTTGCTGCTAAACTGCTTTTAGATCCTTGTTTCAGTTGTTTCTGTGATGTAGTGAAATATAATTACACGCACTTCATACGTTTCAAAGGCTTTTATCGACAATTACATGACATTTATGCAAAGAGTCAGTATTTGCAGTGTTGGCCCTTCTTTTTCAGGACCTCTGCAATTCGACTGGGCATGCTCTCAATCAACTCTGGGCCAATTCCTGACTGATAGCAAGCCATTCTTTCATAATCACTTCTTGGAGTTTGTCAGAATTAGTGGGTTTTTGTTTGTCCACCTGCCTCTTTAGGATTAACCACAAGTTCTCAATGGTAGTAAGATCTGGGGAGTTTCCAGGCCATGGACCCAAAATGTCAACGTTTTGGTCCCCGAGCCACTTAGTTATCACTTTTGCCTTATGGCACGGTGCTCCATCGTGCTGGAAAATGCATTGTTCTTCACCAAACTGTTGTTGGATTGTTGGAAGAAGTTGCTGTTGGAGGGTGTTTTGGTACTATTCTTTATTCATGGCTGTGTTTTTGGGCAAAATTGTGAGTGAGCCCACTCCCTTGGATGAGGAGCAACCCCACACATGAATGGTCTCAGGATGCTTTACTGTTGGCATGACACAGGACTGATGGTAGCGCTCACCTTTTCTTCTCCGGACAAGCCTTTTTCCTGATGCCCCAAACAATCGGAAAGAGGCTTCATCGGAGAATATGACTTTGCCCCAGCCCATTCACCATATTTTCTGTAGAAGATCAATCTGTCCCTGATATTTTTTTTGGGAGAGAAGTGGCTTCTTTGCTGCCCTTCTTGACACCAGGCCATCTTTCAAAAGTCTTCGCCTCACTGTGCATGCAGATGCGCTCACACCTGCCTGCTGCCATTCCTGAGCAAGCTCTGCACTGGTGGCACTCCGATCCCACAGCTGAATCCTCTTTATGAGACGATCCTGGCGCTTGCTGGACTTTCTTGGACGCCCTGAAGCCTTCTTAACAAGAATTGAACCTCTTTCCTTGAAGTTCTTGATAATCCTATAAATTGTTGATTGAGGTGCAATCTTAGTAGCCACAATATCCTTGCCTGTGAAGCCATTTTTATGCAACGCAATGATGGCTGCGCGCGTTTCTTTGCAGGTCACCATGGTTAACAATGGAAGAACAATGATTTCAAGCATCACCCTCCTTTTAACAGGTCAAGTCTGCCATTTTAACCCAATCAGCCTGACATAATGATCTCCAGCCTTGTGCTCGTCAACATTCTCACCTGAGTTAACAAGACGATTACTGAAATGATCTCAGCAGGTCCTTTAATGACAGCAATGAAATGCAGTGGAAAGTTTTTTGGGGGATTAAGTTAATTTTTATGGCAAAGAAGGACTATGCAATTCATCTGATCACTCTTCATAACATTCTGGAGTATATGCAAATTGCTATTATAAAAACTTAAGCAGTAACTTTTCCAATTTCCAATATTTATGTAATTCTCAAAACTTTTGGCCAAGACTGTACATTTATATATACACTACTTGGAGGAATAAGAAAGGAACCGCACAACACAGAGCAATAAGAAAAAGAACTCCAGAATGGTTGGAATTGCCATGAAATGATTGAGGTCCTGATGATGTACAGTCAGCTCATATGTATGTGAGGCAGTTTTCAGGCTAGAGGTTCAGCTATGTCTGTCCTGTGTTAGGCTCTCCTCTAGCAGATATTCCACCCTCTCTACAGCTATTATAACTGACAGTGATCAACAGTAATGGAGTAAGAGGTAGTTAAAGCAATGCAGGAAGAATCCAGACACAAAAGTCTTGGATAAACCTCTACAATGTCTTAAAATAAAAACCAACATATACTTAACCCTTTTTCCAGTGCTGTGCTCTGCGTTACTCCTACCACTGTTTGTCATTGGAACGTGCACAGTGACATGCCTGGATTCAGCAGTTTACTGCTGCAGCCAATCACTGTTGTCACCTATAGACTGCTGAGGACAGTGATTGGCTGCAGAGGTCACATGCCGTGTCCAGACATGTTACTGCTGCTGTTTCAAAACGTATTCCAGCGGGAGCGCCAGAGGAGTGCTGCAGAGAACAGCATTGGAGAAAGGGTTAGTATATGACGGTTTTTATTTTAAGATATTATAAGGGTTACCTGAGATTTTTAACCATCTTGGACAACCCTTTAAATCATTACCGAATTGTACAAAAACATTCCCATAAAACGTAATTCTGTCCATATGCGGGGCATGCAGCAATTGCATTCACAGCACTCCTACTGTTGAGCAGATTTACTGTGAATTTTAGCCACAGATTTCACCCTTTGCAATGCAGATTCTGTTGTGGATTCCCCAGGAAGTCAGCTTTATAGTACTAATAATACCGACCTACCTTATATCTGTAAAAGTAACAATGTGCTCACAATCTCCTTGGTGGCAGTACAAGTAAGGGAAGCCAATTTTTATATTAAGGTCATTAAAAGTAAAGTCTTCCATCTTGGTTGACTGAAATTTCCCACATCCTCTATCACGGGATTCAGACCATTCAATTATGGTTCTGGAAGACCAAAGAAATACAATTATGTGCGCATTCATACCTAAACTCCCATATACTACCTGACAGATCAGTGCAGGACAAAGCAATCAGAAATGTAATAGCACCCCCCCCCCCCCCCAGACTGAAAGTGGTCATCCAATACTGATGACCTATCCTCACAATATGTCTATGGCAAAGCAGCAGCGAGCAGGAAGAGAGACGGGAGACGGCACGTGCACACTGAGTGTCTTCCCGTCATACAGCTGATATGTGGGGTGCTGGATGTTGGACCCCCGCTGATCTGATATTGATCACCTATCCTCAGGATAGGTCATCAATATTAAAAGCCCAGAGAACCCCTTGAACACTGGTATATGTGGTGCACATAAATGGAGCAATTGACTATTTCAGATAAAAGCTAGACTGTCATACATTCTCACATTTTCATTGATTTCATGTTTATAATCCCTTCTATTAATCTAAATCCATCGCATGGAGAGAAAGATATGAACATCTAGCTGCAGGTAAACCAGGTTGTCTGTCAATGTGCTCCACTTGACCCCAGTTTTGATGTGTCAACATCAGACGAGTTAATGCATAACTGCAGATGTAATACAGTGTTACACTTCCCCTGGGCAAAAAAAGACAGATGCATACCGTGTATACCAACAATACTCACGTACATTCAAAATCTGACAACTGAAAGCATCTATTTCATTTTTTGCACCTGAGAATGCCGAGTCTTTACTTATTCATTCAGCAGTAATAACCTCGCTACCGAATGCTGAGAAGGTCTGACCATGGAAGGACTTAGCACAGTGAGCCTCGGTGCTAAGTGTGTGTGTGTGTATGTGTATATATATATATATATATATATATATATATATATATATATATACATACAAACAAACAATCAAAAAAAGGAACGGCACCTCCCGAGATAATTGATTTAAAAGCAGGTTTGAACAATTACATGCGCTAAGAGCTTCTACTCTGCTTAATGATAAGTATGGTAGTCATGTATTACCCACCCTTAGTGCATTTAGCGGTGTGCTGCTTCCCATTTTGCATGAGCTGAACTCAAAGATCTGAAACATTTTCTACATACACAAAAGACCCATTACTCTCAAATACTGTTCACAAACCTGTCTACGGCCTCTTGCACACAACCGTATGGCTTTTTCTTTTTTTTTTGCGGTCCGCAAAAACCGGATCCGCAAGAAATCTGGATGATGTCCGAATGCATTCCGTTTTTTGCGGAACAGAACATTTGGCCCCTTATAGAACAGTATTATCCAATAGGACATGTTCTATCTTTGAACGGAACAGAAAAACGGAAATACAGAAACGGAATAACTTTTTTTTGCGGACCCACGTTGGAGAGGCGTTCTGTTCACGGATGAGTCCTGGTTTTCACTGTTTAGGGCAGATGGCAGACAGAGTGTGTGGCAATGTGTGGGTGAGCGGTTTTCAGACGTTAAGGTTGCGGATCGAGTTGCCCATGGTGGACAACGAACTTAGGTGCATTCTATTGATAGCATTTTGAATTCACAGAGATACCGTGACGAGATCATTAGGCCCACTGTTGTGCCATTCATCCATGACCATCACCTCATGTTGCAGCATGATAATGCACGGCCCAATATTGTAAAGATCTGTAGAGGAATCGACCGATATTGATTTTTTTTAGGGCAGATACCGATAATTTGTACCGAAATTATGTGAATTTTAAATTTAAAATTCCTGCTGAAAATGAATGTTTATTGTTAACGTGCATTTTTATTTTTTTTGTAAATCTTTCTTTTTCATTTATACTTAATATTTTGGTGTTTTGTTTGTTTTTTTACATATTTTATATATTATTTTTTTTTTACTAACTTTTAGCCCCCTTAGGGACTAGAACCCTTGTCCTATTCACCCTGATAGAGCTTTATCAGGGTGAATAGGAGCTCACACTCTCCCTGCTGCCCTGTGCACACAGCAGCATGGAGCTTACCATAGCAGCCAGGGCTTCAATAGCGTCCTGGCTGCCATGGTAACTGATCGGAGCCCCAGGCTTACACTGCTGGGGTTCCGATCGGAGGAGGAGGGGACCCTGTGGCCACTGCCACCAATGATTAATACTGGGGGGCTTGGGTGGGGGGCGCACTGCACCACCAATGTTGTTAATACTGGGGGGCGGGGCACACTGTGCAATGATTAATACTGGGGGGCTTGGGGGGGGGGCGCACTGCACCACCAATGAAGATAACTCTCATTCATTCATTCATATACAGGAGGCGGGAGCTGGCTGCAGAATCACACAGACGGCCCTCGACCTCTAAGAGTGGTAGCTGCGATCCGCGGCACCTGAGGGGTTAACTACCGCAGATCGCAGCTACTTGTCATAGAGGTCGTGAGCCAGCTATGTGATTATGCAGACAGCTCCCGCCTCCTGTATATGAATGAATGAATGAGTTATCTTCATTGGTGGCGCAGTGGCCAAAGCCCCTCCCCTTCTCTTGTCCCCTGTCCTCCCATTGGTGGCAGCGGCAGCAGCAGCAGCAGCACAGGGGGAGGGAGACACTGCTTCCTTCTTCCCCTGTGCTGCTGAGGGAACACTGAGAGCGCAATCTGTGTTCCCCATAAGTTATCGGAATATCGGGAAAATAAATGACGATACCGATAACAGTCAAAATCCTTAATATCGGCCGATAATATCGGTGAAATCTGTACACAATTCCTGGAAGCTGAAAACATCACAGTTCTTGCATGGTCAGCATACTCTCCGGACATGTCACCCATTGAGCATGTTTGGGATGCTCTGGATCGGCGTATATGACAGTGTGCTCCATTTCCTGCCAATATTCTGCAACTTCGCACAGCTATTGAAGAGGAGTGGACCAACATTCCACAGGCCACAATCAACAACCTGATCAACTCTATGCGACAGAGATGTGCTGCACTGCGTGAGGCAAGAGATAGCCACACCAGATACTGACTGGTTTTCTGACCCCAGCTCAGTAAGGCAAAACTGTGCACAATTCAGAGTGTCCTTTTATTGTGGGCAGTCTAAGGCACACCTGTGCAATATTCATGCTGTCTAATCAGCACCTTGATATGCCACACCTGTGAGGTGGGATGGATTATCTCGGCAAAGGAGAAGTGCTTACTAACACAGATTTGTGAACAATATTTGAGTGTATGTAGAAAATGTTTCAGATCTTTGAGTTCAGCTCATGCAAAATGGGAGCAAAACCAAAAGTGTTGCGTTTATATTTTTGTTCAGTGTACATATACAGGTCCTTCTAAAAAAATTAGCATATTGTGATAAAGTTCATTATTTTCTGTAATGTACTGATAACTTTCATATATTTTAGATTCATTACACACAACTGAAGTAGCTCAAGCCTTTTATTGTTTTAATATTGATGATTTTGGCATACAGCTCACGAAAACCCAAAATTCCTATCTCAAAAAATTAGCATATCATGAAAAGGTTCTCTAAACGAGCTATTAACCTAATCATCTGAATCAACTAATTAACTCTAAACACCTGCAAAAGATTCCTGAGGCTTTTAAAAACTCCCAGCCTGGTTCATTACTCTAAACCGCAATCATGGGTAAGACTGCCGACCTGACTGCTGTCCAGAAGGCCATCATTGACACCCTCAAGCAAGAGGGTAAGACACAAAGAAATTTCTGAACGAATAGGCTGTTCCCAGAGTGCTGTATCAAGGCACCTCAGTGGGAAGTCTGTGGGAAGGAAAAAGTGTGGCAGAAAACGCTGCACAACGAGAAGAGGTGACCGGACCCTGAGGAAGATTGTGGAGAAGGACCGATTCCAGACCTTGGGGGACCTGCGGAAGCAGTGGACTGAGTCTGGAGTAGAAACATCCAGAGCCACCGTGTACAGGCGTGTGCAGGAAATGGGCTACAGGTGCCGCATTCCCCAGGTCCAGCCACTTTTGAACCAGAAACAGCGGCAGAAGCGCCTGACCTGGGCTACAGAGAAGCAGCACTGGACTGTTGCATGTCATTCGGAAATCAAGGTGCCAGAGTCTGGAGGAAGACTGGGGAGAGGGAAATGCCAAAATGCCTGAAGTCCAGTGTCAAGTACCCACAGTCAGTGATGGTCTGGGGTGCCATGTCAGCTGCTGGTGTTGGTCCACTGTGTTTTATCAAGGGCAGGGTCAATGCAGCTAGCTATCAGGAGATTTGGAGCACTTCATGCTTCCATCTGCTGAAAAGCTTTATGGAGATGAAGATTTCATTTTTCAGCACAACCTGGCACCTGCTCACAGTGCCAAAACCACTGGTAAATGGTTTACTGACCATGGTATTACTGTGCTCAATTGGCCTGCCAACTCTCCTGACCTGAACCCCATAGAGAATCTGTGGGATATTGGGAAGAGAAAGTTGAGAGACGCAAGACCCAACACTCTGGATGAGCTTAAGGCCGCTATCGAAGCATCCTGGGCCTCCATAACACCTCAGCAGTGCCACAGGCAGATTGCCTCCATGCCACGCCGCATTGAAGCAGTCATTTCTGCAAAAGGATTCCCGACCAAGTATTGAGTGCATAACTGAACATAATTATTTGAAGGTTGACTTTTTTTGTATTAAAAACACTTTTCTTTTATTGGTCGGATGAAATATGCCAATTTTTTTAGATGGGAAATTTGGGTTTTCATGAGCTGTATGCCAAAATCATCAATATTAAAACAATAAAAGGCTTGAACTACTTCAGTTGGTGTGTAATGAATCTAAAATATATGAAAGTCTAATGTTTATCAGTACATTACAGAAAATAATGAACTTTATCACAATATGCTAATTTTTTTTGAAGGACCTGTGTGTATATACATATATATATATATATATATATATATATATACACACACACACACATATACATACACACACACACACACACACACACACATATATATATAATATAATTAAATATTACAAATGATTCATATATAATAATTTACCTGCTTATATCTCTACATTCTGGATATCTCATATCATTGTAAAAAATGCCTTCAAAACAGAAGAAAGCAGATTTAAAGAGATCCTGAAATAAAGATTAAACTAGTTAGAACAGTTGAAACACATGAACTGATCAGGATAGGTTCTCAGCAACAGAACAGTAAATATCTGAAAATGGTGAGAGGAGCTCTGCACATTTCAACTATAAATACATACAATATCTAATAAACTTTATTGGAAGGGAGGTAGACCACACCACTAGTGCTGGGGTGAGGGAAGGCTCGGCACTGAATTCCTTTGCTTCTTTCCTGGCATAAATCCACATTATTTTCCTGCAGCTGCCTCTTTAGTGAAAAGTGATTTTTACACCTGTCGTTCAGTTGAATGGTAGCTATAACAATTCGTATGCAGTGAGCACCACCTAGTGGTGGCTGTAGGCAGACAGTTTTATAATGTACTAGGTCAGGGATGGGCAAACTGCGGCTCTCCAGCTGTTGTAAGACTACAACCTCCAGTATGCCCAGTCTGCCTACAGCTATCAGCCTACAGCAGGGTATGATGGGATTGTTTTACAACAGCCAGAGAGCCACAGTTTGCCCATCACTGTACTAGGTGAACGGAAGTAGAAGACTTTTGAGCTGTATGGGGAGATTTATCACTGTATTTATGCCAGCTGTCTGGTGTAAATACATTATACACATGGCATTCATTTTGAACACTTAGGGTATAATGTGTGATGAGAAGCAAATTTGTTTTCTTTTTATTCGAAAAGATTCCCACACTCAGAAATTAGCTAGAAAACTGGAGAGGGGGCTTATCAAGATTTGCCATCTTGATTACTTTTTTTGTCAGTTTTATGTACTTATTTGTAGAATTATTTTTTTCTAAACACTGGAGCCCCCCTTCTCATGGGGAGGATCATATGGCCACAACGGCTGTGCCTCCACAATCACCAGGACGTTTCACGAGTCCAAATGAAGACAGCTATAGATCAGAACTTACGGACTGAAGCGGGCAAATACTCTTCAAATATAAAATTACATAGCTGAGCAATACTGCTAAAATATGCCAGTATTTGTACCTTGCAAATATTTTCAGGTGCCAGGTCTGGATTGTGGCTAAATTCTCCTCCAATCTGTAAGTCACTGACGCACTTAATGGCGTCTCGAAGATCTGTCAGCCTCTGGCTACCTAGCACAAGAACTGTCTCATAGGGCTTGTACATCTTGTGCTGGAAAAATAAATAAAAAAAAGACGATAAAATGTAAAACATAAGTTTACAGTTTTGGAGCACATTTATATTATACTTGTACAATTTACTTTTCATGCAACTACAAAGTGACAGCTCAGAATTCTTGCCCAGTTACTTGGCACCTACAGCACACTATGAAAGTGTCCCTTTAAATGTAGGTCTGATGTCAAAGTAAGCTGGCACCTAAACCAGCACAACCCACCAACTAGAAATGTGAAGACAAGGAAGCTATTAAAGTGTTAGGGACTCATTTTAGGCTACTTTCCGTTTTGGGCGGATGTGTCATGGATCTGCTAAAACGGATCCGTTACAAGAATACAACCGCATGCATCCGTCATGAACGGATCCGTTTGTATTATCTGTAACATAGCCAAGACGGTTCC
The DNA here is from genome assembly GCF_014858855.1 of Bufo gargarizans. Taxonomy (NCBI): domain Eukaryota; kingdom Metazoa; phylum Chordata; class Amphibia; order Anura; family Bufonidae; genus Bufo; species Bufo gargarizans. Next base: position 440,962,657 of record NC_058080.1, read on the forward strand.
GTCATGAACTCCACTGAAAGTCAATGGTGGACGGATCTGTTTTCTATTGTGTCAGAGAAAATGGATCCGTCCCGATTGACTTACATTGTGTGTCAGGATGGATCCATTTGGCTTAGTTTTTTCAAGCGGCAGCGTTTTGGTGTCCACCTCCAGAGCGGAATGGAGACTGACTGGCGGCAAACCGATGCATTCTGAGAGGATCCTTTTCCATTCAGAATGCATTAGGGAAAAACTGGTCCGTTTTTGGACCGCTTGTGGGAGCCCAAAACGCGAGTCTGAAAGTAGCCTTATTCCAAAGGTGCCGGAGTTATTTTATTTTAGCCTGCAGCTCTGGGTTATAAAGGTGATGTATCCACAGAAGTCAACACAAGTGACAAAATGGTTGAGCACCAGTAGTAACTCATAAGATCTGGTCAGCAGGAGCCCGGTGATCGCTGAGCGAAAGCATCACCAGTAAGACAGCTAGTTTACAAAGCTGAGCAAATGCAAACCTTCTGAAAAATAACCGGATAAAAAAGGTTCAGCGTTAGCACAAGTTCTCCCTCGTCAACCATATCGGAAGGATCATCTGGTCTTGTTCCTAAACCACGTGACTCCTAGAAATATGGAAAAGATCATTAGACAGATTATGCTGCTGTTATTATTGTATTTCTTATATATTACACTAAATTATTATATTTTTTGGTGCCAATTGGGAACAGATCACTGGCAGCCATTGACTGCAGCAGTGCACATGACTCCATCCAACTAGAAGTTACAGGCTATAGACCGGACGAATGATGAATGGAGCAAGAGAGCAGGGGAGAGATTGCAAATTCGTTTTTTTTCATTAGGTACAACATGCTACTAGGGACAGTTATATAAAAATAAAGTTCAAATGCTGGGCAACTTCTTGAATAAGAACCTGTAACCTCTCCTGACTGGTTTAGTAACTACTTGCACTACCCATGTAAATAACAATTCTGGAGCATCTATTCTTATGACTCTATGTTGTGCCATTTCTTTATTATTACGGCTAGAAGTTATGAATGGATAACCAGAAGTTTGCAATGAAGGTCCAGACGGGTGTTACCAGTTGGGAGTGTGTCCCTGCACAGTCTGACACTATCCAATCCGTCCTGCCACTGTCAGACTGTGCAAAGGCACACACGCAACTGGTAACACCCATCTGGACCATTATTACAAACTGCTAGCAACTCATGCATACCTTCTAGCAGGAATAATAAAGGAATGGCACAACATAAGAACGGATGCTCCAAAATGATTATTACATGGGGATGCAAGTAGCTGATAAAACAGACATATCAGGAGCGGTTACAGGTTCTCTTTAAGGCACAGTTCATATAACCAGTTCTAATAGCAGTTTTTTTTTTTTTTTTAAGGAAAAGCAAACAAGCAAGCATGCAAGCATGCAACCATAATACTGTATAATATATTATATATGACAGTAAAAATGCTAATTGTTCTTATGATCGTTTCCTTACAAACTAGCGATGGTCACAATCCACTGGAGCCCTGTACTTACCATTTCATAATGGAAGGTCTCCTGACGGAACGCTCGATCAACCAGCAATTCCTTACGTCTTTCATTGATTTTCTTTCGAATACTAGAGGGACAACAAAAAAAAAAAGAAATCAAATGCAAGCTGTAGTTTTTGCAAACATTTATCATTAGAGCGTATGGTGCCATTAATAAGATGGTATATAAACAGATAGCTCAAAGGGAAGCTCACCAGAATAGAGCACGACCTGCTACCACCCCATAGCTGGTAATATAGAACAAATATAAAAAGATGGTCGGCTCACAAGAAGTCAAAGTATGGCTTATTTATTTCTAGCTATAAAACGCACCTATGGATCAGATCATAAAAAAATGGTACAATAAAAAGCAATCGTATATACGCAAATGACAATATAAAATGACAATAAAAAATAACAGTATCCTAAAATAGTGGCGGAGCTCTCGCTGCTCACAAGTTGATGTAGTGACTGCAATCCTTTATATCTTCAATTGCAATTCCCTGTGTTATATAGTCCAGACTTTCAATGGAAATAAGACTCTGTACGACTTTGGTTATTGTCCAATGTGTCTATACGCGTATATTCAGTGTGTCTAGTGGTTGTTGATAGCTTATTATGACAAGATACACATTCACTCACATATGCGCCAACTCGGCCGTCTTATATGCGCTGTTGTTATGCTGGATATCTTTCCTCCCATGTAACATTTGGTATAATGCACTTCTTACCGGATCCTTGTAGCTCTATCCGAGGAGTAATACCTGTTCGGATCTGGGCTAAACACTGGCGGCCCCACAGATGGTCTCTGACTGGTGGCGGCACTTCGTGCCTGCGCAGTGTGAGTTTCCGCACGCTAGCGGCTCCGTGAGTTGTCTCTCACTGGTATCGAAACATGCGTATTTCGATTTTCCGTTCGCTACGTTGTATCTTCTTTGTATGTTTGTAACACTCTGGAATTGAATGATCTGGTCATGTAACACAGGATCTCTGAAAGGATGCAGACGTTTTGGTCGCCAGACGCGTTTCAATACCGCAAGGGTTTCTTCCTCAGTGGCAAAATAATTGTATCCGAGGAGTAATACCCCTTTTCAATACAATTATTTTGCCACTGAGGAAGAAACCCTTGCGGTATTGAAACGCGTCTGGCGACCAAAACGTCTTTATATAGAGCCTAAGCTTGAATAAAAACCTGGACCCTGACAACATGTTTTACTTTGCTCTATTTACATTTAGTAGTAAACCTATATCATTCTTCAGATATAAATCATAAATCCAGATTAATTCATAAATGCAATAATACAAAATTATGCCCGTCATTAGATTTTTTAGTTTTTATGGATAGCGACACCATTTCATCTTATGCTGTAATTGATTACAGGGTATGCAGAAATCTTGGAGGCAGTCATTAAAACACTACATATCGGGGATAGCTGCTTTGCTTAGACTGATGGACTAACTGGTACCGGTGGGAGGATGCAGGACACGTCGATGCGCTGGTAAAACAGCCTGGCATCGACATGTCATGTAAACCTGCCACCGGACCATCTATAGGAATCCCAAAATTTCCAGTTCAGAATTGAGTCCCTTGGGTGCCATAGTTGCGAATTCAGAGATAATTTTTGACTCCTACCTTGACATTTTGGATATAAAGTCGCCTCCCCTCCAATCTTTCTTAACAGTATGGAGAGCTGCGAATTTTAGGCCTGTTGGATCACTGGCATGATGTACTCTGAAATGGTGAGATAATGTGCGTTTCTCGTAACCCTTCCTGATGTTACCCTGATTTTGAGGGTCCTACTGGTATGGCCCACGTACTGTTTTGCACACCATATATATTACACCCTCTCTATTGCACGATAATATTTCATTAATCTCCCATTCATATGAATTAGTTTGGGAAGTTATTTTCATGTTTTCTTGGGGAAATCTTGTTGTTCTACAATTACCACAAGTGCCGCACTTGTAGAACCCCTTCAAGGTCGTCCAAGGTGTAGTCGTAGTTGTTTTTTTCTGTTTCCTAATGGTGGGGGCTCTTTGCAGCCCTAGGTTGGCTGCTCTTCCATAGACAATAGGTGGTTTATTTGGCAGGACAGTAGTCAAGATTTTGTATTCTCGTAACACATGCCAGTGTTTGTTCACAATCTTTTTATATTCTATGTTAAAAGGCAATATTGGCTTGGATGTTTCCTCTTCTTGATTATCTCTCTTACCCCTTTCTTCAAAAAATCTGCGTCTATCTAAACTCTTCACTCTATTCAGTGCATCATCCAGTAATACAGAGGAATATTGTTTCTCAATAAATTGTTTTTTCGCAGATGTTGCCTCCAATTCAAATTGTTCGTTTTTTGTACAGTTGCGTTTCAATCTACGGAACTGGCTGAATGGGATGCCATTAATAAGATGCCATATTTTGCAAACGCAAGGGACATACAATGGATTCGGAAAGTCTTTAGACCCTTTTACTTGTTTTACATTTTGTTATGTTGCCGCCTTGTGCTAAAATAAAATATAAAGTTTTTCCCCATAATTCAATACCGTATAATGAGAAGGTAAAAACAGAATCTTAGAAATGTCCCTGCAAAATTTCAGGTTTTTCTTTTTAATAAATTTGCAAACATAAGAATTCAGACCCTTTGCTATAACACCTGAAATTTACCTCAGTGGCCTCCCATTTCTCTTGCTCATCTCTGAGATGTTTCTACACCTTGACTCAAGTCTATATACATATTACTGGTTTCTTTATACATCATATATTGTGCTTGTGAATAAACCAGTAATATGTATATTAGCTTTCTAAACCAGTAATATGTATATTAGCTTTCTAAACATAGAATTCGACTCTTCTCATTATAGTAATTCTACAGTATATATATCATACACACTGCATACATGCTAGGACACAGCTCTGCCCTCAGCATTCTGATGTCTAGCCCTGTCATAAACATTCTAGTTTATAGGCAGGAACATTTACCTAATAATGTATTAGTAAACTGCAATTCTGAAATGCTCTAATATTCCAACTAAAGGACCTACACTTAAAGGGGTTATCCAAACTATAAAACATGACCCCCCAATGCCTGGGTCCCGTCATATAGAGGATACTTACCCAGATCCCTGGCATCTGCGTATTTCCTGCTTCTTGCACGAGCCTCCCTACCATTGCGTGTAAGATGCAGCGGTGGCAGTGCGGGGAGAAGGGGGAATTAATTTGCTATTTACACGGAGCTCCTCTGAGGAATGGGGTGCCAGTAAATATTATGAATAGCTATCCATATGACCCTTTATCAATAACCTTTTAGAGCATTCCCAATTAAAGGGATTTTTAAGGATCCAGATATTGATGACCTAACCTCAGGATAAGTCATCTATATTAGATCAGTTGTGGTCCAAAACCCTCACCACTCAGCTGTTCCCTGCAACAACCAATGCCGGAATTTAAATGGAGCCAAAGCAGAAAGCTCAGCTTCCATTAATAAAAAAGAACTGTGTTCTGATTGTACATCCAAGGGCTCATGCACCCAGCCGTAGCTTGTTTTGCAGTCCGCAAATTAAGGATACGCAAAACCATCCGTGTGCAAAATGCAGAATAGAACACCCTGCCCTCTGTGGAACTGTCCTATTCTTGTCCATTAAGCGGACAAGAATAGACATGTCCTATTTTTTTGTGGGCCGAGGAACAAATATACGATGCGGGTGTGCTGTCTGCATCTTTTGCGGCCTCAATGAAGTGAATGGGTCAACACCTAACCTGCAAAAAATGCGGATCGCATGAGGGATTATTCAGGAGAAAGTTCAAGCCTCCTATGCCAATTGATATGCTTCTATTCTTTAAATAGACTTCGTTCACAGACCATATTTGGTTCGGAATCTGAAATTGAGACAGTATAGGTCTGTCTGATGGTGGACCAGTGAGAAGGAACGTTGTTTGTCTATGTTGGTCGATATATGGAAAATATATTTTATCTGATTATTGTTGAGTTACTTAAAACTATTAGACAGGCTATGAACAATGAGCAGGTTCAAAAACCCAGAAGGATAGGATGTTTGGGGGTTTAGGGCTCAGCGTAAAACAGTCTCTGCTGGCTTTGCCTTTTGAACCGGAAGAACGTGCGGTTCTTCTCCCTCTTTGTATCTGTAGCAACAGGCACAAGACAGTCGGGATGGGGAGCTATGGTGGGAGAGAATCTAATATACTCTTAAGAGCCTCCTTGCTGTGGGGAGTTGACCAATAAATTCTGATTAAAACATATATAAAGTAACTCATGGACATGTTCAGGATAGGTCATCAATATCAGATCAGCAACCCTACTGATCAGCTGTTTGAAGAGATGGCAGCACTCTGCTCACTTCTTTGGGATGGCTCTGTAGTATTCACTTGAACAGACAGAGTCGTCCCATAGATGAGAATGGGGACGCCATACTTGTAATTACACCTACTGACCACTGCAATTGCTGTAGAGAGCAGGTAAACCGAGCAGAGACGGCAACCCTCTTATGAGCGCTGCCTTCTCTTCAAACAGCTGATCAGCGGAGGTGCCTGGGTTGTCGGACCCCCGCCAATCTGATATTGATGACCTACCCTGAGGATAGGTCATCAATATCTGATCTGTGGTGGTCTGACTTCCAGCACTGCCGCCAATCTGGTGAGCTCTGAAGCCGATTTCTTTACCAATGTCATCATGTTCATTGGTCACATGGTCTATGTGCAGCTCAGTACCATTCAATTGAATGGATCTGGGCTTCAATTCCCAGTGCAGATGTGATACAATATATGGTACTGTGCTTTGTAAGTGGTGAGCTGCAGAGTTCAGTGCCGGAGCCTCCTCGGACAGCAGATTTTTGGAGGTACCAGGACTCAGACCTCCAAGATCAGATATTTATGACCTATCCTGACATTAGGGCATCAATATTCTAATTCTGGAAAACCCCTTTAAAGATAAACTGTCACCAGAGAACCTCATTAGTACTGACATGGCTAGATAGCTTAAAATGCACAAATTCAGATTTTATTACAAGACCCGGAGGCTCATATTGCTATTCTCCTTCTTTACTCTGACCAATAGCAGCAAAGAACAAATAACAATATTGAAACATGTGATCAGCCCCTCCCCATAGTCCCTCTATAACAGGCCACACCGCCTGCAAAACCTCCTCTTTCTTTGCTGCTGACCGCAGAGATAAGTAGTGTGATTCTGTCATTGTGTCTTTCATATAGATATTGATTGTCGTTTTGGGGTTTGCAGTTTTTTTTCCCCTTTGGGGCTATATTAGAGTATATATATATATATATTTCTGTAGCCTGTTTTTTCCTTTTAGGTTGTTTTCACCCTTAGCCTGTGGCTATCAGGGGGTTAATTCGGCGCCTTCCCTCTCTCCTCATTGTCGAGCGCTCTGTCTTTTCTTTTAGGCTTGTCACCCTTGCTGTGCCCTCTTCTGCTGTTCCTCCCTCCCCCCCTTTTGTGTTCGGACGGGCCTTTTCCCGCCGCCACTTACCTCCGTGCGGCTGCGGCGGCTCTCCCTTTCATCCTTGCAGGCGCGCCCGAGATCTTTCCGGTTGGCGTCTTCTCACTATCGGAGCTGCCGGCGCCTCGGTCCGTCCCTCGGCTCGTATTGCTTTAGTGTTTTAGGTTTCTTCCCTCTGTCTGGCCTGGGGCAAATCCCCATTGCCAGCACATTACCCCTCACTTCCGCAGCGCCAGGCTATTAACCCTTCGGGGGAGGTTCCTGACCTGGTTCAGGTTACATATCCTATATATATTTTAGGCATCAGTTTTTTGTCAGCCCTATATTACCAGCTGGTCAACATGCCTAACCATGTGCATAGTGGCCAGGGCCCTGCAGCAGAGGATGTCCCTCTGGTTGAATTAACCCCTTCGGGGGAGGATGCTCATACTCTGGCCCCTGGTGACCAGCCCATTGATTTTCAGGTGTCACTGTCTAACGCCATAGCTGCGGCCATGGGGTCTATGACTTCGGTCATTTCCCAGACGATTGCCCAGGCCCTTGCGGCCCATCCCGCTACCTCCCAAGCCCCGCAGCCCGTCATGGTGTCCTCACCCACCGGGCCAGGGCCATCTGCCTCCAGAAAAAGAAATAAAGGTGATGATGTTTCCACCAATGTTGGCGCGCTTGGTCCGCGCAAGAGAGCCCGTACGCGTCGGGCAGAACGCAACTGGAAAAGTGCTAGAGCACTACAGGAATTGGATTCCGACTCTGAAATCGGATCCGAGGAGGAGGCTATTGATGACGCCTTTGAGGAGGCAGAGGAGGACCCATCAGGGGTCATGGATGATAACCCCCTACCCGGGTGTAGCTCTCTAATGTCTGCTGCAGAAGGAATGCCTGCACCTTTGACGGATCCCTCTGGGGAACCATTGTTCGACCCAGATTCGCTCCACCACCCCCGCTCGGCTGAGTGGTTACCGTTGGAGCACGTCTCCAAATATTTGGAGGCTAGAGTGCGATGTCCTCTTTCCAAAGAGGCTCGCAATAAGCTTAGGGCGGAATGCCCCAGACCCGTCATCCCTAACAGGGTATGCGAGACTCCAGCGGTCGACCCCAAAATGACGCAGTTCCTCGCCAAATCTGGTTGGAATCTGCGTAGGGGTCTGGAGTCGGCGCTACGGTCCTGCCAGGATAAACTCCTAGACATATTTGGCCCGCTAGCCAAGCTATTTGACCTGGCGGAGGTAGCTAAAGCAAGTTGATCCGCTAGAATTACGCGAATGGGTTCAGAGGGCTATTTGCGTAGCAGGGAACGTGAATACGTCCTTGGCTATAGAGAGGCGAAAGGCCATCCTTTTCAAAATTGAGCCGAAATTGTCAAATCTAGCCCTTACGGAGGCTGGCAAGGAGGCCCAGGGCCTCTTATTTGGGGAACATTTCATTAAGGACCTAGGGAGGTTGGTGGGGGCTTTCACGGCCCTAGACAAGGCCCAAACCTCTATGAAGAGAGTGTTTCACAGGTAGGGTCTCTACCAGGGCCGGCAGTTTCAGGGGCCGCCTGTCCGGCCGTGCCCAGTTTCAGTCCCGTGGTTCGGGCCGAGGCTCCTTCTCCCAGAGGTCTTCCTTCCAGGAGCACAGACGAGAACAGTCGTCGTTCTTCCCTTCACGAGGAAACTCCTGGCATCCAAGAGGATATAGAGGAAATCCTACTTCCAGGCGTCCCTACGGTGAGTCTACCAACTCGTTTCAATTCTTTAAAGGCTTGTGTAGGGGGCAGACTACGTCTTTTTTCTCCAGCTTGGTCCCGCATCACCTCAGACCAATGGGTCCTGTCCACGGTCAGGGGTTTCCATATCGAACTGACGTCCTCCCCACTATCCATCCCACTTCCACACCCGGCAATACTCTCAGCGGAAAACCGCATACTGGTCGACTCAGAACTGTCGGATCTTGTCCGCAAAGGAGCCATAGAACCGGCTCCAATGTCCCCCGGCCGGATAATCAGCAATATTTTTCTAGTGGCAAAAAAGGGGGGCCAACTTCGGCCTGTTATCAATTTACGTGCCCTCAACACGTTTGTCAGATACCGCCATTTCAAAATGGAGGGCATCCATCTCCTTCGGGACCTCCTACAGATGGGCGATTGGATGGTCAAGCTGGACTTGAAGGACGCTTATCTTATTGTTCCAGTAGAGGACACGTCCAGGAACCTTCTCTGTTTCTCTTGGCAGGACAGGATTTGGCGGTTCACGTGCCTCCCATTCGGCCTATCTTCAGCTCCCTGGTGTTTCACCAAGCTGATGCGTCCGGCTATGGTGTGGCTACGCAGTCGTGGAGTTCGTCTCATCGTATATCTGGACGACATTCTGATCATGGCCCAGAATCGGTCAGTATTACTGGATCATCTTCGCTGGACCATGGATCTTCTGTCGGATCTGGGTTTCCTCCTCAATCAGGAGAAATCTTGCCTCACCCCGTCTCACGTGATGGAGTTCTTGGGGTTTCTGGTGGATGCCACGGCAGGGACGCTCAGCCTACCTCCGGCCAAGGTTCGGTCCATACGGAAGGAGTTGTGCAAAGCCAGGTAGTCTTCTCAGATCCCTCTACGCCAACTGGCCAGGATCATAGGTCTGCTGGCCTCATCTATCCAGGCGGTTTTCCCAGCCCCGCTTCACTACCGGGCTCTACAGCGTCTGAAGATCTCCCACCTACGGGCGGGAGCTTCCTATGCAGATTGGATCTCGCTGGACGAGGAGACCAAGGAGTTACTATCCTGGTGGATCCACAATCTGCGAGCTTGGAACGGCAAGGCGATCTTCGGCCATCGTCCGGATTTCGTGGTGGATTCGGATGCCAGCCTGTCGGGCTGGGGAGCTCACTGCGAGGGGATCACGACCGGAGGCGGTTGGTCAGAGGCCGAGGCAGGATTCCATATCAATGCGCTGGATCATTTGCGATCAAGAGCTTCACGAGAGACACGGCCAGATCCTGCATCCAACTACGCATGGACAACGTGTCAGCGGTGAGGTACATCAATGGCATGGGCGGAACCCGCTCCACCATCTTGACTCGTTTGGCGAAGGATTTCTGGGACTACTGTCTAGACAAGGAGTTGATTGTTTTGGCGGAATATCTCCCTGGTGTCCAGAACATTCATGCGGATTGGAGTTCTCGGTATCTTTCCGATTCCAGCGACTGGCAGTTAGATCCAACGGTGTTCCGTTCCTTAATGTCAGTTTGGGGTCCTTGCTGCATCGACCTGTTTGCTTCCCGTCTCAACTCGCAACTACAACGTTTTTACAGTTGGCGCCCGGACCCGGAAGCCGAAGCGGTGGACGCATTTCTGCAGGATTGGTCCAGAGATCTGCTTTACGCTTTTCCTCCATTTCAGCTAATCCCCAGGACCCTGATTCAGGTGCGACGTTATTCAGCGGATCTGGTGCTACTGGTCCCATTTTGGAACTCCCAGTCATGGTTTCCCCACATTCTGGAGATGATGATAGAGATCCCGTACCTGCTCCCGACATCTCAGACTCTCCTCCGAGGACCGAATCACCAACTACATCCTCTTCTCCTAGACGGATCCCTGCGCCTGCTGGCATGTCGGATTTCAGGGGACCCTGGGAGGTCCCAGGAGTTTCGGGAACAGCTAGAGTCCTTTTGGAAAATGCATGGGCCCCTGGCACCAGAAGATCTTACAGATCCGCCTGGGGATCTTGGGCTCGCTGGTGCGTGGCTAGGAACTTGGATCCCGTATCGGCACCTGTGACGGAGATCTTGCATTTCCTTTCTTCTTTATTTGACCAGGGCAAGGCTTATCGCACAATCAGCCTGTTCAGATCGGCTATTTCTGCCTCTCACCAAGGGTTTGATGGTACCCCTGCGGGACAACATCCTTTAGTATGTTGTCTCCTGCGCGGTTCTCGGATGTCTCGTCCCCCTAGGCCTAGATTTTCTGCCACTTGGGATGTGTCTTGTGTCCTTTCCTTTTTATCTTCTTGGCCTCAGAATACGGACCTTTCCCTTCGGCAACTGTCGGCGAAGCTCGTCACTCTCTTTTGTCTGATTTCCTGCAAGCGGGTTTCAGACGTCCGGGCTTTGGACTATGATGCACGCTCGTACACCCCGGAGGGGGTCTCTTTTGACATCTCGAGGAGGACTAAGACCCACATCCGTTCGGTTGCTTATCCTGCTTTCCCGGCTTCACCTTCACTTTGCCCAGTGGCCTGCCTCAGGGAATATGAGGCTCGCACTTCTCCGCATAGGTCGCGTGATTTCCCGCATCTTTTCCTTTCGACTATTCGTCCTTTTGCCCCAGTGACCACTCCCACGTTGGCTAGGTGGATGAAGTGGATCATGGAACTTGCGGGTGTGGATACTTCTGTTTTTTCAGCGCATTCTGCTAGGGGGGCATCTGCTACCTCTTTGGCGGTTTCTGGCGCCAGACTGGAGGACATTTTGAAACTGGCGGACTGGTCCAGAGTCTCCACGTTCAGGGAATTTTACTTCCGTCCAGGTCCTCATGTTTTTTCGTCAATTATTGAGAATTTATCTTAACTTTGAACTTGCAATATGAGCCTCCGGGTCTTGTAATAAAATCAGGTGATTTTCCTATTTCATGACGTAAAGTCATGATTTTATTAAAGACACGGAGGCGAGTATTGCCCACCCTATGTTTTTCCTCCCTATGTGGGTTTAAAATAGGAATGATTTTGATTGTGTGTCATTGCATATTGCTTTAACTCTATGAGTTTTTTCCTGAGTAGGTTTGTCGCAACCAATTGTTTGTGAATACGATGCACCAATTTGCTTCTATCATGGTTCTGTTTTCGCCTTTTTTCAGGTTGAGATCGGCCCGTTCCGTGGTGTCCTTTGGTCTACGTCCTGGTTCGGAGGGTCGGCAGTTTGGTTCCAGCCGGTCATGTGACGTGGACAGCTTCAGGAGGTTCTTCAAAGTTGTTCCTGTTCGCTTCCGGATGGATGGCGCTTTTGTTCCCAGGCTGTTCCGGTTCCTGGTTGGCGGTTCAGTTGGACTGTTCGGTTTGGATTTACAAAGAAAGAGGAGGTTTTGCAGGCGGTGTGGCCTGTTATAGAGGGACAGAGTATTGGTCAGAGTAAAGAAGGAGAATAGCAATACTCGCCTCCGTGTCTTTAATAAAATCATGACTTTATGTCATGAAATAGGAAAATCACCTGATTATGTAACGTAATTTTTTAACTTTCAACCCTGCAGTAAACCAGAGAAGGGTCAGGACTCTGAAGCAGATAGGAGTCCTGTCCATTACAATAGTTTAGGAGGAGTTTCCCCGGCCTCTTAGTGGGCAGAAATAGCTGAGGCTTTAGCCAAACAAATCTGCAAGGCTGTAACATGGACTAATATTCATCCTTCAGGCAGTGGTCCCTCCCTAACTTGTATTATCTGGTAATGCTCTAGTCCCGCTGTCATGTTTGGACAATTTGGAAAATGAGAATTAGTTTCAAACTGTAATTTAATTTTCCCTATATCCATCATGATAGCACCCTTACTACACCTCTTACCTATTTCTGTCTTTTTGTCTCTACAGAGGTCAAGAGGATATCCTTCACTCGTGCTATCATGGTGGACTCGTGGAAACCCACTTTAAGGCCTCATGCACATGACAGTATTTTTTCATCGTCCGCAAAAAGGGGTTCCGTTGTTCCGTGATCCGTGTCCGTTTTTTCTTCGGTGTGTCTTCCTTGATTTTTGGAGGATCACCAGACCAGAAAAGTGAAAAAAAAAAATCTAAGTCAAGTTTGCCTTGAAAATGATAGGAAAAAAACGGACACGGATCACGGATGCGGATGACAATCTTGTGTGCCTCCCTGTTTTATCACGGACCCATTGACTTTAATGGGTCTGCGAAACCGTTGTCCGTCAAAAAAAATAGGACAGGTCATATTTTTTTGACGGACAGGAAACACGGATCACGGACGCGGATGACAAACGGTGCATTTTCCTAGTTTTCAACGGACCCATTGAAAGTCAATGGGTCCGCAGAAAATCACTGAAAACGGAACAACGGACACGGATGCACACAACGGTCGTGTGCATGAGGCCTAAGGCTTCATGCACACGAACGTACTTTCTTTCGGTGTCCGTTCCGTTCTTTTTTTTTTTTGCGGACCGTATACAGAACAATTCATTTAAATGGGTCCGAAAAGAAAAACTTAAATTATTCTGTTTCCGTATGTCTGTATTTCCGTTCCGCAAAAATATAAAACATGTTCTATTATCGTCCGCATTATGGACAAGGATTTTACTGTTCTATTATGGGCCAGCTGTTCCGTTCCGCAAAATACGGAATGCACACAGATGTCATCCGTATTTTTTGAGGATCCATTTTTTGGGGACCTCAAAATACATATGGTCGTGTGTTTGAGGTCTAAGGTATTCATTCCCATTTCTTATAGAAATCAGATTAATAAAAGATACAAACAAAAGCTCTATACATATTCTTCATATGATATCGTGAAATTGAAAACATTCATCTAAATGATACTACATTTTATAAGCCTTTAGACTTTGGGTCCTACTGTTCTCTTTAATGTAGCCATGAAGAAATATTTGGCCACCGTAACAATAAGTCTTTCATGAGACTTGTCAAAGGGACGCAGGAACCTTAGAGTATTTATGTAAAGGCATAAAGTGTTTAAAATGAAAAGGGAGTTCATGAATATAAATATTATTAGCGGTGCCGTAACTAAATCCTATTTAACACACATGGAAAAATGCTACAGTTTTTGGAGACCGAAGGCAAGATGGATAATACGGAAATGCTATGGAAATTCCATTTCATGTGGTATTGCCCTTATATGCTCCCTTCTTGCCAGATCTACCTGGCTTTGCCTTAAAAAAACTACATCAAAAGATGCCGTTTTTCTACAAAACCACCTTAAAAGGAATCTGTCAGCAGATTTGTAACTATGACACTGGCTGACCCGTTGCATGTGCGCTTGGCAGCTGAAGACATCTGTGTTGGTCCCATGTTCATATGTGCCCACATTGCTGAGAAAAATTGTGTTTCATTATATGCAAATTATCCTCTAGGAGCAACGGGGGTGTTGTCATTACACCGGGCTCTGTTCTTTCTGCAACTGCCGCACCCTCTCCACTTTGATAGACAGGGTCAGGCAGTGAAAACATCATCGTGCCTGGAGCTGTCAATCAAAGTGCAGAGAAAACTGAGCTGCTAGGTGTAACACCCCCATTGCTCATAGATACTCATTTGCTTATATTAAATCATCAATTTTCTTAGCAATGCAGGCAAATATGAATATGAGACCAACACAGACACCCTCAGACGCCCTTTACAGTGGGAACCTTCACATTCAGTAAAGACAGACCACTACACAGTACATAATTTACACGCATGATGGTGTGGTCAACCTCCACAGGGAGAAGACCTGACTGTGACGGTTTACTTGGTCCTGAAATCACTACCACAAGTACCCACAGCTATCTCTCTCAATATCCCTTTAAACATGTGCTTGGATCGAGTTAACGTGCATGGTTAGATGTTCACCCTCTGCCCTATAATACATATTTAAGAGCAGTAAAAGAGTCATTATTCTGTAATATGTGGATTCACTGATCAAACAAACCTCAAAGTCACTAGGCAGCTATCTTCTGGGATTATCTCCGGATCAGCTTCCTTTCCTTCGTCATTACTTTTTAACAAGTTCACACTAAAAAAAGATAGAAACACAAGCAAACAATCAGCACATTTGTTAGCTAAAGCGGTAAAACGGTTTCAGTATAAACAGGTTACAAGCAATAAATAATCAAATGATAAGTTATACAACTTGTATTATGTCAAATGCTGTGCCTAGCCAAATAAGCTCCACCACACTAACTCACAATACACAGCATATCATAAATCCCAAAAATATTTTATTTAGTACATATTAGAAAAATACATAGATAAAAAAATAGCAGCGGCATGTATATACAGGGAAGACAAAGAACCACAAACAATAAGTCACATGTCAAACATCCAGACTCCTTGGTCAATGATAATATCAATCACTAATACACTTGTGATGAGGTAAGTATAGTATAAAGATCATACAGTGGCATAGATATAATTAAATAGACACAGGTTACATAAAGAATGTGTAAAGCAGTAAAATGGCACGAGCCCCTCAGCAAAAAGCTAACTCAGAGATAACTAGAAAAAACTATAAACGAACACAGAGTTGATAAGCTATAAAAAATGTTTTTATTGAAGTACATGATTAAAAACATATATGCAATGACAGACAAATTCCATATCAAAAAAGTGCGGTACAACCCTGGGAGAATTTGGTAAAGAGTGCAACGTAAAATAGAGCCTAAAGGGAGAGTATTAGGATAAATCCAGAATATGGATGTCTAATCAATGGAGTCAGAAAATGCTATATATATATATATATTTTAAGCAGCAGAAAAACCACGGCTCTACAGAGTTCGTGGGTGCATCTGTTGCACCGAAACAAGCGTCGGGTTGTGCGGTCTTCCTGTGGAGTTATTACTTTGACTTACGGTATGGGACTTTTCATGTTTACATTGTACTTACTACATCTTTACTTTTGAGCCTTTGAATAGGATATTGCTATGGTTTTTTTGCCACTCATACAGTCGGGTCCATAAATATTAGGACATCAACACAATTCTAACATTTTTGGCTCTATACACTACCACAATGGATTTGAAATGAAACAGACAAGATGTGCTTTAACTGCAGACTGTCAGCTTTAATTTGAGGATATTTACATCCAAATCAGGTGAACGGTGTAGGAATTACAACAGTTTGCATATGTGCCTCACACTTGCTAAGGGATCAAAAGTAATGGGACAATTGGCTTCTCAGCTGTTCCATGGCCAGGTGTGTGTTATTCCCTCATTATCCCTATTACGATGAGCAGATAAAAGGTCCAGAGTTCATTTCAAGTGTGCCATTTTCATTTGGAACCTGTTGCTGACAATGCTCAAGATGAGATCCAAAGAGCTGTCACTATCAGTGAAGCAAGACATCATTAGGCTGGAAAAACAAAACAAACCCATCAGAGGGATAGCAAAAACATTAGGCGTGGCCAAAACAACTGTTTGGAACATTCTTAAAAAGAAGGAACGCATCGGTGAGCTCAGCAACACCAAAAGACCCGGAAGACCACGGAAAACAACTGTGGTGGATGACCGAAGAATTCTTTCCCTGGTGAAGAAAACACCCTTTTATAACAGTTGGCCAGATCAAGAACACTCTCCAGGAGGTAGGTGTATGTGTGTCAAACTCAACAATCAAGAGAAGACTTCACCAGAGTGAATACAGAGGGTTCACCACAAGGTGTAAACCATTGGTGAGCCTCAAAAACAGGAAGGCCAGATTAGAGTTTGCTAAATGACATCTAAAAAAGCCTTTACAGTTCTGGAACAACATCCTATGGACAGATGAAACCAAGATCAACTTGTACCAGAGTGATGGGAAGAGAAGAGTATGGAGAAGGAAAGGAACTGCTCATGATCCTAAGCATACCACCTCATCAGTGAAGCATGGTGGTGGTAGTGTCATGGCTGTGGGCATGTATGGCTGCCAATGGAACTGGTTCTCTTGTATTTATTGATAATGTGACTACTGACAAAAGCAGCAGGATGAATTCTAAGTGTTTAGGGCAATATTATCTGCTCATATTCAGCCAAATGCTTCAGAACTCATTGGATGGCGCTTCACAGTGCAGATGGACAATGACCCAAAGCATACTGCAAAAGCAACTAAAGAGTTTTTTAAGGGAAAGAAGTGGACTGTTATGCAATGACCAAGTCAATCACCTGCCCTGAATCTGATTGAGCATGCAATTCACTTGCTGAAGACAAAACTGAAGGGAAAATGCCCCAAGAACAAGCAGAAACTGAAGACAGTTGCAGTAGAGGCCTGGCAGAGCATCACCAGGGATGAAACCCAGCACCTGGTGATGTCTCTGCGTTCCAGACTTCAGGCTGTAATTGACTGCAAAGGATTTGCAACCAAGTATTAAAAAGTGAACATTTGATAAATGATTATTATTATGTCCTGTTACTTTTGGTTCCCTTAGCAAGTGGGAGGCACATATGAAAACTGTTGTAATTCCTACACCGTTCACCTGATTTGGATGTAAATACCCTCAAATTAAAGCTGACAGTCTGCAGTTGAAGCACATCTTCTTTGTTTCATTTCAAATCCATTGTGGTGGTGTATAGAGCCAAAAATTTTACAATTGTGTCCATGTCCCAATATTTATGGACCCTGACTGTATATTCCCTTACCGGTCTAATTCCGTTGCTGGCACTTCCAGGATCATGTGCCGTACATTGGCTACGTGATCCTAGCCGATTTCAACCCACAATGTTTGCAAGGTTGCATCTGCGCAATCAGGCAGCCCAGGGAGCAGACAGCTCACAGTGCCTGAGGCTGCCCGACTGTGCAGTCGCCACCCCCGTCATCATCATAAGCCACTTCTAAGTCTGGGCACTGTTGGCATATTAAGGCCTCTTTCACACGGACGAGATTTCCGCGCGGGTGCAATGCGTGAGGTGAATGCATTGCACCCGCACTGAATCCGGACCCATTCATTTCTATGGGGCTGTGCACATGAGCGGTGATTTTCACGCATCACTTTTGCGTTACGTGAAAATTGCAGCATGTTCTATATTGTGCGTTTTTCACGTAATGCAGGCCCCATAGAAGTGAATGTGGCTGCGTGAAAATCGCAAGCATCCGCAAGCAAGTGCGGATGCGGTGTGATTTTCATGCACGGTTGCTAGGAGACGATCGGGATGGGGACCCGATCTTTATTATTTTCCCTTATAACATGGTTATAAGGGAAAATAATAGCATTCAGAATACAGAATGCATAGTACAATAGGTTTGGAGGGGTTAAAAAAAAATATATATAATTTAACTCGCCTTAATCCACTTGTTCGCGCAGCCGGCATCTCTTCTGTCTTCTTTGAGAAATAGGACCTTTGATGACGTCACTATGCTCATCACATGGTCCGTCACATGATCCATCACCATGGTAAAAAAAGATCATGTGATGAGCGCAGTGACGTCATCAAAGGTCCTATTCCTCAAAGAAGAAGACAGAAGAGATGCCAGCTGCGCGAACAAGTGGATTACGGTGAGTTAAATTATTTTTTCTTTTTTTTTTTTTTTAACCCCTCCAGCCCTATTGTACTATGCATTCTGTATTCAGAATGCTATTATTTTCCCTTATAACCATGTTATAAGGGGAAATAATACAATCTACACAACCTGTGAATCTGTGAAGAAGTTCGGGTCTGGGTACCACATTCCATACATTTTTTATCACGCACGTGCAAAACACATTGCACCCACGCAATAAAAACTGAACAACGGAACGCAATCGCAGTCAAAACTGCCGCAACGCATCCAGACCTTATCCGGACATGCTCGTGTGAAAGAGGCCTAAGAGTCAAAAAAATAAATAAAAAACAAATAGTTTTCTATAAAAATAAAAAAAATCCTAACATTTTGTTGCTGTAGAACCTGTGCAACTCCTGTACATAGCTGGCTAAATGTTTCTTCTTGCAGCAAGGTGATATAAGACACTGCCAACCGAAAGTATGGTATAACAGTCAGATAGTAGTGGAAGCCACATAGGGTGACAAGGGAGCCTGATGGCAGACGGAGGAGGTGGGCCTGCTGATGCTCCATGTGGGCTGCCACAGAAGCGGTGACGGCTGAAGTGGTTCGTCAGCCCAAGTGGTTAGCTCCAGGAAGTCAGCTGGGAGCTGTAGACACAGGTGTCATTTATTTCACGCAGAGCATGGAGGAAAGCCCACCTGACAATACACAGCTATTAGGCACCTAAACTAACAGCACCGATAGCGGCCAAAAAGGGGCAGCTAATAGAAAAATAAAAACACCAGTGCCTGTTTAAGTTCTATGAGGATCTTACACAATTCTGTGATAACTAGCTTCACCTGACCAATATTCCTGGGTTTTTGCAGTATTGCTCATACTTTTCTCATGTAACATATGAGAACGACTGTAGGTTCTTATGTGAAATCACTGTTTAATGAATGTGCATATAGATAAATGCATGCAGAACAACTGTATAATGACTGGGAAAAACCTGCCTCCTCTGTAATGGGCAGGTACTGATGCATCACCAGGCTGTATACAGAACACCATGCTGACGGGGGCTAGGTGTAGTCCCACTGCGTATTAGAACTGTATATTCTAAAGGAAGGCTGCTTGCCGAAAAGTATGACAACCCAAACACTGCACCATAGCAACCATATACTGTATGCCAGTGGAACATACCAACGTATTATTTGGCTGTAAATCACTCATAAGGGACATGTGGCATAATACCCACATAAACACTGTACTGTATTACAGATTTGGGAACAATTCTATTTCTGTTGTAATGTTAAGAAGAAGCACGAGCCCAGCTTTAGAGGAAAAATACAACATAATCAGAACGTGTGAAAAAATACAGCAGTCAGGGAAAATAAAGCTGAGGCAGATGATACAGGAGACCTAAGACTTTAACCCTTTAGTGACAACCAATTCGCCCTCTGACAGCAGTCACTGAGTGGCTGTAAACTTGCCAATATTGGTTTTTACAGCATTTTTACGGATTTCCTGTGCCAGATGGAGTGGGTAACAAGATATCTAAAGACAGCTAAGCGGCAGCTCTAATCGCCAGGGCAGGAGGCTCCAACTGTTTAAGACTGTTTTTAGATATCATGGTCAATAGCGCCCACGGTCTCCTAGTCGTTTAAGAGGGAAGGAGATTCCTCCTCCACTGCAACTGTGGTTGTGAAAGCTGCAGACCACCAGTTCTGCCATGTACGGAAGCCTACTAGGGTATAACAGACTAGGTGTCCATATAAAATGACAGGGATAATACACTGTGTTATAAAAAAATAAAATAAAAATCACATTCTATTTAAATGCTCTGTCACCAGAATCAACCCTATAAATCCAGGCATATAGTAGGGTTGATGTCGCTGAGTAAAACGATACCTGTTTTTTGTAGGTGCAGACATTGTGGATCAATGTACACTTTTATTGTTATGCAAATGAGCCACTGGAGCACCAAGAGGCGGGCTTATGCGGTTTGAGCAACACCCCAACGATGCCGCAAGAATGGGACAGGCGTGAGATTGCAGGGCCTGGTTAGAGCAGTATACAGATTATTATTATTTATTTTATTTATCTGTACATCCAGACGGGGTTACACAAATATACAAATACAATAAACAAACTATTAACAGACTGGTACAGAGTGGTAGAGGACGCTGCCCGCAAGAGCTTACAATCTATAAGGGAAGGCGAGAACACAGTAGGTGAGGGTATAGGCTGCTCATCTGGCAGCATGCTTATTACAGGTGGTAGGCTTTCCTGAAAAGGTTGGTTTTCAGGTTACTCTTGAAGCTTTGCATGTTGGGGGGAGAGCCTGATGTGCTGGGGTAGTGTGTTCCAAAAGTATGGGGGATGCATGTGAGAAGTCTTGTAGAAGATTGTGTGAGGAACAGATGAGAGGAGAACTGAGGAGGAGGTGTCCTGTGAGGAGCTGAGATTACGTGTGGGGATGTATCCAGAAAGCAGGTCAGAGACGTAAGGAGGGGACAGGTTGTAGAAGGCCTAATATGTAGTTGTAAGTATTTTAAACTGAATTCTCTGGGCAATGGGGAGCCAGCGAAGAGATCGGCAGAGGAGAAACCAGGGGAGAGGTGTATTAACCGGACAGTGTAGTTGAGAATAGATTGGAGGGGAGCGAGAGTGCTGGATGAGAGGCCACACAGGAAGATGTTGCAGTAGTCCAGGCGGGAGATGACGAGAGTATGCACTAGTATTTTAGTTGACTCAGGTGAGGAAGGCGCAAATACAAGAGATGTTCTTAAGTTTAAAGTGAACCTGTCAGCGGCATAAAAAAAAAAAAAAAAAGATTAATCAGTATTGGAGTGCGGATGTCTTGTACCACACTCCACTTTACAGTAATACCATGGCCCGTAATCGATTCCAGTCAATACTGAAGTTTTTGCATTACAACAATAAACCCCAGAATGAACCCGCATTTGACCATCTGTTCAAAATTAGGTCCGTCCTTGACCACTTCAACGCAAAGTTTTCAGAAGTGTACACCCCAGAACAAAATGTCTGCATAGACGAATCCCTAAAACTTTTCAAAGGGAGGATAAGATTCCGCCAGTACCTGCCCAGCAAGCGGGCAAGGTATGGCATAAAACTGTATAAAGTCTGTGACAGTAGCTCTGGGTACAATCACAAGTTCTGGGTTTATGAAGGGAGTGACACCCGGAATTGAACCCCCAGAATGCCCCCCCGCCCGTTCTAGGAGTTAGTGGGAAGATAGTGTGGGACTTACTGCACCCACTGCTTGATAAGGGTTACCATCTCTACGTGGATAATTACTACACGAGTCTACCACTGTTTCGGTCACTAAGTTCCAGAGGTACTGTGGCATGTGGCACAATACGCAAAAATCAGAGAGGCCTCCCTAGATCCCTGGTAGGGCAACCGCTAAGAAAAGGAGACAGCCGTGCTCTCCTCAATGAGAACATGTGGGTGGTTAAGTACAAGGACAAGAGGGATGTCCTTGTACTGACCACCATTTACAGTAACACCAGCTCCCCTGCCACTGTACGTGGTACCACAACCACTGTCCCCAAACCAGACTGCATTCTGGATTACAACAGGCAGATGGAGGGAGTTGATCTTTCAGATCAAGTTCTGAAGCCCTACTGTGCCACACGAAAAACAAAAGTGTGGTACAAAAAGCTGGCTGTGCACCTCGTACAGATGGCGCTGTACAATGCATACGTACTATTTAGATCTAAAGGCCAGAGAAGAACATTCCGACAATTTCAAGAGGTGGCGATAAAGGCCCTAATTCTTCCAAATCAAGCAATGGAGGGCCCCAGTACTTCTGAAAGTTACGGTGCCCGAGTTGTACCAGGGCAACATGTCCCTGGTGAAGTCCCCCAAACAGCGAGGAAGGGAATGACCCAAAAAAAAAAGGGGGATAAGGAAAGACACCATTTACCTTTGCGAAACCGGCCCAGAAAAACCTGGCCTGTGCATCAAAGATTGTTTCAGAATCTACCATTCATCCATAAAATATTTTGACTCAATTTTACCAGTGTCATGAAGTACAATATGTGACGAGAAAACAATCTCAGAATGGCCTGGATAAGTAAAAGCGTTTTAAAGTTATTGTCAGATTTGTCAGATTTGCAAAAATCAGCCTGGGATTTAAGGTGAAAGGGTAAATTACTCTTACCGGTAATTGGATTTTCCAATAGCCTCCACAACGGCATTCACAGGAGGGTGTCCCCGCCTCCAGGACAGGAAACATCGAGGAAGCACAGGATTTAAGGAGCCTCCTCCCCTTACCTTACCAGTCAATAAGAGAGGACACAGAAGTGATGCATAACAAATTATATATTATAGTAAACAAATTACATCATTCATTTACATTTAAAGCTTGGGAGGGAACCCAATGCCGTTGTGGAGGCTATTGGAAAATCCAATTACCGGTAAGAGTAAATTTACCCTTTTCCCCGGCGCCTCCACAACGGCATTCACAGGAGGATTAACAGAGTAATCAATATTAGGGGGGGGGGCACAATAGATAGGACCTCACGACCGAAGGACAAGTCCTGATCCCTTACTACATCTAGCTTATAGTGCCGAAAAAAAGTCATAGGGTTGGCCCATGTGGCGGCCCTGCAGATCTGTTCCAGAGGGACTGCCTTCGTTTCTGCCCAGGATGAGGCTACTGCCCTTGTAGAATGAGCCTTTAGTACCTCCGGCGGCTGACAGTTCTTGGTAACATAGGCAGAGGATATTATGTTCCTAATCCACCTAGCTATGGTTGACTTGCTAGCCGCTTGCCCCTTATTAGGGCCCTGGAATTGTAAAAAGAGGTGGTCCGATTTTCTAAGCGGTTTAGTGGCCTGAAGGTAAGAAAGGACTGACCTCCTGACGTCCAGATTATGGAGAGTATCCTCCGAATCATTAGAAGGAGACTGGAAAAAGGAAGGTAGGGAGACTTCCTGCTCACAATGAAATCTGGATACCACCTTTGGGAGAAAGGCTGGACAGTGCCTGAGGATTATACGATCATCCAGAATTGTAAGATAGGGAGGCTTGCAAGAGAAAGCTTGAATTTCCCCCACTCTTCTGGCAGAGGTCATGGCAACTAAAAAAACCGTCTTCATGGTGAGGAGCCTTAGAGGGATCTCATCAATTGGCTCAAACGGAGGAGTAGTGAGAGCAGAAAGAACCAGGCCCAAATCCCAGGGAGGAACCACCGGACGAGGGAGGATCGAAGTTCTTCCTGCCCCCCTTAAAAACCGTTTGATCAGAGGGGAATCTGCTAGTTTTACGTCCAGGAAGGCGCTGAGCGCGGAAATCTGAACCTTCAGAGTTGATGGACGGAGGCCTTTTTCTAGCCCCGCTTGCAGGAACTGGAGGACCTGAGGAATATCAGGAGAATCTACACTTCCCAAGAAGGACAAAAAGGCATTCCAGGTTCTCAGGTAGATCCGGGAAGTTACCGGTTTCCGGCTTTTGAGCATCGTGGCGATGACTGCGTCCGACAGACCCTTCCGTTTTAGCAGGAGGCGTTCAGATTCCAGGCCGTCAAACTGAGTTGATTTACACTGGGGTGATTTATTGGTCCCTGGTGGAGTAGGTCCGGGATTGATGGCAGTGTCCAATAAACACCGGCTGACAGTCTGAGCAGGAGTGGAAACCAAGCCCTTCTTGGCCAGAAGGGGGCCACCATAATTACGTGGACCCCTTCTTCCTGAGCCTTTACCAGGACCCTTGAAATGAGGCTGAATGGAGGGAAGGCATAAAGGAGCTGTCTTGGCCACGGCCTGGAGAGGGCGTCTAGCCATACCGGGTGATCCATTTGCGAGAGGGAACAGAACTTTCTGACCTGCTTGTTGCTTTTGGTGGCGAACAGATCTAACACTGGGGTCCCCCACATTCGGCAGATCTGGCTGAAGACGCGGTGATTTAAGGACCATTCGGCCTCCCTTAAGAGGTGTCGACTGAGATAATCGGCCACCACATTTTTTTCCCCCTTGATATGCACCGCCGAAAGGGACAGAAGGTTTCTTTCTGCCCAACAAAAAATGCCCTTTGACACTTCCGCCAGTGAGCGACTTCTGGTTCCCCCTTGTTTGTTTATGTACGCCACGACTGTAGTGTTGTCTGTTAATATTCTTACGTGTCTTGGAGAGGGAATTTTGTAAAGGGAAAGGAGAACTCTGTGGACAGCTGACAGCTCTCTTAAATTTGAGGAGGCGTCCTGCATGTCTCTTCCCCAGGATCCTTGAACTACCGCTCCTGAAGAGTGACCTCCCCACCCTGAGTTGCTGGCGTCTGTTGTAATGACCATGACATCTCTTGGGCGCCAGTGAACCCCTACGCTCAGGTTCCCTTTTACTCTCCACCAGGTTAGTGACTGTTTTACCTGTCTGGGAACGTGAACCTTTCTGTCTAGAGACGAGTTCTTTCCGTCCCATGAAGATAGGAGAAAGGTCTGAAGGACTCTTGTGTGACTCTGGGCCCACCTTACTGACGAGATTGCGGCTGTTAGCAGTCCCAGTACCGCCATGATGTCTCTTATCGAGGACCGATCTTTGCTGGAAAAAAGAGACACTGTCTGGATTAAGTGAGACTGTTTGTCTTGAGGAAGAAAAGACATTAGACGCCTTGAGTCCAACAGCACCCCTAAAAACACTTTTTCCTGACTGGGGATAAGGTCTGATTTTTTGGGATTTATTATCCACCCTAGAGTGGTAAGACAGTCCTGGATTTGTTTGAGGCGTGAATGTAGAAGTTGGCGCGACTCCGCAAACACCAGAAAGTCGTCCAGGTACGGGACGATCTGTACCCCCTGAAGGTGAAGGAACTTCATGACATCTGACATTATTTTTGAAAAAAACCTGGGGGCAGAGGATAGGCCGAAAGGAAGGGCTGTGAACTGGAAATGGGACAATCTTCCCTGATAATAAATTGCGATCCTCAGAAAACGCTGGTGCCTGTGGTATATTGGGACGTGGTAGTAAGCGTCCTGAAGGTCGACGGTAGCCATAAAGCAGTCCTGCGGAAGGATCTGAGTGGTAGATTTTATGGTCTCCATTTTGAATCTTTTGTAAACGATGGACCTGTTTAAGGACTTCAAATTTATTATCAGGCGAAAGGAGCCATTTGTTTTTTTTATCAAAAATATAGGGGAATAGAAGCCTTTGCCGTGTTGTTCTTCCGGAACAGGGATGAGCACTCCTTTGAGGATTAAGGAAGTTATTTCTGACTCTAGGGATGCCTGTTTGTCGGGCTGTTGCCTTTGGTTGATACAAAAAAGACTTGGGGGTGGGGAAACAAACTCTAGCTTTAGGCCCTCCTTTACGGTACGAGTGACCCAAGGGGAGGCGTGAATTTCTTGCCAGGCGGAGGAGAATTGCTTTAGCCTGCCCCCTACCTGGGTTGGCGTGTCACTGGGTAGGGCGGGTAGAGGCTTCTGGCTTAGGAAGGTATCCTCTTCCTCTACCCCTAGAAGGTTGCCATCTTTTTGAGCCATCCCTTTTACTCTGATCAGATCTTGCCCTTTTTTGACTTTGAAAGGAGCGTCTCTGTTGGTAATAACGGTTATCAGAGGGGAAACCTTTTTTCCTATCGGAGGCCTTCTCCAGAATGTCGTCCAGGGCGGAGCCAAACAATCTATCCCCCTCACATGGGATGGAGCACAGGCGGTTTTTAGAACCTGCGTCCCCAGTCCATGAACGGAGCCATACCGCCCTACGGGTCGCATTGGCTAGAGCACTGCTCCTTGCAGAGAGTCTAACCAAGTCGGCCGAGGCGTCTGCTAAAAAATTGGATGCTCTTTTCAGGGAGGGAAGAGAGTTTAAGATCTCCTCTCTGGACGTACCCCCCGACAGAATGCTCTCAAGCTGGTCTAGCCAAACCGAGAGGGTTCTGGCCGTACAAGTGGACGCTATGCTGGGGCGCAACATTGCTGTATTTGTCTCCCAGGATTTCTTTAGTAGGTTTTCACATTTTTTGTCCATTGGGTCTTTCAGGAGACCCATATCCTCAAAGGGCAGCGAGGATTTTTTAGAAATACGGGCCACTGGCGCATCTATTCTGGGAGTTTTGTCCCACAAATCAGAGTCAGATTCCGAAAAGGGGTACTTGCGTTTAAAGGCGGCCGAGACAGTCCACCTTTTATCAGGATCCCTCCATTCCCTGGAAATAAGGGCTTTGATGTTATTGTGGATGGGGAAGGATCTCTTCTTTTTCTCCCCCAAGCCCTGAAAGATTTGATCGTGAAGGGACTGAGTCTCTTTGACATCTTCTAATCCCAGCGTAGATTTAATATCCTTCAGTAGGGACTGTGTTTCCTCGGGAAAGCACATAGGCCTCCCTGCGGCCTCCTCAGAGGATAAGGAGACCTGATCATCCTGCAACTCCCCTTCATCCAGATCCACCTGCTCTGATATTTCCAGATTTAGGGAACGGGAAGGCCCAGGGGAAGGTGCCAGTTGTCTAGAGTCAGCTGCAGCCTTAATCTCTTCTCTAATGAGGGTTCGCATGGACTCCACGAAGGAAGGGGATTCTTCAGCGATCACCCTTTCAATACATCTAGGGCAGAGGGACTTTTTTGGGTCCGACACCAGGCCCTTACGGCAACCACCACACTTCCGGCGCCCCGAATCCCCTTTGGCTTTAAGCTTCCTGGACTCACTGTCCTAAGGGAATAAAACAAACTTTGTATAGGCCAAAGAGGGACCCGGAGTAAGGGTGGTGAGGGGTCAGTATAGTGAACTACGGACACCCAGCGTGTAGGGGGGAGGGGGGGTACGGGATCCCATAACCTGTATAAACCTACTGCTAGGAAGGACATAAGGAAATAGGGATTACTCCCCCCCCCGGGAGGAGGCTTACCGGGCTGAGGGCCGAGACAGCGGGATCACCGGAGCGTTTGGACGACTCTCTGTCGCTGGAAGGCATCGCTGCAGATCACCGGCGCAGGAGGATATGATGCTCTTTTTAAATCTCCCGCCGCGCGCAGGAGCGTCCCGCGAGAACCTCTTGCCCAAGGAGATCTCGCTCCGCTGACGTCACCACGCCAGATCCCGCGCGAGTTCCGACGGACTCGCAAGCCCGGGGATGCCTGAAGACAGGGCTTACTCCGCAGGATCGAGGAGGGGAGGCAATGCGTCCCCGGAGTCCCTCAATCCCTGCACCGACCCTCCTGAACAACAGGGAAGGGACCAGGCCGGTGCGGTATTCAATTTCCTGGATGACCCCAGGAGCGGCTTCCACGCACGTCCGAGGACAGGAAACAACGACTGGTAAGGTAAGGGGAGGAGGCTCCTTAAATCCTGTGCTTCCTCGTTGTTTCCTGTCCTGGAGGCGGGGACACCCTCCTGTGAATGCCGTTGTGGAGGCGCCGGGGAAAAAGTGGTTTGGTCTTGGTGTGGATTTTCTGTTTACCAACCTCATTGAATTATTTTGGGAAAACCACCCTACATAAGGCCTCATGCACACAAACGTATTTTCATTCCATGTCCGTTCCATTTTTCTTGCTCACCGTATACGGAACCATTCATTTCAATGGGTCTGCAAAAAAACAAAAGATACTCCGTGTGCATTACATTTCCGTATTTCTGCATTTCCGTTCCGCAAAAAAATAGCATTATGCATTACGGGCAAGGCCAGGACTGTTTTATTAGGGGCCAGCTGTTCCGTTCTGCAAAATACGGAATGCACACGGATGTCATCCATATATTTTGCGGATCCGTCTTTTGTGGACGGCAAAATACATAAGGTCGTGTTCATGAGGCCTAAGGGGCAGAATCGCAAGAACTAGGGATGTCCCGATACCATTTATTTTTAAGGCCGAGTACGAGTACCGATACTTTTATTTATGTACTCACTGATACCAATTATAACAATGAAATAAACACATTTATTTTTTGACCACTGACCAACCAATTTAATTTAGTCATAGGGGAGATTTATCAATCCTTGTACAAAGAAACAGCGGCACAGTTGCTGATAACAATAAAAAAAAATTAAAGCTGGAATTTGGTTGCTATGGACAACTGCTTTACTTTTCCTTTGTACAAGGGTTAATAAATGGGCATATAACAGTGTTTCCCAACCAATGTGCCTCCAGCTGTTATTATATGCCCACCTTATTTATATTTACTCCTCCATTTCATGCACCATACCCACCTGGCCTGCTGTAATCCTTCCAATGCGGATGCACAAGAGTACTGGGAGGAAGTGGCTTTAACTTCCTCCCAGTGCTAGGCACTTGGGAGCCGCCACACAGAAGCCCCGCCCCCACGCTGATCGGCTAGGAGCTCCGCTGCCGGCGCCGCACGGGAGCTGACACGGGACCTGCCGCCGCAGCCACCATCCCTACCGCTGATCATCTGGGACATGGGACCCCCACTGCACGGCCATCAGGTATCGGCAGTGGTATCCGTGACATTTGCACGAGTATAAGTACTCGTGCAAATGTCCGGTGACGGTCCCGATACCGATACAGGTACCGGGACATCCCTAGCAACAACTACTGACATGGTGTGGATTTCAAAATCTGTACATGACATTTTTATGTTATTTGCTTTGCTGTAGTTTTCCCACACAGTGTGCAATTACCCTAAGGTTACCCGAACACAATGTGGATTACGTGCAGTTATACGTGTGGCTTTTCCACATACATTTTTGTACAAAATAAAAACACAGTGTAATACAGTGCCAGCAAAATGAAGGAGAATAAAATCTCATGTACTCTTTGCATTTTTTTTCTCCGTGCGGAAATTGACCTGAAGTGCGGATTTTGAAATCCACAGCATGTCAATTGTTTGTGCGATTCCGCAACTTATGTAGAGTGGTTTCCCCATAGTGCCATGTTACTTCTTGGAAACAGATTGGATTGAGGATTTCATAAAAGTTAATGGGGAAGCAGAGGATCCTCAACCAAATACTCTTCTAATACCCTAAATCCTACACCAAATTAGAAATCTGCCACCAAAAACGACCTGTTTTCAGCCAGTAATCTGCTACTGATTTTGATGCGTGAACTTAGCCTCAAAGCACTGGTGCTTGTCAGGGTCTTAAACTAGAACCAGCAGCCGATTTCATTGGAGAGACCTTCACTCCCAGAACAGTGGATAACTATTCGATTGGTGGGGGTCCTACTGCTGAGACCCCCACGATCACAAGTATGGGGGCCCCTTACCCCCTGCAACCCTCTGAAATGAACGGAGCGGTCGGTCTATGGGAGTTTCGGAGATTGCCAAGTATAGCGCTCACTTATCTCTGGAACTCCCATAGAAATGAAAGGAGCAGCCACACACATGCCCGACCTGGTTCTCGTGTTTAGCAATAAATTATCTGTGGATCACTTCAGCTGGACAAGATGGAATAGGTGCTCTTGGTCTAAGTGGCACACCCAGCCACAAGCAAGTGATATATTATAAAAATGGATAGACCAGGCACTCAATATATGTTACTAAAACGAGATATTTATTCACACACTGAAAAAAAGGATAGAAATTGATAATGTTCAATTAGACAAAATGTGACAATATAATATCACACTAACAATAAATATAGCAGCAATAATATATTAGTGCAGCACATGTGACATAGGACAAATAGGTAATATAACGCATTCAAATAATGTTTGGATCCAAAATATATAACTCTGGAGTTGGGTTAATCACCATGGCAACATAGATAGTTCCTTATGGAGAAATAGCAGCATAGATAGTTCCTTCTAGGAAAATAGTAGCATGGGTGGTTCTTTATAAGGAATCGTAATAGTCGCCCAATTCAGGAAATTTTGATAAAGACAATTCCGCTCCTAGCACATAAAGCTGTTAGCAAAGTTAGTAGTTCACCGATCCTTTTTGGTTTTTGCAACCTGACCTCAGGCACAGAACAATAAGCGCTCGTGGTGGCGTCCCACTCACTTGCGCAATATTACCTTGGTCTGGTCGCTTTGTTTCTCCGGGATATTGCCTCCCCGATCGGTGAACAAGTCCGTGACAGCTGACTCTGAGTCCAGTATCGTCAGCGTGCTTGGTAAACTCACATGCGGTGCTTGCGGAGCTTTGCTTCAGACGTCTGTTTGGATCCTACAGAAGATTCTAGGGAAGATTTTTTTCCAGCATGCCGGTACAAGGTTCGTCCCATACGCGTTTCGGGGGTGTGCCCCTTCCTCAGTGGTAACCTTGTATCATTTCCCCTCCTCCTTTTATAGTGCAATCCTAGAGAATTTCAAAGACCGGACCGGAATAACAATAGTATCTTGGTGGATACAAAGACCCGGATTTACTTAGCTGCAATTTCTTATGCGTTTCCCATGCGGTTTATATTATGACAGTGCGTTTTTTATGCCAATGCTGCTTAAAATCAATTCATAAGACAGTCAATAATATAAAATGTGAATATTAATAAATAGTAAAAGTTATAATTCAATTGATGTTAAAAATGATTCTAATGAGTGCTCTCAATGCATATCGGACCCATGACATGACCATATATGCAAGGAGTCTATGATCATGTCATAATTTATCTGATTTGTCCAGATATCATAACCGCACACCAGTTTAAATCCCTTAATACGATGTTTATTCGGACTGAGGACACTCAGATTTTCTGATGTGTGTGCACTTATATATAACAAAGGTGTTCGACATCAAATTGGAAACCGCACTCACAGGAATCCGAATAGTTCCCAATCTGCGTTTAACCCATTCG
The DNA here is from genome assembly GCF_014858855.1 of Bufo gargarizans. Lineage (NCBI taxonomy): Eukaryota > Metazoa > Chordata > Amphibia > Anura > Bufonidae > Bufo > Bufo gargarizans. The sequence continues at coordinate 440,993,448 of NC_058080.1, forward strand.
GAGCTAGAGAGCCGAAGTCGAAAATGAATTTCGATTCTAGTCTGGACATCTTTTTTTATAAGATCGCCCCCCCTCCAATCTGGTTCTACCTTAGCCAAGGCTGTATATGTCAAACCTGCAGGATCTTTGTCATGGTATATTTTGAAGTGCTTCGATACCGTATGGTTTTCATAGCCCCGGCGTATGTTGGCCACATGTTCAGAGACCCTTTTTTTAAAAAGTCTCTTTGTGCGGCCAACATATTGTTTGTTGCAAGGGCATGTCAGCAAATAAATGACGCTCTTACTGTTGCAAGTTAAGAATGTTTTTATCTCATGTGAGTGTCCGTTAGTGCTAGAGGTAACCTTCACAGTTTTTTTCGGAAAGTTTGTTAACTTGCAGTTAGGGCAAGAATTGCATCTATAGAATCCCTCAAAGCATAACCAATTTTTATCTTTTTTTTGATTCAGTCTTTTGACTGTAGGGGCAATCTTGACGCCCAGATTGTCAGCTCGTGTATATACTATAGTTGGTTTTGTTGGTAACATAGGTCCTATAATTTTATCTTTTAATAAAAAGGGCCAATGTTTAGTAATACTTGCTTCTATTTTTTTATAAATAGAAGCATGGGCGGAATTGTCTTTATCAAAATTTCCTGAATTGGGCGACTATTACGATTCCTTATAAAGAACCACCCATGCTACTATTTTCCTAGAAGGAACTATCTATGCTGCTATTTCTCCATAAGGAACTATGTTGCCATGGTGATTAACCCAACTCCAGAGTTATATATTTTGAATCCAAACATTATTTGAATGTGTTATATTACCTATTTGTCCTATGTCACATGTGCTGCACTAATATATTATTGCTGCTATATTTATTGTTAGTGTGATATTATATTGTCACATTTTGTCTAATTGAACATTATCAATTTCTATCCTTTTTTTCAGTGTGTGAATAAATATCTTGTTTTAGTAACATATATTGAGTGCCTGGTCTATCCATTTTTATAATGGTTCTCGTGTTTGTGGGTTTCCACTGAACTCTACACAAACCCCTTCAATTGAAGACAAGAACTCCAGCCCCTGTGAAGATACGCAGCTCTGTGAAAAAATATGGAAAGAAAAAATATCAGGGAAACATTTCCATCTGTGGTAGCTGTGAGACATCTGAGACTCAGGTAACACTGTGCCCACATGGAAAACATCTCTTCTTAATTAGGTCATAATGTTCGCTCTAATGAAACATTAATTAGAAATGAGGCTGAAATCACTGAAGATGTGCAGTACAGAGATGTCAGAGAAATGAGAAGAGACCAAGGAGCGGAAGCCAGCCTCAGGTCAAAACCTGGAAACTCAGCTTGGAGAGCAGCTATCCGGCAAATGATAATGATGACCTATCCTCAGGATAAGTCATCATTATCCCCTCGGTGGGGGTCCAAGTCCCGGCACCCCCGACAATCCGCTGTTTCAGAGAGCCACATCGCTCACCAGAGCTTACCAAGCGCCGTACATCGTATTGGTACTGCAGCTCAGCCCCATTGACTAGATGTACAATGACCCAGGAAGAGGCCTCAGTGCTCACGGAGGAGTGAACAAGTTGGGCACTGAAAAATGTATTCTCCTATATTCAAACTAGAATCATTCTCAAAAGCTACAGCTGCTTTAAGACAGAAAATGGGGGTCATCTATCAAGACGGTTTACGCCAGTTTTAGGCGCAAATAAAGTCGCATGAGCCCCTCTTGCAACTTTAAACATCTGTGCAGCTAAATTTGGGAGCATGCAATGCTTTTATGCCGTCTCCACCACTGGGAAGTAGAGCAGAGGGCATGTTTTCCAGGTGTAAAGCCAGTTTGGGCCATCTTATACTGTTTAGGGGAGGTGCAGTGTGTTTGAATGGAGGAGGCCGAGGGAGGAGTCTGGTCACATGACCTTCCATCAGCAGCCATCTTACAAACATGCCTTCTATGCAGGCAGCGCAGAAGATAAGCCCAACAAGGGGGAATGGCTTATGAAATCTAGAAAACAGCACAGAATATCCACAAAGGCTTTATTAGTACCATATAGTCATCTTATCTACACAATGGTCAACAGTAGACAGAAAGAGTTCCCTATCATTTGTCTGAACCAGGCCTAAGGCTAGTTTCACACTAGAGGTAAATTCTTCCGGCAGGCTGTACTGGCAGAGAAACAGCCTGTTGGAAGCCATCGTATCCAGAATAGCTGGAAAAGGCTGGAGCACTGCCAGGCCCCATTGACTATAATGGAACTCGGTGGGGATCAGGCCTGTGTCCAGCATTAGTGCAGGGATTCGGCTGGACAAATATCAGGCCTGATACCCACCAAGTCCCACTACAGTCAATTGGCTTCGGCGAGGTCAGGTAGTATCCTGCTATTCCGGATACAATGTCTTCAGGTAGGCTGTTCCACTGCCAGAACAGCCTGCCGGAAGAATCTACCGCTAGTGTGAAGCTAGTCGAATTTTTTTGATCCTGTATAAATGTGACGAACATGGTGGTTGGCTTCATGTCTCAGCTTCAGACAAAGGGACAGCTATAGTCCTTCTGTGCAGGCACCATGCTAGTACCAGAGTAGATTCTGCTCTCATAGACCATGGTCACACATTGTAGATTCTGACTTCCATGAACATTTTGCAACTAATTTCAGGCAGAACCCTAGGCAATTCTGCTGGTAATACATGTGGAGTTTTTTATCTTTTTGAAATTAAACATTTAAATACATTTGTATTTCAGCGGATTCCGTGCTGATAAACTGAACTTCAATGTCCTGACCACGCAAACATACCCTTTGTACCCATCAATTGCTTTTAAGTTTATAATGTACAATTTTATAGCCCAACACATGCAGCATAATAGAGCGAAGCTTGTATATAACCTTAGGATTTGTCATACAGTCCACTGGGTCTCTGGTCTACTGTATGTGTGGGATCTTAAAGGGGTTTTCAGAGACTTCTGGATAGGACATTGGTATCTGATCTTTGAGGGTCCATCACCCGGGACCTCCGCTAATCAACTGTTTGAGAAGGCAGCAGTGCTCCTCTGAGTGCACAGCTTTTCCTAGGCCAGTGACGAAACATTCATTGGTCACATAGCCTAGGAGAAGCTCAGCCCCATTTAAGTAAATGGGGCTGAGCTGCGATACCATGCACTGCCACTATACAATGTATGGCACTGTGCTTGGTAAGCTGTCAGACCCCCACCGTTGGATAGGTCATCAGTATTAAAATCTCGGAAAACCCTTTTAAAACTAAGACTTGGTTCCACCCAAACATCAGAGAAAATACACCAACCAGTTACTTTAGTCATTTCCAGTTAAATAACGACCTAGGAAGACATTCTTTGGTACCATCATATGATCGAAACCAGACGTGACACTCACAATGAATTCAATGTCTAGTTGTCTGGAAACAAACTGATTCGTAATAATTAAATCACTGCACAAATCAATGATCTATGCAAATTTCCTCAGATAACTGAGCTCAAGCTCATCAGACCACATGATTAATATATAACTGTAAAACAAGAGAATTAAGTAGTGAAAACTGATCAGAGAGAAAAGGAGCTGAACGTCACCCCATCCAGAGGATACACTCCGATTCATAAGAATGCTCCGCTTTGCCACACAGTAGATCTATACCGTATAGCAAGCCTACACAACATTTACCTGTTCAATGCCCATACCCCTGCAACAGCCGTCGGCTGAACGCTACCCCTCCTGAGTCTCCGATACATGTACATGTCCAGTACAGCTGAGCATGCATGTGTTTTCAGAGAGAAGAGAGGAGAGTTGAGAGCTGTCCATACGTTAGACTGCCGGCCGATCCCACTGATTAAATGTATGGTAACCTTTAGGCTGGCTTCACACATAGCATTCAGCCTTGTTTTTTGGGGCATTATTTTTTGAGAGGCTGAGGGAATATAACCTTATTGTTCCACTCCACATAGCTTGTTTTTATGCAGGACGAGTGGTATATTATAATAGCACCATTTACCGTATTTTTTCGCCCCATAAGAAGCACCTAGGTTTTAGAGAAGGAAAATAAGAAAAAAAATTGTTTTCATCAGTCCTCAAATGAGACCCCCAATGTTAATCAAACCTCAGCTCATACCCCTAATGTTTAGCAGACCTAAGCTCAGACCCCCCCCAGTGTTAATTAGACCTTAGCTCAGAGCCCCAATCAGACCTCAGCTCAGACCCCCAATGTTAATAAAACTCCAAATCAGATACCAGATCAGACCCCCAATGTTAATAAGGCTATCTGCACACAATACCATCACATGTCCGTTTTAAGGCCTCCATACAATTGAATTAGTCCATTTTTAATGTCTGTTTCTCAAAAAGGCATCAGTGAAGAAAAAAGTCTATCCACAGTTTATCCATTCGTGTGCATGTAGCCTAAGATCCTTAATCAGACCTCAGCTCAGATTCCTTAATAAGATGCCCATTCAGACCCATTCACAGAGGGGGGATCATTTTTAATCCACAATTTTAAAATATGAAGTCTTGCTTGAAAGAGTATTTGACAAAGTACTTGTTTATCTATATTTGAAATCCGTAAATGCATCATACCACCTAATATACATGTCAATGGATCTCATATTTGAACTCCGATAGTTTTTTTTAAATAAAAACCATATGGTGTTCCTTTCCTGCGCAATTCCGTGTGCCTGTACAGCAGTTTACGACCACATATGGGGTGTTTCTGTAAACTACAGAATCAGGGCCATAAATATTGAATTTTGTTTGGCTGTTAACCCTTGCTTTGTAACTGGAAAAAATTGAAAATTTGCCCAAAAAGTAAAATTTTTTAATGTTATCTCTATTTTCCATAAATTCTTGTGGAACACCTAAAGGGTTAACAAAGTTTGTAAAATCAGTTTTAAATACCTTGAGGGGTGTAGCTTGTAAAATGGGGTCATTTTTGGGTGGTTTCTATTATGTAAGCCTCACTTAAGTGACTTCAGACCTGAACTGGTCCTGAAAAAGTGGGTTTTAGAAATGTTTTTAAAAATTTCAAGATTTGCTTCTCAATTTCTAAGCCTTCTAACGTCCCCAAAAAATAAAATGGCATTCACAAAATGATCCAAACATGAAGTAGACATATAGGGAGTGTAAAGTAATAACTATTTTTGGAGGTATTACTATCTATTATAAAAGTAGAGAATTTGATTAAATTAAATAAAAAATTGACTCAATTTTACCAGTGTCATGAAGTACAATACGTGACAAGAAAACATCAGAATGGCCTGGATAAGTAAAAGTGTTTTAAAGTTATCACCACATAAAGTGTCATGAAATATTTGCAAAAAATGGCTGGGTCCTTAAGGTGAAAAATGGCAGGAAAGGGTTAATATTATCAAAGAGTTGGTTAATATTCTCCATAGGGGCCTTTTTATATTTCAGGGAATCTGCTGATGATGAATTAATTGCTTCTCTCAACTGTAAATATCAGAAAAATTCTTTATTCGCAATCTCAATATCTTCTTTAACCACTTCAGCCCCGCTAGCTGAAACCCCCTTCATGACCAGAGCACTTTTTACACTTCGGCACTACACTCCTTTCATCGTTTATCGCTCGGTCATGCAACTTACCACCCAAATGAATTTTACCTCCTTTTCTTCTCACTAATAGAGCTTTCATTTGGTGGTATTTCATTGCTGCTGACATTTTTACTTTTTTTGTTATTAATCGAAATGTAACGATTTTCTTGCAAAAAAATTACATTTTTCACTTTCAGCTGTAAAATTTTGCAAAAAAAAAAACGACATCCATATATAAATTTTTCGCTAAATTTATAGTTCTACATGTCTTTGATAAAAAAAAAAATGTTTGGGCAGAAAAAAATGGTTTGGGTAAAAGTTATATGATTATATCGTTTACAAACTATGGTACAAAAATGTGAATTTCCGCTTTTTGAAGCAGCTCTGACTTTCTGAGCACCTGTCATGTTTCCTGAGGTTCTACAATGCCCAAACAGTAGAAAAACCCCACAAATGACCCCATTTCGGAAAGTAGACACCCTAAGGTATTCGCTGATGGGCATAGTGAGTTCATAGAACTTTTTATTTTTCGTCACAAGTTAGCGGAAAATGATGATGATTTTTTATTTTTATTTTTTTCTTACAAAGTCTCATATTCCACTAACTTGCGACAAAAAATAAAAAATTCTAGGAACTTGCCATGCCCCTCACGGAATACCTTGGGGTGTCTTCTTTCCAAAATGGGGTCACTTGTGGGGTAGTTATACTGCCCTGGCAATTTAGGGGCCCAAATGTGTGAGAAGAACTTTGCAATCAAAATGTGTAAAAAATGGCCTGTGAAATCCGAAAGGTGCACTTTGGAATGTGTGCCCCTTTGCCCACCTAGGCTGCAAAAAAGTGTGACACATCTGGTATCGCCGTACTCAGAAGAAGTTGGGGAATGTGTTTTGGGGTGTCATTTTACATATACCCATGCTGGGTGAGAGAAATATCTTGGCAAAAGACAACTTTTCCCATTTTTTTATACAAAGTTGGCATTTGCCAAGATATTTCTCTCACCCAGCATGGGTATATGTAAAATGACACCCCAAAACAAATTCCCCAACTTCTCCTGAGTACGGCGATACCACATGTGTGACACTTTTTTGCAGCCAAGGTGGGCAAAGGGGCACATATTCCAAAGTGCACCTTTCGGATTTTGCAGGCCATTTGTTACAGATTTTGATTGCAAAGTTCTTCTCACACATTTGGGCCCCTAAATTGCCAGGGCAGTATAACTACGCCACAAGTGACCCCATTTTGGAAAGAAGACACCCCAAGGTATTCCGTGAGGGGCATGGCGAGTTTCTAGAATTTTTTTTTTTTTTGTCGCAAGTTAGTGGAATATGAGACTTTGTAAGGAAAAAAGAAAAAAAAAAGAAAAATCATCATTTTCCGCTAACTTGTGACAAAAAATAAAAAATTCTAGGAACTCGCCGTGCCCCTCACGGAATACCTTGGGGTGTCTTCTTTCCAAAATGGGGTCACTTGTGGCGTAGTTATTACTGCCCTGGCAATTTAGGGGCCCAAATGTGTGAGAAGTACCTTGCAATCAAAATCTGTAAAAAATGGCCTGCGAAATCCAAAAGGTGCTCTTTGGAATATGTGCCCCTTTGCCCACCTTGGCTGCAAAAAAGTGTCACACATCTGGTATCGCCGTACTCAGGAGAAGTTGGGGAATATGTTTTGGGGTGTCATTTTACATATACCCATGCTGGGTGAGAGAAATATCTTGGCAAAAGACAACTTTTCCCATTTTTTTATACAAAGTTGTCATTTGACCAAGATATTTTTCTCACCCAGCATGGGTATATGTAAAATGACACCCCAAAACACATTCCCCAACTTCTCCTGAGTACGGCGATACCAGATGCGTCACACTTTTTTGCAGCCTAGATGCGCAAAGGGGCCCAAATTCCTTTTAGGAGGGCATTTTTAGACATTTGGATCCCAGACTTCTTCTCACACTTTCGGGCCCCTAAAAAGCCAGGGCAGTATAAATACCCCACATGTGACCCCATTTCGGAAAGAAGACACCCCAAGGTATTCAATGAGGGGCCTGGCGAGTTCCTAGAAATCTTTTTTTTTTTGCATAAGTTAGCGGATATTGATTTTTTTTGTTTTTTTCTCACAAAGTCTCACTTTCCGCTAACTTAGGACAAAAATTTCAATCTTTCATGGACTCAATATGCCCCTCACGGAATACCTTGGGGTGTCTTCTTTCCGAAATGGGGTCACATGTGGGGTATTTATACTGCCCTGGCTTTTTAGGGGCCCTAAAGCGTGAGAAGAAGTCTGGAATATAAATGTCTAAAAATGTTTACGCATTTGGATTCCGTGAGGGGTATGGTGAGTTCATGTGAGATTTTATTTTTTGACACAAGTTAGTGGAATATGAGACTTTGTAAGAAAAAACAAAAACAAACAAAAAATTTCCGCTAACTTGGGCCAAAAAAATGTCTGAATGGAGCCTTACAGGGGGGGTGATCAATGACAGGGGGGTGATCAATGACAGGGGGGTGATCAATGACAGGGGGGTGATCACCCATATAGACTCCCTGATCACCCCCCTGGTAAGGCTCCATTCAGACGTCCGTATGATTTTTACGGATCCATGGATCGGATCCGCAAAACACATGCGGACGTCTGAATGGAGCCTTACAGGGGGGTGATCAATGACAGGGGGGTGATCAGGGAATGTATATGGGTGATCACCCCCCTGTCATTGATCACCCCCTGTAAGGCTCCATTCAGACGTCCGCATGATTTTTACGGATCCATGGATACATGGATCGGATCCGCAAAACACATGCGGACGTCTGAATGGAGCCTTACAGGGGGGTGATCAATGACAGGGGGTGATCACCCCCCTGTCACTGATCACCCCCCCTGTAAGGCTCCATTCAGACGTCCGTATGATTTTTACGGATCCATGGATACATGGATCGGATCCTCAAAACACATGCGGACGTCTGAATGGAGCCTTACAGGGGGGTGATCAATGACAGGGGGGTGATCAGGGAATGTATATGGGTGATCACCCCTCTGTCATTGATCACCCCCTGTAAGGCTCCATTCAGACGTCCGCATGATTTTTACGGATCCATGGATCGGATCCGCAAAACACATGCGGATGTCTGAATGGAGCCTTACAGGGGGGTGATCAATGACAGGGGGTGATCAGGGAGTGTATATGGGTGATCACCCCTCTGTCATTGATCACCCCCTGTAAGGCTCCATTCAGACGTCCGCATGATTTTTACGGATACATGGATCGGATCCGCAAAACACATGCGGATGTCTGAATGGAGCCTTACAGGGGGGTGATCAATGACAGGGGGTGATCAGGGAGTGTATATGGGTGATCACCCCTCTGTCATTGATCACCCCCCTGTAAGTCTCCATTCAGACGTCCGCATGATTTTTACGGATCCATGGATACCAAAACACATGCGGACGTCTGAATGGAGCCCTACAGGGGGGTGATCAATGACAGGGCGGTGATCAATGACAGGGGGGTGATCAGGGAGTGTATATGGGTGATCACCCGCCTGTCATTGATCACCCCCCTGTAAGGCTCCATTCAGACGTCCGCATGTGTTTTGCGGATCCGATCCATGTATCCGTAAAAATCATGCGGACGTCTGAATGGAGTATTACAGGGGGGTGATCAATGACAGGGGGGTGATCAATGACAGGGGGGTGATCAGGGAATCTATATGGATGATCACCCGCCTGTCATTGATCACCCCCCTGTAAGGCTCCATTCAGACGTCCGCATGTGTTTTGCGTATCCGATCCATGTATCCGTGGATCCGTAAAAATCATACGGACGTCTGAACGGAGCCTGACAGGGGGGTGATCAATGACAGGGGGGTGATCAGGGAGTTTATATGGGGTGATCATGGGTGATCAGGGGTTCATAAGGGGTTAATAAGTGACGGGGGGGGGGGGGTGTAGTGTAGTGTGGTGTTTGGTGCTACTTTACACAGCTACCTGTGTCCTCTGGTGGTCGATCCAAACAAAAGGGACCACCACAGGACCAGGTAGCAGATATATTAGACGCTGTTATCAAAACAGCGTCTAATATACCTGTTAGGGGTTAAAAAAAATCACATCTCCAGCCTGCCAGCGAACGATCGCCGCTGGCAGGCTGGAGATCCACTCGCTTACCTTCCGTTCCTGTGTGCGCGCGCGTCTGTGTGCGCGCGTTCACAGGAAATCTCGCGTCTCGCGAGATGACGCGCCGATGCGTCCAGGAGGAATAAATCAACCACCTCCCGGACGCATCGGTGCGTTAGGCGGTCGGGAGGTGGTTAAGTGTTTCAAAATCTTTTAATAAATCCCCCTCAAACAACTGAGACACCAAACGAATACCCTTATTTTCCCAATTTACATAATCTTTAATTTTCTGTATTTCCCGCAATTTAATATTATTCCATATATTTTTTTTAATCTCTCTCTCCAAACGTGAGCCATTAACTTAAAAATATAATTGTCATTATTTATATTCCCCAATATTCCCGATTCCAATACCTCCTTCATCTTAAAAAAATTGGGTTGGAAGGATAATCAACTTAGGTGCCAACTAATAACAAATGATAATATAACAACTCTATATAATAAAACCGGCCAGTAAAGATTATATAGAGTTGTATGATCTCTTCTTTTTCTCCCCCAAGCCCTGAAAGATTTGATCGTGAAGGGACTGAGTCTCTTTAACATCTTCCAATCCTAGGGTAGATTTAATATCCTTCAGTAGGGACTGTGTTTCCTCGGGAAAGCACATAGGCCTCCCTGCAGCCTCCTCAGAGGATAAGGAGACCTGATCATCCTGCAACTCCCCTTCATCCAGATCCACTTGTTCTGATATTTCCAGATTTAGGGAACGGGAAGGCCCAGGGGAAGGCGCCAGTTGTCTAGAGTCAGCTGCAGCCTTAATCTCCTCTCTAATGAGGGTTCGCATGGACTCCACGAAGGAAGGGGATTCTTCAGTGATAACCCTTTCAATACATCTAGGGCAGAGGGTCTTTTTTGGGTCCGACACCAGGCCCTTACGGCAACCACCACACTTCCTGCGCCCCGAATCCCCTTTGGCTTTAAGCTTCCTGGACTCACTGTCCGGGCTGAGGGCCGAGACAGCGGGATCACCGGAGCGCTTGGATGATTCTCTGTCGCTGGAAGGCATCCTGCAGATCACCGGCGGAGGTGGAAGCGAACGCTTCTTTTTAAAACTCCCGCGGGCGCAGGAGCCGTCTCGCGAGAATCTCTTGCCCAAGGAGATCTCGCTCCGCTGACGTCACCACGCCAGATCCCGCGCGAGTTCCGGCGGACTCGCAAGCCCGGGGATGCCTGAAACCAGGGCTTACTCCGGAGGATAGAGGAAGGGAGGCAATGCGTCCCCGGGGTCCCCCAATCCCTGCACCGACCCTCCTGAATGACAGGGACTTTCAAAGACCAGGTCGGTGCGGTATCCACTTTTCCTAGATAAGCCCAGGAGTGGCTTCCACGCACGTCCGAGGACAGGAAACAACGAATGGTAAGGTAAGGGGAGGAGGCTCCTTAAATCCTGTGCTTCCTCGTTGTTTCCTGTCCTGGAGGCGGGGACACCCTCCTGTGAATGCCGTTGTGGAGGCGCCGGGGAAAATTATAATGCCATTTTGGCGCATAACACGAAGTATTTAGTGTTAGGACCCATCTAACTGAGATCACCTGTACGTGCGGCAGACAGGGTCAGATGGTTTTGTACAAAATGCATTGGCCAAGCATCTCACTTTATAAATAAGCGTAGCATTAACATTATAATTTTTGTGACTATGGCATTGTTGTACTTTACTTGATTTGCAGGGTGCTGTTGCATTGTCTTTTTTCCTCTAGGTCTTTGCCATGGCAGCGTGCACCTGCACACTGGGAGGTGCTGACTAACCTTCTTTTTTTGTACTATTATGAGGGGGGGTCTGTAGATGGCACATAGCATAAGATGCTATTTATGTGCCATCCACAGATCCCCTCCATCACAGTGCCATCCACAGATCCCCTCCATCACAGTGCCATCCACAGATCCCCTCCATCACAGTGCCATCCACAGATCCCCTCCATCACAGTGCCATCCACAGATCCCCTCCATCACAGTGCCATACACAGATCCCCTCCATCACAGTGCCATACACAGATCCCCTCTATAACAGTGCCATCCACAGATCCCCTCCATAACAGTGCCATCCACAGATCCCCTCCATAACAGTGCCATCCACAGATCCCCTCCATAACAGTGCCATCCACAGATCCCCTCCATAACAGTGCCATCCACAGATCCCCTCCATAACAGTGTCAGCCACAGATCCCCCATAACAGTTTCAGCCACAGATCCCCCATAACAGTTTCAGCCACAGATCCCCCATAACAGTGTCATCCACAGATCCCCTCTATAACAGTGAAAATAGATCTCTAGCACAATTCCCTTAGAATATCACATTGCATATCGTTATCGCAATTTTTAGGGCCCTAATCGCAATCGCACAAAATTCCCATATCGTGCAGCCCTATATTCAACAAAACAAGAAGGGGAGAAAGTAAACAGATCTGCCAGGATATTGCGATCTCTTACAGGGGGGAAGGAAAGCTCAGACATGAAAAACAGGTATTGGGGGCATATGTATGCATGGTGATGGGTGTTAGGAGCACATAAAAATAATTTTGATTTTGGGACCGGACAACCTCTTTAACCACCTCAGGACCGCCGTACGCAGGATTGCGTCCTGCCGGCGGCCCTGCTCTTCTGGGTGGACGCATATACGCGTCCTCCCGCGAGAGCCGAGATTTCCTGTGAACGCGCGCACCTCAGGACCGCCGTACGCAGGATTGCGTCCTGCCGGCGGCCCTGCTCTTCTGGGTGGACGCATATACGCGTCCTCCCGCGAGAGCCGAGATTTCCTGTGAACGCGCGCACACAGGCGCGCGCGCTCACAGGAACGGAAGGTAAGCAAGTGGATCTCCAGCATGCCAGCGGCGATCGCTCGCTGGCAGGCTGGAGATCCGAATTTTTTAACCCCTAACAGGTATATTAGATGCTGTTTTGATAACAGCGTCTAATATACCTCCTACCTGGTCCTCTGGTGGTCCCTTTTGTTAGGATCGACCACCAGAGGACACAGGTAGGTCAGTAAAGTCGCACCAAACACTACACTACACTACACCCCCCCCCCCCCCGTCACTTATTAACCCTTTATGAACCCCTGATCACCCATGATCACCCCATATAAACTCCCTGATCACCCCCCTGTCATTGATCACCCCCCTGTCATTGATCACCCCCCTGTCATTAATCACCCCCCTGTCATTAATCACCCCCCTGTCATTAATCACCCCCCTGTCATTGATCACCCCCCTGTCATTGATCACCCCCCTGTCATTGATCACCCCCCTGTCATTGATCACCCCCCTGTCAGGCTCCGTTCAGACGTCCGTATGATTTTTACGGATCCACGGATACATGGATCGGATCCGCAAAACACATGCGGACGTCTGAATGGAGCCTTACAGGGGGGTGATCAATGACAGCCGGGTGATCACGCATATACACTCCCTGATCACCCCCGGTCATTGATCACCCCCCTGTCATTGATCACCCCCCTGTAAGGCTCCATTCAGACGTCCGCATGTGTTTTGCGGATCCGATCCATGTATCCATGGATCCGTAAAAATCATACGGACGTCTGAATGGAGCCTTACAGGGGGGTGATCAATGACAGGGGGGTGATCACCCATATACACTCCCTGATCACCCCCTGTCATTGATCACCCCCCTGTAAGGCTCCATTCAGACGTCCGCATGATTTTTACGGATCCATGGATCGGATCCGCAAAACACATGCGGACGTCTGAATGGAGCCTTACAGGGGGTGATCACCCATATACACTCCCTGATCACCCCCCTGTCACTGATCACCCCCCTGTAAGGCTCCATTCAGACGTCCGCATGTGTTTTGTGGATCCGATCCATGTATCCATGGATCCGTAAAACTCATGCGGACGTCTGAATGAAGCCTTACAGGGGGGGTGATCAGTGACAGGGGGGTGATCACGCATATACACTCCCTGATCATCCCCTGTCATTGATCACCCCCCTGTAAGGCTCCATTCAGACGTCCACATGATTTTTACGGATCCATGGATACATGGATCGGATCCGCAAAACACATGCGGACGTCTGAATGGAGCCTTACAGGGGGTGATCACCCATATACACTCCCTGATCACCCCCCTGTCATTGATCACCCCCCTGTAAGGCTCCATTCAGACGTCCGCATGTGTTTTGTGGATCCGATCCATGTATCCATGGATCCGTAAAAATCATGCGGACGTCTGAATGGAGCCTTACGGGGGGGTGATCAGTGACAGGGGGGTGATCACCCTGATCACACCCTGTCATTGACCACCCCCCTGTAAGGCTCCATTCAGACGTCCGCATGTGTTTTGCGGATCCGATCCATGTATCCATGGATCCGTAAAAATCATGCGGACGTCTGAATGGAGCCTTACAGGGGGGATGATCAGTGACAGGGGGGTGATCACCCTGATCACCCCCTGTCATTGATAACCCCCCTGTAAGGCTCCATTCAGACGTCCGCATGTGTTTTGCGGATCCGATCCATGTATCCATGGATCCGTAAAAATCATGCGGACGTCTGAATGGAGCCTTACAGGGGGGGTGATCAGTGACAGGGGGGTGATCACCCTGATGATCAGGGGGTGATCAGGGAGTCTATATGGGTGATCACCCCCCTGTCATTGATCACCCCCCTGTCATTGATCACCCCCCTGTAAGGCTCCATTCAGACATTTTTTTTGGCACAAGTTAGCGGAAATTTTTTGTTTGTTTTTGTGTTTGTTTTTTCTTACTAAGTCTCATATTCCACTAACTTGTGTCAAAAAATAAAATCTCACATGATCTCACCATACCCCTCACGGAATCCAAATGCGTAAACATTTTTAGACATTTATATTCCAGACTTCTTCTCACGCTTTAGGGCCCCTAAAAAGCCAGGGCAGTATAAATACCCCACATGTGACCCCATTTCGGAAAGAAGACACCCCAAGGTATTCCGTGAGGGGCATATTGAGTCCATGAAAGATTGAAATTTTTGTCCTAAGTTAGCGGAAAGTGAGACTTTGTGAGAAAAAAACAAAAAAAAATCAATATCCGCTAACTTATGCAAAAAAAAAAAAATTCTAGGAACTCGCCAGGCCCCTCATTGAATACCTTGGGGTGTCTTCTTTCCAAAGTGGGGTCACATGTGGGGTATTTATACTGCCCTGGCTTTTTAGGGGCCCGAAAGTGTGAGAAGAAGTCTGGGATTCAAATGTCTAAAAATGCCCTCCTAAAAGGAATTTGGGCCGCTTTGCGCATCTAGGCTGCAAAAAAGTGTCACACATGTGGTATCGCCGTACTCAGGAGGAGTTGGGCAATGTGTTTTGGGGTGTCATTTTACATATACCCATGCTGGGTGAGAAAAATATCTTGGTCAAATGCCAACTTTGTATAAAAAAAAATGGGAAAAGTTGTCTTTTGCCAAGATATTTCTCTCACCCAGCATGGGTATATGTAAAATGACACCCCAAAACACATTCCCCAACTTCTCCTGAGTACGGCGATACCACATGTGTGACACTTTTTTGCAGCCAAGGTGGGCAAAGGGGCACACATTCCAAAGTGCACCTTTCGGATTTCACAGGCCATTTTTTACAGATTTTGATTGCAAGGTACTTCTTACACATTTGGGCCCCTAAATTGCCAGGGCAGTAATAACTACCCCACAAGTGACCCCATTTTGGAAAGAAGACACCCCAAGGTATTCCGTGAGGGGCACGGCGAGTTCCTAGAATTTTTTATTTTTTGTCACAAGTTAGCGGAAAATGATGATTTTTCTTTTTTTTTCTTTTTTCCTTACAAAGTCTCATATTCCACTAACTTGCAACAAAAAATAAAAAATTCTAGGAACTCGCCGTGCCCCTCACGGAATACCTTGGGGTGTCTTCTTTCCAAAATGGGGTCACTTGTGGGGTAGTTATACTGCCCTGGCAATTTAGGGGCCCAAATGTGTGAGAAGTACTTTGCAATCAAAATGTGTAAAAAATGACCGGTGAAATCCGAAAGGTGCACTTTGGAATATATGCCCCTTTGCCCACCTTGGCTGCAAAAAAGTGTCACACATGTGGTATCGCCGTACTCAGGAGAAGTTGGGGAATTTGTTTTGGGGTGTCATTTTACATATACCCATGCTGGGTGAGAAAAATATCTTGGTCAAATGCCAACTTTGTATAAAAAAATTGGAAAAGTTGTCTTTTGCCAAGATATTTCTCTCACCCAGCATGGGTATATGTAAAATGACACCCCAAAACACATTCCCCAACTTCTCCTGAGTACGGCGATACCAGATGTGTGACACTTTTTTGCAGCCAAGGTGGGCAAAGGGGCACATATTCCAAAGTGCACCTTTCGGATTTCACCGGTCATTTTTTACACATTTCGATTGCAAAGTTCTTCTCACACATTTGGGCCCCTAAATTGCCAGGGCAGTATAACTACCCCACAAGTGACCCCATTTTGGAAAGAAGACACCCCAAGGTATTCTGTGAGGGGCATGGCGAGTTCCTAGAATGTTTTATTTTTTGTCGCAAGTTAGTGGAATATGAGACTGTAAGAAAAAAATAAAAATAAAAAATCATCATCATTTTCCGCTAACTTGTGACAAAAAATAAAAAGTTCTATGAACTCACTATGCCCATCAGCGAATACCTTAGGGTGTCTACTTTCCGAAATGGGGTCATTTGTGGGGGGTTTCTACTGTTTGGGCATTGTAGAACCTCAGGAATCATGACAGGTGCTCAGAAAGTCAGAGCTGCTTCAAAAAGCGGAAATTCACATTTTTGTACCATAGTTTGTAAACGCTATAACTTTTACCCAAACCATTTTTTTTTTTTTTGCCCAAACATTATTTTTTTTATCAAAGACATGTAGAACTATAAATTTAGCGAAAAATTTATATATGGATGTCGTTTTTTTTTTGCAAAATTTTACAGCTGAAAGTGAAAAATGACATTTTTTTGCAAATAAATCGTTACATTTTGATTAATAACAAAAAAAGTAAAAATGTCAGCAGCAATAAAATACCACCAAATGAAAGCTCTATTAGTGAGAAGAAAAGGAGGTAAAATTCATTTGGGTGGTAAGTTGCATGACCGAGCGATAAACGATGAAAGGAGTGTAGTGCCGAAGTGTAAAAAGTGCTCTGGTCATGAAGGGGGTTTCAGCTAGCGGGGCTGAAGTGGTTAATGTGTGTGACCCTAAGGCCTCTTTCACACGGGCGTCATGTTTTTTGCCCGGATAAGAGGCGGGTGCGTTGCGGGAAAATGCGCGATTTTTCCGCGCGAGTGCAAAACATTGTCATGCGTTTTGCACTCGCGTGAGAAAAATCGCGCATGCTTGGTACCCAGACCCGAACTTCTTCACAGAAGTTCGGGCTTGGGATTGATGTTCTGAAGATTGTATTATTTTCCCTTATAACATGGTTATAAGGGAAAATAATAGCATTCTGAATACAGAATGCTTAGTATAATAGTGCTGGAGGGGTTAAAAATAATAAAAAAGTTAACTCACCTTCTCCTCTTGTTCGCGTAGATGCCGGTCTGTTTTTTAGCTGTGGGCTTTGGCTGAATGACCTGAGGTGATGTCAGATCACATGCTCCAATCACATGGTCCATCACCATGGTGATGGAGCATGTGATCTGACATCACCACAGGTCCTTCAGCCCACAGCTAAAGAACAGACCGGCATCTACGCGAACAAGAGGAGAAGGTGAGTTAACTTTTTTATTATTTTTAACCCCTCCAGCACTATTATACTTAGCATTCTGTATTCAGAATGCTATTATTTTCCCTTATAACCATGTTATAAGGGAAAATAATACAGTGAATAGACTGTCACCTAGAACCCATGCGTGAAAATCGCACCGCATCAGCACTTGCTTGCGGATGCATGTGATTTTCACGCAACCCCATTCATTTCTATAGGGCCTGCGTTACGTGAAAAACGCACAAAGAGGAGCATGCTGCGATTTTCACGCAACGCACAAGTGATGCGTGAAAATCACCGCTCGTGTGCACAGCCCCATAGAAATGAATGGGTCAGGATTCAGTGCGGGTGCAGTGCGTTCACCTCCCGCATCGCACCCGCACGGAAAACTCGCCCGTGTGAAAGGGGCCTAAATGATTTAAAAATTAGATTCATAGATTCTTTGAATATCATGCCCATGAAGCGCAGAAAGATGCCAGAAGCTATAGGTTTTTCAGGCACCAAGGGTCACTTCCCACATTTCTTCAATACGGAAGAAAACTAAAATTACATAGGACCCATACCCGACATTCGGAATTACGGCGTCGATTACATGATGCCAGGGGAGAACAAACAAATTCATGGAGTGGTATGAAAAACATAAAAATTATACCTTTATTTTTCAGGATGACCTAAAAGCTTACTGTAAGGGTCCATTCACACGTCCGTTATAACACTCCGTTTCTGTTCAGATTTAAATCGGAACGTTTTTTCGGATTCATTAATTTCAATTGCCTCTGCAGAAAACGCGGACACCAATCATAGTGCTGTCTGAATCACGGAATCCGTTCCGTTTTCCTATTTTCGAGTATGCGGATCCTGAAAAAAAATTAAGCTTGTCCTACTTTCTGTCCGTTTTTCGGGTCCGTTGTCCATTCAAGTCAATGGATCCGCATAAATGCGGATGACATGCACAAAACCATCCGAATGTCATCCGATTTTGGGGATCCGTTGACAGGAAAATGGATGGAGGAAAAAATAAATAAATAAATGGAATAACGGAAACACGGAACGGATTCGGAAGCACTTAAGTAAAAAAAATGGAAGCTTGTACTGAAAAACGGATCCGCAAAAAAAAAAAAAAAAAAAAAAAAAAAAAAAGAAAGAACGTTCATCTGGAAAGGTAAAAATACTGACTGGACCCTAAGCAGGATATGGAAGTTTTGAGAAGGGCTTGTGAGTGTTACGGGGACACTAATATGGTCATGCCTGTAAAAAGGGTGAAGAAATACTTTAAGCCTGAAAAGAAATATAAAATAGTTACTAAATGTATTGACCAATTCCAACTCATCACATTGGCATCCGTCTGCATGGTTATGTATCGGTTTAAATTTCTGCCCTGAAAAAAACATAGCAATTGTACCTGCAAAAATTTAGCACAAGACCCAGAAACGATTTCCCACACTCGCTATTCAGTGGCTCATGTACATTGAACATACAGAAGACATTTCTATACAACAAGCCTTAAAGGGTGGTGAAAAGAAGGTGGGAAAATACTTTTTGGATGGATATGCGTTGGTTAACGGTACACACATAGACTTTGAATTTCAGGGTTGTTTTTATCACGGTTGTCCTGTGTGTTATAAGAAGCTTGACCGCAATGATCTTACTAAATCAACCTACGGTCAGCTGTACCACTCTTTCTTAGTCTAGAAAAGCCAAATACAGAGACAGGGGCTTACAGTAAGCGTTATGTGGGAGCGCGAGATGATTGTAAGTGATGAAGGGGCCGAACTAATGCCATTAAACTTTATCACAAGGTTCAACCAGTCTGTACCCTTTTGTTAATAAAACTTAGGGCCCTTTCAAACTTGCGTTGGCCGGATCCGGCATAGAGTTCCGTCGTCGGGGCTCTATGCTGGAAGAATCCCGATCAGGATTATCCTAATGCATTCTGAATGGAGAGAAATCCGTTCAGGATGCATCAGGATGTCTTCCGTTCCGGAACGGAACGTTTTTTGGCCGGAGAAAATACCGCAGCATGCAGTACTTTTTGCTCCGGCCAAAAATCCTGAACACTTGCCGCAAAGCCGGATCCGGAATGAATGCCCATTGAAAAGCATTGATCCGGATCCGGCCTTAAGCTAAACGTCGTTTCGGCGCATTGCCGGATACGACGTTTAGCTTTTTCTCAATGGTTACCATGGCTGCCGGGACGCTAAAGTCCTGGCAGCCATGGTAAAGTGTAGCAGGGAGCGGGGGAGCAGCATACTTACCGTCCGTGCGGCTCCCGGGGCACTCCAGAGTGACGTCAGGGCGCCCCAGGCGCATGGATGACGTGATCGCATGTACACGTCATCCATGCGCCTGGGGCGCTCTGACGTCACTCTGGAGCGCCCCGGGAGCCGCACGGACGGTAAGTATGCCGCTCCCCGCTCCTACTATGGCAACCAGGACTTTAATAGCGTCCTGGCTGCCATAGTAACACTGAAAGCATTTTGAAGACGGATCCGTCTTCAAATGCTTTCAGTTCACTTGCGTTTTTCCGGATCCGGCGTGTACCTCCGGCAAGTGGAGTACACGCCGGATCCGGACAACGCAAGTGTGAAAGGGCCCCAAGACGTATCCCGTAGGCCACCCAGAAATCATTTATTTGGGGCACATCAAAAAATACTTTGGCATTGCCAAAGTTAAAGTGTACCCGCCCAGAGATTAATTTTTTCCTAAACTCTTTGTGGGGTAAGTTTGCTCAGCGTTCTTAGGCTACTTTCACACTAGCGTTCGATCGGATCCGTTCTGAACGGATCCGATCATATTAATGCAGACGGAGGCTCCGTTCAGTACGGATCCGTCTGCATTAATAACTTAGAAAAAATTCTAAGTGTGAAAGTAGCCTGAGCGGATCCGTTCAGACTTTCAAATGTAAAGTCAATGGGGGACGGATCCGCTTGAAGATTGAGCCATATGGGGACATCTTCAAGCGGATCCGTTCCCATTGACTTACATTGTAAGTCTGAACGGATCCGCTCGCCTCCGCACGGCCAGGCGGACAGCTGAACGCTGCAAGCAGCGTTCAGCTGTCCGCCTGTCCGTGCGGAGGCGAGCGGAGCGGAGGCTGAACGCCGCCAGACTGATGCAGTCTGAGCGGATCCGCTCCATTCAGACTGCATCAGGGCTGGACGGAGGCGTTCGGGTCCGCTCGTGAGCTCCTTCAAACGGAGCTCACGAACGGACCTATGGACGCTAGTGTGAAAGTAGCCTAACTTGCCGGTATAGTCACAGATACTGACGAGCTTTTACCATTAGCGTTTCTACCGTACTAAGATCTCTCAGAGGTTAATTTCATCAATGACGAGACAGCTGTTGTCAATTGGCGTTATGCAAAAGAGTGCTACATGCTCAACAAAAACACTAACATTTTTATAGCCTGTTTTACAACAGCCTAAGGGTACTTTCACACTTGCGGCAGGACGGATCCGTCCTTCCGCTATTTCACGTGCCGCCGGACCGCCACTCTGTCCCCACTGACTATAATGTGGACAGGGGCGGAGCTCCGACGCAGCACGGCAGTGCACGGCGAAAGGCCGCTGGACTAAAAGTCCGGCATGTCCGACTTTTTAGTCCGGCGGCCTCTCACCGCGAACAGCCGTACTGCGCCGGAGCTCCGCCCCGTCCCTATTATAGTCAATGGGGATGGAGCGGCGGTCCAGCAAAAGAGCGGAAGGATGGATCCGACAGGGTGAACAGCCTATCGGATCCGTCCTGCCGCAAGTGTGAAAGTTTACTTAGCCAGACTCGAGTTATACACACTCCTACACAGACTGCAAGAACGTTGTCTTTATCACGACACAGACTCCGTTATATTCGTAGGTAGAGGGGGTGACTGGAACCTACCATTGGGCGATTTTCTTGGCGAACTGACTAGTGAAATGCCCGTTGGCACGTACATTACTGAGTTTGTATCTGCCAGTCCAAACACGTACTGCTACAAACTCAACAACAGGAAAACTGTACTTGTTAATTTTGACAGTGTAAAAGACCTTGTGTTGGATTACTCACGCAACCACGATCCCAAGACGTCGAAAACAATAGGTATAGAAAAAAAACAGCATTTTAAGAAATAAGAAGTGTTGGGACATAGAGACAAGACTGTTACGTAAAACACAAAAGTGCGTCTACACAAAGAGACAACTGACGACTGACTTTTCAACGATACCTTTCAGCTATTAAACATGGCAGCGCAATTTCAACAACCGTTTTCATGTATGAGCTAACCTGTTTGTTTACAAATATCAGGTTTATCGAAGGAATAGCGTAAAATTTTACGGACGATGACCTATTTCCACCGGACAAGGTAAATTTGGCCGTTGTTGATGATCTTATGGAGGCTGCTTGTGAAAATCTTGAAATACAAAACGCTTTCACCAAATACGTGCACTACAGAAATTTGAGTATTATGTATCTCATTCAAAACGTTTTTTCTCAGGGTAAGAAAAGCCGAACCATAAATTGAAACACTAAATACATGATCCTTTTTAAGAACCCGCGTGATAATATCCAGGTTGTTACGTTGGCTTGGCAAATGTACCCCGGTAAAACACGTTTCTTTTTAGAAGATGCTACACACAAGCCTTACGGCTATTTACTTGTAGATTTAAGATCTGACACACCCGAGGAACTACAGTTAAGAACCGGTTTGTTCCCGCCAGATCTTCCGGTGGCTTATGTGTGCAAAAAGAAGCTCTAAAATGCGATATTTCTCATCTCTATGGTCATTCTTGGTAGCGTCGCCGCGCCATTTTTATTTAAAATTCAAACAATAACATTTAATATAAACAACAACATTATTTTTTTCTTATTGCCACTATTAGCCTCCTAAATTCCCCCCAACAACCCCCCCCCCCCTTCCGATGCGTCTCCCATCCCTTCCAACAATATGTAATAGAATCAGGAAAGCCTTAAAACTTCCAATCTCCCCAGATCCCAATCCATTTTTCCTCAGAATTTAATCATATTAAGGCCTCATGCACACAACCGGTTTTTTTTTTTAAGGTCCGCAAAAACGGGGTCCGTAGGTCCGTGACCGTTTTTTCGTCCGTGGGTCTTCCTTGATTTTTGGAGGATACACGGACATGAAAAATGAAAAAAATAACTAAGTCAAGTTTACCATTGAAATTATAGGAAAAAACGGACGCGGATGACAATCTTGTGTGCATCCGTGATTTTTCACGGACCCATTGACTTGAATGGGTCTGTGAACCGTTGGCCGTGAAAAAAAATAGGACAGGTCATATTTTTTTCACGACCAGGAAACACGGATCACAGATGCGGCTGCCAAACGGTGCATTTTCCGATTTTTCCACGGACCCATTGAAAGTCAATGGGTCCGCGAAAAAAAAACGGAAAATGGCACAACGGCCACGGATGCACACAACGGTTGTGTGCATGAGGCCTAACAAGGTTTAGCCATGTATTAATACTTGTAGCATTTCGCGAGAACCACACCCGTGCTATCAAAAGTGTCGCCAGAAACGTTATTTTAATCTAAAGTGCTCTTTTATATTTACGGCATCCCACCTTGGAGAGATCACCCAACACCTAACATTCCACCGTAAATGGAATACCAACTTTCAGTTTATGGGTAATAAATTTATGGATTGCACCCCAATATTGTTTCAATTCTGCACAAGACCAGAACATATGCAAATCATCCGCATCTGGTGCGTCACACTGTGGACCCAGAGGTGTAATATATATTCTGCGTAAAATATTAAATTGAACCAAATAGACCAATCTTAAATTTACCAGTATACAGGTCCTTCTCAAAAAATTAGCATATTGTGATAAAGTTCATTATTTTCTGTAATGTACTGATAAACATTAGACTTTCATATATTTTAGATTCATTACACACCAACTGAAGTAGTTCAAGCCTTTCATTGTTTTAATATTGATGATTTTTGGCATACAGCTCATGAAAACCCAAAATTCCTATCTCAAAAAATTAGCATATCATGAAAAGGTTCTCTAAACGAGCTATTAACCTAATCATCTGAATCAACTAATTAACTCTAAACACCTGCAAAAGATTCCTGAGGCTTTTAAAAACTCCCAGCCTGGTTCATTACTCAAAACCGCAATCATGGGTAAGACTGCCGACCTGACTGCTGTCCAGAAGGCCATCATTGACACCCTCAAGCAAGAGGGTAAGACACAGAAAGAAATTTCTGAACGAATAGTCTGTTCCCAGAGTGCTGTATCAAGGCACCTCAGTGGGAAGTCTGTGGGAAGGAAAAAGTGTGGCAGAAAACGCTGCACAACGAGAACAGGTGACCGGACCCTAAAGAAGATTGTGGAGAAGGACCGATTCCAGACCTTGGGGGACCTGCGGAAGCAGTGGACTGAGTCTGGAGTAGAAACATCCAGAGCCACCGTGTACAGGCGTGTGCAGGAAATGGGCTACAGGTGCCGCATTCCCCAGGTCAAGCCACTTTTGAACCAGAAACAGCGGCAGAAGCGCCTGACCTGGGCTACAGAGAAGCAGCACTGGACTGTTGCATGTCATTCGGAAATCAAGGTGCCAGAATCTGGAGGAAGACTGGGGAGAGGGAAATGCCAAAATGCCCGAAGTCCAGTGTCAAGTACCCACAGTCAGTGATGGTCAGGGGTGCCATGTCAGCTGCTGGTGTTGGTCCACTGTGTTTTATCAAGGGCAGGGTCAATGCAGCTAGCTATCAGGAGATTTTGGAGCACTTCATGCTTCCATCTGCTGAAAAGCTTTATGGAGATGAAGATTTCATTTTTCAGCACGACCTGGCAGCTGCTCACAGTGCCAAAACCACTGGTAAATGGTTTACTGACCATGGTATTACTGTGCTCAATTGGCCTGCCAACTCTCCTGACCTGAACCCCATAGAGAATCTGTGGGATATTGGGAAGAGAAAGTTGAGAGACGCAAGACCCAACACTCTGGATGAGCTTAAGGCCGCTATCGAAGCATCCTGGACCTCCATAACACCTCAGCAGTGCCACAGGCTGATCGCCTCCATGCCACGTCGCATTGAAGCATCCTGGGCCTCCATAACACCTCAGCAGTGCCACAGGCTGATTGCCTCCATGCCACGCCGCATTGAAGCAGTCATTTCTGCAAAAGGATTCCCGACCAAGTATTGAGTGCATAACTGAACATAATTATTTGAAGGTTGACTTTTTTTGTATTAAAAACACTTTTCTTTTATTGGTCGGATGAAATATGCTAATTTTTTTAGATAGGAAATTTGGGTTTTCATGAGCTGTATGCCAAAATCATCAATATTAAAACAATAAAAGGCTTGAACTACTTCAGTTGGTGTGTAATGAATCTAAAATATATGAAAGTCTAATGTTTATCAGTACATTACAGAAAATAATGAACTTTATCACAATATGCTAATTTTTTGAGAAGGACCTGTATTATCCCACTCTTCGAGATGAATCGCCGGATAACCAAGCCCTTTGTCCCGGAGAGCATGTATTATTAAGCCACGTTTTAAGTAATCCTTTATAAAGTTGAGAAATCTTCACCTTTTGCCCCACGTTACCTATCAAATCATTCAAGTGTGTAGTAGTGTCTATCTCAAACATATCTTTTTTCCTTACACTCCCAAGTGCCGATCTTAACCGAAGATACTTAAACCACAATACATTCGGTAGGTTTTCTCCTTTGTGCTAACTTTAAAAATGAAAAAATATCCCCGTTCCTTACCACCTGTGCAACATAAAAAATATTGTTTTTTTTGCCAATACCCAATCCATCTAAAACTAAGTGTATAATCAAAACCTTGATCTAATTGATAAAACATACTGTTAAAATGGGCGTTATTTAGGCGTGGTTTGGGCTGGGCTGTGGGCGGCGCTTTGGGCTGGACTAGGAGGGGTTGTGGGCGTGTCGACCTGTCACTTTTAGTTTGATGAAACGTCCAGAGGCTATACTACTGACATCAAGTGAGATTTTTCCCAATGTATTTTAAGTTCCGAATAATATCCAAATCTCTCAATTATTTCCATCACTTTCACCACCTCCTCATCGGTATTTGCTAAGAACAACAGAATTTCATTTGCATATAACATTATTTTCTCCCTTTCATTACCAAATTGAAACCCCTTAATACTTTCATTCTCTCTGATAATTATCGCTAATGTTTCTATTGCGATTGCAAAAAGCAGCGGCGATAGGGAACATCCCTGCCCAGTGCCCCTAAAAAGGCAGGGACATCACCCCATTCACCGCCACCCTCGCCCTAGGACATGGATATGCTTAATCCAACCTATAAAGGACTCCCCAAAACCAAAACGTTTAAGAATCTTAAGAATATTCCCACTCTATACAATGAAAAGACTTAACTGCATCTAATGATAATATTGCTTTTTTCTATTTTTATCTTTATTCGCTTTTATATTTATAAATAATCTTCTAATATTAGAACATATCAATCGCCCAGGAATAAACCCTGTTTGATCATCTATTATTGTTTTTATTACTTTTGTTAACCTCTCTGCCAATACGTTGGCTAATAGCTTGATATCAGTGTTCAGCAGTGAAATGGATCTATACGATCCTTTTCAGGTTTAGGAATCAAAACTACAGTGGCTTCTTCCATTGATTTAGGTAATTTATTTAATCTCTTTGCCTCAACGAGCGTCTCCAATAATTCCGGTAGAAGAACTGAACGAAATTCCTTGTATACCTCAAATGGAAGACCATCCCCTCCTGGGGCTTTTTTTATCTTTAGTTGAATTTAGGGCTCTCATTCGTTCATCCAGCCGTATACTCTCCTCCAGCTAAATCTTATGAGCTTGCGCAAGCTTCCTGAAGGGAATATCATTCAAATATCAACATAAATATTCCCTTTTTATACCTAATTTTTGATTTATACAATTCTTCACAATATTTACTAAATAAAGTACTAATCTGTTTTGGGATTTAACCATTTGCCCATAATTCTCTTTTAATGGGACTATCCAACTTTTTTTTATTATTATTATTATTAATTATATTTGCCAAAAGCTACCCACTTTTTTCAAATCAAAATTTTTATTCAGATCTGGCAGTTGACCAAGTTACAAGACAGCAATATGGTACATACAATGATCGATACAATACATAAGGGTAGGTTCTGAATACATCATATCATGACAATTCGGAATCAAGCATCGCATGGTGAAAGACATTCTGCCTAGATCCATTTTTTTATTTTTTTTTAATACCCCGTCTCCCCCCCCCCCCCCCCAACAAAAAACTGCAAGAACAAGCCGAGATCAGAAGCACCTCGTATACACCGGAATCTCATCAAAATATTTCTGAAAAGTTTCAGGTGTGAATAGAATTAGCTCTGTCACTCTCGACTCTTATTTTCCTAATCCCATTAATCTGCATTAGGGCTCATTCAGACGGCCGTATGCTGTCCGCAAAAATACTGAATGCTATCTGTTTTTTTGCGGATCCGCAAAAAAACGGATAGCATTCAGTCTTTTTGTCGACCCATAGACTTCAATAGGGCCATGTCCTGATTTTCACGGACAAGTATAGGACATGTTTCATTTATTTTGCGGATCCTTGGAATAGAAAAGGGCCCCATAGAAGTGAATAGGTCAGCATCTAATCCGCATAAAAACGGATCCGCATTTTTGCGGATAGCATACGGCCGTCTGAATGAGCCCTTACCCTGTAAACTTATATCTTAGCACTACAGATAAGCTAAAGCACCCTAGATTAAACTTCCAGGTCTCCCAGGCTACCTGCTATTCTGGCTTTCATATACCATGATGTGTCAACAAATGGTTTCATGACCTCTTTTTTCTCATATATGGCGAGTGACTTTTCAATAAATGGCCTCCACTTATTAATAAAGGATTGTATGGATGATTCCTTGTTGCGCTCCGCACTAACCTATCCATATACATGAGCACTTTTACTGTGCCAACGACTTCATCCACAGTGGGCAGCTGGGGCTGTAACCATTTTCTCAGTATACATTTTTTTGCCGCGAGCAATAGGACATGTGGCCCCTTGGTGCCCACTATGGGTGAGTCATCGTCATCCTGGACCCTAGGGATATATTGAAACACACATTGTTGGGGTATATCTTTAACTTCGACCTTCCAAGTTTCCCTGACATACGCACATACTTGTCCCCAGTACAGTCTCAGCTTGCTGCATCCCCAGATCCCATGTAGAAGATCGGCCTTATGCATATCACATTTGGGGCAGTTTCTCAGTTAATGTGCTGGCGCATTATCATAGGACAAGTTGTAGGCATAGGTTGCTCTGTGTATTATTCAGAATTGTGTTTCCCTCCAATGTTCACTGCTGATGGCACTTCTTATTCTATCCATCCCCTCGCGTATTTTAAAGGTAAGTTTGTTATCGGTCACCTGCTTCTCCCATTCTCTAAAAACCGTCTGCGCCACCCCTTCCGATTTAACATTCATTAGTTTTCTATACAGTATGGAAATAGAATCCGCACTGCTCGCCCGGTTCATCAAGCTAGCGAATCTAGTTCTAGCAGTTTCAGTGCCCAGTGTGTTTGATTGGGCTGCACAGAAAGCCCTCACCTGCAAAAACTGTAAGTACTGATTTGGGGGTATGGAGTACTTGGACTGTATTTCATCCCAAGATAGTAGTTTTTGTCCATTTACCGACAATAAATCCCCTAGGGTCTTCACATTATTCCTTCGCCAATTTTGGAATAGGCTATTGGATCTCCCTTGAGGGAAAGATGGGAGGGACCACAGCGGCATGTAGGTTGAGATATAGATAAGTAGTTTATATAATTTTCTGACATGTTTCCACGTCGCTATTGTGTCTCTGAGTATCAGAGCCTGTTTGGCATTTTCCGGAAGGAGCAAGATTTTGGTGTGTAACAGCGCATGGAGATCAAAAGGCGCCACTAGTTCTTGTTCCAGCACCCTGTCGGCATAATGTGAGGTTCCCCAAACCCAGTCTCGTATATACCGCCATAGTGCTGCCAAGTTGTAGCCCCAGATGTCAGGTAATTGAAGACCCCCCTCCCATTTTAGAAGGCAAAGTTTCCTATATGCAATACGTGGCCTCTTCTTCTTCCACAGGAAAGCTACAAACGCGGACTATAGCTTATTAATATCAGTGTGTTTCAATAGAGGCGGTATCGTTTGCAGCGGATATAAGAGTCGCATCCACTGCCTGTGGGGGGGGTTGGGATGAGGATCTAGCTGAACGCATGAGGCGATCTGTGGCGCCCGCCATCTTGTCTTCCCCTGCTTCACCCCTCGCCTGCCTGCAACACGCCGGGCTTCCCACGCTGGCACCACTCCTGGTCAAGTACTTCTCCATCCACTCAGGAGGAGATATGAGGTCAGTGAGCGGGGCTTGCACCCCTCTGTAAGACGATCGTGGCTTTGTTATCGGTTCTCCAGCACGGAGCTCTCTTCTCCTGCTGCTTCACATACGAGCGCCGGAACCGGAAGTCGCTACCCACTTTTTTACCTTCTGCAAAAGACCTACCACCCCCCCCCCCCCCCCCCGAAAAACATGGATATCTGTGCTTTTTCCCATATATACTTCTTAAACTGTTTCATTTATATAGTCTTAATTTCTCAAATTTTCCAATGAGGGGGTCTTCTGCACAGTTTTTAGACGTCTTTTAATTTCTCTTCTAAATTCTGAGTTTTACCATTTATCTTTTAATTATTACTTGCTTACACAATATTCCCCTCAGGAGAGCCTTTACCGCATCCCAAATCCACTGCTTATTAGCGGAGTCTCTATTAACAGAGAAAAAATACTTCAGCTCCTCCATAATACAGTTCTCATCATTCAACAAATAAAACCAATGGGGATTAAATGTAAAAACCCTAGATATCTGTTTTACCAAGGACCCAATCTTCACTACAATTGCGCAATGATCTGACATAGACATAGGAACATACGTAATAATTATTTCATTCCTTTCCAACAGTTTCCCATTACCGAGGATCGCGTCTATCCTAGACCAGGACTGATGCGTCCTCGAGTAGCAGGAAAACACCTTTTCTTCAGGGTTATATCACTCCAACCAAACTCCAATAGTAATCTGGCGAAGTTAGTATTATAATGTAAAACTTTCCCCTTGGATAATCTGTCTATACTTGGATCTATCACTGTACTATAATCCCCCGCTGCTAATAATACACAATCTTGTCTTTCAGTCATATAATTATACAACTCATATAATACGTCAGGTTTTCTACGGAGGTGGTATATATACAGTGTTAAAATGTCAGGTTTCTGTGATGTAAAAAAATGAGACAAAGATAAATCATTTCAGAACTTTTTCCACCTTTAATGTGACCTATAAACTGTATCCCTCAGTTGAAAAACAAACTGAAATCTTTTAGGTGGAGGGAAGAAAACAAAAAAAACTAAAATAATGTGGTTGCATAAGTGTGCACACCCTCTTATTACTGGGGATGTAGCCGTGTTCAGAATTAAGCAATCACATTCAAAATCATGTTAAATAGGAGTCAGCATACACCTGCCATCATTTAAAGGGAGTCTTTCACCTAATCTGAGTGTTTTAGAGCGCTCAGATCAGAATGGCCCAGGCAGAGGCCAGACCTGAATCCGATTGAAAATCTGTGGGGTGATCTGAAGAAGGCCATGCACAGGAGATGCCTTCACAATCTGACAGATTTGGAGTGTTTTTGCAAAGAAGAGTGGGCAAACAGCCGAACTGTCGTGGATAAGCGCTGTCAGTCACAGCAAAGGGGCAGGAAGGGGGCGTGGTTACCGTGACTTGAAGCAAGGAGGCCGCTGCCTCTGTGACTTCAAGCCTGACCAGAGAAGCGCGTCGGCAAGGGATTAAAGAGCGTTTTTACAGCTCCTGCTCCATCTGCCTGCAGTAGGAAAATGATCGTTACAAACACGCTGCTGGCTACTCTCAGGTACTGCTGCCGGCTTGGGATGTTTTTGGGAGGTGACAGGTTCCCTTTAAAGCATTTTGTTTCTGTCTTGTATCAACTCCCAAACCCGCGGCGGAACGTCTATTAGCATTGTTAATATCAGATCCGTGTTGATAGTCTCTTTTTAGGTGGCATTTCCAGCAGGAGTAATTAAATAAGAAAAAAATAAGTCCACAGTCGTTAATAGATATACTGGTCAGAAATTTGTCAGTCCAGGTGTAGTACACCGTTAGTAAGATGGTAGGTTAGAAAGAGTATTAGGGTACCTTCACACTTGCATTGTTTGATTCCGGCAGGCAGTTCGTCTGATCAGGAAAACTGTATGCAAACGCATGTCATTTGCAGACTGATCAGAATCCTGATCAGTCTGACAAATGCATTGCAATAATGGATCAGGTATTTATGCGCAGACCCGGAAACCGGATCAGTTTTACCGCAACAATTGATACCGGATCCAGCATTAATACATTTCAATGGAAATTAATGCCGGATCCGGCATTCCAGCAAGTATTTCGGCATTTTGGCCTGAGAAAATACAGCAGCATGCTACTACTGGAACACGCGGGAGACCGGGACGAGCCACCGCTGACCTCGCTGCTTCCGACTTCAGCCAGGGAGACAAAGCCGCATTAGCTCACACACGCGGCGTCTCTCCGGTGTCTTCCCCTTGCCTTCACATGGACAGCCCGTGCTCTGCAAGTCACGGAGGTGAGGGAGGGGGCAGAGCTGGCGTCAGACGCACTCCATGCAGTGTAATAGTGTGTGACCCACATGTTAATAAGACCCCAATCAGACCTCAGATAAAAAAAATAAAAAAATAAGGAAAATAAAAAAAGCAACTCACCTCTCCTGTTCTGGGCGCCGCTCTTGAAATCCATCGCTCTTCCTGCCACACTGTGCTGCGACCCAACGTCCCAGAGCTTGCCGACGTCCTCCTGCTGAGCGCAGCATGTGGCACAGGAGAAGACCAGGGAGTGGTGAGTACAGAGCCAGCACAGGGAGCGCTGCATTCACGGCACCCTGGCCCTACTGTACTAACAGCATTTTCATAATGGAAACCCCACTTGTCCCATTACGGACAAAGATGGGACCGCAAAAAAGGCTAAGGCTGTGTGCATGAGCCCTACAACAAGACCAGGGAGTGGTGAGTACAGAGCCAGCACAGGGAGCGCTGCATTCACGGCACCCTGGCCCTACTGTACTAACAGCATTTTCATAATGGAAACCCCACTTGTCCCATTACGGACAAAGATGGGACCGCAAAAAAGGCTACGGCTGTGTGCATGAGCCCTACAACAAGACCAGGGAGTGGTGAGTACAGAGCCAGCACAGGGAGCGCTGCATTCACGGCACCCTGGCCCTACTGTACTAACAGCATTTTCATAATGGAAACCCCACTTGTCCCATTACGGACAAAGATGGGACCGCAAAAAAGGCTACGGCTGTGTGCATGAGCCCTACAACAAGACCAGGGAAGCAGAACAACTTTACACAGACAGGAGACTGCACCTTATAAACCCTATCCTGGCATTAGAGATTCCTCAGAACCCCCTATATCTGGTGGAGCATTTGAAAGGTCAGGTAGAGAATACTATAACCTGCAGAAGAGGTCAGATATCAAAAACCATAAAGATGAATATTAATCTAATAAATACTAGACCTAATCCGTAGCTTGCTTATATTCCAAGTGCTGCTTATGACTGGAATGAGGCTATTCACCGGCATCACCTGTAGGGCTGCAACAAGTACTCAATTAAATAGAGTAATTCGACACAAAAAAATCCTTGATGCAAATTTTTGTGTCATGTGACCACGGAGCAGGAGTTTAAAGCTTGATATTACTCCCGCTCCGTGGTCTCCCGCTGGCCCACAATACTCACCTTTCAAGCAGGGGGCCTCCGGACACTCCACGGCACATCCATGGTCCCACGCTGCACTAACCTCCTGACGTACGCACACCGTCACCTGATGCGCTGTGTGACATTAGGTCCAGAGCAGCGCGGAACGATGGAGTGTCAGCAGCGCCCCTGCTGAAAAGGTAAGTTGGTGACAACGAGGGGGTGGGGGCGCGACTAAGGTCAAGAAAGGAAGTAAATGTGCCCACAAATAGTGCCAGCCAGGGTGCCCACAATAAAAAAAAGGGTGTCAGAGTGCCAGTTTGTGTCACCATATATGATGGCAGCTAGAGCATCCTTCTATATAGTGCCAACCAGAGAGCTCCCATGAATGGCTCCAGTCAAAAGGCCACCAGGAACAGTGCCCCCATCAATAGTGCCAGCCACAGTGCCCCCATCAATAGTGCAATAGTGCCAAACACAGTGCCCTCATCAATAGTGCCAGAGACTATGACACAAGAGGAAGACATGATTGAACAAGGGGGGGGAGAGACGATGGAACAAGGAGGGGGGGGGGAGAGACGATGGCACAAGGGGGGGGGGAGAGACGATGGCACAAGGGGGGGGGGGGGGAGAGACGATGGCACAAGGGGGGGGGGAGAGACGATGGCACAAGGGGGGGGGGAGAGACGATGGCACAAGGGGGGGGGAGAGACGATGGCACAAGGGGGGGGGGAGAGACGATGGCACAAGGGGGGGGGGGAGACGATGGCACAAGGGGGGGGGAGAGACGATGGCACAAGGGGGGGGGAGAGACGATGGCACAAGGGGGGGGGAGAGACGATGGCACAAGGGGGGGGGAGAGACGATGGCACAAGGGGGGGGGAGAGACGATGGCACAAGGGGGGGGGGGAGAGACGATGGCACAAGGGGGGGAGAGACGATGGCACAAGGGGGGGAGAGACGATGGCACAAGGGGGGGAGAGACGATGGCACAAGGGGGGGAGAGACGATGGCACAAGGGGGGGGAGAGACGATGGCACAAGGGGGGGAGAGACGATGGCACAAGGGGGGGGAGAGACGATGGCACAAGGGGGGGAGAGACGATGGCACAAGGGGGGGAGAGACGATGGCACAAGGGGGGGAGAGACGATGGCACAAGGGGGGGAGAGAGACGATGGCACAAGGGGGGGGAGAGACGATGGCACAAGGGGGGGGAGAGACGATGGCACAAGGGGGGGGGAGACGATGGCACAAGGGGGGGGAGAGACGATGGCACAAGGGGGGGAGAGACGATGGCACAAGGGGGGGGAGAGGAGAGACGATGGCACAAGGGGGGGAGAGGAGAGACGATGGCACAAGGGGGGGAGAGGAGAGACGATGGCACAAGGGGGGGAGAGACGATGGCACAAAGGGGGGAGAGACGATGGCACAAGCGGACCG
Organism: Bufo gargarizans; assembly: GCF_014858855.1. Classification (NCBI taxonomy): domain Eukaryota; kingdom Metazoa; phylum Chordata; class Amphibia; order Anura; family Bufonidae; genus Bufo; species Bufo gargarizans. Next base: position 441,027,040 of record NC_058080.1, read on the forward strand.
CACATTGCCGGCACTATAGAATATGCCTATTCTTGTCCGCAATTGCAGACAAGAATAGGACATGTTCTATTTTTTTTGGGAACGGAATTGCGGACCCGGAAGTGTGGGTCTGCAATTCCGTGTCCGGGCAGCACATCGTGCTGCCCCATAAGAATGAATGGGTCCGCAATTCCGTTCCGTGTGAATGGAACCTTAGGGGACTTGATTATAGTAGGAGGAGACTGCCCTTGTTCTCCAGGGCGTCTTCTTCTCCCAGGCTGTGAGCTCTGCACTGCAATTAGCCACCGGTACAGCCTAGGAGAAGGAGATGCCAGGAGAACAAGGGCAGTCTCCGCCTACTATAACCAAGTCCCCTAAGTCTCCGCCTGCTATAACAAGTCCCCTAAGTCTCCTCCTACTATAACCAAGTGACCGAACATACCGGAGGACATAACGGGAGAACGGAGCTGCGCCCAGGGATAATAGTAAGTGCAGTGAGATCCCTGGGCACCGCTGTACAGATCATGATACTTAGTTCACAATTTTTTGCCAGATGAAAGGTCCTCTTTAAGGCCCCTTTCAGACGAGCAAGTGTCTCGCAGTGAGGCACCCGGCCTGAACTTTCAGCACTGCTGGAGTCACATAGCATTATATTGATTTATGATGCAATGTAACCCTTACAATTCTGGAATGTATTAGATGACACTGAAAGCAAACTATCAGTGTTATCCAATACATTCCAGAACTTGTACCGTCTCGTAACATATTAAGTTCCGTTTCTTTTATTCTTTTTAACTTTCAAACTAGGGTTGTTCGGATACCAAAATTTTGATTCGGTTTCGATCCCATAAAAAAATATTGCGATACTTGATACCATTCGATACCACGTGAAAAAAAAAAAAAAAACACCAAAAAAAGCAGCGTGCATTCCGCTTTTTTTTGAACGTCCGGCCCACATATGATCAACAAGGTAAAAGAGGAGAGAATATTTAAAAGAAGAAAAACTGCTACAAGAGGACATAGTTTTAAATTAGAGGGGCAAAGGTTTAAAAGTAATATCAGGAAGTATTACTTTACTGAGAGGGTAGTGGATGCATGGAATAGCCTTCCTGCAGAAGTGGTAGCTGCAAATACAGTGAAGGAGTTTAAGCATGCATGGGATAGGCATAAGGCCATCCTTCATATAAGTTAGGGACAAGGGCTATCCATAGTATTCAGTATATTGGGCAGACTAGATGGGCCAGATGGGCCAAATGGGTCTTATCTGCCAACACATTCTATGTTTCTATAATAGAACACTCCGATCCTATTTTTGGGGGGGGACAAGGTGACAAAAAATAAATAAATTGCGAATGGCACTGTTTGTTTTTTTCTATTACGGCGCTCACCGCATAGGACATTTTTTAAAATATTTTAATAGTTTGGACTTGGTGATATGTAATATGTTTATTTATTTATTGTTTATATATTTTATAAGCAAAATTGGGGAAGGGGGCGATTTATACTTAATATTTTGATGTGTTTTTTTTTACTTTTTATTTAATAACTATTTCCCCCTTAGGGGCTAGAACCTGGATCCCTTGTCCTATTCACCCTAATAGATCTCTATCAGGGTGAATAGGACCTCACACTCTCCCTGCTGCCCTGTGCATAGTACACACAGCAGCAGGGAGCTGACCATGGCAGCCAGGCTTCAGTAGCATCCTGGCTGCCATGGTAACTGATCAGAGCCCCAGGATTACACTGCTGGGGCTCTGATCAGAAGCTGCCACTGCCACTAATGAGGGGGAGGGGACCCTGTGGTCACTGCCACCACTGATTTTAATACTGGGGGGGCACACTGCGCCACCAATGATTTTAATATTGGGGGGTTGAGGTGAGGGGGCGCACTGCGTCACCATTGATTTTAATACTGGGGAGGAGGGGGGAGGGGACACTGCACCACCAATCATAATATAATTAACATTTAATACAGGAGGCGGGTGTGGCACCTAAGGGGTTAACTGCCGCTAATCGCAGCCCCCCGCCTCCGGGATTTATATTAAAGAGGACCTTTCATCTGGCAGAAAATGCTGAACTAAGTATCATGATCTGTACAGCGGCGCCCAGGGATCTCACTGCACTTACTATTATCCCTGGGCGCCACTCCATTCTCCCGCTATGTCCTCCGGTATCTTCGGGGACTTGGTTATACTGGGCGGAGACTGCCCTTATTCTGCTGGGCGTCTCCTTCTCCCAGATTAGCACTGGCCAATCGCAGCGCAGAGATCACAGCCTGGGGGAAAAAACCTCCCAGGAGAAGAAGACGCCCAGAAGAACAAGGGCAGTCTCTGCCCAGTATAAACAAGTTCCCCAAGATACCGGAGGACATAGCAGGAGAACGGAGCGGCGCCCAGGGATAATAGTAAGTGCAGCGAGATCCCCGGGCGCCGCTGTACAGATCATGATACTTAGTTCAGAAATGTTTGCCAGATGAAAGGTCCTCTTTAAACCTTTACTTTCATTGGTGGCCCCTCTCTCCTCATTGGTGGCAGCGCCAGCAGCGGCACAGGGGGGAGGGAGAGACTGCTTCCTTCTCCCCTGTGCTGCTGAGGAGAACGCGGAGAGCGCCGACAGCAGCGCGCTCCTTGTTCTCCGATACTAGACTGCGCAATAGCGAAGTCTAGTATTGAAAAAAGACTAATCCTGGTATCAAGGTCGATACCAGGCAAAAGTATAGATTGGGTATCGAAAATTCGATACCCGAAACAACCCTATTTCAAACAGTTTTTTTAATAATAGCCTTCCTATGTTCTAAACAATTTCTCCAGAAGAAGTGTTACATATGTTGATGTATTAACCCTGTGAACTGCTAGAGAGCGTAGTGTGTTTGAGTGGTTAATTTTGAGTTACGTAGTTTAAGGCTACTTTCACACTGGCGTTTTGGCCTTCCATTCCTGAGATCCGTTCAGGGCTCTCAGAAGCGGTCCAAAACGGATCAGTTTTGCCCGAATGCATTCTGAATGGAAAAGGATCCGCTCAGAATGCATCAGTTTGCCTCCATTCAGTCACCATTCTGCTCTGGAGGCGGACACCAAACCACTGCCTGCTGCGCTTTGCTGTCCGCCTGATGAAGCGGAACTCCCCCCACGTGTACCGGGCCACTCACTGGTAATATACTTACCCTGTTCCCCTCCTGGTCCCCGCCGCTGCTGCTTCTCCCTGCACAACGATGAAAACATCCTGTATCGGGGGGGGGGGCGGACAGCCAATAGCATCAGTGGACATTACAAGGAGAGGGTATAAGAGGACAAAACTACAACTCCCAGCATTACCAGACTGTTATTATCGTGACATCAGTCAGGTCCTTACAGGTCCTTCACCACCTCTGCACTGCTAAGATCAGTCTCAGCGGGTAAATGGGGTAAAATAAAATTGGCTGGAGTGTTATATACACAATAAAGAGGCCGGGAGGAAGATGACAGGTCTCAGGCGAGTGGGACAGGGACTTGTATAGCGGTGCACGCAGACCGGACTGTTCAGTGTGTGTTTGTGACATCAGGCTTGTTCACTCAGCCGTTCTGTGGCCAAAGGACTAGGGGAAAGACGTAGGGGGACATTTATTAGCGTGTTTACGGCACAAATTTGTGATGTAAAATTTTTGGGGCGCACAGCATATCTGTGGCGAGAAAAGGAGGTGTGGTGAGGACATCAAGAAAGGCTTCAAGAAAAAAATCTATGGCAGCTAGGAGGATGCCGTAAATTTCAGTCTGTTGCATGGCCAGCAAGAGGATGCGCCAAATCTCTGAGAGCCGGCGCCGCTGCATAAATCTGACACATCCCCCGGCTGCGCAGGGGAATCAAGTCCGGCGATAAAAAACGCTGGTCTTAAAAATGCCCCCCATAGTGCTTTGTCTGGAAGATCTCTCCTAAACCGCTTAAGACAGCAGCTTGGGGAGCACCTTGTAGACATAGCTGGTGTGCACTATAGATTACATTTATTTGTGCAAATTTACGGTATGGATTTTTTAGGGTTTAATTCTCCTTTAAGAAAATGGGGTTATTTGGGTTGTGCATGGACCACCCATTCTAGCCAAAGTACAGTATGTACTTTGCTAGCATTCCACTACTACTTTCTTCTAGAATCTGGAGGGGGTCAATGTGGTCAATTATCAATTATACAAGCCAAAGATGACGGATGCCAACAGCGCCCACTGGACCCCAATGACTATAAAAGGGTCCATCGGGTTTCCGCCATTTTAACACACCAAATAGTCTGGAATTTCTGACAGACTCTGCCCCTATAACAGAGGGCACAAGTTACCTCAAATTTTATCCCACTCCACCAGCGCCTGTCTTGTTATAATGAAAAACTCCTCAGAGGTGACATCAGCAATGAAAAGAGAACAATGTCTGAGGGGTTTTATTGTCTCCAATTACAGACCTATTGATCAATGAAGGGACTGCAGACATGACCTGTGGAGCGTCCACTACACCGTGCAGAAAGTGGACACACCACACACTAAGATTTATCAAAACTGGAGTAAAGTAGAACTGGCTTAGTTGCCCATAGTAACCAATCAGATTCCACCTTTCATTTTTGACAGCTCCTTTGGAAAATGAAAGGTGGAATGTGATTGGTTGCTATGGGCAACTAAGCCAGATCTACTTTACACCAGTTTGCTAAATCTCCCCCAGTGTTACCTGCACAGGTTCTTGATCTCGGCCGCTACATCCGCCGTGCAGTCCAGCTCTGCAGCCAGCTCGTCATCCCCCAAGTCCACGGAGGACACCTCCTCCAGACTCAGGTCCCAGCCGCTCAGATTCTGTCTCCACAAATGTCCAAAGGAGGCGACATGTATCTTCTTAGTGTTCACGTGTGTCACATCATACACGGGAATGTTTTCATCCGTTTGTTCCGCCATGCCGCACCAGGGACCTCCGCCAGCCGCAAAGCATTCCGGGGATTGTAGTTCCTGGCGGCTCCTCGACTTCAGCCCCAGCTGCGTTAGTAAACTACAAGACCCAGAAGGCTTTGCGTGTAATGACAACGCTGGAGAAACGGTCTAGTTTCAAAGTGACTGAGCACTGGTAGATATGTTAGTTAGAGTGCTGTGGGGAAGTTGGTGCGGTGCCTAGTGTAGTGCTGGTGTCCGTGCAGTATGTGTGACTGGTGCACGGGGAATTTCTCCAGTCTGTTTTTGATATTTGCATAATTTCATGTTTAGTGTATTGCGTGTTCACTGTACAGGTGCCTTGTTGTGAAGGTGTACGTGGTGTAAGTACTGAGGGGCATCTGTAGCAGTAGGTGTCCATGGTGTGAGTAGTGGGTGGCATCTGTAGCAGTAGGTGTCCATGGTGTGAGTAGTGAGTGGCATCTGTAGCAGTAGGTGTCCATGGTGTGAGTAGTGGGTGGCATCTGTAGCAGTAGGTCTCCATGGTGTGAGTAGTGAGTGGCATCTGTAGCAGTAGGTGTCCAGGGTGTGAGTAGTGAGTGGCATCTGTAGCAGTAGGTGTCCATGGTGTGAGTAGTGAGTGGCATCTGTAGCAGTAGGTGTCCATGGTGTGAGTAGTGGGTGGCATCTGTAGCAGTAGGTCTCCATGGTGTGAGTAGTGAGTTACATCTGTAGCAGTAGGTGTCCATGGTGTGAGTAGTGAGTGGCATCTGTAGCAGTAGGTGTCCATGGTGTGAGTAGTGAGTTACATCTGTAGCAGTAGGTGTCCATGGTGTGAGTAGTGAGTGGCATCTGTAGCAGTAGGTGTCCAGGGTGTGAGTAGTGAGTGGCATCTGTAGCAGTAGGTGTCCATGGTGTGAGTAGTGAGTGGCATCTGTAGCAGTAGGTGTCCATGGTGTGAGTAGTGGGTGGCATCTGTAGCAGTAGGTCTCCATGGTGTGAGTAGTGAGTGGCATCTGTAGCAGTAGGTGTCCAGGGTGTGAGTAGTGAGTGGCATCTGTAGCAGTAGGTCTCCATGGCGTGAGTAGTGAGTGGCATCTGTAGCAGTAGGTGTCCATGGTGTAAGTAGTGAGTGGCATCTGTAGCAGTAGGTGTACATGGTGTAAGTAGTGAGTGGCATCTGTAGCAGTAGGTGTCCATGGTGTGAGTAGTAAGTGGCATCTGTAGCAGTAGGTGTCCATGGTATGAGTAGTGAGTGGCATCTGTAGCAGTAGGTGTACATGGTGTGAGTAGTGAGTTACATCTGTAGCAGTAGGTGTCCAGGGTGTGAGTAGTGAGTGGCATCTGTAGCAGTAGGTCTCCATGGCGTGAGTAGTGAGTGGCATCTGTAGCAGTAGGTCTCCATGGTGTGAGTAGTGAGTTACATCTGTAGCAGTAGGTGTCCATGGTGTGAGTAGTTAGTGGCATCTGTAGCAGTATGTGTCCATGGTGTGAGTGGCATATGTAGCAGTATGTGTCCAAGATGTGAGTAGTGAGTGGCATCTGTAGCAGTAGGTGTCCATGATGTGAGTAGTGAGTGGCATCTGTAGCAGTAGGTGTCCATGGTGTGAGTAGTGAGTGGCATCTGTAGCAGTAGGTGTCCATGGTGTGAGTAGTGAGTGGCATCTGTAGCAGTAGGTGTCCATGGTGTGAGTAGTAAGTGGCATCTGTAGCAGTAGGTGTCCATGGTATGAGTAGTGAGTGGCATCTGTAGCAGTAGGTGTACATGGTGTGAGTAGTGAGTTACATCTGTAGCAGTAGGTGTCCAGGGTGTGAGTAGTGAGTGGCATCTGTAGCAGTAGGTCTCCATGGCGTGAGTAGTGAGTGGCATCTGTAGCAGTAGGTCTCCATGGTGTGAGTAGTGAGTTACATCTGTAGCAGTAGGTGTCCATGGTGTGAGTAGTTAGTGGCATCTGTAGCAGTATGTGTCCATGGTGTGAGTGGCATATGTAGCAGTATGTGTCCAAGATGTGAGTAGTGAGTGGCATCTGTAGCAGTAGGTGTCCATGATGTGAGTAGTGAGTGGCATCTGTAGCAGTAGGTGTCCATGGTGTGAGTAGTGAGTTACATCTGTAGCAGTTGGTGTACAAGGTGCGAGTAGTTAGTGGCATCTGTAGCAGTATGTGTCCATGGTGTGAGTAGTGAGTGGCATATGTAGCAGTATGTGTCCAAGATGTGAGTAGTGAGTGGCATCTGTAGCAGTAGGTGTCCATGGTGTGAGTAGTGAGTGGCATCTGTAGCAGTAGGTGTCCATGGTGTGAGTAGTAAGTGGCATCTGTAGCAGTAGGTGTCCATGGTATGAGTAGTGAGTGGCATCTGTAGCAGTAGGTGTACATGGTGTGAGTAGTGAGTTACATCTGTAGCAGTAGGTGTCCAGGGTGTGAGTAGTGAGTGGCATCTGTAGCAGTAGGTCTCCATGGCGTGAGTAGTGAGTGGCATCTGTAGCAGTAGGTCTCCATGGTGTGAGTAGTGAGTTACATCTGTAGCAGTAGGTGTCCATGGTGTGAGTAGTTAGTGGCATCTGTAGCAGTATGTGTCCATGGTGTGAGTGGCATATGTAGCAGTATGTGTCCAAGATGTGAGTAGTGAGTGGCATCTGTAGCAGTAGGTGTCCATGATGTGAGTAGTGAGTGGCATCTGTAGCAGTAGGTGTCCATGGTGTGAGTAGTGAGTTACATCTGTAGCAGTTGGTGTACAAGGTGCGAGTAGTTAGTGGCATCTGTAGCAGTAGGTCTCCATGGTGTGAGTAGTGAGTGGCATCTGTAGCAGTAGGTGTCCATGATGTGAGTAGTGAGTGGCATCTGTAGCAGTAGGTGTCCATGATGTGAGTAGTGAGTGGCATCTGTAGCAGTAGGTGTCCATGGTGTGAGTAGTGAGTTACATCTGTAGCAGTTGGTGTACAAGGTGCGAGTAGTTAGTGGCATCTGTAGCAGTATGTGTCCATGGTGTGAGTAGTGAGTGGCATATGTAGCAGTATGTGTCCAAGATGTGAGTAGTGAGTGGCATCTGTAGCAGTAGGTGTCCATGGTGTGAGTAGTGAGTGGCATCTGTAGCAGTTGGTGTCCATGGTGTGCAAAAATTCCATCTGGCCTCTTAAACTATAATAGGGACCAGCGAAGTCCCGGCCGCAACCTGGCAAACATGCAGAGAACCAATGCGTTCTGTACATGCGCAGTAAACGGAATGATGGATTGCCTAACTGCCTGGCGGTCTCCATCCCTTTGCTGCGCCTGTACAGATCGTGTTCTCACAAGACTTGCCTGGTACATCACAGAGGTTGTATAGGTGGCCCAGAAGACGGTGGAAGTCTCTTGGTGCAACGAGGTGCCAGCACTGCCCTCATTGCACCTCTTTTTTCTTAGGATTGATGGAACTCTTGGAGATGCCAGAAAGGACATGGGACTCGTCTTACACGTGTTGGATGTTTCCCATTGTGGGATGTGGTGACAGATGTTCATTCACAGCGACGTATCAGGTTCTGCATCACAGGAAGCCATGGGAATAGCCACTTTTCCTAGAACTGAGTGTGTAGGAAACATGCGTGCATTAGCTGTCTGTACACTTATCTTAATAGGAGCCAGTGACCTACCATAAAAGCCTCTCTGGAGACCACCCAGAGTGCTGATGTGAGGCTAGAGTGCCACTTTCATATGTCCACTAATGCAAATTTCTCATCATACACATGGTCATTACAAAGACATTTTCTGCTGTAACCTCCTGAAATGTAAATTGCCTCAAATGTGTTTGGACATTGAGCAGATGACATTTCTAAGGGTACTTTCACACTTGCGGCAGGCAGTTCTGTCACCGGTGTCATCCGGAAAAACGGATCTGGCATTTATATTTTTCTAATTTTTTGCGGTCTGAGCATGCGCAGACCGCAATGCCGGATCCGTTTTTCCAGAACACTCAGGGTCGTATCCGGCAAGTGTTCAGTCTTTTTGGACGGAGATAAAACCGTAGCATGCTGCGGTATTATCTCCGTCCTGAAAAGTCAAAATGACTGAACTGATGACATCCTGATGCATCCTGAACGGATTGCTCTCCATTTAGAATGCATGGGGATAAGACTGATCAGTTATTTTACAGTATTGAGCCCCTAGGACGGAACTCTATGCCGGAAAAGAATAACGCTAGTGTGAAAGTAGCCTTACAGAGGCTCAGCTCTAAATGTAAGGTCCTGCTTGTTTCTGCAGTCGATTAACTGAAAAGGGTCCCAAACGGTTCCGTCTATCAGGATTCTAAACAATTCACTATATGTAGGATAGAGCTCAAACTAAGATAAAATAACTAAACTCTGAATGAATGGCTATCTGCCTGTAATCGCATACAACAGTGAACCACACTCCGTGCCTCATCTCTTCAGCACACCTAGTTTTCATTAAGTGCGGGTTTATACTAGCAGTGTCTGTGGTTCAGAGGGTAGGGATATTATGGCACACTTATGTAGTGTGTAACACTGATCCGCTGAGCTGACCTAGTGCTCACTTAGGGCTCTTTCACACCTGCGTTCTTTTCTTCCGGCATAGAGTTCCGTCGTCGGGGCTCTATGCCGGAAGAATCCTGATCAGTTTTATCCTCATGCATTCTGAATGGAGAGCAATCCGTTCAGGATGCATCAGGATGTCTTCAGTTCCGGACCGGAACGTTTTTTGGCCGGAGAAAATACTGCAGCATGCTGCGCTTTTTGCTACGGGCAAAAATCCTGAAGACTTGCCGCAAGGCCGGTTCCAGAATTTATGCTCATTGAAAGGCATTAATCCGGATCTGGCCTTAAGCTAAACGTCGTTTCGGCGCATTGCCGGATCCGACGTTTAGCTTTATCTGAATGGTTACCATGGCTGCCAGGACGCTAAAGTCCTGGCAGCTATGGTAAAGTGTAGTGGGGAGCGGGCGAGCAGCATACTTACCGTCCGTGCGGCTCCCGGGGCGCTCCAGAGTGACGTCAGGGCGCCCCACGCGCATGGATGACGTGATCACATGGCACGTCATCCATGCGCATGGGGCGCTCTGACGTCATTCTGGAGCGCCCCGGGAGCCGCACGGACTGTAAGTATACCGCTCCCCACTACTACTATGACAACCAGGACTTTAATAGCGTCCTGGCTGCCATAGTAACACTGAACGCATTTTGAAGACGGATCCGTCTTCAAATGCTTTCAGTTCACTTGCGTTTTTCCGGATCCGGCGTGTAATTCCGGCAAATGGAGTACACGCCGGATCCGGACAACGCAAGTGTGAAAGAGCCCTAAGATCATTAGCACACTGATCCATTGAGCTGAAGTAGCGCTCAGCTAGATCAATAGTAACATAAGTTAACTAAACACGGCGTTGCCCTATGTATTATCCCTCTATTAAGAGCGCTCACTAAAATTAGCTACATATGTAACTGGGTTCCTGACCAGCGTCTTCCTTGACGTGTTTCCCTGCTCTATACTCCCAGCTGTTCATCAGGTGTAAAGGCGCATGTGGTTAAGCCGGTTTAAACAAAGTAACTAACAAACATTAGTAACTGCACGCCACGGCCATGAGAGTGCCGAGGGCTACTTGCTGCACGCACAACACCATGTTTAGATAACCCATGTTACTACTGATCTAGCTAAGCGCTACTTCAGCTCAGTGGATCATAATTGCAAGATGCTTTATAATAAGTGTGCTAGACACAGAGGGGAACACGGCGTCTTGTAATTCTATATTGCTAATGATAGTGAGCACTAGGTCAGCTCAGCGGATCACAGTGTTACACACTACATAAGTGTGCCGTAATATCCCTACCCTCCCATCGGTCTGGTCCACAGACACTGCTAGTATCAACCTGCACTTAGGGCTCATGCACACAACCGTATGTATTCTGCGGTCCGCAAACAACGACTCCGCAAAAAATACGGATGACGGTGCATTCCGTATTTTGAGGAACGGAACTGCTGGCTCCTAATAGAACAGTCCTATCCTTGTCTGTAATGCGGACAATAGTAGGACATGTTCTATTTTTTGGCGGAACGGAAACGGAATGCACACAGAGTAACTTCCGTTTTTTTTTGCGGACCCATTGAAATGAATGGTTCCCTATACGGTCTGTAAAAAAAAAACTGAACGGACACAGAAAGAAAATACGTTCATTTTCCTTAACCCCTGATGAGAAATAGGTGTACTCAAGAGTTGAAGTACGGAGTGTGGTTCACTGTTGGACGTGATTACAGGCAGATAGCCATTCATTCAGATTTTGACGAGAATATAAATAAAGTTTTGTTATTTTAATTTGAGCTCTATCAAAATGAATTGTTTCTGCAGTCATTTTACTAGGTTTGTGTTTTCCCATTATACAGGTTCACATGGATATAAATCAAACCTTTAATGGGGCTTTTTTTTTTAACCTTTTTTGCGTTTTCATTTTTCTAAAGTTGTTATTTTTCCATTCACACAGCGTATGAGGGCTTTTTTTTTTTTTTTTGCGGGACAAGTTGTACATTCTAAAGGCCCCATTTAATATTGCAAAGGATGTAGTAGGAAGCTGGGGAAAAAAAAATTCCAAATGGGTTAGAATTGGAAAATACTGAATTCTGCCAGTTTTATTGTATATGTTTTTTAGGGCATTCCGTATACAGTAAAACTGACCTGTTACCTTCATTGTCTGGGTCAGTACTATCACAACAATACCACACTTTTCTTGTGTTTTAATACTAGAAAAAAAAGTTTGAAAAAAGTAATTTTTTTCTTTTCATTGCCATATTGTGACCCCTATTACTTTTTTTTAGTTATGTCAACGGAGCTGTGTGAAGGCTCATTTTTGTGGGGCAATCGGTAATTGTTTTATTGATACCATTTTGGCACGTGTATGACTTTTTGATAACTGTCCAATTTTTATGGGGAGGTAAAGTGATGAAAAATAGAGAATTGGCAATTTTCATGTTACGCCGTTTGCCATATGGGATAAATATTTTTATATTTTAGTAGCAAAATATAGTTGGGGAAGAGGAGGTGATATGAATAATTTTCTTTCATTTTTTTATATAAAAAAAAAAATTCTGTCACCTGAAAAATGGGTATTAAGCTGGCTGATATTAGCGATGTGCTCATATCAGCTGAACATAACTATATTAGTTCCATATCACTGCCTAAAGCCTTTATTGAGAAAAACAAACTTTTATAATATGCTAATTAGCCTCTAGGAGCAGGGGGGGCGTTGAACCTGCTTGTAGAGGCTCAGTTTGCCCACCTCTTTTCATGCCCTTCTTCTCTTGATTGACAGGGCCAGGGCAACGCTGCTCTCCTTCCGCCATCCGTATCTGCAGTGTAAATCTCACAGGCCCAGTGAGGGAAGGACGCTCGGCGGCTGCAGGCTTCCTCACTGCGCCTGCGCCGAATACTAAACGGCGCGAGATTTACACTGCAGATACGGATGGTGGAAGGAGAGCAGCGTTGCCCTGGCCCTGACAATCAAGAGAAGAAGGGCGTTAAAACAGGTGGGCAAACTGAGCCTCTAGGAGCAGGTGCAATGCCCCCCCCCCCCCCGCTCCTAGAGGCTAATTAGCATATTATAAAAATTTGTTTTTCTCAATAAAGTCTTTAGGCAGTGAGATGACACTAATATAGTTATGTTCAGCTGACATTAGCACATCGCTAATGTCAGTCAGCTTAATACCCATTTTTCAGGTGACAGAAACCCTTTTATCACGACCGGCGTGCCGATCACATACGTGACGCAAAGGGAGGAAAAAGGGAAGGCCCTGTCCAAGGGAGAGGGAAAGATGGTGACCCCTAACTCACCTTGAGGTTGGCACCTGACGTCCCTAGACGGGTTTTTCACCCGTACGCCGCTCACGTGCCTAAACCCTGGCTTTCCTTAAGATGAGCCCTAAGTAGTGAATAGGGCGGTGGGAACACTAGTCCACACCACTAACACTAAAGGAAAACACCAGGGAGAGGACAGACAATACTGACGAAACATATAATCCCAGGTGGGTGACAACAGCGGACAACAAAAGACCAACAGGGATCCGGAGGGTAATGCACTGGTATGACAACCAGGAATAACAGCTATACAGCTCCAGTGGGTCAGTATAGAAGTCCGGGCAAAATCCATTACATCCTGACGCAACCTTGGCCACCAAAAACGACGAGACAATAGCTCCAAGGTTGCTTTACTACCCAGGTGCCCAGCAAGTGTCAAATTATGATGTTCCTTTAATAATTTGAGACGCAGGTTTAACGGTACAAACAATTTCTCTGAGGAACAAGAGACCGGGGCATCCCCCTGGGCCTCTAACACCTTCCCCTCCAGAACAGAGTGTACAGAAGAGACAACCACTCTTTGTAGAATGGGTACTGGATCACCCACATTACCCCCTCAAGGGAAACTACGAGATAATGCCTCTGCCTTGGTATTTTTTGCCCCAGGATGATAGGTGATAAAAAAGTTAAACCTGGTAAAAAAATAGAGACCACCTAGCTTGTCTAGGGGTAAGACGCTTAGCTCATTCGAGGTACAGATGGATTTTATGGTCCGTAATCACCATGACGGGGTGGATTGCCCCCTCTAAAAAGTGATACCATTCTTCAAACGCTAGTTTAATAGCTAATAGTTCCCTATTGCCAATATCATAGTTCTTCTCCGCTGCAGATAGTTTTTTAGAAAAGAAAGCGCAAGGATGCCATTTGCCAGGAGACGGACCCTGAGACAGTACAGCCCCCACTCCCACCTCTGACGCATCTACTTCAACAATAAAAGGCTGGGAGACATCAGGTTGGATTAGTACAGGTGCCGAGGTAAACCTCTCTTTTAGAGAGGAAAATGCCATTTTGGGCGGCGTCAGACCATATAGAAAAATCAGTCCCCTTCCTAGTCATGTCAGTAAGGGGTTTGACAATCACAGAATAACTTTTAATGAATTTTGTATAGAAATTTGCGAAACCCAAGAACCGTTGCAGTGCTTTAAGGTTCTCAGGAAGATCCCAATCTAAAATTGCCTGGACTTTCCTAGGATCCATACGGAAACCTGAAGCAGATAATAGATATCCCAGGAATTGTATTTCCTGAATGGCAAAAACACACTTTTCAATTTTCGCATATAATTTATTTGTCCGTAGGACCTGCAGTACCTGTCTGACATGTACCTTGTGTGTCTTCAGATCAGACATGTAAATTAAAATATCATCTAGGTATATCACCACAAACCTGCCGACAAGATGACTAAAAATATCATTAACTAAATGTTGGAAGACAGCAGGAGCATTGGTCAGACCGAAAGGCATGACTAAATTTTCATAATGCCCCTCAGGGGTGTTAAAGGCTGCCTTCCACTCATCCCCTTCCTTGATACGAATCAGATTGTAGGCCCCCCTAAGATCAAGTTTGGAGAACCACCTAGCACCCGCAATCTGATTAAACAGGTCAGGAATGAGAGGAAGAGGGTATGGCTCTCGGATGGTTATCCGGTTTAGTTCATGGAAATCTAGGCAAGGACGCAGGCCCCCATCTTTCTTTTTAACAAAGAAAAACCCTGCTGCCATGGGGTGAAGAAGAGGGTCTGATGTATCCCTTAGCCAAGCTCTCGGAGATATAATCTTTCATGGCTTGTCTCTCGGGACCCGAAAGATTATATAACCTGGTCTTAGGTAATTTTGCACTGAGAATCAGGTTAACCGGGCAATCATAAGGACGGTAAGGTGGTAACTTCTGACACCCCTTTTCAGAGAAAACATCCTCAAAGTCTGAAACAAATGTAGGTAGAGTAGCTATGGAGGCGACTAAGCAATTGCTATTTAAGCAATTTTCTCTGCAATGCTCACTCCACTCCAATATCTCCCTGGCCTGCCAATCCACCACTGGATTGTGCGCTACCAACCAGGGAAGACCCAATACCACAGGAGAGGGAAGGCCCTCCAGAACATAACATGAAAAACACCCGTTATGGTGGTCCCCTACCCGAAGGTGTAAGTTATGGACAATGTGAGTAAGGTTTCTCTGACACAGAGGAGCAGTCAATAGTGAAAATGGGAATAGGTCTCTGTAGCGTACAGAAAGACAAACCCATAGTCTGGACATCTTTAAAATTTACTCCTGCTCCACTGTCGAGGAAGAAATAAATAGTCTACGTCTTAACACCAAAAACAACAACCGCTGGCAACACAAATTGAGATGTTTGTATGGAGGAAACGTATACCCCCCGGCTGACATCCACACAGCCTGGGGTTAGTAGTTTTCCGACGGTCTTTTGTTTTTGAGTTTGGAAGGACAGACATTAATGAAATGACCCCTCCCCCCACAGAAAAAACAAACCCCACTCCTACGGCGAGCCTCAGGAGGACGGACCTGAGGAGTAGTTCCTCCTAGCTCCATAGACTCGTCTAGGTCCGTACAGACTAGCTGCTGCTTGGGAGGGGTTACTAATTGCTCAGGATCTTTCAATCTGTCCCTAAGACATCTATCTATTCTGATAGAAAAGGACATAACAGCATCAATGGAAAAGAGGGTCTCATACAGCGCAAGCGCATCCTTAACCCTTTCGGATAACCCAGAGCAAAACTGACTCCTGAGAGCCGGATCGTTCCACTAGGTATCCGTAGCCCACCTACGGAACTCTGAGCAATACTCCTCTGCTGGCCGATCTCCCTGTAGGAGTCTCCGTAACTTCGACTCAGCCAGGGCGACTCGGTCAGGGTCATCATATATGAGACCCAAGGCCCCAAAAAATCCACAGACCGGAGAGCCGGAGAATCAGTGGGTAAAGAGAACGCCCAGATTGTGGGTCCCCCTGAAGCAGGGAAATAACAATCCCCACCTGCTGTTCTTCATTACCAGAGGAGTGGGGGCGCAGTCTAAAATATAACTTACAGGCCTCACGGAACGTCACAAATTTGTCCCTTCCCCCATAAAATCTGTCAGGAAGAACAACCTTGGGTTCCGGAGCAACCTGGTTACCCATAGCAACTGTTGGACTTGAGGTCTGCTGCAATTGCTGCTGTTGCTGGAGGACCGACGCCTTCAATCCTGCCACCTCCAAAGACAGGCCTTGAAGTTGCTTTGTCAAAGCGGCAATAGGATCCATGCTGGATTCTAAATAGGCAGAAAAAAAAAAGTATATTTTTTTTCTCTACACAAAATAAGGGCCAGATATAATATCACGACCGGCGTGCCGAATCACATACGTGACGCAAAGGGAGGGAAAAGAGAAAGCCCTGTCCAAGGGAGAGGGAAAGATGGTGACCCCTAACTCACCTTGAGGCTGGCACCTGACGTCCCTAGACGGGTTTTTCACCCATACGCCGCTCACGTGCCTAAACCCTGGCTTTCCTTAAGATGAGCCCTAAGTAGTGAATAGGGCGGTGGGGACACTAGTCCGCACCACTAACACTAAAGGAAAACACCAGGGAAAGGACAGACAATACTGACGAAACATATAATCCCAGGTGGGCGACAACAGCGGACAACAAAAGACCAACATCCGGAGGGTAATGCTCTGGTATGACAACCAGGAATAACAGCTACACAGCTCCAGTGGGTCAGTATAGAAGTCCGGGCAGGAAGCTCTAGCTATGGCAGGCATGTCCAAACTGCGGCCCTCCAGCTGTTGCAAAACTACAACTCCCAGCATGCCATAATAGCTGTAAGCTATCCAGGCATGCTGGGAGTTGTAGTTTTGCAACAGCTGAAGGGCCGCAGTTTGGACATGCCTGATCTATGGCAACCAGAGAAGTGGGAGAGGGGAATATAAGGAGGTTGGGAGTGCCGGACAAGAAACAGCTGAGGAGAAGAAGCTACGGATCCCTGAGTGAGACAAAAAGGATTGCAAGGCAGCAAGCACAGAAAGCTACCATTAAGATTAACAGCGCGATCTTTAGACATAGAGCACGCAGCCACCTACTGCGACTTCCTGACCCCCGAGTATAACGGAGTCAGACGTGGCTCTTGACAGCCTCGTGACACCTTTAAGGATTATCTGCCTTCAGATGCCGTGGTCACATTTAAAAGGGTTAAATATCTGCGATCTGCATTCTCGCCAATCGTAGACATTAGCATTATAGATTGACAAATCAGAAACCCGGCGGCTAGGGTGCCCACTGCGCTCACGAGCAGGTGCTATATTTAAACAGATGACTTCCACTGTGTACAGTGTGGTCGTCTGAGGTTTAAGTGACAGCCTACTCTCGGGAGAGGCCATCACTATCTGATCGACAGGGGTCCCACAGTCCACACCCTGCCGATCAGCTGTGTTGTGTAGCTCTTTTACCGGAAGGTGGCACTGGAACGCTGCACCATTAACATTGTAGTGGACAATGCTCATCACTGCAGTGCTGCTCCCATTGAAGTCAATGTTCATATGCATGTATGCTGTGTAGTTGTGGTCTGCTCGTTGTTGTACTAGTTGTAGTACTAGGTGCCCCTCATGCAGTGTAGATGTCACAGAGTTACAAAGGTTAAGGCTGGGGCTACAATTTGGCATTGACATACATTGCATGGCGATGCTACTGTACTGCAGTACTGGCACAGTCCATGGCACACGGAGTGCAAATACAACATGAGAACAAGCCCAAGGACAACCCTTTTTAGCCACTGGCTTAGGAGAAGAGCATGCTGTACTGATGCCTAGACTCTCACATGCTGAAAAGGGCCACTGCCATGTTATTCCCCACCAGTCATTATAGTTGGGTCCATATCTTACCACAGGGCTATATTGGGAAGTTAAGGACATATCAAAGCATTGTGCACTAAGAACCGACGCACTTCGCAATATACAAAACAACTACTAGACATAATAGACCATACATGGAACCCATTTATAATACGGTTAGAATACTGACACCATTAAAGACAAGTATAAGACCTGTAGTGGCAAAAAGAAACCCGCCAACACAATTCACACAGACATATTATGCTATACAAAACCTAAACCAGTTCTGGGGGGGGGCTTTCCTCCACACCTACATGCAGATCTGTTACATTATATTACTTTTAATTAGAAATTTAAAAAAGGGTTGCGGATGCTGAATGGACGTCACGATAGGAAAGCACGGACAGAGCTGGGAACTCAGCACCTTTATGGTTAGATCCTTATTTGTGTCATGAAACGCGTGGACGCTGTCATTGGATACTGGATTTTAACCTGCACTAATATAATAAAGACTGTCACTTTTTTGGGAGAAGCTGGACCTTTTTTCTTATTTTCCTATGATGGATCTCAATACAGGAAAGGGAAAGCACAGATGTGAAGGTATAATACAGGCCTTACTGATTTATCACGGCACATTACGAAACAGATGTATTGCAGCACTGTTGCTATTTTTGTATGGGACAAAATCTCAGCTCAAAATGCAGCCAAGTAATTGTAAATCAGTGTTATTGCCATGTCTTTCATATAAGAGCTATAAAAGTCTCAGGCAGGTGTGGAAAAATGCTGCGGAGTAAGAATGCTTTCAAAAATAGAAGTGTTAATCATTAAAGGGGTTCTGCACCTTCATTTAACTGATGATCTATCCTCTGGATAGATCATCAGCTTCTGATCGGCGGGGGTCCGACACCCGGGACCCCCGCCGATCAGCTGTTTGAGAAGGCAGCGGCGCTCCAGCAGTGCCGCGGCCTTCTCACTGTTTACCGCCGGGCCGCCCGCCCACTGACGTCACGACTTGTATCAACTAGAGTGGGCGCGGCTAAGCTCTGTTCACTTGAATGGAGCTTAGCCGCGCCCACTCTAGTTGATACAAGTCGTGACGTCAGTGGGCGGGCGGCCCGGTGGTAAACAGTGAGAAGGCCGCGGCGCTCGCTGCCTTCTCAAACAGCTGATCGGCGGGGGTCCCGGGTGTCGGACCCCCGCCGATCAGAAGCTGATGATCTATCCAGAGAATAGATCATCAGTTAAATAAAAGTGCAGAACCCCTTTAATTTTTATCAAATAGCAAAGTAAATGAAAAAAACTAGAAATCTAATCAATTTTCAAATCAATTAATATTGATTCATCAAATCAATATTCGGTGTGACCACAGTTTGCTTGGCTCACTAAATACAGGTGAGGAAGCAGACGCTGCAATGTCTATTCATATCTTACTGAAAGGGTTGGCTTTAAAACATAACTTAAAAAATGGCATGTACAATAATAAGGTAAGGGTGAGGGTAATCAGGCGACCGTGTACTATAGGAACTTGTTAAGACGCCAGACAGGATACACTCCACATCATCAATCTGTCCAGAGACCACTGCTCCTATAACTACAAGTGTTGGGTGGGTGCGCCAGGTGTAGGTAAGAGATGGGTGAGACTTTGGCCCCGTTCACAAGCGAGTTTTCCATCAGGGTGCGATGCGTGAAGCGAATGCATAGAATTCGGAATTCATTTCAATTGGTCTGTGCACATGAACGTTGTTTTTTACGCATCATTATTGCGTTCAGGAAAAATCGCAGAATGTTCTATATTGTGCATTTTTGACGCAGCCCTGGCTCCATAGAAGTGAATTGGGCTTCTGTGAAAAATGTATTGCATTCAGATGCAAAGCGTTTTCTACTGATGGTTGCTAGGAGATATTGGAGGTCATTTACAAATCTGAAATACTCCTAAAATAGGCGTACTTCAGACGCAGATAGGGCGCAGTGGTTAGTTGCGCAGCTATCTGGGACTTTTCCCCGCTCATGTCAGGTCTAAAATTGTGGGGGTAAAGAGGACAGGCCGGGAGGCCCATCTCATTTACCATCTTCTATGCCTGTTTTAGGCGTAGAAAATGGTCTAAAAGTATAACAGCTCAGAAGCTGTCTTACATTTAGAATTGGCGCTGGATGCGCCGAAAGTATGGAGAGGCCGGCGCCTCTTCAGAACTTTGGCAATGTGCCCCATTTATTGTACCGTATTTTTCGCCCCATAAGATGCATTTTTCCCCCCAAAAGTTCCGCTGCATCTTATGGAGCGAATACTAATGAGCGCTTCCTCTATGACCAGCTGACAGCAGGATGAAGAGGAGAGGAGCGGCGGCATCCGGAGAGGGAAAGGTAAGTGCTTTTTTATTTTATTCCATATGAGGCTGATTGGGGCTAATATAGGGGTTCCAGTGACTGATATAACATGGCTGGGGGCAGGCAATTAGGGCTGATATAACGCTGCCGGAAGCAATGGGAGCTAATATAAGGCTGCTGGGGCAGTTAAGGCAATGAGGGCTGATGTGAGGCTGGTGAGAGGCAATGGTGGCTGGTGAAAGGCATATGGGGGCTGATATGAGGCATATGGGGGCTGATGAGAGGCAGGGGGTTCTTATCTGAGGTCTGATTGGGGGTCATTCACATTAGGGTCTGATCTGAGGTCTTATTAACCGCCTCCGGACCGCCTAACGCAGATGTGCGGTCCGGAGGCGGCAGCTCTGCACAGAGTGACGCATATACGCGTCATCTCGCGAGAGCCAAGACTTCCTGTGAACGCGCGCACACAGGCGCGCGCGTTCACAGGAACTGAAGGTAAGAGACAGGATCTCCAGCCTGCCAGCGGCGATCGCTCGCTGGCAGGCTGGAGATGTGATTTTTTTTAACCCCTAACAGGTATGTTAGACGCTGTTTTGATAACAGCGTCTAATATACCTGCTACCTGGTCCTCTGGTGGTCCCTTTTGTTTGGATCGACCACCAGAGGACACAGGTAGCTGTGTAAAGTACCACAAAACACTACACTACACTCCCCCCCGTCACTTATTAACCCCTTATGAACCCCTGATCACCCCCTATAGACTCCCTGATCACCCCCCTGTCATTGATCACCCGCCTGTCATTGATCACCCGCCTGTCAGGCTCCGTTCAGACATCCGTATGATTTTTACGGATCCACGGATACATGGATCGGATCCGCAAAACACATACGGACGTCTGAATGGAGCCTTACAGGGGGGTGATCAATGACAGGCGGGTGATCACCCATATAGATTCCCTGATCACCCCCTGTCATTGATCACCCCCCTGTCATTGATCACCCCCCTGTAAGGCTCCATTCAGACGTCCGTATGATTTTTACGGATCCACGGATACATGGATCGGATCCGCAAAACACATACGGACGTCTGAATGGAGCCTTACAGGGGGGTGATCAATGACAGGCGGGTGATCACCCATATAGATTCCCTGATCACCCCCTGTCATTGATCACCCCCCTGTAAGGCTCCATTCAGACGTCCGTATGATTTTTACAGATCCACGGATACATGGATCGGATCCGCAAAACACATACGGACGTCTGAATGGAGCCTTACAGGGGGGTGATCAATGACAGGGGGGTGATCACCCATATAGATTCCCTGATCACCCCCTGTCATTGATCACCCCCCTGTAAGGCTCCATTCAGACGTCCGTATGATTTTTACAGATCCACGGATACATGGATCGGATCCGCAAAACACATACGGACGTCTGAATGGAGCCTTACAGGGGGGTGATCAATGACAGGGGGGTGATCACCTCATATACACTCCCTGATCACCCCCTGTCATTGATCACCCCCCTGTCATTGATCAACCCCCTCTAAGGCTCCATTCAGACGTCCATATGCGTTTTGCGGATCCGATCCATGTATCCGTGGATCCGTAAAAATCATACAGACGTCTGAATGGAGCCTTACAGGGGGGTGATCACCCCATATAGACTCCCTGATCACCCCCCTGTCATTGATCATCCCCTGTAAGGCTCCATTCAGACATTTTTTTTGGTCCAAGTTAGCGGAAATATTTTTGTTTTTGTTTTTTCTTACAAAGTCTCATATTCCACTAACTTGTGTCAAAAAATAAAATCTCACATGAACTCACCATACCCCTCACGGAATCCAAATGCGTAAAATTTTTTAGACATTTATATTCCAGACTTCTTCTCACGCTTTAGGGCCCCTAAAATGCCAGGGCAGTATAAATACCCACATGTGACCCCATTTCGGAAAGAAGACACCCCAAGGTATTCCGTGAGAGGCATATTGAGTCCATGAAAGATTGTAATTTTTGTCCCAAGTTAGCGGAAAGGGAGACTTTGTGAGAAAATACAAAAAAAAACAATTTCCGCTAACTTGTGCCCAAAAAAAAAAAATTTCTATGAACTCGCCATGAATACCTTGGGGTGTCTTCTTTACAAAATGGGGTCACATGTGGGGTATTTATGGTTCAATAAGATTTTATTGATATAATTATCATTTGTACTCATAAAAGAACATCACACATTGCAGTATACAAACCGCACACAAGGTTACATTACGACATGCAACTGTAAACAGCAAAACCGCATCAAAGACAAGGCTTGCGGAAGTAACTGTATTAGTATAAGCAAGCAAACAATCAGCTTACAGAAGACGGCGGAGACATAGGCCCTGAAGGGCTCAACAAGGCCTCAAGCAAATGATGTAAGGGCCAATAATTCCAGACCATCTAGACAAAAATGTGGGGAGACAGGGCGACACACAAAAGGAGGGGGGGGGAGGAGAAATTGTAGGGCATAGCTAGAGAATAGCTGGGTAGTATTAAGGAGGGGAATCAGGGAGCACCCCGGATGCCACCCAACCCGAGAACGAAACAGAGGATCTAAACCTGGACCATGGCTCCCAACTCCGGAGAAACGCCGGAACCTGGTTACGATCAGAGGCACACATCTCTTCCATGTGAAGCAGCGCATCCAGAGCCGATGCCCAGGTGACCCTTTTCAATCTCTCAGTTGACTTCCAATTACGCGGGATAATTTGTCTCATGGCCAGCACAAAGAGCCTCAATGAACCTTTTTTAACATGTGATATCCGCCCCGGGAAAATAGACAGCAGAGCGATGGAAGGGGAAAATGCTATGGAGGCCCGGAATAGAAAATTATACAGTTTGAGGACATCCATCCACAATGGGTGAAGCCTCGGACAACCCCACCATATATGGGTCATGGTCCCCCTATCACTATGGCATCTCCAACATAGGTCAGAAACCGAGGGGTAGAACCTATGCAATTTTTCCGGTGTCCGATACCATCTGGTGAGAATTTTATAATTGAGTTCTTGTAGATTACACGATATAGAGATCTTATGCGTAAGAAGCAAAGAACGTTTCCATTGATCCCCCGTAAATGTTTCACCCAATTCTGTCTCCCAATCAAGCATAAACCTGAGTTTGGGGTAGGAATCTCCAGATTGGCTGCCCTCAGTCTCCTCGGCGTTCAACATGATATAAAGTAAGGAAATAGCATGGCCAGGGGCCGTCTGAGCAACACATAGCTTTTCAAAATCTGTTAAAGATGTGTGGGACTGCAAACCAGGCATCAGAGAACCAACAAAACCCCTGAGCTGAAAGTAAAGGAACCATCTACCGGGGGATGGTGGGAGTATGTGCGATAGGTCCTCAAGGGGGCGTATCCCAGTAGAAGAACAGACGTCTCTCAGTCTGACAGTAGATGTGTGGTTAGTACGAAAGGCAGGAACCTGCCTTAGCCCCACAGGTAAGTCTGGATGGCCAGTGAGCATTGAGAGGGGACCTGGGATCCTAGCCAAATTCAGTTTGGTAGCAAACTTTATCCATGAGGCGGCTAAAGTAGGGAGAAGCATATCAGAATGGGCCAGCGGGAGGTTGTATAGGGAGTTAGGGGGCAACCAAAATATGCCTGTGGCAAGGTGGGGATTCGAAACATGCTCGATTTCCACCCACATCTTAGTAGTCTTATTGTGAAAAAGATCTAAGACGCAGTTCAAAACTGCAGCTCTGTAATAAGACAAAAAGTTTGGTAAACCCGTTCCTCCCTTTATTTTAGGGCGAGTCAAAAGACTATGGCCAAGCCGGGCTCTGGACTGCTTCCACACGAATTGAGAGGTCAAGCGCCGGAGGCGAGTAAAGTAGATCAGGGGGATCTTACAAGGAATAGTTTGAAATAAATATAGCAGGCGCGGCAATATATCCATTTTAAGGGTGTTAATTTTACCAAACCAGGAGATTCGTAGGGGCAGCCATTTTTGTAGGCTCTCTGTAATGGATTTGAGGAGAGGAGTATAATTCAATTTAAATAGGTGCGAGGGATTGGCAGGAATTGTGAACTCCCAAATATTTGATAGAATCTTCCGCCCATTTAAAGGAGAAGGATTGTCCAAGGGATAGCACTTCCCTCTGGGGAAGGTTAATATTCAGAATTTCGGACTTGTGTACATTAACTTTGAAGTTACTGCGTCCAAATATACCAAACTCCCTGAGAACGGACGGAAGGCCTATCCTGGGAGACGTAAGGTATAAAAGCAAGTCGTCCGCAAACAATGATAGCTTATGTTCAGTTTGTCCGATCCGAAAACCTTTGATTGCTGTGTTCGCCCTAAGGGCATTGGCCAGGGACTCCATAGTCAGTATATATAGAAACGGGGACAAGGGACAGCCCTGGCGTGTTCCGTTTCTAATCTGGAACGGTGAGGATAGAGTGCCATTGACCCGCACACATGCTGATGGCGTAGAATAAAGAGCCATGACACGCTGGAGCATCTTGACACCTAGGCCTAGGTGGGCTAGGGTTTCAGACAGAAACCTCCAGTCCACCCGGTCAAATGCCTTCTCGGCATCAATTGACAGAAGACAAAGCGGTGATTTATATTGTCTAGCTCTGGCTATGAGCCCCAGGGTCTTCAGAGTATTATCACGGGCCTCTCGGCCGGGGACGAATCCCACCTGTTCCTTATGAATACTGCCAGGGATGTGTGGGCGCAATCGCATGGCCAATATCTTTGCATACATTTTTAGGTCGACATTAAGAATCAAAATGGGCCTGTAGTTTCCACAAACCGTATGATCTCTACCCGGCTTAGGGATGACTACTACGTGTGCCTGCAGGGCCTGATACGGAAAGGGGCATTCGGCAGAAATAGAGTTATAGGTCACAGCCAAAAATGGAGCTAAGTCCTCTATCAGGACTTTGTAAAAACGGGGAGTGAACCCGTCAGGACCCGGGCATTTCCCTATTTTCAGATCTTGGATTGCTGCTTTGATTTCAGATATGGAAAAATCGCTCTATAGGTCGGACGATGTTTCCGAATCAAAGGGCCGGGGACCGCGGGAGGCAATGTATTGACGGATGTCCTCCAACGGGAGTGCCGAGGCTACATCTCGGGAGGCCTGCAGGTCGTAAAGGGTGGAGTAATAGTTTTTAAATTCCGCGGAGATCGCAGAAGGGGCATGGACCAAGCCATTTGTGCTTGTGTTGATGGCCTGCACGTATGTCGTTTGGGGTTTGGGATGAAGGGCTCGTGCTAACCATCGGCCGCTTTTATCTCCATATTCATAAAAACCATGTCTAACTCTATCTCTGGCGCATAAGGATTTTTGATCTAATATCTTTAAGATCTGCTGACGAAGGGAAGAGATGTCCGCCCTCAGGGAATCCGCAGGAAACAGCTTATTCCGCTCCTCACTCCGAGAAAGCTCAGAGAAAAGATTGGACAGTTTCAAGGTACGCTCTTTTTTCAACCTCGACCCGTGTGAGATAAAGAGGCCACGTAACACACATTTGAGGGCTTCCCATTTTAACGGTTGAGCAGTAGTGTCGGATTCGTGATGAACAGTGAAATCCGCCACGGCTTTCCTGACGTCAGCCATACACACCCCATCGTTCAGCAGATTATCGTTAAGCCGCCATGAAGACGCCCTATTACCTAGCGTGGAACCCTTCAGTAGCCCATATACAGGGGCGTGGTCGGACCATACAATATTGTCTATGGAGCATTTGGGATCAAGGTCAAGAAGCTTCTGCGATATGAAAAGATGGTCCAGCCTGCCGTAGCTATTATGACTATGGGAGAAATCGGTGTAGTCTCTGATGCCTGGGTGCAGGACCCGCCACATGTCCACAAAACCAAGAACACCTAAGTCCTTTTGGAACTGACGTACCGACACCGAGGAGACTGAGGACTTACCAGTGGATGAGTCAAGGGCAGGGTCCATCACTAAGTTAAAGTCGCCACCTACGATGATCGGGGAACCATCCGCGAATTTAGCCACTTTCCTCAAGACCTTAGTCCCGAATACGGATTGACCCTGGTTGGGGAAATAAACGTTAGCAATTGAAATAACAGATTGGTCAACCGAGATCTTTAGAAAGATATCTGCCCCTAGGGTCCACCTCAGAGGACAGTACGGAGTGGCGGAGGTGTTTATGCAAAACAATGGACACCCCGGCCGCTTTCCTCTCAGGATTGGGAGCATGAAACCAGGTTGGGTAATATTTAGAGTCACATTTCGGGATAGCAGTAGCTTTGAAGTGCGTTTCTTGTAACATAGCAATCAGTACCCTTTTTCTATGTAGTCTGTATAGGATCTGACTCCTTTTTTGTGGTACATTGAAACCCCTAACATTGTAGGTACAGAAAGAAAGAGGTGTCATCTCTATGTAGCTCTACAGTAGCCTGTATGGGGAGAGGGGTTGGTAGGAACACCAGGAGGGGGGGTGACAGAAGGGGCTAGGGACAAATACACGGAATATAGGACTAGACAAGACACACACTAAAGGCCGACAACGAGAAGGAGGAGGGAGAAGAAAGGAGGACTAGAAAAACAGAAACAAAAAAAAAAAAAGAAAACTTAGGTCGTGACTACGGTCACCGGCAGTACTAAGTACCGCAGACCCCTAGGTGGGAGAAGGAGAAGCCCAGAACCAAGTGGACTCCATCTTAGACTCCAGCAACATAAGGAAGTGAACTTATAACAGTGCAGGACAATTCAAATACACAATGAGACCCATATAGAAGACTGGGAAAGAAAACTAGGTGAGTAATACAATCGCGACAAAGGTGACTCTTAAACATCATCAAGAGTCCGCGAGAAAAAACAAAGGCTAATCGGCAATCGCTGGAGGATCTCTGGGTGGTCTCTTCGGTTTAGCCGCCACACTCTGCCATTGCTCGCGACGTGGGGCCCCCGGGATTTCCCGAGGTCTAGGCCACTCTGGCAAGTCCAGATGAGGGAGATCGAAGGTTTCCAGAAATTTCGGAAGGTCCGATATAGATTTGAATGACCCCGTCTTCCGATCTTTATTGGCGATTAGTTGAAAAGGATAACCCCACCTATACGGTATGGAATGCTTCTGTAGCTCAGAAAGAAGGGGTTTTAGGGCCTTTCTCAGGAGCAAGGTGCGTCTGGCCAAATCTGGCAGGATGAGGATCTCTTTATCCTCCGACCAGACATGTTCCGCATTCCTGTAGGCCTTCAGGATTGCCTCTTTATCCCTGTAAAAATGCACCCTGCATATGACGTCACGGGGACGCGTGAGGTCACTGGGTTTGGGGCCCAGTGCCCTGTGGATCCTGTCCAATTCAATATGTTGATCTGGATTTCTTTGTAGGATGGATCCGAAGAAGGACAGGGCCCAGGCTTCCAGGTCCTGAGGGAGTATTTTCTCAATTATTTCTACTGGGGGGCATTATGGTGGGCTTTATTACTCCCGCATGGTATGAGCCCCCTAGTAGCAGCACCAGCCTCTCCCTGCTCTGCTATCCCTCTGCCTCTTCTCCAAATCCTTATTATGAAATCTTTCTCATTAGGATAAAACACAACATCAGCTCCGCTGAGCCCCCGGCCAAAGTGTTGAAGTGGCGTCTGAGATACCCAAGGGCCAAGCCAAGTAATTGTAAGTTTTCATGTGGAGTATGTTTATGTTATACACATATAGGATACACTGTGCCACACAATATACAGTATACCTCTACACTGTGTAGTCTGTTCTATAAGCACCATTGTTTTGTGGCAGCGGACAGATAATATGGAAGTGCCCTTTCCAAGACCGTGCCCTTCCCAAGACCAGGCTCTGCATCCGCCACTGACTGGTTGCAGTGTGGATGTATTACATTAGCTGTTGTGTTGTTATTGCATATTTTGACCAGATGAGGTATTTGAGCTATGTTGGAGATTGCACAGAGGTTTCAGGAAGCGGCGCTGTTTCCCAAATACATAGGGGCCCTGGATAGGAAACATGTTAGAGTGAAGAATCCACCGAACTCAGAGTCCTGATACTACAATGACAAACAGGTTTTTTTTCGGTAGTGTTGTTGGCTGTTGCAGACGCCTATGGAGGTGCTGCTGAGGCTCGCATCTTCTGTGCTTCCAGAATGGGTCGGTGGCTTTTGAACAACCAGCTGGAGCTTCCAGAACCCTGCCATCTTCCTCAATCTGGCCCGCCTGCACCTTATGTTTTTGTTTAATGATAAGTGCTTTGGGCTGAGCCAGATTGTGTTACGCCCATTTGTTCGACATGGTTTAGACACGAGGAGAAGAATCTTTAATTAGACTTTCCAGAGCACGGCAGTATGTTTTATGTGCTTTTTGCATCCTGGCATCCAAACGGAGAGTGCTTTTAACAATCATGCAATTGTCACCTCAAAATGTGCAGGCTGTGATTAACCCCTTACCGACCGCAATC
This sequence comes from Bufo gargarizans, assembly GCF_014858855.1. Classification (NCBI taxonomy): domain Eukaryota; kingdom Metazoa; phylum Chordata; class Amphibia; order Anura; family Bufonidae; genus Bufo; species Bufo gargarizans. The sequence goes on from NC_058080.1 coordinate 441,055,288, forward strand.
CGTATATATACACGTGATAGCTGCACATACCCCGTGCAGCTACCACGTATATAAACGTTCTGGCAGCTCTTTAATCCAAGCGCTGCAAAGCGCCTGGATTAAAGCTTCTGCCCCTGCCCTGTATGCTGTCCTGAACAGCATAGAGTGCAGTAATGCCGGCAAGGGACCAATCAGAGTGGCCCCTTGCCGGCAATCGATCCGATTGGTTAGTCTGTGCAGACTAACCAATTGGATCGCGGCAGTGAAACTGGCATTTTTTCAGGCTCTGATCTGCGCTCTGCAGATCAGAGCCTGAAATCACAGTGTCCTCGTGCCCCCCGATCCGTGCAGCCCCTCCCAATCTGTGCATCCCCCCCGATCTGTGCAGGCCCCCCCCGATCTGTGCAGGCCCCCCCCGATCTGTGCAGGCCCCCCCGATCTGTTCAGCCCCCCCATCTGTGCCCCATCTTGTGTCCACAGTGCCCCTCCTTGAGTCCGCCCCCTCCATTCCTCCTGCTGGCCGTGACACCCTCCCCCCCCCCTTCCAGCGCTGCCCCCCGCTCGGTCTGCCCCCCTGCTGTGTTTGATGGCGGTGGCTCCATTCCTGAGCCGCCGCCATCATCAGAGTGTCAGCTGTAACCCTATAGATGCCGCGGCAGCGGCATCCATGGGGTTAATAGAGGGAGGGGGCTCCCTCTCTCCACCATCGGGGCTGCTGCGATGGCAGCCCTGATGGTTGCCAAAAAGCGTCCGCTGGTTTTTGCAAAAGCGTCCGCTGTTGACACCTACAGGGCATCTGATTGTATTACACTTTGCAATGCAAGAGCATTGCAAAGTATAGTACAGCCCCACTGGATCTTCAAGATCCAAGAGGGACTTGATAAAAAAAAATTGAAAAAAATTAAATTAAAAATAAATAAAGATGTAAAATTACATTTTTTTATTGCCTTTTCCTATAAAAAATGAAAAATAAAAAACTACACGTATTAGGTATCACCGCGTCCGTAACGACCGTCTCTATAAAGATTTCACATGATAGACCCCGTCCGATAAACACCATAAAAAAAACTGTAAAAAAAAAAGCTATTTTTGTCACCTTACATCACAAAAAGTGCAACAGCAAGCGATCAAAAAGGCGTATGACCCCCAAAATAGTACCAATCAAACCGTCACCTCGTCCCACAAAAAATTATACCCTATTTAAGACAATCGCCCAAAAAATATAAAAAAGCTATGGCTCTCAGACTATAGAGACACTAAAACATCATTTTTTGGGGGTTTCAGAAATGCTATTATTGTGTAAAACTTAAATAAATAAGAAAAAGTATACATATTAGGTATTGCCACGTTCGTAACGATCTTCTCTATAAAACTATCACATAACTCCTCAGATGAACGCTGTAAAAATAAATGAAAACTGTTCCAAAACAGCCAATTTTTGGGTCACCTTGACCCATAAAGTGTAATAATGAATGATCAAAAAATCCTATGTACCCAAAAATGATACCAATAAAAACCTCAACACTTTATGCAAAAAACGAGCCCCTGCACAAGACGATCAGCAGAAAAATAAAAAAACATATGGCATTCAGAAAACCAATCCAGCACAATCTGCCTTCCAAAAACCGTATGGCATTCCTTTCCTTCTGCGCCCTGCCGTGTGCCCATACAGCAGTTTACGACCACATGTGGGGTGTTTATGTAAACCGCGAAATCAGGGTAATAAATATTGAGTTTTGTTTGGCTGTTAACCCTCAATGTGTTAAAGAAAAAAAAATTATAAAATGGAAAATCTGCCAAAAAAGTTAAATTTAGAAATTTCATCTCCATTTTCCTTTAATTCTTGTGGAACGCCTAAAGGGTTAACAAAGTTTGTAAAATCAGTTTTGAGTAACTTCAGGGGTGTAGTTTCTACTATGGGGTCATTTATGGGGGGTTTCCACTATGTAAGCCCCACAAAGTGACTTCAGACCTGAACTGGTCCTTAAAAAGTGGGTTTTGGAAACTTTCTTAAAAATTGTAAGAATTGCTTCTAAACTTCTAAGCCTTCTAACGTCCTAAAAAAATAAAATGACATTTCCAAATGATGCCAACATAAAGTAGACATATGGGGAATGTTAAGTAATAAATATTTTATTAGGTATGACTTTCTGTTTTAGAAGCAGAGAAATAGAAATTTGGAAAATTGAGAATTTTTCAAAGTTTTTGGTAAATTTGGGATTTTTCATAAATAAAGGTGAAATATATTGACTCAAATATATGACTATCATGAAGTACAATGTGTCACGAGAAAACAATCTCAGAATGGCGTGGATAAGTAAAAGTGTTCCAAAGCTATTACCACATAAAGTGACGCATGTCAGATTTGTAAATTTTGACCTGGACACTGGGGCATCAATGACCCTTGGTCATGAAAGGGTTAAAGCATGTGTTGTGTTACATCATTTTTCAAGGAGCTATGATGTGCCAATAGAGGTTGATGAAGAATCTACGTTGTTACCTGCCCCCTATTCCTTCAGTTTGTCAGTCTACTGCCAGACCAGGGAGAACGTCTTTCAGGTGGTCATTAATTTATCTCAAAATCTGAGTGTCCTTTTTTATTTTTATTTAGGGACTCGCAAGCGAATGGGGACCCTTGACGTGGTTGCGAGATTAAAGTACTGTGACTGAAATAAGCAAAAGCTTTGACAGCCTGTGTATTTTGGTTAAAGTGCCAACCAATACCTCATTCTGTTTCTAGCATTGTGATTCATTAATACATAAAGTACAGTATGCAAAGTCTCTTATTTGTAAATGCTCTGTAAAACATTACATGCTTTTGCACATTTCATGTCGTGCCCATTGATATGTTAACAAAGCAAATCCCTTCAAAATTTCTAATACAGTGTTAAAGTAAACAACAGGGATGAAAATAACACAAGTCCCATACCCTATGTATCCTAAAATCACTCATTGGTTGCACAAACACATTCTCATGTCCAAAACATATTTGAGGGGAAGGGGCTACCCAGGTAATGGGACACATGTTCGGACAAAGGTAAGTTTAATTACATTGAAACACCTAGCATGATTTATCAGTTACTTCAGACTGTTATTAGAAACATAGAATGTGTCAGCAGATAAGAACCATTTTGCCATCTAGTCTGCCCAATATACTGAATACTATGGATAGCCCCTGGCCCTATCTTATATGAAGGATGGCCTTATGCCTATTCTATGCATGCTTAAACTCCTTCACTGTATTTGCAGCTACCACTTCTGCAGGAAGGCTATTCCATGCATCCACTACTCTCTCAGTAAAGTAATACTTCCTGATATTACTTTTAAACCTCTGCCCCTCTAATTTAAAACTATGTCCTCTTGTAGCAGTTTTTCTTCTTTTAAATATTCTCTCCTCTTTTACCTCGTTGATTCCCTTTATGTATTTAAAAGTTTCTATCATATCCCCTCTGTCTCGTCTTTCTTCCAAGCTATACATATTAAGGTCCTTTAATCTTTCCTGGTAAGTTTTATCCTTCAATCCATGTACTAGTTTAGTAGCTCTTCTCTGAACTCTCTCCAAAGTATCAATATCCTTCTGGAGATATGGTCTCCGGTACTGCGCACAATACTCCAAATGAGGTCTCACTAGTGCTCTGTAGAGCGGCATGAGCACCTCCCTCTTTCTACTGGTAATGCCTCTCCCTATACACCCAAGCATTCTGCTAGCATTTCCTGCTGCTCTATGACATTGTCTGCCTACCTTTAAGTCTTCTGAAATAATGACCCCTAAATCCCTTTCCTCAGATACTGAGGTTAGGACTGTATTACTGATTTTATATTCTGCTCTTGGGTTTTTACGCCCCAGGTGCATTATCTTGCACTTATCAACATTAAATTTTAGTTGCCAGATTTTTGACCATTCCTCTAGTTCTCCTAAATCCTTTTCCATTTGGTATATCCCTCCAGGAACATCAACCATGTTATGACTCCTGTTGCCAGTGATTGGTTAAATACATCTGTTAATGGTTTTGCTAGTTCACCACTGAGCTCTTTTAATAGCTTTGGGTGTATCCCATCAGGCCTCTGTGACTTATTTGTATTAGTTTTAGACAGCTGACTTAGAACCTTTTCCTCTGTAAAGACACATGCATCAAAAGATTCATTAGTCTTCCTTCCTAACTGAGGTCCTTTTCCTTCATTTTCCTTAGTAAAAACTGAACAGAAGTATTCATTGAGGCAGTCAGCTAGTTCTTTATCTTCTTCTATATACCTTCCTTCTTTTGTTTTTAATTTGGTAATTCCTTGTTTTAGTTACCTTTTTTCATTTATGTATCTGAAAAATGTCTTATTGCCTTTTTTCACTGACTGAGCTATTTTCTCTTCTGCCTGTGCTTTAGAAGCTCCTATAACTTGTTCGGCCTCTCTCTGCCTAATCTTATAAATTTGCCTGTCATCCTCGTTTTTTTAATTTTATTTTTATAATTCCTAAATGCTATCTTTTGGTTTTTAATGATTTTGGCCACTTCTGCTGAGTATCACATTGGTCTCTTCCTTTTTTTGCTTTTACTGACAAGCCTAATGCAATTTTCTGTTGCCTTCAATAGTGCCACTTTTAAGTAGTCCCATTTCTCCTGGACTCCAATGAAACTGTTCCAGTCTGATAGGAACTCGTATACCACTAATCTAATTTTAGAAAAGTCAGTTTTTCTAAAATCTAAAACTTTTGTTTTTGTGTGGTGTGACTCAGTCACTGTACTTATAGTAAACCACACTGACTGGTGATTACTAGATCCCAAGCTTTCCCCTACAGTAATATCAGATACCAAATTCCCATTTGTGAATACTAAATCTAAAATGGCCTCCTTCCGGGTTGGCTCCTCAACTACTTGCTGTAGAGATAATCCCAGTAGGGAATTTATAATATCTAAACTCCTGGCAGAACTAGCTATTTTGGTTTTCCAGTTTACATCAGGAAGATTAAAGTCTCCCATAATGATAACTTTCCCTTTAATTGTCATTTTAGCTATTTCCTCCTCAACTAGTAGATCATCTAATTCTTTGACTTGGCTAGGTGGTCTATATATTATACCATTATGGCACCAAAAATGGTAAAAGGCAGAGTGGACCCAGCATGCATGTGAATCCAACACTTTGTGAACTTTATGGCGGCCATTATGGCGCATAACAGGTAGTATTTAGTAAAAAAAAAATGGTGTGCAGCCATTTTTTTTTTGTAATTATGTTTGCTTCATGGATATGCACCTGTGATTCTGAAGGTTTTAGTCAAAATTTTCTTGCAATATATTGGGGGTGGCACCCCTTTTAGACTGGACACGCCCATCTACCTGGGACTTCTGAGCAGAGTACTTTTGTAGCTGGTTCCTACACAGCCCTGAATATTGGAGACTTTAGTAAGTCCAAAGTGAGGCAGTATCTTTAGTGATAGGGACCCATCTGCGGAAGCCACCTTGACGCTTGGTAGGTGGGCCCGACACGTATGTGCGCTAAGAGCTTCCATTACTCATTTATAGTCGGTATTGTACCACTTTTATCTAGAATGACCCCCATTCCTTAGCTCTATTGTTTGCATATATAATGGTGTGCAGCCATTTTGTTTTTTTGTAATTATGTTTGCTTCATGGATATGCACCTGTGATTCTGAAGGTTTTAGTCTAAATTTTCTTGCAAGGTAGTATTTAGTGTTAGGACCCGTCTTACAGAGATCGCCTTGATGTCCGGCAGACGGGCTCAGATGGTTTTGTACAAAATGCATTTGCCAAGAATCTCACTTAATAAATAGGCGTAGCATTAGCACTGTAATTTTTGTGACTATGGCATTATTGTACTTTATCTGATTTGCAGGGTGCTGTTGCATTGTCTTTTTCTCTCTAGTTCTTTGCCATGGCAGCGTGCACCTGCGCACTGTCAAGTGCTGACTAACCCCCTTTTTTTTCAGATTTACAATGCTGGAGATGTGGCACTCCAGCGAGTCGTGCACTCCTGATTAGCCTGTCTGCCCCATAGGCTGATTTTAATTAGTTACAATATAAAGCTGTGGCCTGCTCTCACTACATTCATTGGAAGCTGTCTGGCACAAGGAAAGGTATAGAGTGGGCTCGGCATGCATGTTGGTACCTGCATCCCTTGTAATGGAGGCCATTATGGCACCAAAAATGGTAAAAGGCAGAGTAGACCCAGCATGCATGTGGATCCAACACTTCCTGAACTTTATGGCGGCCATTATGGCGCATAACAGGTAGTATTTAGTGTTAGGACCCGTCTTACAGAGATCGCCTTGACGGCCGGCAGACGGGCTCAGATGGTTTTGTACAAAATGCATTTGCCAAGCATCTCACTTTATAAATAAGCGTAGCATTAGCACTATAATTTTTGTGACTATGGCATTATTGTACTTTATCTGATTTGCAGGGTGCTGTTGCATTGTCTTTTTTTCTCTATATATCACACCTACACAAGTTACCTTATGATTATCAAGCTGCAAGGTAACCCAAACTGACTCTAAATTGGTCTTGCTAACTTGTATTAAATTAGATTTTATGCTATCTTTCACATACAGGGCCACCCCTCCCCCTTTCTTGCCTTCTCTGTCTTTCCTATATAGAGAGAACCCTGGTATTGTTATATCCCAGTCGATACTCCCATTGAACCATGTCTCAGTAACTGTCACGGCCACGGTTATGGCCGTGACTCCTGGGGAGCAGCATACAGTTGCCCGCGGTTTGGGTTGTTGTGTCAACCGCAGCTAATGTAGTTAGCCTCAGTGCGGTTGCCGCGGACAACAGCTATGTGTGCGGTTCCCTGGGAGTTGTGTGCTTGTGTGTATGCACTTTTGGTATGTCTGTGAGCACGGTGTTTTGTGGTGTGCACTGACATCCTTCCCCGCACTGTGGTTGCCCGTGGCAACGTTTGTTGTAGTCTGTACATGTGGTGGCACTGTCTCGGCCTTCGGGCTGACTCCCTGGACATGGTTGCCACCCATGTCGTTGCCAGCAGCAACAGCCACAGTGTGTGAGGCAGTTGGACACTTTCCCCTATATGTGTGTTTTCCCTTCTGTGGTGCTGGAAGGGTTAACTTTTTTCACAGTCTGTGTGTTATGTCACTGGGTGTGTCCGACTGTGGGGTGTGGCTTCTTGGCCTATATAGCCTGAGTGTTTAGCATGGCTCAGTGGGTTGCTTCAGCCATGCTTGCTGGAGCAGCCTCCTGTGACCTCCATATTACCTGCCAGTGAGAGCCACCCCTGTGGTCATAAAAGTATTGTCGTGAGGTTGATGTCTTATGTGTGTGATGTTGTTCTGTTGGGACCTTCATATGTTTTGGTGCAGCATACGGTTCTGGATTCCTGTCTGCTTAGGGATCCAGTCAGCAAGGCTGTGGCAGGTTGCTGGAACTTCTCGTTCGCCTGCCATTCCCGTATAGCTGTTTGTGTTCCCCTTTTCCCAACAGCTTGGCCATTGAGACTCCTGCTCCTCTGTGCCAAGGAGGAGTAGGTCGTCTTACCTAGCTCCTAGCTCAGGGATCCGCGGAGGGTAAGACAGGGCTCTGAGGTTCCTGCGCATGGGTCCTCCTACCTTAAAGGTCGGCCCATGCAGGTTAGGAGTTAGGGTCAGGGTAGGGACGCTGTAGGAGGTGACCTGCTCCCTATCCTGTTCTCATGGCCGAGTAGTCACTACATCATCTGGCATCTCACGGCTGAGGGTTTCCCCCATCCTCAGCCGTGACAGTAACAGCCACTAAATCTATATTCTCAGATGCCATTATAGACTCAAGTTCATTCATCTTTATTCCCTAAACTGCGAGCATTTGTAGACATTTCTTAACCTATGTGCTACTGGCATCTTCTGGCATTGTTCCAGGGGGCATTCGGACTGCTGTATTATCACTCTTTTGCCCCCCTTTTCTAGTTTAAATGATCCTTAGCAAATACTTTGAACTGTTCACTGAGGACATTCGTTCCCTTGAGAGAAAGATACAAACCATCTTTCTTGTACAGTTCTTTTCCATTCCAACGAGAGCTAACATGAGAAACAAAGCCAAACCCTTGGTTCAGACACCATTCACCAAGCCATACATTGAATTCCTTAAAGCGCATCTTCCTGTCATGCTGAAGGTTATGAACAGGCAAAACTGCAGAGAATAAAACAGTTGATGCAACGTCCCATATATCATTTCCAAGTGTGTGAAAAGCTTCCTTCACCTTTGAAAACATAATGCATATTTACTTATCCACAAATAATACCAAATTATCTAAATGGCCATAGCCAGGACATGTGGAAGAATGATTTTGAAGAGTGAGTATGCTTAAAATGCTTTTTACCTAAATTTGGACCTCACATGGTGCAATGGTCATAGTTAACATTACCAACAAAAGAGAATACATGCTCAGGTGTTTGTTCAATGCAAAGAAACAGAAGCAGTGCTATAAAATATGTACTTGAAGGTCCTGGAACAATGGACCACAAAAACAACATAATTATGGATTTTACTCATATAACTCCTCCAAGCCACTTCCACCACCAGTGGTATGATGAGCAGTGCTGATTGAGTGTTGCCTGCTTTGGCTCTGGGTTGGGGCTGACACTGGTGGATTAACATTTGGCCCAGAGTGGCGGGGTCTGTGTAGGGGGAGCATACGGATCCTGAGGCCAGTAATGAAAGCCATGGTAAGGAACATTGGCTTCATAAGGATTGTGAGGTACATCTTAGGACATTGGCCTATAGTAGAGGGAGTTGATGCACAGGTGGAGCATTTGGTGGAATAGGCTGTTGGGAAATATGCCCAAATAAACACCATTGCTTCAAGGCTTCAAACACCTCCTCAGGATTATTGGGGAAGTATGTACATCTAGGACTATATGAAATGCCCCACAAATGCAGTTTTGAAGATGAGCTGGTAGCTCCCGGTTTTGAGTGGCCAGACTTTTAAGAAAGCAAACATTATCATCCTACGGAGTGGGGTGGCTTAAATAATCAAGGACCCTTTGATCAACATGGGCTGGCATATTGGTTTGACTGTTACGCCTGGAGGAGCCTGCTTGGCAAATCGGTCTTTCAGGAGCAGGTGTGGGTACCTCAGAGGGAACTTGTGTAACTCCTGTGCTGGGAATATTCCGGTCTATGTCTCATCCCTTGGGCGAAGATTCCCTTCTACTGGTTCGGGAGGGTCCAGCGTTCCCTCATATTCTGGAAAATCATCCTGGAGTTTGTCTTCAGTTCTAATGAGCAAAGGCACTATACACTCAACTAAAGAATTATTAGGAACACCATACTAATACGGTGTTGGACCCCCTTTTGCCCTCAGAACTGCCTTAATTCTATGTGGCATTGATTCAACAAGGTGCTGATAGCATTCTTTAGAAATGTTGGCCCATATTGACAGGATAGCATCTTGCAGTTGATGGAGATTTGAGGGATGCACATCCAGGGCACGAAGCTCCCGTTCCACCACATCCCAAAGATGCTCTATTGGGTTGAGATCTGGTGACTGTGGCGGCCATTTTAGTACAGTGAACTCATTGTCATGTTCAAGAAACCAATTTGAAATGATTCGAGCTTTGTGACATGGTGCATTATCCTGCTGGAAGTAGCCATCAGAGGATGGGTACATGGTGGTCATGAAGGGATGGACATGGTCAGAAACAATGCTCAGGTAGCCCGTGGCATTTAAACGATGGCCAATTGGCACTAAGGGTCCTAAAGTGTTCCCCCACACCATTACACCACCACCACCAGCCTGCACAGTGGTAACAAGGCATGATGGATACGTGTTCTCATTCTGTTTATGCCAAATTCGGACTCTACCATTTGAATGTCTCAACAGAAATCGAGACTCATCAGACCAGGCAACATTTTTCCAGTCTTCAACAGTCCAATTTTGGTGAGCTCGTGCAAATTGTAGCCCATTTTCCTATTTGTAGTGGAGATGAGTGGTACCCGGTGGGGTCTTCTGCTGTTGTAGCCCATCCGCCTCAAGGTTGTGCGTGTTGTGGCTTCACAAATGCTTTGCTGCATACCTTGGTTGTAACGAGTGGTTATTTCAGTCGACGTTGCTCTTCTATCAGCTTGAATCAGTCGGCCCATTCTCCTCTGACCTCTAGCATCAACAAGGCATTTTCGCCCACAGGACTGCCGCATAATGGATGTTTTTCCCTTTTCACACCATTCTTTGTAAACCCTAGAAATGGTTGTGCGTGAAAATCCCAGTAACTGAGCAGATTGTGAAATACTCAGACCAGCCCGTCTGGCACCAACAACCATGCCACGCTCAAAATTGCTTAAATCACCTTTCTTTCCCATTCTGACAATCAGTTTAGAGTTCAGGAGATTGTCTTGACCAGGACCACAACCCTACATGCATTGAAGCAACTGCCATGTGATTAGTTGACTAGATAATCACATTAATGAGAAATAGAACAGGTGTTCCTAATAATTCTTTAGGTGAGTGTATACTAACAATAGACACTATAATATATTTTTTTTTTTTTAAATATAATCACACAAAAAACTGGATCTCTCATAGTCCAAGCCACACATATAGTAGGATGATTAAAATTTAATTTTAAATGTTTAACACAAAACATACTTTTGTGCCCTATTGCTGTATTGTATATATTGAGGATCTATCCTGGGTAAGGTTATTTCACAACTTTATTTACAAATGCCTAAATAGGCAATAGAACCTATCATGACCCAGGTGAAAATTAATACTTCACTTTTATTGTGATGAATATTAAAACCTAACACTAAACGTGTGCATGATGCGCTACTGGATTATTCGCAGACAAGAACCAAAATAACAGGGGTGTTAAAAACACAGTACACCACTCCACTGATGAATGTATTTGTTGGTTAGTTGGAAGGGGCAAAGAGATGTGCACAATCTCTCACCCTTATGACTATAGAGGCAGAAACCTGCCGTCCCAATGAGGTTGTCAAACAACCATATAACGTGGTGGGGAACTTGATGTGTCAACCCACTAGAATAATAGACGTATTGTTTGGCAACTAACACTGCATACAGACTACTGTGTCTAACTGATTGTTACACCAAAAATAGCAAAGTGATCCAGCCGGACCACTATTTGCCTATTAGCAGTGGAGTGGTGCGCAGCATTTAAAAACTAGAACTGCCCCCCGACATATTTCGCCAGTATTCTTGCTTCTTCAGGGGTAAATGGGCAGCCAAGTATTGTTTGCTATATTGTCACCAAGGTCATGTATGGACGGTCTCCTCCTTTGTGCTACACACGAGTATGGATTGTGTAGTTAATTATATGATGAAAAGCAAAACCTGCTTGTGCATGAAACACTCCTTTCCCTTCAATGGAGCAGACATAAGTAGATGTATCACTGTTTAATACTCCCAAACAAGTGTATGGTGGTCAGTACTGCCTGCAGCACATTGGATAAGTTAATTAGGCCACTGATGAAGTGAGTAGCGGGTCAAGAGGTGGTATATGTTAGAATTTGCTACAGTTGTACTTTCAAAGCTATATGCCTAATGTATGTCCGGATCTAAGCAACATGAAGGCTTAGGACTGTATTACACCAACAGATCATCTGAACAATATCTGTCCAACCAGACCAGATGTTGGTGTGTATAACAAAAGATCTGTGTGTCTAAAAGGCCATCTGAATAATGATTGATCGGAAATCTGTCAGATAATCTGTTGGTGTAATACAGCCCTTAGTTTGAAATACAATACCTACCAGGTTTGCACATTATTGCAACCAGCACTGTACACTTCAAACATAGTAACGTAATCGGTTCTGGACAACATTTGCCATGAGGCAACAGGAACATCTGGCACATCTGCATGCAGTACTTTTAGTCCGGCTGCCTCTCGCCGTGAGCAGCCGTGCCGCCGCCGGAACTCTGCCCCTGCCCCCATCATAGTCAATGGGGAAGAAGCGGCAGTCCAGGGGCACACGTGAACTAGCGGCAGGACAGATCCAACAGGCTGTTCAACCGTCGAAACAGCCTGCCGGAGTCCCCTGTTGCTATTGTGAAAGTACCCTAACTCAGAATGGAGGGAGTAAAAATTCTATTCACCCTAATGGAGATCTATTATGGTGAATAGGAGAGGGGTGTCAAAAGATCCCATGTACTAGGCCCCTTACAGGTCTAAGAGTTATTTAACAACTTTGGAATGCTTTCACTTATCCAAGCCAATCCGAGAAGGTTTTCTCGAGACACATTGTACTTCATGACAGTGGTAAATTTGAGTCAATATATTTCACCATTATTTATAAAAGAATCCAAAGGTTAAGGAAAAATTTTCTAAATTTTTCTAAATTTGAATCTCCCTGCTTTTAAGACAGATAGTGATGCCTCATAAAATATTCATTAATTAACATTCCCCATATGTCTTCTTTATGTGGGCATCATTTTGGTAATGTAATTTTATTTTTTTAAGATGTTAGAAGGTTTAGAATTCTTTAAGTCAACTTTTTTAAGGACCAATTCTGAAGTCACTTTGCAGGGCTTACATAGTGGAAACCCCCGATAAATGACCCCATTGTAGAAACTACACCCCTCAAGTTACGCAAAACTGATTTTACAAACTTTATTAACCCTTTAGATGTTTCACAAGAATTAAAGGAAAATGGAGATGAAATTTCTAAATTTCACTTTTTTGGCAGATTTTCCATTTTAATCCATTTTTTTTTCTTTAACACATCCAGGGTTAACAGCCAAACAAAACTTAATATTTATTATCCTGATTCTGCGGTTTACAGAAACACCCCACATGTGGTCGTAAACTGATGTAAGGGCACATGGCAGGGCACAGAAGAAAAGGAGCGCCATATGGTTTTTGGGAGGAAGATTTTTCTGGACTGGTTTTTACATGCCATGTCCCACTTGAAGCCTTACAGTAAAAACTCCCCAAAAGGGACCTCTTTTTGGAAACTAGGGGATAAGGTGCCAGTTTTATTAGTACTATTTTGGGGTACATATGATTTTTAATTGCTCTATATTATTTTTTTTTGTGAGGCAAGATAACAAAAAAATGGCTGTTACGGCACTGGCTTTATTTTTTACAACATTCATCTTACAGGGTAGATCATGTGCTATTTTTATAGAGCAAATTGTTACGGACGCGATGATATCAAATATGTCTACTTTCTTTGTTTGTTTCTATTTTACATAATAAAGCATTTTTGAAAAAATATATGGTTTTGTGTCTCCACTTTCTGAACTCCATATTTTTAGTTTTTTTCTGCCAATCGTCTTATGCAGGGGCTCGTTTTTTGCAGAAAGAGTTGAAGTTTTTTTTTTTTTGGTACTATTTTTGGATAAAGATTTTTTTTTGACCATTCATTATTGCACTTTATGGGGCAAGATGACCCAAAAATTTGTTATTTTAGCACAGTTTTATTTATTTATTTTTACATGTCCACCTGAGGGGTTAGGTCATGTGACATTTTTATAGAGCAGATCGTTACAGACGTGGCAATACCTAATATGTATACTTTTTCTTATTTATTTAAGTTTTACACAATAATAGCATTTTAAAAACTAAAAAAAATGATGTTTTAGTGTCTCCATAGTCTGAGAGCCATAGCTTTTTTATTTTTTGACCGATTGTCTTAGTTAGGATCTCATTTTTTGCGGGATGAGTTGACAGTTTGATGAGTACAATTTTGGGGGGCATACGCCTTTTTGATCGCTTATTGTTGCACTTTATGTGATGTTAGGTGACAAAAAATGGCTTTTTGCCACTGTTTTTATTTTTGTTTTTTTACGGTGTTCACCTGAAAGGTTAGGTCATGTGATTTTTTATAGAGCAGGTTGTCACGGATGCGGCGATACCTAATATGTATACTTATTTTTATTTATTTATTTCACTTCAACATAATAATAGCATTTTGAAACAAAAAAAATGATGTTTTAATGTCTCCATGTTCTGAGAGATATATATTTATTTATTTATTTTTTGAGCGATGTAGGGTCTAATTTTTTGCGGGAAGAGGTGACTGTTTTATTGGTAGAGATTTGTGGGACATTTGCCCTTTTGATCACTTGGTGTTGCACTTTTTGTCATGTAAGGTGACAAAATCTTTTCTTTTGACAGTTTTTTTTTAGGTGTTTATCGGACTGGGTGGATCATGTTATACATTTATACAGCCAACCGTCACGGACGCGGCCATACGGAATATGTCTATTTTTTTTTCTTTCTATTTTTAACCTATTATTTGAATTACTTACTTGGGGGAATTATTTTTTATTTTTTTTTATAAAACACTATTTTTTTATTTTACACTTTGCGTCCCCCATAAGGTAATACGACACCTCTGAGGGATATTTAAAGGGAACCTGTCACCGGGATTTTGTGTATAGAGCTGAGGACCTGGGTTGCTAGATGGCCACTAGCACATCCGCAATACTCAGTCCCCATAGCTCTGTGTGCTTTTATTGTGTAAAAAAAAACGATTTGATACATATGCAAATTACCTGAGATGAGTCCTGTTCCTGACTCATCTAATGTACAGGACTCATCTCAGGTTACTTTGCATATGTATCAAATCGGTTTAAAAAATAAATAAATAACAGCACACAGAGCTATGGGGACTGGATATTGCGGATGTGCTAGCGGACATCTAGCAACCCATGTCCTCAGCTCTATGCACAAAATCCCGGTGACAGGTTCCCTTTAACTTAACTTTTTTGTTTTCACTATTGATTTTACCGGTAACTAGGGCTGACATAGTAGCCCCAGTTACAGGGGAAAATACACCCCCCAGAGAGGCTGTACAGCATAATACAGCGCTGTACAGCCTCAGTGCAGGGCTGATCGAGCTCTATGGAAGACCCAAAAGCTCCTGCACTCTCTCAGCCCCGACGGTCACATGACCACCGGGCCGGGACAGGAAGCGCATGTGTATACAGTGATCTAGAAGGCAGGGACACCTGGGAACTGTCCCTGCCTTCTCTCTGGGGTGCCCTGCTGTCCTTTACAGCGGTCCCCCCGCTTGGCAGCTGCACGACTAACATGCAGCTGCCATCTCTGAATGGACGTTCAGAAATGTCCATTCAGAGATTGAGATCTACCTCCCGAATGTTTATAGTCAACGGGCAGACGGGAGGTGGTTAAAAAAAGTTACAAATAAAAAACACCAATATATTAAAAGTTTACATATAAAAATATCTAACCAATAAAAAAAACATATTGGGTATTGCCGCATCCGAAAATGTCTGAACTGCGGTTTGCCTCTTTTTTTTTTTTGCCATCTTGTTCACCCCCAAAAATTGAATAACAGTGATCAAAACATTGTACATACTACAAAAAATGTATCAATAAAAACTAGAGTTCGTTACGCAAAAAACAAGCCCTCTGTAAACCGAAATCTAAAAAAAGTTATGGCTGTAAGAATAGAGCAAAGAAAATTAAGATTTTTCTGAAGGTTATTTTTTTTTTTAAAGTAGTAAGACAAAAAAAACTGTTCAAGTTTAGTATCGTTGCATTCATATTGAGCCACAGAATAAGAACTCCAGGTCATTTTTAGTGTATAGTGAACGTTGTGATGTCAAAACCCTAAAAACCTGGTGGAATTTTATTTTATTTTTTTCAGTTTTGCCACACAAAGAATTTTTTCTCATTTTTCAAGACATGGTAAATTTAAATGGTGGCATTAAAAAAAGCATCTTGTCACTCAAAAAATAAGCCCTTTTTCCTACCCACGTTCCAACAGCCATAACCATTTTATTTTTCCATTCACATAGCTATGAATGGAAAAATCAAATGGTTATGGCTGTTGGAACGTGGGTAGGAAAAAAAAAATGTAAAAATAAAAATAGGCCCGGTCTTTAAAGGGTTAAGCTACTAAGCCAGGTATTACATTATCACATTCTTTACTAACTACACAGAGCAGAGGATGTTGGTGAGGTCATTGAAGAAGCCTGGGCCAGTACTTGGCGAAAACACGCCACAGGCATGTGGGTTACATTGAACATAAAAGAGGGGGTGGAGTTTTGTATTGCATTCTATTAGCGTAAGAGGTGTGCATTCTTGAATGGAAATACAAGAGCTCACTAAAAACATTGGGAATAATGTAGGTTTTGATGTGCACAACATCATGGTGGGACAAAGAAATCCTAATAAGGCCACTGTATGATCATAAAATAGCTCTTGTCTGTTTACATTGGGAACCCTAAATATCACACATATAGTGCACCCTGAAATTTCTGAAAGGTCAATGTAGTCAGATATAAAAATTTAAAAAACTAAATAAAACAAAAACAAAAAACTTACAAATTTAGATCCATGACACCCTTAAGAAATGGTAAGGCCCTTTTCACACGGACGAGATTTCCACGCGGGTGCAATGTGTGAAGTGAACGCATTGCACCCGCACTGAATCCGGACCCATTCATTTCTATGGGGCTGTGCACATGAGCGGTGATTTTCACGCATCACTTGTGCCTTGCGTGAAAATCGCAGCATGCTCCTCTTTGTGCGTTTTTCACTTAACGCAGGCCCCATAGAAATGAATGGGGTTGCGTGAAAATCGCAAGCATCCGCAAGCAAGTGCGGATGCGGTGCGATTTTCACGCACGGTTGCTAGGAGACGATCGGGATAGGGACCCGATCATTATTATTTTCCTTTATAACATGGTTAGAAGGGAAAATAATAGCATTCTGAATACAGAATGCATAGTACAATAGCGTTGGAGGGGTTAAAAAATAATAAAAAATAGTTTAACTCACCTTAATCCACTTGTTCGCGCAGCCCGACATCTCTTCTGTCTTCATCTGTGAGAAAAAGGACCTGTGGTGACGTCACTACGCTCATCACATGATCAATCACCATGATGATGGATCATGTGAATGACCATGTGATGAACGTAGTGACATCATCTAAGATCTTTTTCCTCACAGATGAAGACAGAAGAGATGCCAGCTGCGCGAACAAGTGGATTAAGGTGAGTTAAATTATTTTCTATTTTTTTTTTAACCCCTCCAGCCCTATTGTACTATGCATTCTGTATTCAGAATGCTATTATTTTCCCTTATAACCATGTTATAAGGGGAAATAATACAATCTACAGAACACTGATCCCAAGCCCGAACTTCTGTGAAGAAGTTCGGGTCTGGGTACCACATTCAGTTTTTTATCACGTGCGTGCAAAACACATTGCACCCGCGCGATAAAAACTGAACAATGGAATGCAATCGCAGTCAAAACTGACTGCAATTGCGTACCTACTCGCGCGGGTTTGCCGCAATGCACCGGAACGCATCTGGACCTAATCCGGACACGCTCGTGTGAAAGAGGCCTAACTGATTTGTGTATGTATGGCCTTTTCTTGGATGAACCTTCTCCACTTCTACTCTGATTCATCTCACTCCTGCAACTGTCCCAGCATGTTCTTCATCTAGTTTTTACTGCCTCAGCTATGAAATCACAATATAACATAATAAAGTGTATAAATCATCACGGTACATCAAAGTCTAAATTTCGCAACAGGTGTGCAAACATGAACAAGTAAGTCAAAAGCAAGGAAACTTTGGGTGTAGCAACAGCATGGCACAGAGGCACAACTGCAGCAACAGTGAAAAAGAAACTTCCTATGCAACAGGTGGTCAAACATGGGCAAACGAGGCACAAGCCAGGAGACTTTGGTCTGCATAGATTGATTGGCACATGATGTTAAAGGCTATGTACACCATCGGAGGCAATTTTTGTTTATGATTACATTTTACACCGTTTTGACTAAAAATCATATTTTCAATTGGCCTTTATTAAAAATATTGAGCCGTTCTGTCACAAAGGGTTAACTGTTTTCCTAACTGTGTGACTGGTACTTTCACTTTGTGCCAGTCATATAATAACCCTTATCTTTAAATGACTAAGAGGTCATAAACACTTATTTAAGCCACATTCTTATCAGTAAGATAAGGATTGAGCTTTAATGAGTGTTTATAATGTCATAGAGCAGAGATAAGGAGCCTGTCTGCTCCCCAGATGACAGAAAAGCACTCACCTCCCTGGGGTCCAGTGTGGTGGAGCTCCTCACTCCTCCAGCGCGCCGTTTAGTATGCCGGGGCCGGAATAACGTCATATTCCGGCATCACAGAGGGCACACGAGGGAGGAGTGCGGAGCTGCTAGAAGAGCCTCCCTTGCCGCCTGCCTCCTCTCCTCCGGTAATGTACTGGCAGAGCAGGCACCTGCCATCAGGATAAGCAGATGCCTGCTCTGCCATATTTAAGAAGGACCTCCACCTCCTGGCCCCCCTTTAACGGCACTGGGGGCGGCTCAAGAGCAGCTCGCCCAGGGCTGCAGCCCCAGTCAGGCGGAGCCAACCAGGGCGCCCCCAGCAGGCCGACGCCCTAGGCGAACGCCTAGTTTGCCTATATGGTTGCACCGTCCCTGGTTAAGCTACTAAGCCAGGTATTACATTATTCCATTTTTTACTAACTACACAGCGCAGAGGATGTTGGTGAGGTCATTGAAGAAGCCTGGGCCAGTACTTGGCGAAAACACGCCACAGGCATGTGGGTTACATTGAACATAAAAGAGGGGGTGGAGTTTTGTATTACATTCTATTAGCGTAAGAGGTGTGCATTCTTGAATGGAAATACGAGAGCTCACTAGAAACATTGGGAATAATGTAGGTTTTGATGTAGCATTACAATTACGTGGCCAATGCTTGTCAGGAGGCACTGTTGGTGCACAACATCATGGTGGGACAAAGAAATCCTAATAAGGCCACTGTATGATCATAAAATAGCTCTTGTCTGTTTACATTGGGAACCCTAAATATCCCTAAATATCACACATATAGTGCACCCTGAAATTCCTGAAAGGTCAATGTAGTCAGATATTTTAAAAAAAAAGTCAAAATAAAAAAAAATACTTACAAATTTATATCCATGACACCCTTAAGAAATAGTAACCGATTTGTGTATGTATGGCCTTTTCTTGGATGAACCAGCTCCACTTCTACTCTGATTCATCTCACACCTGCAACTGTCCCAGCATGTTCTTCATCTAGTTTTTACTGCCTCAGCTATGAAATCACAATATAACATAAAGTGTATAAATCATCACGGTACATCAAAGTCTAAATTTCGCAACAGGTGTGCAAACATGAACAAATAAGTCAAAAGCAAGGAAACTTTGGGTGCAGCAACAGCATGGCACAGAGGCACAGAGGCACAACTGCAGCAACAGTGAAAAAAAAAAACTTCCTATGCAACAGGTGGTCAAACATGGGCAAATGAGGCACAAGCCAGGAGACTTTTGTCTGCATAGATTGTTTGGCACATGATGTTAAAGGCTATGTACACCTTCAGAGGCAATTTTTGTTTATGATTACATTTTACACTGTTTTGGCTAAAAATCATATTTTCAATTGGCCTTTATTAAAAATATTGAGCCGTTCTGTCACAAAGGGTTAACTGTTTTCCTAACTGTGCGACTGGTACTTTCACTTTGTGCCAGTCATCTAATAACCCTTATCTTTAAATGACTAAGAGGTCATAAACACTTATTTAACCCCTTAAGGAGCGGGCTAATTTTCACCTTCAGGACCAGGCCATTTCTTGCAAATCTGACCAGTGTCACTTTATGTGGTGATAACTTTAAAACGCTTTGACTTATCCAGGCCATTCTGAGATCGTTTTTTCGTCACATATTGTACTTCATGACACTGGTAAAATGGAGTCCAAAAAATGAATTTTTATTTATAAAGAAATACCAAATTTACAAAACAAATTGAAAAATTTGCAAATTTCCAAGTTTCAATTTCTCTACTTCTATAATACATATGAATACCTATAAAAAGAGTTATTACTTTACATTTCCCATATGTCTTCTTCATGTTAGGATCATTTTGGGAATGACATTTTATTTTTGGGGGAGGTTACAAGGCTTAGAAGATTAGAAGTAAATCTTGAAATTTCTCAGAAATTTTCAAAAAACCAACTTTTTAAGGACCAGTTCAGGTCCTTAAAAAGCTTACATGATAGAAACCACCCAAAAATGACCCCATTCTAGAAACTACACCCCTCAAGGTATTTAAAACTGATTTTACAAACGTTGTTAACCCTTTAGGTGTTTCACAAGAATTAATGGAAAATAGCGATACAATTTCCAAATTTCCCTTTTTTGGCAGATTTCCCATTTTAATATTTTTTTTCCCAGTTACAAAGCAAGGGTTAACAGCCAAACAAAACCCATTATTTATGGCCCTGATTCTGTAGTTTACAGAAACACCCCATATGTGGTTGTAAACTGCTGTACGGGCACACGGCAGGGCGCAGAAGGAAAGGAATGCCATACGGTTTTTGGAAGGCAGATTTTGCTAGACTGTTTTTTTTTACACCATGTCCCATTTGAAGCCCCTCTGATGCACCCCTAGAGTAGAAACTCTAAAAAAGTGACCCCATGTAAGAAACTACACCCCTCAAGGTATTCAAAACTGATTTTACAAACGTTGTTAACCCTTTAGGTGTTCCACAAGAATTAATGGAAAATAGAGATACAATTTAAAAATGTCACTTTTTTGGCAGAACACCCCATATGTGGTCGTAAACTGCTGTACGGGCCAACGGCAGGGCACAGAAGGAAAGGAATGCCATATGGTTTTTGGAAGGCAGATTTTGCTAGACAGTTTTTTTGGACACCAAATCCCATTTGAAGCCCCCCTGATGCACACCATGAGTAGAAACTCCATAAAAGTGACCCCATCTAAGAAACTACACCCCTCAAGCTATTCAAAACAGATGTTACAAACGTCGTTAACCCTTTAGGTGTTCCACAAGAGTTATTGGCAAATAGAGATTACATTTCAGAATTTCAATTTTTTGGCAAATTTTCAATTTTTATCCATTTTTTCCAGTAACAAAGCAAGGGTTAACAGCCAAACAAAACTAAATATTTATGGCCCTGATTCTGTCGTTTACAGAAACATCCCATATGTGGTCGTAAACTGTTGTACGGGCACACGGCAGGGCGCAGAAGGAAAGGAATGCCATACGGTTTTTGTAAGGCAGATTTTGCTAGACTGTTTTTTTGGACACCATGTCCCATTTGAAGCCCCCCTGATGCACCCCTGAGTAGAAACTCCATAAAAGTGACCCCATCTAAGAAAATAGACCCCTCAAGGTACTGATTTTACAAACGTCATTAACCCTTTAGGTGTTCCACAAGAGTTATTGGCAAATAGAGATGAAATTTCAGAATTTCAATTTTTTTGCAAATTTTCCATTTTAATCCATTTTTTCCAGTAACAAAGCAAGGGTTAACAGCCAAACAAAACTCAATATTTATGGCCCTGATTCAGTAGTTTACAGAAACACCCCATATGTGGTCGTAAACTGCTGTACGGACACACGGCAGGGCGCAGAAGGAAAGGAATGCCATACGGTTGTTGGAAGGCAGATTTTGCTAGACTGGTTTTTTTTGACACCATGTCCCATTTGAAGCCCCCCCCCTGATGCACCCCTAGAGTAGAAACTCCAAAAAAGTAACCCCATATTAGAAACTACGGGATAGGGTGGAAGTTTTGTTGGTACTAGTTTAGGGTACATATGATTTTTGGTCATGTGATATTTCTATAGAGCTGGTTGATACGGACGTGGCGATACCTAATATGTATACTTTTTTTTATTTATGTAAGTTTTACACAATAATATCATTTTTGAAACAAAAAAAATCATGTTTTAGTGTCCCCATGTTTTTAGAGCCATAGTTTTTTCACTTTTTGGGCCAATTATCTTAGGTAGGGTCTCATTTTTTGCGGCATGAGATGAAGGTTTGATTGGCACTATTTTGGGGTGCATATGACTTTTTGATCGCTTGCTATTACATTTTTTGTGATGTAAGGTAACAAAAAAATGGTTTATTTAGCACAGTTTATTTTTATTTTTTTTACGTTTTATGTTCTTCTGAGGGTTTAGGTCATGTGATATTTCTATAGAGCTGGTCGATACGGACGCGGCGATACCTAATATGTCCATATGTCTTTTCATTATTTTTTTTTACAATTTTTTTTATTTTTGGGGGGAAAAGGACGCTTTTTTTTTTTTTTACTTGAAACTTTTAATTTTATTAACTTTTTTTTCACTTTATTTTTTGTCCCACTATGGGACAGAGTCTGATCCTTGTTTAAATACAGCACAATACATCTGTATTGTGCTGTATTGAACTGTTAGTGTCTTACACTGTAAGACGCTAACAGTTGCCTAGGAGACCCAGCCTGGGGGCTGGGCCTCTTAGGCTTCCGTACATGACAGGCTCCAAGCCTTGGAATGGCCTGGGGCTGCCATGGCAACGATCGAGTCCCCGCCACAGCAGAGCGGGGACCCGATGCATGAGGTGAGGGAGCGCAAACCTCCCACATGCTGTGGTCAGCGCTGACCGCAGCATATGAGGGGTTAATCCACTGGCATCTGCGTTATCGCCGATGCTGGTGGATGCAGCAGGGATCCGACAGTCAGTAACCGCCGGATCTCTGCTGCTGACCGGGGGGACCGCACGCGAGGGGAGGAACGACTGCAGGACGAGAGCGCTCATCCTCGAGCGCTAAGTGCCGGCGTTTGAGGACGAGCATTCTTCTCCTGGGTCGTTAAGGGGTTAAGCTACATTCTTATCAGTAAGATAAGGATTGAGCTTTAATGAGTGTTTATAATGTCATAGAGCAGAGATAAGGATCCTGTCTGCTCCCCAGATGACAGAAAATCCACAGGCCTCTAGTAGAGTCAGTGGCGCACCTACGGGGGAGGGGGCGTAGGAGATTTTTTTAGAGCACTGTGTGCCAATAATTGTTGAAGGGGGCACTATCTGTGTGGTAGCAGTATTTCCAGGGGGACTGTTTCTGCAGTATAGTATTGGGGGCACAGCGGGCACAGTATTGGGGCACTATCTGTGTGGTAGCAGTATTTCCAGGGGGACTGTTTCTGCAGTATAGTATTGGGGGCACAGCGGGCACAGTATTGGGGGTGGCAGGAAAGGGTGTTCAGAAGATGTGAAGATGATGGAAATGTGGGAAACTAATGTCTGTTTGTTAATCTCTGCAGAGACGGGAGATGGCAGAAAAATCATCATGGCGGTCTGGTCTGAATGGAGAAGATGAGGAAAGAGAATGTCTACAACAAAGGTGACATCACTGGATGTAAGAGGTATGGGGCGCTATGTAGGAGAGGAGATGCTCCGGCTCCTCCCCCTGCCATTTGCAGAAGGAGGTTTCAGAGCTGGGTGAGGACAGCCAAAGGGGGCAGCAGGCAGATGGTGGGGGGAACCACAGGCCTTGAGCAGGATCTGGGGAGGGAGGAGAGCGGAGGAACTTCCTGGCTGCAGCCGGCTGTTTATTGTATGATTTGAAGCAGGCAGTGCAGCCAGGACAGACCTCCCCCTCTCTCCGTATGATGTGTAGAGACAAGCCGCAACTATAGAATGTCAGCTGTACAGTGTTTGTTGGGAGTGGCCTATTATATGTAGGAGGGGCTTTTAATAATGGGTGGGGCTAAAAAAAAATGCGGCGCGCTTCACGCGCCTCATTGTTATTCTCCAACAGAGCTTTTAGAATCGCCAAGTAAGAGAATCAGTGCAACACACTACACCCGCCCCCGCAGTTTTAAATATAAAGGGGGCTTTGAAAAATTGAATTAGCGCACTACACATGCCACATTTTTTGCCTTTCGGACCCCCCCTAGACAAAATTCCTGGGTGCTCCCCTGAGTAGAGTATGTCAGCTTTGTACACAAAAATGGATTCCATATTGTTAATAAAGACCAATTGAAAAAAAAATTTTTTTCTCCATTTAGGTTTTATTGAGATTTTGCAGCATAACAAATAGAAACAGGTGCAAATTCAAGCGATATTAACAGTACAAGTATGATGTCTACAGAGCTGTAGTGGGTGGAAACACCCGACATCAGGCAATGTAAATCATGGAAGAATATGATTTAGGCATATCCAAGTGGACATGCAAATTATAATAGTAGGCAGACAGACGAGACATTGGACAAGGGGTCAGTGGGGAGGAAAAGAAGGGGGAAAGGAGAAGGGGTACAGTTTCCTTTGAAGAGGTTAGACCTGCGCATCCCGAAATGCGGGTGAAGAGCGAAAGGCTTCCTAGGGGCTCCAAATCTTCACATATCGTGAGGTGTCTGCGGGCGTAATACTAATGAGGTCTTCCAGCCTCTGATACAAAGCAATTTCATCAAACCACTCCTTAGGCGAGGGGGGAGAGGAGGATTTCCAATGCCTGGGAATCACCGCCTTTGCTGCCTGTACCATGTACTTTAGGAGGGATTTCTTATATGCTGGGACATTCAGGACACAATCGAACAGTAAGAGGGCTTCTGGAGAGTTTTGAATGGGGACTCCTGTGACTTCTTTGATTATTTTATGAACAAAGTTCCAGAAGGGCCGTAAGCCACTACAATTCCACCACACGTGGATCATCGTGCCTTCCTCCTTGAGGCACCTCCAACAACGGTCCGATACTGTCGGGAACCATTTGTGGAGTAACGCTGGTACTCTGTACCATCTGGATACGATTTTGTAGCTCGTTTCTTGAGCTTTGGCCGAAATTGTTAATTTGTGCGATAGAAGGAAGCATCTGTTCCACTGGGCTGGGGTATATTGATTCCCCAGATTCCGCTCCCAGGCCTGACAATATGGAGGAAGGCATGAGGATCGCTGGTGTATCAGCAGCTTGAATACAGAGGATATGGGGTGTGAGATCGCTGAGGGGGAGACACATATCTGCTCAAGCTCAGTGAGTTTCCGGGCCAGAGTGTGGGTTTTGCTTAAGGAGGTATAAAAGTGCTGAAGCTGCAGCTTTTCAAAGGAATTACAGGCTAGTGGAGCTTCCAGTATTTGGGACAGAGGTTTCAGTGTGGGACCAGAGAGGACCTGGTAGAACCTGATTGGGCGGGTTCTTGTGCCCTGAAGAAAGTGTCTAGATGAGCGTCCTGGAGGGAATCTGGGGTGATCAGTAACTGGCACTAGAGGGCCTTTAGGGTCAATCAACGAAATTAAGCAACCTATGGATGCTAAGGTTACGAGGGTATGATGGGCAGAGAAGGACAATTGCGATGACGTTTGACGTGGAGAGCCCACCAACCATGGGAGGGTTGTTACCGAGCACGGTGAGGAGTCCTTTGTAATTTGCACCCATGATTTGGAAGTGTCAGTGCGCGTCAAGTCCAACAGTCGGGCATAGGCTGCAGAGTGGTAATATAGTCGACAGTCTGGGAGACCCACCCCTCCAGTTTCCTTGGTGCGAGTCATTATCTCCCATTTTATCCGCGGTCGGCCAGGAGCCCATACAAACTGCGTGAAGCATCTGCGGAGTTGGGACCAGAATGTGGATGGGATGCAAGGGGGATGGTCTGTAAAAGGTACAGTAGTTTTGGTAAGAGGGTCATCTTTAATATGCTGATCCTACCAAACCAGAAGTCTCGTTTGCGCCATCCATCTAGATCTTTTTAAAACTGTAGGAGAAGGGGCGCGAAGTTCAATTTATGAAGTCGTGAGAGATCTGCTGTCACCTTTATCTCCAAATATGTTATACCTCCTGGTGGCCAAGCAAAGGGAAAAGAAGCCTTAAGAACGGGGGTCAGGTCGCTTGGCAAAGTGACGTCTAGGGCTTCCGACTTAGACATGTTGATTATGAAATTGGACCAAGCACCAAATTGAAATATCTCCAGAAGCAAAGATGGTAAAGAAATGCGTGGGTTGGTTATGTAGAGAAGGAGATCGTCAGCAAACGCAGCGCATTTATACTCTTGTGATCCAATCGTTATCCCCATTATATCTGGATTGGCACGTATGGAGGCCAGCAGGTGCTCCATGACTAGGACGTATAGCAAGGCGGACAATGGGCAACCTTGCCGTGTCCCATTGTGGATTGGAAAGGGGGGGGGGAAGGGCCCCATTTACTTTGACTCTAGCAGTGGGGTGTTGGTATAGTGTCAGTATCTTTGACAGCAATATCGGGCCCAAGCCTATGTGTAAGAGAGCCTCATGGATGACGCGCCAAGATAGCCGGTCGAAGGCCTTTTCTGCGTCTAGGGAAAGTATCATAAGGGGGATCTTCTTTGATTTGGCATAGTGGATGATATCTAGGGTTTTAAGGGTGTTATCCCGGGCCTCCCTCCCCGGCACAAACCCAACCTGATCAGTACAGATTAGTGATGGTAGATAAGTGTTCAATCTATTCGCCATTAATTTGGCAAAGATCTTAAGATCTACGTTCAAGAGGGAGATAGGACGGTAGCTGGCACACAGGTGCGGGTCCTTCCCCGGTTTCGGGATAACCGTGATATGCGCCTCGGTGGTCTGCGCCGGGAAGGGGAGCCCAGGAGACACTCCATTGAAGACCTGGAACAGAATAGGGGAGAGGGTGGAAGTGAAGGATTTGTAGAACCTAGCTGTAAACCCATCGGGGCACGGGCTCTTGCCACCCGGGAACGACTTAAGAAGAACCCTATGAAGTTCAGCGTCCGTGAATGCAGTCTCCAGAGTGGCAGAGTCAAGCGCGGATAGTTTGGGAAGTTGGAGAGGAGGGCCGGGAGAGTTGAAATTTTTTTATTTTTAGCTCAAAATAAGTACAATACAATAATAAAAAAATTGCCCCCAAAGGTGAACATAGCCTTTAAAGGACAAAAAGCAGAAACATATAACCAAAAGACATTTAACATACCAGCATTGTCTGGCAAACCTTACCTAACACTGCCTGCTGTGACTCCCCACTCTTCTCCCACTCTGTGGGTTGTAATTCCTTTGTAACTTTGGTCCAGGCAGCATCCACTCAGGGGTCCTTGTGTTCCAGTGTTCTGGGCGATCATGTATCAACGTAGTTAGCCTCTCAACATTGATAATAGGTGCCATAGTGGCACACAGGTTGCTTTCCAAGGTGCTATCTGCTCTCCTACTTCTCTGGCTGCGGATGTCGTCTTCTAGGGGATTTCCAAGTGTCTCCTAGCACCTGTCTGTGAAAAAAGGACGCAAAATGGATGGCATCTGTTTTCCATCTGCATTTTTCATGGACCAATTGACTTGAATGTATGTGTGCAGTCCAGAACACGAATAAAAGTAGTGCATGCATCTATGCTTTTTTTGCGGACACACGGACCGCAGAAAAACACGGAAATGTGAACTAACATATTAAAATGAATGGATTAGGATGCAGCATGCGTCGGTGAAATACGGAAACTCAAAGTCCTGCTTAATGCCCACAAAACAGGTATGCAAGGGGGGAGCAGGCAAAGTACTGTCCTGGCATTACAGGTACCGTTCAGGCTAAGAGTATTCAGCTACATGGAGTAGCTAATATGGCTGACAGTGCAGCTATTTAAAGGGGTTGTCTCACCTCAGCAAATACAGTAGCATTTATCATGTAGAGAAAGTTAATACAAGCCACTTTCCTATATTGTACAAACATGGCCACCAATGCTGGATTACAGGGTGGTCGTAAACATGGAAACAAGCAGTGTATAATGTGATGGAAAAATGAATGAATCCAGCAAAAGGAAGCAATATGGACAATAACAAAATATTAGTAAGTGCTTTGTATTAACTTTCTCTATATGATAAATGCCATTTACTGAAGTGAGACAAGCCACTCCTCTCCACCCAGCCCCCTGTACCTAACAGGAAGGGCCCTATTGAATTCTATAGAAGAGTTTTTTAGGCATGTTCTGTGCAGATGAAACAATATTTAAGATACCAACATACAATGTTGTGTGTAGCGGTATTAGTCACACCCAAATTTAGCAGAATTATTTTGTGAATGAGAATTATTAAAACATAACCTTTACTAGGTCCTTTAAAATATATACCGTAGATACCACTGGGTGAAAGACAACAAGTTACAAGTACCTCCACTGATAATTATCTCACATTAAGTAGATAAATGGGTGGGTCTTACCACGTCTTGTGGATACCACGGCCTGTGGAGGGCAGTCCAGGTGATAAATGGTAACCGGAACCTGCGTGACCAAGGTGCTGGTGTCTGGCGGTGGTGTAGGTACTCCTATGAGACCCTATTGTGTCTTGCATGCCTATAAATAGGGCTGGGGTCTATTCTGGACACCTGCCTAACACACATGGAGCACCCGCCCCGACAGGGGCGACCCCATACCGAACCTGTCCCTCAGTATGGGCCTTAGTACTATGCTAACCCTAATTACAAAGCCCTACATGCCATGTTTTGGTCTTACTTTCCAGAACTCATCAGGGGACTTCAACGAAGTATTCAAGGATAGTGAAAGAAGAGGGTCGTTTTTAGCCTCGTGCTTTCACTCTGGATATTCAATGAATCGTATCCAAGAATTACCATGGGATTTGGGTGAGCACCCAAATCACCACTGTTTGAGGTGAGACACGCAGCTTAGATGGGACACTTCCCATGGTAATGCTTGGATACGATTCATTGAATATCCAGAGTGAAAGCACGAGGCTAAAAACGACCCTCTTCTTTCACTATCCTTGAATATATCGTTGAAGTCCCCTGATGAGGTCTGTAAAGTAAGACCGAAACATGGCATGTAGGGCTTTGTAATTAGGGTTAGCATAGTACTAAGGCCCATACTGAGGGACAGGTTCGGTATGGGGTCGCCCCTGTCGGGGCGGGTGCTCCATGTGTGTTAGGCAGGTGTCCAGAATAAACCCCAGCCCTATTTATAGGCAGGCAAGACACAATAGGGTCTCATAGGAGTACCTACACCACCGCCAGACACCAGCACCTTGGTCATGCAGGTTCCGGTTACCATTTATCACCTGGACTGCCCTCCACAGGCCGTGGTATCCACAAGACGTGGTAAGACCCACCCATTTATCTACTTAATGTGAGATAATTATCAGTGGAGGTACTTGTAACTTGTTGTCTTTCACCCAGTGGTATCCATATATTTTAAAGGACCTAGTAAAAGGTTATGTTTTAATAATTCTCATTCACAAAATGTTCTATGCAGAGGTAATTGTACAGGGAAAGAATAGATAAGATGTGACAATCACCTATTGTGAGTGGAGGATCCTGTCTTATCTATACACAGAGGTGATATCATTACAGGCAGGATTAGAATGAGTTAAAGGGGTTCTCTGGGCTTTTAATATTGATGACCTATACCCGGGAGAGCAAATCCTCTGCATGTGATCCGCTGCTAGCGGCAAATTTGCCAATGCCCAGCAAGAATGCATACAATGGAGGATGTCGGCAGCGGACCACATGCACCACAAAGGCATCCTACACAAGATGGGATAATGTGTGGATGAGTATATAAAAATCCATAATTCACTGCAAAAGGTGCACTACAATAATATGCTACTGACAATACTGGCCAAACCCTCACGCTGATGTTAAAAACTGAGACTTTGGCCAATATATTCCAGTCAGAAACATATCAGAGCCAAAGGCACCCCGTCAAGGTATCTCAGTGTGGCATGGTTCCTACCGCTAACCTACCTACACTGTGTGAACACAGTCCGATAGGTGCTGAGGTCTGACTCACAGCCAAACTCCCACATACCTCCATAGTAAGATCACTAATACAATGGGAGGGTAGAAGGAGGCTACGAGCCCCACCTATAAACTATGGCACATTCCATATATATGTCAAGAAAAAAAAAATCCCAGAATGAAGTGGCCTCAATGGGAGCAAGTGCTCAAAACCCCAAACAATGTAGCAGTGCAGTTTCTAGGTAAAATTTCTCTCAGGGCGAGTGTAAAAAAAAACTCCCCCCCCATCAAAACTGCTCGATGAAATCATATCAGAAGATTACTTGCAACCGTCTCACAATATATATATTATTATGCTCAACACAAGATTTATTGAGAGCAAAAGAAAATCATAAATTACTGCTTAAACTGCTAAAAGTCGCAGGCAGAGTGGTACAGGAGAACTGCAGTATAAAGGAAGGCAATACCCTTAGAAGAGTAGTCATGAAATACAATCATCAATAATGTGCAAAACCAAAAAACTGTCACGTCATAAGTAAATGTACAAAAACCAAGTAACATACAAAACCAGATTTTAGAACAGACACGGAGGCTTCGTATTGCTATTCTCTTTCTTTACTTAAATTATAGCAGCAAACACACAGGAAGAGAAAAAAGTGGCCCTGTAACCCAGGCAACCAGCCACTCCCCCGGACTAGCCGGTATAAGAGCCAGCTCCACCACACAGTCCTCCTCTTTCTTGCTGCTCACAGGAAGATGAGTATCATGTCATGTGTAATATCGTTTACCTGATTTATATTTTTTCCCACAGTGAATGCGTTTGCTTTTTCCTTAGCTGTCTTGCGGTCCCCCCTGTGCGTTGTTTCGCCAGGTGGGGTCTTCCTTTTTTCCTCTAGGTTAAGTCTCCTGCCCTGTCCCGTACGCTGCCTCACTCTGTCCCCATCTGATTAGTCTCGCCATGGCTCCGGCGGTTGCGCCAGAAGTCTCGCAAGATCTCGGCAGCGCGGGCTTCCCGCTGACCAGTAGTCTCGCGTGACTTCGGCAGCCATCTTGGGATTCGTCCACTACCTGCCGTGCCCTGCTGACCCTGCTCCCCGGCTCTGTCAGGTTTTAGTGCGGCCACATTAGCGCTTCGCTTTGGTTAGGTGCCTTAGTTGGCCATATTAGGGTGTTTTATCATGTCTGCCCCGTCCGTTAACCCCCCTTCCCCTGGGGATGATGCTCCTCCTTTAGTCCCTTATATCCCTCTTGCTCCGGTCCCTGATGCCGCATCATTCCTTCAGAAGGCGGTGGCGGATGCCATTGCCTCGGCTATGGGCTCTGTGTCAGCCACTATCTCTCATACCCTGTCCCAACAGGGACAGTGACCCACTCCGGTGACGCGCAGATTGTGGAGCAGGAGTCGCCCTCTGGGCCTTCCCCACCTACTGCTATGAATGAGCCCCAACAGGATACTCAGGCCTCCAGAACCCTTTTGACCGGTGACTTGCCTCACCCACAGGATAGTGTGCCGCGGATTGCCGTTTCCTCATGTTTCTTTCAATCCACCTGTAGGGGGCAGACTCCAAAAATTTTTCCCTGCCTGGCAGACCATTACATGGGGCAGTTGGGTCCTCTCCACGGTCCTGGGCTTCCAGATAGAGCTAATCTCCTCCCCAGACCACATTCCGCGCCCCCACCCGATTGTTCTTTCCGCAGCGGACCGCGCTTTGGTCCAGGAGGAACTCTCCACCCTATACAGAAAAGGAGCCGTGGAGCGTGCGCTCGCCTCTTCCCCAGGGGTAGTAAGCAACATCTTTCTGGTCGAGAAAAAGGGAGGTCAGATGCGCCCGGTTATCAACCTCCGCGCCCTGAACGCTCTAGTGCGCTACAGGCATTTGAAAATGGAGGGCATCCATCTCTTGCGGGACCTTTTTCTGCCGGGGGACTGGATGGTCAAACTGGACCTCCAAGATGCTTATCTTACGGTCCCGATTGCGCTTCAATCCCGAGACCTTCTCAGGTTTCTCTGGAACGGGGAGACCTGGCGCTTTACTTGTCTGCCCTTTGGCCTCTCCTCCGCTCCTTGGGGTTTTACCAAACTCCTGCGGCCGGTAGTGGCCTGGCTTCGGGCCAGGGGTGTCCGTCTCATCATCTATCTGGACGACATCCTGATAATGGCCCGGAGCAGGGATACGCTTCTGTCCCACCTTCGGTGGGCGACAGACCTCCTCTCGCAGCTGGGTTTCCTGCTCAATTGGGAGAAGTCATGCCTGTCACCGTCCAGGAGCATGGAATTCCTGGGTTTCCTAGTGGATTCGGAGTCCGAGTCTCTCAGCCTTCCCTTGGAGAAGGTGCGCGCCATTCGCAAGGAGTTGCGACGAACTTTACGGCGCCCCCAGGTTTCCCTGCGCCATCTGGCCCGCATAATCGGCTTCCTTTCGGCATCCATCCAGGCGGTCTTTCCTGCGCCCCTCCACTATCGGGCCCTTCAACGCTTGAAGATCGCCCACCTTCGGGGGGGTGCCTCTTATGCGGATGTCGTCTCGTTGGATGTCGAGACACGAGACGAGCTGTCTTGGTGGATCCACAACCTGTCGGCCTGGAACGGCAGGGCCATTTTTGGCTCTCGCCCGGAGTTCACCGTGGACTCCGATGCCAGCCTTCTCGGATGGGGTGCCCACTGCGACGGGGTGTCAACGGGGGGCCTTTGGTCTCAGGAGGAGTCCAACCTCCATATCAATGCCCTGGAATTGCTAGCCGGGTCCTTTGCGATCCGGAGTTTTACGTGCGACAAGGTGAATGCTTGCATTCGCCTCCGTATGGACAACGTGTCCGCTGTGAGGTATGTCAATCACTTGGGCGGCACTCGCTCCGCCTTGCTAGCGCGTTTGGCGAAGGATTTTTGGAACTCTATTGTTTCTCCAAGAATCTAGTTGTCCGTGCAGACTACCTTCCGGGCCTCCACAACACCGAGGCGGATTGGAGCTCTCGCCATTGAGCGGACTCCAGCGATTGGAAGCTCAAGGTGGAAGTCTTCTGCGGTATCTGCTCTCTGTGGGGCCCTCCGTCTGTAGACCTTTTTGCATCTCGGCTCAATGCCCAGCTTCCGCGGTTCTTCAGCTGGAGGCCGGATCCCCCGGCGGAAGCTGTGGATGCGTTCCTCCAGGACTGGTCCAACGTGCTCCTCTATGCTTTTCCTCCCTTTGCTCTCATTCCCAGGGTTCTCCTTCAGGTCAGGCACCAGTTGGCCGAATTGGTGTTAGTGACCCCGTTTTGGAGGTCTCAGGCGTGGTTCCCTCAGCTCCTCGAGTTGACGGTGGATATCCCCAGGTTGTTGCCGGCCCTTCCGGACCTGATCTTGGGCCCCCTCGGTCAATTTCACCCACTTCTGACGGGGGGATCCCTGTCTCTCCTGGCCTGGAGGATCTCGGGATCTCCGGCGAACTCCAGGGACTTCCGGTCTCGACTAGACACCTACTGGCCAACGCTTGGGCGCCCGGCACTAGACGCGCATATCGTTCCGCCTGGAGGGCTTGGGCTAGTTGGTGCATGGGAAGGAACTTGGATCCCGTATCAGCATCTGTTTCAGCCGTCCTTAGTTTCTTGACGGCTTTGTTTGAGGAGGGCCGGGCCTACCGGACCATCAACGTGTATCTGTCTACAATTTCTTCATCCCACCAGGGTTTCGATGGTCGTCCCCTGGTGTGCCGTCTTCTGAAGGGTGCACGGCTGTCTCGTCCCCCTAAGACTAAGTATTCTTCTACCTGGGACGTTTCATTGGTTCTGTCGCTTTTTTCGTCCTGGCCTTCTAACTCGGATCTTTCCTTGCGCCACCTGTCGGCCAAGCTTGTCTCCCTACTGTGTTTGGTGTCTTGCAGGTGGGTTTCCGACGTCCAGGCTCTGGACCTTACGGCTAGGTCGTTTACGCCCGAGGGGGTGTCCTTTTTAGTTTCCAGGCGCACAAAATCTTCCTCTCGTTTGATCTCTTACCCGGCTTTTGCGGCTAGGCCTGACTTGTGTCCAGTCGCTTGCCTTCGTGAGTATGAGATTAGGACTCAGGCTCACCGCTTTCCTACCTGTCCGAATCTTTTCCTAGCCTGTCGCGCTCCCTTTGCCCCTGTTTCTACCACCACTTTGGCTCGTTGGGTCAAGTGGGTTCTTTCGCTGGCTGGGGTAGACACTTCCACCTTTACGGCTCATTCCACGCGCAGCGCTTCGGCCACTGCTATGTTGGCTTCTGGGGCTCGGTTGCAGGATATCCTTAGGGCGGCCGATTGGTCGTGAGAATCTACCTTCCAGGATTTCTATTTCCGCCCGTCTCCTCATGCAATTTCTGCGGTGGTCATGCAGCTTTGAACTTGCAATACGAAGCCTCCGTGTCTGTTCTAAAATTGTTGGATTTTACTAGTTATACGATGTAAAGTCATGATTTTAGTAAGACACAGAGGCGAGTATTGCCCTCCCTGTATTTTCTGCTCCCACCCTGGTTGGGTCTTGGGTATGGTAAGTACTTCTCTGCATGATATGTATGGTTATTGCTGATTTTATCTGTATTGCCGATTGCATGCCTGACAGGTTCCTTCCGTAGTAGGACGGTGATGATTTTATCTGTTTTGCCGGTTGCATGCCTCAGAGATACCTTCCGTAGTAGGACGGTGTCGAGTCATCGCGTCTTGTTTTTTTGCCTTTAGGTTGATACCTCCAGAAGTTGCGGTTCCAGAAGTACCTCCAGGATTCGCAGTTCCAGATGTTCCTTCGGTTTCGCTGTCTGGCGATTGGTTCTTCGTTGACAAGCCGTGCCAGGACTGTTCGGGTTCCGGTTGATGCGGTCCAGTGTCTGCCAAGATGATTGGAGTTCCGCAGTTCCTAGTTGTTGGTTCTTCCTGTTCGCTATGATGAGTTACAAAGAAAGAGGAGGACTGTGTGGTGGAGCTGGCTCTTATACCGGCTAGTCCGGGGGAGTGGCTGGTTGCCTGGGTTACAGGGGCACTTTTTTCTCTTCCTGTGTGTTTGCTGCTATAATTTAAGTAAAGAAAGAGAATAGCAATACTCGCCTCCGTGTCTTACTAAAATCATGACTTTACGTCGTATAACTAGTAAAATCCCACAATTCAAAGCATAGATGGCAAGGCGGATTACTGTATACTGTACATAAAAGGTATGGAGGTTACACCATGCCGGACAATATAACCTCTGTGCCATGCTGTACAATAAACAGTATAACCCCCTACACAGTGTAGAGGTATACTGTATATTGTGTGGCACAGTGTAGAGGTATACTGTATATTGTGTGGCACAGTGTAGAGGTATACTGTATATTGTGTGGCACAGTGTAGAGGTATACTGTATATTGTGTGGCACAGTGTAGAGGTATACTGTACTTTGTGTGGCACAGTGTAGAGGTATACTGTACATTGTGGGGCACAGTGTAGAGGTATACTGTACATTGTGTGGCACAGTGTAGAGGTATACTGTACATTGTGGGGCACAGTGTAGAGGTATACTGTATATTGTGTGGCACAGTAT
This sequence comes from Bufo gargarizans, assembly GCF_014858855.1. Taxonomy (NCBI): domain Eukaryota; kingdom Metazoa; phylum Chordata; class Amphibia; order Anura; family Bufonidae; genus Bufo; species Bufo gargarizans. Next base: position 441,090,194 of record NC_058080.1, read on the forward strand.
AGAGGTATACTGTGCATTGTGGGGCACAGTGTAGAGGTATACTGTATATTGTGTGGCACAGTGTAGCGGTATACTGTATATTGTGTGACACAGTGTAGCGGTATACTGTATATTGTGGGGCACAGTGTAGAGGTATACTGTATATTGTGTGGCACAGTGTAGAGGTATACTGTATATTGTGTGGCACAGTGTAGAGGTATACTGTATATTGTGTGGCACAGTGTAGAGGTATACTGTATATTGTGGGGCACAGTGTAGAGGTATACTGTACATTGTGTGGCACAGTGTAGAGGTATACTGTACATTGTGGGGCACAGTGTAGAGGTATACTGTATATTGTGTGGCACAGTATAGAGGTATACTGTGCATTGTGGGGCACAGTGTAGAGGTATACTGTATATTGTGTGGCACAGTGTAGCGGTATACTGTATATTGTGTGACACAGTGTAGCGGTATACTGTATATTGTGGGGCACAGTGTAGAGGTATACTGTATATTGTGTGGCACAGTGTAGAGGTATACTGTATATTGTGTGGCACAGTGTAGAGGTATACTGTATATTGTGTGGCACAGTGTAGAGGTATACTGTATATTGTGGGGCACAGTGTAGAGGTATACTGTATATTGTGTGGCACAGTGTAGAGGTATACTGTATATTGTGTGGCACAGCGTAGAGGTATACTGTATATTGTGTGGCACAGTGTAGAGGTATACTGTACATTGTGGGGCACAGTGTAGAGGTATACTGTACATTGTGGGGCACAGTGTAGAGGTATACTGTACATTGTGTGGCACAGTGTAGAGGTATACTGTACATTGTGGGGCACAGTGTAGAGGTATACTGTATATTGTGTGGCACAGTATAGAGGTATACTGTGCATTGTGGGGCACAGTGTAGAGGTATACTGTATATTGTGTGGCACAGTGTAGCGGTATACTGTATATTGTGTGACACAGTGTAGCGGTATACTGTATATTGTGGGGCACAGTGTAGAGGTATACTGTATATTGTGTGGCACAGTGTAGAGGTATACTGTATATTGTGTGGCACAGTGTAGAGGTATACTGTATATTGTGTGGCACAGTGTAGCGGTATACTGTATATTGTGGGGGACAGTGTAGATGTATACTTTATATTGTGTGGCACAGTGTAGCGGTATACTGTATATTGTGTGGCACAGTGTAGAGGTATAATGTATATTGTGTGGCACAGTGTAGCGGTATACTGTATATTGTGTGGCACAGTGTAGAGGTATACTGTATATTGTGTGGCACAGTGTATCGGTATACTGTACATTGTTTGGCACAGTGTAGCGGTATACTGTATATTGTGTGGTACAGTTTAGGCTATATGTGTATAACATAAACATATTCCACATGAAATTACAATTACTTGGCTTGACCCTTGGGGATCTCAGACACCACTTCCACACTTGGCCGGGGGCTCGGCGGAGCTGATGTTGTGCTTTATCCTAATGAGAAAGATTTCATAATAAGTATTTGGAGAAAGAGCAGAGGAATAGCAGAGCAGGGAGAGGCTGGTGCTGCTACTAAGGGGTCATACCATGGGGGAGTAATAAAGCCCACCATAATGCCCCCCCAGTAGAAATTATTCTCCTTATAATGTGCAAAACATACCCCCTTGTAATGCCCCCAGTTGAGCTAATGTTCCCATAATGTGCCAATATAATATACCCCTTCTCAGTGCCCCCATAGATGATCCCATAGTGCTCCTCTCCCCCCTTCCCCATAGTACCCACCATAATATGTCCCAATATAAAATGCCCCTATACAGAGCCCCCCATATTCAATACCCCCTCTTTTTAGCCTCAGTAGATGCCCCTATAGTGCCACCAAATAATGTGCCAGTAAGATGTGCCCCCATAGATGCCCCCTAATCATGTGCCAGTAAGATGTGCTCCCATAGATGCCCCAAATCATGTGCCAGTAATAAGAGCCCCCCCACCATCATGTGCCAGTAGCCAGAGTGCCCCCCCCCCCCTATCATGTACCAGTCACCCCCCCTATCATGTGCCAGTAGCCCCCCTATCAAGTGCCAGTAGCCCTATTAGCTACTCCATGTGGCTGAATACTGTTAGCCTGAACACTACCTGTAATGCTAGGACAGTACTTTGCCTGCTCTCCCCTTGCATACCTGTTTTGTGGGCACTAAGCAGAGCAGGACTCGGAGTCCGCTGGATGTAGTGCCTGCATTAATGGCCAACACCTGTATCTGCTTTTGTTGCAGCCCCACACAACTTACCCTACGGTCTAGTCCGTCTCCAGCTCACCCATTCTTCCTAGTCTACTACCAGTGTTGTATGGTGGATAAGTCTCAACCTGCCTACACCTGGCGCACCCACACAACACTTGTAGTTATAGGACCAGTGGTCTCTGGACTGATTGATAGCAGAGTGAATCCTGTCTGACGTCTTAAGACGTTTTCAAATACCATCTTTCAGAATTACTGCTCCTATAGTACATGGTCGCCTGATTACACTTACCAGGGTGATACCATTTCACATTTACCTTATTATTGTATATGACATTTTTAAAGTATTATTATTAGTTATGTTTTCACTTAACTGTGACCACCATTTGCCTTCAAAACAGCATTAATTCTCCTAGGTACACTTACACATAGTTTTTGAAAAAACTCCAGACATCTCCAAGAGCTAACTACGGATCCACTGTAGATGTAGGCTTGCTCAAATCCTTCTGTCTCTTCATGTAATCCCAGTCAAGTTCGATCATGTTCAGATCAGGGTCTGGGAGCCATATCATCACTTCCAGGACTTCCTTTCTTTTTTTTTAAACATCAAATCGGAAATAAAACATCAATACCCCATTGTCTGCAATGGGAACGCGACCAAATGGAACGGAATACATTCTGGTGCATTCAGTTTCGTTCAGTTCAGTTTTGTCCCCATTGACAAGAGCAAGTGTGAAAGTAGCCTTACAAATACTGATCAAATACTGACGCAAAACAGTGACAAAATACTGACCGTCTGAAATATGTTTTATGTACTTCTAACGGATCAGAAGAACGGAAACATAAACAGTGATGTTAACACAGCCTTAACCCCTTCTACGCCGGGCCAGTTTTCACCTTCCTGCCCAGGCCATTTTTTTGCAAATCTGACATGTGTCACTTTATGTGGTAATAACTTTGGAACACTTTTACTTATCCGAGCCATTCTGAGACTGTTTTCTCGTGACACGTTGTACTTCATGACAGTCATAAATTTGAGTCAATATATTTCACATTAATTTATGAAAAAATCCCAAATTTACCAAAAATTTTGAAAAATAGGCAATTTTCAAAATTTTAATTTCTCTACTTTTAAAACAGAAAGTGATACCTAATAAAATATTTATTACTTAACCCCTTAAGGACTTAGGGCGTACCGGTATGCCCTATTTCCCGAGTCCTTAAGGACTAAGGGCATACCGGTACGTCCTAAGTTTAAATCGTGATTGCGGCGCGGCAGGGGTTAAATGTGACAGGATGCCGGCTGAAATCATTCAGCCGGCATCCTGTCACATTGCCGGGGGTGGGGTCCCGTGACCCTCCCGTGTCGGCGATCGCCGCAAACTGCAGGTCAATTCAGACCTGCGGTTTGCGGCTTTTACCCACGGGTGCGGCGGTGATCGGCGGTGCCATCGGGTCCCCATGCGGCTGTAGAGGGGACCCGATGGCATGGAAGGCATCGCGATGTCTAAGGAAGGCATCGCGCTGCCTTCCGGTGACGAGCCTGTGAGATGCAACCCCTTGGATCTCACAGGCAGGAATTACTCATACAGCCAATGCATTCCAATACAGAATTATTGGAATGCATCGTAAAAGGGATTAGACTCCTAAAAGTTGAAATCCCAAAGTGGGACAAAAAAAATTAAGTAAAAAAAAGTTGAAAAAATAAAGTTTCCCCCCAAAAATATATAAAGTTTCAAGCAAAAATAAACAAAAACGTCATTTTCCCCAAATAAAGTTAAAAAATAATTGGTAAAAAATAGGGAAAGGTATACATATTAGGTATCGACGCGTCCGTATCGACCGGCTCTATAAAAATATCACATGACCTAACCCCTCAGATAAACATTGTAAAAAGAAAAAATTTTAACTCTGCTAAATAAACCATTTTTTGTCACCTTACATCACAAAAAGTGTAATAGCAAGCGATCAAAAAGTCATATGCACCCCAAAATAGTGCCAATAAAAACGTCATCTCATCCTGCAAAAATCATACCCTACCCAAAGTAATCGCCCAAAAACTGAAAAAATGATGGCTCTCAGACTATGGAAACACTAAAACATGATTTTTTTTTTTTTGCTTCAAAAATGAAATCATTGTGTAAAACTTACATAAATAAAAGAAAAGTATACATATTAGGTATCTCAGCGTCTGTAATAACTTGCTCTATAAAAATATCACATGACCTAACCCTTAAGGTGAATACCGTAAAAAAATAAAAACGGTGTAAAAAAAGCTATTTTTTGTCACCTTACATCACAAAAAGTGTAATAGCAAGCGATCAAAAAGTCACACACACCCCAAAATAGTGCCAATAAAACCGTCATCTCATCCCGCAAAAATAGTTCCCTACCCAAGGTAATCGCCCAAAAGCTGAAAAAATTATGGCTCCCAGACTATGGAAACACTAAATAATTGTGTAAAACTTACATAAATATAAAAAAAAAGTATACATATTAGGTATCGCCGCACCCGTGACAACCTGGTCTATAAAAATATTACATGATCTAACCTGTCAGATGAATGTTGTAAATAACAAAAAATTAAAACGGTGCCAAAACAGCTATTTTTTGTTACCTTGCCTCACAAAAAGTGTAATATAGAGCAACCAAAAATCATATGTACCCTAAACTAGTACCAACAAAACTGCCACCCTATCCCGTAGTTTCTAAAATGGGGTCACTTTTTTGGAGTTTCTACTCTAGGGGTGCATCAGGGGGGATTCTAATGGGACATGGTGTCAAAAAAAACAGTCCAGCAAAACCTGCCTTCCAAAAACCGTATAGCATTCCTTTCCTTCTGCGCCCTGCCGTGTGCCCGTACAGCGGTTTACGACCACATATGGGGTGTTTCTGTAAACTACAGAATCAGGGCCATAAATATTGAGTTTGGTTTGGCTGTTAACCCTTGCTTTGTAACTGGAAAAAAATTACTAAAATGGAAAATCTGCCAAAAAAGTGAAATTTTGAAATTGTATCTCTATTTTCCATTAATTCTTGTGGAACACCTAAAGGGTTAACGACGTTTGTAAAATCAGTTTTGAATACTATGAGGGGTGTAGTTTCTTAGATGGGGTCACTTTTATGGAGTTTCTACTCTAGGGGTGCATCAGGGGGGCTTTAAATGGGACATGGTGTAAAAAAAAAAACAGTCTAGCAAAATCTGCCTTCCAAAAACCGTATGGCATTCCTTTCCTTCTGCGCCCTGCCGTGTGCCCGTACAGCGGTTACGACCACATATGGGGTGTTTCTGTAAACTACAGAATCAGGGCCATAAATAATGAGTTTTGTTTCGCTGTTAACCCTTGCTTTAAAACTGGAAAAAAATTATTAAAATTGAAAATCTGCCAAAAAAGTGAAATTTTGAAATTGTATCTCTATTTTCCATTAATTCTTGTGGAACACCTAAAGGGTTAACAATTTTTGTAAAAGCAGTTTTGAATACCGTTAGGGGTGTAGTTTTTGGGTGGTTTCTATTATGTAAGCCTCGCAAAGTGACTTCAGACCTGAACTGGTCCCCAAAAAGTGGGTTTTTAAAAATTTCAGAAAAATTTCAAGATTTGCTTCTAAACTTCTAAGGCCCCTTTCACACGAGCGAGTTTTCCGCGCGGGTGCGATGCGGGAGGTGAACGCACTGCACCCGCACTGAATCCTGACCCATTCATTTCTATGGGGCTGTGCACATGAGCGTTGTTTTTCACGCATCACTTGTGCGTTGCGTGAAAATCGCAGCATGCTCCTCTTTGTGCGTTTCTCACGCAACGCAGGCCCCATAGAAGTGAATGGAGCTTCAGGGAAAAACGCATTGCATCCAGATTGTTGCGTTGCGTTGCGTTGTAAACGCAAGTAACTTAGCAACAGGGAATGGATTTGAAAGACAGGAAGTGAACTTCAAAGGTGTCAGTCTGCAGGCCCTGCTGGGGAGAGGTATTTACTTGAGACTTCTCTTGCGGAGCCAAAGTTAAAGATGCCAAAGGCCCCAAAAGACATGGATGTCTCCAAATTAATCAGCATGGTGAAGGAGTGGCCATGTATTTGGGATAGTAGGTCTGATGAATATCTGGACCGTTACAAGAAAGAAGGCGCTTGGACCGAAATTGTGAAAGAAATGTTTTCCACAGTTTGGGACAGTAGGAATGCCCACAGACGAGAGAGGCTTGGTAAGTAAAAATTGGATAATGTATACATGTGTGATTATATCTGTCCTCCCTTTTAGCATAGCACATGGCATGTATCCTCTGCAATTTGTTATTTTGTGGTAATTTGTTTTTAATTTCCATTTTTATTACTAGTTTCTGAAGTAAAGAGTCGCTGGAGGAGCTGCCGGGACCAATTTCGTAAGGGAATTCTGCAAGGATGCAGTGGCTCCGGCACTTCGAGGAAAAGGCCATATCGGTATAAGGACCAATTGATGTTCCTGCGGCCATTAATAGAGCAGTGTCCGTAAGTAAATTATAACCAATGAAGACAACCTATTTATCAGTACACACTGTATGTGCACTATGTGGGTAATGTAATTTGTACCAATGTGTGAATTAGAAATGTCATAGTTGGCCCTAGCAAACAATCTGAAAATATTGCAAGTGCAATTGGATTATTTGCAAAGGCCATCTATAGCACTTCTAAGTTCCATAATGTAGCTGCATGACGACATATGTAATATGTTGCTTCATTAAACATGACCTGTCAGTACTCCTGACCTGGCGTTTAAATTTGCTTTTTGTGTTCCCCATGTCATCAAAATTCTTGAGCATATATTCTTAAAACTCTTTATGTAGTGTCGTTGCTTTATTATTCCTTCTAGAAGTTAGAAATAAATGGTATCTGCAGTTTTTTAGAAATGATGATCTATCTTTTGTATAGATCCTCAGCATCTGATCGGCGGTGGTCCTGGGTGTAAGACCCCCGCTGATCAGATGGTGATGATCTATACAAAAGATAGATAATCAGTTTGAACAGCAGAACCCCTTTAAATGGCTATTTTACACTTAAATAATTATGAAAGGGTACAGAGGGGTGTTACCAAGTAGTGGTGGTGTATCTGCACACACTCATTCTATCCAATCAGTGCTGCCATGTTTAGGTGTGCATGTACACAACCCCAATGGTAATAGCAATTCATTCATAAATTCTCTTTTTCACATAATAAAGGAATGGCACAACTTTGAGCATTTCACAATCGAAGTTCCAGATATACTATTAAATGGGTAATACATGAAGTAATGAAAGAACACATGTTCGGAGTGTTGATCGGTCCTGTTTAAACCAGTGTTACTTTGGCAAAGTAATTTGCTGATGCTAGCAATATTATAATATTTATTTGGGTACATATTGGTAAGGTCATATATTAATTGACATTTTTTTTTTTTTTAAAAGAACGGAGGCCAACCTTGAGGAGGAGCCTGAACACAGTAGTGCTGAAGACTCCAGGACATGCAATGAGGAGCCTCCGGCATGTGAAGGTCCTGAACAAAGGGGTGAAGGGCTGACGACCTCCACCTGCTCTCAACCCCCAGACTCCGCTGGGCCCCCCCCAAGTTTGCCATTACGTGTCCGCCGCCGCAGAACACTGCGTCCTGCTGAGGCAGTTAGCCACCCCCCGGAAGATCATTTTGATCTTTATGTTAGAAGCCTAGCCCCTTTCTTGCGGAGTCTGCCCCCAGAACGTATATTTAGAACCCAATCTGCTATTGGGATAGTTCTGGAGGCTGCCACGCCACCAAATGAGCCTTGGGACTTTTTTGCTGCGCTAGAAAGTTGGCGCAGCAATGTCTACATGTCTGGTCCCCGCCACATTCAGGGTCCACAGGTGCACCAACAAATGACACAAAATAGGCACAATCATGGGCCCCTAAATCGCTCATATGGGCAGCCTGGCCCATCAGCCACAGTAGCTGGCCCCTCTCAGCTATCTGGAGCACTTGCCCAACCAACCTACCATGGGCAACAATTTCAGCCTCCCCCTTTTTCACCTAGCCGGTTTCTCAATTTGTAATGACTTGATGGTTTTTCTCTTTAACGTTTTAAAATGTTTGACATATGCAACAAAAAAAAAATAACTCTGTTGTTAAAATAAACTGAGTTTTATTTTCTGCTAATTTATTGTTTTTTCTCTTTATTAAACACATTAAATATAAAAATTTAGGTATCACACACACATATAACACTTTAATAATTGTACTATTTTATTAATAATTAATATAAACTACATACACGTAATTATATAAAAAATATTTTGAAATGATTTATACACACAAACATATAAATAGATGCAAACGAAAGAAAATTAACATTGGGCATTTCGGATTTGATAAAACATTTCTTCATATACAAATTCTATTCAATTTTAGGTCCATAGGCAAAAAACATTACATACTGAGGCAAAAAAAAACAAAAAAAAAAAAACACAAGCAATTAAAAAAAAAATTATGACATTTCATTAAAATAATCGATGCTGGGGGTTTATATATCTGTAGGTATTAAAAAGGTGAATAAAGAGAATAGTTCAGGTTTTGTTCACGCGCGTGAAAAACGCATGCCATCCACATGTCACACGCGCGTGAGAAACGCAACAACGCGACACAATCGTATACAAAACTGAAGCACTCGCAGGCAAAATCACACGATTTTCCCTGAGCATACCCTGAACGCATCCGGCCAAAAAACATGACGCTCGTGTGAAAGAGGCCTAAGCCTTGTAACAACCCCAAAAAATTAAATATCATTCCCAAAATGATCCAAACATGAAGTAGACATATGGGGAATGTAACGTAATAACTATTTTTTGAGGTATTACTATGTATTATAAAAGTAGAGAAATTTAAACTTGGAAATTTGCAATTTTTTACTTCATTTTTGGTAAATTTTGATTTTTTTTTACTTCATTTTACCAGTGTCATGAAGTACAATATGTGACGAAAAAACTATCTCAGAATGGCCTGGATAAGTCAAAGCGTTTAAAGTTATCAGCACTTAAAGTGACATTGGTCAGATTTGCAAAAAATTTGAAATAGGGCTGAGTCTTTAAGGGGTTAAAGGGGTTGTCTCATCATGGTCAATGGGGCATATCGCTAGGATATGCCCCCATTGTCTTATAGGTGCGGGTCCCACCGCTGGGCCCCGCACCTATATCCAAAACGGAGCCCCGTAATTGAAGGAGGGCGCACTGCGCATGCACAGCCGTCCTCCATTAATTTTCTATGAGACCGTCGAAAATAGCCGAGCGCTGTAAATATCGCGCTGTTCAGTATTCGGTGCAGGCGCAGTGAGGAAGCTGGCAGCCGGCGAGCGGCCTTTACTGTAGGCCAGCGGCGGCATGAAGTGCATGGCGTCATAGCAACCAATGACGCCGTGCGCTCCTGCTTTCAACAGGATGCCAGGCCGTGTTACCACGGACCGCTCTCGGCCGAGCAACACGGCCGTGTGCATTCGGCCTTAGATAAAGTGTTTAGGTTAATATCTGACTATCATTATCTCACATGCGCTAATTCTGAAATATACCCATAAAACTTCTTGATTACTGTGGAAATATAGTCAGATTACAGCTAGATGTTGCACCCCTCGTCTATGTGGAAGGTGACTCAAAACCCTGGGTGTCCAATGTCACGGCTCACAAATTATACAAATTGTATCCAGAATGAGAAACTACACTCAGAAGGCTGAAAATCAAATTAGGTTTATTGAGCATTGTGAGAGATGAGAATCCATTTTGTATAAACATGTCCTCCATCTTGGACATATGTGGAAAAATGAATTAGCCAGCTATGAAGACATGGCAGTTTCTGTGTATAGATCGCTACAAGGCCAAGGTAAGCAGCTCGGACATACAAGACAGAGTTATGGTCTTTCTGAGTTTCGGGATGCCCTGCTAATGAGAACTAACTGAGATAAGATGCTGCAGAAACGTTTTAATTATTAGAAGTTTTTAACCATTTTATACTAATTCTGTTAGCATGAAGTATTGCCTTTTATGAATAACCAATCAAATCATTAGTTTCGCTTTCCACCCCTTTGGTGGTGTGCCAGATTTGTCTATGCTTATCTGTAGTGCAGGGGCGTAGCGTGGGGGGGGGCCGGAGGGGCCGTTGCCCCGGGCGCCAAATTGCAGGGGGCGCCAGGCAGCCGAAATTTCAATGAGGGCTACGGGAGCCTATGGCTCCCGTCCCCTCCGTTATGCCCCATAGGCTTCAGGCCTAGTGGCCTGAAGCCTATAAGGCAGTAGAGCGATGCAGGACTCGGTCACGATAACCTCACTGTGACCTCCTGCGTCGGGTCTCGCGAGATGACGCGATGACGCGGCGCAGGAAGGCACAGTGAGGCATTCGTGACCGCCTGCGGCGGGAACAAGCAGGGATGGAGATGGGTAAGTATTTTTTTTTTATGTTACCTTTCCTAATTGCAGTGCAGAGGCTCTGGGGGCAGTATGGGGGGTGGGAGAGGACTGGAGCAGAAAGGCTATGGCATTGGCATAGTAATAAGAGGGGGACATTATATTAGCAAAGAGGGTGCCAGTACATTAATAACAAAGAGGGGGCCAGTACATTAGCAAAGAGGGGGCCAGTACATTAATAACAAAGAGGGGGACATTACATTAGCAAAGAGGGGGCCAGTACATTATTAATAAAAAGGGGGGCATTATATTAATAATAAAGAGGGGGCCAGTACATTACTATTAATGTAATGACCCCCTCTTCATTATTAATGTAATGACCCCCTCTTTATTATTAATGTAATGACCCCCTCTTTGTTATTAATGTAATGACCCCCTCTTTATTAATATAATGACCCCCCTCTTTATTATTAATATAATGACCCCCTCTTTGTTATTAATGTAATTGCCCCCTCTTTGTTATTAATGTCATGACCCCCTCTTTATTATTAATGTAATGACCCCCTCTTTGTTATTAATGTAATGGCCCCTCTTTGCTAATATAATGGCCCCCTCTTTATTATTAATGCAATGGCCCCCTCGTTGTTATTAATATAATGGCCCCCTCTTTATTATTAATGTAATGGCCCCTCTTTATTATTAATGTACTGGCCCCCTCTTTGCTAATATAATGGCCCCCTCTTTATTATTAATGTAATGGCCCCTCTTTATTATTAATGTACTGGCCCCCTCTTTGCTAATATAATGGCCCCCTCTTTATTATTAATGTAATGGCCCCTCTTTATTATTAATCTACTGGCCCCCTCTTTGCTAATATAATGGCCCCCTCTTTATTATTAATGTAATGGCCCCTCTTTGTTATTAATATAATGACCCCCTCTTTATTATTAATGTAATGGCCCCTCTTTGTTATTAATGTCATGACCCCCTCTTTATTATTAATATAATGACCCCCTCTTTATTATTAATGTAATGGCCCCTCTTTGCTAATATAATGTTCCCCTCTTTTTATTAATGTAATGGCCCCCTCGTTGTTATTAATATAATGGCCCCCTCTTTATTATTAATATAATGGCCCCCTCTTTATTATTAATGTAATGGCCCCTCTTTATTATTAATGTACTGGCCCCCTCTTTGTTATTAAAGAGGGGGCCAGTACATTAATAATAAAGAGGGGGCCATTATAATATACAGGGGGAATAATATTATGGGGAATGAAAGCTATCTGTCTGGCTCTAGCTCAGTATTGGGGGGCAGCAGGTGTTGAGACACCAGGAAGGAGAGCATGATAGTAAAGTGAGGAACCTAAATTTTTTTCGGTGAAACTCTGCAGAGACGAGAAGCGGCTGAAAGAAGTTATCATGGCGGTCTTATCTCTGAATGAAGACGTCGAGGAGAGTCTACATCACAGGAGACGTCACTGGATGTAACAGGTATGGTGCGGTATTCTACTGTAATAATAATGTCCATCCACATATCTGTTTCACAGTAGGGTTGGGGGAGGAGATTGAGAATATGGCCCACCCTGCCGCATTCTGGCCCCAGACTTCAGGTCACACTGTGTGTGTTCTGAATTCTGGGGGCCTGGGGTAGGCGCGGGGGGGGGGGGGGGGGCGCAATTTTTGGCTTGCCCCGGGTGCTGGCAACCCACGCTACGCCACTGCTGTAGTGTTATAAAGATGTATACTTGTATGGAATAATCTGAGAGAGAACTTGATTCAGCGGTGTGTCTGTGTCAGCTCCCTCTGAGCACCCATACACAAAACTTCACAGTATCACCAGAATACAAAACCGGAAGCAATGTTGTAGGCGCGGACATTGCAGCGGCTAGCGGTGTAATTACAGCCCCGCCATCCCCATTCACTTCAGTTAGACTCTGTTTGCTCCTTCCCATTGAAGTGAATAGGTTTGGCTTCTTGTAATTACAACTGCTCGCCACTGCAATTTTTGCCCCCCACCCGCTTTTGGCCCACAATAAGGTCTCATGCACACAGCCGTTGGCATATTGCGGCCTGCAAACAGCAGGTCCGCAATATGCGGGCACCGACCGTGTGCTCCCCGCATCACGAATGCGGACACATTCACTTGGAACTCCACTACGGAGTGCTTCCGTGGTGTTTCTGTCCGTGCCTCTGCACCGCAATAAAATAGAATTTGTTCTATTTTTTTGCGGTGCGGACGAATGACAAACCCATTCAAGTTGATCCGTCCCGGCCGCTGCCTGTGCATTGGGGACAGCAAATTGCGGTCCTCAATGCACGGAACGGCCATGTGCATGAGGCCTAAGGGCTCATTCAGACAGCCATATGAATGAGTCTGCATTCGTTCTGCAATTTTGCGGAACTGGTGCGGATCCATTCATTTCAATGGGGCTGCAAAAGATTCAGACAGCACACCATGGTCTATCCGCATCCGTGGTTCCGTTTCCGCCAAAAAAAAAAAAACAGAGCATATCCTATTCCACGTCCTCAATCGAGGACAAGAATAGGCATTTTCTATAATAGTTGCGACCATGTGCGGATCCGCAAATGGGCCGGTCGTGTAAATGCGCCCTAAGGGTGGGTTCACATCAGCGTTATGTATTCCGTTATGGATTTCTGTTCTAACATGGTTATAACAGAAAATAACGGAATCCATAAGACGGAAGTCAAAACGGAAGCCTTTAAGAGGCATTCCGGTTTAATCCTTCATAATACAAGTCTATGGGCAGCATAACGGATCCATTTATGCAGGAGTCCAGTCCTGCATAACGGAAACCAGGACGGAGCCGTTCTGCTGCCCATAGACTTGTATTATGACGGAATGCAAAATGGAAGCCTTTAAGAGGCATTCCGTCTTAATAGAAGTCTATGGGAATCATAACGGATCCATTGCCGCTATGCAGAACGGAGAAAAAAGTACTGGCGACAGGACTTTGTTTTCCGTCTTGCATAACGGGAACCAGACGGATCCGTTATGATTCCCATAGACTTCTATTATGATGGAATGCCTCTTAAAGGCTTCCGTTTTGACTCCCATCTTATGGATTCCGTGCCATAACGGAATACATAACGCTAGTGTGAACCCACCCTGAGGGAAATGAAACTGGAGTGTGAACTCGGCCTGATTAATGCCATTTGCTGGAGTGACACGGCCCCTGGACCTGCTCTGCACGGGTTCTCCTCCTATGGGGAGGCAGCCAGTGAGCGGTCTGCTGTGGGCGCGGAGCCCTCGCTGCCATGGTTACAGGTGTCTGTAGCGCACCAAGCTGGAGCCACGGCACGGTCGGCTCGTAAATGTTTTATTGGGGGGCGTGTCCGGAGGAGACCTCGCTGCTCATTGGCCGGACGGCGAGGGGCGGCGCTAAGTAAACCAGATCCCGGCAGTGTTCAGACTATGAGAAGCCCGGGGTAGCCTCTGACGGTTCACCTGCCCAGCAGCGAGTGTGAGGGGCTGCAGCGAGAGCCTGCCGGAGGAAGGAACCCCCGCCCGTCACCGGCCAGCCGAGGAAACATGGCGTTTGTGAGCAATGGACTAGCGGGCGAGGCGGCTGAGGTATGTGCGGGAGCAGGCTCTGACTCCATATATGTGTGGGTGTTCTGTTACCGTGACACATGTCACCTATTCCCCTCATAGTGACGCTGCCCTGTGTGTGAGTCATGCTAACAGGTGTAGTGGATGCGGTTACTATGGCGACGGCAGACTCCTGTCCTGAAGATGGCCATGTTCATGACCTGGAAGATGACTTATACCTTTAGTAATGGAGAGCAGGTCCCCCAGCATCTGATTCCATGGTCACAGAGCCTGCTGCCATTGTAATCCTATCCTTTTGAAGTCAGTGTTGAGGATCATGGTGTGACCTTCCGGCGCCTGTCCCTTCTGTAGGGTGCCCTAAAGTGTATAGCCTTCCTATGACCCACAGAAAGAGAGTGGACGCTGGCCATAAGAGCTGCCAATCCGACAGGGATCTTCCATGTTACAAATGGCCGCCAGTATTTCTTTCCAGTAACATAAATGATCATGGCTGTCAGACTGCTCCACATGGATGGTTAAATAAGAGGCGCCTTACTGCGCACACCGCCAGCTCCACAGGTGTACACTGACGTGTATACCGCCCAGCTGCTCCTCCAGATCTCGCAGGGGATGGAGATGTCGTGTCTAATCATCTGGGAGCAGTTTTTCCTCTGATGATGGGAGATGTCAGGGCGGTCTGTCTGCCTGCCCTGCTCTGGGATGGAATCGCTGATTCTTTTTCACTTTTCTAGTTTTCAGCCATGTGTATAAATAAACCAGGGGGGGCGCATACAAAACGCATTACGTAGAAGCAGTGGGCGACGCTGCTGCTCTCTTCTGAAGAACACGGATCTATTTTCTATTTCACCAAAGCCATAAGGAAAATCAAACTAAATGTTCTTCACTGACAGAGTGTTTTCAGTATCTCTGCTGTCATTGAATGGAAGCTTGACTGCTGATTAATATAAATATACAGCGTCTGACTGGGCTGCCAAGGGCTATCAGTAAAATGTATTTTGGTGGCCCACCGTACGGATACATTCCAATATTACCTGCTCACACAGCAGCAGGACGCTACCAGATGATTGAATACGGGGGTCCCTGCAGGGACTTTGAGAAGAGAACACTGGTAGCTTTGCTGTACACCTAGAAGTCATCTCAGCTCTGGGTTCACATCCGCAGCAAGGGTCTCGCGATCCACATCACTTTGAGTAAACGGATCACCTCTCCAGATGGGCAAGCAGTGGTATTGAAAATAGAAGTTTGTTCAGATAAAATCCATTGTACACTATTTAGTGTTTAAACAATTGTATTAAAGAAAAAAAAAAAATAGCTACTACCGAGGCTGGATCCAGTCTAAGGTATCTTATTTAGGATAGCGAAGAGGGGGGGACCAGCCCCTACCTGAGCTACACAGGATCTACGGACTGTTAATTGCTATCCGGTATAAAAATGCCTCCTACTGGATCGAACGCAGGCACAAGGGATTTCCTTTTTTTTTTATATAAAAATGCCTCACTAAACACTTGTAAACCACACCAGAATTTTATGGCTTTTTTTTTTGCCAAAAAAGACTGTGTATGGCAGCGCCCTTAGGCAGCCTGCCCATGTTACAGATTACATGGCTTTTTTTTTTTTTCCATGCAGATTTTTCATACGGAAAAACCGCAGCTTAATAGAGTACCATCAAAGTAAAGGAGATGAGACACATCTCACATGCGCTCTGCGCGGATTTTGAAATCCACAGCATGCAATTGTTTCTGCACTGAAAAGTGTGAGATTGGGGCAAAACTGCAACAAATTCCACAAGTAATACATGCAGATTGTGGTGCGGAAACACTGAAGGAAATTCTGTTTGTAACCGTGCACCCAAGCGTACGTTTGCACAAAAAACTCCTCAGCATTAGGGCTCGTTCACACGACCGTATGTCTTTTTCAGTGTTTTGTGGGCCGTTTTTCCCGGATCCGTTTTCCCGTTATTGGTGTGTGTGTTTAATTTTTTATTTTTTCCAATAGTGTTTCCGGTTCCGTTTTTCTGGCGTATAAAGTAATTACACTGTGCATAACCTTTTCAATAGCTGGTTCCACAAAAAACTGAACGGATACGGAAGACATATGGAGTACATTCTGTATGTGTTCTGTTTTTTTTTTTTTTTTTGCGGACCCATTGACTTCAATGGAGCCGCGGAATGTGATTTGCGGGCAATAATAGGACATGTTCTATCTTTCAACGGAACGGAAATACAAAAACGGAATGCATACGGAGTACATTCCACTTTTTTTTTTTTTTTTTTTTTTGGTTGGCGGAACCATTGAAATGAATGGTACCATATATGGAACGCGAAAAACGGCCCGTATACAGAACGCAAAAAACGTTAGTGTGAACAAGCCCTAAGGCTACCTGCACAGTGTTTTTCCAGCATGGATTTTTATGGAGAAGAAAAGTAGAGTAATGGCTCATTCACACAAAGGTGTGCTGCCCGTTGCCATATTGCAGACTGCATTTGTGGATGCGCAATACACGGGCACTGTTCCGTGTGCATTCTGCATCACGGATGCGGACCCATTCACTTCAATGGGTCCACAAATCCAGAGATGCGGAATGGAACACTATGGAGTGCTTTCTGGGGTTCTGTGCCTCCGCACACCGCAAAAAGATTGCGCTATCTTTTTGCGGTGTGCGATCTTTTTGCGGAACGGACGGATTGCGGACCCATTCAAGTGAATGGGTCTGCGATCCCCATGCGGCTACCCCACGGTCCACAACACAGGCTTCACACGGTCAGGTGAACAGGCCCTAATACAGTAACAGGAAAGTGAGATTTGACAAATGTCATGTACACTGTATATTTTCTGTGTAGATTTTGAAATGCGCAGCATGTCAATGGTTTCTGTGGATTTTGGTGCACATTTGGAACGGAAACGCACGAAAATTCTGTTTGTATATACGTGTCTGTGTGCGGTGTTATTAGGGTATGGACACTGTCAGATTTCCTCATGCAGTTTGGAAGCCAATATCGGGAATGGGTCATAAAAGGAGAGAAAGTATAAAGGACAGATACAACTTCTCCTGGTCTTGGCCTCAAAAAAAGGCATCAATAAACCTGATGGTGGGGCCGCTTAGGGTGCCACACTTAGGAGATACAGGTGGCTTGTACAGGCGCTCCGCCTCATCAGGGCTATTTTATATGGTGCCTTTCAATAAAGTTAAAGGGTGTTATCCTATGATTAACATAAAAAAAAAAAAAAAATCTGACATCATATAGTATATGAAAATCTTTCTAGCACAGCTAGAACTGGCCCTGTACTTCACATGGATCCAGAGATCTCCCCATTCAATGATCAGCTAGATTTATATCAAGCTGGCCGCTCAAGGGGAGTGTCTTTTCTGCTGCAGCTAAGGGGCGTGTCTCAGCTCTGCCTATCACAGCTCAGGGGGCGTGTCTCAGCTCAGGAGGCAGCTAAGGATGAAACTGAGCATGTGCGGCCATCTCATTGAGCAGGACAAAGAAATAAAACAGCAGGTAGTGCTATACAGATACATTTTATTGAACAACTCAATAGCTATACTACATTTTTAATTAGATGATGTCGTTTCTGAAGAAACCACGGGCTGTTGGCTTGAAAATGCTAGAGCCCCAGGGGAACGGAGGATGGGATTGCTTAACAAAGCACAAGCAACCTTCTGGGCTATGGGCTGAAGAAGTGTGCAAAGTTTCAAAATTGTACTCCTAAAACTGTGGGAGAAGTAGCACTCTATCGAAAATCATAGAGAGAAATTTGATTGGTCGTTGGTGGCTCCACCCACTTTTTTTCTAACCTTGAAATGGAAACATCCAATGACCACACATATTTGACATCAATAATGTGAGAATGGCAGCATTTTTAGTTTTTGCCAATTAAATCTATCAAAAAAATCTGATTGGGTGTTTTTGGCTCCGCCCACTTTTTAAATTTGCATTCCCGTCACCCAGTATCTGAATGTACCAAGTTTGAAGATCCTGCCATTAACAGTGTAAGAATGGCAGCAATTTAAATATTCCCATTGAATAGCACTAGGTAACATTTGATTGGCTGTTTTAAGCTTCGCCCAGTTTTCCAAATTTTAAGCCGTCACCCAGTCATGGTCTGTGCCAAGATTGGGGTCTCTGGCTTTAAAACTGTGAGACTGGCAGCATTTGAAAGTTTTACATTCAAGTCAATAGGTGAAATCTGATTGGCTGTTTTAGACTCCACCCACTTCCCCAACATTTTTAGAATTATTGCATTTAATGTGTAAAAATGGCAGCAGTTTTATTGTGAAATTTGATTGGTTGGTGGCTCCACCCACTTTTTCTAACTTTGAAGTGAAAACACCCAATGACCACATTTGTGATATTTGAGGTCTATAACCTCAATAATGTGAGAATGGCAGCATTTTTAGTTTTTCCCCTTTTAAATCAATCTGGTTGTTTTTGGCCCTGCCCACTTTTTAGATTTTTAATCCCAGTCCTCCAGTGACCAACTGTGCCAAGTTTGAGTACCCTGCCATTAACAGTCTAAGAGCAGCGGCAGTTTTACAATTTCCCATTTAAACAAATGGCTGAAATTTGATTGGCTGTTGTAGACTCCACCCACTTTTTATACATTTCAACCCCAGTGACCTATGGTGCCAAGTTTGGGTATTCTGGCTTAAATACTGTCAGAATGACAGCAATACAAATTTTCTCATTGAAGTCAATATGGAAAATCTGGTTGGTTGTTTGTGGCTCCGCCCACTTTTTAGAGTCCCCAAAATGTCACAGAAATTTTCAGGTTGACCCCATGACTAAGTGACCCAAGTTTGGCGAGTTTAACTTCAAAGCTGTACAAGTGGCAAAAGTTTACAATTTTACAGTGAAAGTCTATGACAAAAAGTGGGATCTTCAGGGGGCCGCCCCAGGGGCCCGCAGGGTGGGATCGGTTAACAAAGCACAAGCAACCTACTCGGGTATGTGCCGAACAAGTATGCCAAGTTTGGTAATTGTACTCCTACAACGGTGGGAGGAGTAGCATATAGAAAATAGCTACATTTTCGTTGGCCGTTGCTAGCTCCGCCCACTTTGGGTGTCCCCTCAAAATTCACCCTTTTTATCCTGGTTGAAACCAATAGTGGTCAGAGTTTGTGGAGTGTAGCTTCAAAACTGTGTGAGCGGGAGCGATTTTGAAATTTTTTCCTGTCAATGGCAAAAAAAGGGGTCTTCGGTGGTCCGCTGCAGGGGCCCGGAGGGTGGGATTGCTTATTAAAGCACAAGCAACTTGCCTCACTATAGGTCGAAGAAGTGTGGAAAGTTTGGCGTTTGTAACCCCAAAACTGTAGGAGGAGTAGCGTATAGAAAAAGGGGGCGGAGAAGAATAATAAAACGGAAGAGCGGTGCGTGACGGAAGAGCAGGATGCTACAGGCTTCTTCAAGCCAACGTAATATGCGGTTACAAAAGTATTCAGATCCAGGTGCTGTTTGGAAACTTTAGAATAGTTTTTTGTGGGAAAACCCCTTTAAGTGACAGAATTGTAAAAAGAAATCTCTTGTGTCGTTAGACCTTTTCGGAGGATTGACATTATAGTGAAATATACCAACATATGTCCATACACAAATAGAACAAATGTAAGTATGTGTATGAATAAACATTCATTAACCCCTTCAAGACCCTGCCAATTTTCACCTTCTGGACTCCTAATTTTACATATGACACGTGTCACTTTATGTGGTGATAACTTTAAAACGCTTTTGCTTATCCAGGCTAATCTGAGATTGTTTTCTCGTGACACATTGTACTTCATGACACTGGTAAAATTGAGTCAAAATATTTTATTTATAAAAAAAAAAAAAAATACCAAATTTACAAAATTGTGAAAATTTCACAATTTTCTAAATTTTAATTTTCTCTGCTTTCAAAACAGATAGTGATACCTCCTAAAATAGTTATTACTTTACATTTCCCATATGTCTACTTCATGTTAGGATCACTTTGTAAATGACAATTTCTTTTTTTGGGATGTTAGAAGGCTTCAGTTTAGAAGCAAATCTTAAAGTGTAACGGCCATTTCACTACCAAAAATTTAAATTCCTAACCTATGTGATGCTGAAGGCAAGATATTTATGAAGCTGCATTTTTCAGCTAATTTTATCTTTCTGATGTCTGTATTCAGTCCTTAGCAACCATATTTCTCTGTACCTCTATTTTAGCAACTTCCTAAGATGTCCTCTGCTGCTCTTCCTGTGATGATCTTTGCCTTTCCTTGAGGCCATCCTGTATTTTCCTCACTTCCCATAAGCCCTTGCTCTCCTCACATGAACTAGCAGGAGCAATCACAATGCAGATAACTCCCCACAGTACCCAGAGCAGTGTGTATCCTCACATACAGCTAACCAGAGACAAGCCCTGCAATTACATTTAATCAGTAAGCATTTCTTTTAACCCCTTAACAGCCAGCTGTCCCTCATTTCTCTTCCAGACTGACGGAGGGGGGCTGCTTATATCTCTGGTTTGGTACCATATGGGCTTTGTACTGTCTGAAAGCTGACATTCCAAGCTTTCAGACAATACCAGAATTACATAAATCTGTTCAGTACATTTTTTTTGATCGCTTGGTATTACACTTTTTGTGATTTTTGTTTTTTACACTGTTTTTAATTTTTTTTACAGTGTTCACTCGAGGGGTTAGGTCATGTGATATTTTTATACAGCAGGCTTTTACGGACGCGGTGATACCTATTTGTATACTTTTTTAGTATACCGCATTTTTGAAACAAAAAAATCATGTTTTAGTCTCTCTAGGGGAGTAGCTATAGGGGATGCAGAGGTAGCAGTCGCTACTTGGCCCTTGTTCCACATAAGAAGACACCAGTATTATAGAAAGTGCATGCTGGGAGGGCTCTGTTATAGATTTTGGCCCAGAATCTTCAGGTTACACCTCCGACTGGAGGGAAGAGGTTAGGTGAAAGAATTTGGCATTGGGGTGGGGGGGCATTACAATTTTTGCCTCAGATAGCATGAAGTCTATGTGCTCCCCTGCCCTTTGCCACAAAGCACTGAGGGAAGGGGGGCCCAAGCTGAACTCTTGCACCAGGGCCCATGAGCCTTAACTACGCCCCCGAGTGTCTCCATGGTCTGAGAGCCATAGTGTTGTGTTTTTATTTTATTTATTTTTTTACTTGAAACTTTAATTTGTTTATTATATCCGCAATGCACGGGCACCGACCGTGGGCCAGCCACATGCGGATCACGAAACCATTCACTTCAATGGCGTCCGCGATCCATCTGTTCCGCAAAAATATAGAACAAGATCTCCTGGGCTTCCGTAGCTGGCAGGCTCCGATGCCTGTGTAAAGCATTGGATCTGCCATGGCAACCATCAGCCCACTACCAGCACAGCGTGGGGGGCCGATGGAGTCAGAGGGATCCCCCTCCCTCTGTAAACTTTGCACATGCCACGGTCAGCGCTGACCGCAGCATGTGAAAGGGTTAATCCGCCGGCATCACCGCATATAGCGATGCAGCAGGGGCCCGGCTATTAGTAATAGCCGGTTCCGTGCTGCTGATCGGGCGTGTGCAGCTCTTGATCCCATAACGTACGCGCACGTGAGGATGCGGTGCAGCACCACATTCCCCCATGTACATGTATGTGATTTTGCGTGAAGGGGTTAAAGGGCATCTGTCAGCAGATTTGTAGCTATAGAACTAACTGACCTATTACATGTGCACTTGGCAGCTGAAGGCATCTTTGCTGGATTCAAGTTCATACCTGCCTGCTATACTGAAATGAGCCTCTAGGAAAAAACAAAGGCGTTGCCGTTACACCTAGAGGATCTGCTCTCTATACAGTTTCCACGTCCTCTGCACTTTGATAGAGCAGGGCAGTAAAAATGTCATCACATCTGGTGCTGTGAATCAGGGTGGAGAGGATGCAGCAGTTGTATAGAGAGCGGAGCATCTAGGTGTAATAGTAACGCCCCCGTTGCTCCTAGAAGCTCATTGGCATATAATAAAACATAATTTTTCTCAGCAATGCGGGCACATATGAACATGGGACTAACACAGATGCCTTAAGCTGCCAAGTGCACATGTAACAGGTCAGCCAGTTTCATAGGTACACACTCATTCTGTCAGGAGGAATCCCGGCCGGGTTTCCACGGTCCGCTCTCGGCCGCGGAACACGGCCGTGTGCATGAGGCCTTAGGATGGGGAAAAAAGGAAAAAGGTCTAGTCATTCTGGAGCATCGAACACCAGGTCCCATTGCTTCCGAACTCGGTCGAATTTATTCACCGAGGCGAGCAAAGTGGCCGACAAATGCTCGAGGCGTCTGACTTCCAGTATGCTAGTGATGAGTTCAGCCCGCGACGGGCAGTCTGTCCGTTTCCAAAATCTAGCGAGTGAACGCCTGGCCGCAGTCAGAACGTAATAAATATTTTATGAGGTATCCCCTTCTGTTTTAAAACCAGCTCACAGCCTGGGAGAAAAAAAACCTCAGAGGCTGTGAGCTATGCGCTGCGATTGGCCAGCGCTGCAGCCTAGGAGGAGGAGACTCCCACAGGACAAGGGCAGACTCCGCCTACTATAACCAAGAGTCCTGAGTCTCCGCCTACTATAACTTACAGAGCGAAGATACCGCAGGACATAACGGGAGAACGGAGCGGCACCCAGGGATAATAGTAAGTGCAGTGAGATCCCTGGGCGCAGCTGTATGTGTCAGCATACTTAGTTCACAATGTTTTTCCAGGTGAAAGGTCCTCTTTAACCACCTCCGGACCGCCTAACGCACGGATGCGTCCGGAAGGTGGTTGATTCATTCCTCCTGGACGCATCCGTGCGTCATCTCGCGATAGCCGAAATTTCCTGTGAACGCGCGCACACAGGGGCGCGCGTTCACAGGAATGGAAGGTAAGCGAGTGGATCTCCAGCCTGCCAGCGGCGATCGTTCGCTGGCAGGCTGGAGATGTGATTTATTTATTTATTTTTTTAAACCCCTAACAGGTATATTAGACGCTGTTTTGATAACGGCGTCTAATATACCTGCTACCTGGTCCTCTGGTGGTCCCTTTTGTTTGGATCGACCACCAGAGGACACGGGCAGCTCAGTAAAGTACCACAAAACGCTACACTACACCCCCCCCTGTCACCTATTAACCCCTTATGAACCCCTGATCACCCCATATAGACTCCCTGATCACCCCCCTGTCATTGATCACCCCCGTCAGGCTCCATTCAGAGGTCCGTATGATTTTTACGGATCCACGGATTCATGGATCGGATCCGCAAAACGCATACGGACGTCTGAATGGAGCCTTACAGGGGGGTGATCACCTCATATACACTCCCTGATCACCCCCCTGTCATTGATCACCCCCCTGTAAGGCTCCATTCAGATGTCCGTATGTGTTTTGCGGATCCGATCCGTGGATCCGTAAAAATCATACGGACGTCTGAACGGAGCCTTACAGGGGGGTGATCAATGACAGGGGGGTGATCAGGGAGTCTATATGGGTGATCACCCCCCTGTCATTGATCACCCCCTGTAAGGCTACATTCAGACATTTTTTTTGGGCCCAAGTTAGCGGAATTTTTATTTTTTATTTTTTTTCCTTACAAAGTCTCATATTCCACTAACTTGTGTCAAAAAAACTCACATCTCACATGAACTCACCATACCCCTCACGGAATCCAAATGCGTAAATTTTTTTAGACATTTATATTCCAGACTTCTTCTCACGCTTTAGGGCCCCTAAAATGCCAGGGCAGTATAAATACCCCATTTCAGAAAGAAGACACCCCAAGGTATTCCGTGAGGGGCATATTGAGTCCATGAAAGATTGAAATTTTTGTCCCAAGTTAGCGGAAAGTGAGACTTTGTGAGAAAATACCAAAAAAATCAATTTCCGCTAACTTGTGCCAAAAAAATAAAATTCTAGGAACTCGCCATGCCCCTCATTGAATACCTTGGGGTGTCTTCTTTCCAAAGTGGGGTCACATGTGGGGTATTTATACTGCCCTGGCATTTTAAGGGGCCCGAAAGCGTGAGAAGAAGTCTGGGATCCAAATGTCTAAAAATGCCCTCCTAAAAGGAATTTGGGCCGCTTTGCACATCTAGGCTGCAAAAAAGTGTCACACATGTGGTATCGCCGTACTCAGGAGAAGTTGGGGAATGTGTTTTGGGGTGTCATTTTACATATACCCATGCTGGGTGAGAGAAATATCTTGGTCAAATGCCAACTTTGTATAAAAAAAATGAGAAAAGTTGTCTTTTGCCAAGATATTTCTCTCACCCAGCATGGGTATATGTAAAATGACACCCCAAAACACATTCCCCAACTTCTCCTGAGTACGGCGATACCACATGTGTGACACTTTTTTGCCGCCTAGGTGGGCAAAGGGGCACACATTCCAAAGAGCACCTTTAGGATTTTACTTTTTTTTTTTTTTTTTTTTTTTTTTTTTTTTTTTTACACATTTTGATTTCAAACTACTTACCACACATTAGGGCCCCTAGAATGCCAGGGCAGTATAACTACCCCACAAGTGACCCCATTTTGGAAAGAAGACACCCCAAGGTATTCCGTGAGGGGCATGGAGAGTTCCTAGAATTTTTTATTTTTTGTCACAAGTTAGTGGAATATGAGACTTTGTAAGAAAAAAAAAAAAAAAAAGAAATCATCATTTTCCGCTAACTTGTGACAAAAAATAAAAAGTTCTATGAACTCACTATGCCCATCAGCGAATACCTTAGGGTGTCTACTTTCCGAAATGGGGTCATTTGTGGGTTTTTTCCACTGTCTGGGCATTGTAGAACCTCAGGAAACATGACAGGTGCTCAGAAAGTCAGAGCTGCTTCAAAAAGCGGAAATTCACATTTTTGGACCATAGTTTGTAAACGCTATAACTTTTACCCAAACATTTTATTTTTATTTTTTTTATCAAAGACATTTAGAACAATAAATTTAGCGAAAAATTTATATATGGATGTCGGGGTTTTTTGCAATATTTTACAACTGTAAGTGAAAAATGTCATTTTTTTTGCAAAAAAATCGTTAAATTTCGATTAATAACAAAAAAAAGTAAAAGTGTCAGCAGCAATGAAATACCACCAAATGAAAGCTCTATTAGTGAGAAGAAAAGGAGGTAAAATTAATTTGGGTGGTAAGTTGTATGACCGAGCGATAAACGGTGAAAGTAGTGTAGTGCCGAAGTGTAAAAAGTGCTCTGGTCATTAAGGGGGTTTCAGCTAGCGGGGTTGAAGTGGTTAAGGTCCCATTCACATGGTGGGTTTTACTGTGAAATTTTGGTGTGGACAGCCACGTCCTTTCTGTCTCCCATACATCTCAATAGGAGCCAGCGCTGAGTAGCGGCTTATAGCCATGGCTACGCCAAGAAGAGACATGTCTGTTCTTGGCCCGGCCGTAGCTTTAAGCCGCCGCTACTTAATTCTCAGCGCTACCTCCCATTAAGATGTATGAGAGGCAGAAAGGATGCAGCCAATGACAGGTTTTTGGTAGATTTTCGGTGAGGCTGTCTGTAGCAAAATTCTGCTGTAAGGCTGGGTTCAGACCTGAGCGTTTTACATCGCGTTCCTACGCGCTGTAAAACGCTCAATAGGCAAGAACCAATGATTCCCTATGGGAATGGTTCTCACCTGAGCGTTTTACAGCGAGAACGATCGTGCTGTAAAACGCCCGACGCCCCAAAAAGTACAGGAGCTTCTTTGGGGCGTCTTGTCGCGGGTTCCCGTACATAGACTTTAGGGAATGCGTTTGCATACTACCGGAGCCGCGTATGTGAGACGCCCGGAGAATCGCGCATACACAGCGCTCAGGTCAGGACGCTCAGGTCTGAACCCAGCGTAAGGGTCAGTTCACATAGAGTTTTTGGCTCTGATTTTGGAGCGTTTCTGCCTCAAAATATGCTCCAAAAAAATACCAAAACAGCCTTCCATTCATTACAATGGGAAACAGCAATATTTTTTTTTTTTTTTTTTTTTTTTTTAATTTTTTTTTACACACGGCACTAAATTTGCCATTAAAATGGGAAAAAAATATCTCCAAGTAAGTCCATGCGTAGTAGTGTGGCTCCTAGTTATTGTCAAACTACAAATCCCAGCATGTATCTAGTTAGTTGCAGGCTGGAAGTTGTAGTCTCACAAAAGCTAGAGAGACGATTGGCAAAGCTGCCCACTATGCATGGCTGACAACAGTTGTAAAGAACATGTCTGATGCTTCTCTACCCAGGCAGTGGGGTCCTGCTTCTTCTCAGGGGTGGACAGACCAGGCAGCTCTTCTTTTCAAGTTGAGCTGTATGCAGTGATATGTAGTTCACCAGTTTGGCCTCATAGGTATACTATGCAGTTGATACTGCGTGAGGCCTGCCGCCTTGGGTTACCATGCTGATGGTGAAGGCGCTTACTAAAAAGGTAGCATCCATAAATGTGTTATGTCAATGGTATGGAAAACGTGTGTGGAAATACTCCTCAGCATTGAGAGTGCAAGGACGTGCTTCTAATTTATGCAGCTCAAGGAGGTAGCAGGTGTCGCTAAAATCTGCAAATGATCGTTTTTTTTTTTAAGCGCCTCACTCCAGTTTGTGGCATGTGGAAGAGGCATTAAAGCCAGATTAAAAGCCAAGTTGTTTTTTATTTTTATTTTTTGTCACATTAAACCTCAAAAATCAGATCAAGTTGTGTGGGTGATTGTTGGAGGTCTCCTGTTTGACAGCAAGAGGTGCACATAGTGATCCATTCTTTCCTGAAAGTGAAATTGGATGTTACAATGTCTACATGCAAACAGTGTCTACACAAACCGGGGTAATTGTCAGTGCAGAGAGTACTGGCTTAACTGTGTGTGAGGCATGTCAGGATTTAGGGGTAGTATCTCTCCTTGGGGAGAGAACGCCTTACCCCTTGACTAAAGATTTCTAGTTGAACCATATTTACCTGCAGATTGTTCAAAAGTTTACATATCTGGACGTCACTTTCTCCTCACCTGTTAAAGTTATTCCCTAGGGCAGTGATGGCGAACCTTTTACAGGCTGAGTGCCCAAACTGTAACCCAAAACCCACTTATTTATTGCACAGTGCCAACACGGCAATTTACCCTGAATACTACAGTCCAATATAGAATATCTTCCATGTACTTTATCATGTAGCTATAGCCTGCCTACATTCAGTGCACTGCCGGTGCCATTCATAGTGAACCCGGCGCTGATGAATGGCAGGAAAAGTCTAAGGCATATTGGTACACCATAGACTTTTCCCAGGGTGTGGGTGCCCACAGAAAGGGCTCTGAGTGCCGCCTCTGGCACCCGTGCCATAGCTTCGCCACCACTGCCCTAGGGGATCTCCAGTCATTTCAGGGGGGCTCATTCTTTATTTGGTTCCAGCGGTGTAGGACCCCACGGATTTTATAGCTTTTCCTCTATTCTGTGGATAGGGGGTAAATTGTAACAACCAGAATCCCCCTTTAAGATTCAAGGAATGTATAGAGCATTGTTATGGGGGAAAAAACAACTTGCCAAATTTTAAAGGAGTTGTCCGGGTTCAGAGCTGACATATCCCCAGCAGCCCCCATGGCTTGAGCATCAGAGCAGTTCATGCTCCAATGCTCTCCTTTGCCCTGCGCTAAATCGCGCAGGGCAAAGGCATTTTGTGGAGTTCCAGTGACGTACCAGGCTCTCCATGGGGCTGCCAGGCAGAGGCTTCCGCCCAGCAGTGAGCCTGGTGACGTCACTAGCACTGATGGGCGGGCTTTAGCGCTGCCCTAGCCTGTAAAACGGCTAGGGCAGCCCTAAAGCCCGCCCATCAGAGCTGATGACGTCACCGAACACACTGCTGGGCAGAAGCCTCCGCCCGGCAGTGTTATTTTAAATAAGAGCCCTTGCCCTGCGCGATCCAGTGCAGGGCAAGGGAGTGCATCGGAGCATGAAATGCGAACATCAGGGGGGCTGCCTGAGTGAAATTATGGTTATGTCCGGGTTCAATTCTGAACCCGGACAACCCCTTTAAACTTTGAAACTTTCCAGAGGGGTAAGGACTCTGGTGGTTTGTCTGTACAAAAACTTTGGTTGTACTTTGTAGCAACGCAGTTACAACACTTTTTAAAAGGCTGGGGACGAGTTTGATTTGTCGCAGTCGGCCTTCTATCAGTTGTTGTAATTAAGACCATACTTTTGACGCTCAATTTAGAGAATCTCCATTGATTCTCATTCCCTGCTCCCATTTATTATTTTAGGAGGTAACAGTAAGGGGTGTATATATTTTTATACAAAAAATCTTTTATCAGTTTTTTTACAACACCATGTCTTAGTATTCAAACACAAATAAGAAGACTTGAGTCAGATTTTAATGAACATTGGCAGAAGGTGCTTGAAATGATACCTAAAATGCCTTTATAGGAGGCCCAGTGTTCATCACAACTGTATTTGATTCACAAGGTATATAGGACACCACAATAGCTCTTCCATGAAAGGCCGAGATGGGAATAAACATTTATGTGTGCAATCCTCATTCCTCCTTTCATTTTCAGACCCTCTGATATTAAGTTGGCAATCGTCTCCTAGTCTCATACTTCTCTTGTATGGGTGAGCCCCTCCCAATAATGCATGCTGGATGTGAGGTTTTTGTGTCCAGGATGTTGCTGTCTTCACTAGCTCTCATGTGTTAAAGGGAATCTGTCGCCTATTTTGAGCATATAAAACTGTTAACATAGCAATGTGCAATAAAGTACCTTCATGCCAGCATGTGTCTTCTTTCTTTTATTCAACTTTTCATTTAGATGAAAAAGTTTTTATTTTTCTGATATGCTAATTAAGCCTCAAGGTGCCCAGAGGGGCATTATTACTCTCCTCTAGTGCCCAGTAACGCCCCTCTGCAGTGCCCAGCCCGCCTTTCTTCCAAGCCCAGCACGCCTCTTAAGAAATAAATTTACTCCCACATCCTTGCCGAATGGCGGCGCCCCCTCCACTACGTCATGTAATTTATTCACCCCACCATCCTTGCGTCCTCCTTTCTTGGCCTCCGAAATCCTGCGCAGCCGCAGTATCGCTGACTGCCTGCACCTGTACGATACTCCAGCTCCTGAGGGCAGCAGCCTCAATAGTGTCACTGGGCATGTGCCGAGCCCAGTGATGTAATCAGAGCGCTGTTGCCTCAGGAGCCGGAGTATTGTACAGGCGCAGGCAGTCAGCGATACTGCGGCTGCGCAGGATTTCGGAGGCCAAGAAAGGAGGACGCAAGGATGGTGGGGTGAATAAATTACATGACGTAGTGGGGAGGGGGCGGCGCCGTTCGGCAAGTATGTGGGAGGATTTATTTCTTAGGAGGCCGGCTGGGCACTGCAGGGGGGCGTTACTGGGCACTAGAGCAGAGTAATAACGCCCCTCTGAGCACCTTGAGGCTTAATTAGCCTATCAGAAAAATTCATGAAATGTTGAATAAAAGAAGCCAGATTGCCAGTTACCCCTGAGGAAGCCAGAGAGACTGGCGAAACATGTCGGGGGGCAGTTTTAGGTTTTAATTAGCAGACATGTGGCCCACTGTTGAAGATTATTAGCAGTGACCTGTTTGGCACCAACGACAGGCCACACATTTAGGAGGACAGCAGTTCTGCCAGCCCCACATATATTATCAGCACATGCCTGACGTTTAAGCAGGCTGTCTTTCTAGGTAGATATTGACCTTGTTAGTCCTGAATGTGCTGACATGAACTGTCTGGTATCCACCCGCAGCCCGCACACTCAGGTGACCAACAGTGTAGCCATCGTCTTTATTTAAGGGCTAGTTGCTCAAGAGCACGTTTAATTGTGTGGAGGGTGGATGCTACAAATCCCCCCTCACAAATAAAGGGCAACATTTTGTAAATGTGTTGCCTTTTGTTGATAACCAGCTTGATTTGGCAACAGCATTTATAGACGTGATAAACGTACCCAGTCAGCAATAAATAGTGGCTGGGCCCGTTTACTGGCACCTCACTGGCACTAGCAGTAGCTCACACACTCCAGTCTACTGCACATATGATAAGTGCTTTGTGTGTTGGTAAATAGTAGACTGTCAAACAGTCTTTCAATTCATATAGTGGGACGATGGCACCAGTCTCCCACTATTGATATCTGATAATACCAATTTATTCCAGCTGGTACCTAGTTGGCATAATACTTGTGGGCATGTGGCAGTATCTTTGCTGTTCTCATTTTTGTTTGGAGTGAGCGATTTTATATATATATATATATATATATATCGCCTCCACCGGTGACATCTACCACCTCTCACAGTGGGCCATAAACTGTGTTTTTAATACCTTAGTAAGTTATTCTGGTTGTTTGTCTGTGTCCCTTCACATGTGAATCACAATTATTAGTGACACTTTTTAATGAATAGTTAATAAAAGTGAAGTATTAGTGTAACTTGGGCCAAGATAGGTTTCTATTGCCTTCCTAGGCATTTGTAAATACGTTTGTGATTACCCTTGCCCAGGTTAGGTCCGGAATTTATTGAATAAAAGAAAGAAGACACATGCTGGCAGGTACTTTATTGCACATTGCTATGTTAACAGTTTTATATGCTCAAAATAGGCGACAGATTCCCTTTAACACCACTTCATTTCTGGACAGGGCCGTGCATGCTATTGGAAAGTCAATGACCTCTTTAGAAAACGCTTCTCGGAGAGGGCAAAGGTTATAAGAAAATGCTAAGGAGTGGCAGTAACCACTATCCTGCTAGTTGTGCAGAATTAACTATTTACTTCTTGATCGAGCTCTGTAATGTACAAGACAGAATTACCGGTAATTTTTGCTCCTTTTTTTTTTTTTTTTTTTTTTTTTTTTTTTTACATGACCTATGGTCATGTTTTATAAAAAAATATTACAACAATAATGGGTGACCTTGTTAAAGCTTAACTTTTAATCAACACTAGATATAAAATAATAGCCCATAAGTCCAATAATAGACAAGAATATGTGCTGCACGAATGACCACTGGGGTCTCCATGATTCCAGTGCTGGGTCTCTGACCCTTATCTTCCCCTACTTGACCTGGGCTTATACCTTCCAGAGGAGCTGTGTCCATCATGTTTTATCAAACCAAATTTTCTGTATCAGACTTTTGTATGCAGAATTATTTTTTTTTTAATCCTTTTTGGTTAAAGCTTAGTATTTTACAGGGTTTCGGTTGTCGAAGGCTAGCTTTTGTTGCAGACTCTGGTAAAATGGTGGATCCCATGACCGAAACCCAACGGATTTTAATGTAGTCAATGAGGTTGCCAGTCGGTGCTGGTGTCCAACATGTAATGGAACCGGCACTGCTGTCGCTTTCATTTTCTTGCTCCTATAAAGGAACAAAATACGGAAATAGGAGTGCAGATATGAACCCATCGGGAAGTGTTATTTCACTCAAGTGACTTGTGTGATGATGCATGGACCATGGACATACCTACTGTTCCAACGTGTTGATCCATTCACACTCCATGTGCTGCCATATGATGCCTCTGTGTGGTTTTTTTTTTATTTTATTTGTTTTTTGGCAGCCCATATGCGAAACCATTCACTTCAATGGGGCCAAAAAAACGGAAAAGACTCCATGTGCATTCTGTGTCCACATGGCCGTTCTGCAAAAAAAAAACTAAAAAAACTAAAACACATCCTATTATTGTATGCATTACGGACAAAGATAGGACAGTTCTATTGTGGCCGGACTGTTCCACAAAATGTGGAATGCACGCGGTTGGTATCCGTGTTTTGCAGATCCAGAATGCATTAGCGCTTTGAGATATTCATAAGACATATGGTGCCTATCCAGTACAGACAGGTATGGTTGTTAGGTCACGTGATATTTTTATAGAGCTGGTTGTTAGGAACGCGATACCTAATATGCATAATTTTATTTTATTTTTTCACTTTAACACAATAGCATTTTTGAAACAAAAAAATTATGTTTTAATGTCTCCATGTTCTGAGAGCTATTGTGTTTTAGTTTTTTCAGCGATTTTCTTATGTAGTGGCGGTGGCTCATTTTTTGCGGGATGAGGTGACTGTTTTATTGGTACCATTTTGTGGGACATGCGCCTTTTTTGATAACTTCGAGTTGCATGACATAGTAGCCCCAGTTACAGGGGAAATACACCCTCCAGAGAGGCTGTAGAACGGTATACAGCGCTGTGCAGGGCTGATCGAGGTCTGTGAAAGACCTGACAGCTACTGCACTCTCCGGAGCCCTTCGGTCACAGGACCACCGGGCCGGGACAGATAGTGCATAGCAGCAATCTAGAAAGCAGGGACACCTGGGAACTGTCCCTGCCTTCTCCCTGGGGTGCCCTGCTGTCACTGACACAGCAGCTGCACGATCTCTTAATGGACGTTTCAGCACGTCCATTCAGATATAAACACCCGCTACCCGGATGTTTATAGTCAACTGGCAGATCTGAAGTGGTTAAACCATGCATGTACCAGGGTTAGCAGCATATTATCTATGATTATGGTCATGTGCCTCATAAGCTGCTGATTAATATTAGAACTTTAAGCCGCTCTAAGAAAGGGCCTCAGAACAAGCTACAATACATTGTACTGTACCTGCTGACTGCAGGCTGGCTGCAAAATGTCAGACAAAAAAAAAGAAATGATAAAAATCCAAAGTCTTTTTTTCCCTATAGTGAATATACCGTATATACTCGAGTATAAGCCGAGGCCCCTAATTTTACTCCCAAAAAAATGGGAAAAATTATTGACTCGAGTATAAGACTAGGGTGGGAAATGCAGCATATGTGGGGGATCTGTGGAGGACGCTGTTAATTGGGGGACCTGTGGAGGACGCTGTTATGTGGGGGGGACCTGTGGAGGACGCTGTTATGTGGGGGGGGGACCTGTGGAGGACGCTGTCATGTGGGGGGGGACCTGTGGAGGACGCTGTCATGTGGGGGGGGACCTGTGGAGGACGCTGTCATGTGGGGGGGACCTGTGGAGGACGCTGTCATGTGGGGGGGACCTGTGGAGGATGCTGTCATGTGGGGGGGACCTGTGGAGGACGCTGTCATGTGGGGGGGACCTGTGGAGGACGCTGTCATGTGGGGGGGACCTGTGGAGGATGCTGTCATGTGGGGGGGACCTGTGGAGGACGCTGTCATGTGGGGGGGGACCTGTGGAGGACGCTGTCATGTGGGGGGGGACCTGTGGAGGACGCTGTCATGTGGGGGGGACCTGTGGAGGACGCTGTCATGTGGGGGGGACCTGTGGAGGACGCTGTCATGTGGGGGGGACCTGTGGAGGACGCTGTCATGTGGGGGGGACCTGTGGAGGACGCTGTTATGGGGGGGGGGGATCTGTGGAGGACGCTGTTATGGGGGGGGGGACCTGTGGAGGACGCTGTTATGGGGGGGGGACCTGTGGAGGACGCTGTTATGGGGGGGGACCTGTGGAGGACGCTGTTATGGGGGGGGGACCTGTGGAGGACGCTGTTATGTGGGGGGGGACCTGTGGAGGACGCTGTCATGTGGGGGGGACCTGTGGAGGACGCTGTCATGTGGGGGGGACCTGTGGAGGACGCTGTCATGTGGGGGGGACCTGTGGAGGACGCTGTCATGTGGGGGGGGACCTGTGGAGGACGCTGTCATGTGGGGGGGGACCTGTGGAGGACGCTGTCATGTGGGGGGGGACCTGTGGAGGACGCTGTCATGTGGGGGGGGACCTGTGGAGGACGCTGTCATGTGGGGGGGGACCTGTGGAGGACGCTGTCATGTGGGGGGGGACCTGTGGAGGACGCTGTTATGGGGGGGGGACCTGTGGAGGACGCTGTTATGGGGGGGGGACCTGTGGAGGACGCTGTTATGGGGGGGGGACCTGTGGAGGACGCTGTTATGGGGGGGGATATGTGATATGACACATAGGGCCATGAGGGGGAGGCAGCATAAGACATATAGCATCTTATGCTGGTCCCCCTCATGGCCCTATGTGTCCCCTCGTGTCCTAAACTGCGCACATAACTGCCTTTGCGTGTAAAGTGTTACTCCTGTGTAAAACAAACAATCTCTCTCCTATTGATAACAGGTCCGGCTGTACTCACTGTCACGATGAATGCACTACAGCGAGCGGGAGCTGGCTGGCCGGCCGGCCGATGCGTGACTGACAACACTTAGTAACGCTCCTCCCACCTCAGGAATCAGGAGCGTTACTAAGTGACGTCAGTCACGCGCCGGCCGGGCCGCTCGCTGCAGTGGCATTTTCGGGTCGGCCAAATCGAGACTCGAGTATAAGACGAGGAGGCTTTTTGAACTACAATTTCTGAGCTTTCCCTTTAAGTGCGAGGATACGGTGTGTTACAACAATTTACTACCACTTATGTCCTTTAGGACTACTTAACACCTATTAATCCTGCACCTACCAAGATCCTAAGACTTAACTTTTAATGATTATTCTTACTAAAACTTATATACGTGACAAATAGTGATTTAAAATTCCCAGTATCACTGGCCTTTAATTATCACTTGGGGCATGTTGTCAGTATAGTCGTCTGACTAAATATGCCTACTAGTAGGTTCAAACACACTGCTGCCGTAACAGGCTGCGCGCCTGCCTGTATTGTATCGGCACTGTGTTTTTCTTTGTTCCTATATCAGTGGGCCACAGTGATTGACTGTTTAAAAGCAGAGTTTACACGCTGCCCCCCGACATGTTTCGCCGTACCACGGCGTCTTCAGGGGTTAGGGCAGTGTCTAAGCGTGTTACCCTCAGTGTCGGGGGGCAGCGTGTAAACTCTGCTTTTAAACAGTCAATCACTGTGGCCCATTTTGGCCTTACGAGGGTTTTCCGGTTTGCCTCAATAATCCTTTATAGAAGTAGCTGTAATTTTGTCATGCATTTCTTTAACATGTATTGCTCCTATCTTCCATTCTGGGCTGTGATCACATGACCATGTCCATGGGTGCGCCAAAGCAGGTACTGATAGTGGGGAGTGTCTATGTAACTAGCGGGGTGGGAGGAGCTATAAACCAGCTGAGCATTATTAGGGGCAGTGCTGCAGGTGTGGCCGAGAAAGAAGCGCATCATGGGTTTGGTTGGATACAGCAGCAGGAAGTGCTGCATATGATTGGTTTACATGGTGAGAACGGCCAATTTCACATGAGCGTATTCAATGCAGATGTCACAGGTATTTCTGGTTCGGAATGCTACTCTTATGACATGGACTCACAGCATTAGGGCTCATGCACACGAACAGATTTTCTTTCCGTGTCCCGTTTTTTTTTTTGCGGACCGTATACGGAACCATTCCTTTCAACGGGTCCGCAAAAAAAAACGAAGGTACTCCGCATGCATTCCGTTTCTGTATGTTGGTATTTCCGTTAAGCAAAAAAATTAAAAATAAAAAGTTATATTATTGTCTGCATTATGGACAAGGATAGGGCTGTTCTATTAGGGACCAGCTGCAACTCCGTGTGTAATCCTTTAACGGAACAGTGTGTCCGCATTTTGCGGACGAATGACTTCCATTTGTGTTCCGTGTGTCTTACGTTTTTTACGGTCCGCAAAAAAACGGAAGGAAAAAGAGAAAAATAAATAAATTATTAAAGCCTTCAATAATACAGAAACAGATCCGCAAAAAACAGATGACATACGGGTGCAATGCGTGAGGTGAACGCATTGCACCCGCACTGAATCCGCACCCATTTATTTCTATGGGGCTGTGCACATGAGCAGTGATTTTTTTTCATGCATCACTTGTGCGTTGCGTGAAAGTCGCAGCATGTTCTATATTGTGCGTTTTTTCACGCAACGCAGGCCCCATAGAAGTGAATGGGGCTGCGTGAAAATCACAAGCATCCGCAAGCAAGTGCGGATGCGGTACGATTTTCACGCATGGTTGTTGATGGTAGATGATCGCGATGGGGACCCGATCATTATTATTTTCCCTTATAACATGGTTGGATGAGCGCAGTGACTTCACCACAGGTCCTTTTCCTCAAAGAAGACAGAAGAGATGCCGGGCTGCGCGAACAAGTGGATTAGGGTGAGTTAAATTGCTTATTTTATTATTTTTAACCCCTCCTGCCCTATTGTACTATGCATTCTGTATTAAGAATGCTATTATTTTCCCTTCTAACCATGTTCTAAGGGTCCAGGGCCAGATGAGATGACTATACAGGGACCTTGACCTGTCAGCCAAGAAGAAGATGGAGGAACAGTGGTGGAAAGAACAGTTTGGGCCCGTCCTTGATGCATCGATGCTCTGTTCCTGAGTTATGATACTGCAATGAGCATCCCCATTTCTCTTGTTGCACCCAAGCTCTGCTCATTTCTGTCAGCCCCTTCCTCACTGCTTGGCCCTGTCGATCAAAGTGAGGGGGATGACCACAGAAATAAGCTTGGTAAAACAAGTGCAATGGTGACACCATCATTGCACCTAATTTGCATATCAAGAAAAAGTATCATAGCTCAACAATGGCTCCTCAAATCAAAAGAAAACATAGTTTTAATCAGAAGAACCACAGCCGTGTGTCTATGCACACAATTAGATATGGAGGTTGCTGGATTTGCATATGGATTAAAAGTACTTAATCTTCAGAATGAAGTAATAGATCATTAGGTGAAAGGTATCATTACATTCAGCTAAGCTAGCCCTACAAGGCATCGTACCTGGTTTAAATTTTTTTATTGATGACCTAACATCTGGATAGGTTATCAGTATCTGGTCAGTGGGGGTCCGACACCAGTCAGCTGCTTGAGAAGGCGTCTGTGCTCCTTTGAGCGCCACGGCCTTCTCTTACCAAGCACAGTGCCGTACATTGTTTATCGGCTGTGCTTGGAATCGCAGCTCTGCCCCATTAACTTCAATGGAGCTGTACCTAGGTCATGTGACCGACGAACGTGAGGTCACGTGTGCCTACGCCAAGCTGGAGAAGGCCGCAGCGCTATTGCGAGTGCCGCTGCCTTCTCGCGCAGCTGAGTGGCAGGGTTCCCCCACTGATCAGATGCTGATGACCTATCCAGAGTATAGGTAATCAGTAAAAAGCTCTCAGAAACCCCCTTTAAGGCTGGGGCTACACTACAATCTTTTCTGTGATTGATTGCTGTATAGCACTACAGCCATTGAACTGCAACCCCAGAATCCCCCAAATCCTGCAGTGTTGGACTTTTTGCAATTCTGAGTGCGAGTTGCGCTGCGACCCCATTCAGTTCAATAATACCACTGCTACACAGCAGTCGTTGGTCTGTGGCCCCAGCATAAGTGAATTTCCAGGCTCCCTTCAATGTCATGTGCAGATTGATATTTGCACTGTGTTTTCAGTTTTCATATTAGCTAAATAAATGTTAGGCTACTTTCACACTCGCGTTTGGTGCGGATCCGTCTGGTATCTGCACAGACTGATCCGCACCAATAATTATTCTTGCAAAAAAATGTCTAAGTCAAAACGGATCCGTCTTGACTTGCATTGAAATTCAATCAGTTTTCAATTGCACCATATTGTGTTAGTGAAAAACTGATCCATCCCCATTTACTTACTTTGTAAGTCAGGACGGATCCGTTTGGCTCCGCATAGTCAGACTGTCACCAAAATGCTGCAAGCTGTGTTTTAGTGACAGTCAAAAAACGCAGCCAAATTGATGCATTCTTAACGGATCCTTATCCATTCAGAATGCATTGGAGCTTAACTGATCCGTTTTGAGCCGCTTGTGAGAGCCCTGAAACGGATCTCACAAGCGGACCCAGAAACGCCAGTGTGAACGTAGCCTAAAATGAACTAGTTGGCATTGCCTTTGTTAGTAATTTTTTTTAAATCTGTGTTTTGCCTTTTTAAGGTATAGTTGCGCCTTATTTACTAAATTTATACTGCACCATCTGGACCAATTTTGAAGCATGAAAGGTATCTACGCTTTAAAGGGCCACTAAACCCTGAAAAACAAGAAAAATGAAGGAAAACCTGCTCTGGAAAATGTATGGACAGCCAGAAAGCAGTTAGAGATATGCTGCAGTCAGTAAAGTGACTCCTTCCTCCCTGCCTCTCCATCTTTGGCTGTGGACCAGCTCTGTGCTTGGAACGAGTGCTCCTAACACTTCATTCACTTTAATGGACATCCAGAGCAGTATGAAAGAGGTGGACGCTGCAAAACGTCAGCAGCTTCTTACAAAACCTTCCCCTGTTGAGGTATACAATACCGTACAAGACCACTAACACTACAGTAACTTTTCTATCCAGCATTCCCAGGTGCCTGAATGTTACGTTTTTATCTATATAGACAGGAGGGATTTCTCACTATCTGTCTAGGCAAATAAGACGCTCGTCAGCGTTGGGGACCTGGATTTTACCTTGTGTGGCGATGTACACACTGTCTATATAATGTTAACCTTAGACCGTGTAGCTAACCCAGCTTTCCCAGGACCCTGAAAGTCAAATCTGCCAAGCTATGGCATTGTTTAGGAGTGATGCTGGGGATTTCTCTTGGTATATTTAGTATTCTACAGTCTATTACAGTTCCACATGGTGGTAACCCTGCTGTCCCAGGACCATGAAAGTCAAATCTGCCAAGCTATGGCATTGTTTAGGAGTGATGCTGGGGATTTCTCTTGGTATATTTAGTATTCTACAGTCTATTACAGTTCCACATGGTGGTAACCCTGCTGTCCCAGGACCATGAAAGTCAAATCTGCCAAGCTATGGCATTGTTTAGGAGTGATGCTGGGGATTTCTCTTGGTATATTTAGTATTCTACAGTCTATTACAGTTCCACATGGTGGTAACCCTGCTGTCCCAGGACCATGAAAGCCAAATCTGCCAAGCTATGGCATTGTTTAGGAGTGATGCTGGGGATTTCTCTTGGTATATTTAGTATTCTACAGTCTATTACAGTTCCACATGGTGGTAACCCTGCTGTCCCAGGACCATGAAAGCCAAATCTGCCAAGCTATGGCATTGTTTAGGAGTGATGCTGGGGATTTCTCTTGGTATATTTAGTATTCTACAGTCTATTACAGTTCCACATGGTGGTAACCCTGCTGTCCCAGGACCATGAAAGTCAAATCTGCCAAGCTATGGCATTGTTTAGGAGTGATGCTGGGGATTTCTCTTGGTATATTTAGTATTCTACAGTCTATTACAGTTCCACATGGTGGTAACCCTGCTGTCCCAGGACCATGAAAGTCAAATCTGCCAAGCTATGGCATTGTTTAGGAGTGATGCTGGGGATTTCTCTTGGTATATTTAGTATTCTACAGTCTATTACAGTTCCACATGGTGGTAACCCTGCTGTCCCAGGACCATGAAAGTCAAATCTGCCAAGCTATGGCATTGTTTAGGAGTGATGCTGGGGATTTCTCTTGGTATATTTAGTATTCTACAGTCTATTACAGTTCCACATGGTGGTAACCCTGCTGTCCCAGGACCATGAAAGTCAAATCTGCCAAGCTATGGCATTGTTTAGGAGTGATGCTGGGGATTTCTCTTGGTATATTTAGTATTCTACAGTCTATTACAGTTCCACATGGTGGTAACCCTGCTGTCCCAGGACCATGAAAGTCAAATCTGCCAAGCTATGGCATTGTTTAGGAGTGATGCTGGGGATTTCTCTTGGTATATTTAGTATTCTACAGTCTATTACAGTTCCACATGGTGGTAACCCTGCTGTCCCAGGACCATGAAAGTCAAATCTGCCAAGCTATGGCATTGTTTAGGAGTGATGCTGGGGATTTCTCTTGGTATATTTAGTATTCTACAGTCTATTACAGTTCCACATGGTGGTAACCCTGCTGTCCCAGGACCATGAAAGTCAAATCTGCCAAGCTATGGCATTGTTTAGGAGTGATGCTGGGGATTTCTCTTGGTATATTTAGTATTCTACAGTCTATTACAGTTCCACATGGTGGTAACCCTGCTGTCCCAGGACCATGAAAGCCAAATCTATGTAGGTATGGCACTATTTAGGAGTGAGGAGGGGGGTTTATCTAGGTATATTTAGGCTAGTTTTCATATATGTGGCAGAGCCTGATGGAGTTCTCCGGATCCGGCATTGCTGGATACTGCTGCCTGCTCACTGGATCCCACTGACTATAATGAGGTCCAGCAGAGATCCGCCTACTACCTGGTAAATATGCAGAGAACCAGCCAGATGAAAACTGCTGCACGCTGCATTCTCTGCTGACACTGCCTGTCAGAACACCCGGCCGCATATGTGAAACTATCCTTACTATTCTGCAGTCTATTACAGCTCCATATGGTTGTAACCCAGCTTTCTGAGGAACCTGAAGGGCAAACCTGCCTCACTATGGCACCATTTAGTAGTAAAAAGAATGATTGATTTATTCATGATTGTTTTTTTTTTTTTTGTTTTTTTAGCAATTCCTGTTACAGCTCCCTAGAGTTTATTTTACTTATAAAGCTCGAACATATTCTGCAACACTTTACAGACATTATCATCATTAATTTGTTACCCAACTTTTCCGGGACCCTGAATGACAAATCTATCAGCTATGCTACAGTATGGAGGATTTGTCGCTGATATTCGTACTTTGCTTTTCTAGACTCCAGGCTAGCAAATCCAGCTAGGTATTCTACAATACTGGGGACTTAGTAACATAGTACATAAGGCCGAAAAAAAGACATATGTCCATCCAGTTCGGCCTGTTATCCTGCAAGTTGATCCAGAGG
Organism: Bufo gargarizans; assembly: GCF_014858855.1. Taxonomy (NCBI): domain Eukaryota; kingdom Metazoa; phylum Chordata; class Amphibia; order Anura; family Bufonidae; genus Bufo; species Bufo gargarizans. The sequence continues at coordinate 441,130,951 of NC_058080.1, forward strand.
AAGGCAAAAAAAAACTGTGAGGTAGAAGCCAATTTTCCTCACTTTAGGGGAATAAAAAATTCCTTCCCGACTCCAATCAGGCAATCAGAATAACTCCCTGGATCAACGACCCGTCTCTAGTAGCTATAGCCTGTAATATTATTACACTCCAGAAATTAATCCAAGCCTCTCTTAAATTCCTTTATTGTACTCACCATCACCAGTATATTCAGAAGAATATCTAAAAATCAACTTTTTAGTGGCCCATGGTCACGTTTGCACCCAGTAGTTATGGCGTTTGCTCTGCTCCGGAGTGAGCACCTTGAAATCAAGTTATAGTGAACTTTCCCCCACAAAACGTATCTCAATCTGCTCCGCTTCTCCTGCTCTATAACCTGGTGCCTGCAGCTCAGACACCAGACAGGTTCCCTAGAAGTAATAGACCAGGAGCTAAAGAATTACATGTTGATGTTAGAGACTTACATGCATGCATGTCAACCCCAGTAATAGTATCAGTACTCTTACCCCCCCCATGATTTTCCGGCTCTGCTTCGACCAAGATTCATGCTTCCATGGCTGAGTGTAATTTAGAACATCTAATAAAGCATTCAGTTTGCTTTTCAGACCATTGACTGCAGCGTTGAAAGTGGCTTCATTAGAAAAAATTAATGACTCCTCTTAGCATGTGTCAGCAGGAAAAATGATGCTTGATATGTCCTAGGGCTATTTTTATGCAACGTGAACTAGAGGTCCCCCTACCAATGAGGAGGTACTGTGTGTACACATTACTTTTACGCAATATAAAATGGCTGCAGTACAAAGAATTCATTTATGAAAGTGGGGTAGCAATAGGTGGCATGTTTGCTGAGCTCGCGTCTATGGGGTCAACATTGCAGAGTTATGTCTGGACTAGAGTAACCTTTTCTTTATTTCCTCTGATTAAAGGGCTTGTGCACAAAGCTGAGAACCTGCAGCTATTTTCCTTCACAAATGTCCTCTTTGTCTGCAAAACTGAGAAGAATAGACTTTTTTTTTATTTTTACGGGGCCACAAAGCGGATTTGCGGTTGCGGACACTAGTCCGCATCTTTTGCGGCCCCATCCACGTGAATGGGTCCGCATCAAACCCGTAAAGAATGCAGTTGGGATGCAGACAAAAAATACTTTAGTGTACATGAGCCTTAGGGCTCGTTCACACAAACGTATTTTGCGCTCCGTATACGGAACCATTCATTTCAGTGGGATCGCAAAAAACGGCACGGTCGTGTGAACAAGCCCTTAAAGAAAATGTTGTATTTCTTTGTACAGGCTTGCTATTTGGCCTACAGGCTCTTTCCTGGCACCAGAAGGTGATGTCCAGCCTGCCTTATTTCCCACTGCAAAGTTCTCATACGTCAAGCTAATTATTGATGTTACCGCAGTAGACGTACCAATATTTGGTTTAAATGAAAGCCAAGTGATCTAAAGTGAACCTGGCAATGTTAATTCACGGGGTCATATTGGAAAGGGAACTCCTTTTCCAAATGATAACAGTAAAATACTGCAACTAGTCTATAAGTAACTCGCAAACTATAGTTGATCAAATCATAAGGGACACTGCTACCCAGTCTACCAGCACCATGTTATAGAGCAGGAGGAGATGAGAAGATTGTATATAGTTTTGTGGGAAAAGATTAATTATAACTTATTGGTTGAGATTTCTGTTGATCATGCCTAACCCTAAGTTCACACCTGAGCGTTTTACAGCGCGTTCAAACGCGCTGTAAAACGCTCAACACATGAAAACCAATGCTTCCCTATGGGAATGGTTCTCACCTGGGCGTTTTACAGCGCGTACGATCGCGCTGTAAAACGCCCGACGCATAATCAAGTACTTGAGCTTCTTTGGGGCGTTTTGACGCGCGTTTGTGGCCATAGGACACTGCAGTCAATGACACAAACGCGCGTCAAACGCGCGTTTACTATTACAAAAAACGCGCGACAAAAACGCGCGTAAAACGCGCGTTTGAGAAACGCTCAGGTGTGAAAGCAGGGTAAAGGGGTTGTCTGACTTCAGCAAGTGGCATTTATCATGTAGAGAAAGTTAATACAGGCCACTTCCTAATGTATTGTAATTATCCATGTTGCTTCCTTTGCTGGCTGGGTTCATTTTTCCTTCACATTATACACTGCTCATTTCCATGTTCATATAGTAAATGCTCTTAGCTGAAGTGACACAACCCCTTTAAGAGTCCAGTGGTAGGGGACAGTGATTGTCAGCCTTTCTTGTAGGAGCATGCCAGAGATGACTGTCCACCACTAAGTAGGGTGGCCCACTGGGCTCCTAGGCAGCAGGAATTTCAGCCAGTTATATTTAATATTTTCCCACAAAACTATATATCGGTCTGCAAATCCTGCTCTTTAAAAGGCAGATCATACTGCATGTTCAACCGGAATGGTTCCTTTTAACGGGGTATCCAACCTTAAAAATGTATGGCAGATCTGCAAGAGAACAGGGGCTGGAGACACTTCAAGGTAACCATATTCTCCATAGAATTCAACGGAAAGGTGACTATATTCTGCGTATATAAAATAAACGTCGTGATAAAAGGGAATACCTCATTTATGCTTCAAATTACTCCTCTACCACACCAAAGGCTATACTCTATCTTAGTGTAGACATCAGTACTAGTCTTCCCTTACTATATTATTTACAGCAGATATAGATGTGTGCACGCATCATATCAATTTTGTTTAGAAGTTATCAGGATAAATACCGCTGCGCGGAAACTAGCCTGTCGATTCTCGGCATATTTGCTGGGCTGCGGCCGGGTCTCCGCCAGTCCCCATGATAGTTAATGGAGTTGGACAGCATTTTTGTAGCTTCTAGCAATGACTGATTCAGAGAGATCCCTTTTTGGATCTCCTGAACGCTAGTGTAAAATCTAGCCGTGCATGTGTGTAGCATTATTAATTCTCCCGTGCGTGTTAGAACACATCGATTCCACTTCTGAAAAGAACCTCCATGTTCACTCAGGTCTATTATTTGACCCAGAGGAAGGCAACCCAGCCCATCCCCACTTTGAGGAGCCAAATTCCTTCCCAACCCCAATCGGAATAACTCGCTGGATCAACAGTCCTTCATAAATCTTTATTCAAAGCTCAAAAAATACATCCAGGCCCCTCTTGAACTCCTTTATTTATTTTATTTTTTATTTAAATCTTTGTTTTCCTAAGCCAAGAATATAAATTCTATTACATATAGTTTAAAAAAAACAGTCATACACCAATTCATATAATTAGCCCCCTTATCCCCCCTTCCCCCTTGGTTCACTGCTGCGGGATCTGGCTGTCTCCTGCTGTTGCTCGTGGTCGTTCCCCGATGCAACAAACAGCCAGAAGACATTAAGGCCCCACCCTTTCCAGAAGCACTCTGCTTTTCTTACCAGCATAAGCATCAATAGTGTCCGAGCCCTCCACTCAAAGTAAGTAGGGCTATTTTTTGTGCCCCAGTGTTTAAGAATCAAGGCCTTTGCGGCCATGAAGCTCTCCAAGGAGATTCTAATCTGATAGGGCGTTAAATCCATAGGGGAGAAAAGACCTAATATTGCCTGCATAAAACAGGGGTTCAGTTTAATCTTCTATCTGCTATGTAGTTCTTCATAGATGCTGGTCCAGAATCCACTTATTTCTAGGCAATTCCATAGCATATGACTTGGACCGGCATTTTCAGCCGAGCACTTCCAACACAGATCCCTTCTTTCCCTATATATTTTGGTGAGGAAGGCTGGGGAGTAATACAGGCGATGTACAATCCTTAACTGGATTAATCTATATTTTTGGGATATCGATGCTTTTTTTTTTTTTTTTTTTTTTTTTTTATATATTTCGATATACTGTATCCCAATCAACAGCACTTCCTGAGCCTAATTCAGCTTCCCAGCCTCCCTTGCTTTTAAAAGTTCTTTCTCCTAAGCAGTCCCGAAATCTACAATATATTTGTGAGAGAGTGAGTTGTGTGTCCCTAAATTTAAAACAATTGTCCAAAAAGGAGTTTGCCCTAATGATCAAAGAATCTTTATCCTCCGTGTTCGTGTATGCACGACTAATTTGTGAGTATCTAGATCTATCTAAAAAAGTGACATTTGTACCCTTTATTGATTCATCAAAAGGGATAATACTACCATGTGATATGATTTGGGTTAAGCGATTGATGCCACGTGAATTCCAATACTTGTAGTCTTCAGTTAGCCTGAACTCTTTTAGATTGTGATTGTACCAAAGTGGAGTGAAACGTGTGGGCCTGCTTACACCCAATATCTTTTTGGTTTTATGCCAGACCCGATCTAGCGTGTCACTGATTAAACACAGTTTTTTTTCCTTTTTCCTGGATGCCCAGTCTCCAAAATAGAAAAAATATCTCCATAAGGCCCCTGAAAGTCCCTTGACAGGATATTCAGCAGTGTTGCAGACTGGTGGTCTCCCCCCCTCGTCCCACCCACCACCTTATCTGAGCTGCAATGTAGTAACCCTGCAGCAATGGAAGGGAGAGGCCACAGTCTCTCTCAGAAAGCAAGATATTTTTGCTTGATCCTAACCCTTCCCCCTCCCCCAGATTAGCTCATTTAGCAGCCCGAAAAAAGAATCATCAATCCATATAGTAAAATATGGAGGCTGAGCACTCTCCAAATGGACCACACAGGGACTAATTCAAGGATACTATTGATGATATTTATTACACCAATTTATAGATCAAATTCAAATAAACAATATCACAAAAAACAAAATAAATAATAATAAAATATTCAATATTAAAAATATATTCAGATTAAGAACATCATCATAAATAAATAGCTGGATATGCAATGGCATGCAAAAGGTGCTTAATTTAACTCCGGTAAATGAATATGTTCTGATTGAGTATAATATCGGTAACAGTAAACGACGAAAAGATGAAGTGTTGCCTGGCTATTTTCCCAGTGAAACCCCCGCACTGCATCCTGGACACCAAAGGAGTAGTTTTCGGCAAAGTCCATCAGGACAATTACATGTCCCTCCTCCAGATTTAGTTTCAGCTCCTTTAGATGAGCACTTTGGTGCTTAGAAATAAAATGGTGTCTGGTCAAGTTACACATTTTGTAACTTAGTTCTGAGGTGAAATCCTCTAAGGATAACTGCTGGGTTTCTAAGGTATGCTGATCTGTGTGAATCCACTTCTTAAATTCAACATGATCATTAGGGTCACTTTCCCTAAAATCAGCAAGATCTTCTTCCAGAGCAGTCCTTCCAGGGCACTTTTCACGTCGTTGCAACATGCAATCTTTTGATTTAATATGACAGACAGTTTTACTTTAAAAGCATTTTGTGGTCATCTGGAAGTGTGGTGGCCAAAAGCATAGGTTTAACATTCTGATGGATTGTGCAGACACAGACTGAGCTCCTGATGAGCCAAACTCGCAGAATTTTGAGAACCCAATTTCAGGCCCATGCTTGTCCCGATAGATGGTCTACAATTCCTCAACCTTTTCTGCTGGAATAGCTTTTTATCATTTATCCTCAGACACACAATCCTTTCTGCCTGGACATACTGTAGAAAATTCATCATTTTCATAAAAATCCTCCTCAGACAGCATTTTTCCTTACTTGGGTTTAGGAACATCAAGGATGCCATATTCCTGCTCCAGCTTTCTTGCTTTCTTCACCATTCTAGTTGAGAGAGTAAATTCTCTGGAAGTTTTCTCAATACTCCAACTTCTTGGGACTAGGGTCAGAAATTGCATGTTTTCATCATTGCTGGAAACATTCAGCTTTTACTTCAGTTCCTTTAGCAACATGTCAGTCAGTGCATTTTTGACATTGGTTAAGGTCAGCAGGAGTCCAATCACTAACTACTACAATTTTAGTAGCAATGCTGCCTTGTGCTTCGCTGAATTTGCGCTTTGCATAGCACAATGAATTTCGCCCATTGGCTTTCTCAATCTTTAATTGGGTATATGCCAAGTGGTCCAAAACTTGTGTTAAGGTTTTCAGCAACACTGATAGGTTCGTCACTACCTGAATCAGACTGAGAAGCCTCCAATTCCTGTAACTTTGCATTAACATCCTGCTTACAACGTGGGCAAAGTTTTTGGCCTGGCTTAAACGCTCTTGTTTTGTCATAGTTTTCAGGTGGATAGATGTAGCAAGATCGATTGCGCACAAGCCTTTGGCATTACTGCGATTCTGCTTTTCAGATGGATTGCAGCATTTCTTCTGAAGAAAGTCAAAATTGGTCAAAATTAAGGTTTCATGGAGGGCGCATATATTTGCATAGTTTCCGTGTAGAATCAGTCCAGAGTGCCTTTTTATTAACACTTGATCTTTCAAAGAAAAATCCTTGATCGGTTTCAAGTTACTTTTGCCAGAATAAAATCCAGACTGCTTATGGCACTCAGAACCATCAAACAGCCCAATACGGCAAGGACCTAATTCACTGCTATGCTCCATAGTGTAATAAATGAGCATCCATAGCTATCTGTAATAAAGAAATTTAATTTAGAAAGACTCGTAAGGGTTTACAAATTATTTAAGAAAACAATGCTAAAAAGAGAATATCAGTAGAACTGCAGGAGAACATAGAGGGAAATGGCATGTCTACCTGTGTAAGCCATCAGCAGAACAGGACAAGGCAAACCTTGTATCTTTGGGGGAAGACAATTGCACGACATGTCTGAACATGTTCCTCTAGTCTCGCAAGATGCTGCTCAACTGACAATCAAGTGTCACCTTTTTGGGGCTTTTACACCCAGGCATTTTGGGGACAAGCTGTTAACAAATGTGAAATCAGGTCAATGTATACACTTACATACTGGCTATGCAGAAATGGCTTTGACCAAGGTATCTACTGCCATACTTGTTGGGTAAGGGCAAGCACAGTAGTATTTTGCAAAATGCTGTCTAACTTCTATAAGGAAGAAGTTTGGTATTTTAACATTTCTAGTCAGAAGCAGGGGGTATAGAAGGAAAGCGGCATATATTTGCTGGATGTATGCTGCAAAAGTGGTATGGAACCTGTGTTATCTTAAAATGTCACCAGAATTGGAAACGGTAGGTGTCTGTGGTTCAATGCATATTAAATTGCATCAGGACACAGCTTAAAATGTGTAGCTTGTAGGTCATTTTTTTTCAAGTACATTGAAGCACTATAGGCCATAGGTGGAAACCAATTAAATTTTAATTAAATTAAATCCAATTTAAAAATGACAACCCAGAATTAATTAGAATGTGTGTATGGAAATATAGCTAAAAGTTATATTAGGATAACAAGCTCAGCAGCACTACATAATCGTAGACAGGAGGCCACCAAAAATATACGCATACACAATAGGTACATTCTTGTGAGCTTAGTTCTGGCCAACATAAGGCCAGGTCAAGGATAAAACACAGTGACTTTTGTGGCAAAAAACATGCTCTTTTGGAGGAGATTAATAAAAATAAAAAGTACACAAAAATATGAAATGTAATTTCTTTGTCTAATTTTGTCTTCAAGTTGGTTGGAAAGCTTGTGCATGTGACCTTAAGATATATCGCATGGGCCATAACTCCTGGCAAAATTGCAGCCTGATCGGACATGCATGTCAGGAGCAGTGGGAAGTCAAAGAAGGCCCTTAACGGTCATTTGTCAATTTTTTTGGCCTATTTTGATGGCATGTAAAAATTGAGTCAAGCCTTCGTAAGGCACCAAACTTTGTAAGGAGACTTGGCCTAAGTAGTTTTACTAACTTGCAAAATTAGCCTCCTAGCTTAACTACTTAAGATACTGTGCCTTGCTAAGGTTGCCAAGAAGCAGGGCATTACAGCTGGTCCATCATCAGCTGCCTGAAACTCTGGAACCAACAGAGGTCCAGATGAAACATTTAGGACCCTAGGAAACATCTACGCAAAATGTTATTCAATTTGGAGAGGGTTGGATTTCTAGGTTGGTCCACTTGACATGGAATGACCCAAAAGCCACTTATGACACAACCGCTTCAAGCTCTATTAGAGGCAATCTCAATAATGTTATATTTTATAAATGAATAAAAGAGTGAATATACCGTATTTTTTGCCCTATAAGATGCACCCCCCCCCCCCCCCCAAAAAGTGGGGGGAAAATAGGTGTGCGTCTTATGGGGGGGGGGGGGGGGGGGGGGGGTTGCCGAATTTTCAATGCTATGGCGCAGCGTGAAAGGTGTATCAGCTGAGAGGAGGGGCTGGGGGACGGCATCTGCTTTTATAGTGACAGCGGGGCCCGTGCACTGACTGTATATAATCGTATCTGTAATTGTTAATTATGTACGGTATATAATCGGGTAATCAGCGCCTGTATACTTACAAGCGCTCGGTAGCAGAGAGGAGGGAGGAGGCAGGACGGGCGCTGGCAGCGCATGAATGAATCAGGCGGCGTGGGCGCATGACGTAGTGACTCATGCTGCCAGCGCCCGTCCTCCCGGCCTGCCTCCTCTCTGCTACAGAGTGCTTGTAGGTATACAGGCGCTGATTACCCAATTATATACCATACATAACAATTACAGATATGATTATATACAGTGAGCGGGGCCCGTGTAGTAGAATACAGTCACTGCACGGGCCCCGCTGTCATTATAAAAGCAGATGCGACCCCCACCCCCTGTATTGGGGGTCATTTACACTACAGGGACACTGTTATGGAGGGGATCTGTGGATGACACATAGCATAAGATGCTATATATGTGTCACCCACAGATCCCCCCCCCCCATGACAGTGCGTCATCCACAGATCCCCCCCCCCCCCATGACAGTGCGTCATCCACAGACCACCATTGGTTCAAAACCCACCAAAAGCACACCTTTTGGTTCAAAATATTTTTTTTCATATTTTCCTCCTTAAACACCTAGGTGCGTCTTATGGGCCGGTGCGTCTTATAGGGCGAAAAATACGGTACCTTCAGGAGTTTCAAATGTATACTCACTGTTTACGGAAAGTGATTACTCAAAGTGTTTAATACTTAGTTGCAGAATTGTATAGTCATAAAAGCTCATTGTGAAGATGGAAAGTGAACTAATTGCTTGTTCTGCAGTTGGACTCCTTAGGGAAGCTCAGGCTAGTAATTGAGCTTGTTCTGTAATCACTTGACATTTATTTACATGGACAGGTTGCAGCCCTAGGGATCATCTTTGGTCCTGATGTAATCGTGCCATGTATTTTCCACTGTTTGTTGGTTAGTACTTTATCTGCCTTTTTGTAAGGCTAGTTTCACACTAATGTTAAAACCATCCAGGAGTTCCTTGTATCTGGCATAGTCGGAAATGGGTGGAGTACTGCCAGGCCCAATTTATAGAAATGGGATCCGGCTTGTTTCTGGCATTGGTGCCAGGATTCAGACGGTCAAAAAACCGGGTGCAGGTTAATGGGCTGTAGCGGGAAAGGCCAGTATCCGGCTATGATGAACTCCAGCAGGCTGTTGCTCTGCTGGATGGTCAATTACAGTGCCCTGAAAAAGTATTCATACCTTTTTTTTTTTTAAACATGATACATGGTATTACAAATTCTTAAATAAAAATGTGTAAAGTGTTGTGTGCATTTGTATTCGGCGCCCCTGTGTCAATACTTTGTAGGAACACCATTTTGCTGTAATTACAGCTGCAAGTCTTTTGGGGTATGTCATCTGGAGGCTGGAATTTTTGCTCATTCTTCTTTGCAAAATAGCTGAAGCTCAGCCAGATTGGATGGAGAGCTTCTGGGATCAGCAATTTTCATGTCTTGTCACAGATCCTCAATGGGATTTAGGTCTGGACTTTGACAGGGCCATTCTAACACATGCATATGCTTTGATCTAAACTATTCCATTGTCGTTCTAGCTGAATGTTTAGGGTCGTTGCCCTGCTGGAAGGTGAACCTCTGCCCCAGCCTCAAGTATTTTGCAGCCTCTACCTTGTTTTCCTCCAGGATTGCCCTGTATTTAGCTCCATCCATCTTCACATCAACTCTGACCAGCTTCCCCGTCCCTGCTGAAGAAAAGCACCCTTATAGGATGATACTGCCACCACCTTATTTGACAGTGGGGATGGTTCAGGGTGATGTTCAGTGTTAGTTTTCTGCCACACATAGCATTTTGCTTTTAGGCGAAAATGTTCAACTTTGGTCTCATCTGACCAGAGGAACTTCTTTCACATTTGCCGTGTCCCCTATGTGGCTTGTGGAATACTGCATATAGGACTTCTTATGGCTTGCTTTAAAAAATGGCTTTCTTGTCACTCTTCCATAAAGGCCAGATTTGTGGAGTACACGGCTAATCGTTGTCTTGTGGACAGATTCTCCCACCTGAGATGTGGATCTCTGCAGCTACTGCAGAGTGACCACAGGCCTCTTGGCTGCTTCTCTAATTAGTGTTCTTACCTGTGCTGTCAGTTTAGGCTGGCGGCCATGTCTTGGTAGGTTTGCAGTTGTGCCATACTCCTTCCATTGTCAGATGATGAACACTTCTCCACAACTTTATCCTTGACCTGTCTGTTGTGTTCCTTGGTTTTCATGATGCTGTTTGAGTACTACTACAAATATTTATTTATATAGCGCCACAATATTCTGCAGCGCTTTACAAGTTCATAGTGTTCATATACAAAACCAAAATAACTGGATATTATGCAACTGAAACACTGGGAGTCGGGGCCCTGCTCGCAAGAGCTTACAATCTATGAGGAATTGGGGGTGACACATAAGATAGTTAATTTATTGTTCTCTAAGGGTCCATTCTACTGTCCGCAACAGTTTTGTGGTCCTCAAACTGCGGATCCGCAAAACACGGACACCGGGCCTGTGCGTTCCGCATTTTGTGGACTGCACATGGCCAGTACTATAATAGAAATGCCTCTTGTCTGTGGCTGCGGACAAGAATAGGACATGCTCTATTTTTTTATTTTTAGCGGGGCTGCGGAATGTAAGTGCTCTGTGTGCTGTCAGCATCTTTTGCTGCGGACCCATTATGCCGACGTGTTAATGGACCCTAACAAACCTCTTAGGCCTTCACAGAACAGCTGTGGTTATACCGAGACTAAATTGCTTACAGGTGGACTCTGTTTACTAATTAGGTGACTTCTGAAGGCGGTTTGTCACACTGGATTTTTATATAGGGGTATTTTCAGATTTTTATTGATTAGAAATTGTGAAAACCAGGTATCCTTTTCTCTTCACTTCACATACTACTTTGTGTTGGTCTATCACATAAAACCCCAATGAATTTGTGATATATGAATACTTTTTCATTAGTGAAATGACTTCAGTTTCTACTGGATTATAAAAGGATAAAATAGGTTGTACCGTGACATAAGAAGCTTTCCCTACATATCCCTTGGTTGTAACCCTATCCCTGAAAATGACATCTCCCAGCAAGAACTTACACTTATAGCCATTCATTACATTTGTGCCCAGCTTGAAAAATTGCAAGTGTCAGTGTGTGGTGTGCTTTTATGGCATTTTAGCATGTTTTTATTTTTAACAATATATTTTCCCATACTGCTCTAAAGAGGAAGTGACATCATATGGGTTACATGCTTTCCTATCAAAAAGTGTAAGCCATGACAAAAATATAGGGGGAGATTTACCAAACTGGTGTAAAGTAGACCTGGCTGAGTTACCCATAGCAATCAATCAGAATCCATCTTTCTTTTTCCAAAGGAGCTGTGAAAAACGAAAGGTGGAATCTGCTATGGGCAACTAAGCCAGTTCTACTTTACACCAGTTTGAAAAATCTCCCCTGTAGTTTTTTTTTTTTTTCCAAAATTGTTTTATTTGTTTCACCATATAATATAGAAACAGTACAAGATTTTGAATACAGCTTCAATGCAAAGGTGATACATAATTTTATCAATTTTATACACAATAATGAAAAATATCCCAACCCCCCAATTTCCCCCTCCCACCCAACTAGGTCACTTCAGCAAAATTGTCTCTAGGTTTTCCAATCTGTCATTTCTAGCATCTCCTGCTATCTGTCCTTTCAGTTTTCCACCTGACTCACTCCCCTCACTTCACATTAGAGGCTAAATGGCTAAATTCCCCAGGGTGCCCTTGAGGGCTTCGAGACTATACCATTCTGTATATTTGAATGACTGCATAATGTTCTTAATTTCCTCCTGCGTATAATTATTGGTAATAAACAGTTTCCACCTTTTAAAAAAAAAACCTTGTTTTTTTTATCTTTATTCGACTCAGTGTCTAGCTTATCTAGAAACATAAAATGAACCAACTGCGCCCTCACATCAGGAAGCCCAGGCATCTCTGCCTTCAACCACCGCTGCAGTAGGCATCTCAGTGAAATCACCAGAGCTGCATCCACTATCAAAGGTGGAGAACGCCGCAATTCTTCAAAATCAGGAAAAAGCATAACTTCAGGAGCTAGTCTCATGTCTCCCCTGTAGTTTTATAAGCACCCGTGCATTGGTTAAGGGAGCTGGGTTTGGTGCTCCTCATGGCTGGAAAGGGAACGACAATATTGTTTGAAATATATTCAAGATCACTACTCGTAATAGTCATGGGCTTATCTCACTGTGTATAGACCATTGGTCAAGTTAGGGGTGGGCGATATGGCCTAAAATCTATATTGCGATATAATTTTAAGCATGTGCGATATGCAATATATATCACAATATATTGTTTTCTATATGGGGGGGGGGGGGTTAAACATTTTATTTATTTTTTTACTTTTTATTTAATAACTATTAGCCCCCTTAAGGACTAGAACCCTTGTCATATTCACCCTAATAGAGCTCTATTAGGGTGAATAGGACTTTACACTCTCCCTGCTGCCCTGTGCTTTGTGCACACAACAGCAGGGAGCTGACCATGGCAGCCAGCCTCTGATGTAGCCCCCCCCCCCCCAGTCTCTCCCTCTTATCAGCCCCCTCTGCTAACTCAAACCCCCCCCCCCCTCCCCAGTATTAATCACTGGTGGCAGTGGCCACAGGGTCCCCCTCCCCCTGAGATCATTGGTGGCGGTGGCCCCCCCCCCCCCCTCCAACCCCAGTATTGATCATTGGTGGAAGCAGCAGTTCCGATCGGAGTCCCAGCAGTGTAATGCTGGGACTCCGATCTGTTACCATGGCAGCAGGACGCTACTGAAGTCCTAGCATTAGCAATGTGCCGTACAGACCTATGAGAAGAACCGCACGGCGCACGTTAGCTATAAGTATTAGCAATGCGCCGCAGAGACAGAAGAAGGAGCGCCCGGCGGCCACCGCGCACGCGAGTATAATGCCGCTGACTGACATACCATGGTCGCTCCGTGGTCATATCGCAGTCCGGCGATATGCACAAAATCCATATCGTGGCACAAATTTATATCGCCTATACCGCCCACCCCTAGGTATGATTTTGTAACCAGCTGAGCGCGGCCAAAACAGTTAGGTGGTTAAGAGGGGTTGAGCCATAGGGTGACCAAACTTTAAAATGCAGGCTTTTACATATTTCTTCTGTAGTTGAGAAAATTCCCAATATCCAATGTGTATTCCTAGCAGTACTGCAGAGAGCATTGTGCTTCACTACAGCTGGCTGAATTGCCCTTATTGATTAACCCAAGTGCCATCATGAGATGTGCAGCTATGACCTTGGCGAGGTCTGACATTATATATATATATATATATATATATATATATATATATATATATATATATATATATATATATATATATATATATATATATATATATATATATATATATATAACAAGCAGTTTTAATTAGTGTGTACAATTCTTTATCCAGTTGGGTACATGATTGGGCCCAGCAGGGTGATACATATATACGTCGAACCGCTTATTGTTAAGTTACTGTCTCTGTAGCTGCCGGGCTGCACCTGTACATGCTATTTCCAACAAACGTATGTGTTCTGCCTGGAAAGTACATGTGTGCTCCGGCAATTTGAGGGGAGCTGGGATTTAAATTCTGGGAGGAGAAGGAAGGAAAATCACTGAGTCTGGGTGGTTTCTGCAGTGTGTGGAGCTGAGGCCTGGACCCCGGCACAGGTGTACAGAGCGCCCAGCATCCTGTGAGGAAACTTTGTGGCTGTGCGATCGGCCAGGACAGGACTCATTCCAGTAAAGGAGCCAGGTGAAGCTCTCTGTTATTTTGTGTGTGAACTAACACCAAGTGACTGCTTTTCTGTTTGCTTCATTACCTGGACTCCATTTGCCTCTATACTGCACCCGCACCCCTGTCTACTGGAGTAATTCCCCACATTTGGTGTCGGATGCGGGCAGGTGCAGTGAGGTTGGCCTGAGGGCCGGGAAAGTTTTGTTTTGCCTTAAACACAGGTGGATGTCATACATTAAGCCCTGAGTTCCCTGACAAGATGGAGGCTAACCTGCAGCAGCGGGAGGCGAACAAACAGCAGCAAGAAACTAACCAGCTGCTGTTACAACATGTAATGGCGTTGCAAGCAGCAGGAGCAACCCCGAGCACTTTTGATGCCAGGAAAGCGATTGGGGCCGCCATCACAAAGATGGGTTCCTCTGACTATGTCGAGACCTACCTGGCGGTGTTGGAGAAAGTCGCCATCTGGGAGAAGTTGCCCCGAGACCAATGGCTGAGATTCTCACTCCATTCCTGTCGTCTGGACCCCAGCAGGTTTTCTTCGATCTGCCCAAGGACCAAGTGGCTGACTACCAGGTCGTCAAGAGTGAGATATTGGCCAGACAGGTGGTGAACGTTTTGGTACGGGCTCAGCGGGTGGATCAGTGGAAATTTAACCGTCTGAACCTGCCAAACCCTAGTACTATGACTTGTTGCATGGTTTACAAAAATGGCTGCAGCCAGAGACACTGAGCCCCGCTGCTATGCTGGACCGGTTGTTGATATCTTCTGGAGGGCTTTGCCATACACTCTCCAACACTGGGTAGGCCAGGTATTGCCGGGTAACACCCTAGAGATGGTCGACCTCATGGAGTGTTTTGAGGCCACAAAAAATATACAAGGGGGTTCTTTAAAGCCAGGAAAGCCCCACCTTCGACCCGACGGCCGGTTCCAGCCAAGCCTGCTCGGGACGTGACCCCCGGAGACCCGGCTCCCATTATCTGTTGGCGGTGCCAGGAATCGGGTCACATAAGAGATGACTGCCCCCCTCAAGACGAACCCACGGACACCAACTATGGCTATCAGCAGTCACTGTATGCCGGATTTCCACGTTTATATTTTTTTTTTATGCACTTTTATGATGCCAAAAACAGGAATGGATTCAAAAAGTGGAGAAGACTTCTTATTCATTCTTGCCTTTTGGCTTTAAAAAGTGTATCAATCGCCTGAATATAGAACCAGAAAATAATAAATCAACGGGACGATAACTCAAAAATATATAATAATCTTTATTTAATCAAAATATTTAGCTATAAAATCAATAAGGGAAAAAGGCACAATGAAAACTGATACAGAAAAAATTACACGAGGCACATAGAACAGATAAAGCACTTAATGTCATAATGCCGGACGAAGCCTGAGGGGCGAAACGCGCGTTGAGGTGTTACTACGTGGGGTGACATCTTAGTATATCGCACATCATGTCGCACAACCATGGGTAGGTTTCTGTAGCCTCATATGGGTCTCTCTTAGTGGTTGGTTACTGTGTGGAACATCTGACTACTATTATAATTCTTTGTGTTATCTGTGTATGTTCAACAGAGCACATCTGTCGCTTATATCACTACCACTCTGGTGGAATACAGCAATTAGAACCTGTTTGCATTATGTATGTATTCAGCTAGAGGTAGAGTTTTAGATCTATGTACCCAGCTTTTTGTATTCATCTTGATAGATGTGTCCTAGATTTATTGGAGTATTATTCATATATTCAGAGATATATGTAGCTTTTTATATTCTGGCCTACACCCGGGTCATTATGACATGAAGTGCTTTATCTGTTTTATGTGCCTCGTGTAATTTTTTCTGTGTCAGTTTTCATCATGCCTTTCTAACTTATTGATATTTAAAGCTACAAACCGGATTCCAAAAAAGTTGGGACACTAAACAAATTGAATAAAAACTGAATGCAATGATGGCAAATGTCAATATTTTATTTGTAATAGAACGTAGATGACAGATCAAACGTTTAATCCAAGTAAATGTATCATTTTAAAGGAAAAATACGTTGATTCAAATTTTCACGGTGTCAACAAATCCCCAAAAAGTTAGGACAAGTAGCAATAAGAGGCTGGAAAAAGTAAATTTGAGCATAACGAAGAGCTGGAAGACCAATTAACACTAATCAGGTCAATTGGCAACATGATTGGGTATAAAAAGAGCTTCTCAGAGTGGCAGTGTCTCTCAGAAGCCAAGATGGGTAGAGGATCACCAATTCCCACAATGTTGCGCAGAAAGATAGTGGAGCAATATCAGAAAGGTGTTACCCAGCGAAAAATTGCAAAGACTTTGCATCTATCATCATCAACTGTGCATAACATCATGCGAAGATTCAGAGAATCTGGAACAATCTCTGTGCGTAAGGGTCAAGGCCGTAAAACCATACTGGATGCCCGTGATCTCCGGGCCCTTAAACGACACTGCACCACAAACAGGAATGCTACTGTAAAGGAAATCACAGAATGGGCTCAGGAATACTTCCAGAAACCATTGTCAGTGAACACAATCCACCGTGCCATCCGCCGTTGCCAGCTGAAACTCTACAGTACAAAGAAGAAGCCATTTCTAAGCAAGATCTACAAGCGCAGGCGTTTTCACAGGGCCAGGGATCATTTAAAATGGAGTGTGGCAAAATGGAAGACTGTTCTGTGGTCAGACGAGTCACGATTCGAAGTTCTTTTTGGAAATCTGGGACGCCATGTCATCCGGACCAAAGAGGACAAGGACAACCCAAGTTGTTATCAACGCTCAGTTCAGAAGCCTGCATCTCTGATGGTATGGGGTTGCATGAGTGCGTGTGGCATGGGCAGCTTGCATGTCTGGAAAGGCACCATCAATGCAGAAAAATATATTCAGGTTCTAGAACAACATATGCTCCCATTCCAGACGTCATCTCTTTCAGGGAAGACCCTGCATTTTTCAACAAGATAATGCCAGACCACATTCTGCATCAATCACAACATCATGGCTGCGTAGGAGAAGGATCCGGGTACTGAAATGGCCAGTCTGCAGTCCAGATCTTTCACCTATAGAGAACATTTGGCGCATCATAAAGAGGAAGGTGCAACAAAGAAGGCCCAAGACGATTGAACAGTTAGAGGCCTGTATTAGACAAGAATGGGAGAGCATTCCTATTTCTAAACTTGAGAAACTGGTCTCCTCGGTCCCCAGGCATCTGTTGAGTGTTGTAAGAAGAAGGGGAGATGCCACACAGTGGTGAAAATGGCCTTGTCCCAACTTTTTGGGGATTTGTTGACACCATGAAATTCTGATTCAACATTTTTTCCCTTTAAAATGGTACATTTTCTCAGTTTAAACTTTTGTTCCGTGATTTATGTTCTATTCTGAATAAAATATTAGAAGTTGGCACCTCCACATCATTGCATTCAGTTTATATTCACGATTTGTGTAGTGTCCCAACTTTTTGGGAATCCGGTTTGTAAATATTTTAAATAAAATAAAGATTATTATATATTTTAGAGTTATCGTCCCATTAATTTTTTTTATTTTTTGGTTTAGGATTTGATTTTTAATCCGGGGGCAAAACATAAATATATATTTTTTGATAATATTAGGTTGTTGTAGGTTTTTAGTCTTCTCCTCCTCTTCTTTTTTTCAATCTACTTCTGCCTTTCAACTCAAAAACTGCATCCAAGAATCTCAACGTGGAAAACCAGCTTTTGGAATGTGTCCATGTGTGACTGAGGCTACTTTCACACTAGCGTTTCTATTTTCTGGTATTGAGATCAGTCATTGGAAATCAGAATCCTTACCGCATTGAAATCCACAACAAAACTATGCACAATTTGGTAAAAAAAAATCTGCTGCAGATTTTTTTGCTTTAGACGTGTGGATATGCTCATAAGAAAACATTTAGGGGATAATTTGTTAAGATCAGCGTCTTGGATCCACCGCCAGCGCAGGAGTTGTCAAAGTTCGGCACATCTGCCACCGGTCTAAATCTACTTCAGCTTCCTTGCTGACGTACACTTAGAACATTTTCTACATCTAAAACGGGCATACAAAATGATGAGACGGGCCTGGCGAACTGCCCATGCCATGCCCACGTTTTCTGGCGTATATCACCTAGTGACCCCTTTCATTTTTGGGGTAGGTTCACATTTGCATATAACAGATTCGGCAGGCTGCTCTGGCAAAGATCTTTGGATCTGGCCTAGCCAGATACTGGCCTTCACCTCTGGACACCATTGACTTTAATGGGATATGGCGACTTTCCGGCAAACTGCAGGCTTCAGGTCGGAAAAAAACTTTAGAAAATTACTGCCTGGTAAAACATCATAAATTCTTCCCATCAGGAGGTTGGGAATGTTGCGCACGTAACAGGGGAATAAGCGGACTGTTACATCTATATCCTGTCAAGTTACAGTCAGATGGAAAAACATGACGCAGAGGATCGTTTGAAACTAGACCGGGTATACACACAATTATTACTAATAAACGTTGTAATGATCGTATATGGGTTAGAACTAACATGATTTGGCGTGTGATATACAGGTCCTTCTAAAAAAATTAGCATATTGTGATAAAGTTCATTATTTTCTGTAATGTACTGATAAACATTAGACTTTCATATATTTTAGATTCATTACACACCAACTGAAGTAGTTCAAGCCTTTTATTGTTTTAATATTGATGATTTTGGCATACAGCTCATGAAAACCCAAACCCAAATATGCAAATTTAAAAAAATTTGCATATTTCATCCGACCAATAAAAGAAAAGTGTTTTTAATACAAAAAAAGTCAACCTTCAAATAATTATGTTCAGTTATGCACTCAATACTTGATCGGGAATCCTTTTGCAGAAATGACTGCTTCAGTGCGGCGTGGCATGGAGGCAATCAGCCTGTGGCACTGCTGAGGTGTTATGGAGGCCCAGGATGCTTCAATGCGGCCTTAAGCTCATCCAGAGTGTTGGGTCTTGCGTCTCTCAACTTTCTCTTCCCAATATCCCACAGATTCTCTATGGGGTTCAGGTCAGGAGAGTTGGCAGGCCAATTGAGCACAGTAATACCATGGTCAGTAAACCATTTACCAGTGGTTTTGGCACTGTGAGCAGCTGCCAGGTCGTGCTGAAAAATGAAATCTTCATCTCCATAAAGCTTTTCAGCAGATGGAAGCATGAAGTGCTCCAAAATCTCCTGATAGCTAGCTGCATTGACCCTGCCCTTGATAAAACACAGTGGACCAACACCAGCAGCTGACATGGCACCCCAGACCATCACTGACTGTGGGTACTTGACACTGGACTTCAGGCATTTTGGCATTTCCCTCTCCCCAGTCTTCCTCCAGACTCTGGCACCTTGATTTCCGAATGACATGCAACAGTCCAGTGCTGCTTCTCTTCAGCCCAGGTCAGGCGCTTCTGCCGCTGTTTCTGGTTCAAAAGTGGCTTGACCTGGGGAATGCGGCACCTGTAGCCCATTTCCTGCACACGCCTGTACACGGTGGCTCTGGATGTTTCTACTCCAGACTCAGTCCACTGCTTCCGCAGGTCCCCCAAGGTCTGGAATCGGTCCTTCTCCACAATCTTCCTCAGGGTCCGGTCACCTCTTCTCATTGTGCAGCGTTTTCTGCCACACTTTTTCCTTCCCACAGACTTCCCACTGAGGTGCCTTGATACAGCACTCTGGGAACAGACTATTCGTTCAGAAATTTCTTTTTGTGTCTTACCCTCTCGCTTGAGGGTGTCAATGATGGCCTTCTGGACAGCAGTCAGGTCGGCAGTCTTACCCATGATTGCGGTTTTGAGTAATGAACCAGGCTGGGAGTTTTTAAAAGCCTCAGGAATCTTTTGCAGGTGTTTAGAGTTAATTAGTTGATTCAGATGATTAGGTTAATAGCTCGTTTAGAGAACCTTTTCATGATATGCTAATTTTTTGAGATAGGAATTTTGGGTTTTCATGAGCTGTATGCCAAAATCATCAATATTAAAACAATAAAAGGCTTGAACTACTTCAGTTGTGTGTAATGAATCTAAAATATATGAAAGTCTAATGTTTATCAGTACATTACAGAAAATAATGAACTTTATCACAATATGCTAATTTTTTGAGAAGGACATGTAATTGTATATCAATAATTCCTCACCATATTGTACACAATATATCACACGCAATATTTAGTTCCTATCCCCATATCCTATATAAGGATAGACTGCTCTAAAAAGAAGTCACCTCAGATGAAACACGCATACGAAATGGCATCATTTAAACCCTGCCGTTTCACGGTTTGCATCCTGAAAATCCATTGAGCTTCTTTACGTAGTAAATTGGGGCTATTTTTTACATCCACCATAGAGGCCAAGGAATTATCATTCTTGGACCTCTCTCACACTGGATACAACAGGTAGAATAACAACTAATCTATTCAGGAAACCTACTGCCACGGACAATCTCCGGAGATGGGAGAGCGGCCACCCACTAGCTCTTAAAGGGGGATCCCTAAAGGGCAGTATCTAAGAGCCCGGAGAAACTGCTCAGAGTTGGCAGACTTTAGGTTGGCAGCGGGGGACCTTCAGGTCCCATTTAAGAATCATGGGTACCCTCAGGAATCTTAAAAATGGCATACCAACATGCAATTAGTTGCAATCGTGAACAACTTTTGTGCCCAAAGGTTAGGAAGGAGGAAAACATTATGTGCAGGATTGTCGACACATATGATGGATCCCATTGGGAGATTAAGGAGATTATGTCGGCGTACAGGGGGATTTTGAAAACGGACCCCTCCATTGGCACCTGCTGACGCAAAATCCCTCCAGTGCCTATCAGCGGAATCGCCATCTAAGAGATCATTTGGTCCATAGCTTGTATGTTACCCCAAGACCAGCCAGATCATGGCTGAAAAATGATGCCAAAGGCATGTTCCCATGTGGAACATGCTCCTTCTAGAAGTACATCAAGAGGGGTAAATATTTCAGTAGCACAAGTACAGGGGCGACGTATGGACTAAAAATCCTCTTATAAATTGCAAAACAATAGGAGTGATCTATCTTCTAACCTGTGTATGCGGTATACAGTACATTGGCAAAACGAAGCGTGAATTCAGAAAGAGGATTGGTGAACCTCTTTCCGACATCAGGAGTGAGGCAGAAACACCAGTTGCTCGTCATGTCATGAGTGCCATGTTGGGGGAGTTGCGACCCACACGAGGGGGTGATGTGGACACTTACTACGTAAAGAAGCGCAATGGATTTTCAGGATGCAAACCGTGAAACGGCAGGGTTTAAAATGATGCCGTTTCGTATGCGTGTTTCATCTGAGGTGACTTCTTTTTAGATCAGTCTATCCTTATGTAGGATATGGGGATAGGAACTAAATATTGCGTGTGCTATATTGTGTACAGTATGGTGAGGAATCATTGATATACAATTATCACACGCCAAATCATGTTCGTTCTAACCTATATACCATCGTTACAACGTTTATTAGTAATAATTGTGTGTATACCCGGTCTAGTTTCAAACGATCCTCTGCATCATGATTTTTCCATCTGACTGTAAGGCTAGGTCTACACGACGACATTTGTCGCGTGACAGGGCACAACTACACTGCAACATTTGTAGCGCAACATTTCATTGCACTAATGTCGCGCGACAATTGTAATAGCAGTCTATGGTGTCGCACTGCAACATGCTGCGACTGCAACGCAACAGTCGCAGAAAAATCCATCTCGAATGGATTTTCTGCGACTGTTGCGTCACAGTATGTTGCAGTGCGACACCATAGACCTGCCATTATAAAAATTGTCGCGCGACAAATGTAGTCGTGTAGACTTATCCTAACTTGACAGGATATAGATGTAACAGTCAGCTCATTCCCCTGTTATGTGTGCAACATTCCCAACCTGGTGGGAAGTATCTATGATATTTTACCTGACATCTAAACCCTCAGATGGATCGTACCAACAAATGTTTCTACAGTGAATATAGAACCACCTATTTGAGCCACCAATAGTTTTCCCCACCCGTGTGGTTGCTATTAACAGCAACATTTCTCAGCACCGCTACACTATACTTTCATTGGGAGCCGCACAACGGGAGGAGTTGTCTCGCACACCTCCGCTGTGATTGGCTACCCTCTGGGACCGCGTCTGCTGAGGGTGGAGTTAGAGCTATTTAGAGCCGGTGTAACGTTATATTTCCCTACCCTAGTCACTTCCGGTCGCACCGGACATGACGTGAGGAGGTGTGCCGCGCAGCGCAGGCGCACAATGATGGGGTAGGGAAATTTCACAGCAGAGTGCGCATGCGCTGGGAGCCTCGCCAGCGGTTAGGGTAGAGAAAAATTATGGGCCAGTGCGCAGGCGCGGTGATCGGATGGATGTTCTCAGCTGGACATCGGCCGACACTGTGCACTGGGAGCTTCACCAGCGGTTAGGGTAGGGAAAAGGCACTGGCCCATATGTAATTTTTCCCTTCCCTAACTGCTGGTGAGGCTCCCGACTCATGCGCAGTGTCGGCCGGTGTCCAACTGAGAACATCCATCCGATCACCGCGCCTGTGCACTGGTCAATAATTTTTCTCTACCCTAACCGCTGGCGAGGCTCCCAGCGCATGGACACTCTGCTGTGAAATTTCCCTACCCTGTCGTTGTGTGCCTGTGCGGTGCGACACACCTCATCACATAATGTCCGGGGCGACCGGAAGTGACGAGCGTAGGAAAATATAACGTTACATCGGCGGCCGGTACGGCCGATACACTGCTATCCTGCATGCCACTCTGTGCAGGAATCTGATCACACTACATGTACCTATCCACCTCCTGTACCTGCTCCTGATGAAGTGTGGGTGTACCACACATAGAGCAGGGGTAGTGAGACACAGGGCTGCATTCAGGCTCCATTCACAGGTCCGCAATTTCGTTCCGCATTTTGCAGAACGGAATTGCAGACCCATTTATTCCTATGGGGCCGCACTTCCATTCCACAAAAAAATAGAACATGTCCTATTCTTGTCCGCAATTGCGGACAAGAACAGGCATATTCTATTAGTGACGGCAATGTGCGGTCCGCAAAATGCTGAACGCACATTGCCGCTGTCAGTGTTTTGAGGATCTGTGGATCCGCAAAACATGTTGCGGACGTGTGAACGAGGTGTCCAGATTGGTTAATCAGTTGTGTCCACATGGACTGCCGATCTGTTTAGTGCCATCTCTGTAGTGAGCTCCCCTATGGCAGTGATAGGGTACTGAACAGTATACCTACCTTGTGATTGAGGAGGTGTGGATGTCCAGATTCCAGAGTAACACTGATGTGCACATTGACATTAGGGATAGGAGACATAAGTTTAATTTGTATGTCTCCTCCCCGCACCTGGGGGATATACCCTAGCCTGACACATTTGAGTTTTGAGTCTGACTTTTTAATGAAAAAAAAACGAAGTTCATTATTTTGTTTTAACGTTCCAATCAGGCAGTCATTTTCTAGTGTTTAATTTTAGGGACGTCTACACAGCAACAACCATTTACGATTAGAATACGGAAAAAACTTTTGCATGCCAAGGCTTTTGTCCGGATTGCGGCCGTATCCCATTATGGTTAATGCGGTCGGTTGAGGGGAACTCTGCTAGGCTGATGTGAACCTACCCTTAGAGCAGCTCCAGGTGTTCCCTTTGAGCTCACCGCAAAGCTGTTTAGTGATCGTAGCATTTTGTCTTGTCGGGGTATAATATATTACAGTAACACCTTGGTCTCCTCAGTATAATTATTGGCATTTAGAAGTTCAGCCCTGCAGCAGTGAGAACCTCTTATTCAAGTCAAGAAAATGTAAGGTTATTAGATTTTGAGCCCTACAGGGGTATAGTTCCTTCAGGAGAAATGCAAGCAGGACAAGACATTTAACACCTTGCCATGTCCTCTTGCTAGGTGTGGAAATCTGGAAACCTTTGAGATGTCTATTAAAAGGAATTTGGTTTATCCTCGTATTTCATGTCAGTTTTCTTATTCGAAAGAATGCATAAGAAAAAAGGGTGTACAAATATATTCGTGTACCAGCACGGTGAGTATGTCTGGTTACTGGAACTCATTTGGGTGTATAATTAGGGTTATTAAAGGGAACCTGTCACAATGAACATTGTGGTTGAGCTTCAGGCAGCATGTTATAGAGCAGGAAGAGCGGAGCAGATTGTTATTATAGTTTCAGTAAAACGTGTAATCTCTACACTTAAGTTCCTGCTCGTTCTGGGCTTTGAACTCAAGGAGGTTTGACAGCCTTACCTCTATAACTGTGTTAGACAGCTGTCAGTCACGGGCTTCAAGGCCCAGAACGAGCTGGAGTTTAAACGTAGAGATTACCAGAAAAAGATCAATCTGCTCCGCTCCTCCTGCTGCCTGCAGATTATTACGCATTTTCATGGCGACAGACAGGTTCCTTCTAAAAGAAGAGATACAGGCACTGAAAAAGATATTCCTAAAAGGCTTAGCAACCAATTAGTTAGCCAATTAAAACGAGATTGGTGGACGTTAATCATGGAGCTGTTACACATGTGCCGTGAGTCGTGGATACTGGACTGTGCTTGCCACTAATTGCCAGGCCACACCTGGACTTGCCACTTGAAACAGAACAGGCCAGGTGCAGCCTGGCATTGGCACTAACTGCTGAGTGGTACCCGTGGCTCTGGCTCATGTGTAGTAGCACTGTAAGAGTGTATTCTTAAAAAAATCCTAATTTTTATTTAGTTTTTCACTCCTCCATTTGTAAAGTTGCATCTTATAAAATGCATTGCCAGTAATTTTATTGGCTACTTTGTTGAAGAATTATCCGCTCCATTTTGGTCCACCCTTATATCACCTGAATGTCACCTCTGGGACTCCTATAACCAGAACGGGGACCCCAAAGTCCATATTTTTTAGACCTCCCTGAGCAGTGAATGGAGACGGCCACCTCTCGATTCACCACCATGGGACTGCGGGAAATAGCCGAACCAGCGGTCTGCTTTTTCTAAACTCCCATAGTGGTGAACGGAGGGTGGTCGTGCCTGCGCAGTACATTATCCTTCGCTGCAGGGCAGCATGTTTTGTAGATTGGTGCAGGTCCCTCACCAATCTGACATTGTTAGCAGATTCTAGCAATATGCCATAAATATCTGAGATGGAAATACCCCTCTAAGAGGATATCTCTTTAAAGGGAACCTGTCACCTCCAAAAAACATTTCAAGCCGGCAGCAGTACCTGAGAGTAGCCAGCAGCGTGTTTGTAACGATCATTTTTCTACTGCAGGCAGATGAAGCAGGAGCTATAAAAACGTTCTTTAATCCCCTGCCGACGCGCTTCTCTGGTCAGGCTTGAAGTCACAGAGGCAGCGGCCTCCTTGCTTCAAGTCACGGTAACCACGCCCCCTTCCCTGCCATATTGCTGTGACTGACAGCGCTTATCCACGACAGTTCGGCTGCCTTCGCTGTCAGTCACAGTGAAGGGGCAGGAAGGGGGCGTGGTTACAGTGACTTGAAGCAAGGGGGCCGCTGCCTCCGTGACTTCAAGCCTGACTAGAGAAGCGCGCCGGCAGGGGATTGAACGTTTTTACAGCTTCCTGCTCCATCTGCCTGCAGTAGGAAAATGATCGTTACAAACACGCTGCTGGCTACTCTCCGGTACTGCTGCCGGCTTGGGATGTTTTTTGGAGGTGACAGGTTCCCTTTAATCTACAGGCCATGCGGATCGAATCGGGAAGATAGGACTTTGCCGAAGTCTTCTATAGTATATCAAACTTTCTTTTTTTTTTTTTTTGAGCGAACATCTAAAAAGAAGACTAAAGCAGATTTTCCTTCCTGCCAGTACAGCCCGCAGATAACCTTTAGTTCTACCAAGGACCTGTTATATAGCTTTTCTGATTTCCTGGTAAAGAGAAGGCACCGTGCTAGGACATAGAACTATGACTGTGCATTCCTTCACCTTGATGGACTAGTTTAGTTAAAGAGAAACACAAAGGGTGTGTTCACATGACTAAAAGCCACGTCAGAAAAATCTGTAACAGATCAATAGCTGAAAACGTTTTTTGGTGGTAGTTTTAGCGTTTTTACAAGAGTTTTAGAACAGGTTTTTGTTTTTCTTCTATGAAATTCACAATCAAATCTGCTTTTCTCAAGCATTTTTCTGATCAGCTTCTGAAGAAGAGTACCAGTTTTACACTGTGTGCAGAAGGTGGATTTTATTTTTTAGATTCGTCAATGGGGAAACTATTGGTGGAGTTTTGTATGTGGATTTAGCAGCTGAAAACACCCGTTTTCCACTGCTGAATCTGTGGCAGACTTTGACATTGTGAACATGCCCTCAGCGTTTTCTACAGCAACCAGTCAGGTGACTTATTTTAGTTTAAACCATTCCTTGAAATAAATGAAAATTGGAATATATGCCAATTGTGATAACACTTTCTGAACTTTCTTTTTGATTAGGAGATTACTAATTTCTCCTCTGCGCCCCTCAGATGCCACCAGAATAAATGCTAGGTAGTCCACAATTCAGAGCTTGACACTGACTGCTGGCATAACTTCTGATGGATAATAGATAATAGTTGCTGATAACCTGTTTGAATACACTCCACCAGACCTTCTACTGTATTTTTGTTCTGTAAGATGCGCTTTTTTTTTAGCAAGAAAAAAATCTTGCTAAAAAGTCCACCTGTCTTATAGTCTGGAGTATAGTCTGTATAGCAGCTAGAGATCTAAAGTATTAGCTGCAGTTATAACTCCCAACCTGATTTCTAAAGGCTGTATGGAGACTAGCACCGTAATCCTTGTAGCCTTGGTTAAAACTTATATTACCTTTAAAACAAGGTCTGGCTTGCATCTTTTCTATGTGCTATACAGCCTCAGATGGGTCATGGTGAAGTAGCCCCCTCCCCTCTAGCCGACTCTCAGCAATTGGGGATGTGCCGACAGGCTGTATGTAGGGCTAGGAAAAAGGGCATAGATCCTCTTCTCCATGACCTGGGAAAATCTGTGCTTGTTAGCAACCCCCCCTTCCCCAATCAATAAGAAGTTAAAGTGACAATTTTATTTTAAATAGTTTAAAATGCTTTATGGCGTCAAAATATAAAAATGTAATTGGTATTGCTGCATCCGTAACTACCTGAACTATAAAATTATGATATTTAACCGGCACAATGAATGTTGTTAAAAAAGCAGTATTAATATATATATTTTTTCAGCCTGCCGCCCATATAATGTAATACAAAGCAATCAAGCAGTTGTTACTGTACTAATGAAAGCGTCAACTCACTCTGCAGATTACAAGCCCTCACACAGCTTCATCAATGGAAAAATACAACAATTGTGACTCCCTGAATGAGATGATGCAAAAACAAACTATATGTATATACAGTACTGTATATGGACAAAAGTACTGCCAAAGCTTTTATGACATTCAATTCCAAATCCGTATGTATCCATTAGTATTTAGTTGGTCCTCCCTTTGCAGCCAAAGCGGCTCCGCTCTTCTGGGAAGGCTTTCTACATGATTTTGGACTGTGTATGGAAATTTTTGACCTCCAAAAATGCTCTACTGGGTGAATGAGCAAACACTGATGTTAGATGAGAGGGCCTGGAGCACAGTCATGCTGGAACAGAGAAGGACCTTCCCCAAACTGTTCATACAAAGTTGGGAGCATATACTTGTCCAAAATGTCTTTCAATGGATAAGATTTACCTTCACTGGAACTAAGAGCTTAGGGCACTCCCTGAAAAACAACACCCTAGTAATAATACCACTCAGTTCATGTAATATCTAGGATGGAAGAAATTTCAATGATTTGTTACAACAGTGGCATCCTATTACAGTGCCACGCTCAAATTCTGTATTTTTTTTTTTTTTTTTTTTTTTTTTTTTTAAATGGCCCATTCTTTCATAACTGTCTGTAAAGACAGACTGCATGGCTAGGTGATGGATTTTATACACCTGTGGCAATGGGACCAAATGAAACTCCTGAATTCAATCTTACATTGATGATGGTAGAGTCTAACTGCTGTGCAAAGTCTTAAATACCTTAACCCCATTGAGAATCTTTGGGATGTGCTGGAGAAAGCTTTGTGGGGTCTAAGGGTCATGTGACCAGGCTTCTATTGGCTAATGCATTTTTTGGGAATATTTCACGCAGGGATGCCCTTTTGAACAGCTCACTTTTAGACAGCAGCACATGAGCTGCAGGGAGATCTCATTCTTAAAAGGTATCAGTCAGGAGAAGGGTACAAAATAATTTCCAAGGCATTAGATATACCATGGAACACAGTGAAGACAGTTATCATCAAGTGGAGAAAATATGGCACAACAGTAACATTACCAAGAACTGGACGTCCCTCCAAAATTGATGAAAAGACGAGAAGAAAACTGGTCTGGGAGGCTACCAAGAGGCCTACAGCAACATTAAAGGAGCTGCAGGAATATCTGGCAAGTACTGGCTGTGTGGTACATGTTAACCTACAAAAACCTCTCTGTCTAAACTAGACAGCAAAACATTCCACCTGTACGGCATCCAATATAGTATCAAACAAGCAAGTGGAAATAATATATCAAAATATCAATTTATTATCAAATATAAAATATGGGGAAAAGACAGGATGGTAAACAGTGTACAGAGAAGCGAAAGCACTAGGTGGCTAGCAGGTAAGGGGGCTATAATTCAAGGACAACCAAATCTGCATAGCAATAAATAATAATCACCCCAATTGGGCTGTATAGTACATTGCAGAAAATAGTAATAGCTGGATGTCCATGAGTTATCCCACAACGTCCAGGGATCATAGGCAACCAAGACTGACAAGTATAATACAAAATATCTCAAGTCTGATCTGTGACTAAATCCCAAGGTATAGCGATGGTCTGAGAGATATCTGAGGCCCAATATGGATGTAAAGAAATACCATATATAGGTGTCGAGCTATACTATACACAGGACGTACCTGAAGACATGGTGAACACAGGAGGATACTAGACCCTAAGCGCAAGACCTCGACGCGCGTTTCACCTCCTGGCGAAGCCGCTGATTTTGTAGAAAATTGACTACCGATGTGTGGAAGTATTAATTGGGAGGGAGACTTCGTTATTTGATGAAAGAAGATTTATATATTTTTTTATTTGGGCCACTGTTTTAAAATCCATCATATTGAATTACACTTGGGGTTTTCTAGTGGGAAGGGAGTCATATGAATAATCAATCTTGGCTAGAATGCACATGTTTTTCAGCATGTTTACAAAGACTGAGTGTTCATGAGCTGCCAGGAGTTCAGAGATAAGGGCTTAGGCCAAAATAAGTACAAGTGAATGGTGTTCCTACCTTTTTTAAAGGAATTTTCCAGATTCTTTGGATAAACTATCAGTATCAGATTGGTGGGGGTCTTACTCTGCACCCCTGCGGATCAGCTATCTGAAGGAGTCGAGGCACTAATGTGAGAACTGCAGCCTCTTTTTAATGTTTATCTGCATGCCATCTACATAAATTCCCAACCAGTCTTCCAAGCTGGTACTTGCCAAGCCTTAAGCTGCTATCTACATAGTAGAACCTCTTCCTGACAGCTATTTTTGTCTTCCGTTCCCATTTAAAGGGAACCTGTCACCAGTTGTATGGTGTCCTAACTAAGGGCACATAAATAAGTGACTGATTCTCCTAGCAAAATGCTGGGTCACTTTCTTTAATTGACCCAGTCAATCTGCCAACATCTTGTATTGAAAAGCTCCAGCTGAATAATGATGAGTCATGAATATTCATGAGCTCCGGACTCTCCCCGGCCACCTGCTGCTGAATGACAGTTTGTTTCCATAGGAATCAGCAGCAGGTGGGCAGGGGAGTGGCTATAGCTCTGAATTAAATATACACTGGACTCAATGACATCATGCCGGACTCCAATCAGCTCATTAGCATGCGGCATTTTGTGTGTATATTATGAGGTAACCATCTGTCACACCAGTAAGTGAATACATCTAAGGTACTTTTTAGTAGTTAATGATTGTATATAATTAGTTAGATTATAATCAAATATCCACATGACAGGTTCCCTTTTAATATTGCATACAATTTAGTGGGAAGCTGGGAAAAAAAATTCCAAATGTGGTGGAATTGGATAAAAAAAAATGCAATTCTGGCACAGTTTTATGGGTTTTGTTTTTATGATGTTCACTACATGGTAAAACTGACTTGTGCTCTTCATTCTCTGGGTCAGATCAATTACAGCGATACCATATTTGTATAACTTTTCTTGTGTTTAACTTTGGACCAATTTTTGTTTCTCTTTTTATCTCCGAATTCTGCCCCCCCCCCCCCCCCCCCCCCCCCCATAACTTGTGTGGTAGCTTTTCAGGATGATCTGTAGTTTTTATTGATGCCATTTTAGGGTGTGTATGACTTTTTGATAACCTTTTTATTCAGTTTTTTGGGGGGCTGAAGTAAATTGATGAAGATTTTTTTAATATGGGCATTTTCAGCAATGCAATATATTAGCAGATATTTCATTTTGGGAAAGAGGGGGGGTGATGTGAATTTAAATTTTTTATTAAATTTCTCAAAACTTTTTTCAACTAGATAGAAAAGCAGCAAATTTGACAGTCCTGAAACTGTGCATTCGGTATTTAAAAGGATATTGATGACCTATCAGATCAATGTGTGTCTGACACCTGACATCCCCCCCATGGTCAGCTATTTGCAGCAGACGTCGGTGCTGGAAATAAAATGGTGGTGGAAGCAGAAGACTCTTTCTACTGTGTAATGGCAATGCTGACGTACTGTACCTCAGTTTCCATTCATTTCACCTCTTTAAAAAAAAATAAAAAATCATTTTATTTTACTATGCAAAAAACAAACAACGCAACAGCACTCTGCAAACACAAATGAGGTAAATACAACAGTTCCATACTCACTATAGAAAATATAAAATGTTCATGCTGCAGTATAAATGTGAGATTCTTGGCAAATACATTTTGTACAAGGTTATTTGTGCCCGCCTGCCGGCGTCAAGGCAATCTCTTAAAGACTGGAACCTAAAATGAAATGCCACATTCACTGGTGCCATAACGGCCTCCATTAATTTCAGGTAATGCAGGTTCCACATGTACGCCAAGCCCACACTATATTGTACCTCTGCTGTTGCATTGTTTTTTGCTTTTGTGCTTTCAGCCATGGTGATGTGCACCTGCGCACTGGGAAGTGCTGACTTACCAATTCTGTTCTCTTATTTAAGTGTACTGTACATTTCGCCTACAGTAGTACAGAGTCAATGATATTCCAGATGCTCGGAAATGAATTGACAAGCAGACTGTTCAGAGATGTTGCCAGCTGAGTAAACAAACTCCGTACTTGCATACAAACAGATGTCTTTGAAAAACATAGGGGATCATTTATTAAGACTAGTGTTTTAGACCACAGTCTTGGGCTACTTTCACACTCGCGTTTGGTGTGGATCTGTCATGAATCTGCACAAACGCCTCCGTTCAGACAATAAAAGTGCATGCATCCGTTCAGAACGGATCCGTTTGTATTATCTTTAATATAGTCAAAACGGATCCGTCTTGAACAACATTTAAAGGTCAATGGAGGACTGATCCGTTTTCTATTGTCAGTAAAAAATTATTCGTCCCCATTGACTTACATTGTGTGGCAGGACGGATCCGTTTGGCTCAGTTTCGCCAGAAGCACACACAAACGCTGCGGTAGCGTATTACTAGGCCGTATTACTAGGCCGAGTCCTTTTGGGTTGTGATGAGTTCTTAGCTGTATTCACATGGAGGGCAGTGATGCCAGCAGGTTGCAGGTCCCTCTAAACACATGGCACGATGTGACCCTCCTTCAGAGAAAAGACACACCTGCTTGCTGGCACAAGCTTTTTAAACTGTAGCCGGCCCCTCCTCTTCCCGCCTTTGGGAAGGGTCCCCCCTCCCTGCTGACCCTGGCATCTCAATGTCCCACAAAACCCTTTAGGGTTCATAGCTCCAGACCAGAAGGTCACAGGGAGATGGTTCTGGGACCAACAGACCCGCCTGGGTTCCGGCTACAAGTAGAGTCCAAGCATGGTACCGTTATCTCCCCACATAAATGAAATATGTATATCTCCCTTCCCTGGCATCCCACCAGCAGACGGGCCTGTTTATCGTGGCCACAGAGACACAAATATGTATTTGCCAGTTCCATGATGTCTGGGGGGAAATGATAGATCAGGGCAAGGACTGAGACCCCCTGCCGGGAGTTTTCCTGCAGGATAAGCTAATCCGGCCTCTGTGCTGTCTGGGTTAGGTGTAATTATGCCCACATGTGGCCTCCTTGAAGCCAGAGGAGTTCACTACCTCTGCTATCTGACAAGTAGATGGTTGGAGCGAGAACTTATTTTGCATGTACACTGACAAAGGTGAATCAGTTAAAAATCATGGCTGCCATTAAATGATTATCCATATTCCTCACAGGGATATTAAGACTGGCTTCTAAAACGCTGGTCTTAATAAATGACCCATATATACTAATGGTAGCTAGGCAGAAAGGCTGCCTGGGGTAGGATTTCAGTAGTAGATGTCAATGTTCACTGCAAGTGACAACCCAAGATCACCTCTGGGTGTTGTTGAATTCATTACTTTCACTTTTCTTTTTGGGAGTGGTAGTGTAATGGAAAGTTATACTTGCTGATCATCTGTTTTTTTTTTTTTTTTTTTTTTTAGGAAAGCTTTGAAGATGCATATGAAAATATCCCAGTGTAAGTATACTTAAGAACGTGTTAAGATGTTTCACTGTAAACAGCTTTGGTTATAGTATGCAAAATATTCATAACTATCCTTCAACACATGGACATTACTTATAAGGGTTATCCCATGATTAATGTAAAAAAGTGAAATCATACATAAACTAGTACTTAACAATCTTTTTCTAACAAAGCTAGAACCAGCACAGTACCTCACATGGATCCAGTGATCTTCATATTCCTTGCTCCAATTTTTCTGCTAGATTTCGAGCTTTCCGCTTGGGGTGTCTCTTCTCAGAGGTGCGCCCTGTCTGCTGGAGCTAGTGGCAGTTGAAGGATGGAAATGAGTGCTTATGTCTCAGTGAGCAGGACAGATAAATTAGAAAGAGCAAACAGTAGGTGGCGCTATACAGACAGATTTCAATAATTAACTAGACTACATTTTAAATTACATGCAATTACAAAAGTATTCAGATCCAGGTGTGCATGGACCCTCAAACCCTTAAATTTCATTTTTTTTTCAACGTACAAAGCTGACCACAAACTAGAATTTGGCACTTGGTAACTGTCAGTATGGACAGTTTGCACATATGTCTCAAAACTATTCTCTGTGGGCTGACTATATGCTCCAATCTATGCGTATGCAGTGACCAAACTGGATGAGGCCTTCTGTTTAGATGTGGATGCATGATACATATACATATGGCTTTATTCTTTCAGATCCTAGATCAGTGGCTGAGGTTAAGGCCATGAATATTAGAGAATGAAAGCAGTTTTAGATTTTCAGCTTTCCTAAATAAGGTCAATGTATTGT
This sequence comes from Bufo gargarizans, assembly GCF_014858855.1. NCBI lineage: Eukaryota > Metazoa > Chordata > Amphibia > Anura > Bufonidae > Bufo > Bufo gargarizans. Next base: position 441,164,509 of record NC_058080.1, read on the forward strand.
CCCCTTTTTAGGTGGCTGCAGCGGTAACGTCCCATGCACACAGGACACTGGTAAAGCCAATAAATGGCCTCAGCAGTGACATCCAGTAGACGTTATACATACACATACACTACTCACGCAGTACTGTGTAAAGGTTTAAGGCAAGTGTGGAAAAATGTTGCAAAGTAAGAATCTAGAAGTAGAAGTGTTAATAGTTTCAGTTAACAAAATGCAAAGTGATTAAACAAAACAGAAATCAAAATATTTGGTGTAACAAACCTTTGCCTTCAAAGCAGCATCAATTCTTCTACCTAGACTTGCACACCATTTTTGAATGAACTCGGCAGGGAGGTTGTTCCAAACATCTTGGAGAAAATACCTCATATCATATGTAGGTGTAGGCTTGCTCACATCCTTCTGTCTCTTCATGTAATCCCAGACAGACTCTATGTTGAGATTAGGGCTCTGTGGTGGCTAGATCATCACTTCGAGGGCTACTTGTTCTTTACCCTAAGTTTACACCTGAGCGTTTTACAGCGCGTTCCTACGCGCTGTAAAACGCTCAACAAGGAGAAACCAATGCTTCCTTATGGGAATGGTTCTCACCTGGGCGTTTTACAGCGCGTACGATCGCGCTGTAAAACGCCCGACGCTCAAACAAGTTCTTGAGCTTTTTTGGGGCGTTTTTGTCGCGCGTTCCCGTACATAGATATTCGGGAACGCGCGACAATGTGTGTTCGCCTGTCTCTGTATGCGCGATTGTAAACGCCGGTACAATCGCGCATACAGAGCGCTCCTTTCGGAACGCTCAGGTCTGAACCCAGGGTTAAGCTTAATATAGTTCTTAATGACATTGGTTGTATATTTGGGATTGTTATCCTGCTGCTGAATAAATTTTGGATCCAATCAAACACCTCCCTGATTGTTTTGCATGATAACTAAGTATCTGCTTGTATTTCTCAGCATTGAGGACACCATTAATCCTTACCAATCCCCAAATCCATTTGCGCTCTCCAGCCCTTCGGTCTTCTTTTACAGCCAAATACTTGCTGGCCTTCAAAATCAGAAGGTTCCCAGCAGTGCCATTAGCTAACAACTGGCAGAAACCAGTGAGACCCAGGTACACCCATCAACTGTTAAGAGAAATCTGTCCAGAATAGAAGAATTCCGGCCAAAAAGCCATACCTTTGACGTGGAAACACTGCCAAGTGACTTGACTATACACAAAGACATAGGAACTAGGTGCAGAAAAATGTCAGCAGGTGCTCTGGACCAAGGAGTCAAAGTTTGAAATATTTGGCTCTACAGCAAGGTAGTTTGTTTGCAGAAGGGCTATAGAAGGGTAATATAGTGAGTGTCTGCTGGCAACCGTTAAGCATGGTAGAAGTTCCTTACAAGTTTGGGTCTGCCTTTCAGCAAATGGAGTTGGTAATTTGGTCAGGTTTAATGTCCTTAATGCTAAGGAATACAGGCAGATACTTGGCCATCATGCAATACCATCAGGAAAGTGTCTGATTGGGTCGAAGTTTGTTCTTCAGCAGGACAACAACCCCAAACATAGAGTCAATGTCATTAAGTACCATTTTCAGCGTAAAGAAGAACAAGGAGTCCTGGAAGTGATATGGCTCCCTCAGAGCCCTGATCTCAACATCGAGTCTGCCTGGGATTACATGAAAGCCCAATAGATAGATGGAAATAGTATGTCCCTCTGTGTGTTTTTATTTTTTATTTTTTTATTCCAAATGCATTTAGAATGAAAACCAACATAGAGGGACGTGCTTTCTCCATTCCTTTATTTTGTTTGGACTATCCGGTTTGTTTTGGGAGATTGACCCTATATCCCAGGAGACGGGCCCCCACTAGTTCCATACTAGTAGTGTTCTTCGTTTTACAACTTCTTTGGGATTACATGGAGACAGAAGGATTTGAGCAAGACTACATGCACAGAAGATCTATCGTTAGTTCTCAAAGATGTTTGGAACATCCTCCATGCGGAGTTCCTTCAAAAACTGTGTGCAAGTGTACCTAGAAGTATTGATGCTGATTTGAAGGCAGAGGATGGTCATACAAAATACGGATTTGATTTAGGTTCCTCTTTTGTTCATTCACTTAGCATTTTGTTAAATGATGAAATAAACTACTATTAACACTTGTGTTTTCTAAAGCATTATTTCTCTGCAGCATTTTCCCCACACCTAAAACCTAAATTGCACTGTACTGTATATCATTTGGTAAACATATCCGTTGTCAGGTAATGCATAGTTCCTTCAATCCCTAAGATCTTTCACATGGTAGATTTTGTTTGTGCCTTATTGTTTTCAGTGTGAATTCACATTGCTATCCATACTGCCATGGATCATTTCTGCAGGGACATATCCCTTCTTGGCTATGAAACTGATGTGGGTGTCCGTTGCATTAGCCACATTGATCCACAACCTGCAAAACCATGGCAGAAACCTAAGGCCCCTTTCACACGAGCGAGTGCGCATTGCACCCGCACTTAATCCAGACCCTTTCATTTTAATGGGTCTGTGTACATGAGCGTTGTTTTTCACGCATAACTTGTGCGTTGCGTGAAAATCGCAGCATGTTCTATATTCTGCATTTTTCACGCAGTCCTGGTCCCATAGAAGTGAATGGGGCTGTGTGAAAAACGAATTACATCTGCAAGCAAGTGCGGGTGCGATGCATTTTTCACTGACGGTTGCTAAGAGATGTTGTTTGTAAACCTTCAGTTTTCTATCGCACGTGTGAAAAACGCATCAATGCGCATTTCACCCGCGCGGTAAAAACTGAACAACTGAACGCAATCACAAACAAAACTGACTGAACATGCTTGCGAAATGGTGCAAGTTTTCCTGAACGCTTCTGGACCTAATCCATATCGTTCGTGTGCAAGAGGCCTAAGGGTCGGATTGCGTGGTGGATGTTTTAGTGGAAAAATTTCCCACGTTAACATACCGTATGGGTATGCTCATATGTAAAAGATTTGAAGAACTGAAAACTCCATGCATCTGAATTTGTACAAACCTTGTTCTGATTCATAAGAGACAGTGGTGTACATTTCTGGAACAAGTCTCATTTCTGAACATGCTTCCTGGTCCCTCTCAGCTTGCAGAAATTGACCGCTTAACCAATCACTGGCCACAGCAGTGACCAGCCATTATCTTTATGTCAAGAGGGAAGTGGTGGAACTAGAACACTGGGGGGTATGGGATGTTAGTATACTGTTCTGACCCTCTCTTTAATATATGTTTTATTACAAAGTAGGAAAGGAGAGGGGAAGCAAAAGGAATCCTAGGCTACACCTAGAACAGGGATCTGAACACTCTAGCTTTTCTGAAACTACAACTCCCAGAATCCTCCTATCACTTCTGTGGGAGTAAGGCTTCATTCACATCACCGTTCAGGCTTTCCGTTCTCCTGCTCCGTTTGGGAGCAGAACGGAAAGGCACATAACTGACGCCAAACTGAGCCCTTAGGCCCCCTAGACTATAATGGGGTCCGTTATGTTTCCGCTCAGAAGATGATTTTGAAGCGGAGACAAAAGTCCTGCATGCACAACTTTTGTCTCCGCTTAAAAATCATCTTCTGAGCAGAAACATAACTGACCCCATTATAGTCTATAGGGTCCCTAAGGACTCAGTTTGGCGTCAGTTATGTGCCTTTCCGTCCTTTCTCCTGCTCCTAAACTGAGCAGGAGAACGGAAAGGCTGAACAGTGATGTGAACGAAGCCTTACAAGAACAGCCGAGTAAGTTTGCATGCTGGGGGTTGTGGTTTCACAGCAGCTGGAGTGCCAAAAGTTGCTGATCCATGATCTAGAGCAGGGGTGCACAACCTGCGGCCCGGGGGCCACATGCGGCCCTTGATACCATTCAGTGCGGCCCCCAACCATCTGGTAACAGACATGTATGCCTATGTCTTGTGGCTGCTCACATGTATTTTTCATACATTTCTCCCATTAGATGGGAGTCCTGGAAGTGTAACTAGACATTATTGGTATATAATGTGTGTTCAATATACCATAAGTACAATATTTCTGTTGTTAATACACCTTTAAATTTGAATTTCGGCCCTCGTCATTGGTTCAGTCTGGCAATGTGGCCCCCAACCAGGAAACGTTGTGCACCCCTGATCTAGATAGAATATGTTAGAATTATCACATGGAAGGTAAGGCAAAAGTTACAATGTTCAAATCTGTTCAAACAAATTAGGTTCATTTGTAGAGGGTGATTATCATTCCCCCCCCCAACTCCAGTCTTCTGGGATTTAAACTTTTTAAATGCCATTGCGCCTAAATCTATGGGGAAATGGTATTTCTACACCACTTTCTGAGAAGGGGCATGATGCCCGGTAAACCTGGGCTATTTACCTTCTATTTTGCCAGTTTTCCGACGTAAAAGAAAACATATGGCAGCTCCAAGCTGCCTAAAATTTCAGTTTAGGCGCATGGACTACTTGGACTACCAGAAGGTGCACCTTGCTATAAGGCCTCATGCACACGACTGTTGTTGTGTCCGCATCCGAGCCACATATTTTGCGGTTCGGGTGCGGACCCTTTCACTTCAATGGGACTGCAAAAGATGCGGACAGCACTCAGTGTGCTGTCCGCATCCGTTGCTCCGTTCCGTGGCCCCGCAAAAAAAAAATATAGCATGTGCTATTCTTGTCTGTTTTGCGGATAAGAATAGGCATTTCCATTTTTTTTGCGGATCCGCGGTTTGCGGTCGTGTGCATGAGGCCTAAATTGGGTGCATCCTCTGACAGCACAGGGGAGATCATAGACCGATGTAAAACGCTGGCCTATAATAGATTCCCCAATGTGTGAAAACACAACAAACTTGTTACTTATATCTTGTATGGTGATGAAGAAACAAGACCTATATAGAAATAATCTTTGCTCCAGTAATAGAATGATCCCAGTCAATGGAAAAGGTAAAGGGGAACATTGGGGGAAGGAAGCCAGAGTTCTGACACAGGACCCCAAACCTCAATTTACATATTTATCAGTCAAGCAATCCTAATAATGGTTCAGAATTGGCCAATTTCTGCTGAATTCTAGAGCTCAGGATCTGTATAAATAACTCCCATAGAGTAAAAAAGGTTTTGACCATGGCTTCTTTTTGAGGCACCACGTTTACCCCAGTACATTGGAAGTAGGTGGATTAGGAAAAAGCCACTCTAGCAGAATAGATTCACACACACTGTGATGTGCAGCATGGTCAACATGACCAGATATTGGCCACTCCGGAGCTAAGGGGACAACGTTTTAAAAGTGAACCTTAAAAAATGTGTCCACCTCTTTCCCAAAAAATGTTCATTTGTAAGCAACCCCAAAAATAATGCTATAATTCGGCATCTAGGTTAGCACATCTTGGGCAACAGGACCATCCAATAAGGTAATTGTGCAGCAGCACCATTTTATTAGCCATATCCAAGTATGAGGAAGCTGAGCTGTATCAATTTGCCTTTATATGAAGAACCTACTATTTCTTTAGAGGATAAAGTTACCCTCCCCGGCACAGTACAGTAATACACTGGTATAGATCATACCAGTGTATCACTGTATTGCGGCGGCAGCAGGGAGCGCACGGCGTCATAGCAACCAGTGACGCCGTGCGCTCCTGCTCTCAGGAGGGATCCAGGCCGCGGTTCCACGGCCCGCATACGGCCGTGAAACACGGCAGTGTGCATGAGGCCTTACATTGTTAAGGGTACTTTCACACTAGCGTTATTCTTTTCCGGCGCTGAGTTCCGTCCTAGGGGCTCAATACCGGAAAATAGCTGATCAGTTTTATCCTAATGCATTCAGAATGGAGAGCAATCCTTTCAGGATGCATCAGTTCAGTCCCTCTTACGTTTTTTGGCCAGAGAAAATACCGCAGCATGCTGCAGTTTACTCTCCGGCCTAAAATCCTGAACACTTGCTGGAATGCCGGATCCGGCATTAATTTCCATTGAAATGTATAAGTGCATTAAAATTGCCGCATTGACAGATCCATTCTTCCAGTCTGCGCATGCGCAGACCATTAAATCTGTGAAAGAAAATAAATACTGGATCCGTTTTTCCGGATGACACCGGAGAGACAAATCCGGTATTTAAATGCATTTTTCAGATGGATCCGCATACGGATCCGTCTGACAAATGCCATCCGCTTGCGTCCGGATTACTGGATCTGGCAGGCAGTTTCGGCGACGGAACTGCCTGCCGCAAGTGTGAACATACCCTAATTGGCCACACAACCCTAAAGCTGAAATGTGCAGTAAGGTCTTCAGCGGCTAGATCACGGAATACACTTTAGAGAATGTGTTGTATGGCTCGGGGTCGTACCGGCTCACCAGAGGACTAGAGGCCTCCTGAGCCCATGGTCCAGGAGGAAAGCTAGTCGCTTGCCACTAAGGTCTATTTCTTAGACTCAAAACGTATTAGCCTTTATTGAGAATATAATGAGAATAATTTCTTCTGCTGGGCCCAAGGAGCCCCTTGGTGTGGTTCTTCTGTCGCTGTATACGCAGAGACACCCGGTATTGGTAATGCTTCAGGCTGACAGGTCAGACATTGATCATTTCCTTCTCCTTACAAGGCCACTTCACACTATGGGCCTAAATAGATTTCATCACCCCCCACCCCATGTGGACACTGCAGATATCAGGGCACCGGTGTATGCGTGCCTGTGCGTCTGTCCTGTAGTGGAGAGTCATGGATTAGAATTAGACTGCATCACAGATTGGTGAAATCTCCCAGCATCCCTCCTGAGCGAAGCAGCGCCCGAGCATCATCCGGCGTACCAGCATCGACCTGCTGCTAATGTATCTGCTGTAATGGGGAGCCCCTGCCAGGCCAGCTGCTACCTTGTGAACTTTGCTGCCCTTGACGACTGATCTCTAGCTGCTGAAGGAGCCCATGAGCGGATCTGTGCACACCACATACATGTCCTGCTAGAAGGGTGAAGGATTTCACTGCAGATCTCACCACCCTGTAAGTATGGCTGTTTTCTCATTGACTGTAGCTTGCAGCGTGACCTTGGACATGTACGGTATGACTGCGGCGAGGGATGCTTTGCCGACTCGCTTGTGTATGTGCACTTTCTGTCTTCCTTGGCTGTACAATGCAGTGTTTAGCTGTTATTCCGCTGTTGTCCTGGGTTGTAGCCATACTCCAGTGCTTGGCATCTGCATTGCCTCCCTGTGCTTGCAGTCACTTCAGGGTCCCTTTTCATTGTCTTGCATGCATCTGCTTGTACAGAAGTGCTTACTGGGGGAGGGATGGTAACCATATCTTGCAGCTCTAGCAGCCGGCTTCTATTTATGGTGGCAAACCTCAGAAAAAGCCAGATTAGCACGTTTGTGGAGACCAGCACGGGAAGAGTTAACAGCCAAGGCTTCCTGCGCCTCATGTGACGCAGCATTTGGAACATCTAGCCCTCTCCGGGATTGAACTTTCTGAATATTTAGCCATCACTAAGCCCCTTTCTACCATGATGACACATATTGTGCTTGCGGCATGTGTATACAGAGGCAATGTGTCGCCCGGGAAGCCTTCTTTACATTGTACATGGCAGATGCACTTTGACTCCATCAACTCTTTCATGGCCAAAAGTGCTTTGCATCTGACCAGCAGCTTCCATGACCTAAGACAAACATTTTGGCAGCACGCTTAAAATGAAGGCTGACAGTCTGGTTACCTGCTCCATTTTTGTTGTGGCATTCCCCCCCCCGGTCCATTGTGGGTGGAGCGCCATACCATGTGCTATATGGCAGTACAACAGTTTACAGACCTCCTTCTGCATTATGTATATGACCTATGTACTCCTATTTAGTTATCTGTCCAATGGTGTGCCCACCTAAGGGGGTGATGACCCAGATTTATTGCAGCTTGATTTTTTTTTTTTTTTTATGAAGCAGATGGGGGATAAATTGCTGATCTCTTGGCAATGTATGAACTGGTGGGATAAAATAGTAACAAATCATGGAGCGTTAATCTTTCAAAGCCTCGGTATTAAGAAATTCATGTCTGTTCAACTCCCAAACCCTTGAGTTTCTAGGCTAAACCGTACCTTACAATGTGGCAGGTTTACTTTTCTTTCCCTTCTTGCCTTTATAATTACATCTTCTTGATACTTTATCTTTAAAGAAGCACTCCGGTGATATATTTTTCTTCATCTTTTGTTAAAACATTCTGCCATTATGTGTAATGAAAGGTCATTACCTTAAAGGGGTTTCCATGGTTGATGAATAAAAATCTGACCTCAAATAGTGCATGACCCGTGTCTTTCTAACAGAGTTGGGCCTCGTCCACACGACCGTTCTGTTTTTTTAGTCTGCAAACCGCGGATCCGCAAAAAACTGAAGCAGCCCGTGTGCCTTTCACAATTTGCGTAACGGAACGGGTAGCTCATTGTAGAAATGCCTATTTTTGTCTGCAAAACGGACAAGAATAGGACAAGTTATATTTATTTTGCTAGGCTACGGAACGGAGCAACGGATGCGGACAGTACATGGAGTGCTGTCCGCATCTTTTGCGGCCCCATTGACGTGAATGGGTCCTTGTTACAGCTTGGGGGGGGGGGGGGGGTGTACTTTTTCTGCAGCTTTCTCCCTCTAACAGTAGATCTGGCTGGCGGCAGGTAAAAAATGGAAATAAATACCGGATCGGTTTTTTCGGATGACACCGGAGAGACTGATCCGGTATTTCAATAGATTTGTCAGAGGGATCCGCATCCGGATCCATCTGACAAATGGATCCGTTTGCGTCCGGAACTGCCTGCCGGAATCCTCTGACACAAGTGTGAAAGTAGCCGCTCAGCAATGTTATGGAGAAGGACTAGGATTACCTGATGAACGAGTGTTTGCAGATCATCGCTAATAGGTGTTCCTATGACTGCTTGTTAGCGATAATCTGCCAATTATCTGCCAGTGTAACATAAGCTTAAGGCTCTATTCACACCTCTTTATACTATAATTTGCTTAAAAGCTATAACATATATGCTCGATGAAGAGCCCCAATGGATACAGCTGCATACATCCGCCATATACTTGCATTGGGTGATTTTTTTATTTTTATTTTTTTTTATTAAATTTTTTGGGGGATTCCCAGTTTTGAAAAACATAGTAGACTATACTTTTTAATACAGCTAGAAAAAATGTGTACTGCTGCATGGTATCTGAAATTAAAATATGCTAAGACACTCCTCCTTTGCCGTATGTTGGCCCACAGATGAATTAGATACATGAATAGGATAGGTTGTCAGTATCTGATTGGTGGGGGTCTGAGACCCGAGACCCCCGCCCTTCAGCTGTTTGAGAAGGCACCAGCACTCCTGTGAGCCCCGCGGCCTTCTCTTTGCTTAGCAAGCACTATGCCGTACATTGTATTGCGGATGTGCTTGGTATCGCGCTCAGCCCCCTTCACTTGAATGACCAGGTGATGAACATGACGTCACTGGCCTAGGGAAAGCTGCGATAACTCTGTGGTGCCACTACCTTCTCAAAAAGCTGATTGGTGGGGGTCCCGAGTGTTGGTCCCCTACCGATCAGCTGTTTGGGGGATAGGTCATCAGTTCTAAAGTCTCGGAAAACCTCTTTAAGTTAACCAGTTCATTGTCGCAAAGCTAAACCAGTAAGTAAATAATCTTTTACGTTTCTGTGGAAAGTAAATGAACACTGTAACAAACCTAGTATGTATATGTGCGTTTACTTACGGAGGAGCTAGACGAAATGTCAGGGAGTACATTCGTTATACAGAGGTTCTAATGTACATTTTCTTTACTGGATTTCATGTACACTTTAGAAACATTGAGACTAGTTTTGTTCCTTTTTGGTGTGTGTGTATATTATATATAATCTCGTGCCATTTATTTAAATGTCTTAATATTCTGCATACTGTACATTTCCTTTCAGGGCGTCCAAGATGGACCTTCGAAGTGCCCTAGAGGAATGCACTCTGGCTCTCAATTTATTTTTAAACAACAAATTTTCAGAAGCTCTCGAGTTATTGCGTCCATGGTAAGCGTCGTGTTAACAATTAAATGTCTATTACTTGCATGTCTTGATGTTCTTTCACTTATTATTTCTCAAGCAATTATTCAAGTGGTGTGCCTGTTGTGGCAACTTATCCCTACTGTTCTATTAGCTCAGGACTTTTACATACCTATGAGCATCAGGTTTATACAGCTGCTCTTCCATGGTTACAGACCACAAACTGTGTGTAGTCTGTTCCTACAGTTATGTGTGACATGTATGATCAGAGCAGGGCAGAGAGGAGATACAGGCTGGAGAACATCAGAAAACTAGAACCCCTAAAGTTGGAGGTCCACAAGCAGGCTTGTTAGGGAGAGCAGGTCTTACGAATAGTGCAGCATTAACAACCTTCTGCATCTTGAAACTCTCAAGGTGTGATATATATATATATATATATATATATATATATATATATATATATACGCACACGCACGTCTTTCCATTGGAAAGGTGCACATATCCTTAAAAAAAAAATTAAGTTAAAGGGGATCAGTCAGCATTCCTGACATATCTTCCGTAGTTTATATTGATATTTTTCTTTTAAATATTAATGCTGCCACATCTCTCGTCAGAATGTGTGTTGCTATTCCTCTGTTTATTCTGGAAATGTATACCATTTTCACTCGAAGACGCACCTGCCCATAAGATGCACCCAATGTGAATGAGGAGGAAAATAATAAATACATTTTTTTTTCTCCCATTAGACCTCAGATCAGACAATGTTACTCAGACCTTAGCTCAGAGCCCCAATCAGACCCCCAATGTGAAAGACACTCAATCAGACCTCAGATCAGAGCCCTAATGTGAATGACCCCCCACCCCCTTTTAAGACCTCAGTTCAGACCCCATGTACGCCTCCACCGTTCCTAACATCCTGCGCTGTACTGTGACCCGACGTTGCACAGCGTGAGGTCAGAGCACCAACGTCCTCACACTGTGCGCAGGTCACAGCACAGCGTGAGGAGCCTGCAGAAGAAGACCAGAAGTGGAGTACAGAGCCCGCGGAGCGCTGCATTCTCCGATGCCCGGGCCTCCTTTACTAATGAGAGCTCATTAATATTTGCCCCATAAGATGCACTGACACTTTCCCACCACTTTGGGAGGGGGGGCGGGGGAGTGCATCTTATAGGGCGAAAAATATGGTAACTAAACTTTGTTTCCATTTCCCTTGTCAAAAGGGTATGTCTACAAACAGTCTGACAATCTATAATTATATAATCATGTAACGGCGTACATGAACACACTTGTTACCTCCACAGGGCTAAAGACAGCATCTATCATGCTCTTGGCTACAGCACCATCTTGGTTATGCAGGCAGCGATGACATTTGAGCCTCAGGACATTCAGATGGGAATTGCTACAATGAAAGAAGCTTTACAGACATGTCAGAGGTATATCCTTTAATTTTAAATCATAATTACAGCTTTTTATCAGTTTCTGCATAAATTTGGACATATGTTTGCCCTTCTGTCCAAGAGCCACCCTGCAATTTAAGGTGTAAGTATTACAGTATATAGCAATAAGCAAACTGCATTGTAGAGGAATTGTTCCCGATGTAAACATGGCATAAAAGATCGCCCTACCTTACCTCTGCAGCTGTGCAGAATGGTGCTTGTGTTAAGAGCTTGTCTGGAAGTACAAAAAGGATCTGCGTTCTATTCAGAAAATACCACACGTGGGTCGGCCCTGTTGTCTGAGCTCAGCCCCATTTACTTCAGTAGGAATGAGCTGCAGTACCGATACAGGCCATGGGCAAGAGTGGCGCTGTTTTTGGAAACCTTAAAGGGGTTTTCTGAGATTTTTAACAGATCTGCTCATGTAGTTGCATACCTCATGTTCCATGCTTGCTTTTCAATTTAGACTCGCCATGGAAAGATATCACTGTACATTGCACTGTATCCAACCAAAATCACAATGCCCTTCTCTCTATGCCACAGATCCTGCACTCCCCCTAACAATGCTCGGCTAGTTTATAGCTCCCTCCAGGGAAAGCTCCCTGTGGCCGCTGGGAGCATCACGTACTTATGTACTTGGCCGCAGGTGTCATCCTGAATTCAATGGTATCATTGTCCTCCGGAAGATGAGACAGTTGAATACTGCAGCCCATGGCTCCCTACCCTGCTGTTTACCCTCATAGGTGACTATAGGTACAGTGTACAAATAGCACAAGGACACAAGCGTCTGTGGCCGCAGACTGGAAAAGGCCTGTGGCCTGCAGCTGAGACCGTTTTTCTCTTTGGCCACTTGGGGAGCATACTACTCGGGCACTATAGTGGTCATTACTAGAGGAAGTCCAGGCAGGTGAGGCTGGCTTGGTTCTCTCACCTGCATCTTGCCTCCTAGGCCCCCTGCTTCATATCTTATTTAGAGACAATTGGAGGAGGACAGACTGTAGCAGATATTGATGGCCACCACAGAGGGACCACTTCTGGGGAGGCTTGTTGTGCTGTACTGTGGTTTTAGGTTCTGCTAGGGCTGTATTTTATGCGGCACTGTGGTGTTTAGTTTTGCTGGGATGGTATTTTGTGCAGCACTGGTATTTCTGACCCCACCTACTTGTGTTGGGCCCAGGTTCATGTGGGCCCTTGGGTGATAAATCTCAGTGGGCCCCCTTGTGGCATTTTTTTACATTTACATGTACGCCTGTGGCTCCCACACCGTATAATGACCCCCAGTGGCCCCCATACAGTATAATGACCACTAGTGGCCCTTCACACAGTATAATGCCCCCCCAATTCTCCCCCACACACACAATATCATAACCCCCAGTGCCCCCCAGTTTAATAACTCCACAGTGGCCCTCCATTCAGAATGACCCTAAGTCACCCCCCATTCAGAATAATGGCCCCCATACTGTATGGAGGGGGCACTGGGGTCATTATACTGTGTAAGAGGCCCTCACTAGCTAGAACTGACTGGGCCCCACAGCACATTTTTATATGAACCCCCCCCCCCCCACCCATAAAAGGGTATAGGAGGGCACTGTAAATTGAATGACGAGGGGCACTGTACAGGGTGTGGTAAGAGGGCACAATGCAGGGTATAAGGGGGCATAGTGCGGGGTGGGCACAGTTATGTGACCCTGTGACGTTAGAAGGTCCTTATGGTGCATGCAGTTCACACACCACCATAATGAGAGGCAGAGGAGTGAGACAGGGGCCAGGGGCCCTGGATGGACAGGAGGGGTGCACACAGCAAGTAGGTGGAAGGGCCTCTGAGGGGGATTCATACAAGAAGTAGGGGCAGGAGGTCTGTGCAGGGCAGCAATAGGAGGGTAGAACAGGAGCTCTGGATACATGGGGGATTAAAGGTGAGAAGGGGCTCCATGAGGATGAGATAGGACAGGATATGGGGGGCAGGTGTCATGGAGGCAAACTGCTTAATGAGGCAGTAAAACAATTAAATTGCATGAAGCTGCTGGTCTACAGCATCCAGCAGCAGCTTGAAGAGTCTGATGCCGCGACCCTGCTGCTGCTCCCGGGCCCATTCTGCCTTCAGGGCCCGAATCAGTGGCTTCCAAAATAGCTACACACCTGGCTGTCCCTTTCTACTTGTATTGCTCTTCAAACATTCCCTAATGCAAAAAGACCCCTTTCCACAGGTTGTAGCAAATATATATAATTTTTGAGGTTGCCCTGTGAAACAAAAGGGTACATTTATTTGGACATTCATGGCATATCCACAGGATATGCCATAAATGTCCAATAGGTACGAGTCCCTCCTTCAAGAACTGCTCCTATCTCCAGAACAGGACCCCATGCTATAAATGTCCAGATGTAGATGCCTTTTTAAAGGATTTAGTATTGACATGTATAAAAAGTAAAACCTGTTTGTCATTGTGTTTGCCTTGTAATTGTTCTTTTACCATGTGCTATTGTGTAATACAGAGGCAAAATAATATTTAAAATGAGTTTTTTTTTTGTTTATGTATATTTCTTTTTAAAGGTTCAGAAAGAGAAATTCTGTGGTGGAATCTTTGTCTAATTTAGTGTCCAAACACACAGGGGACCAGTTGTCTGAAGGTAATAATAAAGTTATGTGACCCAGTGTCCCATTCTGATCCAAAGAGTAATGCGCTTATTAAATACCAAGGACTTAAAGGGAACCGGTAACGTTCAATGTGCTGCCCAGGATTTGCTGAGCAGATTGAAGGAGTGAATCCGCTCTAAAATATTGCCTCTATCCCTTTATCAAGAGCAGGTTTTCAGTTCCATCGTACCCCTGTATTCTGGCAGTTTTCCTTCAGAAGACCTCCCACAGAAGACTATTTGAATGCATTTTTGGATGGTCTTGGAGATCTCACTGTATTTACAGTAGTTTTGTTGAATACAGTATATGATGTGTGTTCACTTAAATCCGCTAACTTTATGCTTTTGAGTCATTGACCGCTATCTCTGCATGCACGCTCATGCAAGGAAGGCAGTCACTGAGCCATGAGAAGTGTACCCACATCACACCTTCTAAGCCAGCTCTTGGTGACCTGTGCTGCATTCTCATAACCGTCCCTACAGTGCTTTGCTTGTAGAGCCACCCTCATAGTAAAGTACAGCACAACGGCCTGCTTGGCACACCCATGCACGGTCAGCGTCCAGGAAGCACAGGCCAGCGCATGAAAGTTCCTCTTCTTGTGCTGCCCTAGCAAAGAGGAACAGTATATCTGACAAAATGAGAACACCTTTAATATAAGCCAAAGGGGTTGTCTGATGCCAGAAAGTTTTTTTTAATATTATTTTTTGCAATTGCAAAATCAATAAGATTTTTAATATACTTTTAATTTTCTAAAATGCATGGATCATCCTAATTCGGTCCCAAAAGTTCTGAGCTTCTGCTGTAAGCTGTGACATTCCGACACTTCTCCCCCCTCTTCCCTGTGTCTCGGTGACGTGTATGAAGGCTCATTAGCTAACCTAGCTCCTTCTCCATCATGTTGAGATGGAGAGCTGTCACATGGGAAGGAGGAGGAACTCCTCTGCCACCAGAGCCTGGATCGAAACATCGCAGCTTACAGCAGGTGCTCAAACCTCTGGGACCACGCAACAGGGACTGAGCTCGGATGATCTATGCAGTTTTGAAAATTTATATTAGACAAGAAAAAGTGACTTTTGTTACTGCTGGCAGGTATTTCCTATTAAATGTATAATTTATGCAGTTATACAAACTTGCACTTGCCTTCTCTTAAAGTCACAGCGATTACTGAAAATTGAGCACATCTCTCCAGTTATAGATTCTAATTTAAAGGGTTGTTCCAAGATGTATACATATCTACAGAACCCCAACAAGATACTGGGACCCCCCACTGGTCACAAGAAGGGGGGATCCATGTCCTGCTAATAGTGGTTAAAGGGAACCTGTCACCAGGATTTTGTGAGGAGTTGAGATGAGTCAGGGACAGGACTCGTCTCAGGTTAATTTGCATATGTATCAAATCATTTTATTATTTTTTTACACAATAAAAGCACACAGAGCTATGGGGAGTGGGTATTGCGGATGTGCTAGCGGCATTCTAGAAACCCATCTCCTCAGCTCTATACACAAAATCCCGGTGACAGGTTCCCTTTAAGCATGCATGCTGCTACTCCATTCCTCTATTTGGAACCATTGGAGATAGTCGAGAGCTGTATTTGGCTTGTCTTCAGCAGTCCCATAAAGGTGACTGGAGTGGGAGTTTGCCTGCTCAACCGCCACTCCATTCATGCAAAGAGAGTCCTGTTGGTGAAATCCATTCTGTGTGACCCCCACCAATTGTGAGAACAGGGAGAGGATAGGGGATCAGTTTATTTGTTAGTATAACACCTTTTAAGAAATTTGATTGAACAGTATTTGTAAAGGCTGTATTACACAGCGCGATGTGGCAGACTATTGTCAGGAGGGAAGCGTTCCCTCCCGGCAATCGCCTGCTGGCTAACGGAGGAGACTGCTGCTATTACATGCAGCAATCTCCTCCACAGCATGGGGAGGAGGGGTGGCTATGCCATCGCTTGTCCCCATGCTGTATAGTGGTTTGCCGGCAGCAGATCATTATTAGGCCCCACCATCTGCCGCCTGCAAACGATAATTTAACGTGTCAAAAGATTTGGATTGACCGATTAAATAGGGTTTGCTCGTTTATTGAGCAGTCTGGGGCAGTATTACGCTGCAAGATGATCGCTAATGAGCTTTCCTATGTTAGCGAAAAATCAGCAAGGGTAAAAGAGGTGCAAGTCTTGGCCATTGGAAAAGTAGATGATTTGTGTGCATTTAGTAAAAATTCTATTTCCAGGCCATTAGAGAATGATTGATTATTTTTGTTCTTCTTTTCTTTTATACGACCTTAAAGCCTCATGTAGACTTCCGCAGAACACAGTCTGTGAGATACCGGACTGGCATTACAGGAGCGTTGTAGCAACCAATGACATTGTACGCTCCTGCAATGCCAGTCCAGTAACTCAGTGTTCCACGAACGTCTGCATGAGGCTTAAGGCTGAATCCAATTTCAGCACTCGTGTTGTAGCAGATGCCTGAACCCATGTCCTTCACATTATTTGACCCCAATTTGTTTTTCCCTCAGAGGAGATGCATGCTGAGATCTGCTATGCCGAGTGCCTCCTGCAGAAGGCAGCTTTGACATTTGTGCAGGTAATGAGTGATACTGGTTATAGTTATAATACTAGTGTGTGTGTATATATATATTACTATATTATATAATACTACACTAGTTTAATAAAATGATTTCTTACTGAAAAAGAACAGAATAGGTCATGGGACTAATGTAATGTTTATTTAAATGAGTTTTCTAGGGAAATAAAATTGCCCAAAACTCCAATTCTCATATATACTTGCTGTTGGTTGGCTTCCTGCCACATCTCTCTACGCTCACACGTGCCGACATGTTATATGAGCAAGCAGCACAATCATGGCATGCTGGTGTCCTCCAATATGACCTCGGGAAAGCAGGCCAGCCAGTAATGATGATGTCCAAATAGAAGATGTATCACACAGTAGTGCAAACAGCAGCAACGAGGATACATTCTGGAACTGTAAAGGTACACTATATGGACAAGAGTATTGGGATGCCTACACACTACACCGGTATGTTTTTTCCATGGTTTTTTACCCAACCATGCCTTTATGGATCTTGTTTTGGGCACTGGGGCACAGTCATGCTGGAACGGAGAAGGGCCTTCCCCAAACTGTTCATACAAAGATGGAAGCATACAATTGCCCTAAATGTCTTGGTATGCTGAAGCATTAAAGGGAATCTGTCACCACGATCTTGGACTGTTATGTGCAGTAATACAGGAGTCCTACTGCAGATAAGGAGCAGGATCGTTACTTTTTATTTTTTTACTGCCCCCTATCACCCCGTTGTCCATTATGTTGGCATGGCACATAATAAAGTGATCTGGACTCGTGTATTACCGCAGATAAAAGTCCAAAATCAGGGTGACGAATTCTCTTTAGGCTACCTACACACTTGCGGCAGAGGAATCCAGCAGGCAGTTCTGTCGCCGAAACAAACATATGCCAACTGATTGCATTTTAAGACTGATCAGGATCCTGATCTGTCTTCCAAATGCATTGCAAGAACGGATCCGTCTGTTTGTTTTGATTTTTTATTTTTTTTTACACATTTTTACCGATCTGCGTAGACTGGAAGGACGGATCCAGCATTCTGGTATTTTGAATGCCGGATCCGGCACTAATACATTCCTATGGAAAAAAATGCTGGATCCGGCATTCAGGCAAGTATTCCGGAGATAAAACGGTACCATGCTGCGGTTTTATCTTTTGGCTGATCAGTCAAAATGACTGAACTGAAGACATCCTGAACGGATTTCTCTCCATTCAGAATGCATGGGGATAAAACTGATCAGTTCTTTTACAGTATAGAGCCCCTGTGACGGAGTCCAGTGCCGGAAAAGAATAACGCTAGTGTGAAAGTACCCTTAAGATTTCCTTCACTGGAACTAAAGGGCTTAAAAATAACCCTATAGTATTATCCCTCCTCCACCAAACTTTACAGTTGGCACAACACAGACAAGTAAAGTTCTCCTGGCATTTGCAAAACCCAAACTCATCCATCAGAATGTAAAAACACAAAATGCGATCGCACACTGCAGCCAGCACTCCAGTTAATCTGCCCCCTGGAGGCTGGTTTTAAAGTCAGTATAATATATATTATATAATATATAATATAGCACCTACCAGTAGCCATTAGGCTCCAGGAGAAGTATAAAGTGGGCTCAGCATGCATGTGAGTACTTGCATCCCTGGATTTGATGAAAGCTGTAATGGCACCGGACGGGGTTAAAAGCAGAGTGTGCTTGGCGTGCATGCTGTGCCTGCGCTCCCTGGACTTTATGTGGCTGTCATGGCCCATAAAAGGTAGGAACTAGTGTTAGGGACCACTCATTGAAGGCGACCTTGACGTGGTGAGTGGCTTATTACGCTTTGGCCAAAATGTGCACCAATGCCTCATTCAACATCCAGCATAAAGGCAGGGCAGAGTGCTGGTTGCAGTGTGCGATTGCATTTTGTGTTTTTACAACACAGACAAGTAAAGTTCTCCTGGCATTTGCAAAACCCAAACTCATCCATCAGAATGCCAGATAGTTATGTGATTCATCACTCCACAAAACATGTTTCCACTGCTCCAAAATCCAGTTGTGGCGAGCTTTACACCACTCCTACTGAAGCTTGGCATTGTGCTTGATGATGGAAGGCTTGCTTGGAGCTGTTTAGCCATGGAAACCCATGCCGTGAAGCTGCTGGCGCACAGTTTTTGTCCTAATGTAGATTTAAAACTACAGTTGAGTCCGCAGAGTCAATTGGCGACTTTTCTATACTATGTGCCTTAGCTCTGCCCATCTACCCAGCTCTAAAACGTTACATAGTCTGCCACGTCATAGCTGTGGTTCCTAAATGCGTCCACTTTGTAGTAATACCACTCACAGTTGATCTTGGAATATCTATAAGGAAAGAAATTTCATAAACTGACTTGTTACATTGGTGAAATACTATTACAGTACATAGTGCTAACTGTAACTATTGAGGCAGAGCTTTCTCTAAATGGGCAGTTTTACATATAAATTGTATTTGAGTTCATCAAAACTGCATAAAAGAAAAACAGTTTGTTGCTTATGGGTACATTATAAATATCCAAAATAAAAGAAATCACCAATAAGGTCCACAGCTGTACACTGCTGCATCTCCCAGACCGACCGCGACTCTCCTGACACAAACTCACTGGATCAAAGTGATTTATTATACCGTTCCTATCTGATTGCAGGTCTGTTGTATTGTACAGAAGGGATGATCTGAGTACAGTACAATAGATCCACAGTCCGATAGGAACTGACTGGATCACAAATCACTATAATGTAGTCAGTTTGCGTCAGTGGAGCTGCTGTCGGTGCAGGAGACGCAGCCACCCCATGGGCACAGTTGTGTGAATCAGGCCTAAAACATTTTCTAGAGCTCAATGTATTTTTGCACAATCTGCATACAGGAGGCAGCAGAGTGGCGACACAAAGGAGGGTGATAGCTTGCAGAGGACAGCGTGGTGGCATCATACAACAGGCTTGTTCTGTCTTCATACACGTTCAGCATAAGCCATTCCTGTCTTCCAAATAGGAGGACTGTTCTTTGTAGTCTAACTAACTTGTTTATTGGTCAACAAGTCGTACATATGTGATGAATTGATTATATACGATTGATTGATTTGTAAAACAGGATTGTTTGGTAAAACTACAAGAATACAAATAACATGTATAAGTATTAAGCATAGCGTGGCATGTACTATAACATTACATTAACACTGAAGCACGTGATAAAATGGCTGCCTGTTCATAAGATTGCATGGCTAGCTAACAGTAATAACAACTCCCTGAGAAACAATTACAACTAGCTTAACAGCTCTGCAACACACAATATCCCTGAAACAAAGGTAGATCTCTCACCAGATATGCTTTTACAAGGATGGTGGAGTTTGAGAAGGAGATATGCAAAAGGACAGCTCTGCTGATGTGTCCTGGAGACTTCTCTTTCCCAAGATGCAGTGCACTGCCCACAATGCAGTAGCATTTGTAACAGGCAAAAAGTGTAATACAATTTAAGACCTCTAGATGGTGCTATAACCACACTAAACACTTCAGAATTACCCTGACCCTGGCAGAATGAAGTAGAATCATTTTCTAACCCTGCTGGGCAGAACAAGGCTTTATGGCTAGAATTCTAAGATTGGAGATGTATACACCATAATCATTAGGGTCTGGTTTCTACGCCTTACAGTAAGGAAGAGAGTTTCCTTTTGGTAGGTTTGCTTTAGGTAAAAGTAAAAATAGATTTTTTTTTTTAAATGAACATGACATTCTTGCAGGATGAAAACATGATCAACTTTATCAAAGGTGGACTCAAAATCAGGACAAGTTATCAAATCTATAAGTAAGTTGTTTTCTACTACATTTCTTCCATTTTCCGGGTTTTATTTTTCTTGACTCCCCCCCCTTCTTTTGGTGTTTTAATTGCTAACACATTCTTTGCCGATTGCATCCTGTAGGGAATGCCATCAAGTCCTTTCAGCAATGACCCAAAACAAGAACTCAAGTGAAACCCAACATCAGTTTGAAGGTGGTGTTAAACTAGGCATAGGGGCCTTTAATTTGGTGAGTATTTTACCAACTTTTTGACTACTGTCTTCCTCTATTTGTAGGGATGTTGTTATATACCATATGCTACAAATGCTGTTGATATAGTTTGGTTTTTGGATTGGAAAAAAATGAAGGCAGAGTATGTTTAAAACACTTTTCTAGTACCAGAATATGATCCTGTTTTAATCAGACAAGCACAGTGGCATCACCTTCATCTTAATTCTCATGCACACGCCCGTGCTCAAATCCGTGAGCAGGTGGTCAGTGATGCATCTGTGAAGGATCCGTGTTGGGTCCGTGTGTCCGTTTTTTGCTGTCCGTGTTGCATCAGTGTTTCACTGACACTGAACAGCTGAAAAATTATTTTCAAAGAATCTCTTCTTAATGATCAGTAAAGCATGGATGGCATCTGTGGTTTTCATGGACCCATAGACTATAATGGGCGTGACGGATACATCCGTGCTAAAAACACGAATCCACGGACCTCGCTAAAACACTGATGTGTGAATACACACATTAAAATGAATGGGGACGTGTGCTGTCCATGGAGAACACGTACAGCACATGTCTGTGAAACACTGACGTGTGAATGAGGCTTTAGTGAGTGCAGCACAATGCGACCACAGCAGTGGCAGATTTGATTAAATGGGCTTTTTAAAGGCTCCTGATTAAGATGTTCTATCCTCAGGATAGGTCAAAAATATCTGATCAGTGAGGGTCTGACACCCTGCACCCCCACATAAAGCTGCTCCCTGCAGCCTGTGATGCTGGAAGTAGCACTATGAATTGAAGAGGAAAAACGGCTCCATTCAAAGTGTAGTGGCCATGCTGTGTTATTGCAGGTTAGTTCTTATTTACTTCAGTGGGAGCTGAGCTGCAGTAACCCGGCATGGCCAGTATACTTTGAATGGCGCTCTTCCTGTTCAATTCATAGTGCTACTTCCATCATCACACCCTGCAGGGAACAGCTGTTCACTGGGGATGCTGGGTGTCAGAACCTCACCGACTGGATATTTGTTCTGTCTTCATACATGTTCAGTGTGCAGTCTGACATTCAGCATAAACCATTCCTGTCTTCCAAATAAGAGGACTGTTTTCCGTAGTCTAACTTGTTTATTGGTCAACAGGATTGTCAATTGGTAAAACTACAAGAATACAAATGGCTTGTATAAGTATAAGGCATAACATGTGTCAGCAGAAAGCATAGAACAGCATGTATTATAACATTGCATTAACACTGAGCATATGTCCAAAATGGCTGCCTATACATGGATTGCATGTCTAGCATCTAACAGTTACAACTACTTGAACAGCTCTGCATAACACACTGTCCCTGAAACAAAGGCCTATGTCTTACCAGATATATTTGCAAAAGGATGGTGGAATTTAAGAAGAAGATATGCAGGAGACCGCTCTGCTGACGTCCTGTAACATGGAGACGGGGCTTCTCTTTCCCAGAATGCACTACACTCCCACAATGCTTTGCACCTCCCAACAATACAATAATCTTTATTAACAGACAAACAACGTGTAGTACATTTTTAAGACCGCTAGATTGTGCTATAACCTAACTAATAACTACAGAAATAGAGCAGTGATTAGTGTTGAGCGAACTTGTGTTTTTCGGCGTCTAAAGTTCGAGTTCGGTTTATCCAAGAATTGCGTTATTGATTCTAAATTCCTTAATGGTCTGTGGTAGCGGAATCCATAACGCGATTCTTCAATAACCCGAACTTTAGATGCCGAACTTAAAACACAAGTTCGCTCAACACTAGCAGTGATCTGTAATGATACTGAAATAAATCTCCCTGTGCTGGGACTAGGGTTGGGCGATATACCGGTATTATGATATACCGCGGTATTTAAAAAAACTGCGATATCGCTGTTTCCTAATTGCCGCAGTATTTTGTGATGTCATAGAAGCAGTAATGTGCGCTGACCGCTTCAAAATCTGCGTCCGCCCCAGCATGATTCTATACCAATTGCTGCCCTCAGCAGCTACCACTCATTCTGGTACAGAATTAACCCTGTAATGTTACTAGAAGTCAATCGACTAGTTACAGATACCCGAAATGGTGAAAAAGGACATATAAAAGTATAACAATTAACATCTCCTTGTGGCTGCCTGGCTGTCCTCATACAGTATAACGTCTCCTTGTGGTTGCCCCCATACAGTGTAACGTCTCCTTGTGGCTGCCCCCATACAGTGTAACGTCTCCTTGTGGCTGCCCCCTTACAGTATAACGTCTCCTTGTGGTTGCCCCCATACAGTATAACGTCTCCTTGTGGCTGCCCCCATACAGTATAACGTCTCCTTGTGGCTGCCCCCATACAGTAGTGTCTCCTTGTGGCTATTCCCGTACAGTATAACGTCTCCTTGTGGCTGCCCCCATACAGTATAACGTCTCCTTGTGGCTGCCCCCATACAGTATAACGTCTCCTTGTGGCTGCCCCCATACAGTATAACGTCTCCTTGTGGCTGCCCCCATACAGTAACGTCTCCTTGTGCCCTCCATACAGTAGTGTCTCCTTGTGCCCTCCATACAGTAGTGTCTCCTTGTGCCCTCCATACAGTAGTGTCTCCTTGTGGCTGCCCCCATACAGTGTAACGTCTCCTTGTGGCTGCCCCCTTACAGTGTAACGTCTCCTTGTGGCTGCCCCCATACAGTATAACGTCTCCTTGTGGCTGCCCCCATACAGTATAACGTCTCCTTGTGGCTGCCCCCATACAGTATAACGTCTCCTTGTGCCCTCCATACAGTAGTGTCTCCTTGTGCCCTCCATACAGTAGTGTCTCCTTGTGCCCTCCATACAGTAGTGTCTCCTTGTGGCTGCCCCCATACAGTGTAACGTCTCCTTGTGGCTGCCCCCATACAGTATAACGTCTCCTTGTGGCTGCCCCCATACAGTATAACGTCTCCTTGTGGCTATTCCCGTACAGTATAACGTCTCCTTGTGGCTGCCCCCATACAGTATAACGTCTCCTTGTGGCTGCCCCCATACAGTATAACGTCTCCTTGTGCCCTCCATACAGTAGTGTCTCCTTGTGCCCTCCATACAGTAGTGTCTCCTTGTGCCCTCCATACAGTAGTGTCTCCTTGTGGCTGCCCCCATACAGTGTAACGTCTCCTTGTGGCTGCCCCCTTACAGTGTAACGTCTCCTTGTGGCTGCCCCCATACAGTATAACGTCTCCTTGTGGCTGCCCCCATACAGTATAACGTCTCCTTGTGGCTGCCCCCATACAGTAACGTCTCCTTGTGCCCTCCATACAGTAGTGTCTCCTTGTGCCCTCCATACAGTAGTGTCTCCTTGTGCCCTCCATACAGTAGTGTCTCCTTGTGGCTGCCCCCATACAGTGTAACGTCTCCTTGTGGCTGCCCCCTTACAGTGTAACGTCTCCTTGTGGCTGCCCCCATACAGTATAACGTCTCCTTGTGGCTGCCCCCATACAGTATAACGTCTCCCTTGTGGCTGCCCCCATACAGTATAACGTCTCCTTGTGGCTGCCCCCATACAGTATAACGTCTCCTTGTGGCTGCCCCCATACAGTATAACGTCTCCTTGTGGCTGCCCCCATACAGTTATAACGTCTCCTTGTGGCTGCCCCATACAGTATAACGTCTCCTTGTGGGCTGCCCCATACAGTATAACGTCTCCTTGTGGCTGCCCCATACAGTATAACGTCTCCTTGTGGCTGCCCCCATACAGTTAACGTCTCCTGTGTTGCCCCCATACAGAT
Organism: Bufo gargarizans; assembly: GCF_014858855.1. Classification (NCBI taxonomy): domain Eukaryota; kingdom Metazoa; phylum Chordata; class Amphibia; order Anura; family Bufonidae; genus Bufo; species Bufo gargarizans. The sequence continues at coordinate 441,188,878 of NC_058080.1, forward strand.
AACGTCTCCTGTGGTGCCCCCATACAGTTAGTAGTTCTCCCTTGTGGCTGCCCCCCCAGTAACGTCTCCTTGTGGCTGCCCCCTTACAGTGTAACGTCTCCTTGTGGCTGCCCCCATACAGTATAACGTCTCCTTGTGGCTGCCCCCATACAGTATAACGTCTCCTTGTGGCTGCCCCCATACAGTAACGTCTCCTTGTGCCCTCCATACAGTAGTGTCTCCTTGTGCCCTCCATACAGTAGTGTCTCCTTGTGCCCTCCATACAGTAGTGTCTCCTTGTGGCTGCCCCCATACAGTGTAACGTCTCCTTGTGGCTGCCCCCTTACAGTGTAACGTCTCCTTGTGGCTGCCCCCATACAGTATAACGTCTCCTTGTGGCTGCCCCCATACAGTATAACGTCTCCTTGTGGCTGCCCCCATACAGTAACGTCTCCTTGTGCCCTCCATACAGTAGTGTCTCCTTGTGCCCTCCATACAGTAGTGTCTCCTTGTGCCCTCCATACAGTAGTGTCTCCTTGTGGCTGCCCCCATACAGTGTAACGTCTCCTTGTGGCTGCCCCCTTACAGTGTAACGTCTCCTTGTGGCTGCCCCCATACAGTATAACGTCTCCTTGTGGCTGCCCCCATACAGTATAACGTCTCCTTGTGGCTATTCCCGTACAGTATAACGTCTCCTTGTGGCTGCCCCCGTACAGTATAACGTCTCCTTGTGGCTGCCCCCATACAGTATAACGTCTCCTTGTGCCCTCCATACAGTAGTGTCTCCTTGTGCCCTCCATACAGTAGTGTCTCCTTGTGCCCTCCATACAGTAGTGTCTCCTTGTGCCCTCCATACAGTAGTGTCTCCTTGTGCCCTCCATACAGTAGTGTCTCCTTGTGCCCTCCATACAGTAGTGTCTCCTTGTGGCTGCCCCCATACAGTGTAACGTCTCCTTGTGGCTGCCCCCATACAGTGTAACGTCTCCTTGTGGCTGCCCCCATACAGTGTAACGTCTCCTTGTGGCTGCCCCCATACAGTGTAACGTCTCCTTGTGGCTGCCCCCATACAGTGTAACGTCTCCTTGTGGCTGCCTGGCTGTCCTCATACAGTGTAACGTCTCCTTGTGGCTGCCCCCATACAGTGTAACGTCTCCTTGTGGCTGCCCCCATACAGTGTAACGTCTCCTTGTGGCTGCCCCCATACAGTGTAACGTCTCCTTGTGGCTGCCCCCATACAGTGTAACGTCTCCTTGTAGTCCCAAGTGTTTTTTTTCTTCTAAATAGGCAGTTATCACGATGTATATCGTTATCGCGATAAATTAAGATCTTAATATCGTTATCGTGGGAATATTTTTCATATCATCCAACCCTAGCTGCGACAGAACAAACTTAATGACCTATTCTGAGGATAGCTCACCGATGTCAGGACCCTGGAAAACACCTTTTAAGGGTCCATTCACACGTCCGTAAGTGTTTTGCGGATCCACAAAACACGGACACTCGCAATGTGCATTCCGCAATTTGTGGACCGCACATCACCGGCACTATAATAGAAAATGCCTAATCTTGTCGGACAAGAATAGGACATGTTCTATTTTTTTGCGGAAACGGAAGCACAGATGCTTAAGTGCGGATCCGCAAATGCAGATGCGGACAGCACATTCCGGCCCTATTGAAAATGAATGGGTCTGCACCCGTTCCACAAAATTGCGGAACGGATGCGGACCCATTTTGCGGACGTGCGAATGGACCCTAATTATCTCTCTGCTTTTATTTATTTATTTAAATAAAGATGTCTTGTCAGCCTTAGTATTCAGCCCCTGGCACTGCCTCAGGCAACCCTGGGAAATAGGTGCGTTGCTGAGGGAAGTCATACCAGCCAGGCATTCCAGTGCAGCGACCATAGCAGGAGAAACAGTATTACATGGTGACCATTCGAAAGCAGCTTGAGCCCTTCAGAATGAAAACCTCTCTGATGTCCATATACTCGAATAGAACACATAGGGGTTGTCTCATGAAATGAACCCTTTAATACTGCATTGTGGTTAAAAGAAGCCTCAACTTACAGATGGCAGTACCAAACGTCTTAACACGTGATCTATTACATGTAGTGGGATAAACCACGCCACAGAAATGTTGCCAAATGCAAGAACCCTGTATTCTAAATAGATGTTTAACGCCTTCATGACTAACGACGACTGGGTCTTTAAAGATGGTGCCTGCCCAGATGCCATGGTCAGTTGTGACCATGGCATCTGAGGTGGCTTTTCCCGGGAGTGCTGCGCTTCCAGGGCCCAAAAGGCTCCCCTTGTCCCCTCATGGAGATCAGGGAAGCCATTCATTCTCTCTAATAGCCTGGCTAATAAAGGGGTAGTTCCTATTGAGCCCCGCAGGTGACAGGGCTCAATAGGAATATAATGATCTGGCAATACTCTACTGTTTTAAATCACAGTTCAAGTGAACTAAAGATCGTATGTTGAGGTCTCCAAGAGGGGCTCTATCCCATAATAAGAATAAACAGTAAAAAAAATAAAGATCATTTGCACCGCCACATCCCAAAACATCCAATTAAAATATAAACATACGGTACTTATCCAGTGGGATGAATGCTGTATTGGGGAGGGAAAAATAAAAATGGCCGATTTGTTTGTTTTTTCGCTTCACTCCCCTTACCCCCCACAAAAAATAAATAAATCAATGAAAGAAAGTCACCCCAAAATTGTATCAATAAACACTATAGATTGCCCCTCAAAAAATGAGCCCCCGCACAGCTCCATACACTTAACGATGAATAATTAAAACAGGTCAGAATATCAGAATATGGCATTGAAGTGAAGAAATACATTTTTTCAAAATTATCATTTTTTTTCATGATTTTTAAATATTAAAACATGAGAGAAACTACATAAATGTGGTATCGCTGTAAGTGGACTGACCCAGAGAATGGAGGTCACAGGTCGGTTTTACCACATACGGAACACCAGAAAAACCAAACCCATAAAACTATGGCAGAATTGCCTTTTTTTCCAATTCCACACAATTTTTTATATTTATTTTTTTCTGCCCGCTACATTCAATGCAAAATTAAATGGCGCCATTAGAAAGTACAATTTCTCCCACAAAAACCAAGCTCTCGTTACAGCTATGAGTAACTTTCCCCACTGAACTGCTTCATACCCATTCATTAGGTACCCTTACATCTGGGCATGCAGTTCCTCTTTAAATCCTCCACATAAGGCTACTTTCACACTAGCGTTCGTCGGTCCGCTCGTGAGCTCCGTTTGAAGGGGCTCACGAGCGGACCCGAACGCTTCCGTCCAGCCCTGATGCAGTCTGAATGGATGCGGATCCGCTCAGACTGCATCAGTCTGGCGGCGTTCAGCCTCCGCTCAGCTCGCCTCCGCACGGACAGGCGGACAGCTGAACGCTGCTTGCAGCGTTCGGGTGTCCGCCTGGCCGTGCGGAGGCGTGCGGATCCCTGCGGATCCGTCCAGACTTACAATGTAAGTCAATGGGGACGGATCCGTTTGAAGATGCCACAATATGGCTCAATCTTCAGGCGGATCCGTCCCCCATTGACTTTACATTGAAAGTCTGGACGGATCCGCTCAGGCTACTTTCACACTTAGCTGTTATATGCTAAAATAATGCAGACGGATCCGTTCTGAACGGAGCCTCCGTCTGCATTATTATGATCGGATCCGTTCAGAACGGATCCGATCGAACGCTAGTGTGAAAGTAGCCTAAGCTTGTCTTAATGTTCCTGTCGTATATATTTGCTTCGCACTGTTCGCACTTCTTGATCTCCATATTTTGTTTTTTCCAGATGCTTTCTCTCTTACCTTCAAGGATTCTCAGGTTGCTGGAATTCATTGGTTTTTCTGGAAACAGGGTAACAGTTCTTTTTCTGGTATCTGGGACCTAAAGTAACTATTACAGAGGACCTGTCACCTCTCCTACTTGCCTTTCCCATCTTGTAACTCTGGAGCATCTTTTCTTATTACTCTGTTGTGGCATTCCACTATTATTCCTACTAGAAGTTTGATGAACTGCCAACTGGGTGTTACCGGTTGGGCTGCGTTTCTACACAGTCTGCCTCTATCCAACCAGTGCTGCCAGTGTCCAATGGGGCTGGGGGCTCACCCCCAACTGGTATCACACAGATGGACCTTTATTGGGAATAGTAGAGGAATATAACATAGAACAGGGGTCAGAAACCGGCACTCCAGCTGTTGTGAAACTACAACTCCCAGCATGCACAATTGCTCTGCTCTTCTCAGAACTCCCATAGAAATGAATGGAGCATGCTGGGAATTGTAGTTTCACAACATCTGGAGTGGCGGAGGTTGCTGACCCCTGACATAGAGTATTAAGAAAATATGCTCCATAGGTATAACCCAGGGACTGCAAGTGGTTGGTAAAAGACTAAATCATAAGTAGATCTGCCGATGTTATTACTTTTTCTTATTGAAGTTGATCTAAATATCAAATATCTTGTGATTTTATATGATGTCAATTATAGCACATGTTAATGTGTATCTTACATATTGCATGTAGCAATCACGAACATATATGATCAGTTACATATGCAGATGGCATACAGTACACGGGTGGTACAGAACGGTGGTGAGCATTGCTGTGATAACCATTTCACTGTATTTACCAGGCCCTGGGCCTTTTCCAGCTGAGAGAAGGAGCATCTGGGACCAGTCTAAGAGCCATCCTGTGTGCCCTCACACTCCTGTTCTATCATACCTATGTCTCATTAATACTTGGTAAGCTGCCATTTTCCTTAAAGGGGCTGTCCTATGAAGAATATTGTTTATAGTTGCATACATCTCATATTTTTTATATTTGCACTTGCTAAATAAAAAATGCTTATATCCCCAGATATTCCAGGAATGTCAGACTTTAAGGTGTCCACCTCAGTAAAACACGGACACCAGCAATGTGCGTATTTTTTTGCTGATCCGGAAGTGCAGTTCCGTAAATGCGGACAGCACATTCCGGCCCAATTTGAAATTAAATGGGTCCGCACCTATTCCGCAAAATTGCGGAACGGATGCAGACCCTTTTTGCGGCCGTGTGAATGGACCCTCGCTGTAACTGTATTTGCCCAGCATATCCTCTGGCAAACAGCAAGACATTACAGCTATAGAAGCAGCGGCCTCATTACACCAGAGATCCCGCCGCATACTTGGTGGAGCAGAGAGTTAAGCAAGGCGAAGCGTGTGTGTCCACCTTCTCACAGTTACAGCGGTGGACACGGTGAAGGCTATTCAGTAAAACAGGTGGCGCTACACTAACATTCCTGGAATATTTTTAAACTGTTTTCCAATTATGGGCTAGATTTAGCTATAAGCAATATTCTTCATGAGACAGCCCCTTTTTAGAGTTAACCATGTTCTCCATAGGACAGCCCCTTCTAAAAGAAACGCCTAAGGGAATGCTAGCGTTTTAAACTGTTCTAGGTTCAGCCAAATTGTAAAACTATGCTACTGTATGAATTATTGTAAAAATATGGTGGACTAATGTTTAGTTAGCTGCACATCATTGCCCCTACCTGTTATTATGTTCCCTCAGGATATATTCAGTCTTGCATTTAAATGTGATCTGGGTTTACTGAAAAGATAGTTTTACAAAATTCCAATTTAAAAAAAATATATTTTTTACATATATATATGTATTTGAACATTTGAAATCTTTCTGTGATCGTACTATATATGACTGTAGTCCATGGAACTCAGGTGAACTTTTTATTTGGTTCCAGCCCTCATCTTCTACATGTTGGTAAAAAGGTGTGCTGCTGACCTTGCCAGAAAATGTTCCCATCGTGCAGCAATCCAGTGGGTCAGGCATGCTCAACCTGCGGCACTCCAGCTGTTGCAAACTACAACTCCCAGCATGCCTGAACAGCCTACAGCAGGGATGCTCAACCTGCAGCCCTCCAGCTGTTGTAAAACTACAACTCCCACCATGCCCTGCTGATAGCAGTAGGCTGTCCGGAAATGATGGGAGTTGTAGTTTTGCAACAGCTGGAGGGCTGCCGGTTGAGCATGCCTGGCCTACAGCTATCAGCCTACATCAGGGCATTGTGGGAGTTGTAGTTTTACAACAGCTGGAGGGCTGCCGGTTGAGCATGCCTGCAGTAGGTAATGCTGGGTTTGCACTTAAATGTAGTAGTTAGCGGGAAATTAATATGCCCCCTCTGTAGTTACACAATGTAATATGTATAGTGCGCTGAATACAACACCTGCGATAAGACGTATCGCTTGCCGCGTCCATCCTAGTCTTCATTGTCAGTACAAAATACTAAAGATGTGTATAGAGCTAGTGACGAACACACAACTCTTTCTAGGTACTGGAGAAGGTAATCTTGAAGAAGCAGAAGCGCTCATTGAACCCTACCTCAAGAAATTCCCAAATGTATGTAACGGCGACCTGCACCTGTGAGGATACGGTATATAAATCGCCAAAATGACCTCTTTATTGAAATATTCCTCTTTTCTCAGGGCTGTTTAATTATCTTCTATGCGGCTCGGATAGATGTACTCAAAGGAAATTTTGAACAGGTATTTTTTTTCCACTAGTGTTTTTTCCCCTTTCTTTTTTAAATTTCAATAATGTATGTTTTAAAAGAAACCAACAGCAGAAATACCACAGCATCGCAGGCTTCAGACTGACATGTCCACCACAGATATGTGTCTCTGCAGTGGTCTTTCTGCAGCTTGTGTATTCCGGATGTTCATCTGGTGGTCTCGGGACTTTGGTGCTGATTTTATTGACTTTTTTGTATGTTTTTCAAAAATTGTCAAACCATTGAATTGATTTGAAGATGACCCATAACGTTTCAGCTGGGCCTCTCATTCTGAGAGCTCTTAGGTTCATGTTTTGTGCCAGGTGTAAAAACTTTTATAGAATTACAATTAGCAAAGAATCTTCTGCAAGAAAGGGAAGCAGCAAGGGGCTGCTCGGATATGTGAGCTATGAAGAAGGCAGCACAATTCTGTATTAGAAGGCAGGAAAGCAACCGTGTGCATCTATCTCTTGTAATCTAATTACAGGTCAAATACCCTTGCAAAAAGGCAATATCTTTTCAGAGGTGAACATACACTTAAAGGGGTTGTCCGAGTTATTGTTTTCTTTCTATGTTCCTAACTGGGCAAATGTAACAGCTTTCCAATTCACTCACTTTATCTCCAGTGGCAGGTTTCTCAGATTTCACTGAGGGTCACATGACCTGTGATGTCAGCTTCTCTCCCTGCTCTGATAAAGGTCGTTTACAAGCCTGTAAACGAGATGTCACTGTGCTGGCCACGCCCCCCCCCCCCCCCCCCCCCCTTCACTGCAGTCTACTCTCTGCTAGGATTCTTAACCGCTTCAGCTGCACAGCTCTGCAGGCAGTGAGGAGACAATGCTGGGCACTGGAGCTGACATACTAGAGAGAACATTACACAAGAAGGTAGAGGAAGATCCTGTGTGTATTAGCAGTGTCATGATACAGCTGGGACTTGTAGTGCTACACATACAACATGCTGCAGAGTCTCCCAGCACTCAGGGCAGCTCTTGTATCCACTCCCTTAGCAGTGTCTCTATACAGCTGGGACTTGTAGTTCTACACATACAACATGCTTCTGAGTCTCCCAGCAGGCAGACATGTCATTCAGGGCATCTCTTGTATTCACTCCCTTAGCAGTGTCATTATACAGCTGGGACTTGTAGTCCTACACATACAACATGCTGCTGAGTCTCCCATCAGGCAGACATATCACTCAGAGCAGTACTTGTATTCACTCGCTTAGCAGTGTCATTATACAGCTGGGACTTGTAGTCCTACACATACAACATGCTGCTGAGTCTCCCAGCAGGCAGACATGTCACTCAGGGCAGCACTTGTATTCACTCGCTTAGCAGTGTCATTATACAGCTGGGACTTGTAGTTCTACACATACAACATGCTGCTGAGTCTCGCAGCAGGCAGACATGTCACTCAGGGCAGTACTTGTATTCACTCCCTTAGCAGTGTCATTGTACAGCTAGGACTTGTAGTTCTACACATACAACATGCTGCTGAGTCTCCCATTAGGCAGACATGTCACTCAGGGCAGTACTTGTATTGACTCGCTTAGCAGTGTCATTGTACAGCTAGGACTTGTAGTTCTACACATACAACATGCTGCTGAGTCTCCCATTAGGCAGACATGTCACTCAGGGCAGTACTTGTATTGACTCGCTTAGCAGTGCAGGGGGAGGAGCAGAGATTGTTTTTATTGCAAGTAAACAAAGGGCCAGAAAAGAACCAGGGAAATTAGTTTTTTGCATAAAACTTGCTTAGCTCAGTTATTTATCAGATTTTCAGTGCTATATTATTATTTTTTCATAACTCGGACAACCCCTTTAAGGCCTCATGCACACAACCGTGGTGTGTTTTGCGGTCGGCAAATCACGGATCCGTAAAACACGGATGGCGTCCGTGCACGTTCCACAATTTGCGGAACGGCACGGACAGCCTTTAATATAACTGCTTATTCTTTTCCGCAAAGCACGAACAAGAATAGGACATGTTATATTTTTTTAGCGGGGCCATGGAACGGAGCAACAGATGCGGACAGCACACGGAGGGCTGTCCGCATCTTTTGCGGCCCCATTGAAGTGAATGGGTCCACAACCGAGCCACCAAAATGGCGGCTCGGATGCGGACCAAAACAACGGCCGTGTGCATGGGGCCTAAAAATCATACTTTTGTGATTTTGCTATTTTTGGTTAAAAGAACAAATAGCCTTCTTTTTCAGTCCCTAATTATGCAGCTCTCATGTGACTTCCAGGTTATGGATCCCTGCAGTGTAGGCGTCTTTATGTCAGATGAAATGCTTTAGTTTGGTGCTCTATCTTTTTTCGTTGTGCAGGCACAAGCGTCCTTCCAGCAGTGCATTGCCGCCCAGCAGGAATGGAGGCAGATTCACCACCTCTGTTACTGGGAGCTGATGTGGTGCCATTCCTTCCAGCAAGACTGGCTAAAAGCATACCACTATGCTGACCTGCTGTGCAAGGAAAGCAAGTGGTCCAAGGTGCGTTACCTCTTTTCCATTGTTGCATATGAAGTTTCCGCACAGTATATGGGAAATGGTAAAATGTACAACATTGTGATCGGATGGAGGATAAACGATTCCATCTGTGGCCAGCTTCAGGAATAGCGATTTAGAATTTACTCTGGCAGAATCCCAACCCACAGATTTAACCCCCTAGACATCCACATATAACAATTCCTGTACAACAGTGCTTTGCATTTACAGATCTCACTCCTCTCCCAAAGGGGAAAGGCGTTCTTTGTTTTTGACTGTAGATGTCGGTCGGGCATAGTACCCGTATTTGGTATCAAGGAGAGTGTCGGGATTATTTTGTGACATAAGTGTCTCTGGCCAAACTAATGACATTAAATGACAAAGGGAAAATAGAAGGAATGTTAATTTTTTTTAAATCTTTTAATTTTATTTTCAGTATGATAAAATGAAAAAAGAGCGACAATATTCAACCAAAGTACAAAATAAAAAAAAGTCCATTGACATGCGAACGACATGGATTGTTTCAGGATCTGTTCAGGAAGAACTGATGGTTTTGCACACAAGTTCAATGTGTTTTTTTCTGTGACATGCATTGCTTCCGGACAGAAACCTCACTCATGTGAATAAGCCCTTAGGCTGCTCTTACACATTCAGTGTTTCCATCACAGATTGTGAGCCCAAACCAGGTGCAGGTCAAAAACGCGGAACAGGTGCAGATCTTTCCGTTAAGGCCTCTTTCACACGACTGAGTTTTCCGTGCCGATGCGATGCGTAAAGTGAATGCATAGCATCCACACTGAATCCAGACCCAATCATTTCGACGGGTCTGTGCACATACATTTTTATACATCAGTTCTGATTTCCGTGAGAATCGCAGCACGTTCTATATTCTGCGTTTTTCACGCAGCCCTGGCCCCTTAGAAGTGAATGGGGCTTCAGTGAAAAATGCATTCCGGGTGCATTCCATTGTCCGGGTGCAATGCGTTTTTCACTGATGGTTGCTAGGAGATGTTGTTTGTGAACCTTTAATTTAAATATTTTTTTATAAGTGCATAAAAAACGCATCAAAACACATTGCACCTGCGCAGAAAAAAATCTGAACGCAGTCGCAGACAAAACTGACTGAACTTCCTTGGAAAATGGTGAACGCACCCTCAGCCAATCCGTACCGTTTGTTTGAAAGAGGCCTAAGGGCTCATGCACACGGCCGCTGTGCCCATATTGCGGCCCACAAACAGAATGGGTCCACAATCCAGAAGGCCAGATGCGGAACGGGGGCATGGAACCCCATGGTAGCACTGTGGAGTGCTTCCGTCGGGTTTCTCTCCATGCCTGCGCACAGCAAAAAAATAAATATAGTGCATGCACTACTTTTTTGCGGTGTGGACGGACCACAGACCCATTTAGGTTGAATGGGTCTGGATCCATCTGCGGAATCCACACTGATGTTGCCTGTACATTGGGGACTGCAAATTGCACGGAGCGACCGATCAACGGCTGTGTGCATGGGCCCTAAACCTTATTTCTGTGGAGGCTCCACTCCTGGTTTTGGCTCACAATTACTGATGGAAATCACTGATCAAATACTGACCATACACTGACTGTGTAAAGTGGCCTTAGAATGTGGCATACGAAAAGTGAAATTTGCTCATCTTAAGGCCCCATGCACACGGCCGTGGAACTGTGGCCTGGATCCCTCCTGAGAGCAGGAGCGCACAGCGTCACTGGTTGCTATGACGCCGTGCGCTCCTGCTCTCAGGAGGGATCCAGGCCACGGTTCCACGGCCCGCACATAGCTGTGAAACACGGCCGTGTGCATGGGGCCTTAGGCCATACTTTTTTCTGCTTAGAAATAAATGTAAGATAACTGTTTTCTACCATAGCATTTATATGGTGGCATTGACATTGAGGTAACAATAGGATAATTAAGAGCATACATGTCTTTACTTACAATGAATGACTGTGTTTTCTATCCTGATTTTGTTGTCTTCTGACATATGAGCAGTTACATGGGAACAGTGTAAATATACTGCATGGCGTCAATTCTGTGTGTGGCTGTAGGCAGTAGATCAGTTATGATCATCTAAAACTTTTATACACATTTCTTTAAGATGTTTCTAATTCTTAAGTCTATTAAACAAACGTTTCCTTCCAGAGGCTGATATAACTAGGGGCATAATGCACGGCATCATCTGCTCAATGTCCTGAAGTGCATGCTACTTGACAAAGTGCACAAATACCACATTTCTTCTGCTTTTATAGAACAAAAGGTTGACATTCTAGTTCTTTCATTACTGTTAATAATGGACGAATACCAGAACACAGATCATCTAACGGATGGCGCTGCCTGCCCTATTTTTAATATATCCCTCTTTTAGCGGATATATACTTATTGAAATTTTCTGAATGATTTTAGGCAATCTACATGTATCAAAAAGCTGCAATCTTGAGCATGCTTCCAGAGGAGGCTGTGCAGTCCACAGGAGAAGATCTAGTGGCCTTGTTCAGGTGAGAATATGTCTTGATTTATTGTATTTAGTGAATTTGTACATTTCTATGAGAAAAATGTCAGAGTTCAGTACTGCGCTGTGCTGAACTGTGAAGACAGACTTTCCTCAGCAACGTCCGTTTAGAGAGCGCTGCTAAGGGGCTACTTCAGAGCAATTTTTCTCATAGAAATGTGAAAATTCAAAAAAGTATAATTACAAATACATTCTCGATCACGGTCCCTACACATTCTAAAAAAAAAAAAAAAGAATAAATGACAATTACACTTTAAAGGGTGACAACCCCTCTCTGTATGTCCTATTATTTCGAGTCAGAGGGGAGAGCTGATGGTTGACCATTCCTTTGAATTACATGCATATCATACTTAAAGGGGGTTGGTCCCTCTCTGACATTGATGGCATATCGGTAGGATATGCCATCAATTCTGGATAGGTGCGGATCCTACCTCTGGGACCTGCTTCTATCTCCAGAATGGGGCCCCCCAAAAAGGAAGTCTGGTGAGTGGAGAGGGCACCTAGCAAGCAGGGCCACTGCTCCATTCACTGCCATGGGACTGTCGAAAATAGCCGAACTGACGCTCAGCTAATTTTGGAACTCCTATGGTGGTGAATAGAGAGGGGCCACGCATACACAGCTCTCTGCGTTGAATTTGGAGGCCCTGTTCTAGAGATAGGTGTGGTCCTACATCTGGGACCCACTCCTATCTGACATTGATGGCATATCCTAGCGATATGCTATCCATGTCTGCTTTGAGGCAACCCCTTTCATTTCATGGCAGCTGCTGATGTAAATGTATGGGTGGCTTCAGCTTTCCCCAGTGAGAACATGCAGTGATGAGCTGTTTGCTAGAACACAGGTTTGCTTCATGTCCATTCCTTTTAGGGCCTCATGCACATGACCATAGTCGGCTCGTGCCCATATTGCTGCCCTCAAACAGCACTTGAATGCGTCTGCAATCCGGGAGGTGCGGTGTGGAACGGAGGCAAGGACCGGAAATGCTACGGAGTGCTTCCGTGGCTTTTCTGTCCATACTTCTGCACCGCAGAAAAATAGGGCATGCACTACTTTTTTGCAGTGCCGACCGTCTGATGCTGATTGCGCAACCTATTTAAGTGAATGGATCCACATCTGCAGGCAGAGGGCACACGGTAGGTGGCCCATGCATTGCGGACTGCAGCATGGGCATGGCCGGCACACAGTCTTGTGCATGAGCTGTAAGTTAGCAGTTTTTTCAGTAGGTGGGTTACTTTACTGCTATTTTTTTGTAGAGGCTTTATCTCTTTGTCCTTATCAATAACTAATAAGGATACCATTTCAGAACTGTGATAGTGTCTTGTTCCACTTGAGGTTAGTAATTGTAAGATAGAAATAGACTTGTGAAATCACTAATCCTTCTTTTGAATGTTTTTTGGCACTAAATCTTGCATAAAGTTTGAATAACCGAATGTCTATCAGTCAGATAACCTGTTTCTGTTGTGTCAGGAGAGTCTTACGAATAGTAAACTTCTGGCTCCAGGTAGGCTACAGTATGTAGGTCCAAGGGATCAGCTGCAAGGCAGTTAACATGTGTTTACTATGATGACTTTTAAAATTAAAGGGGTATTCCGTTTTTGTTTTTTTGTTTGTTTTTTATTTATTTATATAGTAGGAAATCATGCAATTTTCTAATATACACCGGTATTCAAAATTCTGCTTCCATACATATGTTTTATATCAGTTAACCCCTATATGCAGTAGAATGGTATAGCCCATATGTCAGTCCTATGTAATGCATCAGTCTCTCCAATACAATTCCTGACATTCAGTAAGCAGCAGTATTAGATGACATACATTTATTCACCTTAAACTATTTAGACCTTGCCTACCCTGACACATTACAGCCGTCTTGCCAAGTGCTTGTTAAGACTGTTGGGGTCATTTATAAAGACTGATGTACCAGCTTAGGGCTGCTTCACACACATGTGATTGGCCGAGGAAAAACGGGCCATGTGTCTGCTGGATCTCCCGGACCGACCATGCTCCCCTGAACTGACTGCATCCTAAAACAGTTGGCCCGGGAAATCTAGCACACACAGAGCCCGTTTTTCTCAGGCCAATTCCATTCATGTGAAAGAGCCCTTGATTTACTGTTCTGGAAATCAAGATGGCATATTTTTCACCCTACAAGATGCACCTGCCCATATGATGCACCTAGGTTTAAGAGAAGGAAAATAAGAAAAAAATATTTTTCATCAGAGCCCCAATCAGACCCCAATTGTTAATCAGACCTCAGATCAGACCCTCAACGTTCGGGCTCATGCACACAAACATATTTTTTTGTCTGTTCCGTCTTTTTGTGGCCCGTATGTGGAAACATTCACTTCAATGAGGGGACAAAAACAATAAATCAACTTACTTGTCCTGCTCTGGACGCCACCACTCCGGGATCCAGCAGTCTTCCGTCTCCTCCTGCCACGTGATGTGCTGTGACACGACACCGCACAGCGTGAGGTCACAGAGCACCGACGTCCTCGTGCTGTGCTTGAGTCACAGCACAGTGCGGAGCTGACAGAAGATGACCAGGAAACGTTGAGTACAGAGCCTGGTAAAATGTCTTAAAGCTATTTTATTCTACCACAATTTGGTTTTAGTTTTGCTGTTGTATGTGTTGATAGGGCAAGATTTAGTAAACAAGAAACTTGGCATGCCACAGATTTTATATACTTACCTAACGTATATTCCAAGAGGATGGTGTGTGACTACAAAGTAATAACAGGCACTAAATTTATTTAAAAAAGTGTGCCATTTGTTGGCCCAAAATGAGATCGTACAGCGGTGCTTGAAAGTTTGTGAACCGTTCAATATTTTGTGTATTTCAACATAAATTTTTACCTAAAACTACATCTCTTTAGAAATGGCCTTGTAACCTTTTCCAGCTTTATGGAGAGCACCTTAATTGGCGTGAGGAGTCTTCTGGTCCAGGCAATGCTCCTCTGGAATCCTGACCTAGGCCTCTCACCCAGTTAAGCCAGTACTCTCTGCTCTGCACTGATGAGAGGCAACCACCCCAAAACGGCTGCTTGCAGATGAGGTGCTGGCCTAATTATTATCCAAGACATGTCTCGAGGCCTATTTAAAAGGTCTAACATTGACTTAAATTAGACCTGCCTGACATCAGCTGTAATGTTTTGTATTGACATAATGCTGTCAGTACAATACATTACAGATGTCAGGCAGGGACACAGCATTATAAATCATTATAATGCCGTGTGGTCTCGTTACAAGAGCGGAGTCCAGGACGGGAAAACATGGTCCCACATGGAGTGTGTTTCCCGTAGACAACTTGCTCATTTTAAACTGGTGAGGTCTAATATTTCTTACGCTTTTTTATTTAATTTATTTTTATTTGCACAATGGTATCTCCCAGGGAAGGAGAACCATCTCACTAGCTCAACCGTTTTGGAAGAGTCTCCGTATGAGTCAAAGTCCAACTTTTTTACAAGCCTTGGAACATGACCAGGAAAAATTGCTAAGCCAAATATTCATCTGCAGACAGCTGTTTCGGGGCGCTTGCTCCTCATCAGTACGGAGTGGATTCTGGCTGGCTGAGTGTGATACCTTGAATGTAACTTAGCCAGGGTTCTAGTTCTCCTTAAGACACCAGCTGTCAATGTAGATGTATTGGCAATGCACTTTAAAAAAAAAATATTTTATCTACTTTTAGGACTTTTTGTGAAAATCTGATGTAGTTTTAGTTTAAATTTTGCAGAAATATAGAATAATCTTAAGGTTTAACAAACATTCACGGACCACTGTATATGTATGGCAGCTATGAGGTGAGTTGCATACCATTTTGACTGCCTTGCAGCACTATTGATAAATCTTGTCCATTGTGATACTTCGGCTTTGTGTTGACATCTTCCAAAAATATCATTTTTACTTTAGACAAGTTGAAGGTTTAAAACAAAGAATTGCTGGGAAGTCGATACCAACGGAGAAATTTGCTGTTCGAAAGTCTCGAAGATATTCAGCTGCTAACCCAGTCAAACTGACCCTGCCAGCCTTGGTAAGACTACTTCAGCAAAGGATCAGACGTTCTCTGCAAACAGCACATGTATCCCTTGACTTCTGTGTGTATTCACACATCCTTGTTTTTCCACTGACTGGGTCGGTGTGAAAACAACGGAGGCATGCACTACTTTGGGGTCCGTGTTACAGACCAAACACAACAGTTGAAGTCTGTAGGTCCAAGAAAACCAGTGATGGAACACAGATGCCACCTGACCATAGGTAAGGGATGCTCTCAGCCTAGCAGTGAACAAAATGGACCATCCACGGATGAAACACTGACCATATTTCCAGTGGTGTCAAACAGACACAAACGTGTGAATAAAGTTACATTCACATCTGCTTTGAAAGCTCAGTTTGGGGCTTCCCTCACAGAGTTTGTCTAAAATAGTACAGAGAAAAAAATAATGAATAAAAAATAGTGGAGAGAAGTTCTGCATGCAGTTATTTTTCTCCGCTAAAAGAAAAGAATTCCTGAACAGAACCCTAAGGGATTCCATTCTAGCCAATGGGATCTGTTAGACTCTATTCCTATCAGTTGTGTGCTGAATCCGACACTTCTGTTACTTACAATAATGGAGCAGAAAAACGAATATAATAGGCTACTTTCACATTAGCTCTAAGACTGCTTGCAGGATGTCATTGCAATCCAGACTGTACAATGGAATGCAATACTTATTGTGCCCAGCCCTCCAAACAGCAACTAAACTTTGGACTCATGGCTGACCGTTTCCATTATTGTAGCTTTTTTTGGCTTTTGGCTTCTTTGTTTTGAGATAGTAATATGTCGCAGTCTCATTCCCATACTTCTTTTACCACACAATGATCAGGATGATGGGTACTGACAGACATCCTATCAAGGATGCAGAGTAGAGGTGGGCATCCTACGGTTTGGAGTAACAGATCTTGAGACCCCGGTGAAATGCCATGATATCCAGTCTATTATCTTAGATTACACCACAGACGTTACCGCTATCATAATATTGGTGTCAGCATTTCTGAACTCTAGGCTGACTATCGGTACAAGTTAATGTTTTGCAGTGATGGATACTTTTTTTTTTTTTTTTTTGAGGACTTGTCATAAAATATGTAATAAATAGTGGCAATTAAAAATAAGACAAGCTTAATGATTAACCTTGCTGACATGACTTTGACAGTGCCTTTTTGTTTTCTATCTTTCTATGTGTTAGGAAATGGTGTATGTATGGAATGGCTTCACGATAGTGGGGAAACGATCTGATCTCACAGAAAGTCTTCTGGTTACTATTGAAAAAGCCGAACATGATTTGCAGAATGAAAAAAGTAATTTTTTTTTTTTTTTTTTTTTACTTAACTGTATTCTTTTAGTAAGAATGATTGATGGAGATAGATATTTATTTTTATTTATTTTTTCCACAATGCAAATACATTTTGGAGTTTGCTGATGTTGTTAAATGGGCAACAAGAGATCACGAGTTTGGTGCAGTACCGGGATTCCTGGTTCTAATCTAGCCCATCTTCATGGTGTTTGAAACTGGCTGACCTGTTACACGTGCACTTGGCAGCTGAAGACATCTCTGTTGGTCCCGTGTTAATATGTGCCTCCATTGCTGAGAAAAGTGATGTTTTAATATATTCAAATGAGCCTCTGGGAGCAACGGGGGCGTTGTCATTACTCCTAGAGGCTCATCTGTCTCTGCAACTGCTGTGCCTTGACAGAACCAGGCAGTTTAAATGTGATCATGTGTACTGTATGTATTTTGTAGATATACAGAACTGAGATTGTCAGTGTCTTCATTTTATTCTTTTTTCTACGTTTTAGATCCAACTGAATACTTTGGAGATGATCAGTGCCTTGTCCAGTTACTGAAAGGCCTTTGCTTAAAACATCTGGGTAGATTATTACAGGCTGAACTGTGTTTCAACCAAGTGATACAGAGGTAGGAGCAACAACTAGAAGACACCATACCAATGTCATCCTTTATACAAACTATTTTTATATATTTTTTTCCCTTCCAATAGAAATATAGTTCATATAACAAAAATGTTTAATTGAGTATATAAATTGTGACTATCATTTTAAAGATTTCTGACATGTCACAGTGGCATGTCGATAGTCTTGATCAGTGGGGTTCCAGATGCTAAGACCTCTAAAGGTTGCTGAAATGAAGGCGCAAAAGTGCTGCACTGAGCACTATGCCCCTTTGGTTGTTTTAAGCTCAGTTTGGCCCTCCTCGAAATAAAGCGGATTAGCGGTGTATGAACCGCTTTGAGAAAGTAGAGCTAAACACGGTGAAATAACACAGAGCTCAGCTGAGATCTTTTGCCCCTGCATGTTAGTGATCAGTGGTGGTTTCAGCACTCAGAAGCCAACCCATTAAAACTTCTGGCATGTCACTATGGTCAGGGCCAGATGAGGTGTTCCAGGAGTAAGGAGCAGTCCATCCATTAGGGGCTTCTCAATCCTCCGCTACATGCTGGAAGACATTTAAGAAGACTTGTACACTGCTTTGGAATAAACCAGGAGGAATTTTCAGTGCAGTGTCCACCATACCGTAGCAAACTTGCCAATATGAAGAAGTTGGCTCATAGGAGGTAGGGGGGGTGGAGCACACGAAGCACGCTGCCAATTGTTTTCAGATGTGAACACGCTGCTTTTCATGAGAACCCACCCCCTTTCATGTATGCCCCCAATCATTTCATGATGTGTCCTCTGTGCACTGGGTGGGGGATTTTCCAATTCCACTAGGAGTTCAGGAGGTCTCTCCTTTTTTTCAGGAGCCCCCCAGATGTTTCAGGAGAGTTGGCAAGTTTGTACTATAGATATAATAACATCTACTTACATACCTACTCACAAACACTCACTACATCTACAACTTAAAAGGGTTTTTCAAGACTTTAATACTGATGACCATCAGTACCTGATCAGTGGTCGCCGACACTCTGGATGCCAGCTGATCAGCTGTTTGAGAAGGCACTGGTAGTCCTATGAGTGCCGCGGTCTTCTCCATGCTTACCAAGCATAGCAGCGTACATTGTATAGCATCTGTTCTTGGTATCGCACTTAACCACATTCACTTCAGTGGGGCTGAGCTGCACCTTGGACATGTGTTGTCACTGGCCTAGCAAAAGCTGAGAGAAGGCTGCAGCATTACTGCGAGGACCACTGCCTAAACAGCAGATCGGCGGGATCCCAGTTGTCGGTCCCCCACCGACTTGAGGATACGTCATCAGTTGTAATGTCTCGGAAAACCCCTTTAATTATAGACCTATATGTGCATCAGAAGCGTGGACAGCGCATTCACTATGCCCTGAGAGAAGGGGATGTACTGTACAGTGCGCACAGCAAAGTTTTCAGCATTTTTTTTATACCCCTTAAATACAGCTTTTACTTTTAGCCATCTAATTGAAGTGAATGGGATGGAGGAGCTGTAATTACACTGCTCGCCACTGCAATGTAGACGGCAAGCGTGTAAACAGTGAAGAGAAGACAGCGCTCGTACAAAGTGAATGGGGTGACGGAGCTGTAATTACACCTGCTTACTACTGTGGCATTGCAGTGAGCAGGTAAACAGATAAGAAAACATAGTGCACATATGAACGCTGCATTCTCCTCACACAGCTGATCGACGGGGGTACCAGGAGTCACACCCCCAAATATCTAATATTGAGTGACCTATCCTGAAGATAGGTCATCAATATAGCAAAAGTGGACAACCCCTTTAATTTTCAGTTGACAAAACGCAGATCCTTCATGGACATCTTGACAGACGAAACACGGATTTCCCATGGATGTCAAATGGACACGGAAATGTGAATGAGGCCTAACAGTTGTCTCGGCCACCTGATGCAGTTATAATAATAAACTGGGTAATTTGATAAATAATCTAGGTGTTTTTTTTTATATGATCAGCTAGGTTGGTTTAGATGCTGTATGTACTGCAGGGGGTGGGGAGGTAGGGTCCGCCTGACTCACAGGCCCACCTGGGGATTCACCTGTGCCACTTTTGTTACATTTCAGTGAAAAGAGGCTAAAGTATGACCACTATTTGCTACCGTTTACTTATTATGAACTGGGACTTTTGTATAAAGAGCAAGGAGACAAAGATAAAGCCATACGTTTCATTGAAACTGCAAAGTGAGTATTATTAGATATTTTGTGTTGTGCTGTTCCTCTATTCATTTTTACTTTTGTGTCAGCCATGTCGTTTTTGTTCTTGTGTCACACTTAAGTCTAAGGGTCCATTCAGACATCCGAATGTGTTTTGCGGATCCGCAAAACACTGACAACGGCAATGTGCGTTCTGCATTTTGCGGACCGCAGATCGACGACACTTAATAGAAAATGCCTAATCTTGTCTGCAATT
The DNA here is from genome assembly GCF_014858855.1 of Bufo gargarizans. Classification (NCBI taxonomy): domain Eukaryota; kingdom Metazoa; phylum Chordata; class Amphibia; order Anura; family Bufonidae; genus Bufo; species Bufo gargarizans. The sequence continues at coordinate 441,208,820 of NC_058080.1, forward strand.
GCAGACAAGAATAGGACATGTTCTATATTTTTTTTTTTTTTTCCGGAACGGAATTGCGGACCCGGAAGTGCGGATCCGCATTTTCGGATCCGGACAGCACATCGTGTGGCCCAATAGAAATGAATGGGTCTGCAATTCCGTTCCGCAAAATGCGAAACAGAATTGTGGACGTGTGAATGGAGCCTAAGGCCTATTGCACACGACCGGATGGCTTTTTCAGTGTTTTGCGGTCTGTTTTTCATGGATCCGCTGTTCCGTTTTTTGTTTCCGTTGTGTTTCCGTTTCTGTTCCGTTTTTCCGTTCCGTTTTTCCGTATGGCATATACAGTATACAGTAATTACATAGATAAAATTGGGTTGGCCATAACATTTTCAATAGATGGTTCAGGAAAAAACGGAACGGAAACGGAAGACATACGGATGCATTTCCGTATGTGTTCCGTTTTTTTTGCGGATCCATTAACTTGAATGGAGCCACGGACTGTGATTTGCGGGCAATAATAGGACATGTTCTATGTTAAAACGGAAATACGGAAACGGAATGCATACGGAGTACATTCCGTTTTTTTTGCGGAACCATTGAAATGAATGGTTCCGTATACGGACCGTATACGGAACGCAAAAAACGGCCAGTAAACGGTAAAAAAAAACGGCCGTGTGCAATAGGCCTAATACTGTTGCACTTGGGTTTGCACTTTTATAAATTGAATGACTGAGAAGAAAAAAGGGAGATAAGAAGGTCCGTGCGCTCCTTGTGGCAGGTAGGTTTGTGGGACAAGATGTTGTATCTGAATTATTTTATTGGGATGTCGGATAACGTGTTTCAGAGCCGAATAGGTTCATCCTTCAGATCACATACAAAAAGTTTTTGGGGATATGATCTGAAGAAGGATCCTGTTCTGCTCTGTATCACAAAAACAGCTGAAAATGTTTAATAAAGACCAATTGAAACAATTATTTTTAGCCCAAAATGAGTAAAATGCCATTATAAATAAATTGCCCCGAAGGTGTTCATTGCCGTTAAGTGCAGAAGTAACTGTTTATACACTCTGAAATACATTTCTCGATATAACATCTGTGTTCAGGACTCTTACAGACTGAGAACTGGCTCTGGGGTATGCTAACTGTCCTTAGGTACAATATTCCTATATAGGCTACTAATATGTGCTAGAACATTAATGGTAGTGCTCCTTTAATTTACATTGGATGGGCGAGAAGGATTCATTTTATTTTTACTTGATATTGGAAGCAGTTTCAAAATTGCTGGTTACTGCTCAAGAAAACTATATCATTCTGTTTTATTCATTTGGTGAATAACCATTCAAATAAAATACATTTAAAAGGGGTTTTCTGGGACTCGCTTACTGATGATTTACCCTTGGGATAGGTCATGAATGTCAAATTGGCTTGGATCTGACTCCCACCATCCATGTGGGTGCTGAGATCTGATATTGATGACCTATACTAAGAATAGGTCATCAATAAGTAAGTTCTGGAGAGTCCCTCTAAGTACAATTGTCTTTGGTTTCCGCTAGTGGTAGGTACTTTGATACAAAAGAATGTTTCACTAATCAATTTGTCTCATTTACAGAAATAACTATAAAGATTATTCCATGGAATCCAGACTGCATTTCCGAATCCACGCAGCTCTCTGCAGCCTTAAAGGCACCCCACCAGCAACCCCTCCATGATTAAGTGTCCAGGCTTTACAGTACTTTTGTAAATGAGCAATTCAGCTGAGAGAATGTACCAAGAAAATAATTTTGTTGGCGCCTTGGCAGTTAAGCTGGCTGAATTGTACATTGAATGACTGACTGTTATCTTGCGTGATTTTGACCTACTGTCCAATGTAGCTCTTATTTTCTATGGTAATATATTGGCATATTCTGCATCCTTTAAAGGAAAATACAGGAAAAGATGATATATATTTTATTTGCTGAAGGAAATAAATTATGTCTGTATGTACTTAAAGACTATTTCTAGTGCAGTAAAGTAGAATACAAATATTTGGTATTGTCCTTTGTTTTGTTTTTACTTCATTTTAGTTATTTTTATTTAATTATATTAATGTAACATGTCAGCACCACATTGTCAATCAGTTACGGTAGCATGATCTTTACTCATACGTAAAAAATATACACAGTTGTGGCGATTTATCAAAACTGTTGGAAGGGAAAAATCAAGCAGTTGCTCACATCAAACAGTCCTGTTGCTGCATTCATTTTCCTAAAATTGAGAGCTTAGTCTGATTGGTTATAATAGGAACCTATTCTAGTTTTGATAAAACTCTCCCATTATTCCTCAAGTTACAATATACATTTGGCTAGTTTCACACTAGTGCTTACAACCTCCAGCAGAGGAACAGCCTGCTGGGGATTATCGTATCTGGCATAGCCGGATACTACCTTTCCCTGCTGAAGCCCATTGATTATAATGGGACTTCGCAGGTATCGGGCCTGTTTCCGGCATTCATTTCTGGATTCGACCAGAGAAAAACCATTTCTTGCAGTGGTATTTGTCTGGCCAGATTCCTGTCGGGTCCCGTTATAGTAAATGGGGCTTGACGGTGCCCCGGCATTTTCCGTCGATGCCAGATGCAATGATCTCCGGCAGGCTATTTCTCTGAACCCAGGAATAAAGATTTTGAATGACAAGAATAATATGTGTTCCTTTCTTTAAGCTGTATAGATGGGATACAAACCTGAATGCAAGGACTCTAAAATGCTAAATATAAACAAGCCCTGTGTAGTATATATGTACACTCACCTAAAGAATTATTAGGAACACCATACTAATACAGTGTTGGACCCCCTTTTGCCTTCAGAACTGCCTTAATTCTACGTGGCATTGATTCAACAAGGTGCTGATGGCATTCTTTAGAAATGTTGGCCCATATTGATAGGATAGCATCTTGCAGTTGATGGAGATTTGAGGGATGCACATCCAGGGCACGAAGCTCCCGTTCCACCACATCCCAAATATGCTCTATTGGGTTGAGATCTGGTGACGGTGGGGGCCATTTTAGTACAGTGAACTCATTGTCATGGTCAAGAAACCATTTTTCCAGTCTTCAGCAGTCCAATTTTGGTGAGCTCGTGCAAATTGTAGCCTCTTTTTCCTATTTGTAGTGGAGATGAGTGGTACCCGGTGGGGTCTTCTGCTGTTGTAGCCCATCCGCCTCAAGGTTGTGCGTGTTGTGGCTTCACAAATGCTTTGCTGCATACCTCGGTTGTAACGAGTGGTTATTTCAGTCAACGTTGCTCTTCTATCAGCTTGAATCAGTCGGCCCATTCTCCTCTGACCTCTAGCATCAACAAGGCATTTTCGCCCACAGGACTGCCGCATACTGGATGTTTTTCCCTTTTCACACCAGTCTTTGTAAACCCTAGAAATAGTTGTGCGTGAAAATCCCAGTAACTGAGCAGATTGTGAAATACTCAGACCGGCCCGTCTGGCACCAACAACCATGCCACGCTCAAAATTGCTTAAATCACCTTTCTTTCCCATTCTGACATTCAGTTTGGAGTTCAGGAGATTGTCTTGACCAGGACCACAACCCTACATGCATTGAAGCAACTGCCATGTGATTGGTTGACTAGATAATCGCATTAATGAGAAATAGAACAGGTGTTCCTAATAATTTTTTAGGTGAGTGTATGTATAGTTGGTAAAAAAAAAAATGCTTAACCCCTTAAGGACATAGGACGTACCGTTACGCCCTATTTCCAGAGTCCTTAAGGACCCAGGACGTACCGGTACGTCCTAACTTTAAATCGGGATTCCGGCGCCCCAGGGGTTAATCTGAACAGGATGCCAGCGCGATCCCCCGCCCGCCTCCCCTTGAATAATCGTTGGCGTCTAGTGGGTTATACCAGGGTGCCAGCACATTGCTGGCACCCTAGTATAAACGGCTGACATCGTTGATGCGATGTCAGCCGTTTAACCCTTTCCATACAGCGGTCCGTACGACCGCTGTATGGAAAAGGTTAACAGCGCAGGGAGCTCCCTCCCTCTCCGATCGGGGGGCTGCTGTGCCTTTGCAGCCCCCCGATGGAGAGGGAGAGAGCCCCCAGGAAGCCCCGTCCTCACCCTTCCCCGTCTGCGAAGTTGTGGCAGACGGGGAAGGTTCCCATGGCAACAGGACGCCTGCTCAGGCGCCCTGCTGTCCATGGTGCTGAACAGATCTATGCTAAAAGCATAGATCTGTTCAGTGTAAGTAAAATACAGTACAAAACCCTATAGGGTTCTGTACTGTATTTTACAGACATCAGACCCACTGGATCTTCAAGAACCAAGTGGATCTGGGTCAAAAAAAAAGTTAAGATAAAAAAAAAACCATTTATCACTGAATAAAAATTAAAAAAAATAAAATACACTACACATATTAGGTATCGCCACGTCCGTAACGACCTGATCTATAAAACGGTCATGTTACTTTCCCCGCACGGTGAACTCCATAAAAATAAAAACTATGAGAAAATTGAAATTTTGCCCACCTTACTTCCCAAAAAAGGTAATAAAAGTGATCAAAAAAGTCGCATGTACGCCAAAATAGTACCAATCAAACCGTCATCTCATCCCGCAAAAAATGAGACCCTACTCAAGATAATCGCCCAAAAACTGAAAAAACTATGGCTCTTAGACTATGGAAACACTAAAACATGATTATTTTTTTTGTTTCAAAAATAAAATCATTGTGGAAAACACAAATAAAAATAAAGTATATATATTAGGTATCGCCGCGTCCGTATCCACCGGCTCTATAAAAATATCACATGACCTAACCCCTCTGATGACCACCGTCAAAAAATAAAATAAAAACGGTGTAAAAAAAGCATAATAAAAGTGTAATAGCAAGCGATCAAAAAGTCATATGCACCCCAAAATAGTGCCAATCAAACCGTCATCTCATCCCGCAAAAAATTAGACCCTACTCAAGATATTCGCCCAAAAACTGAAAAAACTATGGCTCTTAGACTATGGAGACACTAAACAATTTTTTGGTTTTAAAAATGAAGTTATTGTATAAAACTTACATAAATAAAAAAAATTGTATACATATTAGGTATCGCCGCATCCGTGACAACCTGCTCTATAAAATTACCACATGATCTAACCTGTCAGATGAATGTTGTAAATAACAAAAAAAAGTGCCAAAAAAGCTATTTCTTGTTACCTTGCCGCACAAAAAGTGTAATATAGAGCAACCAAAAATCATATGTACCCTAAACTAGTACCAACAATACTGCCACCCTATTCCGTACTTTCTAAAATGGGGTCACTTTTTTGGAGTTTCTACTCTAGGGGTGCATCAGGGGGGCTTCAAATGGGACATGGTGTCAAAAAAACAGTCCAGCAAAATCTGCCTTCCAAAAACCGGATGGCATTCCTTTCCTTCTGCGCCCTGCCGTGTGCTCGTACAGCAGTTTACGACCACATATGGGGTGTTTCTGTAAACTACAGAATCAGGGCCATAAATAATGAGTTTTGTTTGGCTGTTAACCCTTGCTTTGTAACTGGAAAAAAAATATTAAAATGGAAAATCTGCCAAAAAAGTTTAATTTTGAAATTGTATCTCTATTTTCCATTAAATCTTGTGCAACACCTAAAGGGTTAACAAAGTTTGTAAAATCAGTTTTGAATACCTTGAGGGGTGTAGTTTCTTAGATGGGGTCACTTTTTCGGAGTTTGTACTCTAGGGGTGCATCAGGGGGCTTCAAATGGGACATGGTGTCAAAAAAACTGTCCAGCAAAATCTGGCTTCCAAAAACCATACGGCGCACCTTTCACTCTACGCCCCGTTGTGTGGCCGTACAGTAGTTTACGGACACATATGGGGTGTTTCTGTAAACATCAGAGTCAGGGCAATAAAGATACAGTCTTGTTTGGCTGTTAACCCTTGCTTTGTTAGTGGAAAAAATGGGTTAAAATGGAAAATTGGGCAAAAAAAAATGAAATTCTCAAATTTCATCCCCATTTGCCAATAACTCTTGTGCAACACCTGATGGGTTAACAAAGTTTGTAAAATCAGTTTTGAATACCTTGAGGGGTGTAGTTTATAGAATGGGGTCATTTTTGGGCGGTTTCTATTATGCAAGCCTCGCAAAGTGACTTCAGACCTGTAGTGGTCCCTAAAAATTGGGTTTTTGTAAATTTCTGAAAAATTTCAAGATTTGCTTCTAAACTTCTAAGCCTTGTAACATCCCCAAAAAATAAAATATCATTCCCAAAATGCTACAAACATGAAGTAGACATATGGGGAATGTTAAGTCATCACAATTTTTGGGGGTAATACTATGTATTACAGAAGTAGAGAAACTGAAACTTTGAAATTTGCTAATTTTTCCAAATTTTTGGTAAATTAGGTATTTTATTATGCAAAAAAAAAATGTTTTGGACTTTATTTTACCAGTGTCATGAAGTACAATATGTGACGAAAAAACCGTCTCAGAATGGCCTGGATAAGTCAAAGTGTTTTAAAGTTATCAGCACTTAAAGTGACACTGGTCAGATTTGCAAAAAATGGCCTGGTCCTTAAGGTGAAAATGAGCCTGGTCCTTAAGGGGTTAAAGGGGTTCTCCAGGCTTTTAATATTTATGACCTATCCTCAATATAGGTCATCAATATCAGATCGGTGGGGGTCCAGCACCCTCGCCGATCAGCTGTATGAGGAGACAGTACGCACAGGCATCTCCCATCTCCTCCTGTTCCGCTGCTGCTTTACCGTATACATACTGCAGCAGCAACAGGAAGAGAGACGGGAGATGGCACATGCACACTCAAACAGCTGATCAGCGGGGATGCCGGACCCCCACCGATCTGATATTGACCTATCCTGAGTATATTCATTAATATTAAAAGCCTGTAGAACCCCTTTAATAGCTATTGTACAGTTTATCAGTCATTAGGACAAAGGACATCTGGCACGTTATTGGGGAATCGTTCACATGAAAATGCTGCGGTGTACGACTGATCAGGCGCACGCTGACTGCTTCTTCTCATCATCTTGTATGAGCAATAGAGGAGAGGAGACATACAAACAGATCACTTGTCTTTCTGCAGACATGCTCAAGCCCATCTGTACCCTAAACTGTAGCAATAAGCATGGTTTTCATCAGGCTTCTATAGTAGAAATATACAGTAATGTACCAGGAATGTTCATTCAGCATTTTAGAGAGTTAGTATTTTCTGGTTGTTGAACAGAAAACTGTTTCCAGAAATGGCAGTCTTCTGTATGAAAGGTGAGCCTACATTTAACTTGTAATTGTAAAGCAGCCATACACTACTTCCTCTCATATTCACCATTAGAGCGTTGGATGTCCTCCTTAGGCCTCATGCACAAAATTGTAGTTTTAGTCCACATCCCATCTGCATTTTTTGAGGTTCAGGCATGGATCCATTCATTTATGTGAGACCTCAAAAATGTGTTGTCTGCATCCGTGTGTCGTCCCACAAATCATAGAAAATTAGTAAAAAGATACTGGGCACTCTCGATTATATATGAACCTCACAGTTTATTAGATAGCATATGCAAACAATTCATAAAACACACATTACTTAAAACATTATTATTATAAAATCTGGGTAGATTAGGGAAGATTATACACAGAGTGAGTGCTCTGGGTGGTAATGGCCTCTGAGTATTGAGAATAAAAGTACTTAATGTAGATGTCCATCCAACCTTGGTTGCAATATAGTAAAAATTGCTCTTTAGGGTATATGAAACCCACAGTGATCGTCTCCTCCGAACAGGGAAAAAGTAACGCAGCTGATGAATACAGTGATTGAATCGTGCGGCGTCCCGCTTTACTCACTGTTAAGTTGCGATATTAGGCTCCGCTGCTGTACCAATGCCAATAGTAATTGCGATTCGGATCTGTACTTTATTCGACCCTTTCCCCTCTGTCTCTCAGGCGCCGCTCTGTAGATGTGAGCACCGGCGCTTAGTGTATTTACAGGTTCCCTCTTCAGCGCTGGACTCTGAGTTCCAGTGAGCGTCATGCGCCCCTCTAGTGGTCCTGTTAAAAAGCGCATCAGGTCTCTGGTTAGACGGGGTTAATTTAGGTACATGCGATCCTTTGGCTGGCGGAATCAATGTCCATAGGGGGGTTCTTTACACCATTGGTGTAAAGAACCCCCCTATGGACATTGATTCCGCCAGACATTGATTCTGAAATTTCATCTCCCTTTTCCATTAATTCTTGTGGAACACCTAAAGGGTTAATGACGTTTGTAAAATCAGTTTTTAATACCTTGAGGGGTGTAGTTTCTAAAATGGGGTCATTTTTGGGTGGTTTCTATTATGTAAGCCTCACAAAGTGACTTCAGACCTGAACTGGTCCTTAAAAATGGTATTCACAAAATGATCCAAACATGAAGTAGACATATGGGGAATATAAAGTAATAACTATTTTAGGAGGTATCACTATCTGTTTTAAAAGCGGAGAAATTGAAATTTGGAAAGTTGTGAATTTTTCCAAATTTTTGTTAAATTTGCTATTTTTTTTTTTATAAATAAAAATGAAATATTTTGATTGAAATTTACCACTGTCATGGAGTACAATATGTGACAAGAAAACAATCTCAGAATGGCTTAGATAAGTAAAAGCGTTTTAAAGCTATCACCACATAAAGTGACACATGTCAGATTTGCAAAAATCAGTCTGGTCTTTAAGGTGAAAAATGGCCCGTTCCTTTAAGGGGTTAATATTGTTATATTTTAATAGTATGGGCATTTTTGCATGCGGCAATTCCCATGATGTTCATTTTATTTTAAAGAAAGGGTGGTGATTTGAACTTTTTTTATTTTTATATATATATATATATATATATATTATATATATATATATATATATATATATATATATATTTGCAAAAACTTTTTTTTTACTTTTTTAAAGTCACCTTGGGTGACAATAAATGGCAATCATTAGATTGCCTATTGTGTTCATTGGTGTCTATATAGACACCATAAAACACTTCATTTGCACTATACCAGGCATGCTCAACCTGTGGCCCTGCAGCTGTTGTAAAACTACAACTCCCACAATGCCCTGCTAGTTGTAGTTTTGCAACAGCTGGGGGGCCGCAGGTTGAGCATGCCTGCACTATGCCAATGCAATGCTGCCACCTAGTGGCCTGTATTGGTATAGTCATCTAATAGAAACCGAAGCCTGCTTGAGGCTACAGCCTATTAGATCAATGTAACAGGTTCCCCGATCTCAGCCGGGGAACGCTGTTACTGGAGCAGAAGTGCATGACTTCCGCTTCCGGACTGCGCAGATGCTATGGTCACCTTTGACCACGACATCTGAAAGGGAAAACGTATGCGATCAGCCTTATGGCATACATGTGCCATGGGTCTCTGCAGAGGGCGCCATGTTTGGGGACCGGACTTCCACCATATTTGTACGGTGGAGGTCCTTAAAGGGTTAAATTATACATGCAAAGCCTATTCACTTATAATATTAATGCATTATATTGGAGATATTCCAATGGAAATGTCCAGACCTGTTCGGACGCACTCAGGCTGATGTCAGCAGTAAGTATATAGGGCAAGCTGGACAGATTTTGATAAAGTGATCTGTTATAGTGCTATCAGTTTTGAAACTTAAGATGGATAAACGCAAATGTGTTAACGATCCAGACAATTTCTGCTACTTATGTGGCAAATCCACTACTTATGATCAGCGCAAGAATCTGACAAAGCGAGTGCGTCTTGCAGCTTGGAATGCATTTGTGCTAGTAGTGCAGAACTTCCTTGGGAACAGACGAGCTGCAAACTACGCTGAATTAGTAGACAACGTGCATTTCTTACATTCCCATCTTGACTTTTTCCCACCCAATTTGGGAGAGCGGTTCCATAAAGATATTTCTACAATGGAGAACAGGTATCAAGGTTGCTGGAATCCCAACATGATGGGGGACTACTGCTGGTTTTTGCAATGAGAAAATATGACTGTTCGCAAAAGCAGATGCCTGAAGCACTTTTAACAGTACTGGGCCTTGCTCAAGTAAGACTTTTAAACTGAAAAACAAGACTTTTTGAAATTTGTTATTCCATAAAATTTTCATACACTGTTTACTACTCAAACTTTGATGTAGATCAGCTAATTGTTGGAGTAAAATTTGTTTTGTTCAAAATTATTCAATTCTTTCCAAGTGCTTCATTCATTTAGGCACTTATGCATAGCATAATTTTGTGACGTGTTACAACAATTCTGACTTCGGATTTGTAATCCGCACACTCTATTTAGTATAGGACAAATGGTTTTTGCCCAGTGGCAGATGGAACGTTTTTGTTGTTGTTGTTGCATGGTCTTATTATTCCCTATACTGTTGAATACCACCTTAAGTACATAAACATGTTTTGTCTTGTTGATCCACATATTCCATGGAGTGTTTTTGGATATTTAGTAAGGGTATGCTCACACAGCATAACATTTCACATGTATTCTGTGCTGCAAGCCACTTCAAATCCATGTCCCATAATTTCCAGTGGGAATCCAGAATACCATTCAGCCACCAAGGATTTGAAATCCACATGAAGAAGTGACATAAGTGTGGAAACTGCAGCAGGGTAGCTGTACATGGATTATCCCCATTTTATGAGGGTAATCTGTGGATGATCCACAGAATGACAAACTGCAAATCCATAGCAGAAATCTGAGAGAGGGTTTCCCAAAGCAAATGTGTGTCTGATTTTTCTGACGTGTATTTTCACCCATGTGAACATGTGAATCCCATTACATTACCATTATCTAAAAGCAATGATCCACAAAACACGGATACCGGCCATTTGCATTCTGCAGGTCCTGCACTGTATAACAAATGCCTATTCTTCTCTGCAGGGCCGTAGAATGGACATACGATGTGGACAGCGCATTGTGTGTTGTCTGCATCTTTTGCCGCCCCATTGAAATGAATGTCTCCAATCCGCAAATAATGTTGATCGGATGCAGGACAAAAATACAGTTGTTTGAATGCCCCTTAACTTATGTTGTACTTTATCCTTGATATTTTATCCTTGGTGTTTGCCTTCTTTCTCCCATTTTGTTGGGAGAGCAGCTTTGTCACCAGGATCAACCCTATTAAACCAGACAGTGCCTGGCACTATGCTAATTAAAACCATACCTTTCTTTTGTCTGTATGCTAAACAGCTGCAGAGAAATCTGTGTTTTATTCATTTGCAAATAAGAAGTTCGAGCACCAGGAGGCAGGGCTGAACCCTTGCAGCACCCCTTGTATACATATTACTGCTTTATTCATAGGCAGAATATTTGATTATAAAGACACCAGTAAATATGTGTTACCTTATAAGCATAGAAAGAAAATGCATCTCTATGTGGTAATGCTATAGCTATGTAGTAGGCGCTTGGTTTTGCATGTAGAGATCCCAGGTTTGAATCCTGGCAGAGACTTATATAAACTCCTTCTTTTTCTGTTATATATTTTTCCTCTTATTTAACTGCATAATAAAAGCTATGGCAGGGGTAGGCAACCTCCAGCACTCCAGCTGTTATGAAACTACAACTCCCAGCATGCATAATTGCTCTTCTCAGAACTCCTATAGAAAAGAATGGAGCATGCTGGGAATTGTAGTTTGACAACAGCTGGAGTGACGGAGGTTGCTGTCCCCTGGGCTGTAGTATAATAAATAATCCTATAATTACAATAAAAGGCCTTGCTATATTGAGAATAGTGTTTGTTTTTCTTAGAAACCTGAAACTAATACTGGTCTACTCACAGGCACAATATAGGATTATAAAGAAACCAGAAATATTTATTAGTTTTTTAAGCCTAAAAGCATTTTTCTCAATATGATAAGGATATAGACTTCTATTATGGGTTAAATATGAAATGAAAAAAATATATCTGAAGGAAAAAAAAAAATTCCCATGAGACATCCATCAGGTGTGACAGAACGGCTGATTGAGACATTTCAGCACATGGACACACCCCCAACCCTATAACAGAACCCCATCTGGCAGCGAACCATCCACCATGCACGGTCACATCTTGTACTCCCAGGACGCCAGCACATGGCTTCACAGTGTAGTGAGAGGTTGCATGTTGGAGCAGGGACAGTTAGGGACACCAAACGCTAGCTAATAGGGCCACAAAAGTCCTTTTAAGGACTGGTATAGGTGTACTGATAGGTGTGATATAAAGGGGTGTGATATACTTATAATATACTTTCTAATACAGAAATTATATTATAGTGTATTTGTATTGTGCAGCAGTTGTGTGGGGTTCTGCTGTGATACCGCAGCTAGATAGAGGGACAAACGCTATTGGAGTAACTAATTGCAACAGCTGTGATATACCTGTTGCCCCCCAAAAAAACAGCTTGAAGGCTGCGATATACCTTCTTTCACAAAACCCTGATTGAGGGGTGCTTTATACCAGTTTCCACCAAATACTGATTGAGGGGTGCTATATACCAGTTTCCGCCAAATACTGATTGAGGGGTGCCATATACCTTCTTCCACTAAATACTGATTGAGGGGTGCGATACACCTGCTTCCACAAAATACTGATTGAGGGGTGCCATATACCTGTTTCTGCCAAATACTGATTAAGGGGTGCTATATACTTTCCACAAAATGCTGATTGAGGGGTACTATTGCTATATACCTTCTTCCAACAAATACTGATTGAGGGCTGCGATACACCTGCTTCAACACAATACTGATTGAGGGGTGCCATATACCTGTTTCCACCAAATACTGATTGAGGGGTGCTATATAACTGTTTCCGCCAAATACTGATTGAGGGTTGCTATATACCTGTTTCCACCAAATACTGTTTGAGGGGTACCATATACCTTACACAAAAATCTGTTTGAGGGGTGCTTTTGCTATATACCTTCTTCCACCAAATACTGATTGAGGGCTGCGATACACCTGCTTCCACAAATACTGCTCTTCTCTATGGACTTAGGCAGAGGGTCATTTAGAAAAAGAGAGGCAGAGGAAGAGTCAGACCGTTCCGCAGGGATGGTAGGGGTCTGGCAGGTGAACCAGGCCGGAGCCTAAGTGGAAAGTTGGAGAAAGCGTGATAACTTCAAAGGGCACACCAGAGTTGGTTGAGTGGCTTCCGCTTCTGCACCCTCCTCATCCTCTGTAACTGCATCCTCCTCACTCTCTGCTGTGTGCACCCCCAAAGACACCACCACCACCATAGCCCCTCCACTCGAGTCAGAGGAATTATTTTCCCATAAATTCCCAGACCTTACCGATGCGCAGCAATGGCAGTGCCCAGATCAGCCCAACGAGGGTGTTCCCTGCTGTTGCTGCCTGCTCCGAGATTTCTAATATCAGTGGTGGTTAAGGTGACGATAATGACATGTCGATGGACTTCACGTGAGTGCCCACAAGAGAGGAAGAGGAGGGGAGTTCAGAGGGAGAGATGGAGCAGCAGATAGGGATGAGAAGCAGGCAGAACTAGCAGTGCACAGGTGGCAAAAAGCAGACTGCAAATGTATCTGGAGCGAGCCATCCACCATGCACGGTCACATCTTGTACTCCCAGGACGCCAGCACATGGCTCCACAGTGTGGGCTTTTTTTTTAAAGGGGCAGCTGCTGATAATAGTGTTGCCATCTGCATAAGTCGCTGTAAGCCCAACACTCCCCTAGGAACGACCGCCTTAAGAAGGCACCTGGCCTCCCATCACCGAGCCCAGTGGGAGCAACGCCATCAGAACCCACAAAGCCAACCTCCCAATGCTTCACGTCCTGCCTCTTCTCCTTCTCCTCCCATTTGTCCTCCACTCTACCTTCCACCATGCCGTTGTCACATTCATCTGGCACAAGGCAGGCTTCCGTGGCCCAAATGTTCGAGTGTAAAAAAATGATGACGCCGGATAATCCTCTTGTCAGGAACTGCTAGCCCGCCAACTACTGCCATATAAATTGGTGGACTTGGAGGCCTTTAGAAAATTTATGGCCATTGGCACACCATAATGGAAGATCACCGGAAGGAAATATTTCTCCCAGAAGGGCATCCCTGAACTATATGGCCATGTTCAGTGGCAAATTAATATATCTCTGGCACACAGTGTCGGTGCCAAGATACATCTGACCACAGACACGTGGTCTAGCAAACACAGGCAGGGACGGTACATAACTTTTACTGCCTACTGGGTGCCTCCTCTTCTCCTCCTACTCCATTCTCCATCTCCTCTTTGGCTGACTCCTCCTTTTCCACTGCTACCACCTCTTCCGCTGCACCCACCAAGCTCCCCAGAACCTATTCGATGTGCCAGGTGAGACGTTGCCATGCTGTGCTGCGGCTGTTGTGCTGGAAGCCAAGAGCCACACCAGTCATGCACTCCTTTCAGCTCTGTGGTCACAGGCCGATCAGTGGCTAACCCCACTCAATTTGACAGTTGGTAAAAGTTGTGTGCGACAATGGTGCCAATCTGCTGAGCGCGCTGAAACAGGGCAAAATGACACACGTGACGTGCATGGCACAAGTCCTGAACTTAGTCCTGCAGCGATTCGTTGCCAAATACCCCGGGTTCCAGGACATCTTGCGGCAGGCCAGGAAAATCTCTGACCATTTTAGTAGATCTTGCATGGCCATGGCTCGCCTTGCTGACATTCAGTGGCGACACCACTTGCCCATCAGACGTCTGATTTGTGACTGCCCGACGTGCTGGAACTCCACCTTGTTTATGCTTGATAGGCTGCTCCAGCAGAAACTTGCCGTTAACGACTACCTGTACGAAATCTGGGACAGGATCGGTTCTGGGGAGCTTGGTTTTTTTCACCGCACCAGTGGCTGCTCATACGCAACGCATGCAGACTTCTGTGGCCATTTGATGAGACCACCAAACTGGTCAGTCGCTGCCAGGGCGCCCTCAGTTATCCCTTCTTTCTGGAGCGTGCATTCCGTCGTGTCATTGATCAAGCCGTCGAGGAGCAGGAGCTGGAAGATGAGGAAGTTGCTGAATGAATTCTACGGGGGGGCTACTCCATCTGAGGCAAGTCAGCAGGAGTCTGAAGAGGAGTCAGAGGAGGATGGTGGCTGGGGGGAGGAGAAGCAAGAAGAGCAGGCTTTAATCTTTTCGGGAAAGAATGGGTGGGGGGAAGCGACAATAAGGCTGAGTTAGCTGCGCACCTACGAGGGTAACGCCGCCCCTGGGCACTTGCGGGCCCTCATTTGCATATACTACTAAGTTGTTTTTTGCCGGTTTTATAAGTCCAGGATTGCTCATAAAAGGTAATGTTTTTATTAACTGCAAGGCTGCTAGAAAGCTATGGGAAGGGTTAAAAAGGTGAAACTTTGATGACAGACTCCCTTTAACTCCATAAGGTGCTTTTGCCTCGTCTGTGCGCTCTCCACACTGGGTTTTGTCTCCTCTGTGCCCCCTCCACACAGTGGTAAAGATGAGTGAATTTCAGATTTTGTTTACACTTCGTTTGGTGGTAGAAGCAGAGTTGCATTATGGATTCCGTTACCACAGACCATAACGCAATTCTATGACGTAGAATGCATAACGGAATGCCTTTAGAGACATTCCGTTATTCCTTCCGTCATAATGAAAGTCTATGGACTGCATAACAGATCTGTTCCGTTTCTGTTATGCAGGGGAGTCCTCTACATAGCCCCCTATGTATTATTATAATATATAATGGCCCCTCTGTAATATTAGTATATATGAGTGTGCCTCAACTCTGGTCCTCCTATCTGTCTGGCTCTACCACAGTATTGGGGGGCAGCAGGATAACAGTGTTGAGGTACAAGGCGGGGAGGATGATAGAAAAGTGAGGAATCTAAAAATGCTTTCTGTGAAACTGTAGAGACGCAGCTGAAAGAAGGTGTCATGGCGGTCTTATCTCCGAATAAAGACGTTAAGGAAAGTCTACATCACAGGAGATGTCACTGGATGGATGAGGTATGTGGTGCTGTATTATACTGTATATTTTGTAGTGATGTATGTAATGTCCAAACACATATTTGTTTCATGGTAGGCAACCCACGCTACACAACTCCCTTGCCTTATGTATATACAGCAGCATAAAAGGACTTTTATGTCAGATGAATGCCTAATTTTTGGGGCCTTTACTGTCTGACAGTTACATATTTATCCTGTGACCGCCTAATGTACCTCCAGCCACAGAAGTTCTTTGCTGTCAGGTGAATGCCTATTGCCTAATTTTTGAGGCCTGTACTGGCCGACAGTTACATATTTATCCTGTGACCGCCTAATGTACCTCCAGCCACAGAATCCAAAGTTCTTTGCTGTCAGGTGAATTCCTATTGCCTAATTTTTGGGGCCTGTACTGGCCTGACAGTTACATATTTATCCTGTGACCGCCTAATGTACCTCCAGCCACAGAATCCAAAGTTCTTTGCCATCAGGTGAATGCCTATTGCCTAATTTTTGGAGCCTGTACTGTCCGACAGTTAAATTTTTATCCTGTGACTGCCTAATGTACCTCCAGCCACAGAATCCAAAGTTTTTTGCTGTCAGGTGAATGCCTACTGCCTAATTTTTGGGGCCTGTACTGGCCGACAGTTACATATTTATCCTGTGACTGCCTAATGTACCTCCAGCCACAGAATCCAAAGTTTTTTGCTGTCAGGTGAATGCCTACTGCCTAATTTTTGGGGCCTGTATCTCTAGCCACATAATCACACCCCTGTCTCACTCCTCTCTCATTTTGGTGGTGTATGAACCGCATTCACCATAAGAACCTTCTAATGTCACCATAAGAACCTTCTTATACCCTGCATTGTGCCCTCTTATCACACCTTGTGCAGTGCCCCTAGTCATTCCCTGTACTGTGCCCTCTTACAGGGGCGTAACTAGAAGTGACTGGGCCCCACAGCAAATTTTTGTATGGGCCCCCCGGGTGCTTTGCAAGTCCCTCCTCCTGTGTAAACCCCACTCCTTTGGCTACTCACAATCTAGACCAGTGGAACGCAGACAGGCGCAAGGGGGGCACAGGCCAGGGGGGCTCAGACAAGGGCCGAGAACCTAATTAGCATAAACATAAAATACAGATCCTAGTACTCAGCATGATCAACCCTACCAGGCAATATGGTTTACTAGGGTTGATCATGCTGACACATGCTCTTTAATAATGAAAATTCTAAGACTTACTACTCCGCATGTTCTTCATCATGACTATGGTGTTGAGGAACATCAAGATCGCCACTTCCCTCTGGAAGAAAACAAAAAATGATTTATACCCCTGAATAATAATACATTTAGTGACTATATATTACCAACATACAGAGACTAAATACCACCATATTGGATAATAGCTCATATCATGACTGGATAACAGCACCATACAGTGGTTGGTTAACACTGCCATACAGTGACTGGATAACACTGCCATACAGTGACTAGAGAACACCACCACACAATGACTGGATAATGTTGCTATACAATGACTGGATAACACCGCCATACAGTGACTGGATAACAGAGTATAAGGGGCACAGTACAATATATGACCAGGGGCACAGTGTAGAGCAGTGATGGCGAACCTTTTACCGAACCGAGTGCCCAAACTGCAACATAAACCCACTTATTTATCGCAAAGTGCCAACACAGCAATTTACTTTGAATACTACAGTCCAATATAGTATATCTTCCATGTACTTTATAATTTATCTACAATATCCTGCCTACATTCAGTACGCTGCCTGTGCTGTTCATGGTGCGCCCTGCATATTGGTACACCATAGACTTTTTCCAGGGTGTGGGTGCCCACAGAGAGGGCTCTGAGTGCCGCCTCTGGCACCCGTACCATAGGTTCGCCATTACTGGTGTAGAGTATAAGAGGGCAAAGTACAGGGGTATCTCCTTATGCTCCTGTAATATGCCTCCTACACAGTATTATAATGGGACATAGTGCAGGGAATAGGAAACAGGGCAGGGGGCACAGTACAGGGTGGTGGACAAATACACGGTATTGGGCCCAGGGCAGGGGGCACAATACAGCATAGGGTGCACAGTACAGGTCAGGGGACGCAGTATAGAGAAGGGGGCACAGTACAGGGCTGGAGGCACAGTACGGGGTGGTGG
This sequence comes from Bufo gargarizans, assembly GCF_014858855.1. NCBI lineage: Eukaryota > Metazoa > Chordata > Amphibia > Anura > Bufonidae > Bufo > Bufo gargarizans. The sequence continues at coordinate 441,226,866 of NC_058080.1, forward strand.
ACAAATACATGGTAGTGGGCCCAGTACAGCATAGGGTGCACAGTACAGGTCAGGGGACGCAGTATAGAGAAGGGGGCACAGTACGGGGTGGTGGACAAATACATGGTAGTGGGCCCAGTACAGCATAGGGTGCACAGTACAGGGCAGGGGCCGCAGTATAGAGAAAGGGGCACAGTACAGGGCTGGGGGCACAGGGCTTGTGGCACAGAGCAGGGGGCACAGTACAGGACAGGGGGTACAGTACAGGTCAGGGGGCACAGTACAGGGCCAGGGGAACAGGGCTTGTGGCACAGAGCAGGGGGCACAGTACAGGGCAGGGGGCACAGACTCACCATTTTTGGCAGAGAGTCCTAAGCAGGAGGTCGGCAGGAGACAGAAGCTGAGGGAAAAAGGGTGCAGGGATTCTGCAAGTCTGCAAATTCCCAGACACAGACACGATCTTCTTTGACTGCAGACAGATGACAGACACACAGGAAGCTGTGCACTGCAGAATAGTGCTCAGGTCAGCAACCAAGGGCACAAGCTGCCTGCTACTTAGCCCCGAGGCACAACACTACATGGGGACATACCTGAAAAGTTTTCAGGTATCTCCCCCAAAAGCCCACTGGACTGATGTTCACATGTGCACTGCCTGCTGTGCTGCTGCCATGGAGCTCCTCTTGCCTGTTTCTCCCGCCTGCCGCTCCCTCCTCCTCCTTAGGTCAGGTCAGTAGGCGGGCCTAATTAGACCAGGGAGATGCTTGCAGGGGGAGAAAGCGCCGCACTGTATGTAAATTGTGACGGGGCCCCCGCTGTATGTGAAGGGGCCGCCGCTGTAGCCTGTATTAATCATCTGAGACAGTCACACGCTGCTAGGCGCCGGGCCCCTTGTCAGCCCGGGCCCTGAAGCAGTCGCTTCCCCTGCTTCCCCGGTAGTTACGCCACTGCCCTCTTATACCTTTTTATCCAGTCACGGTCATTGTACAGAAGTGTTATCCGGTCAATGTATGGTGGTGGTATCCAATAACTGGATGGCCATAACTGTATCCCTTTCCCTGGGCACTCCATCCTTTTTTAGACCTGGCATGAGCGGGAAAAATATACAGATTGCGGTGCTAAGGACTTTTGCGCCACAATCTGTGTCAGAAATACGCCTAACATAGACGTATTTCTATATAATACACTCACCTAAAGAATTATTAGGAACACCTGTTCTATTTCTCATTAATGCGATTATCTAGTCAACCAATCACATGGCAGTTGCTTCAATGCATGTAGGGTTGTGGTCCTGGTCAAGACAATCTCCTGAACTCCAAACTGAGTGTCAGAATGGGAAAGAAAGGTGATTTAAGCAATTTTGAGCGTGGCATGGTTGTTGGTGCCAGACGGGCCGGTCTGAGTATTTCACAATCTGCTCAGTTACTGGGATTTTCACGCACGACCATTTCTAGGGTTTACAAAGAATGGTGTGAAAAGGGAAAAACATCCAGTATGCGGCAGTCCTGTGGGCGAAAATGCCTTGTTGATGCTAGAGGTCAGAGGAGAATGGGCCGACTGATTCAAGCTGAATTTGCACGAGCTCACTAAAATTGGACTGTTGAAGACTGGAAAAATGTTTCCTGGTCTGATGAGTCTCGATTTCTGTTGAGACATTCAAATGGTAGAGTCCGAATTTGGCGTAAACAGAATGAGAACATGTATCCATCATGCCTTGTTACCACTGTGCAGGCTGGTGGTGGTGGTGTAATGGTGTGGGGGATGTTTTCTGGGCACACTTTAGGCCCCTTAGTGCCAATTGGCCATCGTTTAAATGCCACAGGCTACCTGAGCATTGTTTCTGACCATGTCCATCCCTTCATGACCACCATGTACCCATCCTCTGATGGCTACTTCCAGCAGGATAATGCACCATGTCACAAAGCTCGAATCATTTCAAATTGGTTTCTTGAACATGACAATGAGTTCACTGTACTAAAATGGCCCCCACAGTCACCAGATCTCAACCCAATAGAGCATCTTTGGGATGTGGTGGAACGGGAGCTTCGTGCCCTGGATGTGCAGCCCTCAAATCTCCATCAACTGCAAGATGCTATCCTATCAATATGGGCCAACATTTCTAAAGAATGCTATCAGCACCTTGTTGAATCAATGCCACGTAGAATTAAGGCAGTTCTGAAGGCAAAAGAGGGTCCAACACCGTATTAGTATGGTGTTCCTAATAATTCTTTAGTGTAAATGACCACCTAATTGTATTATTATTCGGGGGTAGGGCTAATAGCTTTATATTATATAGATTCTAGAGTATTATACTGTGCCCTGTATTTCCCAGTAGAAAATGATCCTTGGGAAACACAGTTCTCATCCCTGCCCACCAGGACCAGGTAGCGCTCTGTCAGTACATGGCGGCCTTCCCTCTCCACCACGCTGCTCCGCTGTGTACTGGTGCTTACTCTGACACTAGGGCTGGGTTCACATTCTATTTTTGCCATCCATTTAATGCATACCAAAAATGTATGCATTAACAGATGCCTCAGACTGATGCTGTACAGTGGCGTCTGTTCACCATACAGTTCCATGGTAGAATTTTTTTTTTACGTTAACTGTATTTTTTTTAATGGACTCTGCAGGATACAAACACTTGGAGTGCTGCACATTTGTATACATCAAACCGATAGGAAATAACATCTTTCTAGGCTCCAGCAGGGCAAATTTTTGAGAGTTTCCCTTTAAGACGCATAAAAATGGCCCCTGATTACAATACATATTTTTGGTGGGAATTTTTGCTAATGATCACCCTCTGGTATGTCACTGCCCATGTTGTTGGACTATTTGTGCACTCATAGTTTGTATTTGATGGCTGCAAATATGACCTGAAGGTTTTTCAGGTTCGCCTGCTATGAAAGTCAATGGGGCGCAATGCAAATGCGCAGTTCAATCAAGGGGGGAGGGAATGTGCTCTGCACACTCCCCCTTCCCTTGATTGACAGGGCTAGACATGCTGAGGGCAAAGCTGTGTTTTAGCATCTACATACAGTCCTGATCAAAAGTTTAAGACTACTTGAAAAATGGCAAAAAATCATATTTAGCGTGGCTGGATCTTAACAAGGTTCCAAGTAGAGCTTCAACATGCAACAAGAAGAAATGAGAGTGAGACAAAGCATTTTTTGAGCATTCAATTTAATGAAAACAACTAATAAATTGAAACAGGCTGTTTTTCAGCTGATCAAAAGTTTAGGAACACACCTCCCCCAGAAAAACTAAACCCCCCCCATAAACAGAAATCTAACTTCCAAACATGAACTCAGTAATGAGTAGCTCCACCGTTATTGTTTATCACTTCCAAAATTCGTTTCGGCATGCTTGATGCAAGCGTTTCCATGAGTTGAGTGGGAACATTTCTCCAAGTGGTAAAGACGGCCGCGGGAAGGCCATCTACTGTCTGGAACTGTTGTCCATTTTTGTAAACTTCCCTTGCCATCCATCCCCAAAGGTTCTCAATTGGATTTAGATCAGGGGAACATGCAGGATGGGCCAAAAGAGTGATGTTATTCTCCTGGAAGAAGTCCCTTGTCCTGCGAGCATTGTGTACTGTAGCGTTGTCCTGTTGAAAAACCCAGTCGTTACCACACAGACGAGGGCCCTCAGTCATGAGGAATGCTCTTTGCAACATCTGGACATAGCCAGCGGCCGTTTGACGCCCCTCCACCTCATGAACCTCCATTGTTCCACTGAAGGAAAAAGCACACCAGACCATTATAGCGCCCCCTCCACTGTGGCGCATAGAAAACATCTCAGGTGGGATCTGCTTGTCATGCCAGTAACGTTGGAAACCATCAGGACCATTAAGGCTAAATTTTTTCTCATCAGAGAATAAAACTTTCTTCCACTTTTGAATGTCCCATGTTTGGTGCTCTCTTGCAAAGTCCAAACGAGCAGTTCTGTGACGTTCAAGGAGACAAGGTCTTTGAAGACGTTTTTTGTTTTTGTTTTTGAAGCCCTTCAGTCCCAGATGCCGTCTGATGGTTATGGGGCTGCAGTCAGCACCATTAAGGGCCTTAATTTAGGTCGAGGATCGTCCAGTGTCTTGACGGACAGCCAATTGGATCCTCAGTGCTGGTGAAATTTTTTGGGGTCTTTCACTTGACTGTTTTGTTCCATAACCCTCAGGATCATTTAAGAAATTCCAAATGACTGTCTTACTGCCTCCCACCTCAGCAGTGATGGCGCGCTGTGAGAGACCCTGCTTATGCAGTTCAACAACCCGACCACGTTCAAAAAGGGAGAGTGTTTTTGCCTTTGCCATCGCAAAGTGTGACTACCTGGCAAAGGCAGAGGAGCCAGACCCAGCGGTGGGGAGAAAATAAGTATGCTTGCCTTTGCAGGTATGGCCTGAAGTGAGGTCTTCCCAAACACCCCCAAAAGATTTACTACCCCTTTAAATGTCCTGCCCTTTCAAAAGGCTTCGAACATTAGGGGTCAATGTATGAGGCCCTCCACAATGGTTTTCTGCAACTAAAAAAAGTGGCAAATTTTGGCATATGTCATTTCTGAGCAAAAAGTTATGACTTTGCGATTTCATTTAACTCTCGCCACTTTTGAAAAATGGACATGATTAGCCAGGCAAATAGATGTACACCAGATTTATCAAAAAGGGCCAATCTCACTCCAATCCAGTTAGCAGTTGTACAGTAGTGCTATAGTGTTAAAATCTTTCAGATTGCATTATGGAAGTACATGCAATTATGTATATTAAATAGAATTTATATATATATATATATATATATATATATATATATATATTTATATAAGAAGATAGAGGTCATAGCCATTTAACGGAAAAAGTTAGTATTTACTGTTCTAGTAATATATTGGCCACTAGGTGGCAGACATGTCCCACAGATAGACAAAAAAAAGAATTGAATAGTGCATTCATAGACTGTATTGTGCTGCCAACAGCACGCAGTACTCTACAGTACTGAATGCCTTGCATATAAAAAGTAACTTTTTTTTGTATTGGTACACATTTTGGGAAATTTTAAGAGATAATTTATCATGCTGTGAAATTATGACATTTTAAGTTTTTCTTCTATTTTTGCTTATAAGTGCTAGGGGCATTATTGACATTAACAAAGTTCTTCTACAAATCACCAGTGCATTACCCAGAACCAAGGCTTTCAGTACAGCATTTTCCACTCCATTAACTAAGTAGGAAGCTGAGATCAGCATTTCCTCTGATGTTGGAAAAGTATACAATAGTCTGCTGTGATATTCTAGACGGGAAGGCAGAGAGAGTAAAACCACCTGTCGTGGGCTAGAGCTAAAAAAGACTTATCATTATCTTACAGAATGTGTTTCAAACCAAGCAGCTGTCATTATAGCCATATAAGAGGCCATATAATTGTATGGGGACTAGGTACGATGGAAACACAGTTGTTATATTTGATGGGAATCAAGCCTAGTGCATAGAGCTGCAAATGCCATTCAATTCATCAAGCCTTACAATTCAGAATTCTAGCCCCAAAAGGTTGCAAGCCTCCAAATATATCAATGCAACTTCTAAAAAAATTCACAAAAACATCACTCCAGTGGGGGTTGGCATAAAACAAAAACAAGACTGGAGTAGCATTTCTGGACAACTTTAACCAACATGCAGTGTCTGTACTGAAGGAGTAACACGTGACTGCAAGTCAGACTACACAGAGTCATAGGAGTTGTAATTGCAAAAGTCAGGATATTTATTCTTCAGTTGGCATCTCAATTGGCCCTGCCAATCATTTTGAAGGGGCAGTCTATATTTGTAGATGTGCTTCATTCTTTGATTATTTATAAAGAAATAGAAGCCCATGACACCACTTCAAGGAATCCTCTTAGTAATGATAAAGAGCGTAGAGGGGTTGGGAAAACCTAATTTCTTTTTATATATGAACTCCCGCCAACATTTTTATTTTCTGATCTGCTAGAAAGTGATGTCATGTGACCAACTCTCTGATCTCCAACTGACACAGGACAGGAAGTCTGTTACTTCCCGATTCATTCCTATGAGACTGAGAGTGAGGCTCCCATAGGAATACAGAGAGAAACTGACTTCCTGTCCACACATAAGATGCTGTGTTATTTGGAGAGTCTGATTGCTGGTTACATGACACAGGTGAGAATAAAAAGGGAGGTATAACGCACAAATACAGACACTGGTAAGAAAATCACATTCACCACAGATTACATCATGTACCTTTCTAGTTCTAATTTAAATGAAAAAAATTATGTTTTGATGCAATGTGTTTTTGTTTTTTTTAAAGCGACTCTCTGGCTCAAGAAAACACAATTCACATTAACCTAGGAACAAGCAGAACACTTAAGTGGGGCCCACCTTTTCATCTTAGTTGCAGAGCCACTAGTACTGCAGAGCTTCTCAGACTATCTGGTGCACACTGTGCATTGGTAGCCCGAGGCACTTCCTACTTACCTTGCCCTGCTCTTGGATTGACCAACAATGTTCACATAAGCAGTACTGGCCAATCTGAGGATTTGCTGATGTCCCCCTGCAGTAAGCATTAGGCTACTTTCACACTTGCGCTTGATCGGATCCGTTCTGAACGGATCCGATCATATTAATGCAGACGGAGGCTCCGTTCAGTACGGATCCGTCTGCATTAATAACTTAGAAAAATTTCTAAGTCTGAAAGTAGCCTGAGCGGATCCGTTCAGACTTTCAATGTAAAGTCAATGGGGGACAGATCCGCTTGAAGATTGAGCCATATGGTGTCATCTTCAAGCGGATCCGTTCCCATTGACTTACATTGTAAGTCTGAACTGATCCGCTCGCCTCCGCACGGCCAGGCGGACAGCTGAACGCTGCAAGCAGCGTTCAGCTGTCCGCCTGGCCGTGCGGAGGCGAGCGGAGCGGAGGCTGAACGCCGCCAGACATGATGCAGTCTGAGCGGATCCGCTCCATTCAGACTGCATCAGGGCTGGACGGAGGCGTTCGGGTCCGCTCGTGAGCTCCTTCAAACGGAGCTCACGAGCGGACCGACGAACGCAAGTGTGAAAGTAGCCTTAGTTAGCCAAAGTAATGGTACTGGCTGTCCTTAAGAGCAAAGAGAAAAAAAGAAAAAACAAAGCCCCCGAAACACGTTGAGCCTTGATTCAATAAAAGGAATATTCCAGAAGCCCTTCGTGTGGTGACTGCGGTATGTTCCTGCGACTCTACAAGCAATCCTGGCCGGGGGAGTTTAGCCTTTGTGTGTTTAATGCTTATCCCTTAGACTATCTCCTCCTGTGAAGTGAGTTACTTAAATGTATAATTTTATTCATTTTATCCATGTTTATTTAACTGTTTATATATACAGACTGTTCCTTTAATAACGCATGGCCGTTCTTCTATTCACGGACCATATATACTTCATAAAAATCTACTCTAGACAATACAAGATCCTTTCAACCTCTTCCTACCATACTTTATTTCAGACAGGTGTTCTTTTCTTGTGTTTTTTCTTTTTTTCCCTTTGCTCCATTAATATTATATACAGCTATCCTTGCTGTGTATTCAGCCACTCCTGGCAGCTTACCACCCACCTGCCTCCCTACTCACTATTGGTTTCTATCTCCTCACTGGTGGCGCCCGGTTGTTGTCCTTAAGACCACCTTTGGAGATACCATCCAAGGGAAGTCTAAGACTAACACTCTTTTTTGGGGGGATTTTTTTCCCCTCTTCCTTCTGTCCTTAAAGAGACCAACCCAGTATAGGGAGAGTCAATGGAGGTTCTCAATGGTATCAAGATTTATTCGGCAGGGCTCCATGGAAAAACAATATGCACAAAGGTATCTCCCAAGGTAAAGAGAACCATCTTGCTAGCGTCACCTTGTGGAAGTGGTTCCCTATGTGACTATTTTCCCATAGGAGCCACTTCCACAAGGTGGTTCTCTTTCCTTGGGAGATACCTCTTTGCATATTAGCCAAAATATTCTACTGTGTAGCTCATGATAGTAACTATCTGGCCAAGAAAACAACCATAGAAATTTGGATGAAACGAAGTTCTCTAATTAGCTTGTTTCTTTGTGTAAGCAATTTCAAGTCTAAATCTGCAAGTAGCTCCTAGTTGTCCTATGGTATTTATTAGTTCTCCATATGGTCTTTGTGAAGAGGCCGTGGACATTATCGTTATTCTTAATTTCTATGCTATGTTTTGCTTTGGCTTCCTCCCACATCCAGTCTAAATATTTCCTTGACAGCTTCCTTTGATTTAAACTATATGCTATAACCTCGGTACCAGATTTGTTATTTAGACGGCATCCAAACAAATGTGTGCCTTTTAATTACTGGTTAGGAGAGACATGTGGTTTATGTTTATGGTTCTGCTAAATTCCTCAATTTGGACGAAACTTAAAAGCGGCACAAGTCCTGGGAAAGATGCCTGATTAAAATGATTGCAGGGCTGCTGACTTGGTCATTAAAGCCCTACATTCCCCCATTTAGTTATAATTTATTATATTTATTGACTATAATTTTAAATGATTTTACTATAATAGTTGAAATTTTATGTGTGCAATTATAAGAGCCTAGTTAGGTGCACGATTTATGATTACTAATGCGTAAGAAGAAAAAAAATGAGCTCAGAATGTATGTAATATTGTGTTGGAGCCTAGTCAGCCTGCAATAATAAGAATATACTGCATGTGGTTTTATTGCAGCCAGAAGAGTGAACTAAGGGTTCCTAAATTTGTAGGTAGCACTAGATAAAAGTAGCTATACAAGTTAGAAAAGGTTGTAGTCACACGCATGCCTTGGTGCCTGAAATCTACTGAGGATCCTATTGCAATGTCAGAAAACAGCTGCATTATAGATGACAAATGGTAGGTAAGGGGCCATGTTGCAGATTCTTTTTTTCATTAGAATTCAGAAGCCATACAATACTGGAAGGTGACTACAGCAAGCTCTGAACAAAAAATAAATCCTATAGTATTGTTAATGTTTGCATAGTTGATACCATATACTCCTTGTTATGTGCCTGTTCTACTAGCATAAAACATGTCCTTTATAGGCTATTCGGAATGGGGTGGCCTAAATGCTCTGTACACCTTTGGAACCAATTATTTTTATTGTCCCAATAAATACAAAATGAAAAAATGCAGCAACTTTACAATAGGTCTTAAAGGGCTTTTCTGACTTTTTCATACTGATAGCCTATAATATCTGACCAGTATCTGATGAGTGTGGGTCTGACATCCGGAATCCCCGCCAGACCCCCATAGGTGCTCCTGTGTGTGTTGTGAAGAAGTAGAGATTTGCAAACAAAATGGCAAAATATATTTAAAATTACAGTAAGGCCTTTCACAAAGTTGATAAATTTTGAGAAGATAAAAAAATGGCAAAGGTGGATATATTCTTTGGGGTTTATTCGCATGGTGCAGTCAAATTGTGGTTTACGGATGCAATTACTACGAAATTGTGACAGCATGCCTTGGATTTGCAGCGATTTAGCAAAACTACAGCATTTTTGCTGTGATTTCAAGGTAATCCCAGCAATAAACCACAATTTGACATCACTGTGTGAATAAGCCCTTAAACAAAAGATTCATCCCTTGTCTAGTTGTCCTGATTAGAAATTATATGGAAAGTTTTTTGTAAGTTGCTGATAAAGACTGTCCCCCAAGGGAGTAGCTAGGTGAGGGCTGTTGGGACATACACTCACCTAAAGAATTATTAGGAACACCATACTAATACTGTGTCGGACCCTCTTTTGCCTTCAGAACTGCCTTAATTCTACGTGGCATTGATTCAACGAGGTTCTGATCGCATTCTTTAGAAATGTTGGCCCATATTGATAGGATAGCATCTTGCAGTTGATGGAGATTTGAGGGATGCAGATCCAGGGCATAAAGCTCCCGTTCCACCACATCCCAAAGATGCTCTATTGGGTTGAGATCTGGTCACTGTGGGGGCCATTTTAGTACAGTGAACTCATTGTCATGTTCAAGAAACCAATTTGAAATTATTAGAGCTTTGTGACATGGTGCATTATCCTGCTGGAAGTAGCCATCAGAGGATGGGTACATGGTGGTCATGGGGAAGGGATGGACATGGTCAGAAACAATGCTCAGGTAGCCCGTGGCATTTAAACAATGGCCAATTGGCACTAAGGGGCCTAAAGTGTGCCCAGAACACATCCCCCACACCATTACACCACCACCACCAGCCTGCACAGTGGTAACAAGGCATGATTGATACATGTTCTCATTCTGTTTACGCCAAATTCGGACTCTACCATTTGAATGTCTCAACAGAAATCGAGACTAATCAGACCAGGCAACATTTTTCCAGTCTTCAACAGTCCAATTTTGGTGAGCTCGTGCAAATTGTAGCCTCTTTTTCCTATTTGTAGTGGAGATGAGTGGTACCCGGTGGGGTCTTCTGCTGTTGTAGCCCATCCGCCTCAAGGTTGTGCGTGTTGTGGCTTTACAAATGCTTTGCTGCATTGTCATGGAACCATGAACCAGACGTACAACAAGAGATAAGTGGAAATAAGAAGGCTTTATTGAAAATCAAGCTGTAAGGCAAAAGTCCAAACGGATGGCTAAACCGAAGCAGGGTCTTGCGAAGCCAGAGGTCAGGAACCAGAAGGGTAGTCAGACGAAGCCTGGATCAGGAACCAGCAGGGTAGTCAGACGAAGCCTGGATCAGGAACCAGCAGGGTAGTCAGACGAAGCCAGGATCAGGAACCAGCAGGGTAGTCAGACGAAGCCAGGATCAGGAACCAGAAGCAGCAGCAGTCTTAGAAGCATGTGAACACAGGAGGACCAAGCAAGGAACTGAAGCCACAGACCTCCTATATATATGAGCTGGGCATCCAGCTCCTCCCAGTGGGAAGGAGAAGCCGCAGGGTGGGAGGCTACAAGAACCCCAGAAACCAAGATGGCCGCCAGCACATGTCAAACGAAGGAGAACAGCAAGAAGGTAAGACCATGACAGTACCTCCCCCTCAAGGGCCCCTCCTCCGCGGAGTAAAGAATGGTTTCTGAGGGAAGCGTGCGTGGAAGGCTCAGAGCAAGGCAGGAGCATGGACATCTGCGGAGGGAACCCAGGAACGCTCCTCTGGACCATAACCACGCCAATGGACCAAAAACTGCACCCGACCGCGGACCAGGCGTGAGTCCAGGATATTGCTCACCTCATACTCCTCACGATTGCCCACTTGGACCGGACGAGGCCGAGGAACCGAGGAAGTGAAACGATTACACACCAGTGGCTTCAACAGGGAGACATGAAACACGTTGGAGATCCGCATGCCAGGAGGAAGCGCAAGGGCATAGGCTACCGGGTTTACCCTGCGAAGCACTCGGAAGGGACCAACAAAGCGAGGCGCCAGCTTGGGAGTGGGCACTCGAAGGTTGAGGTTGCGGGTGGACAACCATACGCGGTCTCCGACCTGGTAGGAAGGAGCGGGCGCTCGTCTGCGATCAGCCTGGAGTCTCTGGCGCTGCGCAGAGACCTCAAGGGACCTCTGGATCTGTACCCAAGAAGCACGTAGGACGGAAAGGTGATCCTCCACAGCCGGAATATCCTGGGGAGAGAATACCTCCGGTAACACGGCAGGATCGGAACCCATAATTGGCCATGAAGGGAGACGTCCCAGAGGAAGAGTTCACCGCCGTGTTCCTGGCAAACTCAGCCCAAGGCAGGAGGTCAACCCAATTGTCTTGGTGATCGGAGACATAGCAACGAAGGAATTGCTCCAAGGCCTGATTGGATCGTTCTGCGGCCCCATTGGACTGAGGATGGTAGGCCGAGGAGAAAGAGAGATGAATCCCCAACTGGGAGCAAAAGGCGCGCCAGAACCTGGACACAAACTGACTCCCCCGATCCGACACAATCTCCTTGGGCAAACCGTGCAACCGGAAGACCTCCCTGGCAAAAATCGAGGCCAACTCTTGTGCAGAGGGTAACTTCTTGAGAGGAACACAGTGGCACATTTTGGAAAACCGATCCACAATCATGAGAATGACCGTATGGCCTCGGGATGCAGGGAGGTCCACAATGAAATCCATCCCCAGGTGTGACCATGGACGCTCCCCGGTGGCTATGGGTTGCAAAAGGCCCAACGGAAGGTGCCGAGGGGACTTACTCTGGGCACAAACGGAGCATGCCGCTACATATGCGGCGATGTCGGAATGTAGAGAAGGCCACCAGAACAGACGTGAAACAGCCCAGGACAGCTGATTCTTTCCAGGATGCCCCGCGGCCTTGGAGTTATGGTAGGTTCGCAACAACCGAGTGCGCAACTCCTCAGGCACAAAACATCTGCCGTTGGGTCTCCCAGAGGGAGCACCAGATTGAGCCGCCAAAATCTGCTCACCCAGGGGAGAGGTCAGGCTGGTGCGAATAGCGGCCAGGATCTGATTCGGAGGTATGACCGAAGTCGGAATCGACTCCTCCCCGGACAGCTCGGAGTACTGCCGTGATAAGGCATCCGCTCTGATGTTCTTGGAACCGGGTAGGTAGGAGACCACGTAATTAAAACGTGACAAGAACAGAGCCCATCTGGCCTGACGTGGTGTCAATCTCTTGGCCTCAGAGAGGTAGGTCAGATTCTTGTGGTCCGTCAGGATGAGAACCGGAACCACCGAGCCCTCGAGCAAGTGCCTCCATTCTTTAAGGGCCTGCACGATGGCCAATAACTCCCTGTCACAAATCTGATAGTTGCACTCCGCGGAAGACAGTTTCCGGGAGTAAAACCCACAAGGAAGCAGAGGACCCTCTGGTGTTCTACGCTGAGACAGAAGGGCGCCTACTCCCGTCTCAGACGCGTCCACCTCGAGGACAAAAGGCAACCCAGGGTTGGGATGCGACAGAATCGGAGCCGACACAAAGGCGGACTTTAGAGCCTCAAAAGCTCGGATGGCCTCGAGCGGCCAGACCTGGGGATTACTGCCCTTCCTGGTCAGATCCGTGAGAGGCTTGGCTAGCATGGAAAAGTCCCTGATGAACTTCCGATAATAATTGGCGAAGCCCAAAAAGCGCTGCAGGGCACGAAGACCACTGGGCTGGGGCCACTGTAAGACAGCCGAAACCTTCTCAGGATCCATGGAGAACCCCTCAGCGGAAATGATGTAACCTAAGAAGGTTACCTGGGATCGGTGAAATTCGCATTTCTCAAGCTTACCGAACAGCTTGTTCTCTCGTAACCGTTGCCAACACTCGTCTGACATCCAGAATGTGGGCCTCCATGGATTCAGAATATACCAAGATGTCATCCAAATAGACCACCACACACTGCTGCAACAGGTCACGGAAAACATCGTTGATGAATTCCTGGAAGACTGCGGGCGCATTGCACAACCCAAAGGGCATAACCAAGGATTCATAATGACCGGTCCTGGTGTTAAACGCGGTCTTCCACTCATCGCCCGCCTTGATCCTTACCAGGTTATATGCCGCCCTCAGGTCGAGTTTGGTAAAGACCGTGGCCCCTTTGAGGCGATCGAACAGCTCGGAAATCAAGGGTATCGGGTAAGCGTTCTTGATCGTGATGCGATTGAGACCCCTGTAATCGATGCAAGGCCTCAACTCACTGCCCTTCTTTTTCACAAAGAAAAATCCAGCCCCTGCCGGGGACGAGGATTTGCGAATGTGTCCGCGTGAAAGCGCCTCCCTCACGTACTCCTCCATGGCCTCATTCTCCGCTACCGACAGTGGATAGACTTTGCCACGAGGAGGAACGGCACCAGATTGTAACTCTATGGCACAATCGTATGGGCGGTGCGGAGGTAGGGCAACCGCACGCACCTTATCGAATACATCCCGGTACTCCTCGTATTCAGGAGGCAACAGAGAGTCCGAGGAAGTACACAGCAACTTGACAGGCCCATGGATGCAACTAGCCCCATACTGCGGTGACCACGAGAGGATCTCGGCCGATCTCCAATCGAAAGTCGGATTATGCTTCTGGAGCCAGGGGTACCCCAAGACCACCGAGTAGTGTGGAGACGAAATAACCTGGAGACAGACCGACTCTCTGTGAACGGCACCAATGGCCATCCCCACTGGAAGTGTCTCCTGAGTCACGTGTGGCGGCAGAAGGGGTCTGCCGTCTATCGCCTCAAGAGCCAGTGGGGAACCTCGAGGCTGCAGAGGAATGGAATTGGCGGCAGCGAACACACTATCAATGAACAAACCACCAGCACCAGAGTCCACCAACGCCTGGGTCGTCACCAAGCCCCCGACCCAGGAGAGGACAACAGTAATCAGTGGTTTGTCAACACGGGAAACCGGGGACGAGGAGACTCCACCCAAGATCTGCCCCCGACAGGATCTCAGGTGCGAGCGTTTCCCGGACGGTTCGGGCATGCCAACCGAAAATGCCCACCGAGACCACAGTACATGCATCGGCCCTCGTGTCTCCGGAGTACCCTCTCCCCCTCGGGACAGGCGAGCAAACCCCAGCTGCATGGGTTCACCCCCAGACAAGTCATCCCCAGGAGGCGTGGGAGGAGAGGGAGGCACGGGTGGGACAGCAAACGTAGGCGCCAATCTGTTAGAAGACCTCCGCAGGCTCTCCTTAAAGGAAGGTCTCTCCCTGAGTCTGGTGTCAATCAAAATCAGGAAAGAAAAAAGAGACTCGAGCTCCACTGGTAGGTCCTTAGCTGCAACCTCATCCTTCAAGGCATCCGAGAGACCATGAGAGATAGCAGCGACCAGAGCCTCATTATTCCAGCCCACCTCTGCTGCCAGGGTACGAAACTCAATGGCGTATTCAGCTACGGATCGTGAACCCTGTCTGATGGACATAAGGAGCTTCGCAGCAGAGGCAGCACGAGCCGGCACATCGAATACCTTCCGAAGAGAAGCAACAAAACCGGAAAACTCGGCAACCACCGGATTGTTGTTCTCCCATAAAGGGCTGGCCCAGGCCAAGGCCCTGTCCGAGAGCAGCGAGATCAAGAAGCCCACCTTTGATCTCTCAGTAGGAAAGGCATGTGGCAGCAACTCGAAATAAATGCCCACCTGGTTAAGGAAACCTCGGCACTGAGTTGGCTCTCCCCCAAAGCGCTGTGGAAGGGGGGCAGAACCGGTCATACCCCGAAACACCGCAGGCGCAGCAACAGGTGTCGGGGTAGACTCTGGCGCAACAACCGGAGCGGCAGTAGGAGCGGGCCCAGGAGCGACAACCGACCCATCGGCAACGGAAGCTAAATGAGCCGTGCGTTCAAGCAGGGTTTGCAACGCCACAGCGAACCGACCCAACAGGTGATCCTGCTGATCAAGTCTGGCAACCAGCGTAGGTAGCGAGGATGGCCCTGTACCGTCAGAATTCATGGCTTGGTCCTAATGTCATGGAACCATGAACCAGACGTACAACAAGAGATAAGTGGAAATAAGAAGGCTTTATTGAAAATCAAGCTGTAAGGCAAAAGTCCAAACGGATGGCTAAACCGAAGCAGGGTCTTGCGAAGCCAGAGGTCAGGAACCAGAAGGGTAGTCAGACGAAGCCTGGATCAGGAACCAGCAGGGTAGTCAGACGAAGCCTGGATCAGGAACCAGCAGGGTAGTCAGACGAAGCCAGGATCAGGAACCAGCAGGGTAGTCAGACGAAGCCAGGATCAGGAACCAGAAGCAGCAGCAGTCTTAGAAGCATGTGAACACAGGAGGACCAAGCAAGGAACTGAAGCCACAGACCTCCTATATATATATGAGCTGGGCATCCAGCTCCTCCCAGTGGGAAGGAGAAGCCGCAGGGTGGGAGGCTACAAGAACCCCAGAAACCAAGATGGCCGCCAGCACATGTCAAACGAAGGAGAACAGCAAGAAGGTAAGACCATGACATGTATACCTCGGTTGTAACGAGTGGTTATTTCAGTCAACGTTGCTCTTCTATCAGCTTGAATCAATCAGTCGGCCCATTCTCCTTTGACCTCTAGCATCAACAAGGCATTTTCACCCACAGGACTGCCGCATACTGGATGTCCTAGAAATGGTTGTGCGTGAAAATACCAGTAACTGAGCAGATTGTGAAATACTCAGACCGGCCCGTCTGGCACCAACAACCATGCCACGCTCAAAATTGCTTAAATCACCTTTCTTTCCCATTCTGACATTCAGTTTGGAGTTCAGGAGATTGTCTTGACCAGGACCACAACCCTACATGCATTGAAGCAACTGCCATGTGATTGGTTGACTAGATAATCGCATTAATGAGAAATAGAACAGGTGTTCCTAATAATTCTTTAGGTGAGTGTATGTTCTGTATGCTGAGTAGGGTGGCCAGTAGTCCAGGTTAAAGGCTGGACAATCCAGTTTCCTGGCACTCTGCTCTCTGTCTGGTGCAGGGCCTGGACGGACGCTGGAGTGTCCTCCTTTTCAGTGGCTCCATACCCAGACAGCAGCATTGTGCTGTCTGAGTGTGAGCTGCAGACAGAAACTGACTGACTGAAGCTTCTCTCACCCCCAGTCAATCAATAGAGCCAGCGGCCATGTGCAACATGCCATCCCCAGGGCTTATCGTGTCCCAGGTTTTTAGGAATGCCGAGTCGTGATGCGGCCTTAATAGTTTCTGTGTGTCATGGTGCTCCTACCTGGATGCCGTCTCTACCCAGGTTTAGGCTCCGGAGCAATAAAGAATAGTGAGATAGTTGGTGGAGTAAGAGTCCAGAATTTGTAAAATTTTAAAAGCTTTACTTGAATAAACTTGCATCCAGGCAATATTTGGTCTTTCTCTTGGTTCCAGCAGGTTTTGGGGTAAACTGCCAGGCAAACTTGGATACCTTCCTTTTTCTGCTGTGCTAGACTCTGGCTTCAGTCTGGTAACTGGACTTTCTGAAAGTTCTGGTACCTTTGAGTGGGGTGCCTTTGGCTGTTGACCACCTCATAATACTCTGTCTATAAACTATAAGAAGTCATGGTGCTTATCATCTTCTTCCAACTCTCAATTTCACTCTCGACTGACTATAGCTTCCTGCAACCCTACCTTGGTAGGAAGCAGAGGTAGGCCACTTCTGCCATCAGGGGGAGAATGGAATGGTAAGTTCCATTCTATCTAAAGATCTCTCTCTACCAGATACACTGCCACTTGCTGGGGAACCAGGCACAGTACATGAACATAACCGTTTTTGCATAACAATATTATTAAGGCACAATATCAAATACACGGACCTGTAAACAAATACACGGATGACATTATTTGTTAGTCATTAGAGACAGTAGCAGGGTGTAGGAATGGTAGTGCCTGCTCCGGGGTACTACACATGGCTCTCTGTGACTGACTGAGAGTGAGAAAAGCACTCCAGGCCGATACGCAGCTCACCTTTAGGTCTTCATGTTTTTTTTTCTTCTTGTGCCGGGAACGTGAGGGGCATGGCTTAGCGGTATTGGGGTGTGGCCTCCAATGTCCAGCTTTTTGAGGTGAAGCAAGTCGCCACCCTAATGCTGGGTGCCAAGGGCAATGTTCTCAATGCCTTGGATAAGGAATTTAAAAATAGTGCTGTGGTAGTGAACTAAAACTCTGTACCCTGATCATGGAAAGACTAACTACAACTATTCTTATCACATGCCCTTTACTGTATGAGGGTATATGGAAGTCTATATAGTTATATAAATAGGAAAACAACGTGAGTATGCATCAAATGGAGCATGCTACAGTTTACTTCTTAGGGATTCATACAGAAGAAACTCTTTGTAAACATTAAAGGCAAATGGAGGAATAGAATTGGCCCATAGCAGTCTACGGATGCTGTATTCCAGATCTGTACAGCATGACCACATGCATGAGGCCTAATACTGATTTGTAGGAAAACACACTCATTTCTAAATTGTAACTCATAAGCTGATATTGGCCTCATAGCATAACATACTATAATACTATAATGCCTGGCATTGTGGAATGTGGATGGAGGATGGGTCAATGCAGTGTAAGTCCCGCAGAATACTATAAATGTTTGGATTAAAGAAATTCCTTGCACTTTGGTTGGTGATTGGTATTTTATAAACTAAACAGAAAATTCTTCCTTGCTCCTGCTACCCTGATAGCAGAAATTCCTGAAGTTCACCCCACAAATAGATTTTTCATCAGTGTAGTAATCCTTAAGGCCTTGTTCATACACATTTCTTTTTAGCATTTTTAAAGGGAACCCGTCACCACGAAATGCAGTGTAATCCACAGACAGCATGTTATAGAGCAGGAGGTGTAGGTATACAGTAACTTGTAATTTTATACATTTAAATCTTTGTTCATTCTGGGCTTAGGAGTCATGTGGGTGGTCTTATCAGCAATTGACAGTTATAACTGTATCCACACTCATAGACAGAAGGCTGTCAGTCACTAAGTAGGCCCGTCTACATGATTTGTAAGGCCAGAATGAGCAGATATTTAAATGAATAAATTTCAGGTTTTGCGGAATCTATTGCTATAAAATTATATATAAATCTGCCCAGCTCCTTCCGCTCTATAACATTGTATTTTCATGGTGACAGGTTCCCTTTAAACATTCATGGTGGTTCTAGTGTCTATTTTATTGGTACATTTGTAACATGTTTTTTCTGACATTTCTCAAGTCCTAGAGAAAATATGGGAAAAATATGGGACTATGGCAAAATGGCAAAAGAAAAAACACCATACATACCCAGCGGATATAAAACAACCCAAAATGTTTTGTAAGGAATGGGGTTGTCTGTCATCTCAAAATGCTCTGTACACCTTTGCAACCAATTGTTTTTACTGTCCCATTAAACGGAAAAATGAAGCATCTTTACAATAGGTTTTAATTAAAAGCTTTCTATTGTTTTATTTCTACAGCTCCTTTTATAATTCACTAATGCTTTAATGTAACAAACTGACTGGGGCCATTTTGACCCCCCCCCCCCCCCACACACAAATACCATGAAAAATGCGGTGTGTATAACCGAGCCGAATTGAACAATTCCTTGGAATGTGTTCTGGACCCTTCTTTCACATAATGTGCTCAATGAGTTGAATACTCTGTGATTTAGTGAAGAAATTGCATGCTGATGGAAAATAGTCTAAAGAATGACATCGTTTCTATAAATTTGATCACATGTCTCAAAAAAATAACCCCCAAGAAGTAGTTGTTGGAATGTTAAGAAACTTTCTATGTGTGGATGTAATGGTGATATATGTAAGTGATTACAATATTAGGGTGAGAGGATATGTTTATTGGGGGAAACTGTACAATTGAAAGAAGGCTCTAGGATCCTGTTGGGCCACCTCTACCCTGGGTACAAGATAAGATATGGCTGGGCATGGAGATTCTATATGGTATACTGCAGCACATTTGCCCACAGATCTTGCAGCTGGGTCTGTAGATGCTCATAGGTTGCTGAAGCTGGCCAATTGGCGATAAATCTGGGGACTGGATAGGCCAAGGAAGTGTTGCAATCTGGTGGAGAACCCTTGCTGTGTGTGGGCGAGCATTTATACTTCTGAAAAATTCCAGTTGGACATTAGAGGCAACACATGTGACCGCAGGATGTCCTGCACATATCACATACGAGCTGTCGTATGCGATGGCTCCTCAGATCATCACACCAGCAGTTGGAGCAGTGTGTCAATCCACAGAAAAGGCAGGATTGAAGTGTTCACCATGAGGCTTTCATACTTAAACTAAATCATCGTGGGATCCCAAACAGAACCTAAATTTATTGCTAAAGATGATATGGTTCCAATCCATAGCAGTCTAGGTTTCTCGTCTATGACACCAATGCAAACAAAGGCAACGGTGGCTAGCTGTCAATGGCTGGACATATAATTGGTGCCATGACACCAAATATCCTTCTGCTAAGCACCTGTAACAAAGGCCAGGGATTAACATTTTGGAAACCCAAAGGATAATATGGAGAGTCTTTATGCTGCATATTTTCTAGCAGATTTTTCACCACATGTGAATGCACCCTTGCAGCTATATTGAACATAATACAATTGTGTGCATGAGCTTTTGAGTATTGGGTATTCTGCTTTTATCACATGCTATGCTTGTCAGCCAAGTAGACAGTCAGGTCAAAACCAACCTGGCAAATTCAAAATGACCTAGAAGGTCTGAAAGAAATAAGAGCATGTCAGTGCGTCTTATGTGGTGAATATTTATGAGTGCTTCCAGGACGCAGTGAATGGAGCACTCCCTATGCTTTGTACTCACTGCTTCCTGGTCTTCTCCTGCAGGCTCCTCACTCAGTGCTGTGACCTCCGCACATTGTGAGGACATCAGCGTGGCAGGAAGACCAGGAAGAGTGCTGGATCGCAGTTGTGGCGGCGGAATCCAGAGCAAGAGATACGTTTATTTATTGTTTTTCTCTGATCTGAGGTATGATTCACATGCAGGATTATTAATATGGAGGTCAGATCTGAGGTCTGATTGGGGAGTCTTAGAAACATTGGGGGTCAGATCTGATGTCTGATTGGGGGATCTTAGAAACATTGGGCATCTGATCTAAGGTCTGATTGGGGGTCTGATCTGAGGTTTGAATAGGGGTCTTATTAACATTGGAAATCTGATCTGAGGTCTTATTGGGGGTCTTATTAACATTGGGGGTCTGTTCTGAGGTCTGATTAACATTGGGGGCCTGAGTTGAGGACCCCCAATCAGTGTTTGGGCCAAACTTAGAGGACCATTAAGTCAATTGTTTCCTTCATGAGAAAAATTCCATCTCAGGATCAAAAAATGGTATGAGAGACTTGTCACCATGTGGAAATTGCTCCTTTTGTAGATTTATACCCAGGATAAAGTCTTTAACTAATCCTGTGGATGGAAAACAATGTGAAATTAGACAACTCGTCACCTGCCATACCCAGGGAGTAGTGTATATAGCCTCGTGTCCATGCCTGAAGGTATACGTCGGTAGAACAATGCAAGAACAATGACAGTGTAACCAACCAATCAAATTCCTCCTTTTATTTTCCAAAGGAGCTGCCCAAAATAAAAAGTGGAATCTGATTGGTTGCTATGGGCAACTAAGCTAGTTCTACTTTACACCAGTTTGATAAATGACCCCCTATGAGTCCTATAGACCTTAATGAAGGTTTTTCTTTTTCAACATCTGAGGGACCTCCATGAGGATAAAAATATTTAATAGAATGATAAAATGACAATATGTACAAAAATAATATAATGGTCCCTTAAAGGGGTTTTCTGGGAATTAAGAAAATGAAAATATTTAAATATTACTTATAAATAAATATAATAAATACCTTTCATTAGCTATAATGGTTCATATAGTCTAGGAAGCACTGTCCTATTAGTCCACACAAAACCTGTCCTAATCACACAGAACTGAGCTAAAGAGCTGCCTCATCCTCTTCTCTGCTCTGCTTGTCAGAGGTTATGATCCTGAATACAGTTTAATATGATTTTGAGCTGAATATCTGTAGGAATGGAGAGCATGAGGTGACATGAAATACAGAGAGGAGGTCAGGGTGTGCCTGATGGGCTGCAGAACGTGTATGTAGTCTCCATTAGCACAGCCCCACATTACCACAGTCTGTCCTGTCTGTCCTCTGTTTACTTCAGCTGTTTCCTCATGAACTCCATTCCTACAGAGATTGAGCTGAAGATCATATTAAACTGTATTCAGGATCATACTCCCTGACAAGTAGAGCAGAGAGGAGGATGATGAAGCTCTTTAGATCACTGTTGTAAAGTAACTTATCCTCCTGTGTAATTAGGACAGGCTTTATGTGTACTGTGTGATTAGGACAGGTTTTGTGTGTACTGAAAGGCCGGCGGTCGTTTTATTTCCCCTGATGATTGCTCCCTAGACAAAATGAGCCATTATAATTAATGAAAGGTATTTGGGAATATACTTATAATAAAGTAATATTTAAGTATTTTTGTTTTCTTAATTCCTGGAGAACCCCTTTAAATAGGGGAGAATACCTGTTGCCTGTTCAGAATTGATCCGCATTCACAGCGACGCTAAGCTGAGAAGTTGATCTACAGCCTGTCAGCAGTGATCATTCGCTGGCAGGCTGTAGATGCGATTTTTTTTAACCCCAAAAAGGTATATTAGACGCTGTTTTGTTAACAGCGTCTAATATACCTGCTACCTGGTCCTCTGGTGGTCCCTTTTGCTTGGATCGACCACCAGAGGACACAGGCAGCTCTGTAAGTAGCACCAATCTCCACACTACACTACACCCCCCCTGTCACTTATTAACCTCTTATTAACCACTGATCACCCCATATAGACTCCCTGATCACCCCCCTGTCATTGATCACCCCCCTGTAAGGCTCCATTCAGATGTCTGCATGTGTTTTGCGGATCCGCGGATCCGCAAAACACGGACACCGGCAATGTGCTTTCCGCATTTTGCAGATCCTCACATTGCCAGAACTATATAGAAAATGCCTTTTCTTGTCCGCAATTGCAGACAAGAATAGGACATGTTCTATAGGCTATATCTCTGTAAAATGACAACTTTGTATAAAAAAAATGGGAAAAGTTGTCTTTACAGAGATATTTATCTCACCCGAGCATGGGTATATGTAAAAATACACCCCAAAACAAATTGCCCTACCTCTTCTGAGTACGGCGATACCACATGTGTGACACTTTTTTGCAGCCTAGGTGCGCAAAGGGGCCCAAATTCCAATGAATACCTTTACAATTTCACAGGGCATTTTTTACGCATTTGGATTCCGAACTACTTCTCACGCTTTAGGTACCCTAAAATGCCAGGGCAGTATAAATACCCCACAAGTGACCCCATTTTGGAAAGAAGACACCCCAAGGTATTTCGTGAGGGGCATGGCGAGTTCATGTAAAATTTTATTTTTTGTCACAAGTTAGTGGAATATGAGACTTTGTAAGAAAAAAAAAAATTCCATTTCCGCTAACTTGTGACAAAAAAGAAAAACTTCCATGAACTCAATATGCCCATCAGCGAATACCTTAGGGTGTCTACTTTACGAAATGGGGTCATTTGTGGGGTGTTTCTACTGTCTGGGCATTGTAGAACCTCAGGAAACATGACAGGTGCTCAGAAAGTCAAAGTGCGTAAATTATTTTTTTTGCACCATAGTTTGAAAACGCTATAACTTTTACCCAAACCAATAAATATACACTTATTGCATTTTTTTTTAAATCAAAGTCATGTAGAACAATACATTTTGAGAAAAATGTATATAGAAATGTAGTTTTATTTGAAAAGTTTTGCAACAGAAAGTGAAAAATTTAATTTTTTTGCAAAAATTTCGGTTCATTTTCGATTAATATCTTTACTATCTTACACTCAGCTCTGGTAACAGGCAGTGTTGGCGGCGCTAACTCAATGACGTCACGCACCTGCTCCTCTCACTAGGCGGGGCAGGCGCGTGACGTCAGTGACAGAGCGCTTCCGCCCGCACTGCCTGTTACTGTCTGAGTGTAAGGTAGTAAAGAGATGAGAGCTGATTTAAAGTTAAAGTTACTGCAGGATACGGATTAGAGTTTATAAATGTATACTCCTGTGAGTGGCGGGGAGTGGGATCTGTAGATGGCACTTTTATGGATGATCGGTGGGGTTGCCCAGATGGCTAGGCCCTTCACTGTAGTTATTAACCCCATTCAGCAGTCCCCCATTCACTGTGAACTACTGTGAAGGCCCCCCTGGGGGTGATGAGGGCATGGCTTCATAGGGTGGGGGCATGACTTCACATGGGCTCGTCCCCCGGATGTCATTCAATTACATTACCACCAATCTATGTACACAAGGGTCTTAAGATTACATTCCTTTGAACATGGGGGTCCCAGCAGTCAGACCCCCACCAATCAGACACTTGTCACCTGTCGTGTCATAGCTGTTGGACCTTTACATATTCCCTATCCTTAAAGGTTTTCTTTGGGTGTAGAAAAAAAATAAAAATAAACAATCTGGATCAAAATATGTGTTAAACGAAAATAGAAATTCTCGCCTGTTAAAGGGCCTGTGTCCACTTTTCTAAGTGATCCGTGGGGTTCTGAACGCTAGTGGCCCCACTAATCCCCCTTCGTAATTGAGTGGCAGGTTGAGCATATGCCCTGCCTCTCCATCCATTCTCTAAGGGGTCGTCGGAGATGGCAGAGTACACCGTTGGCTATTTTCAGTGGTCCCAAAGAGAATAAATGGAGAAGCAGGGCAAATGTGTGGCCTGCTACACCATCAAAAAGGGGGAACAGGACCCGTTCCTGGGATCAGTGGCGGTCGCAGAATCGGACACCACTAATCATATAGTTAGGCCCTATGGTGTGGAGAAGATAACTTGAAAACCTGGACAACCCCTTTAAATCCCTCCACCACTCCACCACCAGTATCTCTTTACATGGCAGCAGTGATGCCTGTAAACCATGCATGTCAATACTGGAGAATGTGACGCACTGTGCAGAATTTCTCAGGCATAAAACCAACCCCCTTTGCAGGTCATAACTTTTAACAAAGCCCAAGCAAAGGTGCTAGAGGAGCAACGTGAGTCAAGGACACAAACGGAGGGTCATAGCTGAAAAAGAGGCATTAGGGTCACCTGAGGCAGGGTAATAGTGGGTATCCTGGAGCAGGGGTAACCGGAGAAGAGGCAATATGAGCGGTGCATTTAGAGTGGGGGCATCTGGAGCCGGGGCATTTATGGGGGTGCACCTAAAGCAGAGCCATTAGGGTCACCTGAGGCAGGGTAATAGTAGTGATCCTGGAGCAGAGGTATTAGGGGGGCAACTGGAGAAGAGGCAATATTAGGGGTGCATTTAGAGTGGGGGCATTGAGGGCATCTGGAGCTGTGGCACTAATGGGGGTGCACCTAAAGCAGAGGCATTGGGGGGACCTAGGGCAGAGTCCCCCCAATGTCACTCTGAACTGTGCAGAGAACAGCACACATACACAGATCTGAGTCTACTATTAACAAATCCCCTATTTCCCCCTTACAGTCTCCTACAGCTCACTACTGCCACACATCTGAGAAATCAGCCCAGCACCGCAGAGGAGTCCTTCTCTCCAGCAACTACAGTTTTCTGACAGCAGGGAGGGCAGGAGGATGGCCAGCAGCCCGGGAACCTTAGAAAATACTGCGGGGCCTCCTGTACAATGTACACCAGTAGGAGGCTGCATAACTGTGCGATACTGCCACCTAGTGGCTGCAATAATTATCTCTCCTGAGAAACAAGAGAAATAATTACTCCTCCATCTTATCTCCAGGCACAGGAGACTGGGGGCCTACCGGGGAATCCCAGACCTAGGATTGGTGTCAGCGGGAAATCTCAGTATTATATCTGTGACTAAGATTCACAGTCTGACTGTGACTAATATGAACAGCTATAGTTGAAGTTTATTAAGATATAAATTACATTTAAATAAAAATTAAAACTATTCTCTGTGAAGAATGACCACAGCTAATTTCCATCTTACCTCCTCCTCCTGATGCCTCTGATAAAGAATGGAGAAGGGCGTTGAGGAGGTAAGAGGGTGGCCACAGCATTAGACCAACCCTACCTTCGGCATGCTGCCTGGAGTTCCTTTAGTAGTGACCCCTATAGTGCCCCCTATAGTATGCTCCCCAAGTGGCCAAAGAAAAGAAGAAAAAAATAAAATACCTGAGTCCTGTTCCAGTCCGTTCCCATCCTGCGGCCTGAGATTCCTGTGTCTCTGCACTCTTTGTACACTGGGCTCCCATGCCCTGCCTCAGTATCCTGAGGACAGCATTACAGTTGAATTCAGGAGGGGATCTGTAGCCATTAGCGACATACATTACCTGATGCTTCCAGCATTAGTAAGAAGGGCTCTGGTGGCCCCCTGGACTTCAGCCCACCTAAAAATGTCCCTGTAGGATCAAAGGACAGTAGCAGAAAGTAGCAAAAGTAGCAAAAGTCTGCTGCATGTAAATATAACTTTATAAAGAGTGCATATGCATGGACTCTCCCAATCAAATATCTCATCCAGTTCCAAATGACCATGACAGCTAATCGCTGCAATAACAACAGAGGATGGCAGGGGACCTGTTTCATCAATAGTGTGGAATAGGGTGAAAAGTGTGACAAATAAAAAAATAAAAAAAATAATTACAACTTTTTTCTTCACCATTTGCTGGTGCTTTTCAGTGGTTCGAAAACCCAATTAAGCCTCCAATTGACTTGAGATTCCAACAATTTTACAACTCTTTTAAAATACATGATTGGCCATAAAAATCACTTTTGATAAAATTATTTTGGTTATTTGCTTAAAATAACGTGTCAACTTTTGAATGACAAGTGCTTTTAGGACTTTGCAGTAAACCCCTCCCCACCCATTAAAGGGGTTGGCCACTTTCTGGCTACTGTTGGTCAATGTGTTTGCCAGATGATCATATAACACTTACTAATATAGTCTTTGTTGAAATTCTGCGCCATTTTCTATATTTCATAAGATATGCCCCTTATTTACAAAATCGTTTGAGCTGTCCACACAGAGGACCTGTTCATAAGATGGCAGAAGATGGAGGGTAATGTGACAAGGCAAATCACCTCCATTTGATGTCTCCTCTATTCAAACATACTGCACCTGCACTAAACGCCCAACAATGCAAGTACAAATGGCAGGTGCAGTGTATTTGAATGAAGGAGACATCACATGGAGGTGATTTGCCTGGTCACATGACCCACCATCAGCAGCCATCTTATGGACAGGACCTCTGTGTGGACAGCACAAAAGACTTTGTAAACAAGAGGGCATACCTTATCAAATATGGAAAATGGAGCCGAATTTCACCAAAGGCTAAATTAATAAGTGTCATATAATCATTTTACCTACACATTGGCTAACCATAACAAGAAAGTGGTCAACCCATTTAAGGCTAAAATAGACCAGCTTCACTAAGACTGCAATGACTCCTTCAAGGTTATGCTGGCTATTACCTAGTTTGTACAATTCCTGAAGGTTTGGCTGTGGTTATTCTGGTAATGTAAAGCTAACACAGAGCTAAGAGACAGCTGACAAGGACAGGCCTACTATTGTATCACATCTGATTACTCTCATAGGTCCCTCAGAGGCAACAATACCTCCTGAAGTTTCAAAATTTGTCCGCTGGGCATCCTTGGGCATGTTATCCATTTTATTTAACAAAGCTCAATATTCAAGGTTTACTTCATGCTAACTACACCCAAGGTAATGCAGCCAAAAATGATATAAGGAATATTGAAGCAGACAAGTGTCAGTTTTGTTATGAGGTTTGACACAAAAATTGCTGCTCTTCCCATGTTTGCATTGTC
Source organism: Bufo gargarizans (assembly GCF_014858855.1). Taxonomy (NCBI): domain Eukaryota; kingdom Metazoa; phylum Chordata; class Amphibia; order Anura; family Bufonidae; genus Bufo; species Bufo gargarizans. The sequence continues at coordinate 441,254,029 of NC_058080.1, forward strand.
AAACCTGCAAGAAGGACCCAATGAGGCATATAAGGGCCAGCTGGTGGATGTCCGTGAACTTCAGTGACTGGTCCGAAGCTGTACATGCAACTGACACTTGAAGTTATTTCTAGCAAGTATAACAGAAAATTAATACAACAAGATGATAATTTATTCATGCAATACAGTCTCTTGAGGTTGACATCCATTTTTTGGCATCATGGAATTCCCTGCGAGAAATAAAATGAGGCAATCGTAATTAGTTGTTAAATAGCATTGTTCCAAAAGGAACTACTAGAAGGCGGCAGGATGCTGTTAGCATTCTAAAAAAAAAGTGGAATCCACGATCTGAAAAGTAAAGCAAGATTTATTACATTGTGTACATTCTGATTGAAACTAATGTTTTGCAAATCTTTTAGAAAGTTTTATAGCATGATCGTGTTCATTACATTTTTATTTGATTTCTCCTGAAAGTACAAAGGGTCACAAAATGCTCTGGAACAATTTAATAGTTCTAAATCTGGCCTTTTCTTGTGGAATTTATTTGAGCTCCTTTCAAAAAGTACAAAGCTATTTGATATGAAGTAACTGTAATTAACAACTAGGGGATCTGGCACGTAATTACAAAGCAAGGCACAACACAAGGAGGTTCCTAGGCAACCATTAACATGATTACAGCCAATAAACTGGAAATCAATTTCTTTTCAATGTCACTTTAATTTTCACTGAAAGAGTTAAGAAGTCACCTACAGGACATTTTTGGAAAACCTGAAGAAAGCCTTTGTTACAGCACATATTCAGTTGTCTGCCAAGTTTTTTTTGTTCCTTTGGAAATTAAGCCACGCCATTACTCATGTGAAGTGATAAAAATGGAATCAGAATATTTACCAAGGAGGCCAAAGTACTGAGTAGCCAGAGAAATACAATGCTGAATGTGAGGTTAAAAATACACAAAACTAGTAGAGAATGGAAAAGCAGGAGTTTTCTCAGTCTTTTAAAATATAGAGTACACTTGTAGGTAAAGATAGCTTACACGTGGTCGAGTCACTTTATTATGACCCCTTTCGACATCGGCAGTGTGTAACTTATGAAAGAAGTCACGTGTTGTGAGCTGGCTTGGTGGGTGTATCAGGTGTGCAATAGGCTATCTAAACACATAACCCTTGTTGCTGTCATGGGTAAAAAGGGAACTTTATCAGAGTTTCAAAAAGGGATGATTATTGGCTTTCAGGCCAAGGGTGGCAATATTTCTGAAACTGCACAGTTTGTGATCTGTTTGCGTACTGCTGTGGTGAAAGTGTATCCATTTCGAATAAACGAAGTGGAAAATGCAGAGCACCACGTGATGTTGATGTGAGAAGTGAATGTCAGCTATGAAGATGCGTAAGAGCAGACCGACATGCTACAGTGGAGCAGCTGACCTATAAAATGAACCAGGAGGCTACCAGACGTGTGTCTAAAAAATAGGGCTTCAGAGTACCCTATTGCGTATGGGGGTCTGAGGCAGACATATTGTCATTGCACCTCTGCTAATGAAGTTGTATTAGCATAAAAGGCTTACATTTTTATGGCAGTATCAGAATTGGACCTCTTCTGCTTCATCAAATGGATGGACATTGGTGTGTCAGACGAGAAACATCATTAAACACCCTGCAACCACTGCTGGAAGAACACAAGCTGGTGGTGGCAGTGTTATGATCTGGGGAATGTATTTCTGGCATTCTCTCAGCCCACTTATCCATATGGAAGGCACTCTCAACCGATTTAGGTATGAATCTCTCTTTGCAGATGATGCTACACCCATAGGAGCAGGCTGAAGCCTATGAAGCTGAATGGTGGGGATGGGAGACAGGGGCTCCCATGCTCCACGGCAAACTGTTGCCCCAGGCGCGATTCTCATCTCACTTCATGGCCAAAGTGGGCATGGCACTTCAAATTAATGGCATCTAAATTCACCCTATGGGATTGAATGGAAACTATCTCTACTGCGCTGCGTAATATGTTGGTGCTATACAAGCAAATAAATAATACATTTTATAATTCATAGGCACAGTGTTGGACTAGGGTTCCTTAGACCCACCATAGAAAATTATTCTTAATGCCTAACTTAATTCTTAAGCCTATATCAATAAAGTTTAATAGATTTAGACTTTAGTGGCAAGTATTTTGCTCCAAATGTTTTTTTCCCCCTGGTGGGCCCAAGGAACCCTAGTCCAACACTGTCCCTTTGGGTCCACTGGAGCATCCTCTGTTACTTACATTGATGGCATATCCTAGTGATACAGTGCCTTGCAAAAGTATTCACCCCATTGACTTTGTTAGTATTTTGTTGCCTCACAACCTGGAATTAACACGGATTGTTTGAGGATTTGCATTATTTAATTTACAGAACATGCCCGCAACTTTGAAGATCTTTTTATTTATTTTTATTGTGAAGCAAACAATACAACCTTTTGGGGCAATCACTGCTCCAAGTCGCTTTGCTTAAGTCTCTATGAGCTTGCCACATCTTACCACTGGGATTTTTGCACATTCCTCCCTGCAAAACTGCTACAGCTCCTTCAAGTTGGATGGTTTGCGCTTGTGAACATCAATCTTTAAGTCTGACCACAGATTTTCTATTGGATTGAGATCTGGGCGTTGACTAGGCCATTCCAACACATTTACATGTTTCCCTCTAAACCACTCAAGTGTTGCTTTAGCAGTATGTTTGGGGTCATTGTCCTGCTGGAAGGTGAACCTCCATCCTAGCCTCAAATCACGCACAGAGTGGTACAGGTTTTGCTTAAGAATATCCCTGTTTTTAGCACCATCCATCTTTCCCTCAACTCTGACCAGTTTCCCAGTCCCAGCTGCTTAAAAACCTCCCCACAGCATGATGCTGCCACCACCATGTTTCACTGGGATGGTGTTCTTTTGGTGATGTGATGTGTTGGGTTTGCCCCAGACATAGCGTTTTCTTTGATGGCCAAAAAGTTCAATTTTAGTCTTATCAGATCAGAGCACCTTCCTCCATACATTTTGGGAGTCTCCCACATGCCTTTTCGCAAACTCAAAACATGCCTTATTGTTTTAGCTGAAAGTAATGGCTTTCTTCTGGCCCAACTCTATGGAGCGTACGGCTTATTGTCGTCCTATGTCCAGATACTCCAGTCTCTGCTGGTGAACTCTGCAGCTCCTCCAGGGTTACCTTAGGTCTATGTACTGCCTCTCGGATTAATGCCCTCCTTGCCTGGTCCATGAGTTTTGGTGGGTGGCCGTCTCTTGGCAGGTTTGCTGTTGTGCCATGTTCTTTTTATTTGGTTATGATAGATTTGATGGTGCTCCTAGGGATCATCAAAGATTTGGATATTTTTTTATAACTTAACCCTGACTTGTACTTCTCAGCAACATTGTCACTTACTTGTTTGGAGAGTTCCTTGGTCTTCATAGCAGTGTTTGGTTAGTGATGCCTCTTGCTTAGGTGTTGCAGCCTCTGGGGCTTTTCAAAAAAGGTGTGTATATGTAATGACAGATCATGTGACACTTAGATTGCACACAGGTGGACATCATTTCACTAATTATGTGACTTCTGAAGGTAATTGGTTCCACCAGAGCTTTTTATGGGCTTGCTAACAAAGAGGGTGAATACATACGCACATGCCAATTTTCTGTTTTCCATTTCTAAACAATAGTTTTATTGATATATTTTTCTCATTTCACTTCACTAACTTAGACTATTGTGTTCTGATCCATCACATTAAATTCAGATTAACAAAACATTGAACTTAAGGCTGTAATGTAACAAAATACAAAAAAGTCAAGGGGGGTGAATACTTTTGCAAGGCACTGTATGCCATGAATATGTGAGATGAGCCAACCCCTTTAAATCTCCCAATTTCAGTGGCTAGTACGTAGTAGCTATATGTCATGTGATGGCTACATCAGCAGCATTGGATCCCATTGACCTCAGGGCCTCAGTGCAGCTTTACATGCTATATTCTGTCATCTAACTGTACAATGTAATGTAATAATACATTTTTAGATTATTTCATCTCCATTGTACAAACCGGATTCCCAAAAAGTTGGGACACTAAACAAATTGTGAATAAAAACTGAATGCAATGATGTGGAGATGGCAAATGTCAATATTTTATTTGTAATAGAACGTAGATGACAGATCAAACGTTTAATCCGAGTAAATGTATCATTTTAAAGGAAAAATACATTGATTCAAATTTTCACGGTGTCAACAAATCCCCAAAAAGTTGGGACAAGTAGCAATAAGAGGCTGGAAAAAGTAAATTTGAGCATAATGAAGAGCTGGAAGACCAATTAACACTAATTAGGTCAATTGGCAACATGATTGGGTATAAAAAGAGCTTCTCAGAGTGGCAGTGTCTCTCAGAAGCCAAGATGGGTAGAGGATCACCAATTCCCACAATGTTGCGCAGAAAGACAGTGGAGCAATATCATAAAGGTGTTACCCAGCGAAAAATTGCAAAGACTTTGCATCTATCATCATCAACTGTGCATAACATCATCCGAAGATTCAGAGAATCTGGAACAATCTCTGTGCGTAAGAGTCAAGGCCGTAAAACCATACTGGATGCCCGTGATCTCCGGGCCCTTAAACGACACTGCACCACAAACAGGAATGCTACTGTAAAGGAAATGACAGAATGGGCTCAGGAATACTTCCAGAAACCATTGTCAGTGAACACAATCCACCGTGCCATCTGCCGTTGCCAGCTGAAACTCTACAGTGCAAAGAAGAAGCCATTTCTAAGCAAGATCCACAAGCTCAGGCGTTTTCACTGGGCCAGGGATCATTTAAAATGGATTGTGGCAAAATGGAAGACTGTTCTGTAGTCAGACGAGTCACGATTCGAAGTTCTTTTTGGAAATCTGGGACGCCATGTCATCCGGACCAAAGAGGACAAGGACAACCCAAGTTGTTATCAACGCTCAGTTCAGAAGCCTACATCTCTGATGGTATGGGGTTGCATGAGTGCGTGTGGCATGGGCAGCTTGCATGTCTGGAAAGGCACCATCAATGCAGAAAAATATATTCAGGTTCTAGAACAACATATGCTCCCATCCAGACGTCATCTCTTTCAGGGAAGACTCTGCATTTTTCAACAAGATAATGCCAGACCACATTCTGCATCAATCACAACATCATGGCTGCGTAGGAGAAGGATCCGGGTACTGAAATGGCCAGTCTGCAGTCCAGATCTTTCACCTATAGAGAACATTTGGCGCATCATAAAGAGGAAGGTGCAACAAAGAAGGCCCACGACGATTGAACAGTTAGAGGCCTGTATTAGACATAATGGGAGAGCATTCATATTTCTAAACTTGAGAAACTGGTCTCCTTGGTCCCCAGACGTCTGTTGAGTATTGTAAGAAGAAAGGGAGATGCCACACAGTGGTGAAAATGGCCTTGTCCCAACTTTTTGGGGATTTGTTGACACCATGAAATTCAGATTCAACATATTTTCCCCTTAAAATGGTACATTTTCTCAGTTTAAACTTTTGTTCTGTGATTTATGTTCTATTCTGAATAAAATATTAGAAGTTGGCACCTCCACATCATTGCATTCAGTTTTTATTTCTTGATTTGTATAGTGTTCCAACTTTTTGGAATCCGGTTTGTAAAACTCAGAATCTAACTAACATGTATTCATATTTTAGCTATTGAAGGATGTATGTGCTTAGCATATATTTTTGAATTTGTCTCTTCCACCATTCAAACATAAAGAAAATACACCGAAAGTTCTAAATTGTGTTCAATTCACATATTCAATTACTCTAATGATACTGCTGTATTGGTTGTAGGCTGGCATACAGCCAGTGTATTAAACCCTTCAAAAATACAGGATTAGACTAAATTCAAGACTCATCATAAGATTAAAGGATTCTCAGACCGCTCAACATGTTCTGTCCTAATTTTTTTGTTTTCACAATCTCATATCTAGCTGCTAGCTGCTCATTGCTAATGTACTGCTAGCACAATATGCCATTTTTCTTAAATCGACAGATTAGAAATGTTATGGATTGGCAGAAGCCCACCTGATTCCGGTATTTGCAGCAATGTGTGTTATACCATATTAGCTGAATACAATCAAGCAAAATATTTGACTTCATACTGTCATGAATGTAATATGGTGGCACAGTTGGTAACACTGTGTGTGTTGTAGTCTTCATTCTGTGTTTTTAACACCGATAAGAAAATTGGATAGTTCCACTGGTACAGGGATTATTGAGGCTGAAAGAACAGCATCTGCTGGCATGATATACAATTCTCGATTGTTAATTAGACAATTTCTCTAATAAACAATCTTTTGTTTTTTCTTTTCCCTCTCTCTTATAAAAAGCTGATATCTGGCCAAAGGGCTGGTGGCCCAGGGTATGTGGCTCAGTAATCCGGCTTGCTCCCTGGTCAATGGGACGGTGACCCATGGTCTGTGGCAGAGGATCCCCATCTCAGCATCTTCTTCTGTTCATCCATGCGGTCTGGAAAAGTACTGGTCCCTATCTACAGACAGCTAGGGCCCCTGACTGCTCCACTTTTATACAGTTTGTACCTGAACTAGAATCTTCTGGTGGGAGTGGTGGAATGGAGAAGCAAAGCCTAAAATAACCATTGTTGCAATTCTAGTCTGCCATAGGCTTGAATTGAACCTAAATGACCGAACAGTTTTTTTTAAATATAAACAGCAGTCTAGTAGATAAAGTTAAACCAGACTGTCAAAAGTCCACTGTGTATGTTTTTTTTCCCCCTCCAGAACGTAACTCTGCATACTCTCTTATAGCAACTGTGGAAAATATTTAGCTTTTTTGTGCATAGGAAGAAAGTCCCAAAGTCTTTTAGTATTAGCCGACTGTGTATTACCCTTTCCACAGTGATATTATTTATTGTAACATATAGAATGCAGTTCAATAATATAAAACAGTATAAGTGCACACAACATCATAAATCACAATGCAAATTAACCCTTCAAAGTGCAATAAAGTAGGGAGTTGATGGTTTTGCATAGTAGCAATAGGGGCAAATGTCCACAAACGACCATAGTCCAAAGTATCCTTGCTTCAGAGCACTACATACAAAAATGTTTGTAATTGCGTTCTTTATCGACCCCATAACCTTCAAACCATCTTCTTCATATAATGGGAATATTTATTGTGTCTGTTTCATTGAAATGGAAGCGAAGCCTTTATCTGTACAAACATTTCCTGCACAGACAATGTCAATAGACAGACAATTACCTGCTGTCTGCAAGATCACTTCATTCTGGCAGCAAAATGAAGCCATACCAACATCCAAATACCTATTCTTTGTATTCTTCTTTTTAAAACCAACATAAGCATTTTTGTCATTTTTTATGTTTGCCAGCATTGAAGGACCAGGTGCAATTTCCACAACACTCAATTATATTCCCAAACCATGATGTTATTCTCACTGCCTCAATCATTTGTTGTAAACTTATGTGGATTGAGAGAATCAAAAGAAAGTAACAAAAGAAACTAAAGTGTTAGTCAGACACATGTATAAAGTATTTGGCCCCAGGAAAACATTGCAATTAAATAATTAAAACAACTAGAGGCAGCACAAATCATTTCACCTAATTTTCTGTTTCAAGTATTTTCCCTCCTATAGAATATTATGGGTTAAACTATTCTTCTCTTTTCCTCTTAAATTCTTCTAAAGTGAATTTCCAGGCTGAAGAAAGGGGGTTATCTCACAGAAACTATTACTATGCAATGAATAGGGCTTTTCAAATGAAGTATTATTGCAATATAGATACAATAAAAATATTATAAGGTTTTATGGACTTCTCATAGTGAAGCACGCGTAGCTGTCCAAACACTTTTCATTGGTTCCTACCTCTAAATTCCTAGAAAAAGATAGCTATATCTCTCTGTAGACAGTGAAGAAGGAAATGGGGCTGGGGATTACATACCATAAGTATCTCTGGGTTGATATGTGAGAGAAGGAAGATGTTAACCAAAGGTTGCAATGCCCTACTGGGTAGGTGCTTGATTGTCTCTTGACAAGCTGCTGCCAATCCACAGAATGGAAAGACAGAAGTACTCTAGAAAATGTGAGGAAAAAAATTAAAATTACACTGGAGAGCAGTAACAGTGCGCATTACTATTTTTATTAAATTTGTGGGATAATTAATTCTGAACACTAATTCTCAGTTTAGCGGACACCCTTCTCAGCTCCCAGTGGCGGTTGTCTGCATACCTCTCCAGTTAGGGACACATTCCTTCTTGGCATGGTTTTAGCTTTAAAAAAAAAGAAATCTGGGAGGCAGACACCACATGCCCATCTGCGGAAATTTGGCACTGTGTCTGCACAAAAATTCTGCCAGCAAATTCTGCTGTGTGAATGTCTCTTATAGTATATACATTCATTGACAAAAAACTAACGCACCCAGATAGATATGTCAGATTGCTGCAAAACTCGGCATGCAGTTATGTCTCAGGCAAATAGGTAAATGATCACAGGTGTAGTCTGATTAGACTTGCCACAAGAAGGTGTAACAAATGTGGTTCCGCTGCTGCCCTATGAAAAAGATGTCAGAGGCTACTTTTGGGTAGTGTACCTCTTGGTGAGAGATCATTGACTGCTAAACATGCCTCTATGAAGCTCTCAAAGACATTTTGCCCAGTTGTCAGACTTTGAAATGAGGCACAGGGTAGTTATTTTAATGTCGTGTCCACCATTAGGTCATTCTGCCCTAGCTCTTAGGAGGTGTTAGGAGCCGTGGTTATGTGACGGCATGAACACAAAGCGTATAGGCTGTAGGCTTCGCCAACAAGCACAACCACCTACCACCTACCACAGTTTTGTTGTCCACCATCTAGACACAGGTGGTGCTTGCATTAAATACCCCTGTCTGGAGCATTTCTATGTATTTAGCAGAAGGAAATTTGGTGTCACAGTGGCCATTATGTGTCCTGCCATTGACAGCCAGCCACTGTTGCCTTTGTTTGCATTCGTGTAATGAACAAGAAACCTGGACTACTACGGAATGAAACCGTACTGTCATTAGTGACAAAGCCAGGTTCTGTTTGGGATCCCATGATGGTCAGTTTAGAGTATGAAGGCCTCATGGTGAGTGCTTTAATCCTGTCTTTGCTGTCTTTGCTCAGTGCTTCAACTGCTGATGTGAAGATCTGGGAGCCATCGCATATAACCCCTAGTAATGATATGATGGTCATTAATAACTCAATATGTGCAGGACATCCTGTTGCCTATTCTTGTCTGTAAAATGGACAAGAATAGGACATGATTTTTGTGGGGCCACGGAAAAGAACAACGGATACGGACAGTACATGGAGTGCTGTCTGCATCCTTTGCGGGCACATTGAAGTGAATGGGTCTGCACCCGAGCTGCATTTTTTGCGGCTCAGGTGCGGACCCATTCACCTCAATGGGGCTGCAAAAGATGCGGACAGCACCATGTTCGTGTGCAAAAGGCCTAAGACAGATAGTGATGCCTCATAAAATATTCATTAATTAACATTCCCCATATGTCTAATTTATGTTAGCATCATTTTAGTAATGTAATTAATTTTTTTTAGGACGTTAGAAGGTTTAGAATTTTAGAAGCAATTTGGGAAATTTTTAAGAAAATTTCCAAAGTCAACTTTTTAAGGACTAGTTCAGTTCTGAAGTCACTTTGTGGGGCTTACATAATAGAACCAACCCATAAATCACCCCATTTTAGAAACCACACCCCTCAAACTATTCAAAACTGGTTTTCGAAAATGTTGTTAACCCCTCAGGAATTAAAGTAAAATAGAGGTGAAATTTTAAAATTTCACTTTTTTTTGCAGATTTTCCATTTTAATAAAAATTTTCCTAGAACACATCAAGGGTTAACAACAAAACAAACCTCAATATTTATTACCATGATCCTGCAGTTTGCAGAAACACCCCATATGTGGTTGTATACTGCTGTTTGGGCACACGACAGGGCACAGAAGGCAAGGAGCGCCATATTGTTTTTGGAGGGCAGATTTTGCTGGAATGGTCTTTGGGCACCATGTTGCATTTGAACAGACCCTGAGGTATCCCCACAGGGAAAACCCTTAAAAAAGTAACCACATTTTGTAAACTACACCATCCAAGGAACTTTTAAAGGGTGTAGCGAGCACTTCACTCAACAGGTGTTTCATAGAATTCTTAATACTTGGGTGTGAAAGTAAAAAATTACATTATTTTAACAAGATAATGGAGCTTTCTTTTTTACAAACGATAACCAGAGAATATCCCCCACAATTTGCTACCCACTTTTTTCTGAATACAGTAACACCCCAATTGTGGTCGTAAACTGTTATTTGGCGATAAGCCAGGGCTCAGAAGGGAAGGAGCGTCATGTGGATTTTCTAATATGGAATTTTATGTCATGGGTTTTAAGAGCGATTATTTTTTAAACTTTTTTGTTGAATGAGCTGCATGAGGGCTTATTTTGTGGCACCACTTTGAAGTTTGGCTTTCTGGTTGCTTTTTATCTCATTTTTTGGGAGGTGAAGTCCCAAAAAAAGCTAGTTGGTGTCATTTTTTTTTTTACACTGTTCACTTGATGGGGTAGATCATGTGATATTTTTAAAGATCCGGTCATTGCAGACGCAACGATACCAAATATGTCAATATTTTTTTATTTACGTTTTGCACAATAAAAACATTTTTAGAAAAAAAATCGTGTTTTTGGGTTGCCATTTTCTTAGAGCCATATTTTTTCATTTTTCTGGCTATAGTTTTGCGTGAGGGCTTGTTTTTTGTGGGACGAGGTGACGTTTTTATTTTATTTTGGGATACATACGACTTTTTGATTGATTGATTGATATGTTTTTTGTCAGGTGGAGTGACAAAAAAAAGCAGTTTGGCATATTTATTTATTTTTTTACACCGTTCACTTGATGGGGTAGATCATGTGATATTTTTGTAGAGCCAATTGTTACGGATTCAGCGATACCGAATATATCTATATATTTTTTTTACATTTTACACAATAAGAGCACTTTTTGAAAAAAAATCATGTTTTTTGTTACAATTTTCATAGAGCCATATTTTGTATTGTTTTTTATGGCTATGGTCTTGTGTGGGGGCTCATTTCTTGTAGAATGAGGTGACATTTTTATTGCTACTATTTTGGGGTACATATGACTTTTTGATTGATTAACATTATGCGTTTTGGGAGGTGAGCTCCCCAAAAAATTCTTCTATTTTGAAAAAAAATTTAATAACGGATATGGGGGAATTCTTTTTTTTATGTGAACTTTTTTTAATTATTTTTTTCAAAATCCTTTTTTTTAAAATTTCACTTTGTGTCCCCCATAAGGTCATACAAGACCTCTAGGGGACATTTAACTTCATTTTTTTTTTGTGCTGTGCAGACTCAGTGCAAGGCTGACCGTGGTCTATGGAAGACCCAACAGCTCCTACACTACCCTGGCCCAAGCGGTCACATGACCACCGGGTCGGGACAGGAAGTGGCATAGCGCTTCCTGATCTGTATACACAGCGCTCATTCAGCAATGTGTATACAGCGATCTAGAAGGCAGGGACACCCAGGAACGATTCTGCCTTCTCTCTGGGGTCTCCTGTTGTCAACGACAGTGGTTCCCCGCTCGGCATCTGCGCGATTAGCGTGCAGCTGCCATCTCTGAAAGGACGTTCCAGAACATCCATTCAGAGATAAACCCGACCACCCCGGACGTTAATACTCAATGGGCGGTCGGGAAGTGGTTAAGAAGGCTGCATTCACAATTTCGCAGGCATCAGAGCTGAAATCTCCCAACATGCTTTGTTGACAGTGACTTCACAGAGCTTGTTTGGTTAATTGGGAATGTTCTGATTCCACCAGACAGCAATCTGATAAGAAAAAATAACTGTCCCAGTGCATTACAGAAGCTCAGCTAAGCACTTAACCCCTTAAGGATGCAACCTATGCTGGATCTGAGAATGCAAGCAATATTTTTATATTTTTCATTAACGCATTTCAAAAGTCATAACTTTGTTTTCTATTTTTTTTGGTTTATGTTTCTGGATAAGCTGTAGTTTTTATTGGTTCCATTTTTATATATACAAGGTGATTCAAAAAGAATGGTGCATAAATATAGCCTTGATATTCATACCTGGGAGAACATAACACTAACATAACATACAGACGTGGACAAAATTGTTGGTACCCTTTGGTCAATGAAAGAAAAAGTCACAATGGTCACAGAAATAACTTTAATCTGACAAAAGTAATAATAAATTAAAATTCTATAAATGTTAACCAATGAAAGTCAGACATTGTTTTTCAACCATGCTTCAACAGAATTATGTAAAAAAATAAACTCATGAAACAGGCATGGACAAAAATGATGGTACCCCTAGAAAACACAGAACATAATGTGACCAAAGGGACATGTTAATTCAAGGTGTGTCCACTAATTAGCATCACAGGTGTCTACAACCTTGTAATCAGCCATTGGGCCTATATATATGGCTCCAGGTAATCACTGTGTTGTTTGGTGATATGGTGTGTACCACACTCGACATGGACCAGAGGAAGCAAAGGAAAGAGCTGTCTCAAGAGATCAGAAAGAAAATTATAGACAAGCATGTTAAAGGTAAAGGCTATAAGACCATCTCCAAGCAACTAGATGTTCCTGTGAGTACAGTTGCACATATTATTCATAAGTTTAAGATCCATGGGACTGTAGCCAACCTCCCTGGACGTGGCCGCAGGAGGAAAATTGATGACAAATCTAAGAGACGGATAATCCGAATGGTAACAAAAGAGCCTAGAAAGACTTCTAAAGAGATTCAAGGTGAACTTCATGCTCAAGGAACATCAGTGTCAGATCGCACCATCCGTCGTTGTTTGAGCCAAAGTGGACTACATGGGAGACGACCAAGGAGGACACCATTGTTGAAAACGAATCATAAAAAAGCAAGACTGGAATATGCCAAACTACATGTTGACAAGCCACAAAGCTTCTGGGAGAATGTCCTGTGGACAGATGAGACAAAAATCGAAGTTTTTGCCAAGGCACATCAGCTGTATGTTCACAGACGAAAAAATGAAGCATATCAAGAAAAGAACACTGTCCCTACTGTGAAACATGGAGGAGGCTCTGTTATGTTCTGGGGCTGCTTTGCTGCGTCTGGCACAGGGTGTCTTGAATCTGTGCAGGGTACAATGAAATCTCAAGACTATCAAGGAATTCTAGAGAGAAATGTACTAGCCAGTGTCAGAAAGCTTGGTCTCAGTCGCAGGTCATGGGTCTTGCAACAGGACAATGACCCAAAACACACCGCTAAAAACACCCAAGAATGGCTAAGAGGAAAAAATTGGACTATTCTAAAGTGGCCTTCTATGAGCCCTGACCTCAATCCTATTGAGCATCTTTGGAAGGAGCTGAAACATGCAGTCTGGAAAAGGCACCCTTCAAACCGGACACAACTGGAGCAGTTTGCTCATGAGGAGTGGGCCAAAATACCTGCTGAGAGGTGCAGATGTCTCATTGACAGTTACAGGAAGCGTTTGATTGCAGTGATTGCCTCAAAAGGTTGCGCAACAAAATATTAAGTTAGGGGTACCATCATTTTTGTCCATGCCTGTTTCATGAGTTTATTTTTTTACATAATTCTGTTGAAGCATGGTTGAAAAACAATGTCTGACTTTCATTGGTTAACATTTATAGAATTTTAATTTATTATTACTTTTGTCAGATTAAAGTTATTTCTGTGACCATTGTGACTTTTTCTTTCATTGACCAAAGGGTACCAACAATTTTGTCCACGTCTGTATATTAGCATGAAAAGACCAACTATCTATCCAGATGTTACCTATACACTACAAATGTTCAATGTGAGCTCCATTGGTGATAAGGCAGATGTCTAGGCGGTAACCCGTTTCTGCCCCAGCATATCCACGGATTTTTTGGTAAAGTGTCTTCTCTGGCCGTCCAGATCCTGTGGCTGAGGGGGCAGATACACTGAGTTCTTGATGTTTCCCGACAGTAAGATCTAGTGATTATGGAGGCCAGCGCAACATTCGTGAATGGCTTATTTTAGCATGGACGATCCAACTTTTTAGTAGAATTTCATTCAGGTATCAGCGAACATCTAAATGGAAATAAGGAGGAACACCATCCTGCTAATAGACTGCATTTGGTAGATCTTCCTCTATCTGTGGCATAAGCCATTTCCTTAATATTTTCAGGTGGGAGTGGGCAATGTCAGTATCCTCAGCAAAAAAAAAAGGGTCCGTACCCTTTGAGCCTACTCATTGCACAGAACATGTTTACTTTGGGCGAGTCCCTCATGTGCTTGATAAGCCTGAACCTTGAACACCAACCAGCCTGTGAATTTATCCACTTCCAATCGTCCATGCAAGTCAATGCAAAAGTCACAGCATTTATCATTCAGTTTGTAATCTGTACAGCTTTACAATGGAGGCGTTTTCAGAAGATACACCATATTGTGGATTGTGGCTCTTGTAGCTCTATACTAGTTAGCCTAGTCAACTTTCTATGGCTATGCTTGTACATGGCTCGAATTGTGTTAACTTCTCTTCCAAAGTCTTTGGGCCGCCCAGAGTTTTTTAATAACATATGACAGATTTAGATAATTTTCTACGCCAAAAACTGGCATAGAAAATGATAAATGAGATGGGCCTCCCTTCCTGCCCATGCCACGCCTACTTTTTTAGAACTGGCGTACATGGTGTGGCAGTGGAAGAAATCGCTGATTTTGCCCTAAATCACTTTTGCCACAAAAGCTGTGCCAAATGTATACCAAAAAGTACCATATTTTTGGTCATAAATGACCCCCTTAGTTTTTTAGTGCGGGTCATGCAGTGATACCAAATATTCAGGGTTACCAAATACGTATACTAAAAAATAAATAAAATAAAACTTACATTTGAATGAGAAAAAGGTCATTTATTTTTTTCACATTTTTAGATAGATCTCTAGTATAATACACTGCAGATCAGCTCTTGGTAAAGCAGTCTTGGAAAAGCAGCAAGCTATATCATTCAAAAAGAATAGTGCATAAATATAGCCTTGCTATTCATACCTGAGAGAACATAACACTAACATAACATATATTAGCATGAAAAGACCAACTATCTATCCAGATGTTACCTATACACTACAAATGTTCAATGTGAGCTCCATTGATGACAAGGCAGTATTGGTGACTTCTGTATTGCCTTATATTATGCTAGGTGGCCTACAATTGACAGAAAACCCTTTTAGATCTTGCCTATCGCAGGCTGTCAGCTCCACCACTTCCCCTTCTCTTCGTCCAGCCTGGCTGAGATCACAGCTAGCTCCAGCAACTGTTAGGGGGTTAATATTTAGCAATTCCATAATATACTTTTGTGCTCCCGCCACATGCTATGTTAGAAAAGCCTATGTACATTGATAGACTGCAGGAAAGCAGCAAGGAATTTGAGATTCCTGTTGCTCCAGTGCTCAGACTGATTATTCTTATAATGTAAAAAATTATAAAAAACTGGTAATAAGATTCACCTTAGATTGACCTATACAGTGTACCTGTAGTCTTTGACGGAATCAAAACTGGTCGATTAAATCTTGTCTAGTGCATAATAAGGGTCTCGTTCAGTCATTCTGTAACCTTGATGGGTTGCTGAGCAATAATCTTGAAGAAACCAAAACACTTGGATTATTTAGTTTAAAAGCCAAAGGATATAAACATTTCCTTTTGAAGATCAAAGCAGTTAAGCCACTTTATGTTAGTTAAAACATGACACATAGACCAAAGCTTGGAACTGAACACAAACATCTTATACTGAGAGGAGATCAATAATATGTCTATAAACCCTTCCTGGCTGCATCTGTTGTATTTAAAATTAATATTTTTGGCTATTTTAATGGAGAAAAACAACATGTAATAGTTTACATATTTACACAGACAGAGACCTATCTTGAAGCCCCTGGGCCCCAATGCAAAATGTGTCCCTCAACTACCTATCTACTGGTCTTTTCAATTACAGCAGAGGGATCTTCTGGCTACTGCAGGCACCAGAGTCTGGGTGTGACTGCTACCTCTGCACCCTCTATGGTGAGACTTCTGACTTGGGCATAGGCCTCATTCACACATGTCTATGACAAGGGGTTGACTGGCAATAGACCCTATCAGAAAGATTCTTGGTGGCCAATTCCGAGGGAGCCCCCTGAACCCTCATTACCACCGGCCAGTTACATAACACGCAACTTGCCAGAGCGTCAGCTACTTATGTAAACAGCTAATGGCCGGAGGTGCCCTTTTGAATTCAACTGTATTACCATCCAATAACTTGTTCACTCTCATAGGCAAAAGGCCACAAGGCCTGATACCCAGTGGTATGCCTAAGGTGTTTGGCACCTGGGGCTTGTCCTTTCTCTGTCCCCCCCCCCCCTTAAGTTAAAACATTCTACCCCCTCACAATAGGTATGCCTTCATTTTCCCCCTCACAGTAGTTATGTTCACATTGTGCCTCCTCACAGTAGTTATGCCCTCATTACACCCCATCACAGTAGTTATGCCCACATTGTGCCACACTCACAGTAGTTATGCCCACATTGTGCCCCCTCACAGTAGATATGCCCTCATTGTGCCTCCCTCACAGTAGATATGTCCTCTCTGTGCCCCCATAACAATTGTTATGTTTTTTCGCAGGATTATGCCCTCTCTGTGCCACCTTCACAGTAGTAATGGTCACATTGTGCCCCCTCAGTCTTAATTTAAAAAAAAGAAAACAGTAAATACTCACCGTGTCCCATTCCTGATGATCAGATCACGCTGCAGCACTGTGTGAGCGGTGAGTGGTGAAGCCTAGCAGATGGCCTGGTGGAGGGAAGAAGTACGGGGATCTGATCGGTCCATAAGTGAAAGGACTGCCAGCTCCCCGGCACTCTAGCAATGAGTGCTTTCATCTGTACTTAGGATGAATGGCACCCTGTGCGGAATTTTATATTGCCCCCCCCCCCCACCAACTTTACCATTATAAGAAAAAGAAAACTATATGTAGACTACACTTATCTTATACACACATACTATATATTCTATACTTATCCTACACACACTATACAGGCTACAATTACTCTATACACACATAGTATATTGACTGCACATAGACTATGCAAACACTATATAGACTAAACTTACCTTATACACACATACTATACAGACTGCACTTGCCCTAAACACACACCACACACTATATAGAAGACACCCGATATACACACACCACACTGTGTAGAAGACACACTATTCACACACATAACACCCTATACACATGACACCCTATTCACACACACCAAACTTTATACACGACACGCTTTTCACACACACCACATAGATGATGACACCCTATTCAAACACCATATGACACTTACCCTATTCACCTCACTGTGCAGTGCTTGGCTGAATAACTTTTATCATGTGACTGTGACATCATGAAAGGTCCTGCAGCTTCTGCTTGCTGTAGATGGTGAGCTGTTCCCCTAGAATGTGCGTATTGTAGCCCTGCCCACTCTCCAGTCCTTTCCTCTCTACTAGATGGCTGGGGGAAGGTGAGCAGAGGAGTGGGCTGGTGCTGGATATGGTTCAACAGAAAGGTTAACTACAGCACCCACTCATAAGTTCAAAGGGGGGGAAATTGGTGCACGCCCCAATGGGAGCAATGACCAATATAGCCACTTTAAAGACCACAATGAAGAAAGGCAGCACCCAATAAAGTAGTGATGAAAAAGTGTTCCTTTAATCCATATTGTGGTAGTCCAATTACATGTGATGTTTTGGCCTTTCTCGAGCATACATACAGCAGTGGTGCATCAGCTTATATACCCATGTGCTATGATGTCACAAGAGTGAACCAGGAAGTGCATCACCTGAGTGAAATTCCACAAAAAATCACTTGTGTGAAGACCAGAAGTAACTAGACCATATCAGATTCAATTAGATGTGTGATATAACTTGTTATTATATATGCAGCAATAATTGAATATTGTGTAATCTAATGCCTGTATCCTATGTGCGCATGGTTGCTGAACCCATGGCACGTAGTCCCTCCTGTCTATGTCCTGTTTATGCGTCTGTACACATGTTGGAGTAGAAGGCGTTGAAAGAGTGCTGTCATGTCGGCCTGGTTACTGTGTATCTGTGCGCCTGTTGGTACTGTAAGTGTCATGCTGCAGGACTCACTGCGCTTGTACAGGATCAACCATGTGCTCCTGTGATGTCAGGTAGTCATGGAGATCCTACGTCAGCGCAGGCGCAGAAGTCGGAAAGACTTCTATCTAGAGATCACCAACTGTCTCTCAAACGCAGATGTTAGCACTCTTCTGATACACTAATTACATATCGTGCCTGCTATGGCATCATATAACTATGATAACGGTTCAACAACACAGAGACAGTTTGCAGGACTACGTGCCTTGGGTTCAGCAACCATGCACAATAGGATACAGGTATTAGATTACACGATATTCAATTATTGCTGCATATATGAGAAAAAAGTTGCCATCACACATCTACTTGATTCTGATATGGTCGAATTACTTGTGGTCTCCACACAAGGGATTTTTTTGTAGAATTTCTTTCAGGTGCATTGTGATGCACTTCCTGGTTCACTCTTGTGACATCATAGCACATGGGTATATGCTAGTGTTGGGCGAGCTGCTACACAGCCAATAAACGTGCAGGTAAGTACTGCCATTCACTGTAATGCCGTAGCCATGTTGGCTGCTGGCATTACAGTGATTGGCTGGCCGGACCGCGTCATCAGGTGCTATATAGCACCCGATGACACGTGTTCGTCTCAGTATTAGTCAGGGAGAGATGGAGAGCAGAAGGGAGAGATAGTGTAGGGACTGAAATAGCAATATTTTAGTTTTTATACTTGTTATAGACCCAAAAGTCCTTTGAAGGAATATTGTGTGCGGCAGCAATATATAATTTTAGCGCAACCCGCGCTAAATTGCTAAAACTTGTTAGAGACACAAAAGTCCTTTTAAGGACTATTGTGTGTGGCAGTAATATATATTTTTAGTGCAACCTGCACTAAATTGCTAAAACTTGTTAGAGACCCAAAAGTCCTTTTAAGGACTATAGTTATATCTGGCAGCAATATATATTTTTGTGCAGCCTGCGCTAAATAGCTTGCAATTGTTTGGCCGCTGCAGACAGCGACCTTATCTGTGCTACATCTCCTGTCTAACGTGTGAGCAGCCTATCTGTGACATGCAGTGTGCTTTTTCCTTAGACGGTGTCCGCTGCGGACAGTTACATTACTTGCGCTACATCTCCTGTATAACGTTTGCGTATCCAAAATATCAGTGACATTCAGTCAAATTTTTTTTGCTGCTGGTGGCAGCAACATTACCTGCGCTACATCTCCAGTATAACATTAGCGCATCCGAAATATCAGTGACATTCAGTGTAATTTTTCCGCCCGCTGGAGACAGCGACATTATCTGTGCTACATCTCCTGTCTAACGTGTGAGCAGCCTAAAAATATCTGTGACATCCAGTGTACTTTTTCTGTAGATTGTGCCCGCTGCGGGGAGGTACATCACCTGCGCTACATCTCCTGTATAACATTTGCGTATCCAAAATATCAGTGACATTCAGTCAAATTTTTTTTGCTGCTGGTGGCAGCAACATTACCTGCGCTACATCTCCAGTATAACATTAGCGCATCCGAAATATCAGTGACATTCAGTGTAATTTTTCCGCCTGCTGGAGACAGCGACATTATCTGCGCTACATCTCCTGTGCAACGTGTGCGCAGCCTAAAAATATCTGTGACATCCAGTGTACTTTTTCTGTAGATTGTGCCCGCTGCAGTCAGTTACATCACCTGCGCTACATCTCCTGTATAACATTTGCGTATCCGAAATATCAGTAACATTCAGTCAAATCTTTTTGCTGCTGGTGGCAGCGACATTACCTGCACTACATCTCCCATTTGCACAACCTAAATACCAGTGACATTAATTTAGTGTAATTTTTTATTAGGCGATGATGACAGTGACATTACTTGCGCTATATCTCCTGTATAACATTTGCGTATCCGAAATATCAGTGACATTCATTCAGTGTGATTTTTTTATTAGGCGGTGGTTACAGCGACATTACTTGCGCTAAACCTCACGTTTAACGTGTGCGAATCCTAAAAATATCTGTGACATTCTGTGTACTTTATTTGCACATACACTTACAAAACCTGCACTACTGTACGTGTGACATACTTGCAAGCATATATACCATTTAATATGCGCAAGGCGAGCAGTAAGGGGCCGTGCTGCTGAGGCCGCGGCCCTGGGCGCGGTGAAACTCTGCCTGCTGCCAGAGCACAAGAAACACACTCATCCATGATACCTAGCTTCATGTCCAAGTTTTCAGGGCGGCGCAGGACACCACTCTCGAAGTCAGACCAGTGCGACAAGGTTGTCAGTTGGATTGCAGCAGATAATGCTTCCAGTCGGTTAAGCACCACTCTGTCTTCCACAAAATCCAGTCTCAGTAGCCAAGAGTTGTCACGGACGGTGTACAGGAAACAAGCCAAAGCAACATGCATATATGACTCACTGGATCCAAAGCTAAGGAACCAAAAGGGAGACCCCTGCACAAGACCTAGCACTTTCCCTGGCTGCTCAGCCTATGCAAAGATCCCAAAGGTGGATGGTTGCATATCCACGTACCTCGACTATATAACCCCTGAACACCCTACAATAGTGAGGGGACACGACCACCGGCTCCCTACACCAGACACGGAGGGAGTCAGGGTCACCTGGGATCCAGAAAACAGATAATAACAGATAAATGTACAGCACTTAACTTTGTAGCAGACTAGGAAACAGGATCAGCATGCACACACACTCCAGGAAGTAGTATAAGCCGCCCAGTAAAGCATTATGTCGAGGAATTTAAAGGGAAGCAATCAGTCCAACTACATGACAGCTGAGAGAGGCTAACGAGATGAGGAACTGAATACCACAACAAAGAAAACTCAAGGAGGAGGTTCTGAAAGGCCTCTGTCAGAGCTTCTCAGCTGTCTGGTTGTGACAGTACCCCTCCCTCTACGAGTGGACTCCGGACACTCAGAACCCACCTTCTCAGGATGGGACCTATGGAAAGCCCTGATGAGACGAGAAGCCTTAATGTCCGTCACTGGGTCCCACATCCTCTCCTCAGGACCATAACCCTCCCAATGAACAAGGTACTGAAGAGAACCGCAGACAAGACGAGAATCCACAATCCTAGAGACCTGAAATTCAAGATTCCCATCAACCATAATCGGAGGAGGAGGCAACGACGAGGGTACAATGGGTTGAACATAAGGTTTCAATAAGGACTTATGAAAAACATTATGGATCTTCCAAGTCTGAGGAAGATCAAGACGGTAGGCAACAGGATTGATGACAGACAGGATTTTGTAAGGCCCAATAAACCTAGGACCCAACTTCCAGGAGGGAACCTTCAATTTGATATTCTTGGTAGACAACCACACCAGATCACCAACATTCAGGTCCGGACCAAGCACACGTCTCTTATCTGCCAGACGCTTATATCTCTCACTCATGCTCTTTAGATTATCCTGAATCTTTTGCCAAATAGATGACAAAGACGAGGAGAATCTGTCCTCATCAGGTAAACCAGAAGACCCCTCTCCCGAGAAAGTCCCAAACTGCGGATGAAACCCATATGCACCAAAAAATGGTGACTTATCAGAGGACTCCTGACGACGGTTATTTAAAGCAAACTCAGCAAGGGACAAAAAAGAACTCAGCAAGGGACAAAAAAGAACACAATCCTCTTGATTCTCCGCCACAAAACAGCGCAGATATGTCTCCAGATTCTGATTGACGCGCTCTGTCTGGCCATTCGACTGCGGGTGGAAAGCAGAAGAGAATGACAACCGAACCCCCAAGCGAGAACAGAAAGCCTTCCAGAATCTGGAAACAAACTGCGTGCCCTTATCAGAGACTATGTCTGAAGGAATACTGTGCAATTTGACAATGTGATCAATAAATGCCTGCGCCAGCGTCTTAGCATTGGGCAAACCAGGAAAAGGGATGAAATGCACCATTTTGCTAAAACGGTCCACCACCACCAGAATCACAGTCTTCCCCGAGGAACGAGGCAGGTCCGTTATGAAGTCCATGGACAGATGTGTCCAAGGACGGGAAGGAATGGGTAAGGGAAGGAGAGGACCTGATGGCTGTGAATGAGGGACTTTGGCACGAGCGCAAGTCTTGCAGGCTGCCACAAAACCCTCAACCGACTTATGAAGCGCAGGCCACCAGAATCTCTGAGCGATGAGATCCAGTGTGGCTCTTGCCCCCGGGTGCCCAGCAAGGACCGTATCGTGGTGTTCCTTAAAAATCTTGTGTCTTAAAGCGAGAGGCACAAACAACCTCCCAGGAGGACAAAGATCAGGAGCCTCTGACTGGGCTGCCTGCACCTCTGCCTCCAATTCAGAAAAAAGAGCAGAGACCACCACACCTTCAGCCAAAATGGGACCCGGGTCTTCAAAATTCCCGCCTCCCGGAAAACAATGTGACAGGGCATCTGCCTTCACATTCTTAACTCCAGGGCGGAACGTGACAACAAAATTAAATCTTGAAAAGAACAAAGACCATCTGGCCTGTCTCGGGTTCAGACGCTTGGCTGACTCCAAGTAGGCCAGATTTTTATGGTAAGTAAACACGGTAATAGGGTGTCTGGCTCCCTCCAGCCAATGGCGCCATTCCTCAAAAGCCAACTTGATGGCCAACAATTCCCTATCTCCCACATCGTAATTTCTCTCTGCGGAGGAGAGTTTTTTCGAGAAAAAGGCACACGGTCGCCATTTGGCAGGAGAGGAACCCTGAGACAAGACAGCACCCACACCCACCTCAGAAGCATCAACCTCAACTATGAAGGGTAAAGAAATATCAGGTTGCACCAAGATGGGAGCGGAAGCAAAACTCTCCTTGATATTAGAAAAAGCCTTACGCGCCTCTACCGACCAAGAAGAAAAATCTACCCCCTTTCTGGTCATATCAGTGAGTGGTTTAACAATAGAGGAATAATTGAAAATAAACTTCCTGTAATAATTGGCAAAGCCCAAAAAACGCATCAGCGCCTTCTGATTCTCAGGAAGCTCCCACTCAAGCACAGCGCGGACCTTCTCGGGGTCCATGCGAAAACCAGAAGCGGAGAGAAGAAACCCCAGAAATTGAATTTCTGGAACCGCAAACACACATTTTTCCAGTTTTGCGTATAATTTATTCTCCCGCAGGATGAGCAAGACCTGACGTAAATGTTCCTTATGAGTTTTGAAATCAGGAGAAAAAATCAAAATGTCATCCAAATACACTAATACAAATTTTCCCATCAAATGATAAAAAATGCTGTTCACGAAATGCTGAAAAACGGCTGGGGCATTCATCAAACCAAAAGGCATAACCAAATTTTCAAAATGGCCCTCAGGGGTATTGAAGGCCGTCTTCCATTCGTCTCCTTCTCTGACCCTGACCAGGTTGTATGCCCCTCTTAGATCTAATTTGGAAAAGACTTTAGCCCCAACAACCTGGTTAAACAGGTCCGGGATTAGAGGAAGCGGATAAGGGTCACGAATAGTGATACTGTTCAGCTCCCTGAAATCCAGACAAGGTCTTAAAGAACCATCTTTTTTCTTAACAAAGAAAAAACCAGCGGCAACAGGTGACTTCGAGGGTCGTATGTGTCCTTTTCTCAACTCTCAGAGATATAAGCATGCATAGCGATCCTTTCAGGTTGGGAAAGATTGTATAAATGAGATTTAGGCAGCTTGGCGCCTGGGATGAGATTAATAGGGCAATCGTACTCCCTGTGCGGGGGCAAATCCTGACCTCCACTCTCAGAGAAGACATCTGAAAATTCAGAGAGAAAAGATGGTACAGTCTTAGTAGCAACCTCAGAAACAGATGTCGTGAGGCAATTCTCTCTGCAAAAGTCACTCCAACCATTTATTTGCCTCGCTTGCCAATCAATGGTGGGATTATGTTTAGTGAGCCAGGGTAGCCCCAACACTAGAGGAGTAGGCAAACCGCTAAGGACAAAACATGACACATCCTCAACATGAGCATCACTCACAATTAAACGGATATTGTGAACTATGCCCTTTAATGATTTCTGAGAAAGTGGAGCGGAATCAATAGCAAAAACAGGAATATCCTTTCCCAAAGTGCACACCTGGAAACCATGAGTTATTGCAAATTGACTATCAATGAGATTGACCGCTGCTCCACTATCCACAAAAATCTCACAAAAAATGCTCTTGCTCTCTAGCGCCACCCTAGCAGGCAGGACAAAACGGGAACTACAAGCAAACGGAAAACCTTCAATTTCCGCCTCAACCCTGCCAATAGTAACAGTCGGAACATTTTTGAAAGATTTTTTCCTCTTTGTTTCTTTATTACTCCCAGAGAACTGCCTGAATCTCCTAGAGGGACAAACATTTGCCAAATGATTTATACCTCCACAACAAAAACAAACCCTCCCATGCGGGCTGAATCTTCTATTGTCAGAAGCAATCAACCCCAGCTGCATGGGCTCCTGCTCAGAAGGGGCTGACAGCGACTGAGACCCCTGCGCACAGAATAGGACCGCTGCACTGTCCTGGGACTGAGTATGACAGGAAGGAGAGATCTCTCCTCTCTCTCTAAGACGCCTGTCAATACGAACGGCCTGAGACATAGCAGAGTCCAAGGAAATAGGCCTTTCATGAAAGGCAAATGCATCTTTCAATCCCTCTGAAAGACCATGGCAAAATTGACTTCGGAGTGCAGCATCATTCCAACCAGTATCAGCTGCCCATCTCCGAAATTCTGAGCAGTATATCTTTGCGGATTGTTTACCCTGGCATAATAGACGTAGTCTAGACTCAGCCAGAGCAATACGATCCGGATCATCATATATCTGACCCAGGGCTAAAAAGAATTCATCCACTGAACGGAGGGGCCGTGCCCCCTCCGGCAGCGAAAAGGCCCAGGACTGAGCGTTACCCCTGAGCAGCGATATAATGATCCCCACCCTCCGTTCCTCATCACCAGAGGAATGAGGAAGAAGGCGAAAATGGAGTTTGCAAGCCTCTCTAAAACGCACAAAATTCTCACTACCCCCGGAAAATGTATCCGGGAGCGAGATCTTAGGCTCAGAACAAACTCCATGAACGCCAGCTGAACCGGTCACTTGAAGCTGAGAAAAAGTCCTGCGGAGATCAGCTACCTCCAATGAAAGACCCTGAAGGCGTTCAGCCAAAAGTGAAACCGGATCCATGCTTGAGACGGTTTTGGCGGCTTATAATGTCACGGACGGTGTACAGGAAACAAGACAAAGCAACATGCATATATGACTCACTGGATCCAAAGCTAAGGAACCAAAAGGGAGACCCCTGCACAAGACTTAGCACTTTCCCTGGCTGCTCAGCCTATGCAAAGATCCCAAAGGTGGATGGTTGCATATCCACGTACCTCGACTATATAACCCCTGAACACCTTACAATAGTGAGGGGACACGACCACCGGCTCCCTACACCAGACACGGAGGGAGTCAGGGTCACCTGGGATCCAGCAAACAGAAAATAACAGATACATGTACAGCACTTAACTTTGTAGCAGACTGGGAAACAGGATCAGCATGCACACACACTCCAGGAAGAAGTATAAGCCGCCCAGTAAAGCATTATGGGGAGGAATTTAAAGGGAAGCAATCAGTCCAACTACATGACAGCTGAGAGAGGCTAACGAGATGAGGAACTGAATAGAGCTTTTCAGCTGTCTGGTTGTGACAAGAGTCTGGTCAACAGAATCCTCAACCTGATCCTCCCTCCACCCACCATGGAGAGTCTTGGCAAAAAAGTGATCCCACACTCGGATATTCCGAGGAGCTGTTTTCATTGCCATTCCTTAATTTGGGCCTCTCGCCAAGCCCGCTTGAAGAGGGACATAAGGAGATCTTGTGCCCTGATTCCCAAACTCTGGAGGATCCACAGTTCGAAGATGACAGTGGGGAATGGCAATTAGTGTTTCACGAGGTGGATGATGATGATGAGACACAGTTGCCAATAAGTCAACCGCAATTAGTGTCTCAAGAGGTTCATGATGAGGATGAGACACAGTTGTCAATAACTGAGGTTGTTGTTAGGTCAACAAGTCAGGAGGATGACCAGAGTGAAGAAGTGGAAGAGGAGGTGCTGGACGAAGAAGTCACTGACCCAACCTGGGAAGGTGGCAAGCCAAGCGAGGACAGCAGTACAGAGGGGGCAGGATCCGTAGCACCGCAACAGGCTGGAAGAGGCAGTGGGGTGGCAAAAGGGAGAAGGCGGGCCACACCAAACAGGCCCGCAACTGTTCCCCAGAGCACCCCCTTACGGCAATCTCCTTTGCCAAGGGGTAGGTGTTCCGCAGTCTGGCGCTTTTTTGAGGAAAGTGCGGACGATAAAAGAATTGTCATTTGCAACCTGTGCCATACCAAAATGAGCAGGGGCGTGAACACTAGCAACCTCACCACCACCAGCATGATCCGCCACATGGCATCAAAGCACAAATAGGTGGTCCGAATGCCTGGGACCACAACCGGTGTCTGCGGGTCACACCACTGCTTCCTCTTCCCCTATGTTACTTGATGGCCAATCCCCTGTCCATGACGCAGGCCCATATGCCTCCCGCCATGCACCTGGACCTTCACAAGCACTATCAGCTAGCACATCCACTTCTGTGTCCCAGCGCAGCATACAGATATACCCCAGGCCTTTGAAAGAAAGCGCAAATACCCAGCCACGCACCCACAGACCATAGCACTAAATGCGCACCTTTCCAAATTGCTGGCCCTGGAAATGTTGCCATTTAGGCTTGTGGATACTGAGGCTTTCTGCAGCCTGATGGCGGCGGCTGTCCCGCGGTACTCTGTCCCGAGCCACCAATTTTTTTCACGGTGTGCAGTCCCAGCCTCTGGTAGCGACTGCTACCTCTGCACCCCCTATAGCAGGGGTGAACAACGTTTCCTGGTCGGGGGCCACATTGCCAGACTGAACCAATGACGAGGGCCGAAATTAAAATTTAAAGGGGTATTAACAACTGAAAAACTGTATTTATGGCCAATTGAACATACAGTATTTACCATTAATGTCTGGTTACAGTTCTGGGACTCCTATCTAATGGGAAAAATACATGTGAGCAGCCACAAGACATAGACATACATGTCTGTTATTAGATGGTTGGGGGCCGCACAGAATGGTATCAAGGGCCGCAAGTGGACCCGGGCCGCAGGTTGTGCACCCCTGCCCTATAGCTACGCCCCTGCTTACACCAGTATGTGTCCCGTAACACCACCCGTGCCCTGACCAACGCAGTTATTGGGAAGGTCCACTTAACAACTGACACATGAACAAGTGCTTTTTGCCAGGGATGCTACAGGTCCTTCTAAAAAAATTAGCATATTGTGATAAAGTTCATTATTTTCTGTAATGTACTGATAAACATTAGACTTTCATATATTTTAGATTCATTACACACAACTGAAGTAGTTCAAGCCTTTTAATGTTTTAATATTGATGATTTTGGCATACAGCTCATGAAAACCCAAAATTCCTATCTCAAAAAATTAGCATATCATGAAAAGGTTCTCTAAACGAGATATTAACCTAATCATCTGAATCAACTAATTAACTCTAAACACCTGCAAAAGATTCCTGAGGCTTTTAAAAACTCCCAGCCTGGTTCATTACTCAAAACCGCAATCATGGGTAAAACTGCCGACCTGACTGCTGTCCAGAAGGCCATCATTGACACCCTCAAGCAAGAGGGTGAGACACAGAAAGAAATTTCTGAACGAATAGGCTGTTCCCAGAGTGCTGTATCAAGGCACCTCAGTGGGAAGTCTGTGGGAAAGAAAAAGTGTGGCAGAAAACGCTGCACAACGAGAAGAGGTGACCGGACCCTGAGGAAGATTGTGGAGAAGGACCGATTCCAGACCTTGGGGGACCTGCGGAAGCAGTGGACTGAGTCTGGAGTAGAAACATCCAGAGCCACTGTGTACAGTCGTGTGCAGGAAATGGGCTACAGGTGCCGCATTCCCCCGGTCAAGCCACTTTTGAACCAGAAACAGCGGCAGAAGCGCCTGACCTGGGCTACAGAGAAGCAGCACTGGACTGTTGCTCAGTGGTCCAAAGTACTTTTTTCGGATGAAAGCAAATTTTGCATGTCATTCGGAAATCAAGGTGCCAGAGTCTGGAGGAAGACTGGGGAGAGGGAAATGCCAAAATGCCTGAAGTCCAGTGTCAAGTACCCACAGTCAGTGATGGTCTGGGGTGCCATGTCAGCTGCTGGTGTTGGTCCACTGTGTTTTATCAAGGGCAGGGTCAATGCAGCTAGCTATCAGGAGATTTTGGAGCACTTCATGCTTCCATCTGCTGAAAAGCTTTATGGAGATGAAGATTTCATTTTTCAGCACGACCTGGCACCTGCTCACAGTGCCAAAACCACTGGTAAATGGTTTACTGACCATGGTATTACTGTGCTCAATTGGCCCGCCAACTCTCCTGACCTGAACCCCATAGAGAATCTGTGGGATATTGGGAAGAGAAAGTTGAGAGACGCAAGACCCAACACTCTGGATGAGCTTAAGGCCGCTATCGAAGCATCCTGGGCCTCCATAACACCTCAGCAGTGCCACAGGCTGATTGCCTCCATGCCACGCCGCATTGAAGCAGTCATTTCTGCAAAAGGATTCCCGACCAAGTATTGAGTGCATAACTGAACATAATTATTTGAAGGTTGACTTTTTTTGTATTAAAAACACTTTTCTTTTCTTGGTCGGATGAAATATGCTAATTTTTTTAGATAGGAATTTTGGGTTTTCATGAGCTGTATGCCAAAATCATCAATATTAAAACAATAAAAGGCTTGAACTACTTCAGCTGTGTGTAATGAATCTAAAATATATGAAAGTCTAATGTTTATCAGTACATTACAGAAAATAATGAACTTTATCACAATATGCTAATTTTTTTTAGAAGGACCTGTACATTTCCCTGACGGCACACTGGGTGAATGTTGTGGAGGCCGGGAGTTAGTCACACCCTGGAATGGCACTTGTGCTACTGATGCCAAGGATTGCGGGCCCTACTTCTATCAGGGTTTCCGCCACCACCTACGTTAGTAGCTGCAACCCTCCCCCTTCTCCTTCTCCACCTCCTCCTCCTCCACTTCCATCTCTGAATTATCATCTTGACATCAGTCAGTAGCTAGAAGCAGTGTGACTGCACTGCAGTGGGGAAGCAGCAACAGGCCGTGCTTAAACTGATCTGCTTAGGTGACAAACAGCACACCGCCGCAGAGCTGTGGCAGGGGATAAGGGACCAGACTGAGCTGTGGTTCTCGCCACTCAACCTAGAACCAGGCATGGTTGTGTCTGATAATGGCCGTAACTTGGTGGCGGCTTTGGAGCTCGGAAAGCTCACACACATACCATGCCTAACCCACGTGTTCAACCTTGTGGTTCAGTGGTTTCTCAAAACCTACCCCAATTTACCTGAGCTACTGTTGAAGGTGCGCCGCGTGTGTGCCCATTTTCAAAAGTCATCTACAGCTTCCGCCAGTCTGGCAACGCTGCAGCAGCGCTTGCAATTTCCAGATCACCCAACTGTTGTGCGACGTGAGCACGCGCTGGAACTGCACGTTCCACATGTTGGCCAGGCTTAGTGAGCAGCAGAGGGCAGTTGTCAAACAAGAGGGTGGGGAAGGGTGCACGACTAAATCCACCCACACCTCTGTCCCTGTCTATTTGCACTTAGGTAACCGAGTGCAACTGGGCGGCGATCCCTGACCTGAGTAAGTGCGAGGGGAACAGACAAGACAAACAAACACAAAGAGGTCAAACTAGCAATGACTATATCAGGAGATAACTGCGGTACCAGGAAGGTTGCGGAAGCCAAACCATACAAGCAAAGGGTCAATACCAGGAGATACAAACATGACCAGGGAGCAGGCAAAGACGAGTCAAGATATGAACCAGGGGTCAATACCAGGAGATGCAAACATGACCAGGGAGTACGCGAAGAAGGAAAAGAGAAACAGGCCGGGAATCAAATACCAATACCAGGAATCTCTCAGGATAGATACACCAAGTAATGGACCTTAATCACAGGCAACCAGTGGCCAGCAGGCTGCCTGTTTAAATATTCGAGGAGACGAGTCATGTGACGTGGCCAGAGTTTCTTGTTTTCATCTTTGCCTACTCCTTGGCCGTGGTTGCATCCCCTGGTATTGACCACACTGATGAGGTGTGCGCGGCCGGGTCATCCCCGCTCCTTTTTGCTCTGGAGACGAGGATGCAGCGCGTGTACTCGCTCCACTCTCCCCGCAGGATGTCGGCTGCACAGAGGGGAAGCGGCGCAACCCCGGTATCCTGTAACAGCAGTAGTGGAATACCAGCTGCAACATGGTCGTCGCCTTTCCGGTCAGCTTCCGCTCTTCACAAGCGATGAGTGGGCATTGATGTCTGACCTCTGTGAGATGTTATGCAACTTTGAGGAATCAACACAGATGGTGAGCGGCGATAACACTATTATCAGCATAACCATCACACTTCTGTGTCTACTCAAACGCTCGCTGCTCACAATTAAGGCGGACGCTTTGCATGTGTAAGAGGTGGAAATGGGGGAAGAAAGTACACAGGGTGATAGCCAAACCACCCTCATTTTGTCTTCTCGGCGCAAATTGAATGATGATGATGAGGAGGAGGAGCAGGAGAAGGTTGCCTCCCTTACAGAGGGTAGTACTCATGGAAGTTTTATTCTATCTGTTCAGCGTGGATGGGTAGAAGAAGAGGAAGAGGATGAGGAGATTGAGAGTCATCCTCCTGATGAGGACAGCAAAGTCTTATCTGTTGGGACTCTGGCACGCATAGCTGACTTTATGTTAGGCTGCCTTTCCCGTGACCCTCACGTTGTACGCATTTTGGCCAATACGATTACTGCTTGTTTACCCTTGTCGACCCCTGCTAAAAAGAGAACTTCTCATCTCTCATTCCTGTGGTGGAGAGGACGAGCAAAATGGTGCAATACCAGAATGTCCTTGTGGAAAAATTGCTCCAGAAATTTCTAGCTGACAACGCTGGCTGCAGAGTACATACTTATTTGGCCGAGGGGGGGAGATGAGAGGAACACACAGCAGTTCCAACAGATGCAGGGCAACATTATCCAAGGCCTGGGACAGTTTTATGACACCCCGCTAGCACCCTCAACCTAATGAGCGGCCTAGTGTCACAAGGAGGGAAAAAAATTCGAAGATGGTGAAGGAGTACATAGCAGACCGTGTCAGCATCCTCAGTGATCCCTGTGTGCCTTACAACTATTGGGTGTCCAAGCTGGACTTGTGGCACGAATTGGCGCTATAGGCCTTGGAGGTCGTGGCCTGCCCCGCTGCCAGCGTTTAGTGCTGTTGGGGTCATAATAACTGATAAGCGCATCCGCCTGTCAAATGAAAATGCTGCCCGGTTGACTCTTATAAAAATGAACAAGGCCTAGATTGCTCCTGACTTCTCTAGTCCACCAGAGAAAAGTGGCTGAACATAAAGGCACTCTAAATGCGGCTTTTATGGTGTGTTGAATACACTGTATTCCCATGCACCCCTTCCACCACTAAAAAGGGTACATGGTTCAATCTCCAATCAACATTCTTTTAGGCTGCCCTCGCTCCTAATGTTTTAGAGGGTCAGCTCAGCAGCAGGCCCTAACCCATAATGTTTTAGCGGGTCACCAGCAGGCCCTCAATCATAATGTTTTTGAGAATCACCAGCAGGCCCTCACCTATAAGGTTTTAGAGGGTCAACTCAGCAGCAGACCCTCACCATTAAATTGTTAGATGGTCAGCTCGGCAGCAGGCCCTCGCCCACAATTTTTTTTAGATGGTCAGCTCGGCAGCAGGCCCTCGCCCACAAAATTTTTTAGATGTCAGCTCGGCAGCAGGCCCTCGCCTATAATGTTTTAGATGGTCAGCTCGGCAGCAGGCCCTCGCCCACAACATTTTTTAGATGGTCAGCTCGGCAGCAGGTCCTTGCCCACAATTTTTTTTTAGATGGTTAGCTCGGCAGCAGGCCCTCAACCCTAATGTTTTAGATGGTGAGCTCAGCAGCAGATCCTCACCCCTAATGTTTTAGATGGTCATATCAGCAGCAGGCTCTCGCCCCTAATGTTTTAGAGGGTCCCCAACAGGCCCTTGCTCCTAATGTTTTTGAGGGTCACCAGCAGGACATCAATCATAATTTTTCAAGGGTTTGTATGATTCCCTCCTTAATGTGTAATAAAGGGTGTATTCGAGTGCAGGTTCCTTGTAATTTTTGGCAGCCCTTTCCCTTTACCTACAGTATGAGGGAGTTTATGAACAGTGCAGACAGTTGCAAAATGGTGACATCAACATGACCATCTGCGTTGGGACACCGAGCTGGAAGAGACCCCTGACCTGTACCACAGACCACGGTATGGAACAGGGATCATTTGAGAATTCCTTTTTTCTTTACTTGGGTTTCTTCTTTTTTTCTTTACTTTTGGATCATACTGCAGATGGCATTACTGGGGGCACTAACTATGCATTTGTATTATTACGGGGACGACGACAATGGGGACATTTTTAATACTGGGGTTACTACGGAAGCATTACTTGGGGTATTTTTTAATACTGTGGCATTATAGAGAGCATTACTAGTTGCATTATTATTACTATGGGCATAGTTGGGGGCAGTATCATTGTTGGTGGCACTATAGAGTGCATTATTAATACTGGGGACATTTATAAGGGTATTACTGGGATCACTATGGGAGCATTTTTAATATGGGCTTCCTATAGTACTGGGCTTCCTATCTTATTAGTGCACTATAGGGGTATTATTACTTCTGGGGACATTATTAGGAGCTTTGTTACTACTGGGGGCACAATAGAGGTTTCATGACTATTCGGGGTGGGAATACAGTGGGCTTTATTTCTGCTGGAGCTATTCTATGGGAGTGCTACTGGGCCATTATAGGATGCAGGATGCTGAAGCTAGGACTGGCTCGGTGCTGTGGCCCGCATCTCAACTCCTTAGCCACCTCCTCTGTATGTTAATTAGAGACATGTGGAAGAGCAGGAGGATAGAACGTGGAAGCTGCCACTGGCTACCACAGCGGAGCAGTTTCTTGGGAGATATTTGGTTCTGCTGGGGCATTATTTTGCTTGCTTATGGCAGTTTTTTTTTCCAGTGACACTGTAGGTTCCCAATCTTCCCTGATCAGATACCGTGCTTACCAGCATTACCGTTGCAACTAGCTCCTGAAAAGCATACCAAGACTAGTGAGAGACCACTGAAACATTGGTGCTGAAGCAGTGCAGGATTGAAGAGGTACTGTGTGTGTGCTTTTAAAAAATGTTCTATAACATTTTCTGCTGCTGTTTTTCTATTCCTGGATAACCCTTTCAATGAGAGAATCTGTAAAAGGCAGACCTCGCTGTCTATGTCCGCCATGTTCCCACACCAGCCATCAGTTGTCAGATAGCAGAGGTAGTGAACTCCACAGGAGCTCCCTGCTTCAAAGCCAGCAGATGGCAGAGGACCTCTAGCAGTCCACCAGTGTTTACAACTTTTCACACTTCCATTCAGCCAGCCAGGAACCCAGCTAATGAAACAGGAAAAGCATCGCTGCAGGGGGTCTAAGCCATTCACCACTTCACTCATATTATCAGACTTTCTTGGGTCGGCAGTTCATAAGGAATTATGAATCGCCCGGCCATCACAGGCACAAATATTATACATATTTGTGTCCCTGTGGCCACGATGAACAGGCCCGTGGTCATAGTCTGGCGGTGGAATGCTAGGGAAGGGAGATATACATCTCTCCCCACAGAAACTAAATAACAGTACCATGCTTGGACTCTACTTGTAGCCGGAACCCAGGTGGGTCTGTTGGTCCCAGAACCATCTTCCTGTGACCTTCGGGTCTCGCGCTATGAACCCTAAAGGTCATTGATTTGCCTGGATTAGCAGGGAGGGGGGAACCCTTCCCAGAGGCGGGAATAGGAGGGGCCGGCTACAGTTTAAAAGGCTTGTGCCAACAAGCGGGCGTGTCTTTTCTCTGAAGGAGGGTCACATCATGCCATGTGTTTAGAGGGACCTGCAACCTGCTGACATCACTGCCCTCCATGTGAATACAGCTAAGAACTCAGCACAACCCAAAAGGACTCATCCATCTGGTAAACTGACTTTTTTTCTGCTTAACCCTGTCTGTACCATACCACCTGTATTTGTAACTTCAGACCACTGTATATATTCCTTGTGTGTATAGTGTTATTTCTAGTGAACCCTTAAGGCGATTTAATATATAATTTAATCTTGTGCTGTCTTGTATCTCGATCACGAATCCCCACGTCTGTGTTTTTCGGCCTAGCAATACACTACCGCGGGTTGGTTTCTTACCCTATATAATCCCGTTAACGTACCGGGCTTATATCAAACAAGGAACTAGTGTCAGTCTTTCACTGGGGCAGTGAAAAGGGGTCTCATTTATTGCTGAACAATCTGTACTTTTTATTGATACCATTTTGGATAAGAGAAGTGATGAAAAAATGGCAAATTGGCCAATTCACCGTATTGGATTTTAAAAAATATTTTAATACGGCTGTTTTCGGTCGCAGTGATGCCCATGATGTTTATATTTTTTGTTATTTATGTATACATTTTTGTTATTCTATGGAAAGGGGGTGATTTAAACTTTTATATTTTTTAAATTTTTTTATACATTTAAAAAAAAACTTTTTTTTAATGATTTTGAAGCTTGTGTTTGAGCCTACAAAATTGTATATATATTTTTTTTATCTGAACGATCATGGATTTTTCACATTCATTAATTGTTCAGAATTGCTCATTTCTTATGTTGGCCTGCTACCTGCTTAAATGCCCTGGGTCGCTTCAGCGAGTCCCAGCACATTGATATAAATTACCGGCATCCTCATTGGCTGCAGAGAATGCCAGTAAGAAGCCCAAGCTTCCGGGTTTTTCACCATTTAGATGCCGTGATCTCACTTGATCTCGGCATCGAGAGGCTTTAATGACCGTGATCGGCATTATTGCTGGTCGCAGTCATTGGCCGCGGGTCTCTGTTGTTTGAAACAACGGAGACCCGCTGGCCATGATGCCCACTGCACGCCCGAGTGAGCACCATGTTTGTACTTCGTTCCAGCGCCGTACATGTACAGTGCTGGTAGCCAAGGGGTTAAATATACAGTAGATATTAACATGTAATATTAAAATATATATAATATCTTTGAAAATACTTTAAAAATATGTTAAACATAAAAAAATTATTTAAACAATAGGCCATTTTCTGATGACACATTCCCTTTAAAAAAATGAGGGCTGAAATCTGATTGGCTGCCAGTGGCAACTTATCCACTTTGCACTGGTACTACTTACACTTCTCATTATGTAACACCATTTGTGGTCCACCATTACCTATATTATCCTAAATCCTGATAGCACTAACCCAGAAACGTATGCCTAATTATAAGATCCCAGTGTAAATTAGTTCTCACACAATTATAGCTTGTAAATTTAGTTAATCAACTCTTGCAGTATTTTTGTAAAGTTTTTATCAGTTCCCATTTAACTGTTGGAGTGATTGCCTCTGAAAGGCTGTCAGATGCCACCATAGAAGAGTAATCATAGTTAACCGCTATGTAACCCTGTCGCTTCCCCACATGTGTTTTTAGTATTTCCTGTCTTCCTTCACCACTTAACCAAGATGACGCTGGAGACTACAGGTTATTTGATACTTGTCCAACCCAGAGAATGACACACTCAGATGAATATGAGGGAAATAGTGATAGTGATTCCCTAGTCACATCTTCATCAACACAAACAATCCAAAGATACAAAAAAAGGGAAGTAATATATATCTTACTAGCTATATTTATATTATATTTATTTCAGTAGATGTGCTATACCTAAATTGTATATAACAGTATGTTACTAAGATTTATGGCAACTACCACCAGATCGTATCTTGCTGATTCCCAAAAATGATGTGACCTTCTGACACGTCCATTCGACATGTCAAAGGATACACTGCTATAACAAACAGCACTCTGCTCCGCCATAGATTTCAACTGGATCTACATCCTGAGAATGCAATTAAAAGCTCATCTTACCTAGGAAGCTGGGGCTGCTGGGACAGAGGAGGACAGCATGGAATGGAAGTGTAGAGGTAAGTGTTTGGCATTGTGACTGTGAGTGACCAATGAGTGCTAGTTCACAGTAAGTCCCTGCTGGAGAAGGACAAAGCATTTTTGATGACAGTTTTTTTATCGGGTACTATGGTTTTTACTGTTGTGGGGGCAATGCTGCTAATCCCAACATGAGCCACTGTTGCTGTCCCCTTTATAGCTGTTACTATGATGGGGACACTGTGCTTGGTTTTCATCACCAAAACTTACATAAATTGCATATAATAGGTGTCTAATACATGTAATAGATTTGATCTATAAAAAAAAAAGAAAGATGTTTTGGATACACAGCCTCCATACACTTAACCCTCAAAGTCTAAATGTGGCTGCTGAGATAACATTGTAAATAATAATACAACCTCAGATGAACCAGAGCACACAACAGGTTCCACCAATTCATTATTTATTCCTCATAAATGAAGCCAAAATGGAAACGCCATGTGTGGAGAAATTCTGGTCCACTCTTCTTTAGAACATTGCTTCAGTTAATTAAGGTTTGGCATACGATTATGCACAGCTCTCTTAGGTCCCGCCACAACATTTCAACTGGGTTGAGGTCTGGGCTTTTACAGGGCCATTGCAACACCTTGATTCTTTTCTTTTTCAGCCATCTGTTGTAGATTGCTGTTGTGCTAGTGGTCCTTGTCCTGGTGTATGATTGGGTTTGGCCAAGCTTTAGCTATAGGATAGATGTCCTTGCATTTTGCTCTAGAATGCTGTACTCTGGTATGCAGAGTAGTTAATGGTCAACTCAATGACTTTAAGGTGCCCAGGTTTTGTGACTGCAATGCAAGCCCAAATCATCAGCCCTGCATAACTATGCTTGACAGTTGGTATGAGGCATTTGTGCTGATATGCTGTGTTTGGTTTTTTACCAAATGTTGCACTGTGAATTATGGCCAAACATCTTCACTTTGGTCTATTCTGCCCAAACATTAATCCAGTAGTCTTGTGGTTTGTCTGGAGGCAACTTTGCTAACTTAAGTTGTGCTGCCATGTTCTTTTTACAAAGAAGATGCTTTATGCTGGCAACCCTTCCAAACAAGCCATACTTATCCAGTCTTTTTCTAATAATATTCTCATGAACTTGAACATTTAACATTTAAATTGAGGCCTGTAAACTAGAGGCCTTTTAAGGGAATCTGTCACCTAGAGAATTGATATTAAACCGAAAGTCAGAAAACGTCACTTGGCTCGGTGCATGCCCAATGAAACAGTTGAAGCTGGTGCCCTCAATTGAACTGGAAGAGCGCTGGCAGTGAAGGCTATGCTGAGGGCATAGTATATGAGCGGAGGAGAAGCGTGCTTGGGCTCTGTAGGGGGGCCTGCCTGGGCACTTAGTGGAGGCATTCCTGGGCACCTTTGAATCAAAATAAAGCCCCTCTTGGCACCTTACTGCCTCATTAGCATATGGATTTTGTCAAGTTATAATAATTTTATTAGATGCAAGAATTACCAAAACGTGGCAAGTCTGTAACAGTCTCTTCAGGAAATGGTCAGAGAGATTGCAAAAATACCACATTTAAAAGGAATCTGTCACCTAGAGAATCGATATTAAATCAAAAGTATGTCCTTATAGTACTTCATACCTTCTTTCTTTCTAGGTTTTTCTGTTGACATCAGGCTACTAGAATGTGTTTCCCCAGCAACGCCATGAGCCTAAATTGTTCCTGTACTTCTTTGATAGCATGCATTAATATTTGTCACCATAATGCGGCCACCAGAGGTCATAAATAAATAAAAAAACTATGGACAAATATATAAACAACTGCAACTATTTCTCCAATATTACAACCCTGGGCAGTCTCAGACTGATGCACAGGGCAATAGGTGAATCCCCCGTTGGGCCTTTCAGCAAGGTGGGCCCCTAGCTCCCACCCCTTGCACAAGTGGCATATGGCACAGTAAAGTGCACCATATACAAATAGGCAGTGTACAGCATCTCAACCAGCCTATCTTCATATAAAAAGTAAATTATTTAGAAAACTACCCAGTTTATTAATATAGATGCATCGGGTGGCTGAGATGACTTCTAGGTACAGAGCTGGTATACTCTTTCCCAGGGGCCCCCCTTTCTAGATGTTGCTGCAGGGAACCCCATAATCAATCATATTGCAGTGGCTTGCTGCCGCCTGGCGCTGTGTAAGCAGGTAATATTGACATATAGCTGAAGACCAGGCCCACAGAATGAGTTTTACTGGTGGGCCCCAGGCACCCAGTCCAACACTAACCCTGGGGCTACATCTTCATGATTAATTTTCTTTCTATATATACAAACCGGATTCCAAAAAAGTTGGGACACTAAACAAATTGTGAATAAAAACTGAATGCAATGATGTGGAGATGGCAAATGTCAATATTTTATTTGTAATAGAACGTAGATGACAGATCAAACGTTTAATCCAAGTAAATGTATCATTTTAAAGGAAAAATAAGTTGATTCAAATTTTCACGGTGTCAACAAATCCCCAAAAAGTTGGGACAAGTAGCAATAAGAGGCTGGAAAAAGTAAATTTGAGCATAACGAAAAGCTGGAAGACCAATTAACACTAATTAGGTCAATTGGCAACATGATTGGGTATAAAAAGAGCTTCTCAGAGTGGCAGTGTCTCTCAGAAGCCAAGATGGGTAGAGGATCACCAATTCCCACAATGTTGCACAGAAAGATAGTGGAGCAATATCAGAAAGGTGTTACCCAGCGAAAAATTGCAAAGACTTTGCATCTATCATCATCAACTGTGCATAACATCATCCGAAGATTCAGAGAATCTGGAACAATCTCTGTGCGTAAGGGTCAAGGCCGTAAAACCATACTGCATGCCCGTGATCTCCGGGCCCTTAAACGACACTGCACCACAAACAGGAATGCTACTGTAAAGGAAATCACAGAATGGGCTCAGGAATACTTCCAGAAACCATTGTCAGTGAACACAATCCACCGTGCCATCCGCCGTTGCCAGCTGAAACTCTACAGTGCAAAGAAGAAGCCATTTCTAAGCAAGATCCACAAGCTCAGGAGTTTTCACTGGGCCAGGGATCATTTAAAATGGAGTGTGGCAAAATGGAAGACTGTTCTGTGGTCAGACGAGTCACGATTCAAAGTTCTTTTTGGAAATCTGGGACGCCATGTCATCCGGACCAAAGAGGACAAGGACAACCCAAGTTGTTATCAACGCTCAGTTCAGAAGCCTGCATCTCTGATGGTATGGGGTTGCATGAGTGCATGTGGCATGGGCAGCTTGCATGTCTGGAAAGACACCATCAATGCAGAAAAATATATTCAGGTTCTAGAACAACATATGCTCCCATCCAGACGTCATCTCTTTCAGGGAAGACCCTGCATTTTTCAACAAGATAATGCCAGACCACATTCTGCATCAATCACAACATCATGGCTGCGTAGGAGAAGGATCTGGGTACTGAAATGGCCAGTCTGCAGTCCAGATCTTTCACCTATAGAGAACATTTGGCGCATCATAAAGAGGAAGGTGCAACAAAGAAGGCCCAAGACGATTGAACAGTTAGAGGCCTGTATTAGACAAGAATGGGAGAGCATTCCTTTTTCTAAACTTGAGAAACTGGTCTCCTCGGTCCCCAGATGTCTGTTGAGTGTTGTAAGAAGAAGGGGAGATGCCACAGTGGTGAAAATGGCCTTGTCCCAACTTTTATGGGATTTGTTGACACCATGAAATTCTGATTCAACATATTTTTCCCTTAAAATGGTACATTTTCTCAGTTTAAACCTTTGTTCCATGATTTATGTTCTATTCTGAATAAAATATTAGAAGTTGGCACCTCCACATCATTGCATTCAGTTTTTATTCACGATTTGGGAATCCGGTTTGTAGATATATATATATATATAAAATTTAAAATGCAAAAATTAAAAGAATACAGAATATATGTGCTGGACTCATCTCGGGTAATTTATGAATTCTTTTATTACCTAATGCTGAAATCAGACATCCCAAGTGTCCCTCTTTTGGGAGACAGTCCCTCTTTTTAACCGAAGTCCATATGTCCCTCTTTGTTCCTTAAATGTCTCTCTTTTTGTTCTGAGGTATAGATTTACTGTACACTATTACATTCACAATGTTGACCCAGAAAGTGTTTGGTTCCTCTCTGTATATTTGAGCCTGTATTGTATATTATTTCATTATTTGATGCAGTTGAGATTTTTGTGCCATTTTGTAAGAGAAATGTATTGATATTCAGAAAAAATAGATTTTTCACACAATGAACCATAAGTGTCCCTCTTTTACCGCCCAAAAAGTTTGTAAGCTGAATTGGCTGGTTGTGACATGGGCATGTTTAGAAATCAAAGCTTCATCTGCATAGAAACATTCTGGTGGGTTAGGCTGAGTTCACATCAGTGTTCAGCCTTTTTGTTCTCCTGCTCCGTTATATGTAGGAGCAGGAGTACAGAAAGGACGGCTTCAGCACATAACTGAGCCGAACGGAGCCTATGGACCCCATAGACTATAATGGGGTCCATTAGGTTTCCACTCAGAGGAAGATTTTTGAAGCAGTGACAAAAGTCCGGTGCCCACAACTTTTGTCTCTGCTTCAAAAATCTTCCTCTGAGCGGAAACCTAAATTTCCCTGCATCGAGGATTTGTTTAAATCACGTAACCACAGAGTGTGAGTGAAGTGAAGCCTCTCACTCACCGTTCCGTGGCCTCCCTGGAGCCTCTACTGGAGTGTCTGTTGTGACACTCCAGCAGAGGCCCAGGCACCGCAGCACACACTGCGCTTCCTCTCGCTCGGTCATGGTGCGGGAGGAATCGCAGTGTGTGCTGCAGTGCCCAGGCTGTGGCGGCTTCCTGACGGATCCGGTCACTGTTCTGTTCGGGCACACGTACTGCTGGCCCTGTCTGCGGTGAGAGCCCAGGAAGCGCTGCTGGCTGTGCTAGGGTGACATGGGGACCTGTGTGCAGCTCAGGCAGCTGGCCGACAAGTGTGTGCCCGGGAAGAGCTGACAGCACCGGGATATTGCCGAGCTGCTGGAGGCTGGCTAGCACCAGGAAGCATTGGCCAGGATCCGCTCTGCCATAGACACAGGTAGGAAGCTCTCCAAGGCTCTTGAATGCCAACACTATGGTTCTACTGCTGTGACTACAGGGGAGCAGTGGGGTGACCCCTGTGCAGTGACTACTGGGGAGCAGTGGGGTGACCCCTGTGCGGTGACTACTGGGGAGCGGCGGGGTAGTGACCCCTGCGCAGTAACTACAGGGGGGACATGGCAATGGATGGCATGGAGGCACTAGGGGAGGGGGACATGGCAATGGATGGCATAGAGGGGCAGATAGCACTGGGGGAGGGGAGATGATGGCACTGGGTGGGGAGAGCTGAAGGCACTTAGGTGGGGGAAAGCTGATGGTACTGGAATGGGGAGAGCTGATGATACTGGGGTGGGGAGAGCTGATGGTACTGGGGTGGAGAGAGCCGATGGCACCAGGTGTGGAGAGCTGAAGGCACTGGGGGAGTGGAGCTGATGGCACTGGGGAGAATGATGGGTGTTGGGGACTGATGGCAGGGGGTCTGATGAGTTTTTATAAAGGAAAACAGTCTATTAATAAATTTCTTCTTATTAGATTAGTCGATTAATCGTAACACTAATCGGTAGAATACTCGATTACTAAAATAAACGTTTACTGCAGCCCTAGTTGGGAGATATCGGTTAATACATCCGTAATGTATACATTTTAGGCATAGTCACTGGAATGAACTAGGGGGAGGACATCTATGACATGTTTGACTTGTGCACCAAAGTTTTATAAAAGGCCTGCTAGGTTATATCACAAAGCCTTTTAATTACTACTCCGCTGTCTGTAATTTCATGCTGCCTTGTTAATGTGTCCAGCCTTGTCTGCCATCCCAAACAACCCTGTGACATGAACTTTTAGCAAGGGACAGAGCCATCCATCTTCTGTGCTCCAGCCCATTGCATCTTGCCCTGTGCAGAGTTAATCTTTCATCTCAGCCTCTTCTGCTTGGATTCCTCAGAGCTGAGGTTGTGATAACCTTAGTGTACAGGAGACATGCGATGATGGACCCCTGTAGCATGGGAATCTGCGAAAATCTGAGCACATAAATGTGGGAGTGGGGTTTCCAGCTGTGTCATTTGAGGAGGGAAGTAAACTTTACAGCTGGCAGCCTGCAGCAGCAAGCCCTGATGAAGCCCAGATCTCATTAACAAGTGCTCTGTGGGGTCTCAGCAGACTCATGCAGCAAGGAGTAAGCACCAGGGCAGGCTGCCAATGACTTCTCTTAGAGTAAACATCTTATAACATTCCTATAAGTGCTCTTATCACATACTCCCAAGATTTCTCTTCCCTGGACAGTCTCAGCTAAAGTCACCACGCTTTAACCTGGAGTGCAAGCACTGAACAAGCCTGCACACAGTGAAACTACAGGGACTCTCGGTCTAACTTTGGAGTTTTAGAGGCAATTTATTAAGAACTGTGAGTATTACACCTTAGGGAATTGTGCTCTTCTGCCTACTAGTACTATTATGTTATTTTGTATACTTCATGGGTTCTCTGCTTTAAGGGACTTTACTTGTTCCTATAATTTGTGATGGCCTCCTAGCTTTCTGAATGTTTCCATGGAAAGAACATACTCCGACATATAATATACATACTATATAATCTCTAGAATCATATATGTAGTAGTTATTTACTCCTTACTGCTTTTATAGAGCCAACATCTTGCATATTAATGTAGTAGGAGGTGGTTATCTCCACGGGCTTTGTTCTTGGTACTGATAAAGGTAACACTATCCAAATTGTGTAAATTCTGTTATCAGTGTTAGGGCTTATGCACATAAATAGATTTTTTGCCCGCATCCGATCTGCATT
Organism: Bufo gargarizans; assembly: GCF_014858855.1. Classification (NCBI taxonomy): domain Eukaryota; kingdom Metazoa; phylum Chordata; class Amphibia; order Anura; family Bufonidae; genus Bufo; species Bufo gargarizans. The sequence continues at coordinate 441,297,156 of NC_058080.1, forward strand.
GTTTGCGGACACCTTCACTTCAATGGGGATGATGCTGTCTGCATCCGTATGTCTTTTCAGTGGCATCCGCAAAAATATAGAACATGTCTTCTTCCTGTATGCATTACGGACAAGGATAGGACTGTTCTATTATGGTCCGGGCGTTCCTTTGCCCAAAATGCGGACGCCTTTACTCAGCAGATTCATTGTAGAAGAGAAACTAAGATGAAAACTAATATTTTATTTAACTGTGCAACTTTCTTAGAGAATACACATGGTCTTATAAGGGCACAATCATTTATTCCCCAGTCTCTTGGCTTTCTTCTAGTAAAGTCATTTAGTATCTGAGGGTAATATTGTGCTTTCAGAGACTTCTCATTACTGCAACAGTTGTAAGGCAAATCTGCACTAGTATTGTGACACTTGGAAGAGAAACACATCAAAATGGGATCATATGATGGTATATATATATATTTATATATACATATATAACAAGCCCATATTTACTAATGTGGCGCAAATTGGCACATGTAGGGTTTTTTCTGAAGTGCTTGAAAAAAGAGGTGAAAGTGAAAGGAGCTTCATGGGAAGGAGGGCAGGACCTAAGATGCGCCATTTTGCACCTACATTTCAGCACAACTCTGTGTCAAAGTAAGCCAACCAATAGTATAGAGTCAAGTGTCCCCGCTCCACATTTATTTTCCAGCCTGAACCACTGTGACAAATCTGCATGTCTAGACAGTCTAAATTGACGTCATCTATAGGATTAGTAAATCTGTGCCTTAAACTGGATTTACACTGGCCGGCTGAGCGGACGATTGTCGGGAAGGAAGCGCTCCTTTACGACAGTTGGCTGCTTGTTCAGTGTAGGAAACTGCTGCATTTACATTGCGAGCCCTCGTCCTCATACAGAATCATGGTTTCTGAGCAGCAGATCACTATTTAGACAGCACAATCTGCTGCCCAGAAGCCGTGATAAGTGGTGCCTGCATGAAAGACAGGATCACTCGGGCGATCAGCGGCACATTTACTTGACAGGAGCGACTGTTCACATAAACGGTCGTTCCCAATAATCTGCCCGATACTTGGGCCGTGTAAATGCACCTTTAGTCTTTGTCTTTTTTGGTACTGCATCTGCTTGATTATCGCTTGACCACAAATCTTATACGCCTGAAAAGGGGCAACATGCGGTCTTTAAAATGCTCCTCCAGGATTCCTATGTATGTCCCCATAGAAAACTATGAAACTTTCTTGACAGCAGATATGACATGCCAGATGTCTGCGCATCACTGATACAGTCTATAAGCATGCAATGGCAGGAGAATTGGACTGGTGGAGCAGAGAAACAGCATTTTGGGGGCATGTCTTAGATTTTTAATTATCTTGGACAACTCCTTTAAATTTGTTTTTGCTCGTGTTATATAAAGGTGCTACAACAAGTGGATCCAGGGCCAGATTAAATCAGGCCAGAACAGGTGAATTCCTCGGTGGGCCGATGAGCAAGGTAGACCTCTAGTGCACAAGTGGCACATGGTACAGAACATTGACTGCATTACATGTAATAAAACTGCATACAGCAGCTCAACCAAAAACAAAGTACCCAGTTGATTATTATAGATGCATCAGGTAGTTGAGATGACTTCTAAGTACAGAGGCAGGCCAGAGAGTATCCTCTTTCATCAGGGACCTGCCATCTCAAAGTCACTTCAGGGGCTCCTATAGGCAATCACCTTTCATCCTGCTGCTGCCTGCCAGTGTATGATCAGATCACATTTGTATATAGCTTTACAGTGGGCCCCAGAATGAATTTCACTGCTGGGCCCAAGGCACCCCAGTCCGACGTTGGCCATATAAATATAAATAAGACAGGGAAACCTATCCTGGCTCCAATACATACATTCCCAATTAGCACTACTGATCAGACATGTTGTTTGAATAGGGATTAAAACTCGACCTGTCTGACTTTTATTTTCTACAGTGATAGACATTGAAGGACAGTCCAGATGCCTCCATATAAATTAGATTGTTGGCAGGTCCTCTTAAAATAGGAGGGATCTGCTAAGAAATGGCAAATGTGTATGGCAAGCTTATGAGTGTGAGGGGCATTAGGCAAAACATTAAAGGAAACAGAATTGTTTCATTTCTTAAAGGGAACCTGCCATGTTGAACGTGGTGCCTTAGCTGAAGGTAGTATGTTATAGGACAGGAAGAGCTGAGCACCTTGATGAATAGTTTTATGGGAAAGGATTCAGTAGAACTTGTATTTTATTCATTTATATCCCTGCTCATTCTGGGCTTTGAAGTCAAAAAGGTGGTCCTATCAGTGATTGACAGCCTTTCATCTATGACTGTGTATACAGAGATAGCTGTCAATCACTAATAGGACCGCCTCCTGGAATTTAAAGCCCCAAATGAGCAGGAATTTAAATATATGAAATACAAGTTTTACTAAATCTTTTCCCACAAAACCATATATCAATTTATTCAGCTCCTCCTGCTCTATAACATGCTGCCTGCTGATTATTTTGCATTTTCAAACAGACCTGTTCCCTTTAATTTCTTTAGTGACAAATGGATGCCTTTTTAAAGGGAACCTGTCAACAGTTTTATGGTGTCCTAACTAAGGGCAACATAAATAAGTGACTGATTCTCTTAGCAAAATGCTGGGTCACTTTCTTTAATTGACCTAGTCAATCTGCCAACATCTTGTATTGAAAATCTCCAGCTGATAATGATGAGTCATGAATATTCATGAGCTCCCGACTCTCCCCACCCACCTGCTGCTGAATGACAGTTATTTTCCATATGAATCAGCAGCAGGTGGGCAGGGGAGTGGCTATAGCTCTGAATTAAATAAACCCTGGACTCACTGACATCACGCCGGACTCCAATCAGCTCATTCGCTTGTGGCATGTGGCATCTTTGTGTGTATATTATGAGGTAACCATCTGTCACACCAGTAAGTGAATACATCTAAGGCACTTTTTAGTAGTTAATGATTGTATATAATTAGTTAGATTATAATCAAATATCCACATGACAGGTTCCCTTTAAGGTATCCTGTTGTCTTGCATGATGGTTATTGGATGATTACTCACTGCATTCTCAGACATTGCCATATGGATGCACATGGGAGCACGGCAGGAACTAACAGGCAGGGAACAGAGATGTATCACAGAGCACCTTTAACAGTGTGAAATGTAACCTTTAATAATATTTATTAAAATACCCCAATAAGTGCAATTTAAAGATTTTTTCAGCTGGGAGAAGAGGGGCTGATGCTACAAAAGGGAAAGATAACTCACCCTCAGTGCTGCCCCTATAGACTAATGAGCCCTGCCTACAAAAAGAAATAGCCATCCTGATAGGGGCGATCCAGTGTCCGGAACTTCCTAAAAGCCCTATATAGCCCTGACAAGGGATAAATACCACCACCTAAAGAAATCTATCACAGAGATAAGTCAATAGTCTGTGGTCCTTCAATAATAAATGTAACCAAATATACAAAACGCATGCTCAAAAATAATAATTAATATATCTAAGAGAAAAAATAGACATGATCAAATATTGCCATATGTCCCAAACATAATCATATGTCCCAGACACTGGCATATGTCCTGACGCGTTTCACTGCACCTTTCAAAGGTGCCAGTTCCTCAGGGGACAAAATTTTATGTCTCCAATATGATTAGTAATTAGATACTGATAAAGAGGATGTAATAAATAGCTTACTAAAATAATACCCACCAAATATGTATGTCAGCCACCACATTATAGGGCCATCACAACCTATATATATTGGTAAAGGAATAGGCACATATATAACCACCTGACTTGATTAAGATATATAATAAAACAATCTGATAGCACATGTCTATGAGATTAAAGTGAAAAGATAATCGCCCAATGTATAGGTGACATTGTATACTTGATATCTCAAGCAAAGATGTACGCCAGACAATGGTGTTTGCTTGATCTCATGCTGTCAGAGATGGCAGAGATGGGAACAGAGATGGTCATGGTCAGGTGAGGCCTACAGCATGTTACCAGACACTGGCAGCTATGGCCACCAGGAGGGAGCAAAAAGATGCAGGCAGGCATAAACCACCAGCAACACAGGGTGAGTATTTCGGCGGCCATGCCTGTGGGCAAGAACTGCCAGCATTATATAGTGGTAGTAAAGTAGCAAGTACCAAGTGTAAACTACAACACCAAGTGCCAGTTACTTTTTAATTCTCAACATTTTATATTTTACATCAGACTATAATGGATGAAAATGGGATACAAACTACAGTATAGACTCAAGGTCCATAAAGTATGGAGCAATGGCTTTGGCAGGCTCCATAGTGCAGCTAAAGAAGGTGGCTAGGTGAAACTTTTGTTACTCACTTCTTCCCAGACCCAGAACCGTTTTCCCACTCAGCCATAAGCTTGCTGCTCACAGCTGCCAACCACAAATTTCCTTGACGAGTGGCCTACTTTTTATGCCACTAAGACTTGAAAGAGACATCCTACAAGTATTATTTGCCTATAGATTCCTTTCTGGCTTGTAGTCCTGTGTTTTGACGCTAAGGCCTCATGCACACGACCGTACCATTTTTTGCGGTCCACAAACCGCGGATCTGCAAAAAATGGAAGACGTCCATGTGTCTTCCGCAATTTGCGGAACGGACGGGTGTCCCATTGTAGACATGCTTGTTCTTGTCTGCAAAACGGGGCCTCGGAGCAGAGCAACGGATGCGGACAGCACGCGGAGTGCTGTCCGCATCTTTTGCGGCCCCATTGAAGTGAATGGGTCCGCATCCAAGCCGCAAAAACTGCGTCTCAGATGCGGACCATAACTATGGTCGAGTGCATGAGGCCTACGCTAACCCTGACAAACATTTTTGCCCTAACTATAGATTTTGCCTACTACTTGATCCTACTGGTTTTTGCCTTGTGCTTATAGCTTTTTCCCTATTCCCACTAATAATTTTAGGCTATAGTGTACTTTGAGTACATATAAATACAGGGTGATCCTTCTAATTTTTATCTTAATCTCCTAGTTTTGACCTGTGGTATCTTAGAACTCTCCTGTTGTCAGCTCCTGGCTGTTGCAAACCTGCTCTGGGCTTACTACAATTTGTGACTACTCTGGCATCTGACCAGTAAAAACCATACCCTCATTTAGGGGCTCTAGGTTGGAGTCTTTGGTCAGAAATGTAACACTTTTATTTCAGTTGTCATCAAGTGGACCACTGTTCATGAAGAATGTTGCTCCATTCAATAATAAAAGCCATCCAAAATATATTTTGCTTCTTTCATTTTCCTTCTTCAGTTAAAACAACCCAAAAAATGCATAGTGGCTTAGTGGTTAATACATTTGCTTCGTAGCACTGGTCGTGTCTTGAATTGAACCCAACTAAAGGCAATATCTGCATGGAGTTTGGAAGTTCTCGCCCTGTTTATGTGGGCTCTTTCTAGGTGCTCTGGTATCCTCCTACACACCTGAAACATTTAGTCTGGTTAGTTCACAGTTTAGGAAACAGGGAGTGATGACAATTTTTGGACAGCACTGTGGAATAAGTATGTTCTATATTAATGAATAAAATAACTAAAAATATTTAGCCAATGACATTCAGATATGGGTACAGCTAGGATCTCAAATCATTTGGGGCCAAAGCCCCAATGTATATGTGCCGAATTCTCGATCTATCTCCTCCCCAGCCCTAGTGCTAAAGATTTTTGAATGGACATTATATTCAGTGCTACCAAAAATACAGGAGTAAACATCATTATGGATCTATTACATCCAGTGCTATATGATTCTACACATTCTTTTTCCTCTTCTTTTCCAGTTGGCCCAGTTCGCCATGATGACTTATTTCAGCATTGTCTCATTTCTGCAGTTTGCTACGCAGTGATCTTAGGTTCCTCAGTTTTCCATAACCCTACCCCACTTTGTTCTTTAACAGTGCCTCCAGCCACAGTACCTCCAGTAGTAATACTCACTGTCACGGACGGTGTACAGGAAACAAGACAATGCAACATGCATATATGACTCAGTGGATCCAAAGCTAAGGAACCAAAAGGGAGACCCCTGCACAAGACCTAGCACTTTCCCTGGCTGCTCAGCCTATGCAAAGATCCCAACGGTGGATGGATGCATATCCACGTACCTCGACTATATAACTCCTGAACACCCTACAATAGTGAGGGGACACGACCACCGGCTCCCTACACCAGACACGGAGGGAGTGAGGGTCACCTGGGATCCAGCAAACAGAAAATAACAGATAAATGTACAGCACTTAACTTTGTAGCAGACTGGGAAACAGGATCAGCATGCACACACACTCCAGGAAGTAGTATAAGCCGCCCAGTAAAGCATTATGGGGAGGAATTTAAAGGGAAGCAATCAGTCCAACTACATGACAGCTGAGAGAGGCTAACGAGATGAGGAACTGAATACCACAACAAAGAAAACTCAAGGAGGAGGTTCTGAAAGGCCTCTGTCAGAGCTTCTCAGCTGTCTGGTGGTGACACTCACTTTGTAGTGCCCCTAGTAGTGATAAAGACCCCATGGAGCCACCAGAAGTAATAAGGCCCGCCTATACTGCCATCAGTAGTAACAAGACCCCTCTATAAAGCTTCCCTATAGAGCTCCAAGTACTAATAAGGTTTTCATAATGCCCTCATAATGCGCCGCCTGAGACATGGCATAGTTGGTCATGATGTCATACCTCCATTTTATTTCCTCATATGGTTCAAATGCCTGTTAGTGTAAACAGTGGCAATGGAGCCATTGGCTTTTGTACATAGCTGCCTTTTCTACTTTATTACCAACCTGAGGATGATGGTGAGGATGACAGTTCTTTTGGGCAGCAGCTTCTACATCCAGAGCCCTGGACAAAACATCTGGGGCCCAAGCCCTGGATGTTTTAGCCTAGTGATGCCCCTTAGATACTAGAGGGAATTGTAGGAAACATATTTGTAAAGCAATTTAATCTCAAATTGCAGAAAATGCCCCGAAAGAACAAGAACCAATATTATGTAAAATTGGAACAAACTCAGAGAAGCAAGAATAACTTATCAGGGTACATTCGAAAATGTTATCAATAGAAAAATATTAATGGTGGGTTTAGACTGCATGATGTAGCAGCCGATTGTCGGGAAGGAAGTGTTAAGTGAAGGAGGCCGCTGCATTTACATACAGCAATCTCCTTCACAGTATGAGGAAGAGGGATCACTATAGCAGTCCCTCATCCCCATACAAAATCATTGTTTCTGGGTGGCAAATCGCTGTTTAGACGGCACAATCTGCCGCCCAGAAACGATAATTGGTGTGCCTACACAAACGACAGGATCACCCAATGAATGAGCGTTTCACTCGTTCATCGGGTGATCGTGGTACATTTACACTGGCAGATCGCCGGGAACGAGTGTTCTCAGGAACAGTCGTTCCCGATAATCTGCCTGATAATTGACTTGTGTAAATCCACCTTAAGACATCCATGATGCTCAGCTGTTTCTGTATGTCCTATTGACTATAAGGAAGAATGCAGCAGAGCGCTCCTAAGGCTAGCCATGCACTTCAGATAGATGTCACCCTAGCTAGTTATCTTTATGGTGATAAGTGTAATAGATTTCAAATTGAATAAAAAAAGAGTAATAAATACATTTCCACAACCCGCTAAGGAGTAATATACAACCCGATCTGCCATTTGTTGTGTCTTGAGTGCCTATTCCTTTAGCTTGATTGGCTGCTGGGAGTTTCATAGGGTGCCACATGGCACCTTAATTTGAAAACACATCATTTTGATCTATTTGTGATGCTGCTTGCTATTTCTAATTAGATTTCCACTGTCGTATTTTTTTTATAATCAGATTTTGAGACCTGACGTCGTCAGACTTGCAGGTTAGAACATATCCACCACTGTGTGTCTCTAATTATGATGTTTTTAGGATGGGCAAACAAAATAGTCACTTAAGAGCAGACAGTGGAAGGTTGTAAAACACGAAATCATTTGTTTTGTCTGCCTTAGCTATTATTGTGAAGCCTGGAGCATTGGCTCAAAGTGCTATGAATGCTGGCTTGGAAGATCGGAAATTATAGCTGTGTGATCTGTTTGATTTGTAGATAAATGCAGCAGCCAGCTGACTAAAGCAATTATGGCTGTGTACCCAGCACAATGGGGATATTCATGCTTCATTTACCATGGCAGATGTATGATTTTCAACATTTTATGGTTATTTGTGACTTCCAAGAAATTGACGGTTTTACTTTGGGAACTAGGCTGATGGGTTCTATCTGGTTATCCTAGAAATCTACCCGTTATCGCATACATTGTGTGATACTTCCTGTAAAACGCAATCTGTTTACATAGCTTTTGTTAGGGCCATTGACTTCCCAAGAATGTTACCTCCTTTAATCCAGCACCATCATTTTCCCATGGACCAAATGAATGACATTGCTACTATGCATGTCCATATGCAGAGCACACTGGTAAAAGCCACTCTCTTTATTCCCTTTTTTACTACAGCTGTTCAAATGATCTAGTAGTTTTTCAAGGTTGAGGGCTTGCCTTTTTATTGTGAGTGCAGGGTTTTGGAGATTTTCAGTTTAAACATTTTAGTCTCCTATTGGGAGATAAACTCCATTAAGCATATTCTACATTATATACATATGTAGCTGTGTATCCTCTAGATAGTTGGAAGTACCTACCAGCATCTGCTTGTAGTAGGTTAATGCGGTGTGTAATTTTCTGCTGCCACTGAAACATTAGATAGTTCATTTAGAAGGTTTTTACGATGGTGGAAAGAAGTGAGATGTTCAAGAATAAATAGTGGGAGTCCCAAAGGAAGAGTATACAGGGAGTGCAGAATTATTAGGCAAGTTGTATTTTTGAGGATTAATTTTATTATTGAACAACAACCATGTTCTCAATGAACCCAAAAAACTCATTAATATCAAAGCTGAATATTTTTGGAAGTAGTTTTTAGTTTGTTTTTAGTTTTAGCTATTTTAGGGGGATATCTGTGTGTGCAGGTGACTATTACTGTACATAATTATTAGGCAACTTAACAAAAAACAAATATATACCCATTTCAATTATTTATTTTTACCAGTGAAACCAATATAACATCTCAACATTCACAAATATACATTTCTGACATTCAAAAACAAAACAAAAACAAATCAGTGACCAATATAGCCACCTTTCTTTGCAAGGACACTCAAAAGCCTGCCATCCATGGATTCTGTCAGTGTTTTGATCTGTTCACCATCAACATTGCGTGCAGCAGCAACCACAGCCTCCCAGACACTGTTCAGAGAGGTGTACTGTTTTCCCTCCTTGTAAATCTCACATTTGATGATGGACCACAGGTTCTCAATGGGGTTCAGATCAGGTGAACAAGGAGGCCATGTCATTAGATTTTCTTCTTTTATACCCTTTCTTGCCAGCCACGTTGTGGAGTACTTGGACGCGTGTGATGGAGCATTGTCCTGCATGAAAATCATGTTTTTCTTACCTTGCAGACTTCTTCCTGTACCACTGCTTGAAGAAGGTGTCTTCCAGAAACTGGCAGTAGGACTGGGAGTTGAGCTTGACTCCATCCTCAACCCAAAAAGGCCCCACAAGCTCATCTTTGATGATACCAGCCCAAACCAGTACTCCACCTCCACCTTGCTGGCGTCTGAGTCGGACTGGAGCTCTCTGCCCTTTACCAATCCAGCCATCTGGCCCATCAAGACTCACTCTCATTTCATCAGTCCATAAAACCTTAGAAAAATCAGTCTTGAGATATTTCTTGGCCCAGTCTTGACGTTTCAGCTTGTGTGTCTTGTTCAGTGGTGGTCGTCTTTCAGCCTTTCTTACCTTGGCCATGTCTCTGAGTATTGCACACCTTGTGCTTTTGGGCACTCCAGTGATGTTGCAGCTCTGAAATATGGCCAAACTGGTGGCAAGTGGCATCTTGGCAGCTGCACGCTTGACTTTTCTCAGTTCATGGGCAGTTATTTTGCGCCTTGGTTTTTCCACACGCTTCTTGCGACCCTGTTGACTATTTTGAATGAAACGCTTGATTGTTCGATGATCACGCTTCAGAAGCTTTGCAATTTTAAGAGTGCTGCATCCCTCTGCAAGATATCTCACTATTTTTGACTTTTCTGAGCCTGTCAAGTCCTTCTTTTGACCCATTTTGCCAAAGGAAAGGAAGTTGCCTAATAATTATGCACACCTGATATAGGGTGTTGATGTCATTAGACCACACCCCTTCTCATTACAGAGATGCCCATCACCTAATATGCTTAATTGGTAGTAGGCGTTCGAGCCTATACAGCTTGGAGTAAGACAACATGCATAAAGAGGATGATGTGGTCAAAATACTAATTTGCCTAATAATTCTGCACGTAGTGTAGATTCTAATGCTAAAGAATGCATTTATCTCTCACAGGATGGTGGGAGTTCTACAGCTCATGGTTCCACAATTCATAAAGTCCTATAAGCATTAGAAGAAGGTGGCTGTTTATATAGCATGCCCCATCATCCAGTTCATACAGAGGAACAACAGAGTAAAAATCAAGTTTGGAAAACATGGCCTGAATAATAATATATTGCTTATTGCTCTGTTAGGCCTAGTTCACACTTGATAATAGTGATTTCCTTCAGAGACTGTGAGCCAAGACAAAAAGTGGAGTCTACAATCTACACAGAGATAAGGTATAATGGAAAGATTTGCACTCGTTCTGTTTTTGACCTGGACCTGGTTTTGGCTCACAATTACTTTTGGAAATCTCTGACCGAACACTGACTGTGTGATTTAGGCCTTAGACTTTGTAAAATTATTTAAATAGATTTTTTTTAAAAATAAAATCCTCCATTATCTATATAGCTGCTACATACAAACCGGATTCCAAAAACGTTGGGACACTAAACAAATTGTGAATAAAAACTGAATGCAATGATGTGGAGATGGCAAATGTCAATATTTTATTTGTAATAGAACGTAGATGACAGATCAAACGTTTAATCCGAGTAATTGTATAATTTTAAAGGAAAAATACGTTGATTCAAATTTTCACGGTGTCAACAAATCCCCAAAAAGTTGGGACAAGTAGCAATAAGAGGCTGGAAAAAGTAAATTTGAGCATAACGAAGAGCTGGAAGACCAATTAGCACTAATTAGGTCAATTGGCAACATGATTGGGTATAAAAAGAGCTTCTCAGAGTGGCAGTGTCTCTCAGAAGCCAAGATGGGTAGAGGATCACCAATTCCCACAATGTTGCGCAGAAAGATAGTGGAGCAATATCAGAAAGGTGTTACCCAGCGAAAAATTGCAAAGACTTTGCATCTATCATCATCAACTGTGCATAACATCATCTGAAGATTCAGAGAATCTGGAACAATCTCTGTGCGTAAGGGTCAAGGCCGTAAAACCATACTGGATGCCCGTGATCTCCGGGCCCTTAAACTACACTGCACCACAAACAGGAATGCTACTGTAAAGGAAATCACAGAATGGGCTCAGGAATACTTCCAGAAACCATTGTCAGTAAACACAATCCATCGTGCCATCTGCCGTTGCCAGCTGAAACTCTACAGTGCAAAGAAGAAGCCATTTCTAAGCAAGATCCACAAGCTCAGGCGTTTTCACTGGGCCAGGGATCATTTAAAATGGGGTGTGGCAAAATGGAAGACTGTTCTGTGGTCAGACGAGTCACTATTCGAAGTTCTTTTTGGAAATCTGGGACGCCATGTCATCCGGACCAAAAAGGACAAGGACAACCCAAGTTGTCATCAACGCTCAGTTCAGAAGCCTGCATCTCTGATGGTATGGGGTTGCATGAGTGCGTGTGGCATGGGCAGCTTACATGTCTGGAAAGGCACCATAAATGCAGAAAAATATATTCAGGTTCTAGAACAACATATGCTCCCATTCAGACGTCATCTCTTTCAGGGAAGACCCTGCATTTTTCAACAAGATAATGCCAGACCACATTCTGCATCAATCACAACATCATGGCTGCGTAGGAGAAGGATCCGGGTACTGAAATGGCCAGTCTGCAGTCCAAATCTTTCACCTATAGAGAACATTTGGCGCATCATAAAGAGGAAGGTGCAACAAAGAAGGCCCAAGACGATTGAACAGTTAGAGGCCTGTATTAGACAAGAATGGGAGAGCATTCCTATTTCTAAACTTGAGAAACTGGTCTCCTCGGTCCCCAGATGTCTGTTGAGTGTTGTAAGAAGAAGGGGAGATGCCACACAGTGGGGAAAATGGCCTTTTCCCAACTTTTTGGGGATTTGTTAACACCATGAAATTCTGATATAACATATTTTTCCCTTAAAATGGTACATTTTCTCAGTTTAAACTTTTGTTCCGTGATTTATGTTCTATTCTGAATAAAATATTAGAAGTTGGCACCTCCACATCATTGCATTCAGTTTTTATTCACGATTTGTATAGTGTCCCAACTTTTTTGGAATCCGGTTTGTATTTGTTATTTGACAGTGTAACATGCACAACGAACACCATGGGTTGTATGTAATGTTTAAGACAAAAGTATGTATCAGAGCTAGCCAGTTTAGTGCTCACCTGGTCCTGTTGTCCAAACAGGACAACCTAACAATGGTGTAGGTGTGGTATGGCAAATAGTCCTTTGGCTTCTGGATTTCCTCAAGTTGTATAACCTTGCTAAATGGAATCCAATATAAATGTAGTGAATGATGGTGGGTAGATGTTGTGTTACCAGAACAAGGAGTCCACAGGTGGAGTGAATAGCAATTGTGGACACGATGTTTCAAGAACAAATAGTTCTCTTCCTCAGGATCTGAGGAAGATACAATGATTGGGAAGCTGATCTACAAATCAATGTATGCACCACAGCAGACTTATATTTGACTTTACTTTATGACCTATTGCCACCAAACCCCCCAGAGCTGAACACTAATATATTCCCTGCCCATCAGACCACACCTCCACCTCAAAAATATTTTAAATCGACTCTTTCCTTAAAGGATAGGTCATCAGTATGTGATCAGTGGGGGATTGACTCCTGGCACCACTGCCGAACAGCTGTTTGAAGAGCCTGCTGTGCTCCCATGAGAGACGCAGCCTGATCGCAGTTTACCATGCACAGTTCCATCCATTGGTGCTGGGTATTCTGGCTCAGTCAATTTCACTTGAATGCAACATCACTGGCCTAGAAAGAGACATAAGCTCTCATTGAGATCCGCAGTCTCGCTAAATGGCTGATCGGCACCAGTGTCGGGAGTCAGAACCCCCACTGTTCACATGCTGATAACCTTCCCTGAGGATAGGTCATCAGTATTAAACACCTGGACAATGCCTTTAAGTCAAGAAAAATGCTTCAACATTCCCTGATCATATTGCAAAAACCCTTCATTTATGGAACCACTGATAACATTCTTGCATCCCTCCAATTTATCCTGAATTCTACTGTCAGGTTGACAGTTTTTCCTTTTTCCTCTATGACCTCTCTTGTTCGCCAATCGCTTTGCTTGTTTGAGGTCCAGATATGATGCAGTTTTTTAAATATTTTTGAGTTTAGGGTAAGCAAACGTGGTTCTTTATTCACATTACTATTACCGCATTTGTTTCTATAAGACGGACACACATTACAATAGCTTTTTACCATGCATAATAAATACCACATCCCTATCACACTTGCGTGTAAATTATTGGGATGAACATAATATTAAATACATCTGTGGTCTTCGCACTGTCTTACTGGAGAGTCCTGAAATAACTTTAAGCAAGAATATAAAAGTTGTCAGCAAACATTTGGGATTGATATTTGACATCTGCTCCGACAACCTTGCATCTTACTGTCTTTGTCACTAAACACAGACAAATGGATTTATTTTTAGATTTGAGCGTGGCCTGATGTTTGTCGAGTATTTCCCAGCTAACCTCTGTCTTCAAGAATAATTCATTAAAATAAAGCCATGTCGATGTAATGCAGATGAATCCCTGAGTAGGCCCTATTACACTGCCACACTGCAAGTGCTGATAGATGATAACACCACCGGCGCTCGTTTGTACCGGCCTGATTACACAGACCGAGGCAAACTACCGTACATGTGGGAGAAACAATTGATGCTGCAGTCTTTCCTCCTTCATTCTGTTCAATTCATTATCAGTAGCACATCCTGATTACATAGGATTACACAGGATAATCAGGCATCTTTCACCATCATAAAAGATGCCCATCAGCCGACAAGCAAGATTTTTCATTTGCTTATCAGCTGCTATTATACGGGCCACTTATCCGAAATGTGGGTTCCTATGAACGCCTGTTATAATAACAATTGGCACAAAAATCTCTCCCAGAGTGCCTTAATTACTAATAGTGCCTCCTAGAGTTTTACTGCTCCCAGAGGGTGCCTGTTAGGAGTAGTGCCCTCCATATTGTGCCCAATAATAATGCCTCACTATAGTACCACCAGTAGTAATAATGCCGCCTAAAGTGCTCCCAGTAGTAATAAGGCCCCTCTATACTACCCCAGTAGAAATAAGGCCCCTCTATAGTGTCCCCAGTAGTTATCATAGCCTCCTCTACAGTGCCTACAGGCATTGTACACAGGTAGAGCTGATCAGGGTCTGTTAAGACCCTGCAGCTCTAGTCTGTCCGAGGCATAGCTGCCTCCTCTATTCACTGCATAGCACTCATTGAGCGCTATGCATCAAGGAGAGTTGTTCTCAGCTGCTCCTACTAGATTGCAGGAGCTTTAATTCTGTACATGTAATGCACTATTAAAGTCCAGCACCAAGCTCTGTTCTCTTTTTCAAGAGAACCCCTTTGAAGTGGATTTCCAGGCACCTCCGTTGCATATGACTGCATGATATTATTGTCATCAGTCAGATCCCAAAGAGCAAACTTAAAACACATAATCAGACATCATACCATAAAAACTAACAAAAGAGACAAGAATAAAATAAAATAAACTTGAAAATATTAAAAAAACAGACCCATAATCCAGAAAAAGTAGAAAACAGACCAAGACCAGAAAATACTGAAAATCATTTGTATATGCTTACTCTCCGATTGCTCTTCTTCAGCTCTGGACATCTGCCTCTGCTGTATTGTGTCCTGATGATGCCCAGATCACTACGTTTATTATTCTGGACAGCGTCAGAACATGTAGTACAACAGTGCCCCTGGCTGAAGCAGAAGAAGAGCCATATCCTTCCTACTAGAAATCTTAAGGTAGGGCGAGCAGCTGAACAGTAGTACTAAAGCAGGTGGGCTCTTTGGGCATGGGGGCCTGGAGGACTATTTTAACTGTGACAAATACAAATTAGAAGTAGACATCTGGAAGGTGACAGACATCTCTTCTCAGTAATGTAAACTATGCGAAAACGTTGCAATATAATGCCATTTCCAAGAAATACGTGAAACTATATTTGACTGATATAATTAAGGAGATCCTGTTTATTTCCATTTTCTGCTTAGTGCCACCCAGCTTGTAACATCTGGAAGACATTAACTGCTGTGCTAAGGTTATCAAGGCAAATGTATTGTTAGAATTAAGATTTTAATCTTGTCTCAAATTCCTGATTGTTTTGGATCATGTTATCCCATGTTAAGCTACTCAGTCATGGGAAAGAACATTTTCTTTCTGTATTGCTATAGAAAAAGTGTGTCACTGCATGGAGAAATATGATTTCTCGAAACAAGATATAAATGCATTTTATATTTCATTTTAATGTGTGCTTTTAAAATATTATATTTCCAGTATAGTTTTTGATATTGGTGTGAAAGTGTATAATGCAGGATGATAACCACTCGGGCAGGGTTGTAACTAGAAAAGGCTGGGCCCGAATTTTGAATAGAGCCCCCTATGCAATTTCCCTGCAACGTCCTTCTGGCGACTAATCAAGACCGTCCACGCCTGCCATAGAACCCCCCACCCACTCAGTAGACATGCACCCTTTGTGCCCCTGCACAGTAGAATGCCCCCTTGGAGCCCCCACAAAGTAGTTATATCCCCTTCACAGTAGATTTCCCTCTTAGTGCCGTCACACTGTAGAATGCCCCCTTATTGCCCCCACACAGTAGTTATGCCTCCTTAGTGCCTCTACACAGTAGAAGGCCCCTTTAGTGTCCCAACACAGTAGTTTTGCCCTTGTAGTGCTCATACACTGTAGCATGCCCTTTTAGTGTCCCACTTAGTAGCTATGCCCCCTTTGTGCCCCTACACAGCAATATGGCTCCTTAGTGCCCCTACACAGCCATTATGGCCCCTTAGTCCCCCCTTACAGTAGTGCTCCTCCCTTAGTGCCCACACAAAGTAGTTATTTTCCCCAAAGTAATTATGGCCCCTTAATGCCTTCCTTATAGTAGTGCTGTCCCTGTGGTGTAAATACAATACTCATCTAGCCCCATTTCCTTGATGAACAGAGTAAATCCCGCTCTCCTCAGCAGGCACGGTGCAGTGATGTCATCACACCTGCTCAGTAGGAAAGTGCACAGGCTTGGGAATGATCATTGGCCCCTGCACTCTTCTACTCAGCTGGTGCATCACACCTGCTGGGGAGAGCACAGCTGGGGAATGTGGCCCTGGCCATAATAGATGACAGCCGTAAATTATGGACTACTGTGTGTGTACTTGTAAGTGAGAACCAGACCTATTGGCCCAAACACCCCAGCCACGGCGGGCCTGTGGCGTTAGTTCCGACCCTTGCACCATAGGGTTATGTAAACTATACAGGGCATGATTTGACAAAGTGCTTTATCAATAGAGACAACAAAGCATTAAAACTGCTTTAATTGAGCAATAATTGGATTTAATAGGTGCCAAATTGTTAAAGGGGTTAAATGCCTTTTTTATATTGACCTATCCTCCGAATAGGTCATCTATATCACATCGGTGGGGGGTCAACTCCTGGCACCCCTGCCGATCAGCTGTTTGAAGAGACAGCAGCCTGCCTTCTCTTCACTGTTTACCTGCTCGCCATCGACATCGCAGTGGTGAGCAAGTGTCATTACAAATAAGCCATCCTACTGAAGTGAGTGGGACGATGGAGTTGTTATTACACCTGCTCACTTCCTCAGTTGCAACGGTGAGCAGGTAAACAGTGAAGAGAAGGCAACGCATGTACGAGTGCTGTTTTCTCTTCAAACAGTTGATCGGCGGTGGTGGCAAGAGTCTGTTCCCGATCTGATATTGATGACCTATCCTGAGGATAGATCATTAATAATAAAAAAGTGGACAAAAGATAGTATAATGAAAGAACATTCCCAGAAAGATCTTTTGTCCATCGTTGAATATGTATGGGTAGTTTGAACAACTTTAACGATCAATATATTGACTAAAATGTGTATGGCTGTGTCTACGAGCATTCATCATATGTTTTTTTGTTCAACTGCTGTTCAGTCATCAACCAATTTATATCTAAGGTTACTTTCACACTAGCGGTAAAGAGATTCGGCAGGCTGTTTCACCAGCTACCTGAAGGCCCATTGGGCCCACTAACTATAATGGGGATCGGCAGAGATCTCAATTCAGGTAGCGTCCGGCAATGCCGGATCCAGAGAGCTCCGGCCGACTGTTTCCCACCGGATCAGGCTCCTGAATCTCTTTACCAATAGTGTGAAACTAGCCTAATGTGTATGGCCACCTTTACTCTCAACTCTAAAGCCACTCAGACACAGGATAACTGTCAAACATACAATAGTTTTGTTAACAGTTGTCTCTCCGGATCCCCCTATACACATGCATGCCTGTCCAAGCTTACATGTGTTGTGAATGGGAGACCGGAAGAAGCTGCTGCCAAGACACCACTGGCAGGTGACATATCTTCCCAGGAACAAAAGGTTCAGCTATGTTGAAATACGATACACCTGTTCCTCTTCTCTCCTGACATCTGGAGAAGAGTAGGGAAGTCACCATACACATTAGAAAGTCGGTCGATCCCACTGAAATGCATATGTCATGCTTCAAAAATACAATTTATAGGTGCATCTTAATAGTATCATCGAAAAGTTAATTTATTTCAGTAATTCAATTAAAAAAGAAAAACTCATATTAGGCTACTTTCACACTAGCGTTCGGGCGGATCCGTTCTGAACGGATCCGCTCATAATAATGCAGACGGAGGCTCCGTTCAGAACGGATCCGTCTGCATTAAAATTACAAAAAAAAAGCTAAGTGTGAAAATAGCCTCGGACGGATCCGTCCAGACTTTCAATGTAAAGTCAATGGGGGACGGATCCGCTTGAAGATTGAGCCACATTGTGGCATCTTCAAACGGATCCGTCCCCATTGACTTACATTGTAAGTCTGGACGGATCCGCACGGATCCGCACGCCTCCGCACGGCCAGGCGGACACCCGAACGCTGCAAGCGTGCGGAGGCGAGCGGAGCGGAGGCTGAACGCCGCCAGACTGATGCAGTCTGAGCGGATCCGCTCCATTCAGACTGCATCAGGGCTGGACGGCTGCGTTCGGGTCCGCTCGTGAGCCCCTTCAAACGGAGCTCACGAGCGGACCGACGAACGCTAGTGTGAAAGCAGCCTTATATAGATTTACATACATAGTGATCTATTTCAAGCGTTTGTTTCTTCTTAATGTTGATGATTATGGCTAACAGCTAATGAAAACCCAAGTCAGTATCTCAGAAAATTTTAATATTATATAAAGCCAACTTTTCAGACAATAATAGTTTATCATTGGTCGGCTAAAAGACTTATTCTTAAATTTCACCGGACAAACATTTGGTTGAAATCTGTTTAGATTGATATAAATAGGCACCTTTAGATACAGGATTCAACCTATGCTGTAATTATGGGTATGTAATTTGTATTATGTTATTCAGGCTTGTGACTGATAATCTTTGTATACATTTTGTACTGACAGTTTTACTGGGGCTGAGCATATTCTATTAAAGGGGTTATTCAAGACTAAATCAGACCTCCAGACATGGCTGACCTGCAGTGTTGATTATACTCACCTGGACCCTGCCACTGGATTCAGTCTGTGTGGCAGTTCCACTCCAACATGTCAAAATCTATCAATGGGGTACATGTGACTGCTGCAGCCAATCACAGGCCGAAGAGTTGACCTGCTCCCCTTACCTCACATGTAACAATATTGATGACCAAACCTTAGTATAGGTCCTCAATATCAGATCAGCGGGGGTCTGACACCCAGGACCCTTATGATCAGCTGTTTGAGGAGGTAAGCACCTCGCCCTTCTCACAGCTTACCAAGCAAAGCACCATCCAATGGATAGTGGATGAGTATGATATTTCAGCTCAGCCCCATTCAGTTTAATGGGATTGAGCTGCACCTAGACCACATGACCGATGAACGTGATGTCATTGGCCCTGGGAAGAGGCTGTGGAGCTCACCGGTACACTGTGACTTCTTTAAACAGCTGAAAGGTGTGGGTCCACCTCCTGGTCCTGAGGCTAGCCTTTCACTTCAAAATCACATATCGTCTGAATGCTACGTCTAAACTAGCGTCTTCTCACTCACTTACAACAAACCAATATCTTGAAAATGGTGTGGCACTGAAACACAAAGGGAGAGATTTGTGTTTCATGGACCGTCGTGTTCTGCATCTGTCTTCATATCCCTTGCATTTAAAGAGGATGAGCTTAATTTATGGCAAGGCACAGGCCTAGCCATAAATTATGGCACATGCTTCGGCAGTGAGAGCACCTAAACTTAAATCTATGGCAGCTCCAAGCTAGCATAGATTTACGTCTTCCTTTCAGCCGGAAAACTGGCGTAAATAAAGATAAATGTGCCATGCCTACTGGTCCCACCACCTCGCCACCATCGCCACACCCCGCTCGGAAAGAGGTGAGGGCAATGTAGAAATGCCACCTGCAGCAAATTTTTGTTGCAGTGGCATTTAAAAAGTCACAAACAAAAGTTCTGTGACTTTTTTAAGCCATAAAAACTGTGACCACAGGGGAAACAGGTGAGGCTCACGGTGGGCCGATGGGTGCAGTAGTTCATGTACTCACGGTTAGCAGATGCCTCCCTTGGCTGGCGTACAGTGGATGGGAAGACATCACAAAATCCTTCTGGGTACTCTCGGTTACAGGGAACACCAGCCAGATGGAAGATGAGGTGCCCTTGATGGTAATGAGTGTAAGGTGCTTTTGCGGCTGGGCCCCTAGTTGGTGACGTCAGCACCGTTAGGTGCAAATATTGAGAGTAGAAGTAAGAATGAGGAGTCGGTCGTTGTAAACCAGTTGAACATTTTCTGAAGAATCAATAGTCTCTGGCAGTTGGTACAGTTCATCAATGGAAAGCGTTTTGTATAGCACAAATAATAATAAGTGCACTGGTAATCCTATTATCAGGTAGTGGCAGTTGTCAATGGAGGGATTCTTCTAATTCTGATACTTTACAGGCAAGGATCCTGGTGGTAATCCCAAGTTCACTCTATAGCACTCTGGTACTAAAGTATGCTGATATATATAGTTACTATGAGTTATCCTTTAAGGGCGATCTCCCTTGTGGCAGGCAAACACATCTGCTTCATTATTTGCAGGGTACTCCTATAAATAGGTTTTTCCACTAGGACCCGGAAGGCTTGTGTAGTGGATAAGGACAATTCTGCGCATTAATTGTCTCTTTGTGTGCTGGCACTCGGAAAGTTGCTCTCAGGCACTTGTGCTAATGAGGTAACAGCTAAGTTTAGCTGTTACCCTTGCCAGGCTCTCTGCATCTTTGTACATAGACTCACTGGTGCTTGGTTGCTGTGGTAGTCTTCTCCAGGCTTGATCAGGGCCTAGAGGAAAGGAAAACAGCTACATGGTGACTTTAGCCTGTTTCTCTCCTCCATGAACTTGCTTCTCCTCCTCTCACACTTCAACTTCAACTAACTAACTTCCTGTCTAGACACACCCAAGCTATATGTATTATGTGGTGCCATCACCACCTAGGGGCGAGTGGGTGTAATGACATTGCCAGTCTGATAAAAGGAAATACCATACAATGTAAATACATACATATATATTCAGATGTTTAAAGTATCCCATTTACACACATATGTGGGACGCAGAAAAAGTTGTCAAACTTTTTATTTAAATAATGATTAAAGAGGTTATCGAAGAAGGTCACCGCTGCTTTCTGTGACTGGCTGCAGCAGTCACATATCCCTTCTGTTGACAGAAGTTGTTTCAGCACTGCAGGGAGTGGAACAGCTGGTCCAGGAGAGACCGAACCCAGCAGCAGGGACCAGGTAAGTAGGTAAGTATGATCACCATTGCAGGTCGGCCACTCTGGGGGTCTTTTATAGCCCCGCTAAGCTTTATTAAAATTAAACCACAAAGCTCATTTAGGCATTTTAATTAACTGGACAGTTTCAATAATTACATCAGAAAGGATATTTTGTAATCCCTTTACCGTATTTTCTGATGCCACAGTATCTCTCAGCACCTGCAGCCCTGCAATGTCACAACTGCAACTTACAGAGGATCTGTACTCATCAGACTATGCTACTTAATGTAGGGGCAGTAGTCTAAGGGGATAGGGGCCAGACTGCAATTACAAAGCAGCCCTAGCAAACAAACCCTACCAGCCCGCATATGATATTGCATAAATATAATGGAGCACAATGCATGCTGCTGTAAAAGTTTTATTACTTGGTCATGCCCTGATATAAACTATAAATGGAAAAAAGAAAAGAAAAGTGGAACATGCCAAATCACATGTGCAACATGCCGCCCCCCAGGTCCAATCGTGTTCCAGATTTTGGGAAAGCCGAGTTTTGTGTGTCACAGTGCTCCTACCTGGATATCGTTGCTCCCCAGGGTTAGGCTCTGCAGCAATAAAGGAGAGAAAGTTATAGTTGGTGGAGTAAGAGTCCAGACTTGGTAAAAGTTCAACAGCTTTACTTGAATAAACTTGCATCCAGACAATATTTGGTCTTTCTCTTGGCTCCAGCAGGTTTTGGGGTAAACTGCCAGGCAAACTAGGATACCTTGCTTTATTGGTCTCTGCTGTGCTAGACTCTGGCTTCCGTCTGGTAGCTGGACTTTCTGACAGTTCTGGTACCATTGAGCGGGGTGCCTTTGGCCCCCTCGTAATACTCTGTCTGTAAACTGCAAGGAGTCATTCCCAGAGCTCCTGCTGCAGGGGGAGGAGAGTGGTCCCCTCACTGCGACATGTCTGCTCTGCTTCCAATTCTCAACTTCACTCTCAACTGACTATAGCTTCCTGCAACCCCTCCCTTTGTAGGAAGCAGGGCTAGCCCACTTCAGCCCAAAAGGGGGAGAATGGAATGGTAAGTTCCAGTCTATCTAAAGGTACTCTGCCAGATACACCGCCACCTGCTGGTCAACCAGACACAGTGCATTTAATAACACTACATAAGTTACACAGTAATATTAATAAGGCACAATATCAAAAGTACCTGGAATTAAATACACAGATGACATTATGTGTTAGTCATTAGAGAGAGTAACAGGGTGTGGGAATGGTAGTTCCTGTCTGGGGTACTACACACGGTTAGGGACATACGTTACCCCCCCCCCCCCCCCCCCCTTTTGCAATACGTAGTACGGCAAAGCTCAAAATATCTCTTGAGCAGCATCAAATACCACAGTGCAGCACAAAATGTCTCCCCAAGAGCGCCAAATATATACTACTATGCAGCAAAAAATACCCTACAGAAATGTTATTTCTTGACTACCCCTCCCCCACTGGCAGTAGCATTGTTCCCAGTTAACCTCTTCCCACCGCAGTGATATCCCTTTTTTCATTTTTTATTCTCTACCTTCTAGGACCCATAACTTGTTTTTTGTGGAACAAGTTGCATTTTCTAATGGCACCATTTATTGTTGCCAGTGAGTGGAATTGGAAAAAAACGAAATTCTGTCTTAGTTTTATGGTTTCATTTTTACTGTGTTTTTATGTGGTAAAAATGACTTTTACATTTTGCAGGTCATTAAGATTACAACAATATCACATTGTTACAGTTTTTCATGTGCTTTATTTAATACTTAAAAAAAAAATGTAAACACATTTTTGTTGCATCACCATATTCTGACCCCATATCTTTTTATATTTAAGTCTATGGAGCTGTGTGAAGGCTGTACCCTGAAAGCAACAATTTAACTAGATTTATGTAGTGCCAATGACAGCATATTTCCAGATAATTTCTCTGTTAATAAAGATATTGAATTGTTTTATGACAAATATTTTTCTTTTAGTGTAGTACTGTTCGTGATTTCCAATAGTGTTTTATGCTCCTTAGACTTAAGATGTAATGTGATACCTGCTGAGATGAACATCTGCATTGCTCTTTGTGTGTTTTGATCATGTGTATCTGTTCAATTATGCTCATCCTCAGATGATTTATATGTTTAAGAGCACATAATTATGGTTGTTTTTTCCAGTAAAGTCTTCTTCTCATGGCTGAATGGAGGGTCATTGGTGTACCAATTAAAATACAGCCTCAGGCAATTGAGGAAGCTTTGCTTGTAAACACTTCAGTTGTGCTCCTCACCTTAGCTTCACTTTTTAAGATTAAAGTCTGTCTTGCCCCTTGCGTCTTTATGTGTGTTTATGGAAAAGGCAGATGGTAAGTTCTTGTAGAGCAGTGAGGCACAGAAATTGCTTATTCAAATATTGGACCACAGTAGATGAATAAAAGTAATTCTTTTTCTAAACTGAAGTATTGAGTATTGTCAATCAACAGTAAAAGCCATTCATATAACATGTAAAGCGATGCTTAGAGATAAGTGATGGTGCAGAACACCAGTAATGGTTTGTTCCTAATGTTATACTATGTAAACCCAGCATGACCTGGTATGGTTGGCAGGGACAGGGTCAACCACCCTATCCCTCCCTCTTGGCAGGAGTGGGGTTGTCGGACTTCCAACCTGGAGGGGGCATTCTAGTCTAGTGAGTAAAGGGGAAGGAAGCAAGTCCTTGTGCTCCTACTCCTTAGGCCTCATGATCCATATAATATCAGTTCAATCTAAGGGTTAGTACTTCTGCTATAAAAAGAACAAGAAAGAGAAAGAAAGACAAGAACTTGAATCTGCATGGCTAAAGTATAGGAGTCAGCAAGGTAACCTGCGATTACAGCTATACAGACTTTTCTGCTTATGATGGACTACAGTTAAGACACCTATCACACTTAACCACGATCAGCACAGACATGCCTCTAAAACCTACATCCCGCAGTGGACTCTACAGCACAAACTCTTGTACAATTTATCAATCAAATCACATTTTCTAAATTAACAAAATGCTTAAAGGGGTTTTCCGAGATTTCCGACACCTGGGACCTCTGACGATCAGCTGTTTGAAAAGGCACTGGCACTTTTGTGAGTGCCACTGCCTTCTCTCTGCTTTTCCTAGGCCAGTTACGACATGTTCATGTGTCACGTGGCCTAGAGCAGCTCAACCCCATTCAAGTGAATAGGTTTAAAGGGAATCTGTCACCTGCTTTTACCATTTTAAGCTGTTACCATCGCCATGTTCACTAAAGTACCTTATTTCCTGCAGTCTTCTTCTTACTTTATTTCGTTTTGTCCTTTTGATAAAAAAAGCCCTTTTTATGATATGCTAATGAAGCTCCAAGGTGCCCAGAGGGGCGTTTTTTTCCTCTCTGGTGCCCAGTGACGCCCCCCTGCAGTGCCTAGCCCGCCTTAATTTGAATCCTAAGAACGCCTCCTGATCATCAAATAACCTCCCACAGCCCCGGCAAATGGTTCTGCCCCCTCCCCACGTCATCGTCTACCTTCTAGCAATGCCCAGTCCTTCTTCCTGTCGGCGGTCAGAAATCTTGCGCAGGCGCAGTACCGCCTGTGGCCTGTGTGATCATCAACCTCCTCAGGGCAACAGCCTCAAAAGTCTCACTGGGCATGCGCCGAGCCCAGTGATGTAATCTGAGCGCAGTTGCCCTGAGGAGGTTGATGATCGCGTAGGACACAGGCGGTACTGCGCCTGCGCAAGATTTCTGACCGCCGACAGGAAGAAGGACTGGGCATTGCTAGAAGGTAGATGATGACGTGGGGAGGGGGCAGAACCATTTGCCGGGGCTGTGGGAGGTTATTTGATGATCAGGAGGCGTTCTTAGGATTCAAATTAAGGCGGGCTAGGCACTGCAGGGGGGCGTCACTGGGCACCAGAGAGGAAAAAAACGCCCCTCTGGGCACCTTGGAACTTCATTAGCATATCATAAAAAGGGCTTTTTTTTTATCAAAAGGACAAAACGAAATAAAGTAAGAAGAAGACTGCAGGAAATAAGGTACTTTAGTGAACATGGCGATGGTGACAGCTTAAAATGGTAAAAGCAGGTGACAGACAGATTCCCTTTAAGCGCCATACCAAGCACAGCCGCTATACAATGTATGGCACTGTGCTTGGTAAACTGTGAGAAGGCTGTGGTGCTTGGTGCCTTCTCAGAGTCAGACCCCCACTGATCAGATACTGATGACCTAACCAGAGAATAGATCATCAGTATCATAATCTCGGAACACCCCTTTAATTTCTGACACATCACATAAAACTTTGGACAGCCAATCACCTATTCCTAATCTGATTAATGGCAAACATTCTCAAAATATTAATCCCTAAGTATTGGAAGGAAAATAGAAACCCCTTTATCAAAGAATAGGCAATGGAAACCAACACAATATGCATCAAACATATAACTATATGCATATCTTATATAGTTAGAACTTTTATTATTATTATTACTATTGGTTTTTGATAAAATTATATGTCCACGTACACACCCTACTTTTTAGCATGTAGATTAAATACTTTTGTCCTGATTTTAAAATATGGCTAAAGGGGTTATCCCATGATTGATGTAAAAAATGAAAATCAGACACCATATAGTCCATGACAATACCTTTCTAACAGGGTTAGAATCATGCCTGTACCTCACATGGATTTAGAGTAAAGTCCATGGATTGCTGCAATTGTTCTGCTAGGTTTATTTCAACCTGCCAGCTCACGGGGTGTGTCCTTTCTCAAGGGGCATGTCCCCTCTGCTGCAGCTTGTGGCAGTTGAAAGATTAAACTGAGCATGTGCGTCTACACCAGTGAGGTGGACAGAGTAATTAGAAAAAGAGCAAACAGCATGTGGCCCTATACAGATACATTTCATTTGATAACTCAGTTGCTATACTAATTTTTTAATTATATGCAATTACATTAGTATTCAGATTTTGCTTTTTTAAAACTGTAGAGTAGTTTTCATTGGACAACCCCTTTAAGAGAAACCTATTTTCCTGGTATAAATTTGGAAATACAATGCACCCATCTCTCTTTCTTTTTCCTTCTGTACCGTTATCCTTATTGAAAATATAAATAACTTACTAAATATTAGGTCCTTCAAGCTTTGCATTCGTTTATTCTTTTCATACCCTAGAAACCTGTATTTCTCTTTCTCTGCTGTTTTTAATGATCTCACACTTCATTTCCTTCTTTTATCCCCTTATTTTGTAGGATTAGAGAATAAAAGAAGCACATTAATCTCTGGCGTTGTCAGGATTCTTCAGCAACTTTTATTAAAGCACCGCAACTTCCTGAAAGAGCTTGTTGTTGTCAAGATTTTGGACGAAGGGGGGCAGCTCTTCATGTTCAACAGATGATTGAAGAATAGCCACTGCCTGAGGGTGTGTAAAATAATCCTGAAAAGGGAACAGACTCGAGCTGAAGACCATAGATATTAGGATATATGTCAGGATAGATAAAGATGAATCTCTTTTGGGGATGTCGCATATATCCATCACTTGCTTTTATAGTAGTGACTTTGAGGATTGTAAGCTCTTCCTTTATCAAAGTCAATAATGGGATCACAGTGATGAAAGGACAGGTTGGCTACCTATCAGAAAATGACCTACAGTTCTTCATCCCCAAGGAGAAAGATGCCTGCAAACTGGAAATTGTTGTTAATGAACCGATTACCCAGAGAGTTGGAAAGTTATCTCCGCAGGTAAGACCAATAAAAATTATTTATTTTTAATTGGAAAACATGAGTACACTGTTACAACTTAAAAAAGGGTTAATGCAAGTATTACTTAGTCTATAACATATTGCTATGGAAATCAAATTGTTATATAGAAGCAACATGATAGATCAATAGAGACATACAGGTGAAACTCGAAAAATTAGAATATCGTGCAAAAGTCCATTTATTTCAGTAATGCAAATTAAAAGTAATTGCATGAATGCAGCTTAAAATTAGAATTTTCTGAAAAGGTTTAATATTCTAGGCTCAAAGTATCAGACTTTAGTCAGCTAATTAATCCATACCCCCTGAGCAAAGGGTACCTCAAAATGGTGACTTTGGGGGTTTCATAAGCTATAAGCCATAATCATCCAAATTATAACAAATAAAGGCTTGAAATATCTCGCTTTGCATGTAATGAGTCTATCTCATAAATTAGTTTCACCTTTTAAGTTGCATTACTGAAATAAATGAACTTTGCACGATATTAAAATTTTTCGAGTTTCACCTGTATAATCTAGTTGAAAAAGGCTTTATTGGCAAAATAAATTTTTAGCATTGCCATAACGTGATTGATGGGTTGGACTACATGTATAAGGGGTGTGTAAGAGATGAGTCCAGGAGCATTTTTAGTATATAGAAGGGACAAAGCATTCAGACAGTCTTTGGACCCTTTCACTTTTTCACATTTTGTTATGTTGTGGCCTTTTGCCCAAAAAAAAGTTAAAACAGAATTTTTTGAAAATGTCTTAAAAATGTTTCTACGCCTTGAGTGGAGTCCATCTGTGGTAAATTCGGGTTGTTGACATAATATGGAAAGACATACCCTGTCGTTGATCTGATTAAACCAATATTGAGCAATATTGAGCTTCTAAGTGTCGTATCTGGAAGAAACCAGGCACTGGTCATCACCTCCCAATATCATCCCTACAGTGAAGCATGGTGGTGGCAGTATTATGCTCTGGGGGTGTTTTTCAGTAACTGGAACAGGGAGACTGGTCAGGGTTAAGCAAAGTACAGAGATATTCTTAATAAACACCTGATCCAGAGTGCTCTGGACCTCAGACTGGGCTAAAGGTTTACCTTCCAAAAAGACAATCATCCTAAGCACACAGCCAAACAACATAGGAGTGGCTTAGGGACAACTCTATCAGTGTCCTTTACTGGCTGAGCAGGAGCCCTGACTTGAACCAAATCAAACATCTTTGGAGAGACCTGAAAATGGCTGTTCACCAATGGTCCTCATCAAACCTGACAGAACTTGAGAGGATCTACTGAGAAGAATAGCAGAAAATACCAAAATTAAGGTGTGCAGACCTTGTGGTCTCGTACCCAAGAAGACTGGAAGCTGTAATGTCACCGCCAGTTCTGTGAGAAGGTCTGACAGATGTCCTTCTCTACCTCTTGCATGATGTTCTTTGTTTTGGTTTCACTTTCTCATCTCATTTCCTTCTCCCAGGTGTCACCTATTTAGACTAATCCTCTTTCCTATATATTCCCTCCCATACTGCCTCACTTTGCAGTTTATACTACTTCCTGGATTGAAGTGTTCACTGCTGGAGGCCTCAGATAAGTCCTTTCATGTATTGTGTTTCCTTGCTGGCTTGATTCTAGGTGACCCTGACTCCCTCCGTATGAAGTGCAGGGAGCCGGTAGTCGTGTCTCCTCACTATTATAGGGATTTCAGGTGTCACACAGTCTTAGGTACGTGGGCATACAATCGTCTACCTTTGAGACCCTTGTATGTGCTTATCAGATCAAGCCAGATCGGACGTTTATTCTTAACTTCCAGCCATCTGCAACATCATCCATGACATGTAATCACTGCCAAAGGTGCATCAACTGAGTCCTGATTAAGGGGTCTGAATACTTATGTCAATGCAATTTTTTAGTTTTTCCTTTTCAAAAAATTAGCAAAGATTTATAACATTCTGTTTTCACTTTCTCATTATGGGGTATTAAGTGCAGAATGATGGGGAAAAATAGATTTTTCTTTTAGTACAAGGCCACAGCATAACGAAAGTAAAAGAATTCCGAATGCATTGTACCGTATCTGAACCCATGATGCTTGGTCACGCTCAGTCAATGGCATGCTGTCAGCTATTTTTGCATTTGTTCCAACTTTCCACAGCAGAATATAGAGTTTCCTCTCCTCTATAGAACTGAAATCTGGGTTAGGATCAGAAAGGAGGTAAGCATCCCTCACTAATGAGTATTTAGGGCATTGTAACGGGCGATGTGCCTCATCCTTCAGGATCCCCTGGTCACATCTCTACCACCTCTGTCCTCCCTGGGTCTGTAGGCCTGTCTGTGCGCTGAGATCACTTTTTGCTACAATCTGGGGCCCTCTTCTGTACTTTCCAGCTGAGCTCTACAAGCATGAGGCGTTTCGATGAACATGGAAAAGGTGCCTGTAGAATTCTAATTGGAGTGTTTCTGTTGGGCTCCCATCATACTAGGTCTGTATATGTAACTGGGCCACAAACTTCACTACCATACAGAAGGACATGACACAGTCAATGATTTTCATCCAGACTCACACCAGTGGTTTAAGGAGGCATAGATGCTTTTTAATGACTAACCGCTTTTGTCTGTGATTTTCCTCTTTTTTTATTTTATATGTTTGGAAGATTATATAAAAAAGAGAATTTCACCAATGTATTCTTGCTTATTGGACTATTATGGACAGGAATATGGTTAAAGGCCTGTTTATACCCACCAGTTACCTGTACACTATTCACTGACTGTGCGGCTGTAAAAATGAAAGCTATTGGCAACACAACTGGAAAATATAAATATCGCTTGTGGATGCATTAACGTTGGGCATTAATGCCTAATGTATGAGGTCGAGTTTACATCACCATTTAGTTTTCCGTTCTTATGATCCGTCAGAAGAACAGAAAAATAAAGAAAAAAACAGATCCTGTATTTTAAGTATCTGTTATGCTTAGTAATGCACATTTGGCATCCGTTTTAGCCATTTCCATGTGAGATTCGTTATTTTAGACAGAAAAAAAATATTTCATGAAGTACAAATAACGGATCTCAGACAGAAATGGCTAAAATGGATGCAAAATGTGTATAACTGAGCATAACAGATGCTTAAAATACAGGATCGTTTTTTTTGAAGGATCAGAAGAACAAAAAACTAAACAGTGATTTGAACACAGCCTAACTCTCACAAAAGATGTCACGTGGCAACAATGACATTCTTTGCCAAGCAAAAATGTCCAGGGACTGCTTGATGGTGTTTTTTAAAGTTGTTCCTTGTACAGGGAGCCTCAATTCTGTAGTTGTGATCGCTAGCAGATTGCACATCTAGTAAGTATAAAGCATTAGACTACACAGCCGCTGAAAGAGAACCTGTCACCTCTGCCCGCAAGGGCTTACAATCTACAAGGTATGGAGGAAGGACACAGTAGGTGAGGGTAAAGCTGGTCATGGTGGTATAGTAGCAGCAGGGTCACTGGTTGTAGGCTTGTCTGAAGAGATGAGTTTTCAGGTTTCTTTGGATTCCACTGTAGGTGAGAGTCTGATATGTTGGGGTAGAGAGCTCCAGAGTATGGGGGATGCACAAGAGAAATCTTGGAGATGGTTGTAGAAAGAGTTGATAAGAGGAGAGAAGAGAAGGAGGTCTTGTGAGGATCGGAGATTACATGTGGGAATGTATCGGGAAAGTAGTTCAGAGATGTTTGGAGGCACCAGGTTGTGGACGGCTTTATATGTATTTGTTAGAATTTTTAACTGAATTCACTGGGCAATGGGGAGCCAGTGAAGGGATTGGCAGAGGGGAGAGGCCTAGGAGTGACGGGGGGGGGGATGGATTAGTCGGGTAGCAGAGTTGAGGATAGATTGGAGGGGTGCGAGAGTGCTAGATGGAAAGCCACAGCAGAGGATGTTGCAGTAGTCTAGGCGGGAGATGATGAGAGCATGTACAAGCATTTTTGCAGACTCATGGTTGAGGAATGCGCGGATGCGGTAGGTATTTCTGAGTTGGAGGCGGCAGGTGGTGGAAAGGGCTTGGATGTGCGGTCTGAAGGAGAGGGCAGAATCCAAGGTCACTCCAAGGCAGCAGACTTGGTTGACCGGGGAGAATGTGCAGCCATTGATCGCGATAGATAGGTCTTGGAGGGATTGAGCAAGACGGGGGAAAGATGATAAATTCTGTTTTATCCGTGTTAAGTTTAAGAAAGCAAGAATAGAAGAAGTCCACTTTCTTGTTGCGACTAGAGATGAGCGAACTTATGTTTTCAAGTTCGGCATACAAAGTTTGGGTTATCTAATAATTCCGCTATGGATTCCGCTACCGCGGACCATAAATTATGGTCTGTGGTAGCGGAATCCATAACGGAATTCTTAAATAACTCAAACCTGAACCTTGTACGCCGAACTTGAAAACACAAGTTTGCTCATCCCTAGTTGCAACCTTTTTAATACATACTTTAAGACTGTACCTATGTTATACAATTTACCTAGTGTGCAATAGTGCAGCAATATACAATATGTGCTGTAGAAATCAACTGTAGTTGGTATTGCTTTGCACAGCAAACATAGCACAATATTCAATGTGATAAAACCAATTACATTTTTTCTAACTACCATTGACTCACTGACATTAATAACCTAAGTAGATCAACCACTTGTATGCCTTATGCCCACAGACTAGGTATATACTAGGTATATACTTTCTGGGACTGCAACCACCGTACTATTAATCAACTGAGTTATCAGTTTAGCCAGCTGGACACCTGCCAGTTTTTGCCCCTTTTCCTGACTACGCATTTCAGGGGTGAATTACCCCCTTTATCAGGACAATAAAACCATATATGTTTGTTTTATACTTGTTTTATTGTCCTGATGAAGGGGGTAATTTACCCCTGAAACGCATAGACGTAATAAAGCCATTTTAACTACACGCTTCATCTATATGGTATCCTTGGCAGCGCCCGCAGAAGAGGTTCATCCGTTTTTTATCCGGAACAAGTTTTCTTTAACAAAACTTGGAAGAGACCATCAAATCTGGGCTCAAATGTCTTTCTCACATACTTTTTTTATGACAACCCAATCACCAGGCACCAGGGGATGCGTCCCTTCCACTGAGTCTGGATCTGGAATGGAAGCAAAAACTTGTGGGTGTGTTCCAATCTAGCAGTGAGAGCCTTCATGTAACTGACCAGACTGTCAGTTTGGAGCTGTAGTTGCTGTGGGAAATACAGCCCCAGTTTCAGTACAGAACCAAACAAGATCTCATATGGGGATAGGCCAGACCTTTTCCCTGGGGTGGTGCGGATGGAATACAGGGCAAGGGGGAAGCACTCCGTCCAGTGCTTCCCGGTCTCCTTCATAGCCTTCTGTATTATTAATTTAATGGTGCTGTTCAATCTTTCCACACGGCCACTGGACTGTTGGTGATAGGCCGTGTGAAAGACCTGAGTGACCCCCATGGCTACCATCACCTCCCTCATCACCTTCCCTGTGAAATGGCTTCCTCAGTCTGATTCTATCACTTCAGGGATGCCATACCTGCACACAAGTTTACTGACCAGTTTCTTTGCAGTATTCTTGGCATTTGAAGCAGATACAGGGTAAGCCTCTGGCCATCCTGAAAAGAGATCAACGCACACAAGCACATATTCGTATGTTCCTACCTTCGGTAACTGTATATAGTCTATTTGCAGTCTCTGGAATGGGTAAAATGGCCTATGTGTATGGTTCTTAGTTGTCTTAACTACCTGTCCGGGGTTGTTTAGAGCACAGATCATACAGCCTTGTACAAATCTACTGGCAATAGTGGAGAAACCAGGTGTGACCCATCTTTTCAGTACCGTAGGACCCTTTGCTTGGTGTGTGGGTCCGGGGGCCTCCTGTGCCATCATAGGATAGAGGGCTCTGGGTAGGCATAATTTTCCTGACACTTCTCAAAGTCCCTGCCCATTCGGCACTGCTCCTCTATGAGTCCAGGAGCTCTTTTCTTCTTCATCTGCCTGTGCAGACACTTCAATCAACACGTCTTCAGACTTGTGGTGAGGCTCCAGGATGCCGACAGGGATAACCTCAGGTTTCCAAGGCTTCACTGCTGCCTCTTTTGCAGCCCCATCTGCCCTGCTGTTGCCCCTAGCCTCACAAGTTTGTTGTCTGGTATGTGCCTTAACCTTGACAATGGCTACTTCCTCTGGAAGCAGTAGTGAGTTCATTAGTTCAAACACTGAGTCTTTGTTCTTTATTGGTTGACATGCAGAGGCAAGGAAGTCCCTGGCTCTCCAAATAGGGCCAAAATAATGTGCAATACCAAACCCGTACCTGGAGTCTGTAAACATATATTTGCTCGTTTACCTTCTGCCATTTTACATGCTTCAGAGATTGCCTTCAACTCAGCCTCCTGTGCTGACATGTGAGGAGGCAGTGGTTCAGCCAGTACTACCTCATGTTGCTTGACCACTGCATATCCAGTATGAAATCGGCCATCCTCATCCATGTATCTGCTGCCATCTACAAAAAACTCAAAATCAGGATTAGGTATGGGTTGATCATGTACATGTGTGTACCCCCTTCCCCCATTTCTGAACCTGAAATCGGTAGGAGAGTTGCAGGATTCAGAGTAGTACATCTCTTGAAAGTAATGGACTCAGGGATGAGTAAAGAACATTGCAACTGTAGTTGGCGTGCTATGGATATGTGCTTTGGTTGCAACTGACTTAGGATACCTTGGATGTCATGAGGGGTCTGTACCACCAGGGTATAGTCAAGTACAACTTCGGAAGCTTTTTCCACCATCAGCTGCACTGCTGCGACCGCCCTGACACAGGAGGGGGCGCCGCGTGAGACTAGATCTAATCTGACAAAAAAATAGGCAATTGGCCTTTGCCTGTGCCCATGTTTCAGGACTGAGGTACTATGGCCATTCAGTTCTGAGCAGAACAGATTAAAAGGCTGGTCATAATCTGGTATGCCCAGTACCGATGCTGACAGGATTGCTAATTTGAGTGAATAAAAAGAATCCTCTGCAGGGCCACTGATTGAAAAAGGGTCAGAGGCCAAGCAGTCATAAAGGGGTTGCATCAACATGGATGCATTCCGGATCCAAGGTCTGCAATAGGACACCAGTCCCAAAAACATTCTGAGGGCCTTCGGCTCCTGAGGGAGTGGGATGTCCTTCACAGCCTGTTTTCTTTCCTCAGTGACGGGCTGGGCACCTTCTGACAAACAGTGACTGAGGAAAGTAACACGGGATTGGCAAAACTGCAGCTTGTCTTTGGAAGACTTACACCCACTTCCTGCCAGAAAAATCAACAGTGACAGAGACGCATTTTTACAAGTGTCATAGTCATGAGCACATATCAATAGATCATCAACATATTGTAATAAAACAACCTGATCAGGAACCTGGCAACCTGTCAGGACTGATTAGAGGGCTTGAGTATACATGGTGGGTGAGTTTTGAGCTCCCTGCGGCAGTACCATCCACGTATACTGTTTACCCTTAAATGTGAATGCAAATAAATATTGACAATCACAGTATAACACGATGTGGGTTTGGGACAATTGGAGTCTGCAGGACAGTAACCTTATTAACCTTATTAACTTCCCATAAGTCATGCACCATCCTATAAGTCACAGTCTGGCCTTTTACTGCTTTCTTTTTGACAGGGGGGTGTTGGCTGGAGAAATAATCACCACCAGGACCTGCATTTGAACATACTGGTCAATCTGAGTGATCACAGATTGTTCTTGTGCATGACTCAAGGGATACTGACGGACTCGGGGTGTCGTGCATCCTGGTTTTAAATGTACCATGAAAGGAGTGACATCCAATCTGCCAATATCAGTTTTACCCTTTGCCCACAATTTGTCGGGGACTGGCTGCAGGTCCTGCTCCAATTGTACCACACAGGATGTTTGGTCCGGCTCCAGGTGTAAAGCTAGAACCCGGGTTATAACATCATCGGGGGTGTCAATATCTACATGTGTGGTACCATCCTCATTAAAGTGAATATGTGCCCCCAGTGCCTGCAGGACGTCAGTACCCAGCAAATTGAATGGGATATTTTCTTTTACTAACAACTGAGTCACCACTGTACTGTCTTTGATTCTTAATTTCATAGGTATGGTCTCTGGGATGAAGAGTACTTCCCCTGTGAACCCTGATGCGGGACACATTGTGTGCTTATCTGCCATGGCTTAATATAATCAGGATTGATCACTGTCTTGGCTGCCGTTGTGTCTATTAAGAAAGTAAGCTGTTGGTTCCCTACCTGGATTGGTATCTCAATTTGACAGCCCACGGCTGCTGCAGTCATGGCAGATAAGGACACGGGGTTGCCGGCTTCCTATTGTGAGGTCACCGGACCAGGGGTGTGCACTGAACCCTGGTTCTGTGAGTTCACCTGTTATTCTTGAGGGGGTAACCGGCAATTTCTGAGTATGTGACAAGGTTTGCCACAATTGTAACATCTGAAGTCACCCCTCCTCTGTCTGGTCTGTCCCTGTTGACCAGACCATGGTCTCTGTTGTCCTTGTACCATATTGATTTTTGAGGATTTGGTAGTAGACAAGTCTAGTTCCAAACCCTTAGCAGCAGCAACTAACTGAGGTAATGCTGTCACCCTCCATTCAGGCTTACATGCCTTCAGTTTTGTCTGGAGGGTAGGTCTCAGTCCCTCCATGAAAGCAGATGTCAGTAACTTCTGTCCCATAGGTCCAGTGGTATCCAAACCCATGTCTGTCCACACTGTCCGTAGTCTAGACTCA
This sequence comes from Bufo gargarizans, assembly GCF_014858855.1. Lineage (NCBI taxonomy): Eukaryota > Metazoa > Chordata > Amphibia > Anura > Bufonidae > Bufo > Bufo gargarizans. The sequence goes on from NC_058080.1 coordinate 441,332,826, forward strand.
AATGCCACTACATCTTCTTTAGTCTCCTATATTACGTCTTTTAAACTACGGGCACTGTCATCTTCCTTTGTTCTGGCCCATCTACCAAAAATTCAGCAATATTCTTTGCCCGATGTGTCAGTTTTTTTCCCAGTCAGACCATGAGGACTGGTCAGTTTTTACTCGTTCAGCAAGTAACTGTTCTTTTAGAGGGTTATATGGTGATTCTCCCATTTTTAAGGCCACTAAGTCATTTAAGTCAGCCCATGTTGCCCTATATGTGGCTTGTATCTGTTGTAACATACGGTGGGCAGGCATAGGTCTTGGTAGTGGGTCAGAAATTCTACCTTAAAGTACCATTTGGTCCTTTCGACTCCATGGGGAATAAGACAGTATGTGCTGTTGCACATATTGGACTTGACTCTCGGGTGGTGGTGCCTGAGGGTCTTGATTGTCTCCCCTGTCTCCTGGTCCCCCTCCTCTATCAACTGGTGGAGATTGAGCGACTTGTGGGGTGAATCTGATACATATGATGACCGGATAGAGCCCTGTACGCAGTCTGGCCCCACATACTCTACAGGTTTCTGCCCAGTCAGGATTCTGGTTTCCACACATTGTACATGTCCAGCCTAGTCTACCCTTCGTCCCAGAATATGACGGTGGGGGAGCTGAAGGTGGCAGACATATTTTATTTTCTGTTTTACTGTCATTGCCATGTTTTACACTTGTGTCATAAAACAAATTTCCTCCAAATGTTACATTTGGCCATTTCTCATTCTTCACTTTCTCTGCTGCCCGACACCAACATTCCACAACCTCTTCACATTCCTGATCCTTCATCCAACCACTATAGGTTCTTTTGAACCTTTGCCAAACTTCAGAATCTATGTTACCATGTTTCATACCCGCCTTCTGTAACACCTTCTCTGTCTTTTTCTTGTTTTGTTTCCCTTCTACATCTTCCACTATCTGCTTGGCTAATTTATATCCCTCATGTATACTCATGTATTGCCCATGTATATGTGTTAAGAATTTCTCTACCAGATGTCTGAAATATCTACAGTTGAAACTAAATTTCAACAACCATCTATCTGCTTCCTTATAGTCGACTTGCTTATTAATCTCCTGTTAATGTATCAACTATATTACAGATAGGAAAACTCTATATTGTCTTAACACTTTCTCAGAGGACTCCACGTTCACTTTTTCTTCTACGGGCATTTTATGTTATACGATACAAAATCCAAACGTAAATCACAACACCAATAACCAAACCAAATGTTTCCCAAGACCAAGACCAATCAATTTCCATATCTCAGCATAAATAGGTTCTTACCATTTTAAAAGGCTTGACGATCAGAGAAACTTCAATAGACCCACACACGTCTCATGAAGGTCATGACCATGAAACAGAAAATATAAAACAGCCAGAAATGTTAAAGTTTAGCTTAACCACAAACTGTGTACTTAATTTCTTGGAAAATTATAAAGAGGAAATGACACCAGGTGCAGACAGCTAAAACCGCAATGACATTTTAAAATGAGAAAGACAGAAGAGGATGTATGTGGGACATGTCAAGCACTTCAGCCTTTTAAGATGGCTGACATGAAGACAAGAAGAAATTTCCTGTTCCTCACAACAGTGATCAACTCAACTGCTCAGGCATGTGTGAAGAATCCAGATGAATTTATTCCAAGCTGAAATCTTGTAGTTATGTACCAAACCAGTAGGTGAAAAGATGATAATTTTGCAAAGTTAAGCAGCATATGAAAACACCAGTACAGATATAACATAAAATGGCTATTACTAACAAGAAGGAGTGAGGCGGCTGCAAGAATAGGGCAACATACAGGGAGACCGAGGGACAAACGTCCGCAGCAATACAATGCAATACAAATATTACACTAATGATAATAAGCCATGAAGACATGGGTCATGACACACCGGCTGGGGCACACTCCATTTATCAGTGTATCACTCAGCGACATACTCTATACCTGTGTGGAGGTCCAGCACACAAGGACAACATGGAGAGTTTTTCTATTATCATCAGCCATGGGCATGTAACAGTTATCAGCTACTCTCAGGTATCCACATTAATCTCACTATCAGCTACAGCCCACCCAGGCAATCATTATAGTAGCACCAGCATGATACTGTCTGAAATAGTTTAAGCTTATGATCTAATTGGGTGATGGTTAATGTCGGCATGTGAATGGCGCAGACATAAGTGGTTGTTTCTGTGTTTAGCGGTATCGCAGCAGTTTTGCAGCACTACCAGATCAACTGGTAGTAGTGCCAGTGAGATATATATATTTTTATAGCACAATTTTGTACTATTTGGACAAAATAAAATGCATACATTTTAATGCGTGAATGTGTAACACCTATAGAGGCTGCACCCACCCCCCCCTGCACACGGAGTCTGCCAGAGTGTATAGGTGCTGTGTGTGTCAGCAAGAGGGAGGAGGAACCAAAGTTCAGGAGACAGTTGGGGAAGTTTTATGAGGGCGCACCACAAGAGCTAGACTGAAGCAGAGTCTAAACTCCATGCGCTGTAAAGACCTTGTGATGTTACAAGGACAAGTGACATGCTAAAGTCACATGGGTTTAAATCAGGGAAATATCTACATCCCATGCGCTCTAGTAATATAAATAATAATAACATTATTGATGGTGTTAACGGTGAGGCGCATGGTCATTCTGGAATTGAAGCTTCCATTGTCACATGACCTTGTGACGTCACAAGGTCCTTACGGTACATAGAGCCTATACACTACCAATCTGTAAGGTGTTATGGACTGAGAAACAGCTGAAACAGCGATATCTAGAAAGTGAGACCTACAGGATTCAGAGAGGAAAAGCTGCGCAGCAAAGCCACAGTACAGAGCTGTCACAACTTCGGTGTTGTGCGCCGTGCATGCTGTTGCCTGGGGCAACGTGCTGTTTATGCAGCATATATGTGCTCTGCCCCTCACATAAGGGTTCCTCCCTGTCTCGTGCTGGAGGGGTTAACGACCTGGTTGGGTGTGGCCACTTGGTGTTTATCTTGCCTGTGGCTTCCAGGCTGGAGTTAGTTGTACTCCAGCCTTTGTTGGTGCTGGAGCTTTGCTACCTTCCTGGGTATTACATCTGCCCAGTCCATGAAGGCCACCTAGTGGGACATCAATGTCTCCCCGATGTCTTCCTGATGTCATCCCGTTGTCTTCCCTCCTCTTACTACCCTTGCATATGTTTGGTGATGTTTATGTATGGGTGGTTGTTGTCTTGTCTAGTTGTTACAAGTCATGTCACCTGTGTTGTGTACCTCCGGAAGGGAGTCTCAGGGGAACCACAAGTCAGTGTGCAGCTCTGCCGGGGGCCGCCATGCATCCTGTCTGCATAGGGGTATGGTTGCCGTTGTTGTTGCGGCAGTTAAGTGCGTGTTGTCTGTTGGCTCATGCTTGCCGATTTAGTAGTGGTGCACTGTCTGTCCCTTCTCTGGCAGCTATGCCAGTGAAGCTCCTGTTCATCCATTATGGGGATGAACAGGTTGTCTCAGCCCCTTTCTTTATTTGAGGGATTATCGGGGCAACTCAGGGTCTTAGGTTTCCTGGGTATGAGCCGTCCTACCTTACAGGTCCACTCATACAGTGAGGAGTAAGGGCGAGGATTAGGGATGCAATAGGAGGTGACTAGAACCTTTTTCCCAGTATCCTGGCTTAGTTGCTACCCCGCCTGCTCCACATTGTACGGAGGGGTGTACCCCACTCCCCAGCATGGCAAGAGCAGAGCCTAAGCTGTATGCCAGCCTCAGAACCAGATGAAGTGGATTGTGGAGCGGCCTGACTGCAACACCAGCACTGGATTATAACTCAGAGTGAATCTAAGTCATCAAGTATGAAGGGTACCCGGTGGAAGAAGTGTTGAACTGTATCCTAAAGAGAACATTTACTGATTTGCATTGTCCCCTGACAACAAAATAATGTTTCTAGAGACTCTTCACAATCAGATATACATTTAAAGTGTGCGCTAGTTGGCTTTGACACATTATTTGTTGAATCATGAATTTTATATTGATGACCTTCCCTTGGGAGACCCCTGCAGCAGAAGGGGGGCACTCCCCTCACTGCAACATATATGCTCTTCTTCCAATTCTCAACAGCCCGATATCTTCCTCCAACCCCTCCCTTGGTAGGAAACAGGATAAACCCACTTCTGCTCAACAGGGGGAGAATAGAATGGTAAGTGCCATTCTATATAAAGGTATCTCTCTGCCAAATACACTGCCACCTGCTGTTAAACCAGGCACAGTACATAAACATAACAGTTACATAGCAATATTATTCAGGCACAATAGAAAAGAACCTGGAATTGATACACAGATTACATTTTTGGCTAGCCATTAGAGACAGTAGCAGGGTGTAGGAATGGTGGTGCCTGCTCTGGAGTACTACAAGTGTATTTACAAGTACTCGTTCCTTTCACTTGAATGAAGTCAGTGCTTGTTATTACACTACACCACCGCTACACAGGAGACATAGTGTAATGGAGGAAGCAGTGATAACATAGAATGCCACCTTTTCTTCAAACAGCTGATTGGCGGGGTGCTGGGAGTTAGACCCCTGCCTATCCTGAGGACAGTTCATCAATATAAAACCCCTGCACATCCCCTTTAAATAACAACTTTATATGAGCAGATTTTCTGTCTTCAAAGCATCTCCTGTTTAGTGTACTTTATTATTTTGCACTTTATATTAGATTAGCACAGTGATGGTATAGTGATAGTTGTGACTGATCTGGTAAAGAAGAAGTTAAAATGAATCCTCGCTAGAAGATACACTGCTGCCCCCTGCTGGGGGAATACTCATGTACCTTTATTGTGAATTGTATGTGTCTAGAAAGACAAATACGGTATATTAACAATATCTTACACAGATTTTATAAAATTAGGCTTCACCTAATTCCCGGTCTTTATCCTGAATGCCTTATATGAGGCTGATTATACGTGCTATGCTTTTTGCAATCTGATAGTTGTGACGACTATGAATAGGCTGACATACGCTCTGGCACAAGCAGGACTGCTTGATCATATATGAGGAACGCATGGCAGTAAAAAAAAATACAATAACCACTATTATGAAGACACTGGGACCTCAGAAAAAAAAGGGGGGGATGCACAGCATTCTCCATGTGCCACATATACCTGTTTCCAGTAACCTAGTAGATCACATAACTCGGGCTACATAAAATGTAGATCACTTAATAAAAGATTTGGCCCTTCCTGCTCTATAACACCCAGTCATATCTTTTGTATGACTAAAGATGACGCTTGTTCACACAAAGCCAACACCACAACTTACATTGAGTTCTTAACATGTATTGATTGCTGTGAACATGGAGATAGCTATCATTACAGATGATTTATATGTAGCAATTAGAGTTGTTGTGATACCCAATTTTTTATTCGATTTCGATACCATAAAAAAGTATTGCGATACTCGATACCATTCGATACCACGCGAAAAAAATAAAACACCAAAAAAGCCACGTGCATTCCGCATTTTAAAAAATGGTGAAACACAGTTTTTATTTATTCATTTTTCTGTTCCAGTGTTCACCGCATAGATTTTTTTTATATTCTAATAGTTTGGACTTTTCGGATGTGGCGATATGTGATATGTTTATTTATTTATTGTTTATATATTTTATATGTAAAATTGGGAAAGGGGGTGATTTATACTATTTTGGTGTATTTTGTTAACAGTTTATTTAATAACTATTTCCTCCCTTAGGGGCTAGAACCTGGGATCTTTTAATCCCTTGTCCTATTCACCCTAATAGATCTTTATCAGGGTGAATAGGACCTCACACTCTCCCTGCTGCCCTGTGCATATTGCACACAGCAGCAGGGAGCTGACCATGGCAGCCAGGCCTTCAGTAGCGTCCTGGCTCCCATGGCAACCGATAGGAGCCCTAGGATTACACTGCTGGGGCTCTGATCACAACTGACACTGCCACTAATGAGGAGGAGGGGAGGGGACCCTGTGGCCACTTCCACCAATGAGGAGGAGTGGAGGGGACCCTGTGGCCACTGCCACCAATTATTTTAATACTGGGGGGTTGAGGGGGGCGGGAGCACTGCACCACCAATGATTTTGATACTGGGGGGCGCACTGCACCACCAATGATAATTAACCTTTAATACAGGAGGTGGGTGCCGGCAGCAGAATCACATATCCGGCACCCTGCCTCTGACAGGGAGCTGCGATCAGCAGCAGTTAACCCCTCATGTGCAGCTATGTGATTCTGCTGCCGGCACCCGCCTCCTGTATTAAAGGTTAAAGAGGACCTTTCATGGGTCCGGACTTTGTTAAGTTGGCAGGCTACATAGAGCGGCGCCCAGGGATCTTCTTCCACTTACTATTATTCCTGGGCGCCGCTCCGTTTGCCCACTGTGGCCCAGTTACCGTCTCCTGCTCCGTATGCTAATTACTAGTATCGGAGCAATGGGCAGGAGACATCAGCTTCTCTCCTGGGCGTTCCTTCTCCCTGGCTGTGACGTTGTGTGCTGCGATTGGACAGCGCTACATCCAGGGAGAAGGAACACCCAGGAGAGAAGCTGATGTCTCCTCCCCATTGCTCCGATAGTAGTAATTAGCATACGGAGCTGGAGACGGTAACTGGGCCACAGCAGGCGAACGGAGCGGCACCCAGGAATAATAGTAAGTGCAGGGAGCACTGCTCTATGTAGCCTGCTAATTAACAAAGTCCGGACCCATGAAAGGTCCTCCTATCATTGGTGGCACAGTGCGCACGCCCCTCCTCCGCCCATCTCTTTTTATTGGCAGCGTGGCACAGGAGGAGGGAGAGAGTGACTCCTTCTCCCCTGCAGAGCAGCCCAGTATCGAAAAAAATTGAAATCCCGGTATCATATCGATACCGGGACAAAAGTATTGATTGGGTATCAAAATTTTGATACACGCAACAACCCTAGTAGCAATTATGAAAATGAATTGGGTCGCATGAAAAACTGTAGCATGAATATCTATCCTACTAATCATCTAATACGGAAAATACAAATTTAGGTAAAACAGTACTCCTCAAAAATGTATACATTTGGAATTTCATAATTCCAGAGACACCCTACTGTCTTCTACTAGGCCATAGCTAGCCATGGCATTATTAATCAGGAGCCTTGGCATGGTAACCTACTTAAGAAAGATTACAAATGCCAATCACTGCAGTTAAGGTTAGAAATTTGAATATTAAAGGACATCTTTGTATTTAGTGTTGCTTTATTTTCCTGATCTTGGTAGTGTCTGTGCTATATAATGAAGATATGTGTATTATATATAGAGATGAGCGAATCGAAGCTGAGGAAGTGGAATTCGTTCCGAATTTCAGGAACATTTCGATTAGCACCGAATGCGAATTTCCTCACGCTTCGTAGTAACGAATCCTATTTTTTCCTAAAATGGCTGCTGCACGTGTGAGGACATGGAGTAAGGAACTCTGGGAAGGCGGGATCACCCATAATGGCATGCATGCAGCCAATCAGCAGCTAGCCAGCCCTGTGATGTCACAGCCCTATAAATAGCCTCAGCCATTTTGGATTTTGCCATTTTCCAGTGTACTTAGTGCAGGGAGAGACGTCAGCATGTGCTAGGGACAGTGCTAGGAAAGACTTGATTGTGGTGAACAAATTTATATGTGCAGGGAAAGGATAGGGAGGAATCTTTCCACAGCATTTGTGTGGGACAGGGTTCAGTAGTGGAGCTTGACTGGGTAATGGGAACAATCCTATTACACCTTGCTGCACTGACTGGGGATCTAAATTGCCATTATACAGCTCTGTCATTCTAGCAAAAGTGCTGTTTGATATAACCATTAAATACTTGATTGTGGTGAAAAAATGATTTATAAGTGCAGGAAAAGGATAGGGAGGAATCATTACACAGCATTTATGTAGAACAGGGTTCAGTAGGGGAGATTAGTGACTGGGTAATAGCAACAATCCAGCAAACCGTTCTTGTTATTGGGGTGCAAGTGTTGTTTGATACAGCCATTAACAGGGTTTATTACAAGGAAATATTTCTACAGAACGTCTTATTTGCCCTTGTGCGGTGCAGTTATATGTTAAGTCCTTTTTGCCATGTATTAGTGGCGAAATAAAAATATATTCGCTGTCCAGCGTTGCACTTATCTGTTGAAAAGCATTTTGTGTAGCTTAAAAATAGAAAAAAATTAGTGCCTAATTGACGTTCAGTGGTGCAGTGATATACTCTAAAGCCCAGTTTGCTGTGTATTAGTGGCAAATAGAAAACACAACAGGCTTTTCAACAAATAAGTGCATTGCTGGACGGTGAAAATATATTCACCGTCCAGGAATGCACTTATTTGTTGAAAAGCCTGTTGTGTTTTCTAAAAGTTTAAAAAAAATTAGGGCCTATTTGCCGTTTAGCGGTGCAGTGATATATTCTACAGCCATGTTTGCTGTGTAATAGTGATGAAATAAAAAATATTTGATCTAACATTTGGTTATTTGATCTAACAATATGTCAGACAGAGAAGTGCCAGGCCCTACACAGGGGAGTGGCAGAGGCCTAAATGTTTCTGGCGCAGGCAGAGGTCGCAGGAGAGTGAGGGGCCGTGGCAGCAGGGGTCACTTCGAGAGGTCTGAGCTCCCAGTGTCAGCTAGTGGTCGTGTCGTGACCAGCAAACCAGGGGTTCTTGAATGGTTCACTTGATGTTCGTCGCAAGTGACATCAGACACCCCCAGCCAAGAGTCAGACACAACTCTTAGTTGGCATGGCCCGGGAGCAGGCCCTGTGCCCTCACCTGTCCTCAACCTGCCTCTGTCCTTTTCTGTTCCCTTACTGCGAGAAGTTTTATATGCTGTAGGCTCGGCTCCACTTTTCAGTGAGGAAGAGCTTCTAGAGGACAGTCAGCAGCTATTGCCCAGCCAAGATGTGGAGGAGACATCCGCCGCTTCCTCCGCTAGGCGGGCAAGTAGTGATGAAAAGAGTGGTGTGGGAGCTGGTGTTGAGAGCGGTCAGGCTCCTGACCCAGAGACGGTTGAGGAGGACATCCGTGACGTGCAGACAGTACTCGATGATGATGATGTAGCTCAGGACAATTTTAATTCAGATTTATAATTGTTTTTAGTGTGAAAACTGGCATTTTTTTCTCTTTATTTTTTGGGGGGCCGCAGATAGGGTTGTCACCTTTCGCAACAAAAAATACTGGCCAAGTTGTGGGGGAGTGGCTGAACATGGGGTGTTATGTCACTGTCATACTGTGGCCCCCAGTAATATTAATACACCCATTAGTGCCACCCAGAATAAAAAATGCCCTTATTAGCGCCCCCAGAATTAGTAATGCCCCCATTAGTGCCCACCAGAATTAGTAATGCCCACATTAGTTCCACAGTAAGAATAATGTCTCTATTAGTGCCCCCAGTAAGAGTAATGCCCCCATTAGTGCCCAAGTAAAAATAATGCCCCCATTAGTGACCCCAGTAAAGATTATGTCCCCAGTAGTGCCCCCATTAGTGCCCCCTTCTCTGCTTTTGCAAAAAAAAAAGCATTCACCTCGCCGCGGTGAACATTCGCTGCTGACTGGAAGCTCAGGACAGGACTGGTGCTTCAACGTAATGACATCTTGCAGGTCCTGTCCTGAGCTTCCAGTCAGCAGGGAGTGTTCCCCAAAGCATGAGCAAACTGTCTGCATCTTTTGCGGCCCCATTGAAATGAAGGGGTACGCATCCAATCCCCCAATAATGGGGATTAGATGTGGAACAAAACTATCATGGTTTGATGAGGCTTTATCTTTATTTTAAGTCATTACCATTAATTTTACAGAGAGGCTGGGAACATGACACTGACACTCTGGGGTCTTTTCCTGCAGTCAGTGATGTGTTCCCGTCTGTCTGTACCCCTCTCTGCCCCCCCCCCCCAAATGTAAACTTTATTTCATTGGTGCAGTGGTGATGTCCATCCTTCTCTCCAGCAGCACGTAAGTGTCCTTTGGAGCTTGAAGCTCCCTTACGTGCTGCTGCTGCAGAAGAGAAGGGACCTGTAAACACACTGAGCACACTGAGGGAGACAGCTCCCTCCACGTGCAGGTGCCGGATGAAAGCGCTGGTGCCTGCATGTGGAGGGACCTGTCTCTTTCATGGCGCTCCTGGGAGATTAGGAAGCGCCCAGTACGCCGGAAAGAGCAAAAGCTTCTCCCCATGCAGGTGCTGAAGGGATGGCAGGGGTCCCGACAGCTGCCGTCCGCAGTCCGTATTTGGACCGCAGTCCGCCAGTTGAGTACCCCTGATGTAGCACTTGGGAGCTGGGTGACAAAGGGACTTCATCATCTTCAGGAGAAGAGGGTAGCAGCTTGCCCATGAGCCAGCAAGTCACTAGCGTAGGTGGGAGTCAGCAGGGTTGCAGCAGTGGGAGGTCAGTAGCCTTGGAAGTAGCGGTGCAGGGGTTCAAGAAGGCAGCGGCGGTAGCAGTCAGTCAGTGTGTAGTGTTGGGGGTAAAATCACCTACTCGGTGGTGTGGCATTTTTTTTTAAAGCCGCCGGAGGAAGTTGAACGTGGAATCTGTGGGCAGAGGGTGAAGCATGGCCAGGGTCCCAATGTTCGCACTACGGCCCTGCATCAACATATGCAGCGTCACCATAAAGTGGCCTGGGAGAACCGTGGCTCCGATATGGTGGTCCAGCCTGCCGCAGCAACCGCTGCATCACCCACTGGCTTGCATCCGGTTTCTGGCAGTCAAGGCTCCACCACCTCAGCCGAAGGGAGCTGTCTGTCCTTCCCATCATCTGCCAGTCCTAATGCTCCTGCTCCTCCTACTCCTCGTCATGCATTCCGTCAGCAGTCGATCACCAAAACTATTGCCAAGAGACAACAGTATGCGTGCACCCATGCAAAGGCGCAGAAGTTGAACGTGCTCCTGGCCAAGTTGCTGGTGCTGCAGTCCCTCGCTTTCCAAGTGGCGAACTCTGCACCTTTGAGAGAACTGAAGGCTTGTGCCGAGCCAAGGTGGAGAGTCCCAAGCTGTAATTTCTTTGCCAAAAAGGCAGTACCAACCCTGCACAAATATGTAGAACAGAAGGTGGGCCAGTCCTTGAGCCTGTTGGTGTCTGCCAAAGTGCATGGCAGCACCGACATATGGACCTGTAACTATGGTCAGAGACAGTACATGTTCTTTACGGCCCACTGGGTGAATGTGGTTCCTGCACAGCCACACCAGCAACTTGGCCAGGTGACGCTGCTTCTACCTCAACGTTGCCACGCCGTTGGTCCAGCAACAATGTCCGCCTCTGCGTCCTCATCCTCCACCGTGTCATCAGCCTCCACTGCAGGGACAATGCACAGCGCCCCTCCAGCATACCACATGTGCAGGGCACGGCGGTGTTACGATGTTCTGCACCTCGTTTGCCTGGGCGAACAGAGTCACACAGGGGAGGAACTGCTCCATGTCCTTCAGCAAGAAATCGTATTCTGGCTTTCTCTACGACAACTCAAAATCAGAACCATGGTGACCAAAAACGCGAAGAACATTATGTCGGCGCTGCGTCAAGGAGGGCTGAGCCATGCGCCCTGCATGGCACACGTGTTCAATCTGGTTGTCAAGACCTTAAGTATTCCACCCAACTGCAAGACATCCTAAAAATGGCCATTAAACTTTGCATGCACTTCAGCCACTCGTACACCGCAAAGCACACCCTCCCCGGGCTGCAGAGGCAGAACCAGGGCCGTCTTTAATGCAGGGCAAAAGGGACAGCTGCCCCGGGCCCAGTTGCTCCCGGGGCGTCCAAGACAGCTGCCTCTTGAGCCCCGCTGGCCACTGGTGACGTGAGGGGTGGCAGCAGAGCACAGGGAGATTAGTGCTTCCATTGTGTAAGCACTCATCTCCATAGTGATTTGTATCGCCGTCCTCAGGGGAGGGAGAGGCGTCTCCCTTCACTGTTCCTCTGATAGGCTGCAGGCACTAGGCCTGCAGCTTATCACAGGCCGGTGCAGGCGGCGCGATTACATCATTGCGCCGCCTGAGCCGTACAGCGCGGGACACAGGCCGGAAGAGGCCTGCATCGCTTCGCTGCCAGCCTGATGGAGGTAAGTATAAGTGTTGTTTTTTTTTTATATGGTACTACTACTGGCACATGATTGGGGGGCATCTATGGGGGGCACCTGTTACTGGCACATGATTGGGGGGCATCTATGGGGGCACCTGTTACTGGCACATGATTGGGGGCATCTATGTGGGCACCTGTTACTGACACATGATTGAGGGGCATCTCTAGGGGCACTTGTTACTGGCACATGATTGGGGGGCATCTATGGGGGCACTTGTTACTGGCACACGATTGGGGGAATCTATGGGGGTACTTGTTACTGGCACATGATTGGGGGCATCTATGGGGGTACTTGTTACTGGCACATGATTGGGGGCATCTATAGGGGCATCTATGGGGGCACTTGTTACTGGCATATGATTGGTGGGCATCTATGGTGGCACTTGTTACTGGGACATGATTGGGGGGAATCTATGGGGGCGCTTTTTATTGGCACATGATTGGGGGGCAATTTATGGGGGCACTTGTTACTGGCACATAATTGGGGGTACTTGTTATTGGCACTTTATTGGGGGGCATCTATGGGGCACTTGTTACTGGCACATTATTAGGGGACATCTATGGGGGCACATCTTACTCACACATTATTGGGGGCACTGTGGGGGCATCTATGGGGGCACTTATTGGCACATTATTGGGGGCACTTTTTACTGGCACATTATTGGGTGGCACTATGGGGGCATCTATGGGGGCGCTTCTTACTGGCACATTTTTGGGGGCACTAAGCGGGCATCCACTGAGGCCACAAAGAAGGGATATTTTATATGGGGAAGGGGGAGAGGAACACTATGGGGGCTTCTACTGAGGCCACAAAGAAGGGGTGTTTTATACTGGGGCACATTATGGTGGGTACTATGGGGAAGGGGAGAGAGGAGTACTATGGGCTCATCTTTGGGGGGCACTAAGAAGGGGTATTTTACGCTTGCAATTTATGGGGGACACTGAGGGCATCTACTGGGGCACTATATATGGGGCATTTTATACTGGTACATTATCAGAGGCACTAGGAAGAAGGGGGGAAGGGCGCACTATGGGGCATTTACTGGGGACACTATATAAGGGTATTTTATACTGGCACATTATTGAGGCACTATGGGGACAGTAGCTCAACTGGGGGCATTAAAAGGGGGTATTTTTTGCACTAGCACATTATAAGGAAAAGTATTACTACTGGGGGGCATTATGATGGGCTTTATTACTACTGGGGGTCTATGGGGAACATGATTACTAGTTTGGGTACTATGGGAGCATTATTACTAATGGGGCACAGTGGGGACATGTTGGGGGCACTGTAGGAGCACTATTACTACCATGTGTGCTCTAGCAGAGAATTATTCCCATTAGTGGGAATTTTGGGAGCACTATAACTGTGGCGGCACCTTGGCACAGTATCAGCTTACCATAATTATTTTTGGGGGATGTTATGTTTACACTATTAGTGTCAGGGGCACTATTTGCTGGGCGCAGTTATTTTAGGGCACTGTGTGCCAATAATTATTGAAGGGCACTATTTGCATGGTACTACTATTATCAGGCGGTTTAACTGTTTCTGCAGTATAGTATTGGGGACCACAGCGGCACAGTATTGGGGGTGGTAGGATGATTTGTCCATAAGATGGGAGGATGATGGAAAAGCAGTAAACTAAGATTTTGTTTGTCAAACTGCAGAGACGAGAAATGGCTGAAAAATGGTGGTCTGGTCGAAGGTCTGAAAGGAGAAGATGAGGAAAGAGAACATCCTCATCAAAGAGACGTCACTGGATGTAGGAGGTATGTGGCGCTGTATTACCCTGCATGTAGGGGTGGATGGAAGGGTTAGTAGTACAGTACTATCTGCACATTGTAAAAAAAATAAAAATTGTGCTTTTTTACATTTTAGCCATTTTATTTGATACTTTTGTGCTGATTCTTTTTTCTCTCTCTATATTAAGGGACACTATAGTCACCAGAACCACAACAGCTAAACATAGTAGTTCTGGTGTCTATAGCATGTTTCTGCAGGCTTTTTAATGTAAACACTTTTTCAGAAAAAAGGCAGTATGTACATTACTGCCAAGGAACACTTCTAGTGGCCACTCATCATTATTAAAGTTTACTACTCTACGAGGTGTGTGGATTTTTTGTGTGTGTGTGTGTGTGTGTGTGTGTTGTGGTGGAGGGTGTGATTGCATGCTAGGGTGTGGGAAGGCGGGATCCAGGGGGCCCAAGTAAATTCTTGCCCAGGGTCCAATCAATATTAAAGACGGCCCTGGCTGCTGCCACCTATAAACTATGTCACCTTGCCACTCTGTGGTCTCCTTATGCAGCTGCCATCTCCACTCTATGTCACCTTGCCACTCTGCGGCCTCCAGATGCTTCCGCCACCTCCACACTCTGTAATTGTGCTACTCAGTGGCCTCCTGATGCTGCCGACACCTCCACACTATGTCACCTTGCCACTCTGTGGTCTCCTGATGCTGCTCCTACCTTCACTCTATGTCACCTTTCCACTCTGTCACCTCCTGATGCTGCCACCACCTCCACACTATGTCACCTAGCCAGTCTGTGGCCTCCTGATGCTGCTGCCACCTCTAAACTATTTCACTTTTCCACTCTGTGGTCTCCTGAAGCTGCCCCAACCTCCACTCTATGTCATCATGCTACTCTGTGGTCTCCTGATGCTGCTCCTACCTTCACTCTATGTCACCTAGCCACTCTATGGCCTCCTGATGCTGCCGCCACCTCAAAACTATGTCACCTTGCCACTCTGTGGTCTCCTTATACTGCTCCTACTTCCACTCTATGTCACCTTGCCACTCTGTGGTCTCCTGATGCTGCTCCTACCTTCACTCTATGTCACCTTTTCACTCTGTGGCCTCCTGATGCTGCTGCCACCTCTACACTATGTCATCTAGCCACTCTGTGGCCTCCTGATGGTGCCGTCACCTACAAACTATGTCACATTGCCAGTCTGTGGTCTCCTCATGCTGCTGCCACCTCCACAATATTTCACCTTGCCACTCTGTGGCCTCCTGATGCTGCCACCACCTCCACACTCTGTCATTGTGCCACTCTGTGGCCTCCTGATACTGCCACCACCTACAGACTCTTCCACCTCACCATTATGTCATAGGGCCACTCTGTGGACTTCTCATGCTGTTCCCACCCTCCCCACTTCATGACTGGGCCACTATTTAGCCTTTTTGGCTTAGCTGACATCATAATTTATTAGACCCTTCTTCTGATCTGTCAGAAGTAAGGTAAAATGAGACGCACAACAGATCATCTCTGTGTAGCAGCTGTAGGGCCTGTATGGTCCAATCAGAACTGGCTTATGATTTGGTAGCCAAAAGCAGGAGTGGGTACAAAACACAGACTTGCAAATATTCAGTTCTCTGTTTTGGATCCACTCCTGTTTTTTTGGCATTAGCAATACTGATGCTGACTGAGTTGAGGTGAATGCTCAACAGACAGGATCTGTTTTTTGTGCGTTATTGTTCTGACGGATCAGACGAAGGGCAAAATAATCAGTGACTTAAACAGAAACCTACTGCTGACACCCTCTCCATTCTGTCGGGGGGCTCTACTTGTATAAGCGTGTAACAAAACAGGTTCTGTAGACATCTATGTGGAATCAGCTGACAACGGTGTAAAAGAAGTGTGCTTCTTCTTGACGCTAACATCGACCTGTAAAGCTGAGTTCATACTAGAGTTATTTGGTCAGTTTTGGCCTCGAGATTGCCCAAATAAGTGAAGTGTGCAGTGAATCTAAGAGCGACGCCTGTCATCTGCATGACATACTGACTCACAGTATTATTATACTACCAAAGCAGACTCCCTATGCGTGTTACTGCAAGGCACAATGTTCTACACAACTATAAAGGCTCTCTGCAGACAGGAAATAGCTTTTTTTTTATGTAATTCGCTACAAACAAATTTGGAACAAACTGAATTTTTCCCAAATAATTTGGCGGACCGGCGAATCAAATTTTTGAAAAATTGGCTCACCTCTAATATATATAAACATATATATATATATATATATTTTTATATATATATATATATATATACCATAGCACTTCCAGTAGGTGAAAATAGTGGGATCCTTTTATTCACCCATGCAACGTTTCGATCCACTTGCTGGGACCATTTTCAAGCTTGAAAATTGTCCCAGCAAGTGGATCGAAACGTTGCAAGGGTGAATAAAAGGAGCCCACTATTTTCACCTACTGGAAGTGTTGCGGTGTGTTTATTTCAATTGATCACCACTTTGGTAAAGTGCAATACCGCTGGCACCCGCTGCTACAGGTTGTTTTACAAGGTGTGGTTCTCATTTTCGCGTTTTACAGCGCGTTTGAACGCGCTGTAAAACGCCTGACGCTCAAACAAGTACAGGAGCTTTTTTTGGCGCGTTTGACGCGCGTTTGGGCCATAGACTCTTTGGATAACACTGCTGTCAATCACCCAAACGCGCGTCAAACGCGCGTTTACTATTACAAAAAACGCGCGACAAAAACGCGCGACAAAAACGCGCATAGAAACGCGCGTTTGAGAAACGCTTAGGTGTGAAACCAGGGTTAGTGTTTCTCAATGGCATTACCAACAGAAAGTCCAGAAGTTCTTATTATTGCTACTTTCTCAGCAATTTTTACAAAAATAGCATGTCTATAAAGCTTTGTGGTTTAGTATTCCTTTGAAATAAGTCCATAATTAATTTAGTATATGCTGTATATTTACAGGTATTTGATTGTCATTTTTTGAATAATGAAGTCCAGTACATTCACTATGGCTGCCCTATATTGGATGAAGATGAAGTCATGCTTCGACTTTACAGGTCAGTTTGAATCGATAAAATTAGGGGAAATATAAATGAATAATTAGAAATTATAGCGATTGGAATAAATGTATTATTTCAATGATGAATCTATGCAGTGTTGGGCTGACTTACGGTACTTTGGCCCCACTAGGAAAAAATTATCCTAGGGCCCTACCATACGACTATACTAAAAGAATGCATGTCGGCTTTAATTGTATTTTCAGCTATGCTTTTATAAAAACACACAAGCTATATTAGCAGTAAACATGAATAGGTCATTTGTCAGTAACACCCAAAAAGTTGATAAACTCCTTGCCATTGGCAGATATAACATCAGAACCTGGCAGCACCAAAGGATAGTGATTAGTGTTGATCAAGCACCAAAGTGCTTGTGTGCTCAGGTTGAACACTACACAGCACCCGAGCACAATGGAAGTCAATGGGGGAACCTGAGCATTAAACCAGGCACCCCCTGCTCTGAATAGGAAGGGTGTCTGGTTCGCAGGAAAAGGTCAGAAATTGATGGAAACACCACCATGGTTCGGGAACAGCATGTGGAGGATGTCTGGATGCATCTTGGACTCCCAGGTCGCTACTGGGAACGATGTTGTCCGAGTAGTACGCCACTTTTACAGACTGACAATAATACGCACAAAACGATTTTAGAGGACAAATTGTTAAGAAACATTATTTTCTGTATATTTACTTGTATATAAACTGCAAGTGCTGCCAAAAATTACAAGGAAGAGGCACTCTGATACAACCTGTATATAACATAAAGGAGGGCCTCATTCTCATTGTGGTGCAATTGTTCAGATAGTGGGACTCCTACACTCATAAAGCCTATGCAGTAAGTGAAAGGGCTGCCAAAAATTACAAGGAACTGGCCCTCCAATACACCCTTTATTACACATAAAGGAGGGCATCATACACCGACTTGAAAAATTATGATTGATGGCCTGCTGATGACCCTCAAAAACTATTGGAGCAAGGGCCTGCTAGTGGGGTGGGGGGAGCAGGGTCACTAGTAGGGTGACAGGAGAAGGGGGAGTAGGGTCACTAGTGGGGTGACAGGAGGAGGGGAAGCAGGGGGGAGAAGTGTTACTAGTGGGGTGACAGGAGGAGGGGGAGCAGGGTCACTAGTGGGGGGACAGTAGGAGGGAGGAGCAGGGTCACTAGTGGGGTGGGGGGAGCAGGGTCACTAGTAGGGTGACAGGAGAAGGGGGATCAGGGTCACTAGTGGGGTGACAGGAGGAGGGGAAGCAGGGGGGAGCAGGGTTACTAGTGGGGTAACAGGAGGAGGGGGAGCAGGGTCACTAGTGGGGGGACAGTAGGAGGGTAGGAGCAGGGTCACTAGTGGCGGGACAAGAGGAGTGGGAATCAGGGTCACTAGTGGGGGGAGCAGGGTTACTAGTGGGAGAGCAGGGTTACTAGTGGGGTGACAGGAGGAGGGGGGTGCAGGGTCACTAGTGGGGTTACAGGAGGAGGGTGGAGCAGGGTTACTAGTGGGGTGACAGGAGGAGGGGGAGCATGGTCACTAGTGGGGTGACATGAGGAGGGGGAGCAGGGTCACTAGTGGGGGGGACAAGAGGAGTGGGAATCAGGGTCACTAGTGGGGGGAGCAGGGTTACTAGTGGGAGAGCAGGGTTACTAGTGGGGTGACAGGAGGAGGGGGGTGCAGGGTCACTAGTGGGGTTACAGGAGGAGGGTGGAGCAGGGTTACTAGTGGGGTGACAGGAGGAGGGGGAGCATGGTCACTAGTGGGGTGACATGAGGAGGGGGAGCAGGGTCACTAGTGGGGTGACAGGAGGAGGGGGAGCAGGGTCACTAGTGGGGGGAACAGGGTTACTAGTGGGGGGTCACTACTCTCCCATCTCCTCAAAGAGGCTGAAAAGACACTTTTTATGGCACATTACCAGTAACGCACACAGGTACTGTACCTGCTCCATGTCCATGCCAAGTGCCGAATGGTCAGTCCGCCCCTATGTCTGAGTAGCACGCCACTTTTACAGACTGACAATAATGCGCACAAAACCGAAGATAAAATCGATTTTAGAGGAAAAATTGTCAGGAAACATTCTTTCCTGTATATTTAGGCCTCATGCACACGACAGTTTTTTTTCACGGTCCGCAAAAACGGGGTCCGTGGGTCCGTGATCCGTGACCGTTTTTTCGTCCGTGGGTCTTCCTTGATTTTTGGAAGATCCACGGACATGAAAAAAAAGTCGTTTTGGTGTCCGCCTGGCCGTGCGGAGCCAAATGGATCCGTCCTGAATTACAATGCAAGTCAATGGGGATGGATCCGTTTGACGTTGACACAATATGGTGCAATTGCAAACGGATCCGTCCCCATTGACTTTCAATGTAAAGTCAGGAGTCCCTTTACTTTCACACTTGCGTTCATATAATGCAGACGGTGGCTCAGTTCAGAGCGGATCCGTCTGCATTATATTGTTAAAACATTTCTTAGTGTGAAAGTAGCCTCAGACGGATCCGTCCAGACTTTACATTGAAAGTCAATGGGGGACGGATCCGTTTGAAAATTGAGCCACAGTGTGTCATCTTCAAACGGATCCGTCCCCATTGACTTACATTATAAGTCTGGACGGATCCGCTTGCCTCCGCACGGCCAGGCGGACACCGGAACATAACTTGAAGCGTCCCCATCACCATGGGAACGCCTCTATGTTAGAATATACTGTCGGATATGAGCTACATCGTGAAACTCATTTCCGACAGTATATTCTAACACAGAGGCGTTCCCATGGTGATGGGGACGCTTCTAGTTATAATATACTACAAACTGTGTACATGACTGCCCCCTGCTGCCTGGCAGCACCCGATCTCTTACAGGGGGCCGTGATCAGCACAATTAACTCCTCAGGTGCCGCACCTGAAGGGGTTAATTGTACTATCATATACCCCTGTAAGAGATCAGGGCTGCCAGGCAGCCGTGGGCAGACCCCCCCCTCCCCAGCTTGAATATCGTTGGTGGCACAGTGTGCGCCCCCCATTGGGCCCCCCCTTCCTCCCTCCCTCCCTCTATTGTTAGAAATCGTTGGTGGCACAGTGTGCGCCCACCATCGCCCCCCCTCCCTCTATTGTAATAAATCGTTGGTGGCACAGTGTGCGCCCACCATCGCCCCCTCCCCTCCTTCCCTCTATTGTAATAAATCGTTGGTGGCACAGTGTGCACCCACCATCGCCCCCCCCCCTCCCTCTATTGTAATAAATCGTTGGTGGCACAGTGTGCGCCCACCATCGCCCCCCATCCCTCTATAGCAGTAACAACATTGGTGGCAGTGTGCGGCCTCTCATCTCCCCCCCACCCACCGATCATTGGTGGCAGCGTAGTTCCGATCGGAGTCCCAGTTTAATCGCTGGGGCTCAGATCGGTAACCATGGCAACCAGGAAGCTACTGCAGCCCTGGTTGCCATGGTTACTTAGCAATAGTACAATTGTAGAAGATTCATACTTACCTGCTTGCTGCTGCGATGTCTGTGACCGGCCGGGAGCTCCTCCTACTGGTAAGTGACAGTTCTTTAGCAAAGCGCCGCACAGACCTGTCACTTACCAGTAGGTGGAGCTCCCGGCCGGACACAGACATCGCAGCAGCAAGCAGGTAACTATGAGTCTTCTACTATTGTACTATTGCTAAGTAACCATGGCAACCAGGACTGCAGTAGCGTCCTGGTTGCCATGGTTACCGATCGGAGCCCCAGCGATTAAACTGGGACTCCGATCGGAACCACGCTGCCACCAATGATCGGGGGAGGGGGGGGAGATGGGATGCCCCCTGCTGCCTGGCAGCCCTGATCTCTTACAGGGGAATATGATAGTACAATTAACCCCTTCAGGTGCCGCACCGTCTTGTACAAAGTTTGTAGTGTATTCTAACTAGAAGCGTCCCCATCACCATGGGAACGCTTCTGTGTTAGAATATACTGTCGGATATGAGTTTTCACGAAGTGAAAACTTAGATCTGAAAAAGCTTTTATGCAGACGGATCTTCGGAAAGCATGAAAGCAACCTACGGCCACGGATCACGGACACGGATGCCAATCTTGTGTGCATCCATGTTCTTTCACGGACCCATTGACTTGAATGGGTCCGTGAACCGTTGTCCGTCAAAAAAATAGGACAGGTCATATTTTTTTGACGGACAGGATACACGGATCACGGTCTCGGCTGCAAAACGGTGCATTTTCCGATTTTTCCACGGACCCATTGAAAGTCAATGGGTCCCCGAAAAAAAACGGAAAACGGCACAACGGCCACGGATGCACACAACGGTCGTGTGCATGAGGCCTTACTTGTATATAAACTGCAAGTGCTGCCAAAAATTACAAGGAAGAGGCACTCCGATACAACCTGTATCACATAAAGGAGGGCTTCATTCACATTGTGGTACAATTGTTCAGGTAGTCGGACTCCTACACTCATAAAGCCTATGCACTAAGTGAAAGGGCTGCCAGAAATTACAAGGAAGAGGCACTCTGATACAACCTGTATATCGCATAAAGGAGGGCCTTATTCACATTGTGGTACAATTGTTCAGGTAGTCGGACTCCTACACTCATAAAGCCTATGCACTGTGAAAGGGCTGCCAAAAATTACATGGAACTGGCACTCCAATACACCCTTTATTACACATAAAGGAGGGCATCATACACACCCACGAAAAATTATGATTAATGGCCTGCTGGTGACCCTCAAAAACATTAGGGGCGAGGGCCTGCTGCTGATCTGACCATCTAAAACATTAGGTGTGAGGGACTGCTGCTGAGCTAACCCTCTAAAACATTAGGGGCGAGGGCCTGCTGCTGATATGACCCTCTAAAACATTAGGGGCGAGGGTCTGCTGCTGAGCTGACCCTCTAAAACATTAGGGGTGAGGGCCTGCTGCTGATCTGACCATCTAAAACATTAGTGGCAAGGGCCTGCCGCTGATATGACCGTCTAAAACATTATGGGGGCGAGGGCCTGCAGCTGAGCTGACCCTCTAAAACATTAGGGGTGAGGGCCTGCTGGTGACCCTCTAAAACATTAGGGGTGAGGGTCTGCTGCTGATATGACCCTCTAAAACATTAGGAGCGACGGCAGCCTAATAAGCATGTTGATATGATGGAGGAGGAGGAGGACGAGAAAAGGAAGATTGAACCATATACCCTTTTTTGTGGTGGAAGGGATGCATGGGAATACAGTGTGTTCAATACACCATAAAAGCCACATTTAAAGTGCCTGTATGTTCACCCGCTTTACTCTGGTGGAGTAAAGAAGTCAGGGGCAATCCAGGCCTTGTTCATTTTTATAAGAGTCAACCAGTTAGCATTTTCAGTTGACAGGCGGATGCGCTTATCAGTTATTATGCCCCCATCAGCACTAAATACCCGCTCTGACAAAACGCTGGCAGCAGGCCACGTGTCCAGCTTGGACACCCAATAGTTGTAAGGCACAGAGGAATCACTGAGGACGCTGACACACGGTCTGCTATGTACTCCTTCACCATCTTCCAAAACTTTTCCCTCCTTGTGACACTAGGCCGTGCATCAGGGTGAGGATGCTGGCGTGGTGTCATGAAACTGCCCCAGGCCTTAGAAAGTGTTGTCCTGCCTCTGTTGGAACTGCTGTGTGTTCCCCTCTATTCTGCCGCCAGCGTTGTCAGCTGGAAATGCAATACCAGAAGGTCCACAAGGACCTTCTGGTATTGCACCATTTTTCTAGTCCTCTCCACCACAGGAATGAGAGATGAGAAGTTCTCTTTGTAGCAGGGGTCGAAAAACCAGTAATCGGTGTTGGCCAAAATGCATATAATGCGAGGGTCACAGGAAAGGCATAAAGTCAGCCATTTGTTTCCCAACAGACAAGACTTTGCTGTCCTCATCAGATGGATGATTCTCAATCTCCTCATCCTCTTCCTCCTCTTCTACCCATCCACGCTGAACAGATAGAATAAAACTTCCATGGGTACTACCCTCTGTAGCGGAGGCAACCGTCTCCTGCTCCTCCTCCTCATCATCATCCAATTCGCGCTGAGAAGATGAACTGAGGGTGGTCTGGCTATTATCAGCCTGTGTAATGTCTTCCCCCATTTCCACCTCTTTCACATGCAAAGCGCCCGCCTTTATTGTGAGCAGCGAGCATTTCAGTAGACACAGAAGTGGGATGGTTACGCTGATAATAGCGGCATCGCCACTCACAATCTGTGTTGATTCCTCAAAGTTGTGTAAAACCTCACAGAGGTCAGACATTCATGCCCACTCGTCGCTTGTGAAGTGCAGAAGCTGACTGAAAAGACGACAACCTTGTTGCAGCTGGTATTCCACTACTGCCCTCTGCTGCTCACAAAGCCTGGCCAACATGTGGAACATGGAGTTCCAGCACGTGCAGTTGGTGAGCTGGCAATTGCAAGCACTGCTGCAGTTCTGCCAGACCGGCGGCAGCTGTAGATTACTTTTTGAAATGTGCACACACGCGGCGCACCTTCACCAGTAGCTCAGGCAAATTGGGGTAGGTTTTGAGAAACCGCTGAACCGCTAAGTTGAACAAGTGGGCTAGGCATCATGCCTGGTTGTATTTCAATAAGCACACTTTTTTCCAGCTCACCTTGTATCTGGCCTTTATACCCGTATTCAGGAGCCTTTGGGTGAGTCCCCAGGTACGGTAAAGTAGAAAATAGAAAAACGGCTCCAGAAAGCAATTTTTGTCCTCTTAAAAACTTCTCCTTTAATTCATAATATTCAACAGCACATACAGTCACTTCATATGCAGTGCTCGTTTACGTGTTTCAGACAATACGTCCTTAATCGTAACATGGTATCATGGTGGAAAGCATGATTTAAATGCTACACTTGTCCCACCTCCCTGCAAAGAGGGGGGGGGGGGGGGGAGATCCTTCATTGGTTAATCCACCATGGTAACACCCATGGTTACCCATTTGCATATAGATTTCATGTTTCCTTCACACTGGGATTTCATCCTACGCCCTATTAACCTCTACCACTCTTGTTCCTCTGCATAACACATTAAGGGCTTGACATGCACACATTAGTGCATGGCCAGGACCAGAAAACGCACAGTGTGAACGGTTACATGTTACATAAATAAAATCACAGGTAATAACAACCCACATTTGGTTTCTCGCCACATAATATTTAACTGCATTCGGACATGACATAAATGTCTCAATACTGGATCCATAGCACACAATACAATCATTGATATATATACATTAATTCCTTCTTCAGGTTCAAGCCCGCAGGAACCCTCGTGTTTAACCTAAAGATCCAGTATGCTTCACGGAGGAGAAGTTTTTGACGGGAGTCTCCTCCGCGTAAGGGTGCACCAAATCGAGCACCAAAGCAGGGTGGAATGCATACCTTGGTACTCACATATAGCAAACAATTTAACAAAATACGCAATATATTGAATAAATGTTTACCAATTCTATATGATGACCAGATTCTATATGATGCATTGAAATCTGGATGCCATGTGGTTCCAAGAAGGGCTCCCACCCTGTCTAATTCCCTTTCTCTATCCCTTTTTTCCTCAAGATTAGGTGTCAGAAATGGGGGGGGGGGGGGCAATTGGTTGAGCTACATTGGTTTTACCAAATGTGGGGGCAGCCCATGCAAGACATGTAGTTATGTTGTCCCTAAAAAGCATTTTGACAACTCTGATCACTCCCTTACTTTTGCTATAAAAAGTTATATTAATTGCAATACTAGGGGCGTGGTGTACGCTATTGTATGTACAGAGTGTGATCTCATGTATGTGGGGAGTACCACATGAAAATAAAAAAAATAGGGTACTGGAACACCTCAATTATATTGCTAACCCTGCTTTGATAAATATCTCCAATGCGGCCAAACACTTTGTTCAGGTTCACGCTCGCTGTGCCTATAGGATAGAAAAAGTGAGTGCACCCTTACGCGGAGGAGACTTCCGTCAAAAACTTCTCCTCCGTGAAGCATACTGGATCTTTAGGTTAAACACGAGGGTTCCTGCGGTCTTGAACCTGAAGAAGGAATTAATGTATATATATCAATGATTGTATTGTGTGCTATGGATCCAGTATTGAGACATTTATGTCATGTCCGAATGCAGTTAAATATTATGTGGCGAGAAACCAAATGTGGGTTGTTATTACCTGTGATTTTATTTATGTAACATGTAACCGTTCACACTGTGCGTTTTCTGGTCCTGGCCATGCACTAATGTGTGCATGTCAAGCCCTTAATGTGTTATGCAGAGGAACAAGAGTGGTAGAGGTTAATAGGGCGTAGGATGAAATCACAGTGTGAAGGAAACATGAAATCTATATGCAAATGGGTAACCATGGGTGTTAACATGGTGGATTAACCAATGAAGGATCTCCCCCCCCCCCCCCCCTCTTTGCAGGGAGGTGGGACAAGTGTAGCATTTAAATCATGCTTTCCACCATGATACCATGTTACGATTAAGGACGTATTGTCTGAAACACGTAAACGAGCACTGCATATGAAGTGACTGTATCTGCTGTTGAATATTATGAATTAAAGGAGAAGTTTTTAAGAGGACGAAAATTTCTTTCTGGAGCCGTTTTTCTACTATTTTCTACCATGCCTGGTTGTAGGTTGAGTGGCGAGAGCCACAGCTCAGTCTGGTCCCTTATACCTTGCCACAGCTCTGCGGCGGTGTGCTGTTTGTCACCTAAGCAAATTAGTTTTCCCCACTGCAGTGCTATACTGCTTCTAGCTACTTACTGATGGCTGACTGGTGCTGCAAGATGAGAACTCAGAGGTGAAAGTGGAAGAGGAGAAGGGGGGGGGCTGCCCACTAATATAGGTGGTGGCGGAAATCCTGATGGAAGTAGGGCCTGCAATCCTTGGTGTCGGTAGCACCTGTGCCATCCCAGGGTACGACTAGCTCCAGGTCTCCACAACATTCACACAGTGTGCCGTCAGGGTGTTCCTGGCCGAATGCACTTGCCCATGTGTCTATGGTTAAGTGGAACTTCCAAGTAACTGCATTGGTCAGGGCACGTGTGATGTTACGGGACACATGTTGGTGTAAGGCGGGCACGGCACACCTTGAAAAATAGTGGCGGCTGGACACTGCGTAACGTGGGACAGCCGTCGACATAAGGCTGCGGAAGGCCTCAGTGTCCACAAGCCTAAATGGCAACATTTCCAGGGCCAGAAATTTGAAAAGGTGCACATTTAGTGCTATGGCCTGTGGGTGGGTGGGTGTCTGGGTATTTGCGCTTTCGTTCAAAGGCCTGGGGTATAGACATCTGTACACTGCGCTGGGACACAGAAGTGGATGTGCTAGCTGATGGTGCTTGCGAAGGTCCAGGTGCAGGGCGGGAGGTATCCGGGCCGGCGTCTTGGACAGGGAATTGGCCAGCACGTAACACAGGGGAAGAGGAGGCAGTGGTGTGACCCGCAGACACTGAATGTGGACCCAGGCATTTGGCCCACCTATTAGGGTGCTTTGATACCATGTGGCGGATCTTGTTGGTGGTGGTGAGGTTGCTAGTGTTCACGCCCCTGCTCATTTTAGTATGGCACAGGTTGCAAATGCAAATTCTTTTATCGTTTGCACTTTACTCAAAAAAGCGCCGGACTGCGGAACACCTACCCCTTGGCAAGGGAGATTGCCGCAGGGGGGTGCTCCGGGGAACAGTTGCGGCCCTGTTTGGTGTGGCCTTCCTTCTCCCTTTTGCCACCCCACTGCCTCTTCCAGCCTGTTGCGGTGCTGCAGATCCCTCCCCCTCTGCACTGATGTCCTCGCTCGGCTTGCCACCTTCCCAGGTTGGGTCAGTGATTTCATCGTCCACCACCTCCTCTTCCACTTCCTCACTCTGGTCATACTCCTGACTTGTTGACTTAACAAGAACCTCACTTATTGACAACTGTGTCTCATCATCATCATCCACCTTGTGAAACACTAATTGCCGTTCCCCACCGTAATCTTCTTCTGACTGTGGATGCTCAAAAGTTTGTGAATCAGTGCACAAGATCTCTTCATGTCCCTCTTCAAGCGGGATTGGCGAGAGGCCCAAATCAAGGAATGGTGCTTAAAAGAGCTCCTTGGAATATCCAAGTGTGGGAGCACTTGTTTGCCAAGACTCTCCATGGTGGGAGGAAGGAGGATTAGGGTGAGGATTCTGTTGACCAGACTCTTGGCTACTGAGACTGAACTTTGTGGAAGACAGGTTGGTGCTTAACCGACTGGAAGCATTTTCTGCTGCAATCCAACCGACCATCTGGTCGCATTGGTGTGACTTCGAGAGTGGTGTCCTGCGCCGCCCTGCAAACTGGGACATGAAGCTAGGTATCGTGAATGAGTGTGTTTCTTGTGCTCTGGCAGCATGCACAGTTTCACCGCGCGCAAGGCCAAGGCCTCTGCGTGCACCATCAGCAGCACGGCCACTTCCCTGTCCCTTACTGCTTGCCTTGAGCATATTAAATGGTATATATGCTTGCAAGTATGTCACACTTACAGTAGCACAGATTTTGTAAGCGTATGCGCAAATAAATTAGACTGAATGTCACTGATATTTAGGATGCACAAACGTTATAAAGGAGATGTAGCGCAGGTAATATCACTGTCACCAGCGATGAAAAAATTAGAGTGAATGTCAAAGGTATTTAGGATGCACAAAGGTTATAGAGAAGATGTACCGCAGGTAATGTCGCTGTCACCCGCAGTTGAAAAATTTGACTGAATATCACAGATATTTAGGATGCGCAAACGTTATACAGGAGATGTAGGGCAGGTAATGTCGCTGTCACCAGCAGCTAATAAAAAATTACACTGAATAGTTACAGGTATTTAGGATACGCAAACGTTATACAGGAGATGTAGCGCAGGTAATGTCGCTGTCACCAGCGGCGAAAAAATTTGACTGAATGTCACAGATATTTAGGATGCGCAAACATTATACGGGAGATGTAGCACAGGTAATGTCGCTGTCACCAGCAGCAAATTTTGTTTACTGAATGTCACAGATATTTAGGAAGCGCAAATGTAATACGGGAGATGTAGCGCAGGTAATGTCGCTGTCACTAGCAGCCAAACAATTGCGCTGAATGTCACAGATATTTAGGATGCCCTAATGTAACACAACAGATGTAGCAGAGGTTGTGTCACTGTCAGCAGCGGCCAAACAATTGCACTCAATTTAGCGCAGGTTGCGATAATAATATATATTGGTGCCAGATAAAACAGTAGTCCTTAAAAGGACTTTTGGGTCTCTAACACCTTTCAACACTAAACAATTCCTGTCCCTACACTATATGTCTCTTCTGCTGCAGCTCTCCCTGACTAAGACTGAGCCAAACCACGTGTCATCGGGTGCTATATAGCACCCGATGACGCGTTCCGTCCAGCCAATCACTGTAATGCCAGTAACCAACATGGCTACGGCATTACAGTGAGGGCCAGTACATCCACGCACATTTATTGGCTGTGTAGCAGCCAACAAACGTGCTGGGAGGAGACTCGAGCATCGATGCTCAAGTGAAAATGGTGTTCAGCCGAGCATGCTAGCCCAATACTAATAGTGATATTAGTGAACCAGTCTGAACTTAGGTCTATGTTACACTTACTTTAAAGGGTGAGAATATATCTTCTGCAAATTGATGTATTTAAAAAAAAATGTGGTCAGCTCTGAGAAATTGAAAGTTGTTCTTATAATCTACATATGGAAGTGAAATCTGACTGACTTTGTAATGGTGGCTCGAAATGCAAATGCGAACAAACAATTGTTATCTAATACATGTGTCATTGTTATGTCCACAGGTTTACAGAAACTCAAACATTCACAGAGAACTTCATATTGAGGGTGAAATTAGTGGAACCAGACTGTAATATTATAAAGCTGGGACCTAAGAAACTGGAAGTCACAGAATTCTATGGACTATCGAATATCATTGACAAGAACACACTGAATTTTGACTATGAAAAAAGATTGAATCTGGAATGTACTGTCCGGGTGTCTTCTTTAGAATCATATCTGCCAGCTCATGGTCAACTTGTCACTGGAGATCCCGTGAAAGACCAGCCCCGCGGGGATCATCCACACAGCTACTTAAGTAGAACCAGTAAGTTTTATTTGCAGTTATCAGCACTTATACATAAAGGTCATTGGTATTTTCACACATCTAGATTTAGAGATGGATAGACGATATTTCTACTTGTCACAAAATGCAAAATGGCAAATACCAAACATTAAAATATTATTGTACGTGCACAGTCATCTTAATGGTAGGACGGCCAGGACTATGGTATAGTGGAAAAAGGATTTTAAAAGTTATATTACCAATAATAATTTGATTTATTAACATAAAAACATATTGTAGAGACATGCATTGACAAGGCATGGTTATGTAGGATAACAGATGGGGTAGGTAGATAGAGTCATTCAGTGATAATATAGTGAGTTAATCATGGTTGGAGTTTTATATCGAAAGACCTGAAAGGCTGTAGATAGTCGTTTTAAAGTAATTTGCAGTGTTTCTAGCTACAAAATATGTTTTCATTGTTTTTGCTTCGATGTATCCAACCTTGTTGGTGCTACAAATCTGTACTGCTGACAGTGGATCTAGACAGAATTGGTCTTCTCCCTCTAGCAGCTGGCAATATACTGTAGTACCTTCTTATACCTCCAGCAGAAGGGGTCTTACTCTTCTCAGCTATAGTGCTACTTTATTGAGGCGGCTCTTACCCCTCTCTGAAAAGCAGGGTGGCTATTCATACTGGCCACTGTACACTTACCAGAGGATCATTATGCAGATAACTGGTTGAACATGCTGTGGTCCATGCTGTGGAAGGCCCACTCAGCGAATCAGAGGTGAGGTAGGTCTTCATTGTGGCCAGTGATTGGGTGAGCAGGCATTCCAAGCCATTTTCTGAAAAAACAAAAAACATATCATCTTTTTTCTTTTTCAGACCATAAGCTAAGTCCTCTGTGCAAAAGTGGAGGCTGTATTCAAGGGCTAAAAAAGTTACAGAACACAATAAAAACCAGCTGTGAGGAATTTCTTCTTATGGGGGTGCGATACCAACATTTAGACCCCCCATCCCCAAATATTGACTACATCAGTATCAGATTGGACCTTATTGACACCCGAAGCAAAGCTTTGTACAAGGTACGACTACTCTTAGAATGTTTCATAGATTCTTGACATCTCAAGAAAATAATCTGATTATTCTTTGTATAGCATCACAATTTTTCATGGGCCAACCAGATGCGTAGCTAGGGTGGGGCCGGTGAGGCATTTTCCCCAAGTACTGGGTGCCAGTGGAAGGGCAGCGCCAATATGACACTTTGGCTTGGTCAGGGTATTGAGATAGAGAGTGAGGGCTTTGGCTTTGCCAGGCTTGTGCCATATGGGCAAAATGAAAAGCCAACATTAATTTCTAGCTTATAGCTGAAATTGTTATTTTTTATTATGGTCGTGGCTACGGATACTGGAACATGACGTGATGGCGCCAATGATTGAACTATCCACAACCTGCTGACTTACTGAAAGGCCTGGATTGTGCCCATAGCCATGAATGTAGTTAAACCTATAAGGGGGCATACCCAGAGGCAGTCAGTAAAAGGGGAAGGGAGGGTGGGGCACGGAGTGATGCCAGCGTGAAAGTCTGTGGGAGAGGAACTTATAAAGCCTGCGCCCCTCCCACAATTACAGGCTGAAATCAGCCTTTACAAATTATGGTCGTGGCTATGGATACTGGAATATGACGTGATGGCGCCAATGATTTAACTATCCACAACCTGCTGACTTACTGAAAGGCCTGGATTGTGCCCATAGCCACGAACATAGGTAAGGCTATAAGGGGCAAAGAAGTCATGCAGGGTAGTTCAGGATTTTATTGAATATATTTGGTTTACAAAGCTAAGTTACAGAAATCTTCTGAAATTCATGGTGTGGGTTAGCAATATACCTGATAAAGCACGATGATTGCCAACGACCCATTTTACGTATGATATGACTGAGCACATTGTGTTTGGAAGCCGCAGAGGCGGTACGATACGAAAACAGTGTCCTGATATAGTTTTTGGGTCACAGCCTAAGCTGGTCGCTAAGATGGGGATGTAGGATACAAACTGCGCTGTCGTCAGGGGCTTGGTTTTGAAAGGTAATAACAGGCTGTCAGGGGAGGAATTACCCAAGGATATTATCAATTTATTTAAAACCTGAACGGGGCACCACTTGTTGAAGGTTTTAAAATATTTAACTTGGACGGGAGGCCCTGTTTGTGATGTTTTGGTAGACTGCAGGTATAAGATGAAATGGTCATGATTCCATACTAGCTGGCTCTTAGTTAAGCCTTTGGATTTGGGAGATAAACCTGTGAATTCCCCTGGCTGTAGAAAACCATAGAAACCCAGATACATAGCAGCCTGAATAACCGGGCTGGGTTGGAGCCCAAAAGGGTTGCAGTCTAGAGACACATAGCCTGAACAACGTAAACAGGCGATAGAAAAGAGATGAGGGAATGAAGTGTGAATAATGTAAACAGGCTGAAGACTTTTGAGAGAAAAGCAGCCTGAATAACGTAATCAGGCGGTAAACAAGGACATGACAACGTGTAGCAAGAAATAACGTAAACAGGTGGCAGACAAAAATAGAAGAGAAACATGGCCTGAATAACGTAAACAGGAGTGAGACATGGATATGAAAAAAAAGTAGCCTGAATAACGAAAACAGGCTGTGGACATTGAAAGAAAAGCGGCCTGAATAATGTAGACAGGCAGTAACCCATGATAATGATAAGAAGGGACAAGGATAACGTGAACAGGTGGTAGAAAAGATGAGACATGAATATAACAAAGAATGTAGCCTGAATAACGAAAACAGACTGTGGACATTGAGAGAAAGGCGGCCTGAATGAAGTAATCAGGTGGTAAACCAGGACATGACAACGTGTAGCATAAATAACGTAAACAGGGGGTAGACAAAAATAGAAGAGAAACATGGCCTGAATGACGTAAACAGGCATGAGACATGGATAGGACAAAGAACGTAGCCTGAATAATGAAAACAGGCTGTGGACATTGAAAGAAAAGCGGCCTGAATAACGTAAACAGGCAGTAAACAATGACATGACAAGCGTGACAAGGATAATATGAACAAAAGATGAGTGAACAGGGCCCGAGTAACGTAAACAGGCGGGAGACATGAATATGACAAAGGACGTAGCCTGAATAACGCAAACAGGCAGAAAACAATGGTATGACAAACGTGACATAAATAAAGGTGAATAGAAAGAAAAAAAACCATTTTTTTTGTTTTGTTTTTTTATATTTTTTATTTTAGTTTTTTCTACAAAATAGGAGATTGGTGTGAGTAAAGTGAAACGGCAGCGAACATTGAAAAGAAGTGTGGCGTGATTGAGCGACAGATAGCGTGGATCAGTTTTAGAAAATAAAAGTGACTGAAATGCGAGATTACAAACCTTGTATTATGACATTTTAACCTACGCAGCATAAGTAGGCGTGGAAATTTCTGTTAAGTTGGCCTGGATAGGCATTATGCGCGGCCAGAAGCAAAGCCAGAAACTCTATATAAATAAATGAAAATCCAATACGGAAGGAATGACATGCCTGAATAATAATGATATACTGTGAAGCCTGAAGTTTGTATATACTGTATATACATATACATATATGTGTACAAATATACCCACATACAACACACACATTTTTTTTGTGTAACTGAACAATATGAGGACCAGAAGCATATAATATTTGCTCCTTACTTCTGGCCCCAGCTGTGGAATAAGATGCAAAAGAGAGAGCCGGCGACTGGGAGGAACCTGAATTCACCCACCGCCCGGATCTTGCGGTGCACGTGACCCTGCCAGGCCGGCAATGAAGGTGAGAAACGATGTCTTCCCAGCCTTCTAAGCGCTGTGAGCGCCGCCGCAGCCAACCCCCCTCTCCCATGGCGCGACCAGTACGGGTGATAGCGCGGGAGGGAAGAACCCCTCGGTACTGGAGGGGTGACCGCTCCGATAGCGGTTGTGAAGGGAGAGGAATCAGAGGTTTCCTGAGGAGAAGGAAGGGAAGCTGGGGCGCCAGCAGCCATACTTACCTGTCTGGACGCTTGACTAAGATGCGACTGACGTAATCCTTGACAAGGAAGCCCTCTGCACGGAGTGACGCCAGCGTGAAAGTCTGTGGGAGAGGAACTTATAAAGTCTTGTGAGTGCACGTGAAAGATATTTGTCATAGTATTAAATGGCAGAGATGTCCAGTATTCACTGTATTATTTCCAAACCCATGACAAAAAAATAAGTTACCTTAGACCTGCCAGAGTAAATTAGGTTGACTTTTCAAATATTCAAAAGCAATCTGGTCTTACTTATCCGTGCACATAGAGGACATCAACAAGGATCAGTAGTCCATCTAAAAAGGGCCCTCATAGGCTCCTGTGTAGGAATCTATTGGCTCTATTGTAGTTGGGGCCTTGAGTCATATCAGATGGTCCTCTAGTTGGGTTAGTAAAAGCCTAAAGGCTCTTTTACACTGCTAGATATAGCAGACGATTGCTGGGAAGGAAGTGATCGTTCGAACAGCGGAGGCTGTTTAGATGGCACGATCTGCTGCCAGCAAATGATGATTTCGATGACCACATAAACAATCTTATTACCCGATGTACGATTGTTTCACTCGTTTATTGGGTAATCGTTAGCACCTTTACACCAGCAGATAATCACTAATGAGCGTTCCTACAAACGCTTGTTAGCGATTATTTCACCTATGCTTGGCCAGTGTAAAGGGTCTTTAACTCAAATGAAGGAAAATATATAATTGGGAACAGGGTTGCCAACCTCCTCTTCAGTTAAAAATCACAAACAACATTTTCACAAGACATTTTAACCGATATATTATGTTCTTTCTTGCATGCAGCAATATAAAAATTTAAAATGTTACATTTAAGTAAATGAACAGATATTGGCTGAGGATACTAAGTCAACATGTAACTGATGTATTGTCACGGTCCCTCCTGTGAGAGAGGCGAGAAGATCGGATAGACTTGCTGCACGTGAGGCTATCTGACAGGTCTCTCTGTTTTCCTGTATGTACAGTCATGTGAAAAAATTAGGACACCCTTTGAAAGCATGTGGTTTTTTGTAACATTTTTAATAAAAGGTTATTTCATCTCCGTTTCAACAATACAGAGAGATTAAAGTAATCCAACTAAACAAAGAAAACTGAAGAAAAGTCTTTTCAAGATCTTCTGTAAATGTCATTCTACAAAAATGCCTATTCTAACTGAGGAAAAAGATAGGACACCCTTGCCCCTAATAGCGAGTGTTACCTCCTTTGGCTGAAATAACTGCAGTGAGACGGTTCTTGTAGCCATCTACCAGTCTTCGACATCGGTCTGAGGAAATTTTACCCCACTCCTCAATGCAGAACTTTTTCAGCTGTGAGATGTTTGAGGGGTTTCTTGCACGTACAGCCCTTTTCAAGTCACCCCACAGCATCTCAATGGGATTCAAATCTGGACTTTGACTTGGCCATTCCAGGACTCTCCATTTCTTCTTTTTCAGCCAATCTTTGGTTGATTTACTAGTATGTTTTGGGTCATTGTCATGTTGCATGGTCCAGTTCCGCTTCAGCTTTAATTTTCTAACTGATGGTCTCACATGTTCTTCAAGCACCTTCTGATACACAGTAGAATTCATCGTGGATTCTATGATGGTGAGCTGACCAGGTCCTGCTGCAGCAAAGCAGCCCCAAACCATGACACTTCCACCTCCATGCTTCACAGTTGGTATGAGGTTCTTTTCTTGGAATGCTGTGTTTGGTTTACGCCAAACATGTCCTCTGCTGTTGTGTCCAAATAATTCAATTTTGGACTCATCTGTCCAAAGAACATTATTCCAGAAGTCCTGGTCTTTGTCAACTTTATCTCTGGCAAATGTCAGTCTGGCCTCGATGTTTCTCTTGGAAAGCAAAGGTTTCCTCCTTGCACACCTCCCATGCAAGTTAAACTTGTACAGTCTCTTTCTGATTGTAGAGGCATGTACTTCTACATCAACAGTAGCCAGAGCCTGCTGTAGTTCTCGAGATGACACTTTAGGGTTTTTGGAGACCTCTTTTAGCATCTTGCGGTCTGCTCTTGGGGTGAACTTGCTGGGGCGACCAGTCCTGGGCATGTTGGCAGTTGTTTTGAAAGCCCTCCACTTGTAGACTATCTTCCGGACAGTGGAATGGCTGATTTCAAAATCTTTTGAGATCTTTTTAAATCCCTTCCCAGACTCATAGGCTGCTACAATCTTTTTTCTGAAGTCCTCTGACAGCTCTTTTGCTCTCACCATGGTGCTCACTCTCACTTCAACAGTCAGGAGCACACCAAACTAAATGTCTGAGGTTTAAATAGGGCAAGCCTCATTCAACATGCAGAGTAACGATCTACTAATTATGTGCACCTGGTGTGATATACCTGTGTGAGATCTGAGCCAATTTAAGAGGGAATACATGTGAGGGTGTCCTATCTTTTTCCTCAGTTAGAATAGGCATTTTTGTAGAATGACATTTACAGAAGATCTTGAAAAGACTTTTCTTCAGTTTTCTTTGTTTAGTTGGATTACTTTAATCTCTCTGTATTGTTGAAACGGAGATGAAATAACCTTTTATTAAAAATGTTACAAAAAACCACATGCTTTCAAAGGGTGTCCTAATTTTTTCACATGACTGTATGTTGTTTGGCAGGATCTCAACTCTCCTCAGGTGCCGCTCGTTATCAGTGATGAAGCTCTAATTAGATCCACCTCACACTGCTGACTTAGCGGTTGATAGTTTCTGCTTGGAGATGCTAGTGCTGGTTTGTCTTGGATCTCCTGCTTCTCCAAACATCTCTAAGGACTTGTTGCCTTCGTGGTTTCTTATTATCTGGTGTGTGTTGTTTCTAGGTCTCAGGGAGACGCAGGTTCCTTCATTCTGGAAGGAACTAGCTGTCTCATCTCCTGCTACTTATCCTAGGGCTCGTCAGTTTTAGCAGGGCTTTAGGTATCCAGTGTATGAGTATTTCCACCATCAGGATCTGCTCATACTGGCAGGAGTTAGGGTAAGGCCTAGGGATTACCATCCCTCCTCCTTAGCTTTTGAGGCCTAGATTGTTGTCTATTCGTTGTGGTGTGTATTTGGTGTTTTCCCTTCCCCTTAATTTTTGTTATTATCAACCGCCAAAACCGTTATCCTTTGTTTTATCAGTGCAGCTATGGATACTGTTTCTGCACTGGACGATCGTATGCAGGGGCTGTCTTTGGAGGTGGCTGACCTCCGCACGGCCGTTGCACAGTTTCAGAGACCACAGGTGGTGGGTTCCGGCAGTGGGAACTAGTCCTGCCGTATCTCCCGGATAGGTTTTCCGGGGGAAGTGACAACTTTGTTCGGTTCAGGGAATCGTGCAAATTATATTTCAGACTGCGTCCTAGCTCTTCTGGGGACGTGAGTCAAGAAAGTGGGGATTATTATTTTGTTTATGAAAGGTGATGCTCAGTCTTGGGCTTTCTCTTTGCCGACTGGTTCACAATCCCTCTGGTCGGTAGATTAATTTTTCAGAGCTCTGGGACTTACCTACGATGACCCAGATCGGGTTTCCCTGGCCGAATCTAAGTTGTGTTGCTTGCAGCAGGGAGAGCGTTCATCTATTGCTCTGAATTTAGGAGGTGGAATGACCCAGCTCTTCGTAGTCAATTTTGTCAAGGACTGTCTAAGAACCTGAAGGACACCTTGGCATTTCACGCAAATCCAGAGGGCAGTGCGTATTGATAAACGCCTGAGGGAGAGATCTAAAGTTCCTCTTGCTCAGGACGTATTATCATCCAGGGAAGCGCTCTCTCTGACACTCTGGGTAAAGAGACACTTGAGCTCGTGTCTGGTGATGAGCCAATGCAATTTGGTCAGGTCTCACCTGGACCAGGTGATAAAAACTTTAGGGTTAAGAAAATACTTAGCTTTTTCTGTGGTCAAGGAGGACATTTTGTTAACATATGTCCTTATGTTAAACATCAAGGTGAAAAGGGACAAAAAAGTTCTAATGTGTCTAGTCCTCTTCTCACTCTTGGTAGTGTGGATGGGGAAGTTGAGAATGTACTTTTGTCTTTTACCGGTAGTACCCGATTTCTCCTGCCTGCCAAGGTGGCGCTAGATTCCAAAATTGTGGAAATGGAAGTATTTGACAGTGGAGCAGGGGTTAACTTAGTGGATGGCCAGTTTTTCTGTATGCATGGTTTGACAACAAGCACATTAGACAAAAATATTTCTGTGTTTGCGATTGATTCCTCCCCTCTCTCAGGTCTTAGCTGGCCAGCTACATGGGGAATATCCTCAACAATTTGGATTGCATGAAGTAATTTAATTTAATATATTTAATATATGTTGACAATTAAAAATGATTGATAAATAATTTGTAAGTCAGTTAGGATCCTTTCAGATGTGTGACGTTCCAGTCTATGTGTACGGACAGTGGCGTAACTAACGGGGAAGCAGGGGAAGCGACTGCTTCGGGGCCCGGCACCCGGCAGCATGCCCTGTCTTCTGTCTATCCCTGCAGAGCTGACAGGCTGAGGCAGCAGCACACACTCTGAACTACGAGACGTATTTAAATCTCATTTGTCTTTCAGAAAAGTTTCTCCTGGGATGCGAACTCACGACCTTTCACATCAGAGGTAAGGCATTTACCCACAAAGCTATGACAGCTGCAGTTACAAAAAAAAAAAATAAATATATATATATATATATATATATATATGTGACTTCTACTGTAGGTAACTTTGATACCCAGTGTACATACACATGACAGCTGCCCCAGCACACTGTGTATGGATGTAGCAGAGCTGGGTGTGTTGGGGCAACTGTCATGTGTATGATTGTACACTAGGTATCAAAGTTATCTACAGTAGAATCTTATATTTTTTTAAGTAACTGGCTGTACAGCTGTCATAGCTGTGTGGGTAAGTGGTTTTCCTCTGATACAGAAGGTCATGAGTTCAAATCCCATCATAAACTTTTCTGAAAGACAGGCTAAATAGGAACATGAGCACCAAATCTTCAACACTAGAGGCTGGTGGGAATACAGGAAGAGGAAGAGGCCTGCATCGCATCGATGACATGGAGGTAAGTAGAATTTATTTTTATTTTTTTAAATACCGGACTGTTACTTTACTGCCACGGGGGAGGGGGCTATTGGCGCCATGATACTGGCACATGGAGGGGGGGGAGGAGAGAGGCACTTTATACTGGCACATTAGGGGGCAGGGGGAGAGGATGGCACTATGATATTGGCACATGGGGGCGGGGCAAGAAATGGACATGAATCATGAGGGGCAGAAATGTGAAATGATGAAGGGGCAAGAAATGGACATAAATCATGAGGGGCAGAAATGTGAAAATGTAGATTCGCTACCGGCCCTGGATAGGTGTATAGTGTGAATCCAGCACAGTAGTGTGTGTGGTGTATGTAGCAGAGCTGTATGCGACAGAGGAATGTATAATGTGCACAGCACAGCTGTGTATGTAAAATGTGCAACACAGTGATATATAATGTGCCACTCAGAGCTGTGTGTGTAGCAGAGCTGTGTATGTAAAATGTGCAACACAGTCATATATAATGTGGCACCCAGAGCGGTGTATGTAAAATGTGCAACACAGTGATATATAATGTGCCACTCAGAGCTGTGTGTGTAGCAGAGCTGTGTATGTAAAATGTGCAACACAGTGATATATAATGTGGCACCCAGAGTTGTGTATGTAAAATGTGCAAAAACCTTGATGTTCTCAAAAAGAGCAAGCAATATAAAACATTGTAGTTTGATACCTTTTACCCCTTAAAGACCGGGCCCATTTTCATTTTTACATTAGCCATAACCTTTTTATTTTTCCATTCACATAGTCATATGAGGGCTTTTTTGTGTGGGACAAGATGCATTTTTTAAATGTCGCCACTTAATTTACCATGTCTTGTATCAGAAAGCAGGAAAAAAAATATATTCTTTGTGGGTTAAAAAAAATAAAATAAAAAACACACAATTCCGCCAAGGTTTTTGAGGTTTTGACATCACGGCGTTCACTAAAAATATACAAGTTCACTCCTGATGAACCAAGAGTACAAAGTAGGAGAAATGTGTTGAGAAAATAAATTTCGGAAATAAAAGACGTCTGGATAGATGATCAGCTTCTGATAGGCGGGGGTTCGATCAGCTGTTTGAGAAGGCAGCGGCACTCCAGCAGCACCGCGGCCTTCTCACTGTTTACCACAGGCCCAGTGACGTCACGACTAATATCACTGGCTAAGCTCTGTTCACTTGAATAGAGCTTAGCCCCTCCCAGGCCAGTTGATACAAGTCATGATGTCACTGGCCCTGCTGTAAACAGTG
Source organism: Bufo gargarizans (assembly GCF_014858855.1). Classification (NCBI taxonomy): domain Eukaryota; kingdom Metazoa; phylum Chordata; class Amphibia; order Anura; family Bufonidae; genus Bufo; species Bufo gargarizans. The sequence goes on from NC_058080.1 coordinate 441,372,111, forward strand.
AGAAGGCCGCGGCGCTGCTGGAGTGCCGCTACCTTCTCAAACAGCTGATTGGCAGGGGTCCCGGGTGTCGGACCCCCGGCGATCAGAAGCTGATGATCTATCCAGAGGATAGATCATCAGTTAAAACAAACTGTAGAACCCCTTTAATATACAGTAACCATATGTGATTGATTGACTGTCTTGTTATACCTGAGGCTTCCGTTTTCCTGTATTATTGAACCATAGAATTCTAAAGCCATCTACTCTAGCCTGGTCTTTTATTTCTATCTCCATTAATACATCTAAGATAATTGATAATAAATCCAGCGGAGTTCCCACTGAAGGATCACCCGGTCCCAATCTCCTCCACGACGTGGCGAGAGGACCCGGTCAATGCCCATAAAAGACACATGGGCAGTGCCGTTGTGATGAGTGCGGATGTGGTTGGCTATTGGCGTGTCCTTGCTCTTGGATATATCATTAAGGTGTTCACCCACCCGCCTGCGAAACTCTCGGATAGTCTTACCAACATATTCCTTGCCGCATTCGCAGGCTAGGCGGTAAATCATATAATAATAATTTGCCTGCCACCCTGTACTTTTGACGTCCCCTGATGAGTTTTTCTAAACGGAAACGTGACACGTCGGGACACTTTTAGGGCTTACTAGGGACACCGGCCCGCACCAGGGTTAGGTATCCTGACGGGGTCGCTCCTTGCGGAGCAAGTACTCCGTATAGGTAGGTAGGGTCGACTAGCCCCCTCCACCAGGGACACATTAGGGACTAATACTCCCGACCTTGCCTACCGTCCAGTATATTCTGGTACCATCCTTAATGCACGCGCTCCAGTGACCAGCACCCTCCATGAATCGGACTCCTTTCCTGTGGCATCACCACTCAGGTTCCATCCATACAGATCGGTCCGTCCATCAACCATCCGGGTGAGAACGTTCTATTACTCACATTGGTGCTTAATCGTGCAATTGTTTTTGGCCCATATGGGCTTGTCTATATATATTCTGTGTATCCTTTTTTGTGCCATTTATTTTAATCTATTACCATTAAATGTTACATTTTATTCCCTTTGATCCCCAATAAGGGATCAGTTCATTCAATTCATTCAATTTGGGATTTTTTGGTCAAGGCTCTAAGCTAGACCTGTGCACTTTTTGTTACTAAGGATATATAGATGAGCTGGGTTGTCCTTATCAGGCTGGCAGATATATATATTTTAAATCGCACTAATTAAAGTTATAATTCAGTATAAAATAGAGTCTAGGACCTTTCTGTAACTCAGTGTCTTTGAGACTGTCACATTTCTTGACTAACTGACACTATCATATGTGTATTATGCCTGTCAGTGTACACTGACAGGCAGCCTAATAGTCTTCTATTTATATAGCAGACCTGGCAATAGGTTTCCACTTGCAGATGAGTCTCTCTCTGTAAAATTGCTTATGTGCTGTGGTCACTACTGACAGTAAAATCCAACAGGTTAAGCATCAGAGATGTAAGTTATCTCCAATCCCACCCATTACAGTAGACACATGCTGCTGACAGGGCTGTACCCACTGCCCACGCCATCCCTGCTCCATTAAAGTACAGTGTGTTGCAACTTTCTCACAGTTTTACTATTATAGCATGGTGTGGGTAGGTTTAACATGTTTATTATCAATCATGTGTTTTATGATCTCATGCAGAGGAGAAAAACCAAATATATACCTCTAGTAATTTAAAATGAGAGGTTTAAAGGGGTTATCTGTCCTAGAAAGTGACAGCCCCAAAAAGTTCATAAACCCTATGTACCTAAGTAAAAAACAAATACAAAACACTCATCTGTCAGTGGTTCTGCCATGGCCACAGCAGTACCCCTGCAGGACTTTGTCCCATGACCACTGTTGCCAATCATTGGCCTCAACAGTCACAGGTGCTTGAACAACAAGTCGGTGCTAGTAATGTCCTAATCATGTGCTGTACAAACACGTGAGCTCTGAGGCAAGTGATTAACCACAATTAATCCTTATAATTTAATGACACATCTTTTTAGATATTTAAATAATTTGCGTTTTACCATTTATGACATAACTGAGTATCTTTTTCAGTCTGAACATGCATGGATTCCCATTCACATTCGAGATGCTTTACCCAATCAGATCCCCAAAGCAGCCTTCATGTCAATGTTTATTTTAGAAGTGGACCAGTTCATCCTCACTCCCTTCACCACTGCAGCACTTGATGCAGAGGACAGCGAAACAAGCAAACCCCTGCTAGTCTTCAACATCACAGTCCCTCCTCATAAAGGATTCATTACTCATCTTAGTGATCATACCAAGCCTATTACATCCTTCACATGGAAAGATCTCAATGACATGCTCATTGCATATCAACCACCAAACAGCAGTCATGTTGAAAGAAGGGGCTGTCTTTGGAGGTGGCTGACCTCCGCACGGCCGTTGCACAGTTTCAGAGACCACAGGTGGTGGGTTCCGGCAGTGGGAACTAGTCCTGCCGTATCTCCCGGATAGGTTTTCCGGGGGAAGTGACAACTTTGTTCGGTTCAGGGAATCGTGCAAATTATATTTCAGACTGCGTCCTAGCTCTTCTGGGGACGTGAGTCAAGAAAGTGGGGATTATTATTTTGTTTATGAAAGGTGATGCTCAGTCTTGGGCTTTCTCTTTGCCGACTGGTTCACAATCCCTCTGGTCGGTAGATTAATTTTTTCAGAGCTCTGGGACTTACCTACGATGACCCAGATCGGGTTTCCCTGGCCGAATCTAAGTTGTGTTGCTTGCAGCAGGGAGAGCGTTCATCTATTGCTCTGAATTTAGGAGGTGGAATGACCCAGCTCTTCGTAGTCAATTTTGTCAAGGACTGTCTAAGAACCTGAAGGACACCTTGGCATTTCACGCAAATCCAGAGGGCAGTGCGTATTGATAAACGCCTGAGGGAGAGATCTAAAGTTCCTCTTGCTCAGGACGTATTATCATCCAGGGAAGCGCTCTCTCTGACACTCTGGGTAAAGAGACACTTGAGCTCGTGTCTGGTGATGAGCCAATGCAATTTGGTCAGGTCTCACCTGGACCAGGTGATAAAAACTTTAGGGTTAAGAAAATACTTAGCTTTTTCTGTGGTCAAGGAGGACATTTTGTTAACATATGTCCTTATGTTAAACATCAAGGTGAAAAGGGACAAAAAAGTTCTAATGTGTCTAGTCCTCTTCTCACTCTTGGTAGTGTGGATGGGGAAGTTGAGAATGTACTTTTGTCTTTTACCGGTAGTACCCGATTTCTCCTGCCTGCCAAGGTGGCGCTAGATTCCAAAATTGTGGAAATGGAAGTATTTGACAGTGGAGCAGGGGTTAACTTAGTGGATGGCCAGTTTTTCTGTATGCATGGTTTGACAACAAGCACATTAGACAAAAATATTTCTGTGTTTGCGATTGATTCCTCCCCTCTCTCAGGTCTTAGCTGGCCAGCTACATGGGGAATATCCTCAACAATTTGGATTGCATGAAGTAATTTAATTTAATATATTTAATATATGTTGACAATTAAAAATGATTGATAAATAATTTGTAAGTCAGTTAGGATCCTTTCAGATGTGTGACGTTCCAGTCTATGTGTACGGACAGTGGCGTAACTAACGGGGAAGCAGGGGAAGCGACTGCTTCGGGGCCCGGCACCCGGCAGCATGCCCTGTCTTCTGTCTATCCCTGCAGAGCTGACAGGCTGAGGCAGCAGCACACACTCTGAACTACGAGACGTATTTAAATCTCATTTGTCTTTCAGAAAAGTTTCTCCTGGGATGCGAACTCACGACCTTTCACATCAGAGGTAAGGCATTTACCCACAAAGCTATGACAGCTGCAGTTACAAAAAAAAAAAAAAATATATATATATATATATATATATATATATGTGACTTCTACTGTAGGTAACTTTGATACCCAGTGTACATACACATGACAGCTGCCCCAGCACACTGTGTATGGATGTAGCAGAGCTGGGTGTGTTGGGGCAACTGTCATGTGTATGATTGTACACTAGGTATCAAAGTTATCTACAGTAGAATCTTATATTTTTTTAAGTAACTGGCTGTACAGCTGTCATAGCTGTGTGGGTAAGTGGTTTTCCTCTGATACAGAAGGTCATGAGTTCAAATCCCATCATAAACTTTTCTGAAAGACAGGCTAAATAGGAACATGAGCACCAAATCTTCAACACTAGAGGCTGGTGGGAATACAGGAAGAGGAAGAGGCCTGCATCGCATCGATGACATGGAGGTAAGTAGAATTTATTTTTATTTTTTTAAATACCGGACTGTTACTTTACTGCCACGGGGGAGGGGGCTATTGGCGCCATGATACTGGCACATGGAGGGGGGGAGGAGAGAGGCACTTTATACTGGCACATTAGGGGGCAGGGGGAGAGGATGGCACTATGATATTGGCACATGGGGGCGGGGCAAGAAATGGACATGAATCATGAGGGGCAGAAATGTGAAATGATGAAGGGGCAAGAAATGGACATAAATCATGAGGGGCAGAAATGTGAAAATGTAGATTCGCTACCGGCCCTGGATAGGTGTATAGTGTGAATCCAGCACAGTAGTGTGTGTGGTGTATGTAGCAGAGCTGTATGCGACAGAGGAATGTATAATGTGCACAGCACAGCTGTGTATGTAAAATGTGCAACACAGTGATATATAATGTGCCACTCAGAGCTGTGTGTGTAGCAGAGCTGTGTATGTAAAATGTGCAACACAGTGATATATAATGTGGCACCCAGAGCGGTGTATGTAAAATGTGCAACACAGTGATATATAATGTGCCACTCAGAGCTGTGTGTGTAGCAGAGCTGTGTATGTAAAATGTGCAACACAGTGATATATAATGTGGCACCCAGAGTTGTGTATGTAAAATGTGCAAAAACCTTGATGTTCTCAAAAAGAGCAAGCAATATAAAACATTGTAGTTTGATACCTTTTACCCCTTAAAGACCGGGCCCATTTTCATTTTTACATTAGCCATAACCTTTTTATTTTTCCATTCACATAGTCATATGAGGGCTTTTTTGTGTGGGACAAGATGCATTTTTTAAATGTCGCCACTTAATTTACCATGTCTTGTATCAGAAAGCAGGAAAAAAAATATATTCTTTGTGGGTTAAAAAAAATTAAATAAAAAACACACAATTCCGCCAAGGTTTTTGAGGTTTTGACATCACGGCGTTCACTAAAAATATACAAGTTCACTCCTGATGAACCAAGAGTACAAAGTAGGAGAAATGTGTTGAGAAAATAAATTTCGGAAATAAAAGACGTCTGGATAGATGATCAGCTTCTGATAGGCGGGGGTTCGATCAGCTGTTTGAGAAGGCAGCGGCACTCCAGCAGCACCGCGGCCTTCTCACTGTTTACCACAGGCCCAGTGACGTCACGACTAATATCACTGGCTAAGCTCTGTTCACTTGAATAGAGCTTAGCCCCTCCCAGGCCAGTTGATACAAGTCATGATGTCACTGGCCCTGCTGTAAACAGTGAGAAGGCCGCGGCGCTGCTGGAGTGCCGCTACCTTCTCAAACAGCTGATTGGCAGGGGTCCCGGGTGTCGGACCCCCGGCGATCAGAAGCTGATGATCTATCCAGAGGATAGATCATCAGTTAAAACAAACTGTAGAACCCCTTTAATATACAGTAACCATATGTGATTGATTGACTGTCTTGTTATACCTGAGGCTTCCGTTTTCCTGTATTATTGAACCATAGAATTCTAAAGCCATCTACTCTAGCCTGGTCTTTTATTTCTATCTCCATTAATACATCTAAGATAATTGATAATAAATCCAGCGGAGTTCCCACTGAAGGATCACCCGGTCCCAATCTCCTCCACGACGTGGCGAGAGGACCCGGTCAATGCCCATAAAAGACACATGGGCAGTGCCGTTGTGATGAGTGCGGATGTGGTTGGCTATTGGCGTGTCCTTGCTCTTGGATATATCATTAAGGTGTTCACCCACCCGCCTGCGAAACTCTCGGATAGTCTTACCAACATATTCCTTGCCGCATTCGCAGGCTAGGCGGTAAATCATATAATAATAATTTGCCTGCCACCCTGTACTTTTGACGTCCCCTGATGAGTTTTTCTAAACGGAAACGTGACACGTCGGGACACTTTTAGGGCTTACTAGGGACACCGGCCCGCACCAGGGTTAGGTATCCTGACGGGGTCGCTCCTTGCGGAGCAAGTACTCCGTATAGGTAGGTAGGGTCGACTAGCCCCCTCCACCAGGGACACATTAGGGACTAATACTCCCGACCTTGCCTACCGTCCAGTATATTCTGGTACCATCCTTAATGCACGCGCTCCAGTGACCAGCACCCTCCATGAATCGGACTCCTTTCCTGTGGCATCACCACTCAGGTTCCATCCATACAGATCGGTCCGTCCATCAACCATCCGGGTGAGAACGTTCTATTACTCACATTGGTGCTTAATCGTGCAATTGTTTTTGGCCCATATGGGCTTGTCTATATATATTCTGTGTATCCTTTTTTGTGCCATTTATTTTAATCTATTACCATTAAATGTTACATTTTATTCCCTTTGATCCCCAATAAGGGATCAGTTCATTCATTTCATTCAATTTGGGATTTTTTGGTCAAGGCTCTAAGCTAGACCTGTGCACTTTTTGTTACTAAGGATATATAGATGAGCTGGGTTGTCCTTATCAGGCTGGCAGATATATATATTTTAAATCGCACTAATTAAATTTATAATTCAGTATAAAATAGAGTCTAGGACCTTTCTGTAACTCAGTGTCTTTGAGACTGTCACATTTCTTGACTAACTGACACTGTCATATGTGTATTATGCCTGTCAGTGTACACTGACAGGCAGCCTAATAGTCTTCTATTTATATAGCAGACCTGGCAATAGGTTTCCACTTGCAGATGAGTCTCTCTCTGTAAAATTGCTTATGTGCTGTGGTCACTACTGACAGTAAAATCCAACAGGTTAAGCATCAGAGATGTAAGTTATCTCCAATCCCACCCATTACAGTAGACACATGCTGCTGACAGGGCTGTACCCACTGCCCACGCCATCCCTGCTCCATTAAAGTACAGTGTGTTGCAACTTTCTCACAGTTTTACTATTATAGCATGGTGTGGGTAGGTTTAACATGTTTATTATCAATCATGTGTTTTATGATCTCATGCAGAGGAGAAAAACCAAATATATACCTCTAGTAATTTAAAATGAGAGGTTTAAAGGGGTTATCTGTCCTAGAAAGTGACAGCCCCAAAAAGTTCATAAACCCTATGTACCTAAGTAAAAAACAAATACAAAACACTCATCTGTCAGTGGTTCTGCCATGGCCACAGCAGTACCCCTGCAGGACTTTGTCCCATGACCACTGTTGCCAATCATTGGCCTCAACAGTCACAGGTGCTTGAACAACAAGTCGGTGCTAGTAATGTCCTAATCATGTGCTGTACAAACACGTGAGCTCTGAGGCAAGTGATTAACCACAATTAATCCTTATAATTTAATGACACATCTTTTTAGATATTTAAATAATTTGCGTTTTACCATTTATGACATAACTGAGTATCTTTTTCAGTCTGAACATGCATGGATTCCCATTCACATTCGAGATGCTTTACCCAATCAGATCCCCAAAGCAGCCTTCATGTCAATGTTTATTTTAGAAGTGGACCAGTTCATCCTCACTCCCTTCACCACTGCAGCACTTGATGCAGAGGACAGCGAAACAAGCAAACCCCTGCTAGTCTTCAACATCACAGTCCCTCCTCATAAAGGATTCATTACTCATCTTAGTGATCATACCAAGCCTATTACATCCTTCACATGGAAAGATCTCAATGACATGCTCATTGCATATCAACCACCAAACAGCAGTCATGTTGAAAGAAGAAACATAGAGGTAACAAACTTGCAACTTACTGTTGACTAGAGATATAATGTTTACTGCTTTTTTATTAAATCTTTAGCATTAAAATAATTTATTTGCTTTATAGTTCACTATTTACTATGAGACATTAATGTTAAGAAATATTAAACTAATTTTTTTTATTTTTTTACTAGTGACTGTATTTGTGAGTTATAACCTCCGTTATAATCCTTAGCTGTGTCATGTGACCAACACTCTGATCTCCGATGTCAGTAACTTCTCTATTCATTCCTATGAGACTGATATTAAGGCTCCCATAGGAATACATAGGGAAGCTGGCTTCCTGTCCACACATAAGATGATGGAGAGTCAGTCTTTGTCACATGACGCAGTTGAGGATCAAAAGGGAGGGGATAACTCACAAAAAGTCATTGGTAAGAAGATTATCTTCACTACAGTTCACAGTTTGTATCATTCTAACAGAGAACAAATATTTTTGTGGGGGTGCTTCTTTAAAGGAGTTTTCAACTCCTTTATCATTGATGGGCTATTCTCAAAATAGGCCACCAATATCCGATTGGCAGGTGTCCACCCTGCACCCATCCCAGTCAGCTGTCCTGCAGAAGCTCCAGCACTAGAACTACACAACTCCATCCACTGTGTAGTGGACGGAGCTGGCGATTATTCACTTTGGAGCAGCACTACAGTAACCAGCTCTGTTCACAATACAATGAACAGAGTCAGCTGTGCAGTCAACCAAGTAAAGTGAGGCTTTTGAGTCTAGCTGGAAGCAAATCAGAGAAAATTAAGCCATTCTCAATATCTAGCATTAGGTTTGCAACATTATCAATACATCTATTAAGTTTGACCCCCATTCTTATCAGGACATGGATATAATTTAGAACACATGTCTCCATGAAGTTCAAATGATTTTCACATAATTACAAAGGTATGCAACTCGCATTTTGGTGAAAAATAATGTTTGGACTGACAACAAAGATTATTTCTCCTTCTTCAGGTTGAATTAGAAGTTCATGATTTCTTTTTTGAAAGGAGCTCACCAATCACGGTTTACATATCTGTTAGAACAGCTGACACAAATGCCCCTCGGGTATCCTGGAATATGGGTAAGTTTATCAAATATGTTGGCATCACGCTACCAACAGACTTCTCAATATATTACACTTGGGAGTATTACTGTTATTCTTCATTTGTGTAGGAGCACATCCACATTCCTTGTTTTCTACCATAGCATGTAAAAGAAAACCAGGCAAATAAAAAGTACAAACCAGTAAATTAGTCAGTTTTAGCATACTTTCTAACTGTCCCATTATTAGAGAGTACCAGGGCGGACTGGGAACTTAAAGTCTCCCTGGAAGTGGCCTCATTTTGTAGGCAGGTCCAAATTAACAGAGGGCAGGGCAACCAAGTAGGCTGGGTCAACAATACAATGGAAAATACCATCCCAGCAGAGCCAAATAGCACAGTGTAGCACACTATACTGCCCCGAAAGCTGACCCTTTGTGGTGACCATCAGTAGCTACCATCTTCTGTCCTCCTACTCCAGTTGTATATGGTGTGGGCCACAGCAGTTGAATTCAGGAGGGCATGTGCAGTCACTGGCTAGGTACAGGAGTACCTGATTCTCACACCGTTAATTAGTGTTGAGAGCTCATTAAGCATCCGGTCAGCGGTAGAGAAGAGCATTGGCCCACTGGGAAATTTCCCTGTAGGGTCTATGGCAAATCCGCCCCTTCAGTGTACTGTACTGTCTTGTAACTGGGACCACTTCAGAGAGGTTAATACAGAATTTGCTTTAAAAGGGGTGTTTTGGGGGTTCTGATTTCCACACAAAATGGGATGGGTCTTATAGTGTTGAATGTATTATCAGTCCTGTAATTTTATTTTACCCTATTGGAGAATGATTGCAGAATGAATCTAGGAATCTGCCTTTCATCTGTTTTTATGTTACCTAGGGCTGGATCTCTTGGAAGGTCAGTCTCGAGCAATGACATGGGAACAATTTCAAGTAGTAGATAATGACAACATTAATGCAGTTCGCCTAGTGATTTTGGATGGCTTGCACCATGGAAGGATAACTCTAAGAGGTACAATGAGAATCCATTTTCATTTGCAATTAATATCTTGTATATGAATATTGCATTACATATAAAGTTAAGAAATATAACTTTTTCGAAACATTCAATAGACAAGTCATCAAATCTAAAGCCTCAGATACCATATAGTGGAATCATATACCACTACTTTAGGGACAATAAAGCAGATTTACTAATTTTGCAGATGGCAGGAACAGACAGACTGTGTAGACCAATTTATTACAGTGGCTCAGTCTGGATGATAAATGTGGTGCAGAGATAGACACTTTCTCTATCTCTGGTTGGCTTACTTTGAGAAAAAAAAAGTTTATGCCAGAATTGTGGTGTATTTATGGCATAAAGTATTCAATCTCCAAAAAAGATCGAAAATAAACGATGGGACTTACCGTATTACAAATTGACACTGTATTCTTTGTTAAATAAGCACACCCAGATGCGGGTCACATCCACAGCAAGGCAATGGTCATTTTGCACGTACTGCGCTTCATCAGGCCCCCTACATCATGTGTGTACACAAATATATGCCCCTCCTGCCACCATCATAATGGTTACAATATACAACACATAAAAACAACACAAATCATATAAACACAGCAAGGTCATTTTTATAATTTCAGCCCAAGGGGCCCATAGCATTTGTCTTTATTATCCACTCAGCTCTCTTTGCAACAAGAACCTGTGCCTACCTCTAGCTTGTAATGACATATGCACTACCTCCAGGCCAGTAAATGTGAAAATATCACTGTCACCTCTGTGAACCTCTCTAATATGTTCTATCAACCTATTGACCTTTTATGTTCTTTAAATCTGGGGCAGGGGCAAGTTATCCCATACCTAGATGTTCCTTCTTACAAAAAATAAACTGTCATGCTACATGGTGGACTCCTCCTACACATAAATACTTTGTTCTCAACATAAATTTACAGGCTGACCAGTGACAACATTTGTAATTACCCTGAGGAACCAATCTATCAAGCCAAGTCTTCTTCTCCTTACAAAACCTACTCTTTACTAAATGATCTTTTATCGCCCTGCACCTCCTAAATCCCATTATTGGTTTGCGAGCTGTTCTATCTTTCAAGTTGACACCACTTTCCAGCATCTGCCAATTATTAAAAATCCTTTTACGAATTACTGAAGCCATTGGAGTATATCTAAAGGTGAATAACACTCTGTTCATCAATTCTCCTCGATCGTCTTCTATTTCTATTTACTAACTAATCCTTATTACAATACAGTGCTTTCCTAAACGATCTATCCAGTATCCCCCCGCCTCCCCTCTGGGTACCCTCTATCTAATAGATGCTGTTTTAACACTTGATCAATGAACTCTTTGTCACCACTAATGATCCTCCGTAGACTTATCCATAGCAGGGATGCTCAACCTGCCGCCATCCAGCTTACAGCTATCAGCCTACAGCAGGGCATGGTGGGAGTTGTAGTTTTACAACAGCTGGAGGGCCGCAGGTTGAGAATCCCTGATCCATAGTATCGCTGACTTATCCATAGTATCGCTCCCAAAGAATGAATTAGTGTCAGTGGGTTTCCTGAACATTGTTGTCATTGATGAATCCCCTTGGACCTTCACCATAACATCAAGAAATTCCAAATGTGTAGAACTAATCCTACTAGTAAATCTCATATTTATAGTATTACAAGTGTTTAAATACTCCACAAATTTCTAAAATGGCACTTCGGTACCGGTCCAAATCATAAACATATCATCAATAAATCTTACAAATAGTCTAATATAATGTAAATAGTCCTCTGTAAATATATTTGAGATAGATTTGTTTAAATCCATTCGTAAACTTATGGGGTCATCTATAAAGACCAGCATTTTAGGCGCCTGTCTTAATAACCCTGCGCTGGTGCTTGATGCACCTATGTTATGTAGAGGTGTCGGCCTACATTGTCTGGAGGCAATCACTGACTGCAGCGGTCACATCAGTACATTATGTAAGTACATGGTGCATGCAAAGTGAACCGAGACCTGGGAGGGGAAGATGGAGTCGTGGAGCTGGAGAAGCAGGGCATAAAAAGTGACTATGAGTCATTTTACACTAAATTATGTCATATGCATGTAACAAGTGACCTTGCAACTTATGCTTACAACCTTTTCTTACACAGGGAAACAATAAAGTAATTGCTGATTTTTGCCTGAACCTTAACATATATTTTGTGCATACTTAACATGCATGTAAAATATTAAAAAGTCTTTGAATTGGTTAGAACAAAAATCTGTATCAGACAAGGGAACAGTCTACAAAACAGTTCAGACTATCTCAATACAACCCAAAAGGCCAGCACCAGAGCAAGTTCCTAAATAGAAACTGGACATTATTGGAACATACGTAAAACGGTCCCCTGGAAGATACCTAGATAAGCTAGCTTACGCATTTCAGACAAAGTCCTTGGTCATAGCCATAGCCATATATAAATAGTATAAAGAATCCAAGCTAAGCCTCCTACTCAGGTTAGAAGCATATGTCTGCCAGGAACAGCAGGTTGTCCTATCTTGGAGCACACCTGCCATTTCTCTTTCAGGCCGCAAACTGTCTCATTTCATTCTGGAATAGCATTTCACTTTTAAAACATTAAATGCATGAGTCTTGTAAATCACATATTATCTGCAGAATTCCACACGGACAACATGAGACTCTTACTGTCTTTTGAGTTGAAGCACAGGACTGCACTGCTCTCTAAGCCCCTTGATCACTGGAGAGGTTAGAAGTCACCCTATTTAATTCTGCTAAACCCTAAATAGCAGACTTGTAAATCCACCTAGATGTCAGATTGAAGTTGATAGCCTGTAATCCTCTGACTATTAAATATTCAGAATAAATTGAATTTCCACAGGCCCGGAACAAACCGTTCAACTGAAAAATTGACAGATTAGGCTAAAACTTGTAATTTATGTGGCTCAGCCTTTACACAAATAAGTTACATAAATTGGTATGGAACGTTGACAAATGGCAGTGGACATTAACAAATCTGGAAGCAATGATGTGTGAGCCTACATTATCGAGCTTCATGTGTCTGTATAGAAGTTTTTATGTTTTTACATACATGAAATCCACATATGTGCATTGTACTGTTGGCTAAAACACACCATTTGGGCATTTTATGCTATACAGAATAGGTGCGATTGTGCAATATATACAGTTTCTCACAAAAGTGAGTACACCCTTCACATTTTTGTAAATATTTAATAATCTATGTTCATGGACAACACTGAAGATCTGACACTGATACAATGTAAAGTAGTCAGTGTACAGCTTGTATAAGTGTAAATTTGGTGTGTCCTCAAATAACCCAACACACAGCCATTAGTGTCTAAACCACTGGCAACAAAAGTGAGCACACTCCTAAGTGAAAATGGCCCAAAAATGCACCTGTTCACATTTTGTACCAGGCAATGCAGATCAGCCTCACTGACGTGAATGGAGTTGAGCTGCAATACCACACCAGCTGTGGACAGGTAGGGCAATGTGTTTGTAGGAAAGCAGCTATATTTTTGGAATCATGAACTCTTTTTTTAGTCTGTGTTAAGGGTATATTAGACGGGAAGATAATCGCTAATGACCATTCGTAGTAACGGTTGTTAGTGATCATCTGGCAGTCTAATACTGAAGAGCTCATTCATCGGGCAATTCAGATAGAATCCTAAAAGATCTGGATTTGCCAGCGGCAGATCGTGCTGTGTAATCACAATCTGCCGTCGGCACACCGCTGTCCTGCATGGGGACAAGCAATGGCATAGTGATCGCTCCTCCCCATGCTGCGGAGGACATCGCCACATGTAATAGCTCTGCTAGCTATCTGGCGACTGCCGGGAAAGAACGCTTCCATCCCGACAATCGTCTGCTCAGTTGAGCAGTGAAAAGGGGCCTTGATGAAAAATACTCTACTAACATAAGCAGGATTAAGACTTGATTGTATAATACAACTGATTATACTACATGGAGGAGTTATCTTTCTATATATGTAGATTACTATATCTTATGAAGCACATAGATTAAACATAGTGGCATGTTGCATTCAGTGGTGGCCATATTGAAGCTCCACGTATCGCTATTGCAGTAGAATATGTTTAGAATAACTTTATTGAAACAAATTATTTGAGGTTTCACTAACACAAAATCTTTTGTTGCATACCCAGGAGGAAAAGGATTCATGTTCACCGTTAAAGACATACAGGATGGAGTTGTCTGCTATCACCATGATGACAGTGACACTACCAAGGATTTTGTTGTGTTCAGGATATTTGATGGACGTCACAGCATTCGCCACAAGTTCCCAATTAATATCCTTCCTAAAGATGACAGCCCACCTTTTCTCATCACTAACACAGTCATTGAACTCTTGGAAGGACAGACTGTTCTCATTCAAGGCTCAATGCTATGTGCCTCTGACATGGACTCCAGCGATGATTATATTCGCTTCAATATCACTAAGCAGTCAGTGGCTGGAAGCATCATGAAGAAACCGGGACAGAATGCCTTAGGTATTACTTGAAGTAACATTACTTATTCAACAAATGCCACTTCATTATTAAGGGCTCATGCACACAAACATATTTTCTTTCCATGTCCATTCCGGATTTTTTTGCGGACCGTATGAGTAACCATTCATTTCAATGGGTCCGCAAAAAAACGGAAGTTACTCCGTGTGCATTTCGCTTCCCGTATGTCCGTTCCGCAAAAAAAAATAGAACATGTCCTATTATTGTCCGCATTGCGGACAAGGATAGGACTGTTCTATTAGGGGCCAGCTGTTCCGTTCTGCAAAATACGGAATGCACACGGACGTCATCCGTATTTTGTGCGGATCTGTTTTTTGTGGACCACAAAATACATATGGTAGTGTGCATGAGGCCTTAAAGTGTGATTGTGAAACATATACAGCTTATGTAGTCCCATAGTTGCCAACAATCCTGGGACATTTAAACCCGGTCCCTGGGACTGCCCAGGCTCACTCCCACAACCACCAGAAACTCCCATAAGCTGCCCACTTCGTGGAAAATGTGCAGTCCTGTGCCCTCGCAGTTGCCCCTGCCCCTTCCAGGGCCTGTTGGCAGCCTTGTAGTCCCTGTATACACTGTGATTCACTTGTGAACAAAATAGAGACTTATTCAATGTTTTTCATATGTTGGGAAAGCTTTAAAAATAGTTGTGAAAGCCATATCTTGAAAATGTGCCTGGATAATGGGTTATCATATCAGAAGATGTAGATGTGTATAACTAATGTTAACTTTGCAATGTTAGATATAGGCCTCATGGCAGGGGTGTAATCAAATCTAATATGGGCGCCCCTGCCCCATCCAGTTTCCCAATACATGTGTGCCACTCATTCCCATGCAATGCAGAATACAAAGCGCAACTTCCCAGATTAAAATTGTTTTTCTAATTAAGCGTAAAAAATTGAATTAAAGAAAATTGGAATAAAAAAGAGCACCCTCCACTCACTTTAGCCTATTTTGGAAAAAGTGGAAAAGGTGCTTCATAAATATTGTGCTCATCCTGAACACCATATTTCTCAATGTATTTACACCACACAACTCGCAAAAAATAAATTGCTAAATTTGCTTCTTATCTATTATAAAGCTGGCTGCCTGTAGCTACCACTAGGGGGAGCTCTGTGCATAACAATTATTAAATGCGCTACCATATGGACCACCCTAAAATGCATCATTACATCATTATACTCCCCTAGAAACAATGGAGCAAGAGACTGCACAGATCCTTAAATGATTTTTTACTAATGACCTATCCTCTGGATAGGTCATTTGAGCCCGTCTGCCGCACGCCAAGGCGATCTCTATAAGATGGGTCCTAACACTAAAGCTCACCTGTTGGGTGCCATAACAGCGACCATGAAATCCAGGAAATGCAGGTCCCACATACATGCTGGGCCCCTGTTGATCCATATCTGTGTGGAGCCAAAATCGCCTTCATGGAATCCAGGGACTATAAATACCAGCATGCATGTTGAGCAGACTATATACTCATGCTAATTAAAATCAGCCTGTGAGGCAGAAGAGGCCAAGGGAGTGCATGACCCAGCATATAGGAGTCAGCCACTACTCCTATATATAATACTAGAAACACAAAAGGGGGGGGTCAGCACATCCCAATGCGCAGGTGCACGTCGCAATGTGGCTGCAAATATACATTTAACAAACACATAGTGCAACAGCACTCTACAAACCAAAGGTAGAGTACAAAGGTATATTACATTGTAAATGCTATGCTAATAACTTAGAGATGCTTAGCAAATACATTTTGTACAAAATCATTTGAGCCCGTCTGCCACACGCCAAGGCAATCTCTATAAGACGGGTCCTAACACTAAAGCTCACCTGTTGGGTGCCATAACAGCAAACAGCTATTTTTTGTGGTTGTTGTAGTTATCCATCTTAACCCATGGCTATGTTCTTTGTTTCTATGACAAGCTTATCCTGTTACCACTTTCCTACAAAGAGACTTATTCAATGGCATCATTTACTATCAGCATCTTGGAGGAGAAATTTTTGAAGATTCATTTGAATTTATCCTATGTGATAGTCATACCCCTCCTAACCTGTCTGGTCCTCAGGTATGTCTAGCTAGCCTCTCAACAAATGTGTACACATCCTATGATTGCTTTTACTCCTATGCAAATGCAAACAAGATCTAAATCTATGGTCACCTCAGCTCAACCATCAACCATGAAATGTTATGTTAATATAATTCAGTGTGCAAAACAAGTTACTTTTGTAATTTACTTTTTGTTGCAAAAATGCTCCCGTTCTGAGACATTTCCTTAACTTCATTACAACGGTGTCCCCTGGTGTTTACTCTGCAATGTACATGTCTACCTACTAAGGTCTTCCCTCAATTCCATCCTTCAACTGCCACCAGCCATATCTACTGTTAGAAGCTGTGACAGTTACAGGGAGAGCTGCAGCAGAAAGGACACACCATGCTGAGAAAAGACACCCCCCTGAGGTGTGATAGGGAGAGAGATACAACAGATACAACACATGCCCTGAGAAAGAACACACCCCATGAGTGGCCAGCTTGAAATAAACCTAGTAGTACAATAGGAGCAATGATGTGGAGATCTCTGGACCCATGTGAAGTACAAGGCTGGTTCTAGCTTTGCTAGGCTTCTTCATTAGCGGGGTCTGTACTAACGTTTGCATATGTGTGCTGCCGGAAGTCCACCCCGGCCCCGTTCACTATAATGGGGACAGGTTGGAGATGCGGCCGCAGCACAGCAAACATGCCGAGTGGCGGACGGACAAAAAACGCAGACACACGTGTGTTAGCGTTAGTACGGATCCGGAAGGCTGTTACCCTGCCGGACAATACTAACGCTAATGTGGAAGAAGCCTTAGAAAGAGATTGTCATGTACTATACGATACTATATGATTTTCCATGGAATAACCTCTTAATACATATGGGAAGGCACATGACCGTATGTATTTTGCGGTCCGGAACGGAACAGCTGGCCCCTAATAGAACAGTCCTATCCTTGTCCGTAATGCGGACAATAATAGGACATGTTCTATTATTTTGCGGAACGGACATACGGAAACCATATGCACATGGAGTAATTTAAGGTTTTTTTTGCGGACCTATTGAAATGACTGGTTCCGCATACGGTCTGCCAAAGAAATGGAATGCACACGGAAAGAAAACATGGCAGTGTGCATGAGCCCTAAGAACACACTGAGGGTCCCCCCATACAGGCAAATCACTGCCCACCCATGGTGGCGGGGTGTTACGATACCTGGTAAAGGGAACTTGTCACCAGAGACAACACCTTGTAGGGTTAGCTCCTCTAAATGTAATAATACCTTTTAACTTAGTGATCAGTTGCTTCATTTTGAAGAAAAACTACTTTTAACCCATATGCAAATTAGTAGTTAAGTGCACTGAGGGCAGGTCTTGCTCCACCTGTCTCCTCTAACAGACCCCCTTTCTCCTTCTTAATTGAAAGGGCCAAGTGGGATGACTATGCAGGAACCTGGCCGGTGTTAATCAATGGGATGGAGGGGCTTGCATTGTCAGCAGGAGGAGCAAGAGTGCACAGCGTGGGTGGCTTGTCTCCGCCCTCAGTGCACTTAACTACTTATTTGCATGTAGATTAAAGGTACTTTTTCTCCAGAATGAAACAATGGATCTGTAAGATAAAGGTGTCATTGCATTCAAGCTGATCTAGCCTTACAGACCGGTGTGCCTGGTTTAAAGGGGTTATGCCACGGATTTAAAAGTCTTCTTACTCACCTGGTGGATTTGCTTTGCTTTCTGGGGCAGGTAGAAGTTCACATATGACAATCAAGTACCTGCATCCTCCCGGATGCACTGCAATTAGCTCTTGTTAACCCATTTTTCCCCAGCATAGAAAATAGACCCTTACATATAGCCCTTCTCCATTATCTAGAGATATAGGTATATACTTGTATGAATTTAGAAGTCGAGATGAATGAATGAAAGGTGTCTGGGCTGCTTCATCTGCTTCACTATAACATTACTATGCCTGCACCGAGGGGAAGAGAAAGAAGCAGGGAAGCTACTGAGCATGTTGGTCCACCACTAAATGCAGTACAAGGTGGACCAAAAGAATAAACAGCAGCAGGGGGTGCTATCAGAGATAAACATGTACTGTACGTAAAAAACTGTTACAATATTTGTAAGACTTTTGTCAAAATGAATTGTTGTTTTATATCTTTTTGTCTCTAAAAAGGAAATCAGGGCAGCACAGTCAAAGTTGCCTTGAGTAGTCGTGAGTGGAGTGCCCGCAGTCCAGAGGCAACCGCCAAAAGGGAAAAAGCCGCTGCACATCCATAGTAGTGAAAAAAGCATAACCCATAGCAATGTTTCAGTCCTCTAACTGGGACTGTTCTCAAGCAGAACATTCACTTCTATGGGACGGACGAAGATAGCTGAGCACTGTACTTTGTGTGTCACATTGAAGTGAACGTGCATCACTACTGTATTCACACAGGGACTCTGGCAGCCATTTCTAGTGATCAGTATGGATGTGAGCATTCTGATGAGCAGCGACCATACATCTATGACCTGTCCTGTGAATAGGTGATAAATGTTGTCTATGGGCCAACCCCTTTAAGCTGATCTACATCATGCCAGGCTACCTAGTTTATGCTGCAGAAGACTAAAGATATGGTATAGCAGTCATTGAATGGGTGAATCATCCTAGAGCATTGCTACGGGTATAGCTCAGGGCCACATCATTCTCGAATATCTGTCCTTTCTGTTTCTAGGCTGTGATTATACATATAACACCAGTGGATGATCAGCTACCAAAAGAGGTCCCTGGAACAATTCGTCACCTGATTGTTAACGAAACTGATGTTGTCCATATAACAAAGAAACAACTACATTTTATCGACACAGAATCTCCAGAAAGAGAACTTATTTACACTGTAACTAAGCCTCCATGCCGATCATCATCCTTCTCCAGGTAGTCCTTGTGCTTGCCTTCTAAACTATATATTGTGTACCGCCAACACTTCAGTTTATCTAATATAAAACTGTTTAAAGCCTCAAAACCAGATTGTCCAGATTAGATTCATTCCTTCAGCACCCACAACCTGGCCAGGATTCCTGTACAAGTTAGTGATGTGATAAAGTTGGTTATTTTTATATATAGAAATACAATGTGTATCACTCTGTACTAGATCATCCAGAGATCATGACACTCTGTGCAGTGCTATACTGAAGAGGGTATCAGACTAAAAAGTCATCAAAATCTATTTTACTTTAGATCTGCCCATTCTGTCATAGGTCAGGATTTCTTTTTCTGCATTTTTTTTACAATTTAATTTCTTTAAATGTATTCTTTAATATTATACTTGTCATATAATATATCCTGATGAAGGCACTGGCTCACTGCCAAGATGAGTCGTCCTCAATAAAGCTTTCATCTTGAACTCTGTTACATGCTACTAGTAGCACAGCTCAAGCTCCCCATTTTTTTAAAACTTTTTATTGAATTTGCTCTGGTCAAAAATGGGCACTGTTTATGTAAGACCCGTCCATAAATGGTTGGCCCCTGGTAGGTTTTGGTGCTTTCCTAGGGCGCAGATTACATACTTTGAATTTCTTAGCAAGGGGGAAAAAAATTCCTTCTAAATGTGCTAAAAAAATCTCCTCTTCCTGTAAATTTTTTTTACTGTATTGAAAAGATCGCATCTATGACTAGAACTACCTCTCAGGCTCAATTCATACTGGGCATACATGAGCAGAATAGCATTGTTAACCCATGTTGTCCATTATTAACCCATTATGTTGAAAAATATCAATGGCATCTATTATATTCACACAGGCACAATTTCAGAATTTATTGTGAATTAAGCCTAAACTGCTGCCCCGTGTTCACATAGTACTGATATGCCTAATAGTCGAATAGTGGATGTTGCAAGGTGAAACATAAAGAGGGACACAATACTAAACTAAATTCATTGTTATTGCGCAGTGACCTAGATGCTGGAAAGATTTTTCTTGCAGACAGTATACAGAAATTTGTAAAGGATCATTCTGCTACCACAACAGCAACTTTCAGTCAAGTACGTACCGCTTATGTTTGCTCATAGTGTGCAGAAGTATTATTGTATGAGAGATGTATTGTATGAGCTTCAAAAATAATCAGCCGTCATACCATGATAATCATCTACCTGCCAAGAAGTTAACAGTAGTAGACAGCAAATATGGCTATGAGATTTGATCAGTATGTTTCATCTACTTTTCTATTTTAATGGACTCAAGAAGAAGTGATGCCGTCCTCATATATTGTGTTTTATGTGTACGTTACTGGTTCTGGCTTAAAACTGGGTGTAAAAACACTGATCAAATTTTGAAGTGTAAATGAAGTCTAAGAGCTTTCAGAGCTCATGTAACTGAAGAGATTATGCATTTGTAAAATAATAGGGACGGATTTCCTTATCCTGTCTAAAATATAGAACATCTAAAGATGCACCAAATATATCACAGTGGCTCATGCTGAATGATAAATCTGGGCGTATTGTTCAACAGATGACACCACCTATTGGTTGGCTTACTTTGCATCAAAATTTTAGTGCAGCGTTGGCACACGTCTTAATCTATGTCTTTTCTTCAGCTCACTCCCCAATGTGAATGACCCCCAATTAGACCTCAGATTAGAGCCCCAATATAATTAAGACCCCCCATTCAGACCTCAGATCAGACCCCCAATGTTAATGACCCCCCCCAGACCTCAGATCAGAGCCCCAATATGAATAAGACCCTCCAGCTCATTCAAACCTCAGATCAGACTCCCAATTTGAATGACCCCCAGACATCAGCACCAGATATGAATAATATGAAGGAATCATCCCCCCACCCCCGTTCAGACCTCAGATCAGAACACCATGTTCAGAGCAAATAAAATTTAAAAAATCAACTTGCCTCTCCTGCTCCAGATACCGCTCCTAAAATGCAGCTGTGCTGTTACATGAAGCGCACAGTGTGAGGTCACAGAGCACGCCGACGTCGTCACACTGTGCGCAGTCACAGCAAAGCGAGCAGCCGAGGACCAGAAAGTGGTGAGCACAGAGCCCAGGGAGCGATGCATTCACCGCTTTCCAGTCCTTCTGTACTAATGAGCGCTTCCATAATGGAAGTGCTCATTAGTATTCACCCCATAAGATGCACTGACATTTTCCTCCCACTTTGTGGGGAAAAGTGCATCTTATAGGGTGAAAAATACAATATATATATTTTTACTGGTACAGGGAAGTACACTGCCACTAAATTCATTTTGAAACACTCATTAAACACACTAAGGGCCTATGTGCACTGCAATGCCATTGGCATGGACCCATAGACTGCACCACAGTCCACATGTCTATCCTTCAGGCTAAAACTCTTGCCCACCCATAATTTATGGGAATAAAATGTCTGTTACTTCTTGTTGCTACGTCTGGACAAGAAAAGGAGAATACATAACAAGGTCCAACAGCAACTTTTTGTTACCATTTATCTTTTAATATGCTGTAGGTTGTAAAAATCACTTTAAATGGTAAGAACTTTAATAGATTTTTTTTATTGATTTTTCAACTTAATAAAAAAATTGCAATTATCCGGTATTTTAAACATCTCTGTTTTACAATATTACAAATATAGCACCTTAAAACAGAGACTGCCATGCAAGTAATGAATCTCTTGCTTTTACAGCATGCAGTGAGCCACATGAAGGTTGCATATATGCCTCCCATGGAAGATATCGGTCCTGATATTCTACATGTCAGCCTTACCTTATCAGTCAGTAATCAGCATGGAGGTACCTTGTTTGGTATCTGCTTCAATATCACAATACTTCCGGTAGACAACCAACCGCCACAGGTAAGCTTCAAGATTCGCAGGTAACTATTGTAGTGCAATTAATTACATCTTCAATGTAAAAAAAAAATAAACTTATTGAATAACAGGGCAAAAATCAACCATGCTATGTACTTAGCTGCTCTGCAGTGATTATGTTTTCACTGTATACATATGGTACATTTTATATATGATAGCAGTATAGCCTGACACCTCAGTAGTTAACAATGTTGCCTTACAGTGTTAGGGTCCTGAGTTCAAACCTGAAACATCTTTCTTTAAGGCATTTGTATGGTTTCCTTGTTAGTAAGATTCTGGTTTTCTGCCACTGTTCAAAAACAACTGAGCATAATGTACATGAGATAGGGAAGGCAGATAACCATGTTGGGGATACTGACTGATATGAGTGTCTGGTCTGGTGCTGTGGAATGCTATGCAGAAAAAGAAACAGGAAATAATGGGGCAGAGTTATTAAAGAAGTTGGCTACTTTGTTGCTAAATTACAATAATGCCATACATTAGCTTGTGATGCATTTAGCAGCTGCTAATTGACCTCTGGACACATGAAGGTGCCTCCACCAAGGTGTTCAGGACGTCCAGCATTTCCCTGATGTCCTGTATCTGTGTCTGCACTTGCTTCTTTCAGTGCAGATGCAGTACAAGAACATAAGCACCATCTTGGAAACAATAACAGGGGGTGGCCTATATTTACACCTCTACCCTGGACAATGATAGGGGCCACCTCCATGCAAGCTAAGGTAAGCCCAGGGGCCAATAACAGCTGCTAATTGCATCACTTGCTGGTCACCATTGCAGCCTGCTATTGGCTGCAACCCCCATTGCGGGATGTTTTGATCCAGGCGACGAGGAGATCAAGCCACTGTACAGGGATCCAAAGTAACACGAGTGCCGGGAAGCGGAGTAAATATAATCTATAGGAGCGGCCCAGGGGGGCATTTATAGAATTGGATAACCCCTTTAAGACAATAAATTTGGCATATATCACTCCAATGGATTTTGGAGTAAAGCTGGTATAGGAAATGCAAGACCTAGTAAATGTAACTCGTCATCCATTTTCAGAGTAATTAGTAAATAATGTATATTGTAAAAAAACTTAACAACATGACTTTCCCAGTGATGATTGTATTAAATATAAGAGATACAAATTTGTAATTTTACTTAGAACCTCATTGTAATTGAAACAATGAACAACCAGGTCACCTCTTCTTCGTGTAGGATTGTCCCAATGCACAGATGGCTTGAAGACGTTGCCAGTAATGGAAAATTCTAAAAAAATATCCACTTTATTCTATAACTTGAACAGTTGCAGCAAATATCCAATATGTCAGAATCGCTTAGGAGTTTCGTATACAAAAATCCTTAGTCATAGCTCATTTCTATGTTTTGCCTTCTTTAAATACTTCAAGATTGGGCATATGATCTGGATCCCATTCCAACTAAGGGTCTGTCTGGTCATGTGACCAACCTATTAAAATCGACTATAAAATAAAACAATAAAGGCATAAAAAAGTTAAAAAGACCATACCAATTCTGAAAATGAGAAAAGGAATAAAAGCAATGTATATGATATAATAACCAGCTTACCGTTAGTAAGTTGTGTGTTACCATAGAATTTTTAGAAGCCATTTTTACTAACATGAAAAGCCACAGATCACTGTAGAAAGAGTTTGGTAGCATGGAATTTATTTTTTTTGTATTTTTACTGTATTGAAAAGCCACACATTGTTTTATATTGTACCTTGTGTCTAGGTATTGACATATGATCTGAGAGTGGAGGAAGGCAGCTCCCATCCCTTAACTGTGGAACATGTTCATATCAGTGATAAGGACACAAATCAAGACAAGCTTCGTATCACTTTGCAAGCAGCACCGTTACATGGAACAATTCAACTAGATGGCAGACCAATTAATGAAGGAGAACAATTCCACTACCTGGACTTCAGCATGTTAAAAGTTAGGTTAGGATTTGCAATAATTGTTTTAATAAGAATTAATTTACATGCATAAAAATATGGTTGTAAGCCATGACATTATTAGTCAGTGCCATGTTGTCTATTTAGATTGTGGTCAGGTTCCTAATTGTTCACATTTATATTCTGGTCCATGGTGTGAAGATTACTAATTAATACATGCAGATGAGGTAACTACCTCAATAACTACCATTTATTGTAAAAACAGTGGACCTGTGATCAATCTTAAGGCATGAGAAACTTCTTAAAGGACACCTTTCAGCAGATTTGTACCTGTGAAACAGGCTGACCTGTCACATGTGTGCTTGGAAGCTGAAGGCATCTGTGTTGGTCCATGTTCATATGTGCCCATACGAACATGGGACCAACACAAATGCCAAGTGCACATGCATCAGGTCAGCTAGTTTCATAAGTACTAATCTATTGATAGATGCCCTTTAATAAGAAGTATATTCTCTACTGTTGCTCTCTGGGCAATATTTTTGAAGAATGATCTTAAGTTCATACTTCCCACAGCTCTATTTACAGATAGATTTATAACATGTCCAGTCACCAATATGAAAAGAAATGTCACTTTCATTATCTCACACAAATATTATTTTATATTACTTTTATATTGTATGAAATTAAGAGTACTAAATGTTACTTTAATTGCTCAAGGTACCAGCATGATGGTTCAGAGACCCTAGAAGATGAAATTAAATGTATTGCTACAGATGGTATCAACTCTGCTGAGTTTCTTCTAAAAATACAGGTATGGCACTGTATTAATATAGCTATGATATCTCATCTGTACAATCACAGGTAGATGAGTTAGAACAATCAACACTATCTTACCTGTCCTATACATATTTACACCCTGCAGATTACATGCAAAAAAATGTTATGAGGTCTACACTGTGGACTTTTACGAGGTCCTTACTATGATTATTCTGCCACCGATGTAAGTGAGAGAAGCCTCTCTTATAGGTGTAAGTGGCAATTTCTTGTACAAGCAATGAAAGATAGTAAACTCGCTATAATCATTCCCCTAGTGACACCAGTTGCATGTAGAATTCCAGTGGTGATGCAATGGATATGCCTTTAGGTCATTTATTGAATGAAACCTTGAGAAAATATGATAGAGGGAAAAAGAAAATCCTCTCTTCAGTTCTGTAATGAATCTCTGACAAACAGACAAATAGAAAATGACTTCAGGACACAGGATATGAACTACAAGATGAATGACATATGAAAAACCATAGATAACGTACATAAACCAAATATAACAATGTCGGCAAAGCACACTAAACATAGTGGATAACAGATATAACACTGAATACAAAGATGAATTCTAGTTGAAAGCTGTACCTGGGACAGCACAATAATCATTCATCCCTATACAGTTTTGTTGGTTGCATATTCATGTAGACATATTCATGTTTACAATGTGCTGCTGTCAAAATATTGGAGCTCACATTTACACAGGGCAATTATTGGGAATGAGCTTGTTTGCTCCAAATAACTGGGCCAATAATCTGCCCATGTAAATAGGCCCTTAACAAACAGTTGTGTAAAATTGAACTGGTTTGATAAATTTGTGTATAAGTAAAACAGAAAGAAGATAATGATTACTAAGTAGTGTTTTGGGCCATATACCTCCTCAACCAGAGAGGAGATAGGACACTGTCATATACATTACAGTTGGTCAGTTGGTCCTGCGAGGCTACGGAGCGGACATACAGATGTGGAAAGCACGCGGTGTGCTGTCCGCATTTTTTGCGGACCCATTGAAACAAATGGGCCTGCATCCTATCCGCAAAAAAACCTGAACGGACACGGAAACAAAATATGTTTATGTGCATGAGGCCTTATATATATGCTAAGATTGCAATATTATGAGTTATGGTTTTGCAAATATCAAAATTGAATAAAATGTCTGAAACATTTGTCTTTTTTTAAATCATTGTCATTTTGCAGGTTTTACCAGTAAATGATGAGCCACCAGTTATGAAGGACAACCTCTTACCAACAATATACTGTTCAGAGGGAGATGGAGTGGTCCTTTCAAGCGACTATATCTATGCTGTTGATGCAGATAGCGATGATACGAAACTGATGTTTATGATTGCACGCCAGCCTCGCTGGGGCATTATCCAGAAGAATGGAGTCACCATTGACCGGTTCTCTCAAAGAGATGTTCTTAAAGGAGTTGTGATCTACCAGCATACCAGTATGATCTCAAAATTAAAATAAAAATTCAATATTGTCTAGATTAGGCTTTGGTTTAGGGTGCACTGAAAGTAAGCGCAGTTTTAAATTCAAAATATTACATAAAATAGGCCTAAGACACAATAAACATAGCATACACTTACCTGGACTTGGATTGATCATGCTGCATTCTCTTCTGTTCTTTTCCACTATGTTATGTTCTGCTATGTCCCTGCGTGCTACATATGTAATTACAGCAGACGAAATGCACAATGTAATGAGGGTCAAGCAGATATCTCAATTACATGATGAAAAGATACAATTTTTGTAAATGTTTATAAGATGTATAAGATTTAGATGAAGATATTACTCATGCACATGACATTTCTTAATTCTGGTGCTGCAATGGTAACATCATGATAATCATGGCAATATACAGTACAGACCAAAAGTTTGGACACACCTTCTCATTCAAAGAGTTTTCTTTATTTTCATAACTATGAAAATTGTAGATTCACACTGAAGGCATCAGAACTATGAATTAACACATGTGGAATTATATACATAACAAAAAAGTGTGAAACAACTGAAAAAATGTCATATTCTAGGTTCTTCAAAGTAGCCACCTTTTGCTTTGATTACTGCTTTGCACACTCTTGGCATTCTCTTGATGAGCTTCAAGAGTTAGTCACCTGAATTGGTTTTCACTTCACAGGTGTGCCCTGTCAGGTTTAATAAGTGGGATTTCTTGCCTTATAAATGGGGTTTGGACCATTAGTTGCGTTGTGGAGAAGTCAGGTGGATAGACAGCTGATAGTCCTACTGAATAGACTGTTAGAATTTGTATTATGGCAAGAAAAAATCAGCTAAGTAAAGAAAAACGAGTGGCCATCATAACTTTAAGAAATAAAGAACAGTCAGTCCGAAAAATTGGGAAAACTTTGAAAGTGTCCCCAAGTGCAGTCACAAAAACCATCAAGCGCTACAAAGAAACTGGCTCACATGCGGACCGCCCCAGGAAAGGAAGACCAAGAGTCACCTCTGCTGCGGAGGATAAGTTCATCCAAGTCACCACCCTCAGAAATCGCAGGTTAACAGCAGCTCAGATTAGAGACCAGGTCAATGCCACACAGAGTTCTAGCAGCAGACACATCTCTAGAACAACTGTTAAGAGGAGACTGTGAATCAGGCCTTCATGGTAGAATATCTGCTAGGAAACCACTGCTAAGGACAGGCAACAAGCAGAAGAGACTTGTTTGGGCTAAAGAACACAAGGAATGGACATTAGACCAGTGGAAATCAGTGTTTTGGTCTGATGAGTCCAAATTTGAGATCTTTGGTTCCAACCACCGTGTCTTTGTGTGACGCAGAAAAGGTGAACGGATGGACTCTACATGCCTGGTTCCCACCGTGAAGCATGGAGGAGGAGGTGTGATGGTGTGGGGGCGCTTTGCTGGTGACACTGTTGGGGATTTATTCAAAATTGAAGGCATACTGAACCAGCATGGCTACCACAGCATCTTGCAGCGGCATGCTATTCCATCCGGTTTGTGTTTAGTTGGACCATCATTTATTTTTCAACAGGACAATGACCCCAAACACACCTCCAGGCGGTGTAAGGGCTATTTGACCATGAAGGAGAGTGATGGGGTGCTGTGCCAGATGACCAGTCACCAGACCTGAACCCAATCGAGATGGTTTGGGGTGAGCTGGACCGCAGAGTGAAGGCAAAAGGGCCAACAAGTGCTAAGCATCTCTGGGAACTCCTTCAAGACTATTGGAAGACCATTTCAGGTGACTACCTCTTAAAGCTCATCAAGAGAATGCCAAGAGGGTGCTAAGCAGTAATTAAAGCAAAAGGTGGCTACTTTGAAGAACCTAGAATATGACATATTTTCAGTTGTTTCACACTTTTTTGTTATGTATATAATTCCACATGTGTTAATTCATAGTTTTGATGCCTTCAGTGTGAATCTACAATTTTCATAGTCATGAAAATAAAGAAAACTCTTTGAATGAGAAGGTGTGTCCAAACTTTTGGTCTGTACTGTACATCTATGCATAAACAAACTTGCAATATACTGATCTTATCTCAACATGGCTAATGTTTCATCCTTTAGGTGGAGAAATTGGATTGCAACCTTGCTATGACATTATAACCCTTGTTATCTCGGATGCTGAATTGGATGCTGATGTGAACAACTGCTGCTCTAATGGACCTCTTAACCCGCTAGTGCCCAATCATGACTCTTTTCCAGTGTATGACCTAAATATCACAGTTTATCCTGTGGATAACCAATCACCATCAATCACAATAGGTCAGTGAGCTTCAGTATACGTTCAGTAACAGGGGTTTCATATTGCTAGAATACAAAGAAATCCACCCTACAGTGCTGAGAACTGGTATTCATCATTCATCTGGTACCATGAGAGTGCACCGATTAGACTTCCTAATGACACATTTCAGTAAGTTCCTATGGTTTTTATGAGACTTTCTTTTTAATAGAGGATTGAGTGTAGGGTTGAGGGACATAAGGACAAGAGGATACACTTCCACATTTAGTGCATATTCAATTTCCATGAAGGTAACCCTCACTGAATTGTGAAATTGTTAAGGTAAATATGATAATGGGTTCATATATACAGATATTGTATGTGTATAACTTTCATCTAACCTCTGAACACTGTCTTGAGCTTATTACTAGTTGAATGAAAATTTCCATTACATTGTATATAGGTTTGGGAGTTACATGCCCTATGCAATTAAATAAAAAAGCATGATTAAATTGGTCTTAATCGATGCATATCAAAGTATAAATCGGTATCCTTTTGTGAGAGTTTCCAGGAAGCAAAAAATAAAAGCAATGCTTTTACAAACTAACATTGGAACAGTTACTAATATGCATCAAAGCTACTCCCATGTGCCACTGTAGACCACTCTTACATGTTCCCTGAATTTCTGTAGTTTCTTCTGCTTTTGTGATGTATTGACAAAGCCATATATCACCAAGAGTGGTCTTTCCCTCTCATTCATGTCAATACTTAATCAAATCATGTAACCACAAAGGGCTATCACTCCCCCATATCCAGGTCATTTCTGAAATTTTTTTAAATTAAAGCCTGGAATAGATTCACAAATAGGAGACAACTCAGCCCTTTGGTAGTTGTTCACATGAGGGTTAACTCAAATTAGATAATGGGTAAATGTTTCAACTTTGTGTCCAGTTTACTGCCTGAGAAAGGGAAACATTTTAAAACAATTTGATTGAAATTACTTATTAAAACTCTGTAAATTTGTGGCTCACCCACATATAAAATATGAGATCAGACTAGGGAGGGAACACTGGGATCTAGAGGTAAGAGCAAATATAATCCCCTATCCCAGTATAAACGTATATGTTAATGAGAGCTCCCAGTATAAACATATATGTTAATGAGAGCTCCCAGTATAAATGTATATGTTAATGAGAGCTCCCAGTATGCTGTTAGTGTACTTCAACTGTTTCATTGTAGCATATTCTAGGTTGAGCAGTAGGCGTACTATATGAAATAGGCAGGACTCTTCTTAACTCCTAATAGAAGGCAACCCAAGGATCTTGTATTTGTGGTATATATTTTGAATGCGCTAACACTGTCCAACTGACAGCTAGCACTGCGCTGACCAATGCTCCAGTTTCCATTTGAAATACTGCTGAGACAGTGTATTAATGAAAGGTTGGAACCTATAATATTGGGATAAGCTCCCTCAATAGTTTCAAGCAATGGTTGCAAATGTGTGAAATATTGTTGCCCAATACAATATTTTTATCCTTCCTGCTCAACTAGTCATTCTCTAACTACCAAGGTCTTTGCTCTAATGCTATGGTAAGTGCTGGCATCTCATGTGCAGCACTATGGGATATCCCAATACAGAGTTTTGATTAGTGGGGTTGTGAGTGCTGAGACTCTGCCAATCACTAGAATGAAGAATGCTTGCATAGCTCTCTCTCCTCACTGCAGGAGAAGTTGTTATAGAGAGTCAATAGAAAGTCTATGGTTCTGTCTTGATTTTGTCCTCTACAGTTTGTTTTAGTGAATCAAAACTTTTGATATGTCTCTATGAGTAGCAGTAACTCTTTAAATCTATAAGTGGTTATTCCATTGGGAATCAAATACATGCAGAGAATCCATGACAAGAGGAAGAAGTGTCTTGACATGCTAGTGCAACATTTACAATATCAGAACTAGTTTCTCCCAACATCCCAGCAGTCTAGACCTTATGACATGGAAGGAGTAAGAGTAGGGGTGGGAAATTATTTAAAAAATTCTATTCCAAAATATCTATTCCATACTTTTGATGGTGTCTCCTGGTGTTCTTTTGATTCTCCATCACAGTCCCACCTAGTGTGTCCAGAGCTCGTGGTCACACATGCTCATTAGTTTAGTCCCATTGCCAAAAACTTCTTGCACATAGGTCTTGGAGTGATGACTGCTATTGTGAAGGCCATCCAATGTTATGGAACAATTTCAGAAAATTTTTCCTCAATGTGAAATTGCAAAGACTTTGAATATCCCATCATGTACAGTACATAATATAATCAAAATATTCAGAGATTCTGGAGAAATGCATGTGTGCAAGGCAGAAGGCCAGTGGTCAATATTGGATGCTTGTGATCTACAGGCCCTCAGGCTGCACTGCATTAAAAACATGCATGGTTCTATACTGGAAATCACTGCAGGGGGTCAGAAATCCAAAAATCATTGTCTATGAACACAGTTTGCTGTGGAATACACAACTGCAAGTTAAAGCTGTATCATGCAAAGAAGAAGCCACATGTCAATATGATCCAGAAACGCTGCTGTCCTTTTTGAGCCAAAGCTCTTTTAAAATAGACTAAGGAAAATTGTTCTTTGATCAGATGAGTCAAAGTTCTGCCCGATACCCCTGATCAAGCCAGTTATCTGGTGAAACATATCCGGGGGCAGGTTCTAATTATTTTAGAGGACAGCACTATGAAGTATATATGTAGTGTCAGTGATGATAACTGACTAAACAGCAGTAACAGTAGGGTTGTTTTAGGGTACGTGCACTACCCCAGGAGCCCTATACTGCAGTACAGTATTAAATACTAAAGTGCTTGCTAATTTTAATTAAACTACAGTTCCTTGCACTGTATAAAATTCACATTATTTATATGTTTCATTTAGAAAGATTTAAAAAAAAGTTATGTTTTATTAGTGTCTGAGTCAAGTAAGGGTAAATGTAAATGTTGTAATAGCATCATATTCTAATGATACAGTAATATATACCCATCCTCAGACAGGGTCTTTTGATTCTGTTATTAATTATTTAAAATTCAAAATTCTTTTTGGAGACCATGGACACCGTGTGCTGCAGACTTGAGAGGAGAGGGACCATCCAGCTTGTGGACAGTTCAAAATCCTACATCTCTGATTGAATGGGGTTGCATTAGTGCCTACGGTACAGCTCACACTTCCAGGAAGGCACTGTTATATACTTAACAGTATATAGAAGTTTTAGAACAACATATTCTCCCATCCAGACAATGTCTCTTTTAGAGAATTTCTTGAATATTTGCATATTTCAGCAAGACAATGTCAAACCATATACTGCATCCATCACAACAACAAAGCTTTGCAGAATAAGAGTCTGCTCCCAAAATTGGTCTTCTCACTTCCCAGACATTTATAGACTGCTGTTAAAAGAACGGGGGAGGCTACACAATGGCAGACATGGCCCTGTCTCAACTTTTTTTAGATACATTGCTGCCATCAAGTTTTAAAGGAGTTATTTTTTCATGAAATTGTAAAAATGTTTCACTTTCAACATTTGATATATGTTCTATGATCTATTGTGAATAAAATATGGATCTATGAGATTTGCAATTCACAAGAACTGAAAACCTATGCCCAAATATGTTTCAAGAAAAGTTGTTTAACTTCAGTCATTGTTTGCAATAATTTCATTTATATTCCTTCGTAGATGACATATTTACTGTGGATGAAGGCAAATCATGTACAATTACTCTAAGTCACTTACATGCCAGTGACCCTGACACGGACAACAATTATTTGAAATTTGTACTGGTTTCTCCTCCTCGATATGGCTACATTGAAAATATTCTCCCATCTCCAGGTTTTGAGAAAAGTAACATGGGAATAAGTATTGGTGAGTAATTATGGAACATTTAATTGAATTATAAATCATACAGCAGGACAGGGAACCTTCTGATTCATACTGCTGAATTATATTCCCCATGATACATCTAGCCCCAACAGCCAGAGTACAAGGAGGCTGCCCATCCCTGCTCTTGGCTGATAAGGAGCATTCACTAAACAAATAAAAGTCCATCTTTAATATGCATAGTCTCTTCTTAAATGATCACCATGATTTTACATATTTTATTGTTCCCAGAATAGACTTTACACAGCATGTGGCATTATTTAAGAAAGCTACAATGGAATTTTGTTATCTTTCCAGAAATGCTGTCACCTTCTTTAATCATGGCACATTATGCAAAATATCTGTCAAAACTGAAATGTTGGAAGCTAGATTTTAATTTTTTGTAGCTCTGATGGCAAAAGTATGTATACAGAGCAGATGGTATTAAAAAGCAAGGACAGACATAGCCTGCAGTCTAGCTTATAGACCTTAAGGTGTAGAGAAGATAACTGGCTTGCCTGTGGTCATACATGGCCATACCCTATCTCTATTGCATTTCTAACAGTTGTAGCGCAATATGAACTCAACAGAATAAGAATTTTCTGTAAAAATTGGTAATTATAGCTCAAGAATCCCATCATGTTGCAATACGTTACGATTTTTTATTTTTTTTCACACCCAGATTCATTTACATTGAAGGACATCATATCACAAAATATAAACTATGTCCAGTCGAGACATCACCGGATTGAACCAACTGCAGATCAGTTTACTTTATATGTCACTGATGGGAAACATCACTCTCTGGAGAAGCCATTTTACATCATAATCAACCCAACAAATGATGAAGTTCCAGAATTTATGGCCAGAAATATCACAGTAAGGAGTTTTGGCAGTTGTTATCTCATAGAAATTTTTTCATGTGTCAGATGTTATCCGAAAAATACTGTCTATTATGTTGCCTAACAGCATATTGGAGCAATTAGTATTTTTGGATTACATAAAAAAGATTATTCATTTTGGCTGGTTGACGACAAAAGGCGGATACTGTTTGTTCTCTTCCCCCATGTTGTCTGTTTTTTTGAACTATGCTTGGAAAGTATGGAACACAACCAAAAAAATAATCATGTGTTTTTGCTTGTCTTTACAACACTTACTTCACTTGGTAGAAGAATTTAATGACACACAAGTTAAAGAATGATCTTTAACTAATACAAAAAAAACATAAAATGCAACCCACATGTTACTGTATACATGTGAAATGTGAATATTATCTTACTTATTATCATCAGTCATATTGTTGCTGACAAAACTTACCATTTAAGAAGGATAAGTCCATGAAAAGTCTATGCCTATAGCCATTTCATTAAAGGGATTGTCTCATGAAGAAAACCCAGGTCCATATGCCCTATGGAATTCATAGAGGGGGGCCCCAGTCAGGATCCCCCTATATAAACCAGAATGGAGAGTCACTCTGTACGAGAGGACTGGAGAACTCTTTGTATTACAAGGGCAGCAATTCATTTGAATGGGCACCATGTAATACTACTGCCCCAGCAAACCCGAGCTGATTTTGCCATGTTAAGTCACAGTAAATAAAACAGTTTGCCTACTGCTGCAGCACTTTTTTTAAATTGGTTTTCTTTATTGAGAAAAAACAATTAAGCCTTTTGTGTTTAAGAGTCCACCACTCATTTACTTGGTCAAAATTTAAATATTATCTACCAAATTTATACTTGCTTGATAATCCTACTTGTCTTAAATAATACAACTATAAACATGCATATTAAAGCTTACAAAACTGCTGAGATGCTTAGACATGTCAGAAGTTTTGATTGGTGGGGCTTAGGTCCCAAGGCCCACCTCAATCTCTAGAATGCCTTCGCCATAAATGTGCCATAGAAGTGCCTTCACTTTTTTTTTTACATTTTATTATGTTGTGACCTTGTGCTAAAATAAAAAAATAATAATAATTATGTTTTCCCTATTAATATGCACCCAATACCCCAAATTTATTAAAAAAGGAAAAACGAAAATTTAGCATTTTAAGACCTATTGCTATGAAACTTGAAATTTAGCTCTGGGGGCCTCCCATTTTTATGGATCATCTTTGAGATGTTTCTACACCTTAACTAGAGTCCACCTGTGGTAAATTCAGTTGATTGGACATGATATAGAAAGACACACCACTGTGTACTTGAGGTACCACTGCTGACAATGCCTATCAGAGCAAAAACCAAGCCATGAGGAGAAAATAAGTCCCTGTAGAGATAACAGACAGGATTGTGTGGAGGCACAGATCTGGAAAAGGGTACAAAAAAATTCTGCCCCACTGAAAGCTACCAAGAGCATAGTGGCCTCCATAACTCTTAAAAAGAAAAAGTTTGGAACAACCAGAACTCTTCCTTGAGCTGGGCCCCCCACCAAACTATGTGGGGATGTTTTTCAGAGGATTGGACAGGGAGACGGGTCCAAGTTTAGGGAAAGCTGAATGGAGCAAAGTACAGAAATAATCTTAATGGAAGCCTGATCCATAATACTTTGGACCTCAGACGAAGGTTCTTGGCGGTAACAGTTATTTTTTTAACCTAATCACAAATTCTCTATTGAATTGTCTCAGGTTTGGCCAACCCAGGATATTACCATTGACATTTTCAAGTTTTTCTTATGTAGCTTTTGCTTTATATGTGAGGCCTGGACAATAGTGAGTAATTTTTCTTCTAGATTTTTGTTTATATTGCTGGATAGAATTTACCTTCACAAGCCTTACAGAGCCTGCTGTAGAGTAGAGAAAAATACAAGCTTCTCTAGTCTACAGCCAGAATTATGTGTTTTGGGTGATTTAACTGTGACTTGGAAATGTATTTGTATTCATCTCCTGACTGGTACATTTTAATGACCTTGTCATGTAGTCATTTGGATTGCTCTTTTGCCTTTAGGGTAAGAACAGATGGTACACACATGATTTTGCAGTTAAACTTCAAAATCGTGTAGCCCTGGACCACTACATGTGGGCAGGGTTTTGCTTGCATTTGGCAGCCAGGCTGTCTATTCTAACCCTTTGTCTTCCATTTTACTAATTATTTGGTCTCTTAGGCTTGGTTACCATGGGATGGCTGCAATGCAGTGGCAACAACTCACCCGCCTTATCTCCGTTAACACCCACATTCATGCAACTATTGGCTGCCATAGAAAGGTGGAGTTGCGGCCATAGCGTCATGACCTCCCAGTGGAAACCCGGTCTTAAGCAGCTGCTTACAGTTATAATTTACTGTAGGTGTATCATAGTAATGGAAGGGAATGGTTAGATTCTGTTGTTTTGTTTTCTCTTTGACATTAGAACCTCTTACTATAGCTCAATGTGAAAAACCTTACTAAATTCAGTGTTGTTTAATATCAATGCATACATGCAAATAAGTTGAACTCTTATGAATGTATTCCATTTCTATGCAGATCTAATAACTAAACACCTAATCCCACCCATACCCCTTAATGCCCCCACAGTAAAATGCCCAAGATTGTGCCTTCTCACAGTAATATACCCAGTTATGTGGCCATCATAGTAATATGCCCAGATATATGCCCCCTCACAGTAATATGCCCAGATATGTGCACCCTCACAGTAATATGCCCAGCTGTGCCCCCTGACAGTAATATGCCCAGCTGTGCCCCCTGACAGTAATATGCCCAGTTGTGCCTCCCTCACAGTAATAAGCCCAGTTATGCCCCCTTTACAGTAATATGCCCAGTTATGCCTCCTCACAGTAATATGCCCAAATATATACCCCCTCACAGTAATATGCCCAGGATTGTGACCCCATCACAGGCAGTAAAAAAAAAAAAACTCCACATACTCACCTCATTCCCCAGCAGCATCAGCAGGATACACGAGGCTGCTGACCGGCCCCACAGACCAGCAGTGTGGAGTTATGGCAGGGAGAAGGAATGATGGAGCAGGGAGCGGACGGACGGCACTCTGCTTCATCAGTACAGGCAACTGTCTTTGCTTTCTATGGAAGCAGGGACAGCTGCCAGAGAGCGGGACATACATCTTCTGTACCTGGACCGCGGGACAGCCACTGAAATCCGGGACTGTCCCGCCGGATCTGGGACGGTTGGGACGTATGTATATGTTGTATATGTTCTGCTGCTCAGCACACTACTATTCATCTGTTTGATACCTGGGCAGTTAACTGAAAGCCAGGTCACATGATACTTTTGAGGGTCACATGATGGCTCACATGACTGATGCCATGTTTAGTCCTATCTAGCTCCCCTACAGATGCATTTTTAGGACTAAAATGGACTGTACCATTTTTTAAGGGAGAGGCAAACGTACGGATATAATAAAGGTCTGCGAGCAAAATTTTAAATAGAGCAAAATTGTTCGACATCCTATTTTCTAAATAATTGTAATAATTAAAACTAGAATACCTCTTTAAATGAGCTGGGCTCTGAAGGTCCCACCTGGAGTCTATCCCTTCCTGCTTTTTCCCCACTCATTTTTTTTTGGCAAGGGTGGTGAAGAATAGCAAAAATTCTAAAACTTTGGCGCAAAATGAAAGGCACAAAAATGTGTGGCTTGACTATGCCACAGAAACTGGTGTAGAAGAATGATATATTCCCCTTGTTGAGTTGCCTGCCCTGTATGGTAAAGGAATCACTAAGTCTTTTAATCTAATCCTGTTAATGTGCAGAATGTCTTAAAGCAGACAGAATATTCTGATTTCTAATGGTAGGGAAAAAAGCTAGCAGATCCCTGGAGCCACTGGAGGAGGAGCAGGCCTCGCCATAAAGTCAGTGTGCCAGGCTGAAATCTAGCTCATATCTGGCATAGATTTCAGTCATCATTTATGCCAGTTTCTGGCATAAATGATGATAAATGTGCTGGGCTGATGCGTGTCCTTGGTACCTATTGTTTTCGGAAACTGGTGAGGGTGACTGTTGCAACTAGATCAACTAGTCATCTTGGTGTTTGAGAAGTCACAAAACTGGATTTTTTGACTTTTTAATGCCAAAAAACAGGTATATTAGATGGGAAATCTCCCACCTTATTGTTTGACATTGGGGAAGAATACTGCACAGTGGATTCCCCTCCTCTATAGGTCCCTGTACAGCTGCTACAGCTGCACATAGACCACCAAGGGGAGGGGATCCCTATCTGTCATAATAGGGTTATAGTAGAAGCTGGTCCTTGCTAGGGGTAGTTTCTGTGGTGGCAGACAAAGCATGGCTTATAAACATCGGGATGTGTTTTGTGGATATGCAGCATGTGTCAGGCATAAGCAGCAGGTGTGCGGTATGTGTCCAGTATGAGAGTGTCATGTGTATGGCATCTGTTTATAGCATGTGAAGGCTTTCTGCAGCCAGTGTCCACCATGGCTTGATGATGGGAGTTCTTAGTGGCTAGGGAAGAACATCTTCACATTAAAATATTATTGTGTTTTTTTTTCTCTGTGTGTGTGTGTGTGTATATATATATATATATATATATATATATATATATACATACAGTACAGACCAAAAGTTTGGACACACCTTCTCATTCAAAGAGTTTTCTTTATTTTCATGACTATGAAAATTGTAGATTCATACTACCTCTTGAAGCTCATCAAGAGAATGCCAAGAGTGTGCAAAGCAGTAATCAAAGCAAAAAGTGGCTACTTTGAAGAACCTAGAATATGACATATTTTCAGTTGTTTCACACTTTTTTGTTATGTATATAATTCCACATGTGTTAATTCATAGTTTTGATGCCTTCAGTGTGAATCTACAATTTTCATAATCATG
Organism: Bufo gargarizans; assembly: GCF_014858855.1. Taxonomy (NCBI): domain Eukaryota; kingdom Metazoa; phylum Chordata; class Amphibia; order Anura; family Bufonidae; genus Bufo; species Bufo gargarizans. Next base: position 441,410,602 of record NC_058080.1, read on the forward strand.
AAAATAAAGAAAACTCTTTGAATGAGAAGGTGTGTCCAAACTTTTGGTCTGTACTATATATATACATACATATATATATATTATATAACACGTACCTGAATAGTCTTTTTTGCATTCTAATATCAAATTTGTACATACAATGGCTGTAGTCCATTGCGTAGCAATCTCTGATGATCTTGTCATGCTTGAACTGTGTACAATACTTGACTTTTATGTCCTCTGTGGTTTCAATTATATACCATATATTTTTTTTTACAACCATACCCTCCATATAATTATAAAAACGGAGCACTTGATAATAGGGGTGCCTGTACATGATCCAGTCTGGCAGTGGCATCTGCATGCATTGTCAGACCTCTATTGTATTTGCCAGGTTGCACCTGTACATGCTAATGTTTCAGCTACCATGTACAGGTGTAGCCTGGCAAATACAACCCTAATACAAGTTAATGATGTGCAACAGACATTGTGCATTAGATTTATCAAAACTGGTGTAAAGTAGAACTGACCTAGTTGCCCATAGCAACCAATCAGATTCCACCTTTCATTTTTCTCAGCTCCTTTGGAAAATTAAACATAGAATCTGATTGGTTGCTATGATTAGGCCAGTTGTACTTTACACCAGTTTTGATCAATCTAGTCCTATATTTGAGTTTAATAAAAGGTTAATTGTTTATTAAAGTTTATTTCCTTCTTTGTACACTTTAGGTGGAGGAAGGCCAAATGAGAGAACTTGATCCTTCAGTAATTAATGTGTCAGACATGGATGTCCCCCAGAATTACTTATCATTTACTGTTACCGTACATCCTCATCATGGGTTGCTTATTGAAGAAGGTTTTGGAGTAGACCAAATTAGACAACTACTTTCTAAAAGCCGCAAAAATAGCACCACTCCTATTGTTTATGACTTCGAAATGGAACAACTCAGAAATGGTATGATGATAGATAGATAAATCTGAGATAGATAGCTCTGAGATAGATAGATAGACCTGAGATAGATAGATAGATAGATAGATAGATAGCTTGAGAAAGGCTCTAGTGTTGAGCCGAAACGTCGGATATCAACATGGGTGAATAAAAGCATTTTCTTTATTTTTTACTGATTTTGGAGTGCTGCCTTTTTCCTACTTTGTGTATTGGACAATAGTCTAGTCCCTTCGGGAGTGCACCCTTTTTTGTTTAAGTTGAATGTAGTGCTGCCAGATTTTTGCTTTATATAGATAGATAGATCTGAGATAGATAGACCATAATTTGGAGCGCTGCCTCATCTTTCTAAATTACTAGATAGATATGAGATAGATAGATAGATAGACAAAAAGAAACAGCAGCACAGTCAGTAGTGAAAATGGGTGAAATCCCTTCTGGATTTTAGGCAACAATCTATAGACATTATCCAAAAAGCAAATGATGAGGCAGCACTCCGGTATCAGTAAAGGATGTTAGACCCTTTTATTTCCCCAGTCGCACCGTTTCAGCCCAGATCAATGAGGCCTTCGTCAAGCAGTAAAATACTTAAATACCCATTATGTGATTAGAATACATGATTGCATAATTAATAACCAATAAACATAATTATCTGTATGTACATTCATAAAGGTAATTCCATGATTCAAAAATGACATGATTGCAGTGTCTCATATTGAATAACTCATAAAACGCCATATAGTGTAGATAAGATGAATAAAAAAATAAGATAGGTAAAGTGCCCACTGCATAAATGGTTAATAACCTCACCTGTGTGTAGTGCAAATATTACAAGTCAAAAACAGCAACAGCTGCATTGTACAAAGTGATCAAAAACACCTACTACATCATTGGTGGTTCCAGTGGAAAGGATGGCGTCCCCAGCTGTGCAATGCACATGTCAGAGCGATCCTAACGCGTCAAACTGCGCTTACTAGGACGTGCATCACATGATTCCGGAACGTCAACTCGCTTATCACATGAGTGTTCCAAAAAGGTATCACGGCAATGTCCAGGAAAGGAGAGAGAGACGCGGGCGGTCACCTGGCCGGCATTATCACATGACTCTGACACACATATAAATGAAAGTAAATACAAATACTATAATGACCAAAATAGGAAACAGCTTTATAGGACATGATATTCAAATAAAATATATTGCATATAAAAGCTAGCTTGTCCCACCTAGGTTGTATCAATAAGGATGTAGAGATTGAGCTGAATGGCTGGCCAGTATCAGTGGCAAAGTCACCCACACCTATTATGGTCTCATGAGGGGGGGCACATGTTCACACGGGGCCAAATTCATCATCCCAACACAACCATAATATAAAAGGGTTTCTAGCTCCCCCGGTTTATTGTGATGCTATGACAAAGAACCCATCATCCAGAGAAGTACAAAAGAACATTAATGTAAAGGTACTTTCACACTTGCGTTAAACTTTTCCAGAATTGAGTTCTGTCCTAGGGGCACCATACCGGAAAAAAACGGATCAGTTTTATCCCAATGCATTCAGAATAGAGAGCAATCCGTATGCATCAGGATGTCTTCAGTTCAGTCACTGTACGTTTTTTGGACGGAATAAATACCGCAGCATGCTGTGGTATTTTCTCCGGCCAAAATTCCGAAACACTTGCCTGAATGCCGGATCAGGCATTCATTTCCATTCAAATGTATTAATGCCAGATCTGGTATCAAGTATTCCGGTAAAACGGTTCTGGACCTTTAAAAATATGAAAAAAAAAAATACCGGATACAGTATTGCAATGCATTTGTCAGACTGATCAGGATCCTGATCAGTCTGCAAATGACATGCGTTTGCATACAGTTTTCCTGATCAGGCAGGCAGTTCAGGCAACTGAACTGCCTGCCGGCATCAAATGACGCAAGTGTGAAAGTACCGTAAAACATATACTCTAGTCCAAAACTCATGTGCCTTTAAGTGATGTCCTGAAGATGTTCTAATTGTGGTCCATGGAAGGCAGAACAAGTAGATCATAGATGTAGATCATAAGTGTGAATCCCAAAATGGAACCAACAAGATGTAGCAGTGATAAAAAGATAGTGTAAATATTTACTATGAAATGAAAAAACACAAATCAATAAAATAAAATAAAAACATCATTCATAATATCCTACAGCATATCTCAATGAAGAGGTTATACCACAACAAACCATGGCGTACCAAATAATTCTAACCAAAGAGACACCATTTGAATTCTGTATTGACCCTTGGGTCGAAGGGTTTGTAGCCGGTAAATCCATTGGAGCTCTTTTTGCTTGAGTATCAGCTCCCTATCCCCACCTCTTTTAAAGGGTGGAACATGATCCAAAATTCTAAATTTGAGGTCCTTCTCCTTATGTCCAAACTCAACAAAGTGTTTAGGAACTGGTAGATTTATAATTATTTTTTTTTTACGTATTGTGTATCTATGTTGATTTATTCTTGTTTTCAGCTCCCAAGTAGTCTCCCCAACATAGAGTAGGTTACAAGGGCACTGACAAAGATAGATCACATATATACTAGCACAGGTTAGGAAATGGCAGATGTCATCCTGCACAATGCGCTTAATTCTCAAAAACTGACTGTAAGGTAAAGCATTAACCGTTGATCTCAGATGGCAACTTTCATATCTCAATAAATTGTTGCAATCTGTAGGTTTAGTATATAAGTCAGTACTCAAATGATCACCTACGACATATACTGTTGTGTCCAGAAATTGAAAGTGTTCAGTTGATGATGTCAATGTAAAATCAATGTCAGAATCTATCTGATTCAGATAGTGATGAAAACTGGGCAAAACAGATTCATCACCAGTCCAGAAAATATCGTCTATGTATCGCCACTACCCCAAAACCTGGTCGAAGTGGTGGGACACATAGCTGTACTCCTCTTCAATGACTGCCATAAATATATTTGCATATGTGGGTGCCTTATTAGACCCCATGGTAGTCCCACGCAACTGCAAATAAAAGTGATCCATGAATGCAAAATAGTTATGCCGCAAAAGTAAATTGAGTAAATCAATGATAAACTGTTCACCTTCTTCAGTATAATGGCCAGTATCCAGACATCTCTGTACTGCTGCAATGCCCCTATTGTGGTCTATTGAGGTGTATAAACTCGTGACATCAAAAGAGGCCAATATACAGTGTGGAGGTAATGTAAGATTCACAATTTTGTCTAAAAAATCTCCTGTGTCCCTAATATAGGATCTAGTCTTGACTGCATAGTCTCGCAAGAGTTTGTCTAAAAAAATGACAATATTGGAAAAAATTGATCCTCTACCAGAAACAATAGTGCATCCTGGTGAATTAACAAGTGACTTATGTATCTTAGGTAAGATATATAACAAAGGTGTTCTAGGGTGTGTGATCAATAAAAATGTGTAGAGGTCTGCATCTATGATCCCACCCAATTTACCGGCATCCAATTTTTGTTTAATTAATTTGGTGATATCAAATTTTGGATCGTGTGGTAGACATTTGTAGACATTTAACATCACTCAACTGTCGCTCAATTTCTGTAATGTACCAAGATGTATCCATTACAACCACAGCACCACCCTTATCAGCTGGCTTAATGGTTAGCTTATTATTGCTACACAGTTCAGTGATCGTGTCAAGATCAGCAGTGGACATATTCCGATGTCTCAGAGATGTGTCAAAAGATTTCTGTTTGAGACTTTTAATGTCTTTCAATGTCAAGAGTGACAGCGTTAATAAATGTATCCAGTGCTGGTGAGTTAACATGTGGAGTGAAATCACTCTTAAGATGTAAGTTCATCTGTTTAAGAGTTCAGATCCTGTATTAAGTGTGACTTTTCCATCTTCTTTAACATGGCATTGTTCAGAAAACCAAACTCTATTTCCAACTAGAACCAGTCTGTCCCAGTGTTTGGAGAGTAAGACAGTGCCATCTCTGGATGATGGGTTCTTTGTCATAGCGTCACCCTGACTTGGGGAGCTAGAACCTATTATATTATGGTTGTGTTGGGATGAGGAATTTGGCCCCGTGTGAGGGGACATGAGCCTGTGCCCCTCCCTCATGGGACCAAAATAGGTGTGGGTGACTTTGCCACTGATACTGGCTAGCCACTCCACCCAATTCCTACATCCTTATTGATACAACCTAAGTGAGAGGAGCTTGGCCATTGATAGTTCTCAGTACAGATAAGTGAATTTTTCAAAAATTCAATTCACCGGTTTGCCAAATTTTTCGGGAAAAATGTGATTCAATCTGAATATTTTCGCAGCGAATTACGATAAAAACTGCTATTTCCTGGCTGCTGAGAGCCTTTATAGGGGTGTAGAACACTGTGCCTTGCAGTAACACGCATAGGGAGTCTGCTTTGGTAGTGAAATAATAATGTGAGTCCGTATGACATTCAGATTACAGGCGTTGCTCTGCATACTTCACTTATTTGGGCAGTCATGGGGCCAAAACTGACAAAATAACTCAAGTATCAACTCAGCCTTACAGGTAGATGTTAGCGTCAAGGAGAAGCACACTCCGTTTACACCCTCGTCAGCTGATTCTACAGAACCTGTTCTATTAAATGCTTATACAAGTAGAGCCCCCCGACAGAGTGGACAGGGTGTCAGCAGTAAGTTTGTGTTGGCGTCTCTGATTAATTTTCCCCACGGATCCTGTGAAGAATACGCCTTCACTCGGTCAGCATTTGCTCAATAATCCATCTGTATTGCTAAAGGCAAAAAAAAAAACGAGTGGATCCAACACAGAGATGACACGTGAATGGAATATTTGCATGTCTTCTGTGTTTTGTAACCACTCCTGCTTTTGGCTACCAAATCATAAGCCAATTCTGATGGGACCATAAAGGCCTTACAGCTGTTACACAGACAGGATCCGTTGTGCGTCTCATTTTTACTTCCTTCTGACAGATCAGAAGACGTGTCAAATAAATGATGATGTCAGTCAGGTCGAAAGCCAAAATAGTTGACCAGTCATGAAGTGGGGAGGGTGGAAACAGCACCACTTGCTGTCCCTAGCACCTTCACACGTCTGTTCCTGCACTCTGAACGCTGGAAAATGTCTGACTGTAAGATGGCTGACGTATTTAGAGGGCTGTGACATCACAGGGCTGGCTGCTTATTGGCTGCTTATTGGCTGCATGCAGTTATGTCAATCTGGGCGATCCTGCCTTCCCAGAGTTCCTTGCCCCATGTCCTCAGTCCTCACACGTGTAGCCGCCATTTTAAGAAAATTGCGATTCGTTATCACGAAGAAAGAAATTTGCATTCGTTGTGAATCTAATTTTTCCTGAAATTCGAATCGAATTCCACTTCGTCAGCTTCTATTCGCTCATCTCTAGTTGTCAGCACCTCCCTCTTTATCTTTCTTTGAACCCTCAATATATAATGATCAATTTTTTTTATATGGCATTAAACTTTCACATCTCTATACAAAATTCTTGTGCCTTGTTTTTCTTTACATAACAGCTTTTATATGCAATATATTTTATTTGACTATCATGTCCTATAAAGCTGTTTCCTATTTTGGCCATTATAGTATTTGTATTTACTTTCATTTATATGTGTGTCAGAGTCATGTGATAATGCCGGCCAGGTGACCGGCCGCGTCTCTCCCTCCTCCCCTGGACATTGCCATCATACCTCTTGGAACGCTCACGTGATAAGCGAGTTGACGTTCTGGAGTCACGTGATGCACGTCCTGGTGAGCGCAGTTTTATGCGTCAGGATCGCTCTGACATGTGCATTGCACAGCTGGGGACGCCATCCTTTCCACTGGAACCACCAATAATGTAGTAGGTGTTTTTGATCACTTTGTACAATGCAGCTGTTGCTGTTTTTGACTTGTAATAATTGCACTACACACAGGTGAGGTTATTAACCATTTATGCAGTGGGCACTTTACCTATCTTATTTTTTTACTCATCTTATCTACACTATATGGCGTTTTATGAGTTATTCAATATGAGACATTGCAATCATGTCATTTTTTAATCATGGAATTACCTTTATGAATGTACATACAGATAATTATGTTTATTGGTTATTAATTATGCAATCATGTATTCTAATCACATAATGAGTATTTAAGTTTTTTACTGCTTGACGAAGGCCTCATTGAGCTGGGCTGAAACGTTGCGACTGGGGAAATAAACGGGTCTAACACCCTTCACTGATACCGGAGTGCTGCCTCATCATTTGCTTTATAGATAGATAATAGATAGAAAAAAGTCTCAGTAAGAGGGTGAAACATTGCAAATGCATGGGTGAATAAAAGGACACAATAGATAGATAGATAGATAGTCATGTGCTGAGGTGAGGAGAACCCACCCAGCATTCAGGGGAAACTTCAGTACGCAGGAGCGCAGGCAGCCAGCCTTACACGGCGACACAGTGTCACAGTGAGCCAGACTGAGACACAGATATTAGATAGATGATAGATAGCAGTATTTCTGCTCAGAACTTTCTCTTTTGTTTCTCTGTTAAAAAAAAACATTCACTTGCATGGCATTGTTCTACAGTTTAGGCGTTTTACTGATAATATATCCATTAATGTTCACACAAGTCAGTGTACATTTATAGAAATGTTTATATTTTTAGAATACACTAAAAAGCCGGCTATCTAGCTCTACATATCACAGTTTGTGAAAGACAATTTTTTTTATTTTATTTGCCACATGTAATGTTGTGCCTATCTCAGTGAAAGTACACCTGGGGAGATGCCTGGCATGGACTTAAAAGTGAGCTACTGGTAAAATATGACAATCTTCTCACTCCACTTCTGAAAGTAGAGTGGCAAAGCGCAGGTCACCAAAAGTCGATAAACGTGCTATATATATATATCTTAAAAACATAAAAACATTAAATATAATACATAGAGGAGAAATATGAATGTAAAGGGATGGGTATGTATTTGTGTATTATGAACCATTTCCTGTGCCCCACTATTTGCCTTTTTTTTTTTTAGCTCATTTTCATAGCCCTGTTTATGTATTTTTACACTGATAGGTATGAAGCTAGCATATGTGCATGATGACTCTGAAAACCTGGCTGACAGCTTCACAATCCGATTGTCGGATGGACAACATGAAGTGGAGAGAACCATCTATGTTACCATTATTGGGGTTAATGATGAAAAACCAGTCCTTACAAAGTAAGTGTGATGTACATACCATATAGACAAGCTAGGATCATGTCTACAGCAGCACTGAAAATGGAATATGTCTTCTACTGTGATACTTTAATACCAGTTTTACTTGGACATCTGTCATTCTCCAGAAAATAAAGTTTAATACATAGCATGTTATAAAGCACCAACTATAAATCAAGCCCTGGTCATATCATGTGAGTACTGGAGATCTTCAATATTCCAAATCATGCAGCCACCTAAAGCCACAAAGTGGTTTATTTCCTACAAGTGTCTATGCCTTTTGTATGGGAATGATCTATCCCATCTACATACCGTATTTTTGCGCCCTATAAGAAGCACCGGCCCATAAGACGCACCTAGGTTTTAGAGGAGAACAATAAGAAAAAAATATTTTTCATTAGCCCTCAGGTCAGACCAGCAGTCAAAACCCTTAATATAAATCAGACCTCAGCTCACAGCCCCCATAAAACACCCAATGTTAATAAGACCCCAGTAAGACCCTCAGATCAGACCCCAATGTGAATGACCCCTAATCAGACTTCAGATAAGAGCCCCATTGCCTCTCATCAGCCCCCATTGCCTGTAATCAGCCCCCGTGCCTGTTATCAGCCTCCATATGAGCCCCCATGCCTCTTATCAGCCCCCATATGATCCCCCATTCCACTTAGCAGCCCCATATGAGCCCCCATGCCTCTTAGCAGCCCCCATGCCTATAAGCAGTCCCCATATGTGCCCCCATGCCTATTAGCAGCCCCCATTTGAGCCCCCATACCTGTTAGCAGCCACCATATGAGCCCCCATGCCTATGTGCAGCCACCGTATGTGCCCCCATGCCTCTTAGCAGCCCCCATGCTTATGTGCAGCCACCATATGTGCCCCCATGCCTCTTAGTAGCCCCTATATGAGCCCTCATGCCCCAGAAAACTTAAAATAAAAATGACTTACCTATCCTGCTCCGGGCGCCACCGCTCCTCACCTACATCTCGATCCACTTCCTCCTGCTGTCGGCTGTGCTGTGAAGGCTTGCCACAGTGTGAGATCACAGACCGCCCTCACGCTGTGTGCAGCCCTGCACAGCCGACAGCCGAGGACCAGGAAACGGTGAGTACAGAGACTTCACCGCTTCCCGGTTCTCTGGAACTAATAAGTGCTTCCATAATGGAAGCGCTTCATTAGTATTCGCCCCATTAGATGCAGGGGCATTTTCACCCCCACTTGTGTTATGGGGCGAAAAATACGGTACACAGAGGGTACTGCACCCATTTATTTTTTTGTTGCAAGAGGAGTACTAATACTAATACTTTAAAAATACCCAATTTCATTAGGACAAGACAATCAGGAGGTGGTATAAGAGAGAGGAAACTGAATCAAAGTATCATATGGTAAAATGGTACAATGCTACATTATACAAAAATACTGCTAGATCTCCGTCAGCAGCCGGTTTAGGCCTTAATCACCCTTTTGGTTGATTTTCTCTTTAATACCTACACAATAAATAATGTCAGTCTTCAATAATTATATTATCAATGAATGGATAAAAGTTGTACAAATGCAGAGAGCTTCCTTGTAGCAATCTTAATTGAATCGATGTGTTAATACTTTCTTCTGAAGGCACTGTGAAGTAGTGCTGAGCCTGGGTGAAAATTACATTATTTCAAGTGCTGTACTGTCAGCTGAAGATAAGGACACTCCCAGAGAAGAAATTTACTACATAATTGACCAAACTCCAGGCCAAGGAGAACTTCAAATGAAGGTTTATACTTTTTCTAATATGTTTCTTGTAGCAGGAATAGAACAATGCTCAGTTCTTAAAGGGGTTGTGAAGGCTAATACTGAAATAACTGTATATAGTGGTAACATTTACTATGTACATGCTATTTAAATATTGTCCAAGTAAAATGATCTTAAAATCACATCTGCAGTAGGGGGATTGTTGGTGTTGTTGTGCAAGCAGCTACATAGAAGCCATATGTACATAGAGACTCCGTAAAAAAAAAAAAAAAAAATCCTTTTACAGCTCTCGAAGATAAAAAAAATGTATGGCATAATTTTCTAGTTGTTGTTTTAATATAAAAGCTGTCAGTTTTACTATAAATTTTTACAGTTGAGTTTTTTTTATACAAAAAATATATAGTATGTTATTGTACTAGTTCGCTATTCTTATCCTTGATGGATCTTCCATCTAAATCGGGTTTCAAAACTATCTAGAGCTTTAGGGGTCCTTTACACTGGCCGAGAATCCCGCAGATAACCGCTAACGAGTGTTCATAGTTAGCGATTATCTGGTATAAAAGTGCCGCCAATTACCTGATGAACCGTAATAGATCATTCATGCAGACATAAAAATCATCGTTTGCCCAAAGCAGATCATGCTGTGTAAACAGCATCTGCCGCCAGCAAACAACGTGCTGCTGTATCATCCCGTGGGTCCTCCCTATTTCAAGTAACAAAGATGGTGAATTAAGGGTGTTGGGGTACTGAAGACCATTGGATTTTTTTTAAATATATATATAACCAAATTCCCCTGATTTACTTGAATAATAATTATACGATCTCTCAATCTTGTATTTGAACACATTATTCAGCAAACTTTCTTTTAAAGACTGGGAAAATGCATACAGGCCAATGTTCTAAATGCAGAGGGTACAATGCAGATTGGCATCACCTTACATGGTGATTTCCCAAACTATGTAGATATTGTGGAGAAGTACTTGAAGGGAATCTGTCATCACATACATGTAACTAAATCCATCTGCCTTGCTAGATCTGCACTTGTCACCAGTATCTATTGCTGTTTGTTGCTTCTCAATATGTACCTCTAATTCAGAGAAAGAAATGTTTGTATGTTAAGTAAATTAGTCTCTTGGTGCAACAAGGGCATTGCTGTTGCACATTGTTGCACCCAGAGGCTCCACCCAGTTTTCTCTGTCGACCATGCCCCCACTCTGCTGGCCATGCCCCATGTCTTTGACTGACTCATTGTGCCAGGCAGTCTGTTCTGAAACCTGGCCCTGAAGTTTCACGACAATGCATTTGGTGTCCGCACAGTACGTGGTTGGTACTATGGCTTCAGCCATGTATTGCACATTAGTGTTGATCGAGTACCAAAGTGCTCGGGCTAAACACCTCGGGATGCTCGGGTGCTCTACTGAGCACCTGAGAACAATGGAAGTCAACAGGAGAACCCGAGCATTAAACCAGGCATCCCCTGCTCTGAAGAGGGGTGTCTGGTTCATAGAAAAAGGTCAGAAATTGATGGAAACACCACCAAAATGATTCGGGAACAGCATGGGGAGGATGTCTGGATGCATCTTGGACTCCTAGGTTGCTGCTGGGAACAATGTTGTCTGAGTAGTACTGTCATGCCTTGTTCGGACGGTGTGCGGAGGTCTGTCAGATTGGCAGCACATGTCTAACCTTTTTGTTTGTTTTGGAATCATGATGGATCCGCCTTCCTTCAGGTGCTCTGGGTGGGGTCATTGGCTTAAATTGCCTTCTATCCCAGAGGGCCGTGTGGGTTATAGTATTCATTCTGGTCTTGGATTCAGGAAGGAAGGATTGTCTGTTCCAGCTCAGATAAGTTTTATTTCTGTTTGTGTTGTTTGCGGTCTAGGCTATTTGTGTGTCTTCTGCCCCTTCTCCCCTTTCACCATCTCAGGGATTCTAGGGTGTTTGCAGCCCAGGCACGAGGACACTTCTTACCTACCATCAAGGTCTGAAAGTGGGTTTAGCAGCATAGGGATATAAGTCAGGGATGTGCTAGGAGGTGACCTGTCCCCAGCATCTAGCCTAGACACTTGTGTATTTGGTTGTTTGTGTATCTGAGTTCCTGTCCGCCGAGACATTATAACCCGCCATACTGTGACTGCCATTACTCAGCGGTTTTGTGATTGCGTCAATTGATGCACTGGTTGACCGCATGCAGGGATTATCCCTAGAGGTTGCGGATCTGCGTAGTTCGGTCACACAGTGTCAGAGTGTTCTGGCATCAGGTGCAGGTCAAATTGGTGGGGAGCCTAAAGTCGTTCTTCCCGAGAAATTTACAGGGGGTGCGGATGATTTTATCCGCTTTAAAGAGTCATGCAAACAGTTTTTTCGACTACGTCCATTTTCGTCAGGTGATGAAAGTCAGAGGGTTGGTATCATCATGTCTCTGCTTAAAGGGGACCTGCAATCCTGGGCCTTTTCTCTGCCGCCCGGTTCTCTGGCCCTCCGGTCAGTGGAGGAATTTTTCAAAGCCCTGGGATTGATTTACGATGACCCAGATCGGGTCTCGATGGCAGAATCTAAATTGCGTAACTTATTACAGGGTGAACATACTGCAGAGGTTTACTGCGTGGAGTTTAGGAGATGGGCTACTGAGTCAGGTTGGAACGACCCTGCGTTACGTAGTCAGTTTTGTCAGGGGTTTTCTGAGAGGTTGAAAGATGCCCTGGCTTTTCATGAGTACCCGGATACTCTAGAGAATGCCATGTATTTGGCTATACGGTTGGATAGATGTATCAAAGAGAGGTGTAAGGGTCCCTCCGCGCAAGGGATCCCTTCTGCGTGTGGTCTCGTCTCACCTGCTGCCCAGGGTGATATTACTTATAACTCTGGGGTAGGGGAGGAATCCATGCAGTTGGGTCAGATATCTTTTCGTTCTGATAGGAAAAACTTTAGGAGATTACATAAACTATGTTACTACTGTGGAAAAAGTGACCATTTTGTTTTTGCTTGTCCTTTTGTTAAACCGCATGATGATATGAAAGAAAAAAAAAAACATCCTGACTCTTGGACGTGAATGGAGTAGTGGAACAAGCAGGTATGCAAGCTCCCTGTAATTCTCGTTTTCTCCTTCCAGCTATGGTGGTGCTAGACTCAAGAAAATTTTCTGTGGAGGTATTCATTGACTGTGGTGCTGGGTTAAACCTTATTGACTTTCTCTTTCTTCAAAATCTGGGTCTAAGTACGTACACTTTAGAAAGGGAGATTCCGGTGTTTGCAATAGATTCTTCACCTCTTTCTCAAAGGAGTCTCACTCATATTGCACATGGTATTCAGTTGAGGGTGGGTGATTCACATGTAGAGTTTATATCTTGTTTTGTCATGAGGGATTTGCCTGCTCCTATAGTCCTAGGTTTACCGTGGTTGACAAAACATAATCCAATTATTGATTGGCAAGCAAGACAAATTATTGGTTGGGGAGAATTTTTGTTTGGAGAATTGTCTTGGCACATCTATCTCTGGGGTGTCCACTGCGGTTCTACCTCAATCTCTCAGACTTTGCGGATGTCTTTTTGGAGGGTGGGACCCAGGAATTGCCCCCTCATCGTGACTATGATTGTCCAGTTAATCTCATCCCAGGAGCTAAGTTGCCAAAGTCTCGCCTTTACAATCTTTCCCAACCTGAAAGAGAGGTCATGCGAAAGTATATCGCCGAGAGTTTGGCAAAAGGTCATATTAGGCCATCTAAGTCTCCGGTGGCAGTAGGTTTTTTCGTTGTCAAGAAAAAGGATGGATCACTGAGATCGTGCTTGGATTTTCGGGAATTGAACCATATTACGGTCCGGGATCCGTATCCCCTTCCTTTGATCTCCGACCTTTTTGATCAGATTGTTGGTGCCAGGGTGTTCTCCAAGTTGGATTTGAGAGGGGCCTACATTCTGATCAGAATCAAGGAAGGGGATGAGTGGAAGACTGTCTTCAATACGCACGAGGGTCATTTTGAGAATCTGGTTATGCCTTTTGGGTTGACGAACGCGCCATCAGTATTTCAGCGATTCGTCAATGACATTTTTCATCACTTGGTGGGGAGGTTCGTGGAAGTTTACTTAGATTACATTTTAATTTACTCTCCTGATCTGAAGACCCATCAGGATCATGTGAGACAGGTTTTGACGATCCTTCAGGAGAATAAGTTATATGCCAAATTGGAAAAATGTGTGTTTTCTGTGCAGGAGCTTCCATTTTTGGGATATCTGCTTTCCGACTCTGGTTTTCGTATGGACCCCGAAAAAGTCTGGGCGGTTCTGGAATGGGACCGACCAGAGAATCAGAATCAGCTTTGATGCGGTTTTTGGGGTTTACTTACTATTATAGAAAATTTATTCTAAACTATTCCACAATTGTTAAACCTCTGACTGATATGACAAAGAAGGGCACTGACGTCTCTGTTTGGTCGGAGGAGGCATTGCAGGCCTTTTAGACTATTAAGGAGTGTTTTGCGTCTGCTCCCATTCTGGTGCAGCCCGATGTGTCTCAACCATTCGTGGTGGAGGTGGATACATCAGAAGTGGGGGTGGGAGCGGTGCTGTCGCAGGGTTCTTCTCCTGGCAAATGGGTCCTGTGTGCTTTCTTTTCCAAGAACCTCTCGGTCGCCGAGAGGAACTATGATATGGGAGATAGAGAGTTGCTAGGTATAAAGTTGGCCTTTGAGGAATGGCGTCACTGGTTGGAGGGGGCTTCTCACCCCATTACTGTCTATACGGATCATAAAAATTTGGCTTACCTGCAATCTGCCAAGCGTCTGAACCCTAGACAGGCCAGATGGTCACTGTTTTTTACCAGGTTCAATTTTGTTGTTACTTTTCGTCCGGGGGTCAAAAACATCAAGGCAGATGCGTTGTCTCGCAGTTTTCCTGGGGGAGGTAACATAGTAACATAGTACATAAGGCCGAAAAAAGACATTTGTCCATCCAGTTCGGCCTGTTATCCTGCAAGTTGATCCAGAGGAAGGCAAAAAAAAAAAAAAACCCTGTGAGGTAGAAGCCAATTTTCTCCACTTTAGGGGAATATAAACTTTCTTCCCGACTCCAATCAGGCAATCAGAATAACTCCCTGGATCAACGACCCCTCTCTAGTAGCTATAGCCTGTAATATTATTAAGCTCCAGAAATACGTCCAGGCCCCTCTTGAATTCCTTTATTGTACTCACCATCACCACCTCCTCAGGCAGAGAGTTCCATAGTCTCACTGCTCTTACCGTAAATAATCCTTTTCTATGTTTGTGTACAAACCTTCTTTCCTCCAGACGCAGAGGATGTCCCCTCGTCACAGTCACAGTCCTGGGGATAAATAGCTGATGGGATAGATCTCTGTACTGACCCCTGATATATTTATACATATTAATTAGATCTCCCCTCAGTCGTCTTTTTTCTAAAGTGAATAACCCTAATTTTGATAATCTTTCAGGGTACTGTAGTTGCCCCATTCCAGTTATTACTTTAGATGCCCTCCTCTGGACCTTCTCCAGCTCTGCTATGTCTGCCTTGTTTACAGGAGCCCAGAACTGTACACAGTACTCCATGTGTGGTCTGACTAGCGATTTGTAAAGTGGTAGGACTATGTTCTTATCACGGGAATCTATGCCCCTTCTGATGCAACCCATTATCTTGTTGGCCTTGGCAGCAGCTGCCTGACACTGGTTTTTGCAGCTTAGTTTGCTGTTTATTAAAATTCCTAGATCCTTTTCCATGTCAGTGTTACCGAGTGTTTTACCATTTAGTATGTACGGGTGACTTGCATTTTTCCTTCCCATGTGCATAACTTTACATTTATCAGTGTTAAACCTCATCTGCCACTTATCTGCTCAAGCCTCCAATCTATCCAGATCCCTCTGTAGTAGTATACTGTCCTCATCAGTGTAAATTACTTTACACAGTTTAGTGTCATCTGCGAAAATTGATACTTTACTATGCAAGCCTTCTACAAGATCATTAATAAATATATTGAAGAGAATAGGGCCCAATACTGACCCCTGAGGTACCCCACTAGTGACAGTGACCCAATCTGAGTGTGTACCGTTAATAACCACCCTCTGTTTTCTATCACTGAGCCAGTTACTTACCCACATACAGATGTTTTCTCCCAGTCCGAGCATTCTCATTTTATATACTAACCTTTTATGTGGTACAGTGTCAAATGCTTTGGAGAAGTCCAGATATACGACATCCATTGATTCACCGCTGTCAAGTCTAGAACTTACCTCCTCATAGAAACTGATTAAATTAGTCTGACATGACCGATCCCTCACGAAGCCATGCTGATATGGCGTTATTTGCTTATTTCTGTTGAGATGCTCTAATATAGCATCTCTCAGAAAACCTTCAAACAGTTTACCCACAACAGATGTTAAACTTACCGGCCTATAGTTTCCAGGCTATGTTTTTGGCCCCTTTTTGAATATTGGCACCACATATGCCATACGCCAATCCTGTGGGACATTCCCTGTCAGTATAGAGTCTGCAAATATCAGAAATAAGGGTCTGGCTATGACATTACTTAATTCCTTTAGGATACGGGGGTGTATGTCATCCGGTCCTGGCGATTTGTCTATTTTAATCTTTTTTAGTCGCTGATGTACATCTTCCTGGGTCAGACAGGACACTTTTAATGGGGAATTTATTTTTACATTCTGCATGTCATCTGACAATTTATTTTCCTCAGTGAATACGTTGGAGAAAAAAATATTTAACAGCTTTGCTTTCTCCTCATCGCTCTCTGCGACTTCCCCCTCATTACTCTATAAAGGGCCGACACCTTCAGATTTATACTTTTTAACATTTATATAATTGAAGAACATTTTAGGGTTAGTTTTACTCTCTTTGGCAATTAATCTCTCGGTCTCTAGTTTGGCCGCTTTTATTTGTTTTTTACATGTTCTATTTTTTTCATTATAGTTTTTCAGTGCTTCCGTGCTCCCCTCCTGTTTCAGTGAATGATATGCTTTCTTTTTGTCATTTATTGCTTTCTTTACAGTTCTATTTATCCACATTGGTTTCTTTTTGTTCCTTAACCTTTTATTACCATACGGTATGTACCTCTCACAATGAGATTTTAGGATGTTTTTAAAGATATCCCATTTTGTGGCTGTATTTTTATTTTTGAGGACTTTGTCCCAGTTAGTTTGGCCTATGGCCTCTCTTAGTTGGCTAAATTTAGCTTTTTTGAAGTTTGGTATTTTTGTTCCTCCCTGTAGAAACGCTCTTTTGAATGATAATTGGAAGGTTATTACTTTATGGTCACTATTTCCCAGGTGTCCCCCAACCTGCACGTCTGTTGTTCTGTCGGGCCTATTGGTTAATACTAAGTCCAGTATGGCCGTCCCTCTAGTCGGGTCCTGAACCAGTTGGGAGAGGTAATTGTCTTTGGTTATTGCCAAGAACCTGTTTCCCTTATGAGATATACAAGTTTCAGTTTCCCAGTCTATATCTGGGTAGTTGAAGTCCCCCATAATAACCACCTCATTATGATTTGCCGCCTCGTCTATCTCGTTTAGTAGTAGATTTTCTGTGGACTCTGGTATATTAGGTGGTTTATAGTAAACTCCTATTAGTAATTTATTGTTGTTTTTAGCTCCCTGTATCTCTACCCACACTGACTCCACATGTTCATGTCCCTCACTTATATCTTCGCGGAGTGTGGGCTTTAGACCGGACTTTACATAAAGGCAGACCCCTCCCCCTCTCCGGTTTTGACGTGAATGATATGGTGATTCAGAGGATCCTGCTCCGATTTTGGCTGACGGGGTTGTGGTTTCCGCTCTGTATCCCGAATTGGAGATGGAGGTGTTGGGAGCCCAGGAGGGGGCTCCTGGTTCCTGTCCCCCAGGGAGGTTGTTTGTTCCCGAAGAACTGCGATACAAGGTTTTCAAGGAACATCACGATACTGTCCTTGCCGGACATCCTGGTGGTAAGTCCACCTGTGACCTGTGGTCAGGGCACGTGTGATGTTACGGGACACATGTTGGTGTAAGGCGGGCATGGCACACCTTGAAAAATAGTGGCGGCTGGGAACTTATTGGCAACTGTGTCTCATCATCATCCACCTCATTAAACAGCAATTGCCATTTCCCACCGTCATCTTCTTGTGACTGTCTATGCTCAAGAGTTTGGGAATTTGGGCACAAGATCTGTCCCTCTTCAAGCGTGCTTGGCGAGAAGGCCAGGTCAAGGAATGGCGCTGAAAAGAGCTCCTCAGAATATCCGAGTGTGGGATCACTTGTTTGCCCAGACTCTGTATGGTGGGAGGAAGGAGGATCAGGTGAGGATTGTGTTGAGCAGACTCTTGGGTACTGAGACTGGACTTGGTGGGAGACAGACTGGAAGCATTATCTGCTGCAATTCAACCGACCACCTGGTCACACTGGTCTGACTTCAAGAGTGGTGTCCTGCGCCGCCCTGCAAACTAGGAAATGAAGCTAGGTATCGTGGATGATTGTTTTTCTTGTGTTCTGACAGCAGGCACAGTTTCACCGTGCCCAGGGCCACGGCCTCTGCGTGCACCATCAGCATCACGGCCACTGCCCCGTTCCTTACTGCTCACCTTCTTCCTATTAAATGTTATATATGCTTGAAAGTCTGTCACACGTACAGTAGCGTAGGATTTGAAAGTGTATGCACAAACAAATTAAAAAAGGTATTTAGAATTGTGGAAACGTCACACAGGAGATATCCCGCAGATAATGTCAAGCGGACTTCTTCTATTGAAAAAGTACACTGTATGTCACAGAAAAAAAATTCAGCGTACACATTACACTGCAGATGTGGAGCTGGTAATGTCACTGTCAGAAGCGAACACCGTCTATTGAAAAAGTACACTGTATGTCACAGATAAAAAAAATTCAGCGCACAAGTTGCACTGGAGATGTGGCACTGGTAATGTCACTGTCAGAAGCAGACACCGTCTATTGAAAAAGTACACTGGATGTCGAAGATATTTTTGGGATGCACACACTTTACACAGGAGATGTAGCGCAGCTAATGTTGCTGTCCGCAGCGGACACCGTCTACGGAAAAAGTACACTGGATGTCAGATATTTTTGGGATGCGCACACTTTACACGGGAGATGTGGCACAGCTAATGTCACTGTCCGCAGCAGACACTGTCTACAGAAAAAGTACACTGGATGTCACAGATATTTTTGGGATGCACACACTTTACACAGGAGATGTGGTGCAGCTAATGTTACTGTCCGCAGCGGACACCGTCTACGGAAAAAGTACACTGGATGTCACAGATATTTTTTGGATGCGCACACTTTACACTGGAGATGTGGCGCAGCTAATGTCACTGTCCGCATCGGACAACGTCTACGGAAAAGGAAACTGTATGTCACAGATATTTTTGGGATGCTCACACTTTACAGCCGAATACCGCGAAGTGCCGAGCATCGAGATGCTCGAACCGAACTGGTGTTTGGCCGAGCATGCTCCATCAGCACTACTGCACATGCATCAAATGCATTATTGAGATAATTTAGAAACAGAATCAGGTTGTGCTGTGTAAACGGTGATCTGCTGTCCAGAAACAATGAATGTGTATGAGGACGAGCAATGGCACTTTCCCGTACAGTGGAGGTGATTTGTGCATGTAAATGCAGATCTGACCACCTCTGACGAGCAGGCACTTATCAGAAAGGAATTGCCTGTTCAGTTGGACCATGTAAATGTGCCATGACATATCTACATTGTTATTGTGTAAGATCACTTATACACCTTAAACTAGTTGTACACATGAGTCAGCAGTCCACAGAATCTCTTCTGACCCATCCATACATATGTATGTGTCCTAATCTGGGAGAGTGGAGAAAGCCATTGCTAGATAGCTCTGGCAGTGGCATAACTCCTGAAGAATAAAATGATTGACCATGTTAAAATCCAACTATCCAATCTCTATATCCCCTGGAATCTGCCATCAAGGGAGAGTGGGAAGGCCTCCATACACATTAGAAAGTCAGTCAGTTCAGCTGACATTTTCAGATCTCCTTGTATTTGTGTTAAGGCTCATGTACACAAACATAAAAACGGAAGTTACTCCTTGTGCATTCCGTTTCCGGATGTCTGTATTTCCATTCCCCGCAAAAATACAACATGTCCTATTATTGTCCGCATTACAGACAAGGATTGTACTATTCTATTAGGGGCCAGCTGTTCCGTTCTGCAAAATACGGAATGCACACGGGCGTCATCTGTATTTTTTGCGGATCCTTTTTTTTTCGGACCACAAAATACATACGGTCGTGTGCATAAGTCCTTACAAGTATAATAGAGATTCATCAGCTATTTAGATTGTATGTAACACACAGATGGTCAAATTTTTTATACATTTTAAGATTTACTTTTTTAAATGTCCAAATTGAAAAGGTTGTAATGAAAATTTCTTCTGCTTAAAGGTACATGAAAAGTGGATAAACTTAAATACTGGAATGAAATGTAGTCAAGACGACATTGATATGAATCTGATCAGATATGTCCACAGAGGAACACTTGGTTCAAAAAATGAAGACAGCTTTACTTTCCACCTGTGGGATGGCAGGAACAGGTCTCCTGAGCTACAATTTCACATCCTAGTTAAAGATATGGAGAAGGGTAAGTTAGATATGTATAGGTTGTTTGACAATATATACTGTAGTTAAATTTATACAACAGAAAACATTGATGAAAATAGATAATACATGTTAGATCACTAGAGACTCCACCCCACCCACCAATGGTATCCCAGCAATCACAAGCAAAGGGGGTCTTGAGTAATTTGTTGCTCCTCAGCAACATGTCCTTGATGATGACTAATTTTATGTATTGGCAACTGGGGGGAGAAGATAAAAACAGCTCTTATATGTGGTGATGTGATGGATAAATGATAAATCTTTCTGTGATAAATATGTGGGAAATCTATCTAAAGCTGACCATACATATTCAATAGCTGTTTCAACAACTATCTTTCCCATCTGCCTCCTAGCTTCCTCATACATAGACAGCCACTGAGGAGACTCCTTTCCTTGGAGAACAAAAGGATTGGGTAAATTACTTCCGCACCACCCTTCTCTACCCGACATCATCTGTCAGTGAGAGTCGGGAGCTCCCCACACATTAGGCTAAGGCTACACTGTGACATATATAGCGAGACATGCAAAGAAAATAAAAATTGGGGGTTAGTCAGCACATCCCAGTGTGCAGATGCACTTCGCCATGGCTGAAGTACAAAAGCAAAAAAACAAACAATGCAACAGCACTCTACAAACCCAAATAGCAAAGTAAATACAATAGTTCCATACTCACTATAGAAAATGTACTAGTGCTAATGCTACGCTCATAAATGTGAGATTCTTGGCAAATACATTGTGCACAAAATTATTTGTGACTGTCTGCCAGCGTCAAGGCGATCTCTATAAGACGGGAACCTAACACTATATACTACATTCACTGGTGCCATACCGGCCGCCATTAAATTCAGGGAATGCAGGTTCCACATGCATGCTGAGTCCACTCTGTATGCCACCTCTCATGTGTCGCATGACTTCTGGTGTCTGAAAACTTTTTTTTATCGCAAAGCGATATGTGACATGCCTTGACTGTGATGCAACAGTTACAGAAAAACCCACCTTAGATGGATCTTTTGCGAGCGTCGCAGTTGCAGCATGTGGCATTGCGACACCATTGACTATCCTTTCAGGAAAGGTTGCTCGACTTTTCAGTGACAAGAAGTTGCACAACGCACGTTGACGTGTAGCCATACTCTAAGTGTGTCGGCCAAACCCATCTTTCTTGGCTGGTTCAGCCAACAAAAGTATAATGTGTATGGCCAGCTTAACCCTATTTCCACAAGGTAAACATTTCTATCTTTAATCATATTTGTCACAAATGCTCAGGTCAATTTTATCATTTATCCAAATCCTAAGCTAAAGTCAGTTGTTCAGATGTGTGGCAATGTCCTGCAATTTTTATGTCCATAGCAGCAAAAATTTCAAATTCACCTAAGCTTACAATCTATAAATAAATGAAAAAGTACTCTCTAGTCAAACATGAGAGACATGACTATACTCCTGAATCCAAGTGTGGTAACTGAGTGCAGTCTTTCTCTTGTAAGCTTACCTATGTGTGCTACCGTCCTTTCTTGCCTTCTGATTAAGACATGATTGGCACCTCCTCTCTGCTATGGACTATGGGAGATTTTAGGACCCATATCTCCAATTTCTAAAAATTATTTTAGCAATATCATGCAAGTCATTAGTTCCCAGGAGTTAAAGAGGTATCCCCATCTCTCTATGGGCTTCCCCACCATTTGGGTGGTCAGACATACGAAAGCAGCTGAGTGGGATGTGATATGCTGTTTCTGTATCTGCCATACAAGTGAATGGGAGATACTGAAACACTGGATCTGCAGTATTTCCCCATCTCACAAGTTCTGGAAACAGCATAGCTTACTGCGCTACAATGTTTGCCTAACTCTCATTCACATGGATAGACGCTACGGAAATAGCGTCACACCCTTAGTTGTTTCTGAAGTATCGACCATCTCTGGCCACTGCATCCAGGTCGTAAACAATTGGCAAAATACCCCTTTAAAGTGACACCTTAGATAGCAGTGGGCTTAGCTCTCATTTGACCCACAGGAATTCTTTTTGAGTCTCTCATAGACATACATTCCCAGCGTGTGTGTTTTCAGTGAGGAAACCGTAATAAAGCGTTGCCAGACTACTCTGGCATGGCTTATCTCCAGTGGAAACAAAGGAACAAAGGATCAGGCATCTGCAGTTGAGGAAGAATCAGTAGGCCACCATTCACATAAAATAAGGATAGGCCATCAATTTTAAAGTCCCAGATAGGCATGGATGCGGTTGACAAATGAAAGTATGCCCACCTTATCTTGACCTTATAGATGCCACAGAAGTATGAGAAAATAATCCTGAATATTGCATTATATTTCCATAATTTACATAATTCTAAATAGTCTTTATATTTGTTCATTTATGGCTACAAAGTATGATGCCAAATTGATTTATCAAGCCAGTATATTCAAATTTATCTAAAAGTCGTATCACAATAACATTTTATATTCTCACTATTTTTTTTTACCACCAGGAGACATTGCAGTATTTGTGAAAACACTTCATGTGTCAAGAGGAGACAGGGTCATCTTAAGCACTAATGTTCTCCTGGCCACTGATGGCACAGACAAGCCAGAGGAGCTGCTATATGTAGTTGTCTCCCCACCGCAATACGGGCAGATTGAATATGCCAACCACCATGGAATTCCCATAACAAGCTTCAGTCAGATGGATGTGGCCGCTCAGACTGTCTGCTATGTCCACAATGGCAAAGCTGCAGCTGCTGCTGATACGTTCAAGTAGGTGTCTGGATGGCAAGCCTCTCCTGTCTGTCTTTCCTTTCAGAGCTAGCAGATGATTTATTAACCTAATCTCTCCAGTGCCAGGGGACCACTAGGTAGTCTGGGTTTTCTTGGAACTACAGAAGCATGTAAAGTGTGACTGAATCTTTATCCTGAGTCATCTGCTTACAATGTGATGCTTGTTGAGGTTTGATACAATACTTATGCCTAATGCAATACCTAAGGTCATATAATTAAATATTCTGCTTGGATCCCCTCTTTACAAACTAAGAATAATTGAACGTTATCCAAGTGTTGTTATCCTTTTGAAGAAGTATTGCATTTTTGTGACTTTTTGGACCTTCTCCTCCACAATATCATATTATTCAGCATTTTGCTAATCACTCATCATTTCAACAGAAATTGCTAACATTTAGGCTGCCGGATTAATGTTTCTTCATCAGTTCCAAAAATCTGCATTCATAAAATCACTTGACAGGAATTCCCTGCCTGGAGTCTGTCCTTTCTATCTAATAATAAAATAATAGCGCACTCTCTCTATTATAAAACACAGAGGAACGCTGAGCATTGGGGTCCTGTCTCAATAATCCTTTAAGAATTAATAGCCGAAAATTGGACACATAAAGTATGAATGCTAATGAATGATTTCAGTAGCCCCTGCATCTGGTGGTGGCACGACTGCACCTGGTGTTACAGAGTCATCTCACAGGAGATTGTCACCAGTCCAAGTCATTGATATAAAGCCGGTATGGCCAGGCTGTTTTAAACCGAAAATATAATTAGGGACCCTATAACAAAGACGTGTTCATTTTTAAAACTCTTTTAATTAACATTTTGAGCTGTAAAAAATCTGGCAGAAACCCCCATGTCTGTTAACCTGGTGTTCTTCCCTTGGCTGTATTGGGTAGAAGGCCAGAACAGCCAGGGCAACATCAATTATTGCGTGTCTGAGCGATCAGATTTTATGTTCCACTACTGCACTCTGTTAGTCAGAAATATTACTGTGTATTGTCTGATGCTTCTGGGTTGGAAGAAGAATGTGGCGCTTCTTGTTTGGACAGATGACACGAGTGATTAGCAATCCCTGACATCAGGTGCCGGCAGCACTATGCCAAGTATAGACGCAAATGTCCTCCATTTTGACACGCTGGCTTGATTCTGCATAGAATTGGCACTATTTACTGCTCCTGTGCTTTTTTTCCCCTCTTTATCTTTTCAAATTCCATGACAGATGGCAGCCTCTGTAGCCAGTTCCATCACCATGGAGCTGCAGGCAGCACAGAGGATCTGTAATGTTCAATTGAAGATGTGGCCCCTGCTGAGCACCAAAGTCTTTCGCTCTCACGTTTTAACTCTTTCACCATAGGCAGTTTTTACTATGAGTTGTGGGAGGTCTTTCTACTACCTCCTATGAGTAAGATAGATTAAAAAATGAATAAAATAAAATGCAATATGCATTTACTCCAAGAGACTGGGGCTCAGCAGTTTCTCATGTCATTCCATGTAATCTTTGTGGTGGTTGTATTAGATTTTATTATGTCTGTGGTGACCAAGAGTCTTTCATTTTACATTAGTTTGTAGTAACAAATTAAGGCTAGGTTCACATTTGCACCAGAGGCTGTGTTCGGAGCCTCCATTGCAGATTCTGTCGAAGAGTGAACTACAGGATGGCCACTGGTCAATGGGGTCGGTTTGACGAAAGGCAGGCTTTTCTCATCAGTCCCTTGTTCCAAAAATCTGCATTCATAAAATCACATGACAGGAACTCCCTGTACTAAATCTGTCCTTTATATCTAATAATAAAATAATAACTCAGAGGATTCAGTTATGTGCTGGATCAAATGCTTCCACTATTTTCATTGTTCTGCACCTATGATGGACCAGATCAATGGAAAATGGTAGCACTGGCGTGAACCCAACCTTAGAGGATCTGTCAACTCTCCTGACATACATGTATTCCATGTAATAGGACAGTGATGGAGCATCATGCGGTTCCTCTGTTATTCCTTCTTAAAATGAACAAATAAATTGGCTAGGCTTTATCATTCAGAAGAACTGACAGGTCCTCGTTAAAGGGAAGCTATTAGAAGCTTCATGCTTAGACTTCAAAACATGCCGAAGCAAGCTTATGGAAAACCTCCTGAGTAAAGGTATGCTATCATTTCTTTTGCGTAGATGGTGAAACTGGAACACTTGCTGAAGGCTCCCTTGCCTCTTTTTGCTAGATTCCTTGTCAGCAATGGGCTGCGAACAAAACATGGCACTCTGGATATAGCAGTGGAGATGGTAGACAAAACTCTTCCAACGCTGAGCAAGAATTATGGTCTTAGACAGGTGAAAGGATCTATGGCATTGATCACCACAGAAATTCTTCAGGCAACTGACCCAGATACATCACTGGAGAATATTACATTTTTGATGATCAACCGCCCCCAGTATGGGCAAATATATTTAAGAGGGGCACCAATGAAGGAGAACAACTTCACCCAGAAAGATATTGAAAATATGAATGTTGCCTACAGACATGGAGGGCAGGATGCTCAGATTGACAAGTTCACATTTCTGGTTATGGATAAAACAAATAAAGGATTTATAATGGATGGAAAGGTGCAGATGAATCCAGTGCCGTTCATTATACAGGTAAGGATAGCAGATTATGCATGGTACATGCTCTCCGGTGGTTACACTAAAGCAGTTGAAAATCCATGTAAGACTGAAACGTGACATCCGTTCATCCAGTTCAACCTATTATCCTGCAAGGTTGATCCAGAGGAAGGTAAAAAAAAAACAGAGAGGTAGAATCCAATTTTACTCATTTTAGGGGAAAAAATTTCTTCTCGACTCCAGTCAGAAAGACTCCCTGGATCAATGACCCTTCTCCAGAAATGTAATAACTATAACCTGTGATATTATTACACTCCAGAAATACATCCAGGCCCCTCTTGAAGTCTTTTAGTGAACTCACCATTACCACCTCCTCCTCAGGCAGAGAGTTCCATAGTCTCACTGCGCAAATATTCAAAAAGCAAATATTTATCTTGAATATCGCAACTTCGAGAATTTGCGAATATTTGGAATTTAGTCATTAGCCAACAAGCAACTTAAGCAGGGAGGAATCATGACTTCAGATGGAAAAAATTTATAAATATTCTAAAAAATTCATATATAGCACTATATTCAATATACTATATATTAGTTTTTTAGAATATTCGTCATTTTTTTCCATCTGAAGTCATGATCCCTCACTGCTTAAGTTGCTTGTGTACTGTTCACAGTGTTCATTTCAGATGGAAAAAAATGACGAATATTCTAAAAAACAAATATATGGCACTATTATATATATATTCGCATATTACGCGATCATTACCTTGCCGATTTTTGAGTAAAAAAAGAATGTAGAATATAACGAATATTCGAATTCGCGAATATTCGCCGAATATTCTACAAAATATTCGCGAAATATCACAAATTCGATTATTGCCCCTGCCGCTCATCACTAATTGCAACCTAGCCACATTCACTTAAATGGGACTATGCTTTGGCTAGGCCATGTGACCAATGACAAGGGGGGGGGTGCCCTCGAAATGTTGCATGACGGTGTGCAACATGCTGACCTGATACTGATTAATTGAATATTGAAAGGACGCCGGCCAAGGGCACATGAATTGGAATGCATGCTGACGCTGGTAGACCCTGAAGCTAATGTCAATGATAGATCATATGGGCTGTTTTATTTTATATTTTCTATATTGAATCATGGATCATGTAATATCTAAGATTTGACATGTGGAATAAGGGTGAAATGAACATTGATACTAGTTTGTCCTGAACATTTGATGTGGTTGCGTGGAGTAGTGGAGTTCCGGTGTGTATAAGGACGCTGGACACACTTTATTGAGAATAAGGCATGTGACATCAATGGCTTAGGAAGAGACCATGGTGCTCTTTAGAGCACCCTGGCCTTTTAAAAAACTTTTCGACATGGGTGCCGGGAATTGGAACCCCACCGATCAAATACTGTACATGGTGGAGGTGTTATCAGTGATTGATAGCATTCTTTGTGTAAGTATGTACACAGAGATAGCTGTACACAGGGGAGGTGTTATCAGTGTTTGATAGCATTCTCTGTGTAAGTGTGTATATATAGATAGCTGTCAGTCACTGATAGCTGTACATGGGGGAGGTGTTATCAGTTATTGATAGTATTCTCTGTGTAAGTGTGTATACATAGATAGCTATCAGTCACTGATAGCTGTACATGGAGGAGGTGGTATCAGTGATTGATAGCATTCTCTATGTAAGTGTGTATACATACAGACGTGGACAAAATTGTTGGTACCCTTTGGTCAATGAAAGAAAAAGTCACAATGGTCACAGAAATAACTTTAATCTGACAAAAGTAATAATAAATTAAAATTCTATAAATGTTAACCAATGAAAGTCAGACATTGTTTTTCAACCATGCTTCAACAGAATTATGTAAAAAAATAAACTCATGAAACAGGCATGGACAAAAATGATGGTACCCCTAACTTAATATTTTGTTGCGCAACCTTTTGAGGCAATCACTGCAATCAAACGCTTCCTGTAACTGTCAATGAGACATCTGCGCCTCTCAGCAGGTATTTTGGCCCACTCCTCATGAGCAAACTGCTCCAGTTGTGTCCGGTTTGAAGGGTGCCTTTTCCAGACTGCATGTTTCAGCTCCTTCCAAAGATGCTCAATAGGATTGAGGTCAGGGCTCATAGAAGGCCACTTTAGAATAGTCCAATTTTTTCCTCTTAGCCATTCTTGGGTGTTTTTAGCGGTGTGTTTTGGGTCATTGTCCTGTTGCAAGACCCATGACCTGCGACTGAGACCAAGCTTTCTGACACTGGCTAGTACATTTCTCTCTAGAATTCCTTGATAGTCTTGAGATTTCATTGTACCCTGCACAGATTCAAGACACCCTGTGCCAGACGCAGCAAAGCAGCCCCAGAACATAACAGAGCCTCCTCCATGTTTCACAGTAGGGACAGTGTTCTTTTCTTGATATGCTTCATTTTTTCGTCTGTGAACATACAGCTGATGTGCCTTGGCAAAAACTTCGATTTTTGTCTCATCTGTCCACAGGACATTCTCCCAGAAGCTTTGTGGCTTGTCAACATGTAGTTTGGCATATTCCAGTCTTGCTTTTTTATGATTCGTTTTCAACAATGGTGTCCTCCTTGGTCGTCTCCCATGTAGTCCACTTTGGCTCAAACAACGACGGATGGTGCGATCTGACACTGATGTTCCTTGAGCATGAAGTTCACCTTGAATCTCTTTAGAAGTCTTTCTAGGCTCTTTTGTTACCATTCGGATTATCCGTCTCTTAGATTTGTCATCAATTTTCCTCCTGCGGCCACGTCCAGGGAGGTTGGCTACAGTCCCATGGATCTTAAACTTATGAATAATATGTGCAACTGTACTCACAGGAACATCTAGTTGCTTGGAGATGGTCTTATAGCCTTTACCTTTAACATGCTTGTCTATAATTTTCTTTCTGATCTCTTGAGACAGCTCTTTCCTTTGCTTCCTCTGGTCCATGTCGAGTGTGGTACACACCATATCACCAAACAACACAGTGATTACCTGGAGCCATATATATAGGCCCAATGGCTGATTACAAGGTTGTAGACACCTGTGATGCTAATTAGTGGACACACCTTGAATTAACATGTCCCTTTGGTCACATTATGTTCTGTGTTTTCTAGGGGTACCATCATTTTTGTCCATGCCTGTTTCATGAGTTTATTTTTTTACATAATTCTGTTGAAGCATGGTTGAAAAACAATGTCTGACTTTCATTGGTTAACATTTATAGAATTTTAATTTATTATTACTTTTGTCAGATTAAAGTTATTTCTGTGACCATTGTGACTTTTTCTTTCATTGACCAAAGGGTACCAACAATTTTGTCCACGTCTGTAAATAGCTGTCAGTCATTGACAGCTGCACGTGGGGGAGGTTGTATCAGTGATTGAGAGCATTCACTGGATAAGTGTGTATACAGAGGTAGTTGTCACTCACTGATTGTTGTACATTGGGCAGTCTTAAAAGGAACTGTTTAAAACAGAGCTTTAAAAGTTGCATGGACATGGTCATATGACCAACGCCCTAAATGGACAATAGAAGTGATACAGTTAAAAAATTATAACTGGGTGGGACTATAAACTAGCTGGGCATTGTTAGGGGAAGTGCTGGAGCTGTGGTAGAGAAAGGAGAAGTACATCATGGGTTTGGTTGGATACAGGAAGTGCTACATACAGGATGTAAACAACCCACAGTAATTCGTTACATGATAATGGGTCCAGGGAGAGTCCAAAAAAAACAAAAAACATAGGGAATATGAGGTAAGCAACTACATATCTGCTAAAAACTATAGTAATCCCAGAAAAACCCGTTTAAGATAGCCATATGGAATGCTGGACCCACAGATTTTGATGAGATCAACTGAGAAGTTGTTTGTGGCAGCCTGATTGTCCAAAAGAAAGTTTAAGACTGTTAGATTTTTACAGGGTGTAGCTCCCTTTCTCTTCAACTTGAAACAGGCATGCATGGTGGGATTATCTCAGTGTGCATGGTCATGGGAGAACTGTGAAAGATAGCTGTTGGCTGTAGTTTGGCTTACAACTATAGTATCAAAACATCCAGTTTTATAATGAAATATATACTGTATCACATAAAACTCACACAACATTTATATGGTTGTAATATTGTTTACATAGGTTGATTTTCCAGATGATACCAGTCCTAGAATTGTCCACCTTTACTGTGCAGCACAAATTCAACTTCTCGATGATGGTCGCTATGGAATCTACATAACATCTAGAGAAATAAAGGCTATTGATCCAGGGACAGAGGAGGAAAAAATTATCTTTAAAATATTAAGAGCTCCTCAAAGGGGATACCTGGAGAATGTTGTATCAGGTAAGCTCAAAATAAAAAGTTTTTATATTAAACCAGTTTTGCAGGGAGTAAGTCCAAGTTCACACTTCAGTTATTTGGTCAGTCATTTCCATCAGTTATTGTGAGCCAAAACCAGTAGTGAAGCCTACTCATAGATAAGGCATAATGGAAAGATTTGCACTTGTTCTGTGTTCTTCACCCACTCCTAGTTTTCTCTCCTAATAACTGATGGAAATAACTGACCATATAACTGAAGTGTGAACTTGGCCTAAGCATTACTCACCTCCACTGATCCTCCACCACTGCTGTTCCAGCACTGCCTCCGTCTCAGCTGCACTTTACTTCCTGTCCTTGTTTGGCACTGCAGAAATGCCGGAAAAAAACTGCTCAGCCAATCAATAGCCTTAAAGGGAACCTGTCACCTGGATTTTGGGTATAGAGCTGAGGACATGGGCTGCTAGATCGCCGCTAGCACATCCGCAATTACCAGTCCCCATAGCTCTGTGTGCTTTTATTGTGTCAAAAAACTATTTTATAGATATGTAAATTAACCTTAGATGAGTCCTGTCTCCTCCATGCTTCAGAGATGAGTCCAGCGTTCTCTGACTCTGAGCCCAGCCACGCTCACTGTGAAGGAGCCCAGCACCGCCCCGCATCCTCCGAATCTCCTCCTTGCTCCCCGACATCACAAAGCTAGAGCGCCGAAATCTCGCGATGTGCGAGCTAGCACATGCGCAGTTCATTCCCTGAGGCTGATGCCAGCACAGGGAAGGAACACTATGCCGACACTGCACATGCGCTAGCTCGCGCATCGCGAGATTATGGCGCTCTAGCTTTGTGACATCGGGGAGCAAGGAGGAGATTCGGAGTATGCGGGGCGGTGCTGGGCTCCTTTACAGTGGGCGTGGCTGGGCTCCGGAAACATTAATAACAGCTCCTTGGGCTTCTTACTTGCCTCATTTACATATATACAATTTGACACAATAAAAGCACAGAGATCTATGGGGACTGGATATTGCAGAAGTGCTAGCAGCTGGAAGCAGAGCAACAGTGGAACAGCAGTGGTGGAGGATTGGTAGAGGTAATGCTTCTTTTTTGTTTCCTGTTCTGGTCCATTTATTTTAATTCTCCCCTGAAACCCCTTTTAATGCGATATATGTAAAATGATATCTTTCAATGTATAATACTGTTTAATACTGTTTAGATAGCATTTTGTCTATGCCTACTTTATACTATTGGATTATATAATCCCAGCATAATATAATACTTGTAAATCATCTACTGTAAACTGGTATTCTGGTGTGTTAATTTTAACTTATTCCCAACCGCAGTACCCAAATATACGTTGGTGGTCGAGTATTCAAATATGGCGCCCACTCGCAATATATATGGCATATATTTAAACAGCAGACACCCAGAGCTAATGTATGTGATTGACGATAACATTGATTGCACACATTTAACCCTTCAGATGCTGTGGTCGAATGTGACCATGGCACCGGAGAGGTCAAAACCTGGGAGAACGCAGCCGTGCACCTTGTTCAAGTTCCCTAGGGGAATTATTAAAAAGTAAAAAAAAAAGTGTTTAAAGGTATTCAAAAAATATACAATTTCAAATCACCACCCTTTCTCCAAAATTAAAATAAAGATACATAAACAATAAAAAAATAAACATAATGGGCATTGTCAAGTGCAAAAATGCCTGTAATATTATAATACTAATATAAAAATATTTATCCCATGCGGCAAACGGCAAAATAGAAAAAAAGGCCAAATGGCTGATTCGCGGTTTTTTGGTCTTCGCCTCCCACAAAAAAATTGACTAAAAACTTCTGGGCGTAAGAATATGGTGATGCAAAGAAAAAAAAAATTTCCAAAGATTTTTTTTTTCAGTATTAAAACACAAGAAAACTATATATATGTGGGATAGTTGTAATCATTCTGACCAGTAGAATGAAATTAAAAAGTCAGTTTTACAGCACAGGAAAACGCTGTAAAAACAAAATGGTTGCGGAATTGTTTTTCCCCTGCTTCCCACTACACTGTATGCAACGGTAAATGGTTCCATTAGAAATTACAAATTGTCCCACAAAAACTATGTGAATGGAAAAATAAAAAAGTTATGGCTTTGGGAAGGCTGGAGGTAAAAAAAAATTGAAAATTGCCAGGTCCTTAAGGGGTTAAATAAAATAAATAGAAATGGGGTCAAATATGGCAAAAATAGCAAACTTAGCACTCACCTTACTGCTCCCCCTGCTGCTCTGATCCCTGGGGCACAGGGATCAGGCGCCACACACCGCAAACAGAGGACTGCGTGCTCAGCCAATCAATGGAAAGGAGAGAGAACCAGAACACGAGCTGTACATAAACAGTGGGGGGCAATGGCATAAGTACTTGCCACTGGGTATTTTTTACATCTCCTTCCCTTTTGTTTGTTTAAAATTATCACACCAGAGCACCCCTTTAAGCAATTATTTTGGGACAAAACTAAATTATAATAGGGAATCAACAATTGTCTTCCCAGGCGATTTTATTTCAGACCAATTCACGCAGAAGGACTTGAGCAGCAAATCTTTATTGTACGTAGTGAACCCATCAGTTGACGTCTATGAGGATTCAGTGGAATTTGAAGTTACAGATCCATCTGGCAACAGAGCTGCACCTCAAATGTAAGTCACAACGATAATCAACCATCATTTACAATTTTGCCAAAATCATCTTTATAGCCCACTGAAACACTAGCTCCAGATTGTGATGTTGAGTTCACTTGCCTGTGAAGAATACAGCAAAATATGGAAGAGCCAGATTTCTATAAATATGGATGTGCACAAGTCAGCAAACACAACCTCTCAGTTCCCTGGTGGTCTGTAGTATTAACGGGTTTATTGTCAGCTTCCTAGATAGTCTTGTGTAGTGAAGGAGTTAATGCCAGCTTTCCTTTTTGGTCTAGGATAGTGGAGGGGTGGTCTAGCTGTTATGCCAGGCAGATGTAAAATAACACATTTGGAAATATTTCATGCACCATAGAAGTATATGACCAGATACCATTTTAGTGAATTG
The DNA here is from genome assembly GCF_014858855.1 of Bufo gargarizans. Lineage (NCBI taxonomy): Eukaryota > Metazoa > Chordata > Amphibia > Anura > Bufonidae > Bufo > Bufo gargarizans. The sequence goes on from NC_058080.1 coordinate 441,443,812, forward strand.
CAGGAGTATACTGCCAACTGTGGTGTACATTAGGTCTTTCACAGTAGTATGAATGTAACGGTTTAATACTGAATGACAAAAAGTCATCCATCGGGGTTGTCTCGATAAAATGGTGGAAGAATCCTTTTCGTACTGGGCCTGTGTGCGGCTGTACAAATCGTATGTCCAACCATATTCTTATTCCTGAGAATAGAACTGCCTTCTGCTAGACCCGAGGGGCCCTGTTTAGTTAGGGGTCCTTTGTTGTGTCAGAGCTTGGGCCCACCGGGGGATCCTCTAGTACTCTGGTGGAGCAGCCCGACCTTGTGAGTGCAGCATCTTGGCTGAGGACTTACAGCATATGGCGGAGCTGACGCCTATTTTTTTAATTACACATTATACAAGTAAAAATATATATATTTCTACCGTGTTAAGCCAGTAAATAGGACATAAAAAGGGAATCTCATTCCCCCTTTTTATCTATACACTATACAGGCATATTCAAAAAACAAATGTAAAATGTACCAGGCGGCAGAAAATCATTTGACCTTTTTTTGTCCATTGCATATTCATTGCAAATTAATATGAGTGTTGTAGATCAATGAGATTTAAGTATTATGCGATGTGCTTAATCCGTTAAATCCATCCCTAAAAATAGATCTGTAAATTGTTTTAATACTTGAAATCTATATCCAGCTGTGGTACTTAGCAATGTCACATTTCACCAGTAGATGTCCCTCTTGTCCTACGCTTTAGGGCCAAATCAAAGGACAGGAGAACTGCTAACAAAATGTCTGTTTCGTTGTGACCTTTAGGCCAGGGCTATACAGAGACATGTGTCATAGCATCTAATGATTGGCAATGGTGACTGCGAGACGCCAGATGCAAAGAATCCAGACCTGGTGGATTTTCTGTCTCGCAGGTCGCGCAAGATTTTCACTCCATTGACTTTAACAGTTCAGTTTCAACTTTTCTGCTATTTGCTGTTGTGCGACACATGTCTCCGTATACTTCAGTCTTAAGGAATGCACATTTCCTGTAGAATACCGACTAAAATGCGAGTGGTACTTCAAGAAAAACTAATTCTGCACTTTCTATTTCTATGCACCCAGTGGCTCAGTCACTGAGCGTGAAAAATGATATTGTGTCAAAATAAATTGATATAAGATGGATGGACGGACAAAGAGACAGGCTAACAGAGACAGCTATAGAGATAGATAGATACCGTGGATAGATACCGTAGATAGATAGATTGATACTGTGGGTAGATAGATAGATTGATACCGTAGGTAGATAGATATATAGATAATAAATACAGAGGTAGGTAAATTGTTGTACTGGGAGGGCTACAGCAACCAGTGTGACCTACAATAATCACTTCACTGAGGTCTTTTAATTTTTCACAGCTTGGAAATAAAATGGTCTCGTGTTGAGTTGCTCCAGGACATGTATGAGGTGTGTGAGAAGGAGGCACTGGTGTCTTTGAAGATAACACGCTGGGGTTACTCTGTAGACTCTGCTTTTATTTCACTACAGGTAACAGACAATCTATAGTCCATGTATCTGCTGATATGAAATGCACACTCAGGCAGTATGTGCTCGTTTCATACTTAGGTATTCTGTTTAGTGACTGCAGCATGTAACTGATAAGATCATAGGTTCAGAAGAACATAAAGGCTTGTTTATGGAAGACCCTCACCACTTAATAAAAGATGTTGCCCAGTTTGGGCCATTGTGCCACCTCGGTTTTAAATTATTTTGTTTTTATTTACTCAGATTAGTTATTTAAAATAAAATAATTATTACCTTAAACACAAGGCAAATAAGGAACGAAAGGTGGATTTACACCAGCAGATTGTCAGGAAGGAAGTGTTCCGCCCAACAGTCTGCTGCTCGTTAAGAGGAAGTGAAGGGCTCCATTTACATGCAGCGATCACCTCCACAGTATGAAGATGAGCGGTCACGCTTGTAATTGCTCATCCTCATACAGCTGCATTATTTCTGGGCAGCAGATCACTGCAAGAATGACAGTTTTACCCGATGAACGAGCGGCACCTCTAGACAGACAGATAGTCGGGAACGAGCGTTCACAGAAACAATCATTCCCGATAATCTGCCCGATTATTCTAAATCCACCTTGACACTCTAAAGACATATTTACACTGTGCTGACGAGCAGACAATTAATGGGAGGTAAGCATTCCTTCCAGATAAGTGCCTACTAGTCAGTGGAGGTGAAGGGCTTCATTTACATGCAGCGATCACCTCCACTGTATAGGGATGAGCGATGACTACTGCCATCACCCATCCTCATAGAAATTCATTGTTTCTGGGCAGCAGATCCCGTTCACACAGGACGATCTGCTGACCAGAAATGATGACTGAGTTGCCATACCAAAGATCATTTCACCCAATGCTTTGCATGATCTGCGCGCCTTTACACAGGCCAATTATCCGGAATGAGCGTTTGTACAAACGTTTGTTTCAAATAACCGGCCCGAAAATTGTGTAAACCGTCCATATCAAAAGTAGGTCTAATATAGTGTTTTTATTTGAAGGTAAATGGAGTAAGTGCTGTGGATGGAAAAGATTTTTCTTCAAGCTCTTCAAGACTAATCCAGTTTGACCCAGGTATGGTTCTCTCTCCAAACCACACTGACGGCATGTCTAGTCTAATATCTTCCATATAGCATATGTCAATAGAACATTTTTACTGAAATGTCTGTAAATATTGCAAGAACATCACATACTGATGTCAGCAATTAAAGATTATACAGAGATAAGTGGTGCTACGTAGGACATGCTACGTAGATGCAGTCTGTCACCAATGTCAATCAGGGGTGGATTGGCCATAGAACCTACACGGAAACTTCCCATGCGGCCACCCAAGCCCACCTGAAGGCCGCCAGCTAGAGAACTAGTGGTCTAAAGCTCTTAAGCACTTATGTACTTGGCCGGCAGCTGCAGGTGCTCTCCTAACTCCTAACTTCAACTGTATTACCATCCTGAGGCAACTAGAGTTGGTTGGAATGTGACAGCTGGAGCTGGCCACCACATTGGGGTGGCTTCTTGGGAAGTAATTTGTGCTGCTGGGACATTATTTTTTGCTGCATTTTGCTCTGCCGGGGCAGTACATTGTGCCACAATATGGTATTGCTGACCGTACCTACTTGTGTTAGCCCTGCCTTGTTTTTTTTCCCAGGGCCACTCTAAGTTCCCAGTCCACCCCTGATGTCAATCACTGACTGACTGATACATAGTACTCCTTCTTCTTCATAAAAGAGGCTCTTCAGCAGCTGCAGTGTGTATTATGCAGTACTATGTTCCAGCTGCTTTAAAACATTAAAATACACAACTTCAAGGAAATGTCTCATATGCCCCGATCAGTGGTGAACATGCATCTCCACCTAACTCTTCAAAAAGAGGTTCTGCAGAGGTTCTGTTCTATGTGTACCATTAGGATAACTATATCCCGTACTATACATAGGACTATTAGTCACCTCCAAGTGCCATGACCTGTGTGAAGGCACTAAGCCTGCAACATTGCACATTTCTATGACCACCGAGCTCCATAGGTCACTATGATGCTTTCAGTTCGGGTCATTAGGCAGGTGAACAGACTGGAACTTGGGGCTGTACTAACAAAGCTAAAATGCGGTCGCACCATGTCTGTCTGAATGAGGCCTAAAACTGTCATTTTTCATTGCAAACCATGTTTAACAACTGAGATGGTTGACACATATCCAAAATGAAGGTTTTTAGTGAATATCGTTTTTGCTAGCGAAACAATGTAAGTTGCTTTATCTGATAAGCTTGGGTGGTCAACGTGGGGAGGGTGCGCTTCAAACATCAACCACAGCAGATTCTATAAATGTCTATTCTCTCAATTTTTGTTCATAAATGTGAAGCAGAGATTTAGAACAGTTTGGAAACGGGTAGAAACATAATAATATACTTATCTTATTTCTGCAAATTTCTGTGTAAGCCCTTGTTTATCTGCACAGCAGGGGAGTAACGTGCTATAACAAAGCATTATCTTCCTTACATTATACTTAATTCATTAGTGGTGAAACATAGTGATTTGCTGAGAGAATTTGGCATGTTTTTACATTTCTCAAACCTTACAAGTAGAGAGCCCTTGCTTTTGCCTGCCAACAGCTAGACTTTCTGTTCACTTCACAAGACAGAATTATCACTTTGGCTGTTGCACAGTTAAACACTTTACAGATTTACTAAAAAAAAAGAAAAAAATTACAACCGTGTAATTACTGAATTAAGATGGGGCCGTCAGAGGTGTTTGAGATTTCAGTAAGTATTCATTGATGTTAATTGCGCTAAACTTAATATTCACAAATACGTCACCTGTCATTGGGAATACAGCCATGTGTAAGTATATCATGTATGTACAAAGTGCAGCCATTTACTAACCCTGTCTAATATTCCCAAAGTCAGTGTTTAATCAGTGATTTCTATCCATGATTGTGAGCCAAAACCAGGAGTGGAGCCTCCACAGAGATAAGGTATGGATAAGGGAAAGATTTTACACTTGGTCTGCATTTTTGAACATAGTAACCTAGTATAACAGGCCAAAAAAAGACATTTGTCCACCCAGTTCGGGCTGTTATCCTGCAAGTTGATCCAGAGGAAGGCTAAAAAAAAAACCCTGTGAGGTAGAAGCCAATTTTCCCCACTTAAGGAGAAAAAATTCCTTCCTAACTCCAATCAGGCAATCAGAATAACTCCCTGGATCAATGACCCATCTCTAGTAGCTATAGCCTGTAATAATATTACACTCCAGAAATACGTCCAGGCCCCTCTTGAACTCTTTTAGTGAACTCCCCATCACCACCTCCTCAGGCAGAGAGTTTCATAGTCTCACTGCTCTTACCGTAAAGAATCCTCTTTTATGTTTGTGTACAGTCACAGTCCCCTTGTCACAGTCAGAGTCCTGGGGATAAATAGATGATGGGATAGATCTCTGTACTGACCCCTGATATATTTATACATAGTAATTAGATCTCCCCTCAGTTGTCTTTTTCTGTTCACTAAAATTCCTAGGCCCTTTTCCATGTCAGTGTTACCCAGTGTTTTACCATTTAGTATGTACGGGTGACTTGCATTATTCCTTCCCATGTGCATAACCTTACATTTGTCAATGTTAAACCTCATCTGCCCCTTCTCTGCCCAAGCCTCCAATCTATCCAGATCCATCTGTAGCGATATACTGTCCTCTTCTGTGTCAATTACTTTACACAGTTTATTGTCATCTGCAAAAAATGATATTTTACTGTGCAAGCCTTCCACAAGATTATGAATAAATATATTGAAGAGAATAGGGCCCAATACTGACCCCTGAGGTACCCCACTAGTGACAGTGACCCAATCTGAGTGTGTACCGTTAATAACCGCCCTCTGTTTTCTATCACTGAGCCAGTTACTTACCAACATACAGACATTTTCTCCCAGTCCAAGCATTTTCATTTTATATACTAACCTTTTGATTCGCCGCTGTCAAGTCTAGAATTTACATCCTCATATAAACTGATTAAATTAGTTTGACATGACCGATGCCTCATGAAGCCATGCTGATATGGCGTTATTTGCTTATTTTCATTGAGGTGCTCTAACATAGCATCTCTTAGAAAACCTTCAAACAGTTTACCCACGACAGATGTTAAAATGACCAGCCTATAGTTTCCAGGCTCTGTTTTGGACCCTTTTTGAATATTGGCACTACATTTGCTATGCGCCAATCATGTAGAACACTCCCTGTCAGTATAGAGTCCTTAAATATCAGAAACAAGGGTCTGGCTATGACATTACTTAATTCCCTTAGGATACAGGGGTGTATGCCATCTGGTCCTGGCGATTTGTCTATTTTAATCTTTTTAAGACACCCCTGTTCTTCTTTCTGGGTCAGACAGGGCACTTTTAATGGGGAATTAACTTTCACATTATGCATTTCATCTGAAAGTTTATTTTCTTCAGTGAATACAGTGGAGAAAAAAATATTTAATAGCTTTGCTTTCTCCTTATCACTCAGATTTATACTTTTTACCATTTATATAATTGAAAAACATTTTAGGGTTAGTTTTGCTCTCTTTGGCAATAATCTCTGGTTTTGGCTCACAGTCACTGATGGAAATCATTGACCAAACACTGAGGCCTAGTTCACACTTCAGTGTTTGGTCAGTGATTTCCATCAGTGATTTTCAGCCAGAACAAGGTGCGGGTCCAAAACAGAGAACAATCAATGAAGGCTCCATTCCTTGTTTTGGTTCAAAAATCACTGATGGGAACCACTGAAGTGTGGACTATGCCTGACTGTGTGAATAAGGCCTTAGACAGTGTAAACCTAAGGGCCGTATAGACATTAGTGTATTGTCGGCCAAACCCACTGAGAATGGCTGACACTCTAAGGGTGGGTTCGCACTAGCATTATGCTATTCTGTTATGTGTTCCGTTTATAACGGAATATAACGAAATGGCCAGATGGAATGCAAAATGGAAGCTTTTAAGAGGCATTTCGTTTTGCTCCATCCTAATAGAAGTCTATGGACAAGCATAACAGATTTGTGTGGTTTCCGTTTATGCTGTCGACAAGACTTTTTTTCCCCGTCCTGCATAACTGAAACCAACACCGTTTTTTCCACAGTTTTGGTGCATATTGTCGCCTTTTAAACCATGCTCCTTCCTGCTAAGCCAGAGTATTTCCTGTAGCCCCACCCGTCCCCCATCAAGCAAGACATAAACAGCATCTGAAAGATATCATACTAAGGGCTCATGCACACGAACGTGTGCCGGCCTGGCCCATGCTGCTGATCCGCAAATTGCAGTCCGCAATGCATGGGAACCAACCGTGGGGCCGCCGCATGCGGATTGCGGACCCTTTCACTTGAATGGGGTCCGCGATCTGCATCCGACTGCACTACTTTTTTGCTGTTCAAAGGCACAGAAAGAAAACCTAAGGAAGCACTCCGTAGTGGGGTGCACGCGGCGGGTGCCCATGTATTGCCGACCCGCTGTTTGAGGGCCGAAATACGGCCATGTGCATGGGCCCTAAATGTGGTGCTCCAGGTTTTCCCCACAAACAGAGTCAGAATTCTGGCTTTAATCTTATTAAATCTTCCCCAATGTATCTGCCTACTGGTTGCACATAACGGCATAGCTGGCTGCAAAGGTCAAAATTTCATGAGATTTTCCCCAAAAAACATTGATGGCATATTGCTTATATTTAAAGGGTGACACTTGTGAACATGCATTCTGCTGGAAATTCCATTATGCTATTTTTTAATATGCCTTTTATTTTCATGTCTCACGATTGTGAGGATCTCAGCTTGCGATCATTGAATAGAAATTGTCAGTATTTACTTCCAGTGGATGAAAGTGTGTCCCAGTCAATGATCACACACAGGTGGGCAGATCTTTGATTAGTACAATAACTTCTTTCATTAACAATAAATGCTCCTATTCAACAACAACATGCAGTGATCTTGAAAACCATGACAAACTGATCAAAAATTATGTCAGAAAATCACAGTATATTCTATAATTTCTAAATAGCAAATACCTTCATATAACCAAATAAACGTACAAGCACAATGCCCCTATTGTTTGGCATACAAGCCAAGCTTAATCATTTTATTGGGGATTCAATACATGCCAAGCGTTTAATAATTTAAGAACGACTTTCTCAAATACTATCTGACAGCATGCCAGTCCCAAATGGGTCAATCAGAAATGTGTGTCGGTGGGACGGCTGGAGAGCCAGATGCAACACTGTAATGTTTCATTTCCATCACATAAAAAGACATCTAAGGAGACTGATTGGTAATTTGGTCAAATAAAATGATTCTCCCTATTAATAGCAAGGTTTTCCTAATTCTATATTTACAGTGCACATTTAATGGAAAAATTCTGACATGCAGGAAATACCTGCTCTTTATGGATTTATTAATTTATATATAGTATATTACGCATGTACAGTACTTGTGTTTGTGTGATTATTTAAAGGGGTTGTCCGAAGTCATTAAAAACAAGCCCTAAAATGGGTTAAAATTTATTTTAAAAAAAAGAAACATGTTCCTCACCCCTCTCTCCAGCACCATTCTTTGCGGCGCTGGTCCGGTTCTCCTGTCTTGTTTGGAACCAGCAGCTGTGAGGAGCCTGGATATCAGTCAGTCGCTGTCCTCAGCAGTCTGGCACTGTAGCAGTAGCCTTTTCCAAGTAATAACTGCATCTTCCAGTACTAAGACATCCTCTGGAGTTACAGTAATGCTGCACTGGATAACAAGCAGACAGTCACAAGCATGTATCAACACTGGTGGAAAACAAGTACACAGAAGTAAACAGGAACCAAGAGATGATGGCAAATGGATGAAGGAGATGGTAGTCCGGCAATGGAGCAGGCTGAAGATGGTGATGTGTACAGGTTGGGAGCAGATGAATGACGATGAACAGCAATTGACCCTGAGCCATTGTAAACCCCGCAAGACAGCCATAGACAATTCAAAAAAAAAAAACAGACAGTAAAACAACTAAGAGCATACTGTAATACTAGTAGCAGTGAGAGGCAGAAGGACTACAAATCTCAGACTAGAACAGGATACAAGGAATGTGAGGAAGCCAGATACAAATGTACTGCGCTTTTGCTATACCCACCAGCAAAATAACAGAAGACATAAACATTTAAAGGAAGGTTAACCAATCAAAACTCCTCCCTAAATGAACCAGGCTGAGCAAGATGATCACCTGACCAGAGATAAGGTGCTAGTATACAGGCCAGCATGAGGCAGCAGAGAAATTCCTGTAGCTAGTAACAATCTCCTACATAAGCCCATTTATGAGAGTAAGGTATGGGTTCTTCTCTAACCGTGTAGGCTCATCTGGATTTTTTAGAAACTGGCCTAAGGACAGGAAATGATATTAAAAAGATACCCATTACTTATGCATTCAATTCCATGGCACTTTAGTGCTACCAGTCTGGTGGTCCCTGCTGGTCCCACAGTGAAAACATCATGTATATCACTGGCCTCATCAGTCATACTAGCATGTATGGCACGTAACCGCTGAGGCCAGTGATTGACACTTGAATGTAAATAGCTGCAGGACGAAAGGTGGCAAATTTAATAGGTAAGTAATGGTTAGCATTTTTATACCATTTCCACATCTTATGCTAATTTCTGAAAATCTCACTTTAAAGTGTAACTGCCATTCTATTTTTATTTGCATAATGTATAGGGGCAGTGATACTGCCCATTTTTGTAATATACTTTAATTACCAAAATCATATATTTCTATTAGAAAATAGCTCTAAAAGTGGCCCATTTTGAGCCTTAGCAATGCTCCTCTGTCTTCAGTTTACATAACAGTCAGTGTTAGCAAATCTCCACCGTTATGTAAACAGAAGACAAAAGTGCGTTGCTAAGGCTCAAAATGGGCCACTTTAGGGCTATTTTTCTAATAGAAATGTACTATTTCAGTAATTAAAGTATATTACAAAAATGGTCAGTATCACTGCCCCTATACATAACATATAAAAAAATAGAATGGCAGTTACACTTTAATACAATTGCCCTCTGGTTCCCTGCACGCCTGTTACTCCTTGACCATAAAACCTAAACAAGTGACAAATCCTTTTTGAAATCACAATACATTACATAACCATAAAACAATAAATCCACATTTCACAGATCAAGAGGAGATGAAGCAGTAGTGAAATAATTTATGATGAGGTGCATGCCTCTTCATGAATTAAGAGTATCCATCAGTAGTCCTTTGACCAAAATGTAATATATGCCAGCTGATAGCTGGAGTAGATTTCAGTCCTCATTTTTACATAAAACTGATGTAAATGATAATAGATTTGCTGGAACTGATGGCCCCACCGATTCCACAACCCTGCACCACTTCCTCTTTTCAGAAAATGCACAAGTGCCGTTTAAAAAGGTGCAAACCCTGGGTTTACAACTTTTTATGCACAATTTTTTGGTATGTACGGAATATAAATCTCCCCTAATGTTTCCTCCAACCATCTAGTGATGGCTACAGGGAGCCCCTATATTATCTTTTCAAAGGAATCACCATGAACATGCAGTCCAATCTGCATGTTATACAGCAGGAGGAGCTGAGCAGATTGTTATATAGTTTTGCTGGAAAAGATTCAGTATAACTTGTAATTTGTTCATCTTAATCCCTGCTCATCCTGACTTTAGGAGTCCAGTGGGTGGTCCTACTAAGTGACTGACAGCTATCACTGGACACACATACAAAGAAGGCTGTCAAACGGGGAGTAGGACCACCCAGTGGACTCCCAGAGCAAGAACGACCAGCTATTGAATAATTTCTCCAGTTTATACAGTACATATATTTATAAAAAAGCCATAAACAGTTATGTTTGAGCCTGCAACCATAACTGCCTTTGTATTTTAGCCCAGCTGTGACGGTGAAGACCCTGACTGGCCCAGTATTAGTGATGTAAACAGAAAAGGCTGGCATCCTCCTCATCTATCAGATGGCGGTGGTTATGTGACTTGTTCACGTGACCCCTTCCTCCACTTTGCTTAAAGGGATTCTGTTACCTGGATTTTAGCTACCAAGATTTTCACATCACTACATCAGTCTCTACGATTTAGTTTAAAATATACTACTCCTTGTGCAGACAGCCAGCGCATACGCTGCTGCAAGGACACCGCGCTGGCCCGGACCAGTGTAACCAGGGCGCATGCGCGAGATTACAGTGCACTGGGGGGAAAAAATATAAACGAGGAGATGAGTGAAACATCCCCTTGGGCTCCTTATAGAGGTAATTTGCATATTAACCCTAAATGACAAGACAGATGGGGGTAAGAGTATAGGTGAAACTCGAAAAACTTTAATATTGTGCAAAAGTTCATTTATTTCAGTAATGCAGCTTAAAATTAGAATATTGTGAAAAGGTTCAATATTCTAGGCTCAAAGTGTCACACTCTAGTCAGCTAATTAACCCATATCCCCTGAGCAAAGGGGACCTCAAAATGGTGACTTTGGGGTTTCATAAGCTGTAAGCCGTAATCATCCAAATTATACCAAATAAAGGCTTGAAATATCTCATATGTTAGTTTCACCTTTTAAGTTGCATCACTGAAATAAATGAACTTCGCACGATATTCTAATTTTTTCGCGTTTCACCTGTAGTATATTTTAAACTAAATCGTGGAGACTGATGTAGTGATGTGAAAATCTCGGTAGCTAAAATCCAGATGACAGAATCCCTATAATGTGCTGAATGGTAACACGATGCATCCTGCGCATGTGCAGATACAAGGGATCCTGCTGACTGTATCTGTACATGCGTTGCATGCTTCTTTTTTCAGATGTTTCCCTTAAAAACGCTAGAAAAACAGTGGTCCTAAAAAAATGTCATGACATTTTTTACAAAAACACCCAAAAGTGTAGTGTAGCAGCACCCTTAGGCTTCTTTCACATGGGCATCACGTGTGAGGGCCGGATAAGAAGCGGGTGCGTCACAGGAAAATGCAAGATTTTTCCGCGCGAGTGCAAAGCGTTTTAATGTGTTTTGCACGTGCGTGAGAAAAATCTGCATGTTTGGTACCCAAACCCGAACCCGGACTTCTTCACAGAAGCTCGGGTTTGGGTTAGGCGTTTTATTATTTTCCCTTATAACATGGTTATAAGGGGAAATAATAGCATTCTGAATACAGAATGCTTAGTAAGATAGGGCTGGAGGGGTTAAAATTGTTTTTAAAATAATTTAATTCATCCACTTATTCGTGCAGCCTGGCTTCTCTTCTGTCTTCTTCTTCTTTGATGCCCAGGAGGAAAAGGACCTGTGGTGATGTCACTGCGCTCATCACATGGTCCGTCACATGATCCATTTATTTATTTTTTAACCCCTCCATCCCTATTTTACTAAGCATTCTGTATTAAGAATGCTATTATTTTCCCTTATAACTTTGTTATAAGGGAAAATAAGAATGATCGGGTCCCCATCCCGATCGTCACCTAGCAACCATGTGTGAAAATCGCACCGCATACGCACTTGCTTGTGGATGCTTGAGATTTTCATGCAGCCCTATTCACTTCTATGGGGCCTGCGTTACGTGAAAAACACACAAAATAGAGCATGCTACGATTTTCACGCAACGCACAAGTGATGCGTGAAAATCACTGCTCATGTGCACAGCCCCATAGAAATGAATGGGTCCGGATTCAGTGCGGATGCAATGCGTTCACCTCATGCATTGCACCCGCGCGGAAATCTCGCCCGTGTGAAAGGGGCCTTATACTTCTTTATATAAAAAAAAAATGGTGCTAAATCTGCACATTCGTTTGAAGCCAGTATACACTAGCATAGATCTTTATAATACGGCACAGCTCGGGGACTTTATTGCAACCATAACAAGTGACAACATGCAAGGCTGACTATTACATTGTAATTTCAGTCAGTCACTTGCTGGATCTTAGCAGTCTTTATACACCACTATGTAACTATACGGTGCATTGAATAGCATATCAAGAGTTAAAAGGGTCCAACCAGGGGCTTGTGCGGGCGTGTTCTGTGACACGAGGTAACAGCAGGAATGCAGTCAGATTTTTGTGGGCACAATGGCATCCATCGTCTCTTCCCATCTCACTGCAGACATGCTAATTATTGTATTTCTCTATCACCAGGTTGTTTGAAATAGTAATTAAAAGAGTAATTGAAATGTTTACTTGTTGTAGGAGTGTCAACCAGGACGTGGAATATAGCAATTACCCAAGATGGATTAGAAGAGGACGATGAGACCTTTGAAGTGATTCTAAATTCTCCCGTGAATGCCGTTCTTGGCACTAATACAAGAGCTGTAGTGAAAATTGTGGACCCCAGAGGAGGTATTCTTTTTGATCTCCATCTTAAAATCTGGAACAGTCTTTTCAAAATTCAGCCCTCTTTTCAGTAACAAAATGTCACCAGTAATGATAACCTTCATCACAAAATAGGTGTTTTTTTTTAACTAAATGCTGTAGACATCTGTAGAGACTATCAGCTAAAACAACATTTATTTTTATGTGACTAACTAGGACATGTACTCGAGTACCTCATTCGTAAAACGCATATCGAGCCACTGTGCAAATTATTGTTTGCATCATGTTGTGTGTATATATATATATATATATATATATTGCTATGCATAAGAATTCCTAAATGAATGAAGCACTTGGAAAGCATTGAATAATTTTGAACAGAACGAGTTTTACTCCAACAATTACCTGATCTACTTCAAAGTTTGCGTAGTAAACAGTGTATGAAAATGGAATAACAACATTTCAAAAAGTCTAGTCCAGTTTAAAAGTCTTACTTCTGGCGACAGAACTGCCTGCCAGAATCCAACAACGCAAGTGTGAAAGTACCCTAATGCATTAATATTATAACTGAATAGGCTTTGCATTTATAACTGAAATCTAGACGTGTCAGGCAAATTCCGAGTTCATATTTGGAATCAGCGCGCTCATTTTAGTATAAATCACATGTTTTTCTATCAGTAGCAAAACTATTGTTGTCCAGTGAATGGACAAATATCTTAAAAGCTACATGCTGCCATCCATACCTAAGGTGAACCTCTGGGAACATTTTCCTTACTCCAGTAAAAAACTAAAAGTGGCCCCATGTTGTAGGCAGGTGCAAACTGACAGAAGGTGGGGCCAACACAAGTAGGCGGGGCCAGGAATACCATATTGCCGCACAAAATACCACCACAGCAGAGACAAATACCACAGTGCAGCACAATATACTGCCCGAACAGAACCAAATACCATGGTAATTGACAAAATAATACCCCAGCAGCACAGAATACCTCCCCAGAAGCTGCCCATCTGAGGTGGCCAGCTTCAGCTGCCACGTTCTGTCCTCCTACTCCAGCTGCCTCAGAATGGAAATACAGCTGAATTCAGGAGTTAGAAGGGGAGCGTCCGATTATTACTTACTTGGCTGGTGGTGGTGAGGACGGGGGAGGCAGTCCCTTGGGTATCATCCACCAGTACATTTTCATGTAGGATTAGTCAGGGCTCTGTAGCTACTGGCTGAAGCATCATCTGGGAGACCTCCACCTACCTGCATGTACTCTGCACATAGTACTGGTAATATTAAGAGCTCTCTGTTTCCTTTCAGCAAGAAGTCTGTGAGGGACAGCTTCAGCCAATAGCTCCACTGAGGGAGCTTTGACACCCAAGGGAGTAGCTAAAGGTTCATGGGCCCTGGTGCAAGAGTTCAACTTGACCCCCCCCCCCCCCCCCCCTTCCCTCAGTGCTTTGTGGCAAGGGGCAGGGGAGAACCTAGCCTTTCTACTGCCTAAGGTAGAAATTGGGATAGGTCATCAATATGTGATCGGCAGGGGTCCGACCCCCGGCACACCCGCCAATCAGCTGTTTGAAAAGAAGGCAACTCTCATAAGAACGGTGCCTTCTCTGCTCCGTTTACCTGCTCACCGCAGGAATTGCAGTGCTGTGCAGTGTAATTACAAGTATGGTGTCCCTATTCACTTCTATGAGACAGCTCTGTCTGTTCAAGTGAATACTACAGAGCCGTCCCATAAAAATGAATGTGGGGGCACCATACTTGTAATTACACCTGCTCACCACTGCAATTGTTGCAGGCAGCAGGTAAACAACCAGCTGAATCTGATATTGATGACATATACTGAGGATAGGTGAAAATCAAACAGCGGTGGCAGCATCTCCCATCATTCCATCTTTATTAGAGCTTCACAGCATACAAAAAATCTGCAACGTTTCAGCTGTAGAAGAAAAAGCCTTTGTCAAGCAAAAAAAACATATGGCAAAATTTCATATAAATACCCACACCCAGGAACACCCCCAATTGTCAGAACCAATTAAACATAGCCATTTCATCCACCTATCCCATTACCTCTCTGTACACAGACTCCCTTACTAATCACTTCACCTGTAGTTACCATCTCCTTATCCGCAATGGTTTCAGCTGTGGTCCGCATCCTCCAAACCACACTGCGCATGTCAATGTAGCGACTGGCCCCGCTCCACGTCACATACGCACGCCCGGAGCGAAGTCCCGCGATAGCCGACGTCAGAAACAGCTGACCACAGCATCATTGAGACTCAGCCCCGCTCGCCCGTACAGACATGGAGCTAGGCGTCGCATTACCGTCCTAGGGGATGCAGCCGCGTCATTGAGTAGGGACCGCGTATGAAGCAACCATAATTTATGGCCACAACTGAAACACCCTGGGACAACATATATGCTTAATATCCACAGCGTATCACAGTGGATACTGATGAAACCATAAATGCAGCGTAAATAACTGTCATCTTATACTATTATCATACAGATTGGGCACTGCATAGAACATATCACACTGCACCAGGCAACAGGTGTATCGTCTGTGTGCACAGACATATTAAATGGTGATGCATGATATAGTCAAATCTGACCATTTATTTAAAAAAAGAATCCTAGCATGGGTGGGACCTCAGCCCCCTATAGAATATCATAAAATACTATCCATATAGAACACTGATAAGGATCATCCACCAACCTAATCAACACTGGCTACATTAGCTGTAGCGATCTCAAAGTATGGATCCATTTCAATTCCTTCCTCCTGAGTAATTTATTTTTACAACCTCCCCTCCTTAATAGCCCCACAGAATCTATTGCATGAAAACAGAGCTGGTTAATGGAGTGCCCGCAGTCAATGAAATGTTTCGCTACCGGTTTTTCTATCATGGCCTTCCTAATGGTACTCTTGTGTTTATTTATTCGCTCCCTGAGCTCCATAGTGGTTTCTCCCACATAAATGTAGCTACAGGGGCACTGTATCATATAGACTACGTCTCTGGATCTACAGGTGTAGTATTCCCTAATCTTGAAGGTTTCCCTACTATATGGATGGGTAAATACATCACCTTTCATGATCCCACTGCAGTTACAACATGATAAACATGGAAAATTACCCGTTTTCCTAGGTGCCAATAAAGTCTGTTTTTCTGTCCTAGCTCCGCCCACATCGGATTTGACTAGTCTGTCCCATATACAGACACTCCTTCTGTATGCCATCATCGGAGGTGATGCAAACTCCCTCATGTTTGTCATTCCTCGCTGGAGGATATGCCAATCCTTCCTGAGGATGTTAGATATCGCACCACTATCGCCACCGAAGATGGACACAAAAGGAATCCTGTTCTCAGTCCCTGTCCGTGTGGATCCACTCCAAACCGTTTCACGATTGACCTCCAAAACTTTACTCCTAGTCCTCTGCAGTAAGGTGCGAGGATAACCCCTTCTCATAAACTTCCTGCACATCTCATCTGTTCTGGTAAGGAATCTGTCATCATCGGATACTATTCTTCGTACACGTAACAATTGGCTCAATGGTAAAGAATTAACCATGCGTCGGGGATGATTACTGTCATAAATAAATAATGTGTTTTTGTCTGTCACTTTTTCGAAGAGATCAGTCCTGATTTCTCCCTTCTCAATGTATACACGTACATCAAGGAATTGTAACTCTTCCATTGATGCCGTCAATGTGAATTCCAACCCCGGGACACCACTATTCAAATTGAGGTGGAATCGCTTAAGGTCATCTTCAGTCCCACCCCAAATCATGAAAATGTCGTCGATGTAGCGCCACCAGCATAGGACCCTCCCAGAGAAATGGGAGCGATATACCAATCTGTCCTCAACCTCCGCCATGAAGATGTTAGCGTAGGTGGGGGCCACATTGGATCCCATGGCCACACCCCGCTTCTGTTGATAGAAGGTGTCCCTGAATAGGAAATAATTCCTTCTCAGGACCACCTCCAGGAGGTTGAGGATCAGATGGCAAGCGCCCAGGGAGAGTCCCATGCCAGCCAGGGACACATCGACGACATTCAAACCATAAGTGTGGTCAATAGAGGTATAAAGTGAAACAACATCAAAGCTTACCAACCTAAATTCACTAGGTAATACAATTGCTTTTAATTTTGAGAGAAAATCGCCAGTATCCCTGATGTATGAGGGAGCCGAGGTTGCATGGACCCACAGGACCCTATCCAGGAATATAGAGACAGTATGGAAAACAGAGCCCCTGCCCAACACAATCGGCCAGCCAGGAGGATCCACCAAGCTCTTGTGTATTTTGGGGAGTATGTATATCACAGGGGTAATTGGTTGGCTGACTCTGAGATACTCATTGAGATCATCATCAATGATCCCTTCATCTCTTGCCTTATCCAGAATGCCCCCTATGATACGCATAATATCCCACTTGGGATCCCCTCCCAAAACCTCATAGACCTCTACATCACCTAACTTTCTCATGATCTCCCCAATATACCTGTCTGTGTCCATGACAACCACGACTCCCCCCTTGTCTGCTTAATCGTAAGTTGTTTATTGCACTCCAACTCTTTAATGGCATTACTCTCTACAATGGATAAGTTGGACCTGGTTATTTTGTGGGGGTGAAAAGCTACTTTTGTTCCTCAACCCATATGTTTTACATGACAGTTCCCCATTTACATTATCCATATTGGACCCAACATTAACAGTATTAGTCATAGAAAAAAATGCTTTCAATCTAAATCTCCTAAAGAAGCGTTGTAGGTCTAATTCAAACTCAAACCAGTCCCGATCACCTATAGGACAAAAGGTAAGGCCACGGCTCAATACACATATCTGGTCATGACTTAATTCAACAGAAGAGATATTCACTACCAGATTCCTTATTTCCTCTGTTTGCATTTCGTCAGTCTGCCATTGTGGGGCCCAGACTGTGTTGGTGGTAGATCTTTTAAGAGGCCACGACATTTTCATGATTTGGGGTGGGACTGAAGATGACCTTAAGCGATTCCACCTCAATTTGAATAGTGGTGTCCCGGGGTTGGAATTCACATTGACGGCATTAATGGAAGAGTTACAATTCCTTGATGTACGTGTATACATTGAGAATGGAGAAATCAGGACTGATCTCTTCCAAAAAGTGACCGACAAAAACACATGATTTATTTATGACAGTAATCATCCCCGACGCATGGTTGATTCTTTACCATGAAGCCAATTGTTACGTGTACGAAGAATAGTATCCGATGATGACAGATTCCTTACCAGAACAGATGAGATGTGCAGGAAGTTTATGAGAAGGGGTTATCCTCGCACCTTACTGCAGGGGACTAGGAGTAAAGTTTTGGCGGTCAATCGCGAAATGGTTGGAGTGGATCCACATGGACAGTAACTGAGAACAGGATTCCTTTTGTGTCCATCTTCGGTGGCGATAGTGGTGCGATATCTAACATCCTCAGGAAGGATTGGCATATCCTCCATCGAGGAATGCCTGATACGAGGGAATTTGAATCGCCCCTGATGATGACATACAGAAGGAGTGTCTGTATACGGGACAGACTAGTCAAATCCGATGTGGGCGGAGCTAGGACAGAAAAACAGACTTTATTGGCACCTAGGAAAACTGGTAATTTTCCATGTTTATCATGTTGTAACTGCAGTGGGATCATGGAAGGTGATGTATTTACCCATCCATATAGTAGGGAAACCTTCAAGATTAGGGAATACTACACCTGTAGATCCAGAGACGTAGTCTATATGATACAGTGCCCCTGTAGCTACATTTATGTGGGAGAAACCACTATGGAGCTCAGGGAGCGAATAAATAAACACAAGAGCACCATTAGGAAGGCCATGATAGAAAAACCGGTAGCGAAACATTTCATTGACTGCGGGCACTCCATTAACCAGCTCTGTTTTCATGCAATAGATTCTGTGGGGCTATTAAGGAGGGGAGGTTGTAAAAATAAATTACTCAGGAGGAAGGAATTGAAATGGATCCATACTTTGAGATCGCTACAGCTAATGTAGCCAGTATTGATTAGGTTGGTGGATGATCCTCATCAGTGTTCTATATGGATAGTATTTTATGATATTCTATAGGGGGCTCAGGTCCCACCCATGCTAGGATTCTTTTTTTCTTTTTTTAAATAAATGGTCAGATTTGACTATATCATGCATCACCATTTAATATGTCTGTGCACACAGACGATACACCTGTTGCCTGGTGCAGTGTAATATGTTCTATACAGTGCCCAATCTGTATGATAATAGTATAAGATGACAGTTATTTACGCTGCATTTATGGTTTGATCAGTATCCACTGTGATACGCTGTGGATATTAAGCATATATGTTGTCCCAGGGTGTTTCAGTTGTGGCCATAAATTATGGTTGCTTCATACGCGGTCCCTACTCACTGACGCGGCTGCATCCCCTAGGTAATGCGACGCCTAACTCCATGTCTGCGCGGGCGAGCGGGGCTGAGTCTCAATGATGCTGTGGTCAGCTGTTTCTGACGTCGGCTATCGCGGGACTTCGCTCCGGGCGTGCGTATTTGACGTGGAGCGGGGCCAGTCGCTACATTGACATGCGCAGTGTGGTTTGGAGGACGCGGACCACAGCTGAAACCATTGCGGATAAGGAGATGGTAACTACAGGTGATGTGATTAGTAAGGGAGTCTGTGTGCAGAGAGGTAATGAGATAGGTGGATGAAATGGCTATGTTTAATTGGTTCTGACAATTGGGGGTGTTCCTGGGTGTGGGTATTTATATGCAATTTTGCCATATGTTTTTTATGCTTGACAAAGGCTGTTGTACAGCCAAAACGTTCCTTATTTTTTGTATGCTGTGAAGCTCTAATAAAGATAGAATGATGGGAGATATTGCCACCGCTGTTTGATGCTCACGTATTCTCTGGCTGATTGGATCCGCGGCTGGTGCGGGGCTGTTGCAACTCCCTACAACAAGGACGGACCTTTGAGTGCTGCTCCTGCACTTTTTTTCTTTCCGCCATCTCTTCTCTCTGCACAGTTTATCAAACAGACATCTTAGTTTCGTACTTTTCCAATCTTCCCACCTTCTGAACACCCCATTCTGCCACCAATAATACTGTGCTCACTGTGCTCCCCAATACTATACTGCAGAAACAGTCCTCCTGAAACTACTGGTACCATACAGATTATTGGCACACAGTGCCCTAATAAGAACTGGGCCCAGCACATAGTGTCCATGACACTAATAGTACAGTGGTCCCTCAAGTTACAATATTAATTGGTTCCAGGACAACCATTCTATGTTGAAACCATTGTACCTTGAGTAATTGCTTCCAAAGCGCCAAAATGTCATCCAAGATAAGAGAAAATAAAGATAAGCAGATAACTAAGACAGATAAAACAAGTCCTCACATATAACAGTCAGGAATAGCTGCTAACTAGCAACAAAGGTCCATTCAGACGTCCGTAGTGCATTTGCAGATCTGCAAATTGCGGATCCGTAATACACCCTGCCGGAACCCCCATAGAAATGCCTATTCTTGTCAGCAAGAATAGGACATGCTCTATTTTTTTTCTGGAGCTGCGGACCGGAAGATCGGAGGCGCGCTCTGAAAATGCGGATGCGGACAGCACACTGTGTGCTGTCCACATCTCTTCCGGCCCCATAGAGAATGAATGGGTCCGCACCCGTTCCGCATAATTGCGGAACGGATACGGACCCATTCTACGGACGTGTAAATGGACCCTAATACAGCTAGTTTACCAGAAAAGTGTCCTTGATTAGTTTGATCTGAGTCTGAGGCATTGTATGTTGAGTCTAGTTTCAACTTACGATGGGTCAGAAAATACCATTGTATGTTGAACATATGGTATCCTGAGGCCATTGTATCTTGAGGGACCACTGTATAAATATAATGTCCCCAAAAATAATTGTGCTAAGCTGAGACTGTTCCAGGGTGCCCCCACAGTAAAAGTGTTCCCCAAATTCCCACCAATATATATAATTATCTGCCAGAGTGCATAGTGTTAACAGTGCACCCAATAGTAATAATTCCCCCATTGTGCCCATACTAATAATCATGTTCCCCACAGACCCCAGTACTTCTCCTTATAATGTGTCTCAATAGAAAAATACCCCCTAATGTGTGTCAGTATAAAAACTACCCCCTTATAATGTCCTCTTACCTTTCAGATCAGACCTCCATATCAGACCCCCATATCAAACCTCTGATGAGATGCCCCATATCAGACCCCAGTTTCAGACCTCAGATAAGACAGCCAAATTAAACCTCTGATGAAACCCCCCATCTCAGACCTCAGATCAGACCCCATTTAGACCTCTGTTAGACCCCATTTTCAGACTTTAGATTACACCCCTATTAGACCTCATGTATTAGAACTTAGATAAACCCCTCAATAGACCTCCATGTCAGACACCCCCAATATCAGACTTCAGATTACACCTCTAATAGACCTCCATGTCAGACCTTCCCAATATCAGACCTCACATTAGACTTCCAGACCCCCCGCATATCAGATCTCCATACCCTCATTAGACCTCTCAGACTTCCGCATATCAGACCTCAGACCAAACCTTCATATCAGACCTCTGACCAGACCCCCATTAGACCTCTCACACCACAATTAGACCTCTCAGACTCCATTAGTCTTTTCAGACCCCCCATATCAGACCTCACACCAGACCCCCATTAGACCTCCTGACCCTTATATCAGACCTCTGACCAGACCCCCATTAGAGCTCTCATACGCCAATTAGACCTCTAAGACCCCAATTAGACCTCTCAGACTCCCATCAGTCTTCTCAGATCCCCCATATCATCAGTCATCTGACTTCCTGCAGCTTTAGGTCATAGTGCACTCTGTAAGTTCTGATGCTGTAGGCAGCCCGGACACAGCTTCACTCCCCCGTCTCCTGCACACTAGCGAGCGCTTCCTTAATTTCTTATAAAAGGAAAAGTATAGCGCCCCCAGGCTTGAGTGCCCGGTTGCAAGTGCGACCGCTGTGACCCCAATGGCTATGCCAGTGTTGACACTTTCTCCTGTACAGTCCAGTAGCATGTAGCAGTTATTTCTAGTGGTGCTAAGGGCCTATAGTGTATAGAGCACCTTGAAAACCTGCATTTTAGGGATCATACTGAAAGAACTACCAGCTCTAGTGTGTTTCACAACCCTAGCAGCACCATTTAACTATGAGAATTTGCGTGGAGGTTCATTTAAATGCTAGGATAGGATACACATTTCTGAGCGCTGAGTCTAGTGGTAGGGATTTTGGGGGAGATTTACCATTCCTTGTGCGCCTAAACAGTGTAGTTAAAAACTGGCAGGTGCGAGTTTTTAACTAAGACTTTTTTTTAAATTGTTGCATCCGCCACTTTTTGCCGTCCTCTCCACTTTTCTGAAAGGGGGCGTGGCAGGGGACGTGGCCAGCCGCTGCAACAAATGTAGCTTCATGTACACCAGTTTTCTGGTGGAAATGAAGCCAAAAATCTAAGGCAGCTCTGAGCTGTCATAGATTTCTGATTAGGCGCATGGACTGCAGGAGAATGCGCCTAATTTATGACAAAGCGTTCCTCTTGTGATAAATTAGGCGCATTCTCTGGCACCTCTGGGGATATCAAGATAGGAGCAGAAAGCGCCAGTCTTGATAAATCTCCCGCTTTGTATTTAAATGTTTTTATTCAAGGTTGACAAGAAAGGAGTTACAAACAGGGTAGTACCGTATTTTTTGCTTTATAAGACGCACCAGATGATAAGACGCACCCCAGGTTTAAGAGGAGTAAAATAAGTATAAAGTATTTTTCATTAGACCTCATATCAAATCCTCAGATCAGACCCCCATAAATATCAGGACATCAGATCATACCCCCGTATCAGGACATCACATTTGACACCCTTATCAGGACATCACATCAGCCCTTCATGTCAGACCGTCTTCAGACCTCAGATTAGCCCACCTTGTCAGACCCCCTTCAGACCTCAGATCAGCCCACCTTGTCAGACCCCCATCAGACTTCAAATCAGATAAATAAATAAAAACTCCTGTTATCTATCCTGCGCCGTGGCTCCTCTCCACCTCCGGCAGAAGTCGCGCTACCCGTCTTCCCGGCCTGCGCTGCTCTGTCACCTGAATGCGTGCAGCGTCAGGTCATAGTGCACGCACCACGTCCTGATGCTGTACGCAGTCAGGAAAGTGAAGCGCCGGCCCCAGGAATGAAGACCGGGAGGGTGAGTATTAGAAGCGCTTGCGGTGCTTCGCTCCCTACTCCCAGAACCTAATGAATACTAGTGAGCACTTCCCTATGGAAGAACTCACTAGTGTTCGCTTTATAAGACGTACGTCTATTTTCCCCACATTTTTTTGTGTGTGGGGGGGGGGGGGGGTGCGTCTTATAAAGCGAAAAATACGGGTATACAGAAATTAAAAGCAAAGGTCATAATACAACTTCCAGTATATCCAGTATCTCATGGTAAAAAAACAGCAAAAGAAGATGACCATTAAAAAATGGAAGGGAAGGAACCCAAATAAGGAAAGAAAAAAAGTGGAGGGAATAGGAAAGAATAAGGAAGATTAAGGAGGGAACAGCAAAGTCAACTGTAACTTTACACTCTGCAGGCTGCTGAGTGTTCAGAACAAAAAGCCCAGAACCATCACCTCTCCTCCGATAACATATATTCCAGAGATACAAATAGGTGCGCTGTACGCGGAATCCTCCATCAAGTGCCTAAAGAAAGTTATATCGCAATCGGAGTAGGAATTTTAGAAGAATTCTCTCCCCAAAATTAAATGTAAATCATACATTATCATACAATAGCGGAGCTGGGTTGCTTCCATTGTAGTGAATGGGAGCTGAGCTGCGGTAACTCAGCACAGCCACTACTCTTTTAATAGAGCTGTCCTTCCTGTAGTTCCAGCATCAGAGTCTGCAGGAAACAGCTGATCATGGGGTTGCAGGGTGTCGGACCCTCACTGATCAGATATTAATTACCTATCCTGAGGATATGCCATAGTCCTAGGAGCCTGGGGCTGGCAGATTAAGTAGATGGAACAAGGGTGCACCTAGTTGCTTGGACCCACCCTTGGTGCACATAACTGCTCATTTACATATGGATGAAAAGTACTTTTTCTGCAGAGTGAAGCAATGGTTCTGTAGGTGAAAGGTATCATTACATTCAGGCAGCCCTTCAAGGCGTTGTGCCTGGTTTAACAGTGAATTGCTTGGTGACAGACTTCTGTTAAAATAATTTCTCTTGCCTTTTATTATAGGAATTTGCCATTTAGGGAAGGTAAAAAGTACTGTGACAAACTGTACCAATAAGCCAGTACATCTACAATGTAGCCATAGCCTGGGAGAATCTCCACGTCCTAACCTAAAAGGGGAAGAAGGAGTCATCAGAGGAGATGTGCTAGAAGAATTTAGCCCTACACAGAATGGAAAGAAAAGACTCAGGGTTGTCGGAAATGAAAAATCAGTAAGTGAGGCTGTATTTGAGCTGTAACAGTTACGTAATGTCTTATTTATGTTCACTGAAAGTTACTGCAGCCAGTAGTTTCAAAAAATTGTATGTCGAAACAGGCGTTCAAATGGATTCCCATTATCCTAATATATCAAAGGGGTTGTCTGAAAGTAAAATGACAACAGTATCACTGCTGGTGCTCCCACTGGTCTCTGTTGCTGTCCTGCAGTGATGACAGTGATGATGTGACCACCCTCAGCCGATCACTGCCTGTGGTCATGTGGAAGTGGTTGCACATATCTTGCTATTTACCATATCTGTAAATGTCCAGGATAACCCCTTTAGACATTTTAGACACTTATGAATGTGTATTTGATAGAAGCCCCCTTTAATGCTAGACAAAGCTTCAGATTATACAGTGGGATGCGAAAGTTTGGGCAACCTTGTTAATCGTCATGATTTTCCTGTATAAATCGTTGGTTGTTATGATAAAAAATGTCAGTTAAATATATCATATAGGAGACACACACAGTGATATTTGAGAAGTGAAATGAAGTTTATTGGATTTACAGAAAGTGTGCTATAATTGTTTAAACAAAATTAGGCAGGTGCATAAATTTGGGCGCTGTTGTCATTTTATTGATTCCAAAACCTTTAGAACTAATTTTTGCAACTCAAATTGGCTTGGTAAGCTCAGTGACCCCTGACCTACATACACAGGTGAATCCAATTATGAGAAAGAGTATTTAAGGGGGTCAGTTGCAAGTTTCCCTCCTCTTTTAATTTTCTCTGAAGAGTAGCAACATGGGGGTCTCAAAACAACTCTCAAATGACCTAAAGACAAAGATTGTTCAGCATCATGGTTTAGGGGAAGGATACAGAAAGCGGTCTCAGAGATTTCAGCTGTGTGTTTCCACAGTTAGGAACATATTGAGGAAATGGAAGACCACAGGCTCAGTTCAAGTTAAGGCTCGAAGTGGCAGACCAAGAAAAATCTCGGATAGACAGAAGCGACAAATGGTGAGAACAGTCAGAGTCAACCCAGAGACCAGCACCAAAGACCTACAACATCATCTTGCTGCAGATGGAGTCACTGTGCATCGTTCAACCATTCAGTGCACTTTACACAAGGACATGCTGTATGCGAGAGTGATGCAGAGGAAGCCTTTTCTCCGCCCACAGCACAAAAAGTGCCACTAAAGCACATTTGGACAAGCCAGCTTCATTTTGGAATAAGGTGCTGTGGACTGATGAAACTAAAATGGAGTTATTTCGCCATAACAAGGGCGTTATGCATGGAGGAAAAATAACTCAGCATTCCAAGAAAAACACCTGCTACCTACAGTAAAATGTGGTGGTTCCATCATGCTGTGGGGCTGTGTGGCCAGTGCAGGGACTGGGAATCTTGTCAGAGTTGAGGGACGCATGGATTCCACTCAGTATCAGCAGATTCTGGAGACCAATGTCCAGGAATCAGTGACAAAGCTGAAGCTGCGCCGGGGCTGGATCTTTCAACAAGACAACAACCCTAAAAACTGCTCAAAATCCACTAAGGCATTTATGCAGAGGAACAAGTACAATGTTCTGGAATGGCCATCTCAGTCCCCAGACCTGAATATAATTGAAAATCTGTGGTGTGACTTAAAGAGAGGTGTCCATGCTCAGAAGCCATCAAACCTGAATGAACTAAAGATATTTTGTAAAGAGGAATGGTCCAAAATACCTTCAACCAGAATCCAGACTCTCATTGGAACCTACAGGAAGCGTTTAGAGGCTGTAATTTCTGCAAAAGGAGGATCTACTAAATATTGATTTCATTACTTTTTTGTGGTGCCCAAATTTATGCACCTGCCTAATTTTGTTTAAACAATTATAGCACACTTTCTGTAAATCCAATAAACTTCATTTCACTTCTCAAATATCACTGTGTGTGTCTCCTATATGATATATTTAACTGACATTTTTTATCGTAACAACCAACGATTTATACAGGAAAATCATGACGATTAACAAGGTTGCCCAAACTTTCACATCCCACTGTAGATGTATTTTACCATTTAAATTCTGTGCCATTTCTGTGCTGTTGGAACCATGGTCCCCCACCACATTTTGTTTACATCATCAGTGCAATCACATGTTATATATGGTAAAGTACAGTAAGGGCGACGGCGAAAAGCTGGCAGCACCGGTCACATCATAATTGCGACAAATATATACAGTATATTACAGTTTGATATTTTTAGTCACTTTAAGCAGGTTGGGGCATATTGTTAGAGGTCAGATATTCCATTTAATTTGCTGCATCATCAAAAATGTAAAAATTTTTAGTAAATGTATATTTAAAAAAATCTCTTTCCTTGCCTTAACATTACCTGTAAAAGTGTATACTGGAAAACTATTCCTGTGTTCATAGCAGTGTAGACGTTGGACACAACATGCAATTTCCACAGACACTGGAACTAGGTATTAAATTATTTTAATAAGGACTCAGGGGAAATGCTTGACTTACAAGCTAATTATATGAGAAAATGCCTAAATGTCGCAATATGATTTGGAATGCCCAGCACCCAAATAGTAAAATTATTTCCAATTATCCATAGACACATGGGAGATTGCCTTAGGCGCTTAATGACAAGGGCCCGTTTACTGTTAAACAGAACGCCCACATTTTGTAAATCTGCTGGCATCTTACAGACCATTAATTCTGGTTCTGCATAGCCTGCAAAAGTAAATCTCACTGCCTATTTATACCTGAATACTTATTGTAGAGCATAGTAAAATGTGGGCAGTGGTGTATGTAAACTCTTTAATGTCTTCTTGATATATTGATTTGCCATGTAAAGTGTTCTAACTTACCAGTCAGGCTGTTTATTCATATACATATAGCCGTAGCCACTGTAGAGAGTAAGAACGAGAATAAGAATAATTACAACAATTAAGTAACATTTAGCTTTCAAGATGTAAGTAGTAGGAGAACCTTATCCACCAGCATTAGGGGCAAAGGAAATGTGAGGAGAGGAATGAATGTACTTTTGTGTACCTGGATGTTAGGTAATAGTATTTCTATGCATAGCAAGTGTATCAGCGAATCCTATAAGGGTCGTGCCATATGGTCAGGTTTCCGCATGAAGTTTTGGAAGCCAAAATCAGGGGTGGATAAGAAGAGAGAAAGCATAAAGGACAGATAGACTTTCTTTTTTTTTTTTTTTTTATTCATTCCTAGTTTTGGCTTCCAAAACTACAGCCGGAAACCTAACACTTATGATTTATCTCCTCTATTGCTTATAGCAAACATTGAGACACATAAAAAGAGGGAGCAAGAGCTTACAAAAGAGATTCATATGTTCATGATTGTGTGATCAACCACAGGAGATATCTAGCTATCTTGAATGGTCAAGTAGAACCCACTGCACTACTAACCAAGATATTTTCTAGTGGTAGATTTCCTGGAATCCACACCCTTTTCTTGTCATGCCATACTCCCTTGTCAGGCAAAGCGCAGATCATTTCTCTAAACCTAGATATGCCAAACTGCAACATATTTTGGCCAATTTACAACAGAATCTAGGTGCACTCTCATTTTATGGGTCAATGTGTCAAACCACCATTATTTGTACCTCCTCCTGTTTTGTATTAACAAAATTACCCTAAGGCCTCTTTCACACGGGCATTACGGATTGGGGCCAGATAGGATGTGGGTGCGTGGCGGGGAAATCGTGCGAGTGAGCACACAATTTCAGTCAGTTTTGACTGCGATTACGTTGCGTGGTTCCGTTTTTTCCGCTCAAGTGCAATGCGTTTTGCATGCGCGTGAGAAAAAACTGAATGTGGTACCCAGACCCGAACTTTTTAAATGAAGTTCGGGTTTGGGTTGGTTGTAGTGTAGATTTTATTATTTTCCCTTATAACTTGGTTTATAAGGGAAAATAATAATGATCGGGTCCCCATCCCGATCGTCACCTAGCAACCATGCGTGAAAATCGCACTGTATCCACACTTGCTTGTGGATGCTTGCGATTTTCACGCAGCCCCAATCACTTCTATGGGGCCTGCGTTTCGTGAAAAACGCACAAAATAGAGCATGCTGAGATTTTCACGCAACGCACAAGTGATGCGTGAAAATCACCGCTCATGTGCACAGCTCTATTGAAGTGAATGGGTCCGTATTCAGTGCGGGTGCAATGCGTTCAACTCATGCATTGCACCCGCGCGGAAATCTCGCCCGTGTGAAAGAGGGCTAAGTGGCCCAAAATATCCTCACAATAGA
This sequence comes from Bufo gargarizans, assembly GCF_014858855.1. Classification (NCBI taxonomy): domain Eukaryota; kingdom Metazoa; phylum Chordata; class Amphibia; order Anura; family Bufonidae; genus Bufo; species Bufo gargarizans. The sequence goes on from NC_058080.1 coordinate 441,472,369, forward strand.
ACAAAAATAAATATCCAAAGGGCTATTCAGATTTGTTTTTTGGCCTAGTTATTAAGACGTAACTTTTATTCTCTTCTATCTAAAATAAATATAACAATGAAAAAATAAAAATGTGTATATTTCTTAAAGTCTATGGTGCATATTAAAAGAAATAAACAAGTGTTTTGTTTTTGGTTTTCTCAATATTTCTTTAGACACTTAGTATTAGTATTAGAATTAGTATACTCAGTATTAACCAATAGGCCTGACAGAACAACAGACGTGCAGGTTGGGGGACACCTGGGAAATAGTGACCATAAAGTAATAACCTTCCAATTATCATTCAAAAGAGCGTTTCTACAGGGAGGAACTAAAATACCAAACTTCAAAAAATCTAAAATTGGCCAAGAGAGGCCATAGGCCTAACTAACTGGGACAAAGTCCTCAAAAATAAAAATACAGCCACAAAATGGGATATCTTTAAAAGCATCCTAAAATCTCATTGTGAGAGGTACATACCGTATGGGAATAAAAGGTTAAGGAACAAAAAGAAAACAATGTGGATAAATAGAACTGTAAAGAAAGCAATAAATGACAAAAAGAAAGCATATAAATCACTAAAACAGGAGGGCAGAACGGAAGCTATAAGGAAAAAATAAGAACATGTAAAAAACAAATAAAAGCGGCCAAACTAGAGACTGGGAGATTAATTGCCAAAGAGATTAAAACTAACCCTAAAATGTTCTTCAATTATATAAATGTTAAAAAGTATAAATCTGAAGGTGTCGGTCCTTTAAAGAGTAATGAGGGGGGAGTCGCAGAGAGCGACGAGGAGAAAGCAAAGCTGTTAAATATTTTTTTTCTCCAATGTATTCACTGAGGAAAATAAACTGTCAGATGACATGCAGAATGTAAAAATAAATTCCCCATTAAAAGTGTCCTGTCTGACCCAGGAAGAAGTACAGTCGTGGCCAAAAGTTTTGAGAATTACATAAATATTTGAAATTGGAAAAGTTGTTGCTTAAAGGGAATCTGTCACCTACTTTTACCATTTTAAGCTGGCACCATCGCTATGTTGACTAAAGTACCTTATTTCCAGCAGTCTTCTTTTTACTTAATTTCATTTTGTAGTTTTGATATAAAAGCAATTTTTATGTTATGCTAATTAGGGTCCAAGGTGCTCAGAGGGGCGTTTTTTTCACTCTCCGGTGCCCAGTGGCGCCCCCCTGCAGTGCCCAAGAACGCCTCCTGATCATCAAATAACCTCCCACAGCCCGGCAAACGGTTCCGCCCCCTCCCCGCGTCATAGTCTACCTTATAGAATGCCCCGTCCTTCTTCCTGTCTGCGGCCAGAAAACTCGCACAGGCGCAGTACCGCCTGCGGCCTGCGCGATCATCAACCCCCTGAGGGTAACAGCCTCAAAAGTCTCACTGGGCATGCGCCGAGCCCAGTGATGTGACCTGAGCGCTGTTGCCCTCAGGGCGTTGATGATCGCGCAGGCGCAGGCCGCAGGCGGTACTGCGCCTGCACGAGTTTTCTGGCCGCAGACAGGAAGAAGGATGGGGCATTTCTATAAGGTAGACTATGACGTGGGGAGGGGGCGGAACTTGGGCACCGCAGGGGGGGCGTCACTGGGCACCGGAGAGTGAAAAAAACGCCCCTCTGGGCACCTTGGACCCTAATTAGCATAACATAAAAATCGCTTTTATATCAAAACTACAAAACGAAAATAAGTAAAAAAGAAGACTGCTGGAAAAAAGGTACTTTAGTCAACATAGCAATGGTGCCAGCTTAAAATGGTAAAAGCAGGTGACAGATTCCCTTTAAGTTTTTATAATAGCAATTTGCATATACTCCAGAATGTTATGAAGAGTGATCAGATGAATTGCATAGTCCTTCTTTGCCATGAAAATTAACTTAATCCCCAAAAAAACTTTCCACTGCATTTCATTGCTGTCATTAAAGGACCTGCTGAGATCATTTCAGTAATCGTCTTGTTAACTCAGGTGAGAATGTTGACGAGCACAAGGCTGGAGATCATTATGTCAGGCTGATTGGGTTAAAATGGCAGACTTGACCTGTTAAAAGGAGGGTGATGCTTGAAATCATTGTTCTTCCATTGTTAACCATGGTGACCTGTAAAGATACGTGTGCAGCCATCATTGCGTTGCATAAAAATGGCTTCACAGGCAAGGATATTGTGGCTACTAAGATTGCACCTCAATCAACAATTTATAGGATCATCAAGAACTTCAAGGAAAGAGGTTCAATTCTTGTTAAGAAGGCTTCAGGGCGTCCAAGAAAGTCCAGCAAGCGCCAGGATCGTCTCCTAAAGAGGATTCAACTGCGGGATCAGAGTGCCACCAGTGCATAGCTTGCTCAGGAATGGCAGCAGGCAGGTGTGAGCGCATCTGCACGCACAGTGAGGCGAAGACTTTTGGAAGATGGCCTGGTGTCAAGAAGGGCAGCAAAGAAGCCACTTCTCTCCCAAAAAAACATCAGGGACAGATTGATCTTCTGCAGAAAATATGGTGAATGGACTGCTGAGGACTGGGGCAAAGTCATATTCTCTGATGAAGCCTCTTTCCGATTGTTTGGGGCATCAGGAAAAAGGCTTGTCCGGAGAAGAAAAGGTGAGCGCTACCATCAGTCCTGTGTCATGCCAACAGTAAAGCATCCTGAGATCATTCATGTGTCATGTGTGGGGTTGCTTCTCATCCAAGGGAGTGGGCTCACTCACAATTTTGCCCAAAAACACAGCCATGAATAAAGAATGGTACCAAAACACCCTCCAACAGCAACTTCTTCCAACAATCCAACAACAGTTGGGTGAAGAACAATGCATTTTCCAACACGATGGAGCACAGTGCAATAAGGCAAAAGTGATAACTAAGTGGCTCGGGGACCAAAACGTTGACATTTTGGGTCCATGGCCTGGAAACTCCACAGATCTTAATCCCATTGAGAACGTGTGGTCAATCCTCAAGAGGCAGGTGGACAAACAAAAACCCACTAATTCTGACAAACTCCAAGAAGTGATTATGAAAGAATGGGTTGCTATCAGTCAGGAATTGGCCCAGAAGTTGATTGAAAGCATGCCCAGTCGAATTGCAGAGGTCCTGAAAAAGAAGGGCCAACACTGCAAATACTGACTCTTTGCATAAATGTCATGTAATTGTCGATAAAAGCCTTTGAAACGTATGAAGTGCGTGTAATTATATTTCACTACATCACAGAAACAACTGAAACAAAGATCTAAAAGCAGTTTAGCAGCAAACTTTGTTAAAACTAATATTTGTGTCATTCTCAAAACTTTTGGCCACGACTGTACATCAGCGACTTAAAAAGATTAAAATAGACAAATCGCCAGGACTGGATGGCATACACCCCCGTATCCTAAGGGAATTAAGTAATGTCATAGCTAGACCCTTATTTTTGATATTTTCTATACTGACAGGGAATGTCCCACAGGATTGGCTCATGGCAAATGTGGTGCCAATATTCAAAAAGGGTCCAAAAACAGAGCCTGGAAACGATAGGCCGATAAGTTTAACATCTGTGGGTAAACTGTTTGAAGGTTTTCTGAGAGATGCTATCTTAGAGCATCTCAACGGAAATAAGCAAATAACGCATGGCTTCATGAGGGATCGGTCACGCCAAACTAATTTAATCAGTTTCTATGAGGAGGTAAGTTCTAGACTTGACAGCGGCGAATCAATGGATGTCGTATATCTGGACTTCTCCAAAGCATTTGACACTGTACCACATAAAAGGTTAGCAGAAACACAAGAAAATGGAGCTCATAGTACCAAAGATATAAAAATGTGTATTTTATTGGAGCATAATTGAAATTACATAAATGAAAAAAAAAAATGTAAATGTGATGACATTAACAGGATAAGAGCAGAGGACAGAAAAGAAAGAGCGCCACCCTGGGGAAGCACACAGGTCAAAAGTACAGTATATCTGTTAATCATAGGGAAATACTGGGTACAGTGCCCAACCTTTGAGAAAGGACAATAAGGTTGATATATATAGGTGAGACAGTGATCAGCATGAGAACCCCCACATGGCGGTAAAAAATGGTATGTTAGACAAATAAAGGTAAAGGGTAAGCAACAAACCAACCATAATGACCAGGTGTAATAAAGCACCAAGGTCGTATTGCAAAGAAGGGAGTAACCTTCTTGTTTGCTCTCCAGTATGAGAATGCAACCAAATGGAATGGAATGCATTTTGGAGCACTCCAATCTGTTCAGTTACGTTTTGTCCCCATTGACAATGAATGGAGACAAACTGAAGCGTTTTTCTTTGGTATTGAGACCCTATGACGGATCATAATACTGGAAAATAGAACCTCTAGTGTGAAAGTAGCCTAACACATCTACTGTGTAGTATTTTGCTGAAATAAATCTACAAAGAAATATTGAGAAAATCAAAAACAAAACACTTTTGTTGCTGATTTCTTTTAATAAGCACCATAGGCTTTAAGAAATATACACACCTTTTTATTTTTTCATTGTTTTATTTATTTTAGATAAAAGAGAATAAAAGTTACGTCTTAAAGGGGTTGTCCAAGTTATATTTATTGATGATCTATCCTCATGATAGGTCATCAATATCAGATCGGCGGGGGTCCGACACCCGGCACCTCCGGCGATCAGCAGTTTGAAGAGAAGGTGCGCGCCGTGCCAGCGCTGCCTCCTCTTCACTGTTTACCTTCTAGTCGTTGAATCTGCAGCGGTGAGTGGGATGAATGGGACGTCTTGGGTGTGATTACACCTGCTCACCACTGCAGATGCAACGGCTAGAAGGTAAACAGTGAAGAGAATGCAGCGCTGGCACGGCGCGCGCCTTCTCTTCAAACAGCTGATCGGCGGGGGTGACGGGTGTCGGACCCCAGCCGATCTGATATCATCAATAAATATAACTTGGACAACCCCTTTAATATCTAGTCCAAAAACAGAATCTGAATAGCCTTTTGGCTATTTATTTTTGTCCTCCTGTTTTGGACACACTCCTTAGTTTTGGCTTACAAATACTAATAAAAAATACTGACCAAATACTGACTGTGTGAAGGTAGTCATACTCCTGCTCGGTTTCTGCCTTCTGAAATAAGTGAAGAGGTTGTGTAGTAACATGACATTTACTAAAGAATTTACTGAACAGTTGTTATAACACCAGTGCATGATGAAGTGAGAACACAAGTATGCATGTGAATAAACCTTTCACAAAATGCTACTTTAGTTCTTTTTACCCACGTAATGTTCTCAGCCCTTAATTCAAGACAGATTTGTTTTCTCTCTCACATTTATGTGTTATACGTATTAAAAAATCACTGGTAGTATAATCTGTGAATGAAATTAACTCACAAATGTTAGAAGTATTGGACAAATCATATAAACATAAGCATCGACAAACAGTCTATTTTAATAACATAGTAACATAGTACATAAGGCCGGAAAAAAGACATTTGTCCATCCAGTTCGGCCTGTCATCCTGCAAGTTGATCCAGAGGAAGGCAAAAAAAAAACTGTGAGGTAGAAGTCAATTTTCCCCACTTTAGGGGAATAAAAAATTCCTTCCCGACTCCAATCAGGCAATCAGAATAACTCCCTGGATCACGGACCCCTGTCTAGTAGCTATAGCCTGTAATATTATTACACTCCAGAAATACATCCAGGCCCCTCTTGAATTCCCTTATTGTACTCACCATCACCACCTCCTCAGGCAGAGAGTTCCATAGTCTCACTGCTCTTACCGTAAAGAATCCTCTTCTATGTTTGTGTACAAACCTTCTTTCCTCCAGACGCAGAGGATGTCCCCTCGTCACAGTCACAGTCCTGGGGATAAATAGATGATGGGAGAGATCTCTGTACTGTCCCCTGATATATTTATACATATTAATTAGATCTGCCCTCAGTCATCTTTTTTCTAAATTGAATAACCCAAATGTTGATAATCTTTCAGGGTACTGTAGTTGCCCCATTCCAGTTATTACTTTAGTTGCCCTGCTCTGGACCCTCTCCAGCTCTGCTATGTCTGCCTTGTTTACAGGAGCCCAGAACTGTACACAGTACTCCATGTGTGGTCTGACTAGCGATTTGTAAAGTGGTAGGACTATGTTCTTATCACGGGCATCTATGCCCCTTTTGATGCAACCCATTATCTTATTGGCCTTGGCAGCAGCTGCCTGACACTGTTTTTTGCAGCTTAGTTTTCTGTTTATTAAAATTCCTAGATCCTTTTCCATGTCAGTGTTATCGAGTGTTTTACCATTTAGTATGTACAGGTGACTTGCATTATTCCTTCCCATATGCATAACTTTACATTTGTCAGTGTTAAACCTCATCTGTCACTTATCTGCCCAAGCCTTCAATCTATCCAGATCTCTCTGTAGTAGTATACTGTCCTCTTCAGTGTTAATTACTTTACACAGTTTAGCCTCATCTGCGAAAATTTATACTTTACTATGCAAGCCTTCTACAAGATCATTAATAAATATATTGAATAGAATTGGGCCCAATACTGACCCCGGAGGTACCCCACTAGTGACAGTGACCCAATCTGAGTGTGTACCGTTAATAACCACCCTCTGTTTTCTATCATTGAGCCAGTTACTTACCCACATACAGACGTTTTCTCCCAGTCCGAGCATTCTCATTTTATATACTAACCTTTTATGTGGTACAGTGTCAAATGCTTTGGAGAAGTCCAGATATACGACATCCATTGATTCGCCAATGTCCTGTCTAGAACTTACCTCCTCATAGAAACTGATTAAATTAGTTTGGCATGACAGATCCCTCACAAAGCCATGCTGATATGACGTTATTTGCTTATTTCCGCTGAGATGCTCTAATATAGCATCTCTTAGAAAACCTTCGAACAGTTTACCCACAACAGATGTTAAACTTACCGGCCTATAGTTTCCAGGCTCTGTTTTTGGACCCTTTTTGAATATTGGCACCACATTTGCCATGCGCCAATCCTGTGGGACATTCCCTGTCAGTATAGAGTCCGCAAATATCAGAAATAAGGGTCTGGCTATGACATTACTTAATTCCCTTAGGATACGGGGGTGTATGCCATCCGGTCCTGGCGATTGGTCTATTTTAATCTTTTTAAGTCGCTGATGTACTTCTTCCTGGGTCAGACAGGACACTTTTAATGGGGAATTTATTTTTACATTCTGCATTTCATCTGACAGTTTATTTTCCTCAGTGAATACATTGGAGAAAACAATATTTAACACTTTGCTTTCTCCTCGTCGCTCTCTGCGACTTCCCCCTCATTACTCTTTAACGGGCCGACACCTTTAGATTTATACTTTTTAACATTTATATAATTGAAGAACATTTTAGGGTTAGTTTTACTCTCTTTGGCAATTAATCTCTCGGTCTCTAGTTTGCCGCTTTTATTTGTTTTTCACATGTTCTATTTTTTTCCTTATAGTTTTTCAGTGCTTCCGTTCTACCCTCCTGTTTTAGTGATTTATATGCTTTCTTTTTGTCATTTATTGCTTTCTTTACAGTTCTATTTATCCACATTGGTTTCTTTTTGTTCCTTAACCTTTTATTCCCATATGGTATGTACCTCTCACAATGAGATTTTAGGATGCTTTTAAAGATATCACATTTTGTGGCTGTATTTTTATTTTTGAGGACTTTGTCCCAGTTAGTTAGGCCTATGGCCTCTCTTAGTTGGCTAAATTTAGCTTTTTTGAAGTTTGGTACTTTTGTTCCTCCCTGTAGAAACGCTCTTTTGAATGATAATTGGAAGGTTATTACTTTATGGTCACTATTTCCCATGTGTCCCCCAATATATAAAGATAAATAAATGTCATAAAACCCAGGGCTATATTGTAACTTTATCACTAGTACTCAGTGTTGTATTGCTATTTTGCTTGCATTGACAAGCAACGCCATTGCCCCTATTGTCTCATGAAGGCAACCACTGTCCATATGTCTCAGAGCGTATGGACTACACTAATATATAAAGTGGCTCTCATTCTGGTAGACTTTAGCCATCCGTGTATCACAATAGCAACTATTTATCCGAATGGCCACCATGTAAAACATTTCATTTGCAGCAGCCACACACATAAATTATTAAAGTAAAACATAAATTAATTTTTAAATTATTTAAATGGTATAGCCATAGAGCCACAGTGCAGACCTGACCAGAGCAGCTATACAGTTCACACACTCAGTTCATATAACTGCCAGACTGCTGTCAAGTGTTTTATAGTATGGATGGCACCTCTCAGTTGCGTGGTAAAACATAACTAATATTGCTTTATTTCCATAATTTTAGGTAAAACCATCCTCTGTGCACCATAATGGAACTGACACCATTTATACAGTAAGGGATCATCTTCTTTCTCAGCCATTTTCTGTATAATTAACATTAATGTAAAAAGTACGGTAATAGCATAAAAGAGTTATTTTTGTCATTTAGAAATGTCAATACAAGTGCTTCCCCAGTAGCTCAGACAACTACTGTACATGCACCGCTGCCGGTGAGATGTTTTGCACAAGTCATGATCCTCCTCACTACAGTGGACAGTTTCTTCAAGTGAAGCTGAGAACCTCCTCTTCCAGGTGGAGGAGAGATGTCATCGGCGCATGAGTATTTTTCATCTGAGCTGCTTGAGATTCAGATGTACTGTGCAAGCACCGAGAATGTAAATCTATAGCACACGAACAGAATTACTGGGCCAGGCGAGATACCTGGACTTGTCAATCAAAGGCAAAGGGAGGAGGAACTGGGGTGCACTAAGGGGGCTTGGGCCTTATTTGCATACACATTAAAAGTTGAATTCCTCACAAACAGCTAGATTTACATAGCAAAGGTATGCTTTTACAGTATCAACCCTACCAGCCATTATGCCAGGTTTAATACGGTTGATCCTGTTGACAGATGCTCTTTAAGTTCCCTAACTTGCAGTTTGCCTGTTATTACAGCTCACTGTATCGTATTCCCATTCAATTGAATGAGATTGAGCTGCAAAAGCAAGCACAGCTGCTACCAAAAGTATGGGGTCGTGCTTAGTAAATAAAAATTTATTGGGTGCATTTTCTGCCCCATGAAACACTTGAGTGCTGCCTCATGTAACACTGAAGTGCTGCCTCATGTAACACTGAAGTGCTGCCTCATGTAACACTGGAGTGCTGCCCCATGAAACACTGGAGTGCTGCCCGTTGAAAAACACTGGAGTGCTGCCCGTTGAAAAACACTGGAGTGCTGCCCGTTGAAAAACACTGGAGTGCTGCCCGTTGAAAAACACTGGAGTGCTGCCCGTTGAAAAACACTGGAGTGCTGCCCGTTGAAAAACACTGGAGTGCTGCCCGTTGAAAAACACTGGAGTGCTGCCCCTGGAGAAACACTGGAGTGCTGCCCCTGGAGAAACACTGGAGTGCTGCCCCTGGAGAAACACTGGAGTGCTGCCCCTAGAGAAACACTGGAGTGCTGCCCCTGGAGAAACACTGGAGTGCTGCCCCTAGAGAAACACTGGAGTGCTGCCCCTAGAGAAACACTGGAGTGCTGCCCCTAGAGAAACACTGGAGTGCTGCCCCTAGAGAAACACTGGAGTGCTGCCCCTAGAGAAACACTGGAGTGCTGCCCCTAGAGAAACACTGGAGTGCTGCCCCTAGAGAAACACTGGAGTGCTGCCCCTAGAGAAACACTGGAGTGCTGCCCCTTCAAACACCTCCCCCCTCAATCTAATATTAATGCCCTATCTTAAGGATAGACCATCAATTTTGCAGTCCTGGATAATCTCTTTGATTATATTTTCATAATTGCAGAAAACAGGGAATGGGAACCAGTCTGGACACTATTGTGGTTCCACAAGAGATGTCATCCATTTTAATAGACTTATAGTCACTAATTTTCCCCAGTAAAATAGGCTAGGCTGAGTCAAATTTCTACCGTAAATATTTGCAAAGATACATAAATATGTTGAATGTTTTTGTTTTAAATATAGTATCATGGCATAGTGTCACTTAGACTGGAAGAAGAGAGAATCAACTCCAGCAAGGTAGCCAGGTTATCAGTGACAAACCATGGTAAGCCAAGGATGGAAGCTGCATCCCGAAGGGCAGAGCATCTACAGTCAGACAGAGCTCTGGTGACAACTGATTCTTCTGCTGCAAAAGTATGTATTCATATATTCAGATTAACAATATAAAAGTATTAAACTAAGCATGTTCTTAGTAGTTAAATCACTGAAAATACTGACTTGTAAAAAATAGTTGTATCATTTTTGAACTGGTTGTTTTATCACCTACTGAAAGTTCCTAGAATGTTTTGAAAGAGCCTTCCTCTAGGGATTATACATTCATATAATGTTTCATAAATTATTCACAGGCAGGAGTGTATAGTTTACTGGAGTATTCGTAATATACATTTACAGTTATAAGATTTTTGTGATTATGTGTTTTTAGAAGAAGACATCGCAATTTCCAAAGGAATGTACTCCAGGGTTGAGAGGACTTCTGCATTTTGATCAAAAGAGCCAAAAGCTTTTCCAGTGTGATGGTTCATCATGGAATACCTGGGTAGCTACAGCCAAGGTACTTGCCTGCTAATCACTATATACTAATATATCAATAATCATTACAAGGATCAGGGTAATGCCAGTTTCAGACAGGTGTGTTCACTGAGTGAAGCAGGCCTCGTGCGGGAACATGAATTCCTGTAGTGCACTCATAGTGAACTGCTGTCAGTACTAATCATTACAGTTGCGGTCAGGCAGAGCCACACAGCATTATAAATCATTATAATGCTGTGCTGTCCAGTCAAAGGAGCAGAGTTCACAAGCTTTGTGAGAAGAAGACTGTCATGTAGTATATGATGTCTGATTTTCAGGTTCAAGATTCTTGGCCCATGTAAACGGCCCTTTAGAAGAGCAGAGGAAAAGCATCTCTACAACCTTCATAGCAAGGTTGGCCAAGTGGTGCCCCCTTTATGCAGGAGGATGTTCCCACACCCAAAACTGAACTTGTTTTGCAAAGTACAGGTAGACTGAAAAGTTCTACATGAAAGACACTGAAAGCACTCTGCACCACTTTGCCATAGGTTTCAAAATAGTGCTCCCACAATGATTCAGTGCCTCAGATCTCCTAGGCCTCCTTTGGGAATGGGGGCCCTGAGCAATTTTCCTCAATACCATGCAATTCTGGTGGAGAAGTTAGTCCCTGGTAAAGAATGCAACATCATTACTTTAAAAGTTTTTACATTATTACTTTAAATGTATAACAGTCTGTTCACTGGGGGTTCCACCACAGGGATTGCCACTGATCATGACAATAGGAGGCTCATATCCAATTTTGGAAGGGAAGCTGCAGTGAGGTGGAACTTGAAAAGATCAGCGCTGCCACTCAGTTCATTGTATACAGGACAGATGGGGATAGCTGGTTGTTATAGTTGGCTTCTCTTTGGCAGCAGGGTTCTCAGCTGTTGGCTCCATGCAAGCTTCTCTTCACTGTGAGGGGTTAAGTGAAGAGGAAAGGGGGAAATGGCACCCCATTTTCATGATTGGTGGGGTCACAGTGGTGCGACACCCCTCTCCCAGATATCTAAAATGTATCACCTATTCTGTCAACTACTCTAACCCCACTCTATTGGACTATTTTCACATTAGCATTAGATAGGATCTAGAAACCGGAGGAAAATGCTTCTGTTTTGTCCCCATTCATCGTTAATGAGGAAAAAACTAAACTGAACGGAATGGAGTGCGCCAGAATGCATTCCGTTCCATTTGGTTGCATTCCCATGCCGAACTTTTTTAGTATGCGTCATGGGATACTGATCAAGACGGATCCACCATGAAACACAATGTAAGTCAATAGTGCCGAATCTGTTTTCTCGGACACGAAAGAAAGCGGATCTGGCACCCATTGACTTACAATGGTTTTAGTGCCGGATCAGTTTTGTTCATTTTAAAGATATTACATCTGAATCCGTTCAGAACGGATTCAGCCGGTTGTCATAACGGAAGCGTTTTTACTGATCCATGATGGAAATGTGAAAGTAGCCCGAACTACTTTTGCCTGCAAAGTCGAATAGCAGCTGCTACAGGGGAAACATATTCCAGATATTCAATTGAACATGCTTATTCCACTAAAGCGGCTCTCTGTTCTTAATCCTAGAGGGTGGCACCCCTCTGTATGGCTTCTGTATGCTTTAATAGGGCATCATGGGACAACCCCTGTAAGAGAGATTTACCGTATCATCTGATCAAAGCTGTTCATAGTTTTACACTTTATTTTATGTGTTACATAGTGTATGGATGTTAGAATGCTTGGTAGCACAGGCCATCAGGTGGACAATAGTAAATATAGGTAGGCATTCAAGAAATCATTTATTTTGTATTTTTATTCTCCCTTCTTTTCTATGTCATTTCCTGGAGCAGCTAAACCTAATATGGCCACATTATAGCAGTTTCCACTTTGTGGTTTCTCCTGAGCTCTGTTATTTAGCTGTGCTTAGGCTAAAGTAGATGAGCCCCTATCCTGGAAAGAAGCCATTTTTCTATTAATTATAAATTGTATATGTTTCAGGCAACAAAATGTCCATTTGGCTGGACTCCACATGACAGCAGCTGCTACAAACATATCACTGAGCAGAAGGCCACATGGATCACCGCCGCCCGGATATGTCGGGAAGAGTAAGAGCACTGTTTTCTGATTTTCATATAATGCATGTATGCTGTGCAGATCCTTGATGATAAAAGAGTCTGTTTTCAAAAAATTTATATTTTACACTTCAAATCTATATTTATCTACTTTATTTACATGGAAAAAAGGAATTGAACAGGCATTTCTTTATGCATTTATAGGCCAGTGTCAACACACTGGATGGAAAAAGCATTTAACTTTTTGACTACTAAGGCTAGTTACACACATGCGGCACAGCAATCTGGCGGGCTGTTACGGCAGACTTCATTGATATAAAGGGAACCAGTGGAGATCCGTCCGCTCTCTGGCATAAATACCAGTATTCGGCGGACAAAAAAACAACATTATAGTCAGTGGGATCCAGTGGACACATGGCATTATCTGGCTATGCCAGATCCAGAGAACTCCGGCAGGCTGGACTGTGCAAAGTGCCTTTCATGTCTATGACCTTTTATGTCTTCAGATAATCCAGATAAACATCACTTCTGTTTGATTCTATGCTGATTAATAGCATAATGAATCTGTTTAAGGAAGCTCTGGTTTTATGACTTAAAGGGGTTATCCCACTAAAGTATTACTATACAATGAGTAGAGCATTTCAGATGAGGCATTATTGCAATATGCAAAAACAAGCACAATGCAACAGCACCCTGCATACACAAATAACAAAGTAAATCCAATAGTGCCATACTCACCATAGAAAATGTACTAATGCTACGTTATAAGTGTAAGATTTTTGGCAAATACATTTTGTACAGAATTATTTGTGCCTGTCTGCCAACAACAAGGCGATCTCTTTAGGATAGGAACCTATGCTAAATACTACCTCAGCTGGTGCCACACTGGCCTCCATTAAATTCAGGGAATACAGGTTCTACATGGCTCACACCATATTATACCACTTTTGGTGCCACAATGGCCTCCATTAAATTCAGGGAATACAGGTTCTACATGGCTCACACCATATTATACCACTTTTGGTGCCACAATGGCCTCCATTAAATTCAGGGAATGCATGTCTACATGCATGCTGAGCCCACACTATATTATACCTATTTTGGTGCCACAATGGCCTTCATTAAATTTAGGGATAGCAGGTTTCACATGATTAATATACTAATATATAAAAGGGCCTTTACAGAAAATATAGTGAAAAGCTGTTCCATGTAAAATCCCCTCAAAACACAAGGGGGCACTGTTTCCATCTGGAGAAGAAAAAATTCAATCTCCAGAGGCGACAAGGCATCTTCACCTTAAGAACTGTGAATTTTTGCAATAGTTTACTTCAGAATGTGGTCACAGCAGGAACAGTTGATGGTTTTAAGTAAGACTTAAATAAATTCATATAATTAAATAAAATTAACACTTATGCAGATGTCTGATTCGCACTTCTCTTTCCTATAATTCGCATCCCCACCCATCCCTTGGTTGACCTATGATTTTTCTTTGTCAGTTCAAATATATTAATACTTTTGGCACACAACCAGCATTCCAGATGCCGTGTTAGTGAAGACCTATGCTTTCTCGCTTTCCCAGGAATCAGTTCATGTCATAAGATTTAATCCAAGCTGACCTTTGGGGGTCATTAAGCATGACCTCTTTCCCCAGTTTTTAGCAAAAATAGTCACAAGACACTGTTTTGCAACTTTTTAAACAACCACATGCAAAAAATTTAGGGGGAGTGTTGGGGTCAAGTGGGGGTCTAGCAGTGGCGGGCCCATGGAGGCAGGGGCTGGAGTAGATTTCAATCTACCTCCATATCCAACTGTTTGCATACACACATAGCTATGGTTGACCTGATTTAAAACACTGCTTTTCTTTTTAGAACTTTGGTGCAATGAGAGTGTCACCATTGCTCTGGTTGCACCCAAGCTCCACTCATTTATATGGCCAGCCCCTCCTTTGCTGCTTTGATTGAAAGGGTCAGGCAATGGCAAAGCAGCCAGGGAGAGCTGGTCACAGAAAGGAGTGGAGCTTGGATGCAAAGAGTGCAACAGTGATGCCCTCTAATTTGCATATTAAAAAGGTATTTGGAATGGAGCCTCAGATCAACTGACAGAAGGTTCTGTGCTGAGGAAAGGCCAGAGCTAGCTGTCCCTCTCTGTCTCTCAGAAGGCTGGACAAAGGACTGGTGGCCAGGGTCTGTGGCTCATGGTCTGGTTGGCTTTCTGGTCAACGGACTGGTGACCCAGGGTCTGTAGCAGAGTATCTCCATCTCAGGGACTCCTTATGGTCACTTGTGCAGTCTGGCAGAGTCTCTTATATTAAACATTGGTCCCTATCTGCATATAGGAGACATATAGAAGCTCTGACTACTCTCATTATATACAGTTTCAAACGGAACTAGAACCTTCAAGTGGGGGGGGGGGGGTTAAGTGGAGAATGTTGCAATTTCAGTCTGTCATATACTTGTATAGAGTCTCTATACAAGTGTATGGGAATGACTAAGGATGGGTTCACTACAGGTTTTTCCATCCATTTAAAGTATACAAAAAATGTATACGTTAAACGGATGCCTCAGACTGATGCCATACAGTGTAAAAAAACATATAATAAAAATATTTTTTTTTACAAGACTATGCAGGATACAAGAACAAGGTGTGCTGCGTTTTTGTATCCTTTTTCTTTTTGTAAGGCATACATCAAACGGAGGCATAAAATGTGATGTGAACCCACCCTAAGCAGTTTTTCCAGACATAAACAAGTCTTCATATGTAAACAACATTGCTAAACCAGACAGTCAAAAGGTGAGTATGTCTGTTTTTTTCTATCCAAAATTTAGCATACCCCTATAGTAAATGTGAAAGATTAAACTTCTCAGTGTATACTGTATTTTTCACCCCATAAGATGCATTTTTCCCCCTAAAAGTGGTGGGGGGGATGCCTCTGCGTCTTATGGGGCAAATACTAATGAGCGCTTCCATCATGGAAGCTCTCATTAGTACCGGAGGACCAGGAAGCGGTGAAGGCTCTGTACTGACTGCTCCCTGGTCCTCGACTGTCAGCTGTGCAGTGGCTGCGCACAGCAAGAGGGCGCTCTGTGACCTCACGCTGTGCGCGCCAGTTCACAGCACACGCGACAGAAGGAGGAAGAAGATCGTGGGTGGTGAGGAGCGGCGGTGTCCAGAAGCAGGAGAGGTAAGTGGGTTTTTTATTTTATGAAACATGAGGCAATATGGGGCTGCTGGGGGTGATCTGAGGCAATATGGGGCTGCTGGAGGCTAATCTGAGGCAATATGGGGCTGCTGGGGGCTGATCTGAGGCAATAGGGGCTAATATGAGAGGCAATGGGGGCTGCTGGGGGCTGATATGAGGCAATGGGGGCTCTTATCTGAGGTCTGATTGGGGGTCATTCACATTGGGGTCTGAGCTGAGGTCTGATTGGTGGTCTGACCTGTGGTCTAATTAAAAATATTTTTTTCTTATTGTCCTCCTCTAAAACCTAGGTGCCTCTTATGGGCCGGTGCGTCTTAAAGTGTGAAAAATACGGTATATAGAAAGTGTTTATTCATACACAGAAAAAGGTGAAAAACATAAATAGACATTGAAAATTTGGCATAAAATTCAACAGCCCAACTTGAGTTTAGCTATCGACAGTCCACTGCAGTGTATGTCACAGAAGAAGTCAATTGATGGTGAACCTGGAGTCTGTTACCATTTGATGCCACGTGGATTTTAAAAATAATCCTGAACATTGAAATTGCAACACCAAGAAGGACAAATTATAAGGTTATGCAAATTGAGGAAGTAACAGATGATTAAATTTCCAAGCACCTAGCTCCAATCTGTGGCATAAAGAGTGGGAGAGGCATAAATGCCAGATCAAAAGCAAATTCTTTTAGCCACATGAACCCTGAAAAATCAGATCAAGTCGTGTGAGATGACTGTGCAATACCTCCAGTGTATAAGTGTACCAGTTATCAACACTTGTCGCAAAGACCTTGGTTCATCAATCCGGCAGATCGCTAAATGTCTAGGCTGCGATGTCAGCACTGTTCAAAGTCGCGAGCCCCAGGAGAACCTCTGGATGGACAGATTATCTGAAAAGAATGGTTAGTAGTGATCCATTCTTTCCTGCATGTGAAATTGGACATCACATCCCAAGTCTAGGGTGATAAACAGTGTCTACACAAACCATCAGAAGACATTTAAATGACATTGGGCTAAGAGCCAGATGTCTAGCTACTGGTGTTTCTTTGACTTCATGCCACCGTTCTCAAATGCTATCACTGTGAACAGCAAGACAGCAATGGAGGCTGAAATAGATGTCTATCCTTTTCAGCTCTGAATCTCGCTTTTGTCTCATATGGAATTATGCCGGAGATTGGTCTGGAGACCACTTGGGCAATGCCACAAAGAGGCCTTCACAAGGAAATGCCACACCGGTCCTACTCCTGGGATTATGATGTAGAGTGGTATAATGTACAGTGGCCAGGCTCCTCTAGTCTTCATTTCAGGTAATAGCTTTCACTAATAGCTTGTGTCCCAGGGGCCACATTTTAATAGGACAACACCAGGCCGCACGTAGCTTGTGAGCAGCCCGTGTGACCTAAAGGAGCTACCATGACCAACAGGGTCTCCAGACATGTCTCCTATCCAGAACATCAGGACGTAATTGGTGGATAATTTCAATAGGAGCTGCCAGGAGTGGATCTTGATGATTTGCGTGCCCAAGTGCACTCAGTGTGCAGAACATTCTTCAGACAACTATTAATAACCTCACTGATAGCTTCCCAAGGTGTGTAAGTCAGTATATTTCTGCGCTTGGCACTCATACTCAATAAATTGAGATATTTTTAATATTTTGTTTCCATTTTTTTTTCTATTTGCATACCATTCAAGGGGTTCTCTGGGATTTTCATGTTTATGGCATATTCTCGGAATAAGTCATCAATATGAGATCAGTAAAGGTCAGACTCCCGGCACCTCCGTAACGCTCTCAGTGGAGTGGCAGTGCGTGGTATTGCAACTCAGCCCCTTTCAGTTGAATGAGACTGAGCTGTGCCTAGGCCATGTGACCAGGAGGCCTAAACACTCACAGAGCACTGCGGCCTCATCATTCAGCTGAGGATAGGTCATCAAAATCTAAATCCCATAGAACCCCTTTAACATGTCTATTGATCTTATGTTTTCCATGACTTTTCCTTATAGGTGTTGCAATTTCAGTGTTGAGAAGTGTATGTCTATATACGCTTTCACCTGTTGTTTGCATGAATAAACACTTTCGAAGAGATCTCTTGGCTGACCAAGGGTTACTGCACAATATCTTCTTTTTATTGTTCTATTGGAAAGCCCACAATCGGTGAATAACTGACAATCCAACTCTGTTAACTGGGAGACAAAATACCATGGATGAAATCAAAGTAGCTTGGGTGAAATCTTATGCTATAGCGTCTTCCGTAACACTGTTAAGTCAGTACTCTCTGCTCTGCACTGGTGAGGGGCAGTCACCCCTAAACGTCTGTCTGCAGATGAGGTACAAGCCACTAATGTATTGTAATTGTCCATATTGCTTCCTTTTCTTGCTGGATTCATTTTTCCATCACATTATAAACTGCTTGTTTCCATGGTTGCCACCACCCTGCAATCCAGCAGGTGCCCTCTTGCTGTGCAGCTGTGCAGTGGCTGCGCACAGCAAGAGGGCATCTCTTAGAAAACATTCAAACTATTTACCCACAATGGAAGTTAACGTTTCCTGTTTTCTACATAATTTAGATTTTTCCTTACAGTTTTTTTAGTGCCTTTTCACTGTTTTAGTAGCTTAAATGCTTTCTTTTGTTATATGTTGTCCTTTTACATTTTTATTTATCCACATCCTAACGTATACACAGGACAGATCAGAGCTGCTGAATCCCAGCTTACCAAGCACAGCGCTGTACATTATATAGCGCCTCTCCTTGGTATTTCATCTCAGCCCCATTTATTTGAGTGGGGGCTGAGCTGTGCCTATGCAATATGACTGAAGAACGTGATGTCACATTGCCTAGGAAGAGGCCTTAGAGCTCACGTGGCACCGTGGCCTCTTCGTACAGCTGATCATCAGGGGGTCCTGGGAGTTGGACCCCCGTCGATCTCATATTGATGACCAATATGTAAATCTCAGAAGACCTCTTTAAGCCCTCTTTCACACGACCATTTTCTATTTTCTGTTTATGGGCCGTTTTTTGCATTCCGTATACGGAACCATTCATTTCAATGGTTCTGCAAAAAAACGGTATGCATTCCGTTTCCCTATATCCATTTTTCCGTTCCGTTGAAAGATAGAACATGTCCTATTATTTCCCGCAAATCACGTTCCGTGGCTCCATTCAAGTCAATGGGTCCGCAAAAAAAAAAACGGAACACATATACGGAAATGCATCTGTATGTCTTCCGTATACGTTCCGTTTTTGCGGAACCATCTATTGAAAATTTTATGCCCAGCCCAATTTTTTCTATATAATTACTGTAAACTGTATATGCCATACAGAAGAACGGAACAGAAACGGAAGCATAACGGAAACAAAAAAAGGAACAACGGATCTGTGAAAAAGGGACCGCAAAACACTGAAAAAGCCATACTGTCGTGTGAAAGAGGACTAAGGCTCAGAAATTAATGTATTTTCACACAAGCTACCATATAACACATGCTAAACTACTAATTATTGCATCACATTAACGCTAATACTAAAATTTATTTTGTGCAGATACCATGCTAGACTTGTAGACATATTCACTAAAGAGCAAATGGATTGGCTGTGGAACTTCAGTGGGAGGAAATCTTTTTGGATCGGTAAGAATTTGACTGCTTATTCTAAATAAAGCGCACCTTCACTTTTCTTGTATCTTGTAACATATCATTAAAGGGAACCTGTCACCGGGATTTTGTGTATAGAGCTGAGTACATGGGTTGCTAGATGGCCGCTAGCACATCCACAATACCCAGTCCCCATAGCTCTGTGTGCTTTTATTATGTAAAAAAAAAACGATTTGATACATATGCAAATTAACCTGAGATGAGTCCTGCACATGAGATGGGTCAGGGACAGGACTCATCTCAGGTTAATTTGCATATGTATCAAATCATTTTTTTCCCATAATAAAAGCACACAGAGCTATGGGTATTGCGGATGTGCTAGCGGCCATCTAGCAACCCATGTCCTCAGCGCTATACACAAACTCCCGGTGACAGGTTCTCTTTAAAGAGGACCTGTCAGATAAATGGAGAAAATTAGGGATCTGAATCAACAGAGCTGCTGGTAAACAGATACCCTGGAAGCAAGGTATTTTACAAATGAAGAAACTTTCTTTGGTATATAGGACCTATGCGTCACAAAGCCAAACTGGCCTCTTCCTCAGGGTATTTACATTTAAAGACGTTCCAAGGACGAATATACAATTAAAGGGGTTTTCTGAGATGTTAATACTGATGATCTATACTCTGGATAGGTCATCAGTATATGATTGGTGGGGGTCCAATTCCTGGGATCCCTGCTGATCAGCTGTTTGAGAAGGCAGGACCACGCGCAGTAGTGCCACGGCCTTCTTGCTGCTTTCCCTAGGCCGAGTGACGACAAGTTCAATGGTCATGTGGCCTAGATGCATCTCAGCCCCATTGACGTGTGGGGCTGAGCGGCCATACCAAGCACATCCGCTATACAATGTACGGCTGTGCTTGGCAAGCACGGAGAAGACCGTGGCATTCACAGGAGTGTTGGTGCCTTCTCAAACAGCTGATTGGCGGGGGTCCCGGGTGTCGGACCCCCACCAATCCGATACTGATGACCTATCCACATATTTTTGTACAATTTTTTTAAAACTCTTATTATTTTTTTTTGTACAGGCCTCAATGATCGAGTAAAGCATGGCAAATGGGAATGGAGCAATGGAGAGAAGGCTGCATACACTAACTGGAAAAGAAGTCCACCTCCTCGGTCAAAAAAAGGGAGAAATTGTGTTTCTGTACAAAAAAAAGGGAAATGGCAGGTCAAGAGCTGCCGGAAAACATATTATTATGTATGCTCAAAAAATATGTAACAAATATGACTTTTACTAATTGATGTACAATATTAATTATATTTATTATTCTGATTTTCAATTGCTTAATTTGATTGTTCATCTCTATATCTATCTCCTATCTATCTATCTATCTATCTATCTATCTATCTCCTATATATCTCCTATCTATCTATCTATCTATCTATCTATCTATCAATCATTTCACATATGTTTGTCTTTTCAAACAAAAGTATAACAATTTGAATGGTAAAGTAAGTCATGCAGGATATTACACAGTATTGGACAGTATTGATTGAATTTTGATTAGTGTTATTCTGCGTGCTTGAGTCCATCCACATTTGTCAACGTGCTGATCGTTTCTCATTAGAGGAGGAAGCAAGTGAAAGGTTTCAATTACCCATGTCTTGAACGTACAAAGGACTAATTAATGCACATTTAATCTAATCAAAGATCTGCCTTTTGTAAATGTCTGCTTCACAACTTCCTAAAACAGGTTAAATAAGCAATGATTAGATTGGACACATCTCTCACAACATAATGGACAGAGCTATGTCTATGCCTATGTCTGATAGCAGAGCTACTGAAAACAGCTGAGCGGCCGGAGTGCCAGTAGCCAGACCCCCACTAATCAGATATTGATGATCTATTCCAGGGATGCTAAACCTGCGGCCCTCCAGCTGTTGTGAAACTACAACTCCCACCATGCCATTCTGTAGGCGGGTAGCTGTAGGCTGTCCGGGAATGATGGGAGTTGTAGTTTTGAAACAGCTAGAGGGCCACAGGTTGAACATGCCTGATCTATTCTAAGAATGGCCGTCAATATAAAAGTTCTAGAAAACCCCTTTAAGGTATATGGAACTTGCAACACTCCAAATTATGACCGAGAGTTCTGAGTACAGAGGAAAAAGGACCAAAGGTCTCTAATTTAACAGAGAATTCTCCCTTTGTCATGTTTTCTTGAATTCTCACCTGAATTTGATGTAAGTTTTTAAATTAACTTAATAATATTGGGAGTCATTTACTATGACCACCTATGTCAGAAATTGGCATAAAAAGCCATTGCTCCTAAATTTAGGCACATGTGGATTTTCTACACAGCCCTCCCCACTTTCTGAAAAGAGGGAGTGGCAAGGGGCAGGGCGAGGGCATTGTGTGTGGTACCATGGGCCCCTGCACATTCACTATCATTTACGCCAATCTACTGGTGTAAATGAAGACTGAAATCTATTCCAACTACGAGCTGGAGTAGATTTCTGTGGACATATAAATTGCTGAATGATGCACCTAATGTATGACGAGGCCTGTGCCTCATCTTAAAGGGAACCTGTCACCTGGATTTTGGGTATAGAGCTAAGGACATGGGTTGCTAGATCACCGCTAACACATCCGCAATACCCAGTCCCTATAGCTCTGTGTGCTTTTATTGTGTATAAAAAACGATTTGATCCATATGCAAATTAACCTGAGATGAGTCAGAGCTTGAAATGACTAAGATATGACTTATGTTAATTTGCATATGTATCAAATCGTTTTTTTTACACAATAATAGCACACAGAGCTATGGGGACTGGGTATTGCGGATGTGTTAGCGGCGATGTAGCAACCCACGTGCTCAGCTCTATACCCCAAATCCCGGTAACAGGTTCCCTTTAACCCTGGGTTCACACCTGAGCGTTTCTGAGACACGCGTTTTACGCGTGTATTTGTCGCACATTTTACGCGCGTTTTTATGTGCGTTTTTTGCAATAGTAAACGCGCGTTTGACGCGCGTTTGTGTGATTGACTGCAGTGTTGTCCAATGAGCAAATATCCCTGTCTATATGAAGTTTGGCCAATCATAGGCCTTTTCCAGCATGTTGCTAAATCCAAAACGCGCGTTCGAACGCGCGTTTTCAGTGTCAAAAACGCGCAAAATACAAGCGTTGCGCGTTCCCATTGAAGTCTATGGGCCAAAACGCGCGACAAACGGACAAAAAAATGCTCAAGAACTTGTTTATGCGTCGGGCGTTTTTCAGCGTGTTCGAACGCGCTGTAAAATGCGAAAATGTGAACCAGTCCCAAAGGGAAGCATTGGTTTGCATCGGTTATGCGTTTTACAGCGCGTTCGAACGCGCTGTAAAACGCGCAAGTGTGAACTTAGGGTAAATCAAAAGCATCCTCCTGTGGTGCAGAGGATATCAAAGACTGACATAAAATACCTGTCTTTGATAAATGACCCCTCTTTTGTATTGTTTTCCGTACTGTCATAGCGTGTGACCGGAATACAAGCTCTCTATAAAACAATAGGATCAATAATTTTGGTGTATAAAGTGCTGCCATATTTGCACCAGGTCACTTACAAAATGGCTTACTTATCTCTGCATAAGGGCTCATGCACACAAACATATTTTCTTTCCTTGTCTGTTCCTTTTTTTTTTACAGACCATATGCAGAACCATTCACTTTAATGGGTCCGCAAATAAAAACAAACAAACGGAAGTTATGGAGTAACAGTGCATTCCATTTCCGTATGTCTGCATGTCCGTTCTGTAAAAAAATAGAATGTGTCCTATTATCGTCTGCATAACGTACAAGGATAGGACTGTTCTATTAGGAGTCAGCTGTTCTGTTCCGCAAAATACGGAATGCGCACAGATGTCATCCGTATTTTTTGCGGATCCATGTTTTGCAGACCGCAAAATACATACGGTCGTGTGCATAAGCCCCAACATTGTGCTGGTCGCTATTTCTCCATAGCAGTCCTGCACTTCTGCAACACAAATACCTGGAGCTTGGTTCTGTCATATGAAGAAGTTTAATTTCCAGAATGGAGTGAAAGAAAACATTGTATTCAAAATATATTAAAATTCAATATAGAACTTTGCATATTTGGCTTATGCGATTTAGTGATATGCCTTATCCATAGCCTGCTCCTGGTGGATAACTCTCTGATTAAACTTCTGCCTGCCATAGTGCTTCTTTAGTCTATGGTTCCCCTAATAAAAAAAATAATAATACTATTTTGCATAAAGTTTTTCTTGAATTCTAAAACCCATCATATGTACAGTGCCTTGTAAAAGTATTCACCCCCTAAAGTCACAGCTCCAAGTCGCTTTGGATAAGTCTCTATGAGCAGTTGCCACATCTTACCACTGGGATTTTTGCCAATTCCTCCTTGCAAAACTGCTCCAGCTCCTTCAAGTTGGATGGTTTGCGCTTGTGAACATCAATATTTAAGTCTGACTGCAGATTTTCTATTGGATAGAGATCTGGGCTTTGTCTAGGCCATTCCAACACATTTACATGTTTTCACTTAAACCGCTGATGTATTGCTTTAGCAGTGTGTTTGGGGTCATTGTCCTGCTGGAACGTGAACCTTCATCCTAGCATCAAATCACTCACAGAGTGGTACAGGTTTTGCTCAAGAATGTCCTGTATTTGGCACTATCCATCTTTGCCTCAACTCTGACCAGTTTTCCAGTCCCGGCTGCTGAAAAACCTCCCCACAGCATGATGCTGCCACCACAATGTTCCACTGTGGGGATGGTGTTCTTTGGGTGATGTGATGTGTTGGGTTTGCACCAGACATAGCGTTTTCTTTGATGGCTGAAAAGTTCAATTTTAGTCTCATCAGACCAGAGCACCTTCCTCCATACATTTTGGGAGTCTCCCACATGTCTTTTCGCAAACTCACAACATGCCTTATTGTTTTTAGCTGAAAGTAATGGCTTTCTTCTGGCCCAACTCTATGGAGCGTACGGCTTATTGTCGTCCTATGTCCAGATACTCCAGTCTCTGCTGTGGAACTCTGGAGCTCCTCCAGGGTTACCTTAGGTCTCTGTACTGCCTCTCTGATTAATGCCCTCCTTGCCCGGTCCGTACGTTTTGGTGGGTGGCCGTCTCTTGGCAGGTTTGCTGTTGTGCCATGTTCTTTCCATTTGGTTATGATAGATTTGATGGTGCTCCTGGGGATCATCACAGATTTGTATATTTTTTTATAACCTAACTCTGACTTGTACTTCTCAGCAACATTGTCCTTTGTTTGGAGAGTTCCTCGGTCTTCATGGCAGTGTTTGGTTAGTGATGCCTTTGCTTAGGTGTTGCAGCCTCTGGGCCTTTCAAAAAAGGTGTGTATATGTAATGACAGATCATGTGACACTTAGATTCCACACAGGTGGACATCATTTCACTAATTATGTGACTTCTGAAGGTAATTGGTTCCACCAGAGCTTTTTATGGGCTTTCTAACAAAGAGGTGAATACATACGCACATGACAATTTTCTGTTTTCTATTTCCAAACAATAGTTTTATTCATATATTTTCCTCATTTCACTTCACCAACTTAGACTATTGTGTTCTGATCCATCACATAAAATTCAGATCAACGAAACATTGAACTTTAGGCTGTAATGTACCAAAATAAGAAAAAGGTCAAGGGGGTGAATACTTTTGCAAGGCACTGTAAATCATTTTAAGGGCTTGTTCACACTGAAAATTCTATCTGTCTGTTAACCGGTTCCTTCATTTGTATGACGTTTGTCATTGGTACTTTTTCACCTGTTAGTATTTGGTATTATTTAGCATTTTATTTGACTGTTCGTATTATTGTCAGTGACATATTATTGTAAATCTGTTGACTTGTTTTAAGGTGGATTTACATGGGGAGATAATCGGGCAGATTAACGGAAACAAATGTTCCTACAAACGCTCATTCCCAACAATCTGACCATGTAAAGGTGCAGGAGATTACCCAATGAAGGAGCGAAATGGTCGTTAGTGCAGGCACGTAAATTATCATTTCTGGGCAGCAGATCGTACTGTCTAAACAGTGACCTGATGCCCAGAAACAATGCAGCTGTGTATGGACAACAGTAGTGACTGCTCATCTTCATACTGTGGAGGTGATCGCTGCATGTAAATGCAGCAGCCGAGCAGCCGACTGTCAGGAATGAAGCTTTAGCGCAGCAGGTCTAAATCCATCTTTAGTCTTTATTCATGGTATTTACACTGGTGTCTTATAAAATCATCTAATCGCGCAACCTTTATGGAAATTCAGCGCTTATACTGTAGAAGATTTGCTATGTATTTAAAGAGTTTGTGATTTTTTTTTCCTTTAATAAAAGATTTTTTAAATGTGTAACTTTTTTTTTGTCCTTTTATTGCTATAATGGAGAGGCACTATGGGCACATGGATCCCTTGCTTAGGTCTAGCTGTTCAATTATGCTTCTGATTGCATTACTACTTGAGCTATTGTTGCTGTGAACTCTTTATGACCTCTATAAGGCTCCATTCACACGTCACACGCACTTATCCTTCCGCATCTGTTCCGCAATTTTGCGGAACGGGTGCGGATCCATTCATTTCAATGGGGGAGTAATTGCTGTCCGCATCAGCACTTCCGTGATGCGGTTCTGCAAAAAAATGAAGCATGTCCTACTTTTGGCCGCAAATTGCGGTCCGAGGCCCTATTGTACTCAATGGGTCCGCAAAAAAGCGGATGACATGCGGAAAGACACCAAATGTCTTCCACATGTCATCCGCATATCATCCGTATTATGGTATGGTACCCTAGCAGCATGTATTCCTCCTTCCTTTTTTATTTCTGCGGAAACACGGAACGGATGTTGATGCACTTTTGTAAAAAACTGAAGGTTTTTATGGAAACACGGATCCGCAAAAAAATGGACCGTAAGGATAATTGCGGACGTGTGAATGGAGCCTAAGGCTCCATTCACACGTCTGTGATGTGTTGCGGACCCACAACACACCAGCCCAGCACCCCCATAGAAATGCCTATTCTTGTCCGCAAGCTGCGGACAAGAATAGGACATGTTCTATCTTTTGCGGAGCTGCGGACCGGAAGATCTGGGACGCGCTCCGCAATTGCGGATGCAGACAGCACACTGTGTGCTGTCCGCATCCATTCCATCCCCATAGAGAATGAATGGGTCCGCACCCGTTCTGCAAAATTGCGGAATGGATGCGGACCCATTCTGCGGACGTGTGAATGGAGCCTTAGGCTGGGTTCACACCTGAGCGTTTCTCAAACGTGCGTTTTACGCGCGTTTTTGTCGCGCGTTTTTATGCACGTTTTTTGTAATAGTAAACGCGCGTTTGACGCGCGTTTGTGTCATTGACTGCAGTGTCCTATGGCCACAAACGCGCGTCAAAACGCCCCAAAGAAGCTCAAGTACTTGATTATGCGTCGGGCGTTTTACAGCGCGATCGTACGCGCTGTAAAACGCCCAGGTGAGAACCATTCCCATAGGGAAGCATTGGTTTTCATGTGTTGAGCGTTTTACAGCGCGTTTGAACGCGCTGTAAAACACTCAGGTGTGAACCCAGCCTTAGGGTTGATCTGATTTGTAATCTTCTTCAGTACATAAATGGCTGACCATGTAGAAAGAAAATACATATGTTGCACTGACCAATACTGCAGCGAGATGTCTGGTTTTTGGCTGGACAGTACGGTTTTCTGGCTCCCCGTCCTCCGTCTGACACAGGGATGTCCTCCTTTTCTGTGGCATCATGCTCAGACAGTAGCATTGTGAGCTGCAGCAACAAATTGACTTCCCTCACCCCAGTCAGTCACTAGAGCAGAGGACATGGCTCTCTGTGACAGACTGAGGGGGACAGAAGCACTCCCCGCTTGCCTGCAGCTCACCTGATGGTCTTCCAGTTCATTTTTTACCCTCTTTTGCCAGCAGCGAAGCATGGCTTAGGATACTTTCACATTAGCGGCAGGGGAGCCCGGCGGGTGAACAGCCTGTCGGATCCGTCCTGCCGCTAGTTCACGTGTGCCCCCGGACTGCCGCTCCGTCCCCATTGACTATAATGGCGAGAGGCAGCTGGACTAAAAGTACGACATGCAGTACTTTTAGTCCGGCTGCCTCTTGCTGTGCGCTGCCGTGCTGACGCCGTAACTCCGCCCCGCCACCATTATAGTCAATGGGGACGGAGCGGCAGTCCGGGGGCACACGTGAACTAGCGGCAGGACGGATCCGACAGGCTGTTCACCCGCCAGAACAGCCTGTCGGACTCCCCTGCCGCTAGTGTGAAACTAGCCTTAGCAGACTCAGGTGCGTAACCTATGGGGAGTGAGTGTGGCCTAAAATGTTTGGCTTATGAAGGGAAAGACAGTGTCCACCCTACTGACCTCGTCTGTGATGTCTGCATTATCTACAATGTAAGGGCTCATGCACACGAACGTATATTCTTTCCGTGTCCGTTCCGTTTTTTTTGCGGACCGTATATGGAACCATTTATTTCTATGGGTCTGCAAAAAAAAGTTACTCTGTGTGCATTCTGTTTCCACATGTCCGTATTTCCGTTCTGCAAAAAAATAGAACATGCCCTATTGTCCGCATTATGGACAAGGATAGTATTGTTGTATTAGGGGACAGCTGCTCCGTTCCCCAAATATGGTATTTGAATTTTCTAGCGGATCCATTTTTTAAATACTATTAGATATCAAGTAGGGTATATGGAGAAAAATCTCTTTTTTTTTTCCAAATAAGGATTTTCTTGGAAGGATCCCGAAAATCAGATGATTCCCCCAACCATCCTCATTGGATCCTGCATGCCAGATGATGATCAGGATGAAGACTTTTGTGCAGTTTGGCTACTGTACTAATAAATTAAGCATTAGGCTACTTTCAAACTAGCGTTTTAGTTTCCCGGTATTGAGATCCGTCGTAGGGGCTCAATACCCCCAAAAAAAGCTTCAGTTTTGTCCCCATTCATTGTCAATGGGGACAAAAATGAACTGAACAGAACAGAATGCACCAGAATGTATTCCGTTCCATTCAATTGCGTTCCCAGACCAGAGAAAAAAACGCAACATGTTGTAGTTTGCCTTCCGTCCTGAGATGCAGAGCAAGATGGATCCGGCATGACAAGGAATGCGAGTCAATGGAGACGGATCTGTTTTCTCTGCCACAATAGAAAACGGATCCGTCCCTCATTGACTTTCAATTGAGTTCATGACTAGAGTTGAGCGAACACCTGGATGTTCGGGTTCGAGAAGTTCGGCCGAACATCCCGGAAATGTTCGGGTTCGGGATCCGAACCCGATCCGAACTTCGTCCCGAACCCGAACCCCATTGAAGTCAATGGGGACCCGAACTTTTCGGCACTAAAAAGGCTGTAAAACAGCCCAGGAAAGAGCTAGAGGGCTGCAAAAGGCAGCAACATGTAGGTAAATCCCCTGCAAACAAATGTGGATAGGGAAATGAATTAAAATAAAAATTAAATAAATAAAAATTAACCAAAATCAATTGGAGAGAGGTTCCATAGCAGAGAATCTGGCTTCCCGTCACCCACCACTGGAACAGTCCATTCTCAGATATTTAGGCCCCGGCACCCAGGCAGAGGAGAGAGGTCCCGTAACAGAGAATCTGTCTTCATGTCAGCAGAGAATTAGTCTGCATGTCATAGCAGAGAATGAGGCTTCACGTCAGCCACCACTGCAACAGTCCATTGGCATATATTTAGGCCCAGCACACACACAGGCAGAGGAGAGAGGTCCCGTAACAGAGAATCTGGCTTCATGTCAGCAGAGAATCAGTCTGCATGTCATAGCAGAGAATCAGGCTTCACGTCAGCCACCACTGCAACAGTCCATTGTCATAAATTTAGGCCCAGCACCCAGGCAGAGGAGAGAGGTCCCGTAACAGAGAATCTGGCTTCATGTCAGCAGAGAATCAGTCTTCATATCATAGCAGAGAATCAGGCTTCACGTCACCCACCACTGTAAGAGTCAATTTTCATAAATTTAGGCCCAGAACCCAGGCAGAGGAGAAAGGTCCCGTAACAGACAATCTGGCTTCATGTCAGCAGAGAATCAGTCTTCATATCATAGCAGAGAATCAGGCTTCACGTCACCCACCACTGTAAGAGTCAATTTTCATAAATTTAGGCCCAGAACCCAGGCAGAGGAGAAAGGTCCCGTAACAGACAATCTGGCTTCATGTCAGCAGAGAATCAGTCTTCATATCATAGCAGAGAATCAGGCTTCACGTCACCCACCACTGTAAGAGTCAATTTTCATAAATTTAGGCCCAGAACCCAGGCAGAGGAGAAAGGTCCCGTAACAGACAATCTGGCTTCATGTCAGCAGAGAATCAGTCTTCATATCATAGCAGAGAATCAGGCTTCACGTCACCCACCACTGTAAGAGTCAATTTTCATAAATTTAGGCCCAGAACCCAGGCAGAGGAGAAAGGTCCCGTAACAGACAATCTGGCTTCATGTCAGCAGAGAATCAGTCTTCATATCATAGCAGAGAATCAGGCTTCACGTCACCCACCACTGTAAGAGTCAATTTTCATAAATTTAGGCCCAGAACCCAGGCAGAGGAGAAAGGTCCCGTAACAGACAATCTGGCTTCATGTCAGCAGAGAATCAGTCTTCATATCATAGCAGAGAATCAGGCTTCACGTCACCCACCACTGTAAGAGTCAATTTTCATAAATTTAGGCCCAGAACCCAGGCAGAGGAGAAAGGTCCCGTAACAGACAATCTGGCTTCATGTCAGCAGAGAATCAGTCTTCATATCATAGCAGAGAATCAGGCTTCACGTCACCCACCACTGTAAGAGTCAATTTTCATAAATTTAGGCCCAGAACCCAGGCAGAGGAGAAAGGTCCCGTAACAGACAATCTGGCTTCATGTCAGCAGAGAATCAGTCTTCATATCATAGCAGAGAATCAGGCTTCACGTCACCCACCACTGTAAGAGTCAATTTTCATAAATTTAGGCCCAGAACCCAGGTAGAGGAGAAAGGTCCCGTAACAGACAATCTGGCTTCATGACAGCAGAGAATCAGTCTGCATGTCATAGCAGAGAATCAGGCTTCACGTCAGCCACCACTGCAACAGTCCATTGGCATATATTTAGGCCTAGCACACAGGCAGAGGAGAGGTTCATTCAACTTTGGGTAGCATCGCAATATAATGGTAAAATGAAAATAAAAATAGGATTGAATGAGGAAGTGCCCTGGAGTCCAATAATATATGGTTATGGGGAGGTAGTTAATGTCTAATCTGGACAAGGGACGGACAGGTCCTGTGGGATCCATGCCTGGTTCATTTTTATGAACGTCAGCTTGTCCACATTGGCTGTAGACAGGCGGCTGCGTTTGTCTGTAATGACGCCCCCTGCCGTGCTGAATACACGTTCAGACAAAACGCTGGCTGCCGGGCAGGCCAGCACCTCCAAGGCATAAAAGGCTAGCTCTGGCCACGTGGACAATTTAGAGACCCAGAAGTTGAATGGGGCCGAACCATCAGTCAGTACGTGGAGGGGTGTGCACACGTACTGTTCCACCATGTTAGTGAAATGTTGCCTCCTGCTAACACGTTGCGTATCAGGTGGTGGTGCAGTTAGCTGTGGCGTGTTGACAAAAGTTTTCCACATCTCTGCCATGCTAACCCTGCCCTCAGAGGAGCTGGCCGTGACACAGCTGCCTTGGCGACCTCTTGCTCCTCCTCTGCCTTGGCCTTGGGCTTCCACTTGTTCCCCTGTGACATTTGGGAATGCTCTCAGTAGCGCGTCTACCAACGTGCGCTTGTACTCGCGCATCTTCCTATCACGCTCCAGTGCAGGAAGTAAGGTGGGCACATTGTCTTTGTAGCGTGGATCCAGCAGGGTGGCAACCCAGTAGTCCGCACAGGTTAAAATGTGGGCAACTCTGCTGTCGTTGCGCAGGCACTGCAGCATGTAGTCGCTCATGTGTGCCAGGCTGCCCAGGGGTAAGGACAAGCTGTCCTCTGTGGGAGGCGTATCGTCATCGTCCTGCCTTTCCCCCCAGCCACGCACCAGTGATGGACCCGAGCTGCGTTGGGTGCCACCCCGCTGTGACCATGCTTCATCCTCATCCTCCTCCACCTCCTCCTCATCCTCGTCCTCCTCGTCCTCCAGTAGTGGGCCCTGGCTGGCCACATTTGTACCTGGCCTCTGCTGTTGCAAAAAACCTCCCTCTGAGTCACTTCGAAGAGACTGGCCTGAAAGTGCTAAAAATGACCCCTCTTCCTCATCCTCCTCCTCCTCCTCCTGGGCCACCTCCTGTTCCATCATCGCCCTAAGTGTTTTCTCAAGGAGACATAGAAGTGGTATTGTAACGCTGATAACGGTGTCATCGCCACTGGCCATGTTGGTGGAGTACTCGAAACAGCGCAACAGGGCACACAGGTCTCGCATGGAGGCCCAGTCATTGGTGGTGAAGTGGTGCTGTTCTGTAGTGCGACTGACCCGTGCGTGCTGCAGCTGAAACTCCACTATGGCCTGCTGCTGCTCGCACAGTCTGTCCAGCATGTGCAAGGTGGAGTTCCACCTGGTGGGCACGTCGCATATGAGGCGGTGAGCGGGAAGGCCGAAGTTACGCTGTAGCGCAGACAGGCGAGCAGCGGCAGGATGTGAACGCCGGAAGCGCGAACAGACGGCCCGCACTTTATGCAGCAGCTCTGACATGTCGGGGTAGTTGTGAATGAACTTCTGCACCACCAAATTCAGCACATGCGCCAAGCAAGGGATGTGCGTCAAATTGGCTAGTCCCAGAGCTGCAACGAGATTTCGCCCATTATCACACACCACCAGGCCGGGCTTGAGGCTCACCGGCAGCAACCACTCGTCGGTCTGTTGTTCAATACCCCGCCACAACTCCTGTGCGGTGTGGGGCCTGTCCCCCAAACATATGAGTTTCAGAATGGCCTGCTGACGTTTACCCCGGGCTGTGCTGAAGTTGGTGGTGAAGGTGTGTGGCTGACTGGATGAGCAGGTGGAAGAAGAGGAGGAGGAAGCCGAGAAGGAGGAGGTGGCAACAGGAGGCAAAGAATGTTGCCCTGCGATCCTTGGCGGCGGCAGGACGTGCGCCAAACAGCTCTCCGCCTGGGGCCCAGCTGCCACTACATTTACCCAGTGTGCAGTTAGGGAGATATAGCGTCCCTGGCCGTGCTTACTGGTCCACGTATCTGTGGTTAGGTGGACCTTGCTACAGATGGCGTTGCGCAGTGCACACTTGATTTTATCGGATACTTGGTTGTGCAGGGAAGGCACGGCTCTCTTGGAGAAGTAGTGCCGGCTGGGAACAACATACTGTGGGACAGCAAGCGACATGAGCTGTTTGAAGCTGTCTGTGTCCACCAGCCTAAATGACAGCATTTCATAGGCCAGTAGTTTAGAAATGCTGGCATTCAGGGCCAGGGATCGAGGGTGGCTAGGTGGGAATTTACGCTTTCTATCAAATGTTTGTGAGATGGAGAGCTGAACGCTGGCGTGTGACATGGTTGAGACGCTTGGTGACGGAGGTGGTGGTGGTGGTGTTGGTGGTACATCCCCTGTTTGCTGGGCGGCAGGTGCCAACGTTCCTCCAGAGGCGGAGGAAGAGGCCGAGGCGGCAGCAGCAGAATAGGCCGAGGCGGCAGCAGCAGAAGAGGTAGCAGGGGGAGCCTGAGTGACTTCCTTGGTTTTAAGGTGTTTACTCCACTGCAGTTCATGCTTTGCATGCAGGTGCCTGGTCATGCAGGTTGTGCTCAGGTTCAGAACGTTAATGCCTCGCTTCAGGCTCTGATGGCACAGCGTGCAAACCACTCGGGTCTTGTCGTCAGCACATTGTTTGAAGAAGTGCCATGCCAGGGAACTCCTTGAAGCTGCCTTTGGGGTGCTCGGTCCCAGATGGCGGCGGTCAGTAGCAGGCGGAGTCTCTTGGCGGCGGGTGTTCTGCTTTTGCCCACTGCTCCCTCTTTTGCTACGCTGTTGGCTCGGTCTCACCACTGCCTCTTCCTCCGAACTGTGAAAGTCAGTGGCACGACCTTCATTCCATGTGGGGTCTAGGACCTCATCGTCCCCTGCATCGTCTTCCACCCAGTCTTGATCCCTGACCTCCTGTTCAGTCTGCACACTGCAGAAAGACGCAGCAGTTGGCACCTGTGTTTCGTCATCATCAGAGACATGCTGAGGTGGTATTCCCATGTCCTCATCATCAGGAAACATAAGTGGTTGTGCGTCAGTGCATTCTATGTCTTTCACCGCTGGGGAAGGGCTAGGTGGATGCCCTTGGGAAACCCTGCCAGCGGAGTCTTCAAACAGCATAAGAGACTGCTGCATAACTTGAGGCTGAGACAGTTTCCCTGGTATGCATGGGGGTGATGTGACAGACTGATGGGGTTGGTTTTCAGGCGCCATCTGTGCGCTTTCTGCAGAAGACTGGGTGGGAGATAATGTGAACGTGCTGGATCCACTGTCGGCCACCCAATTGACTAATGCCTGTACCTGCTCAGGCCTTACCATCCTTAGAACGGCATTGGGCCCCACCATATATCGCTGTAAATTCTGGCGGCTACTGGGACCTGAGGTAGTTGGTACACTAGGACGTGTGGATGTGGCAGAACGGCCACGTCCTCTCCCAGCACCAGAGGGTCCACTAACACCACCACGACCATGTCCACGTCCGCGTCCCTTACTAGATGTTTTTCTCATTGTTATGGTTCACCACAACAACAAATATATTATTTGGCCCAATGTATTGTATTCAAATTCAGCGGGATATAAATTTGAGGCCTAGTATTTAGGCGCTGGGTGACCGGTATGGATTTAGTGACAGAATTAGACTTGGAAATGCACAGAAGCGTGTGTGTGAAGTTATTCTGAATGACCCAATGTGCACCTTGAATATTATATACCCTTTTTGGGATAGATTTCAAATAGCTCTGATATAGCAGGAACCACTAAATTATGAAATTGCTAAATTGGGAATTGTACTTCAACCCAGAACAAAAAATGTGCTTTGACGGGCACTAAATAACTTTCCCAGCTACAACAGGACAGCGGTAACGAGAGATTTAGAGGGATTTAAATTTGAGGCCTAGTATTTAGGCGCTGGGTCACCGGTATGGATTTAGTGACAGAATTAGACTTGGAAATGCACAGAAGCGTGTGTGTGAAGTTATTCTGAATGACCCTATGTGCACCTTCAATATTATATACCCTTTTAGGGATAGATTTCAAATAGCTCTGATATAGCAGAAACCACTAAATTATGAAATTGCTAAATTGGGAATTGTACTTCAACCCAGAACAAAAAATGTGCTTTGACGGACACTAAATATCTTGCCCAGCAACAACAGTACAGCGGTGGGTAACGAGAGATTTAGAGGGATTTAAATTTGAGGCCTAGTATTTAGGCGCTGGGTGACCGGTATGGATTTAGTGACAGAATTAGACTTGGAAATGCACAGAAGCGTGTGTGTGAAGTTATTCTGAATGACCCAATGTGCACCTTGAATATTATATACCCTTTTTGGGATAGATTTCAAATAGCTCTGATATAGCAGGAACCACTAAATTATGAAATTGCTAAATTGGGAATTGTACTTCAACCCAGAACAAAAAATGTGCTTTGACGGGCACTAAATAACTTTCCCAGCTACAACAGGACAGCGGTAACGAGAGATTTAGAGGGATTTAAATTTGAGGCCTAGTATTTAGGCGCTGGGTCACCGGTATGGATTTAGTGACAGAATTAGACTTGGAAATGCACAGAAGCGTGTGTGTGAAGTTATTCTGAATGACCCTATGTGCACCTTCAATATTATATACCCTTTTAGGGATAGATTTCAAATAGCTCTGATATAGCAGAAACCACTAAATTATGAAATTGCTAAATTGGGAATTGTACTTCAACCCAGAACAAAAAATGTGCTTTGACGGACACTAAATATCTTGCCCAGCAACAACAGTACAGCGGTAACGAGAGATTTAGAGGGATTTAAATTTGAGGCCTAGTATTTAGGCGCTGGGTGACAGGTATGGGTTTAGTGACAGAATTAGACTTGGAAATACACAGTAGCGGGTGTGTGTGAAGTTATTCTGAATGACCCAATGTGCACCTTCAATATTATATACCCTTTTTGGGATAGATTTCAAATAGCTCTGATATAGCAGGAACCACTAAATTATGAAATTGCTAAATTGGGAATTGTACTTCAACCCAGAACAAAAAATGTGCTTTGACGGACACTAAATATCTTGCCCAGCAACAACAGTACAGCGGTAACGAGAGATTTAGCGGGATATAAATTTGAGGCCTAGTATTTAGGCGCTGGGTCACCGGTATGGATTTAGTGACAGAATTAGACTTGGAAATGCACAGAAGCGTGTGTGTGAAGTTATTCTGAATGACCCTATGTGCACCTTCAATATTATATACCCTTTTAGGGATAGATTTCAAATAGCTCTGATATAGCAGAAACCACTAAATTATGAAATTGCTAAATTGGGAATTGTACTTCAACCCAGAACAAAAAATGTGCTTTGACGGACACTAAATATCTTGCCCAGCAACAACAGTACAGCGGTGGGTAACGAGAGATTTAGAGGGATTTAAATTTGAGGCCTAGTATTTAGGCGCTGGGTCACCGGTATGGATTTAGTGACAGAATTAGACTTGGAAATGCACAGAAGCGTGTGTGTGAAGTTATTCTGAATGACCCTATGTGCACCTTGAATATTATATACCCTTTTAGGGATAGATTTCAAATAGCTCTGATATGGCAGAAACCACTAAATTATGAAATTGCTAAATTGGGAATTGTACTTCAACCCAGAACAAAAAATGTGCTTTGACGGACACTAAATATCTTGCCCAGCAACAACAGTACAGCGGTGGGTAACGAGAGATTTAGAGGGATTTAAATTTGAGGCCTAGTATTTAGGCGCTGGGTCACCGGTATGGATTTAGTGACAGAATTAGACTTGGAAATGCACAGAAGCGTGTGTGTGAAGTTATTCTGAATGACCCTATGTGCACCTTCAATATTATATACCCTTTTAGGGATAGATTTCAAATAGCTCTGATATAGCAGAAACCACTAAATTATGAAATTGCTAAATTGGGAATTGTACTTCAACCCAGAACAAAAAATGTGCTTTGACGGACACTAAATATCTTGCCCAGCAACAACAGTACAGCGGTGGGTAACGAGAGATTTAGAGGGATTTAAATTTGAGGCCTAGTATTTAGGCGCTGGGTCACCGGTATGGATTTAGTGACAGAATTAGACTTGGAAATGCACAGAAGCGTGTGTGTGAAGTTATTCTGAATGACCCAATGTGCACCTTCAATATTATATACCCTTTTAGGGATAGATTTCAAATAGCTCTGATATAGCAGAAACCACTAAATTATGAAATTGCTAAATTGGGAATTGTACTTCAACCCAGAACAAAAAATGTGCTTTGACGGACACTAAATATCTTGCCCAGCAACAACAGTACAGCGGTAACGAGAGATTTAGAGGGATTTAAATTTGAGGCCTAGTATTTAGGCGCTGGGTGACAGGTATGGGTTTAGTGACAGAATTAGACTTGGAAATACACAGTAGCGGGTGTGTGTGAAGTTATTCTGAATGACCCAATGTGCACCTTCAATATTATATACCCTTTTAGGGATAGATTCCAAATAGCTCTGATATAGCAGGAACCACTAAATTATGAAATTGCTAAATTGGGAATTGTACTTCAACCCAGAACAAAAAATGTGCTTTGACGGACACTAAATATCTTGCCCAGCAACAACAGTACAGCGGTAACGAGAGATTTAGAGGGATTTAAATTTGAGGCCTAGTATTTAGGCGCTGGGTGACAGGTATGGGTTTAGTGACAGAATTAGACTTGGAAATACACAGTAGCGGGTGTGTGTGAAGTTATTCTGAATGACCCAATGTGCACCTTCAATATTATATACCCTTTTTGGGATAGATTTCAAATAGCTCTGATATAGCAGGAACCACTAAATTATGAAATTGCTAAATTGGGAATTGTATTTCAACCCAGAACAAGAAATGTGCTTGAACGGACACTAAATAACTCGCCCAGCTACAGCACTAGGGACAGATTTAGCTGGATATAAATTTGAGGCCTAGTATTTAGGCGCTGGGTGACCGGTATGGATTTAGTGACAGAATTAGACTGGGATATGGCCAAAAAATAAACAGACTATTGCTGGTTAAATGCACTTGGTGTGACAGCTTCACCCTGATGTAGGCTTTAGCCAAAAAACAACCACACCATTGAGGGTTAAATGCACTTGGTGACAGGCGCAGCTTGCCCCTGATTTTGTATATGGCCAAAAAATGAACAGACTATTGCTGGTTAAATGCACTTGGTGTGACAGCTTCACCCTGATGTAGGCTTTAGCCAAAAAACAACCACACCATTGAGGGTTAAATGCACTTGGTGACAGGCGCAGCTTGCCCCTGATTTTGTATATGGCCAAAAAATGAACAGACTATTGCTGGTTAAATGCACTTGGTGTCACAGCTTCACCCTGATGTAGGCTTTAGCCAAAAAACAACCACACCATTGAGGGTTAAATGCACTTGGTGACAGGCGCAGCTTGCCCCTGATTTTGTATATGGCCAAAAAATGAACAGACTATTGCTGGTTAAATGCACTTGGTGTGACAGCTTCACCCTGATGTAGGCTTTAGCCAAAAAACAACCACACCATTGAGGGTTAAATGCACTTGGTCGCAGCTTGTGCTGGCGCACCACAAGACACAAAATGGCCGCCGATCACCCCAGAAAAATGAGACTGACAAACGGTCTGTGCAGCCTAAAAACAGTGAGCAATTGAGGATCAGCAGCTCAATGATCCACAGCTGCAGATCGATCAGTTAATCAAGTCCTTTGGAGGAGTTAATCTGCCTAATCTCGCCCTACTGTCGCAGCCGCAACCTCTCCCTACGCTAATCAGAGCAGAGTGACGGGCGGCGCTATGTGACTCCAGCTTAAATAGAGGCTGGGTCACATGGTGCTCTGGCCAATCACAGCCATGCCAATAGTAGGCATGGCTGTGATGGCCTCTTGGGGCAAGTAGTATGACGCTTGTTGATTGGCTGCTTTGCAGCCTTTCAAAAAGCGCCAAGAAAGCGTCACAAAAGCGCCAAGAAAGCGACGAACACCGAACCCGAACCCGGACTTTTACGAAAATGTCCGGGTTCGGGTCCGTGTCACGGACACCCCAAAATTCGGTACGAACCCGAACTATACAGTTCGAGTTCGCTCATCCCTATTCATGACGGATCCGTCTTGGGTATGTTACAGATAATACAACCGAATCTGTTCATAATGGATGCAGATGGTTGTATTATCAGTAACGGAAGCGATTTAGCTGAATGGATTCAGTAAAAACGCTAGTGTAAAAGTAGCCTTATGCTGTTACTCATTCTTTTATAGGAGTGCCTCCCCTCTTGTTTGATTGATAGTCCCTGACGTTTCAGAGCCGGTAGTGATAATACGGGGGAGCCAGATGCACTAAACGGAGCAGCCCAGTCCATTGTGCACTAAAAACCTAATTTGCATAGAAATAATTCCTCAGGGTTAGGGCTCGTTCACACGAACATGTGCTGCCCGTTGCCGTATTGCGGATCCGCAATACACGGGCACCGTTCCGTGTGCATTCCGCATCACGGATGCGGATCCATTCACTTCAATGGGTCCGCAAATCTGGAGATGGGGAACGGAAGCACAGAACGGAACACTACGGAAACACTAAGAAGTGCTTTCTGGGGTTCCGTTCCATGCCTCCGCACCTCAAAAAGATAAAACATGCTCTATCTTTTTGCGGAACAGAGGGATCGCAGACCCATATTAGTAAATGGGTTCACGATCCCCATGCGGCTGGGCCACAGTCGGTGCCCATGCATTACGGGCCGCAATTTGCGGTCCACAGCACGGGCACGGGTTTCACACGGTCGTGTGAACGAGCCCTTAGAGGGTCAGAATTCCCCATGAATAGTAATTCTTAGGGCACCTACTAAACTTGGCGGTATGCTTACTTTGAAACGGATTTTGGAGGTGACAGACTCCCTTTAACCACTTCAACCCCGCTAGCTAAAACCCCCTTCATGACCAGGCCACTTTTTACACTTCTGCACTACACTACTTTCACCGTTTATCGCTCGGTCATGCAACTTATCACCCAAATGAATTTTACCTCCTTTTCTTCTCACTAATGGAGCTTTCATTTGGTGGTATTTTATTGCTGCTGACATTTTTACTTTTTTTGTTATTAATCAAAATGTAACGATTTTTTTGCAAAAAAATGACATTTTTCACTTTCAGCTGTAAAATTTTGCAAAAAAAACGACATCCATATATAAATTTTTCGCTAAACCTCACAAATGACCCCATTTCGGAAAGTAGACACCCTAAGGTATTCGCTGATGGGCATAGTGAGTTCATAGAACTTTTTATTTTTTGTCACAAGTTAGCGGAAAATGATGATTATTTTTTATTTTATTTTTTTCTTACAAAGTCTCATATTCCACTAACTTGCGACAAAAAATAAAAAATTCTAGGAACTCGCCATTCCCCTCACAGAATACCTTGGGGTGTCTTCTTTCCAAAATGGGGTCACTTGTGGGGTAGTTATACTGCCCTGGCAATTTAGGGGCCCATATGTGTGAGAAGTACCTTGCAATCAAAATGTGTAAAAAATGACCGGTGAAATCCGAAAGGTGCACTTTGGAATATGTGCCCCTTTGCCCACCTTGGCTGGGTGAGAGAAATATCTTGGCAAAAGACAACTTTTCCCATTTTTTTATACAAAGTTGGCATTTGACCAAGATATTTTTCTCACCCAGCATGGGTATATGTAAAATGACACCCCAAAACACATTCCCCAACTTCTCCTGAGTACGGCGATACCAGATGTGTGACACTTTTTTGCTGCCAAGGTGGGCAAAGGGGCACATATTCCAAAGTGCACCTTTCGGATTTCGCAGGCCATTTTTTACACATTTTGATTGCAAAGTACTTCTCACACATTTGGGCCCCTAAATTGCCAGGGCAGTATAACTACCCCACAAGTGACCCCATTTTGGAAAGAAGACACCCTAAGGTATTCCGTGAGGGGCACGGCGAGTTCCTAGAATTTTTTATTTTTTGTCACAAGTTAGCGGAAAATGATGATTTTTTATTTTTTTTATTTTTTCCTTACAAAGTCTCATATTCCACTAACTTGCGACAAAAAATTAAAAATTCTAGGAACTCGCCATGCCCCTCACGGAATACCTTGGGGTGTCTTCTTTCCAAAATGGGGTCACTTGTGGTGTAGTTATACTGCCCTGGCAATTTAGGGGCCCATATGTGTGAGAAGTAGTTTGCAATCAAAATCTGTAAAAAATGACCGGTGAAATCCGAAAGGTGCACTTTGGAATGTGTGCCCCTTTGCCCACCTAGGCTGCAAAAAAGTGTGACACATCTGGTATCGCCGTACTCAGGAGAAGTTGGGGAATGTGTTTTGGGGTGTCATTTTACATATACCCATGCTGGGTGAGAGAAATATCTTGGCAAAAGACAACTTTTCCAATTTTTTTATACAAAGTTGGCATTTGACCAAGATATTTATCTCACCCAGCATGGGTATATGTAAAATGACACCCCAAAACACATTCCCCAACTTCTGACGAGTACGGCGATACCAGATGTGTGACACTTTTTTGCAGCCTAGATGCACAAAGGTGCCCAAATTCCTTTTAGGAGGGCATTTTTAGACATTTGGATCCCAGACTTCTTCTCACGCTTTAGGGCCCCTAAAAAGCCAGGGCAGTATAAATACCCCACATGTGACCCCACTTTGGAAAGAAGACACCCCAAGGTATTCAATGAGGGGCCTGGCAAGTTCATAGAATTTTTTTTTTTTGGCATAAGTTAGCGGAAATTGATTTTTTTTTTTTTTTTTCTCACAAAGTCTCACTTTCCGCTAACTTAGGACAAAAATTTAAATCTTTCATGGACTCAATATGCCCCTCAGCAAATACCTTGGGGTGTCTTCTTTCCAAAATGGGGTCAGTTGTGGGGTGTTTGTACTGCCCTGGCATTTGAGGGTCTCCGCAATCATTACATGTATGGCCAGCATTAGGAGTTTCTGCTAGTCTCCTTATATTGAGCATACAGGTAATGAGTTTTCTTTTTCCGTTCAGCCTCTGGGCTGAAAGAAAAAAATGAACGGCACAGATTTCTTCATTCGCATCGATCAATGTGGATGAAAAAATCTCTGCCCCAAAAAAAAAAAGGAGGGGAAAGGCGTCTGCCAGGACATAGGAGCTCCGCCCAACATCCATACCCACTTAGCTCGTATGCCTTGGCAAACCAGATTTCTCCATTCACATCAATCGATGTGGATGAATAAATCATTGGCGGGATTATATTTTTTTTTTTTATATACAAAAAACTTTTTGAACTAAACATTAACCTTTTTGCTTACTGGTGCTTTTTTTTTTTTTTTTTTTTTTTTTTTTTACCTTTATAGAACAAACCTCTCCTTCCCCATGGGTCAATGTGCAAAGCGCAAATCGCCCAAAGATGTGGCGAAGTGCGTTATGCACTTTGTCCCAGGTGAAAGGAGAGGTTTGCAGCAGCTGTGAGTGAATGGGCCCTAATAGCCCTGTGTGCCTGTCCTGGTGAGATGATCCCTATGCTAATAGTGTACCTGTGAGTGGTACTTCCGGAAACACTCTCCAAAGCATAGGGCAGGCTGGTCAGGACAGTCAGGACAGAAATAGCGGGTGTCACGCCTTATTCCACTCCTGCTACAGACACGACATCTTTTTCGGGGTGACGGTTGGGTTGAGGTACCAGGAACGACATTGGGGAAATGTCGCTCGTGTAGACGGCTAACTACACTGGTGGATGGGGCCACGGAACCTCCTGGGTACAGGAGGTTCTCGATGATCTCTTCCTGAAATTTGAGGAAGGATCCAGTTCTCCCAGCCTTACTGTAGAGAACAAAACTATTATACAGAGCCAATTGAATTAAATATACAGACACCTTCTTATACCAGCGTCTGGTTCTGCGGGAAACTAAATACGGAGACAACATCTGGTCATTGAAGTCCACCCCTCCCAAGTGAAGGTTATAGTCGTGGACTGAGAGGGGCTTTTCAATGACACGGGTTGCTCGCTCAATTTGGATTGTCGTGTCTGCGTGAATGGAGGAGAGCATGTAAACGTCACGCTTGTCTTTCCATTTCACTGCGAGCAGTTCTTCGTTACACAGTGCGGCCCTCTGCCCCCTTGCAAGACGGGTGGTAACGAGCCGTTGGGGGAAGCCTGCGCGACTAGTTCGCGCAGTGCCACAGGCGCCAATCCGTTCTAGAAACAAATTCCTAAAGAGGGCCACACTTGTGTAAAAATTGTCCACATAAAGATGGTACCCCTTGTCGAATAAGGGTGACACCAAGTCCCAAACTGTCTTCCCACTGCTCCCCAGGTAGTCAGGGCAACCGACCGGCTCCAGGGTCTGATCTTTTCCCTCATAGATCCGAAATTTGTGGGTATAGCCTGTGGCCCTTTCACAGAGCTTATACAATTTGACCCCATACCGGGCGCGCTTGCTTGGGATGTATTGTTTGAAGCCAAGGCGCCCGGTAAAATGTATCAGGGACTCGTCTACGCAGATGTTTTGCTCTGGGGTATACAAATCTGCAAATTTCAGGTTGAAATGGTCTATGAGGGGCCGAATTTTGTGGAGCCGGTCAAAAGCAGGGTGGCCTCTGGGATGGGAGGCGGTGTTGTCGCTAAAGTGCAGGAAACGCAGGATGGCCTCAAAACGTGCCCTGGACATAGCAGCAGAGAACATGGGCATGTGATGAATTGGGTTCGTGGACCAATATGACCGCAATTCATGCTTTTTAGTTAGACCTATGTTGAGGAGGAGGCCCAGAAAAGTTTTAATTTCAGAAACTTGGACTGGTTTCCACCGGAAAGGCTGGTCATAATAGCTTCCTGGGTTGGCGGTTATAAATTGTGTGGCATACCTGTTTGTTTCGGCCACAACTATGTCT
Organism: Bufo gargarizans; assembly: GCF_014858855.1. Classification (NCBI taxonomy): domain Eukaryota; kingdom Metazoa; phylum Chordata; class Amphibia; order Anura; family Bufonidae; genus Bufo; species Bufo gargarizans. The sequence continues at coordinate 441,515,857 of NC_058080.1, forward strand.
AAGAGCTCCGCAGTCAAGAACAGCTCAAAAAATCCTAGGGCCGAACCGATCTGAGCTGTCTCAACCCGAACTCCAGACTGGGCAGTGAAAGGGAAAACTACAGGTGCGGCTGAAGTTGGGGACTGCCAATCAGGGTTTGCCAGCACCTCAGGGATTCTAGGGGCTCTACGGGCACGTCTTTGCGGTGGCTGCGACGGGGTCACTACTGCTCGTGCCACCGTACCAGCTTCAACTGCCCTTCTGGTGCTCGCCACTTCACCAGGTTGTACGGCAGTGCTGGTACTAGGTCCAGGGAGGGCTGCGCTGCTGGTGTATGCCTCACCACGTAATCCGACAGCAGCAGCCCCACTCTGCTGCTCTTGAAGCGGATCCTGCGCAACCTGCGGTCTAGCGACACGGGGCCGGGTACGCCTGGTGCTATCAGGGATCTCAGCCTCCTCGTCCGAACTTTGGGTCAGAGAGCCACTGCTTTCTACAGGTTCGTATTCTGACCCGCTAGATTCATCAGATGAGGGTTCCCATTCCTCATCCGACTGGGTCAGAAGCCTGTAGGCCCCTTCAGAAGAATACCCCCTGTTTGACATTTGGGCAACTAAATTTAGGGGTATTCCCTGAGACTACCCAAGAAAAAAAAGCAAGCCTGTCTTACAAAGGGGAGGCTAGCGAAGTACCGGAGGCCGCTGCGGTTGATAAAAAATATCAAAACTGATTTTTTTATCGCCGCAGCGCGTGTAAAGTGAATGTGCAGTGATCAAAAAGAAAAAAATTTTTGTCACTGCGGTGGGGCGGGTGTGGGCGAACGCACGTGTGGGCGACCGATCAGGCCTGATCGGGCAAACACTGCGTTTTGGGTGGAGGGAGAACTAAAGTGACACTAATACAATTATAGATCTGACCGTGATCAGTTTTGATCACTTCCAGATACTATAAAAGTACAAATGCTGATTAGCGATACGCTAATCAGCGAATAACGGACTGCGGTGCGGTGGGCTGGGCGCTAACTGATCCCTAAACTACCTAACCAAGGGGCCTAAACTATACCTAAAACCTAACGGTCAATACCAGTGAAAAAAAAAAGTGACAGTCTGCACTGATCACTTTTTTCCTTTCACTAGTGATTGACAGGGGCGATCAAAGGGGTGATCAAAGGGTTAATTGGGGTTCAGGGGGGTGATCTGGGGCTAAGTGTGTAGTGTTGGTGTACTCACTGTGTAGCCTGCTCCTCTGCTGGATCCAACCGACGAAAAGAACCAGCAGAGGAGCAGGCCAGCCATATAACAGATCATATTTACTAATATGATCTGTTATCTGGCACTCTGATTGGTTTTTTAAAAAATCATCAGCTTGCCAGCCGCGATCATTGGCTGGCAAGCTGATGACGCGACCCCCCTCGACGAACTGCGCATGCGCGGGCCGGCAAAGCGCGTCATCTCGCGTCTCACGAGATGACGCGTATATGTGTCAGTCTGCGCAGCGCTGCCGCCTCCGGACCGCACATCTGCGTTAGGCGGTCCGGAGGCGGTTAAAGAGGACCTTTCACCTGGAAAAACATTGTGAACTAAGTATCCTGACACATACAGCGGCGCCCAGGGATCTCACTGCACTTACTATTATCCCTGGGTGCCGCTCCGTTCTCCCGTTATGTCCTCCGGTATCTTCGCTCAGTAGGTTATAGTAGGCGGAGACTTAGGACTCTTGGTTATAGTAGGCGGAGTCTGCCCTTGTTCTGCTGGGCGTCTCCTCCTCCTAGGCTGTAGTGCTGGCCAATCGCAGTGCAGAGCTCACAGCCTGGGCGTCTCCTCCTCCTAGGCTGTGAGCTCTGCGAGGCGATTGGCCAGCGCTACAGCCTAGGAGGAGGAGACGCCCAGCAGAACAAGGGCAGTCTCCTCCTACTATAACCAAGTCCCCGAACATACCGGAGGGCATAACGGGAGAACGGAGCGGCGCCCAGGGATAATAGTAAGTGCAGTGAGATCCCTGGGCGCCGCTGTATGTGTCAGGATACTTAGTTCACAATGTTTTTCCAGGTGAAAGGTCCTCTTTAAGTCAAACTATAAAGATTAAAAATAGAACAGCACAAGCCCAAGTATGGATAGGGTGCTCTGTCTACCAAACCAGAACTACCTCGTTGAAAATACATCACGAGACTGCAGTCCGTCATTAACCCTTTCATGACAGGGCCTAAAAAAGGCCTGAATGTCCAGGCACTTTTTTGTAATTTTGTGCAGGTGGTGGTTTAGTGGCCCTAACGTTTTATTTGTTTAGCAACCAAAATAATTTTTTAATGTTTTTTTACTTGACACTTTTGGTTTCATTTGGGGGAAACCTCTAGTTCTTATTAAAAAGTCTTTTTTTAATTATAGCTTTTTATTTTTTAAATATTAAAACTGACACAAAAATGAATTATTGCAATGGGTTCCCTATTTTGTGATGATTGTTTTGATATATAACATTTATAGGTTTGAGTGAACGGGGCGAATAAGGTGACGGTTTCCGTTAGCTACAGCATTTTACATTTTTTTATTTGCATTTTTTCTTTACATATATTTTCATTTATTTTTGGCCCAAAATATGTCCCCCAAGAGGTCATTAAAAGACCTCTGGAGGACACTGACTTTTTTTTTTACTTGCGCCATTTCCACTGTAACTGGGACAGCCACAGGAACCCCAGTTATAGGGGAAAACAGACCCCTGTGGGGGCATTACACACAGGCAGAGCTGATCAGGGTCTCTTTAGACCCTGCAGCTCTGCTCCTCCACCAGAAACCTGGCGGTCCTGTGACTGCTGGGATCAGCAGATGAAGGAGCTCGGCAGCTTCCTACTGTTGCTCCCTGCGCTTTATTTATGTGCTATCTGCATGTAGTATGTGCACATAGGACATATATAGCCAGTAGACGGTCAGAAATGGGTTAAAATGTCTTCTTTATTGCAAAAAATACAGCATATCAGCAATGTTTCAGGCCATATCTACAATCAAAGGGCTGACTGTAGATATGGGCCAAAAAGTTGCTGATATGCGGTAAATGTTTTTGTTTTGTTTTTTTTGGAATAAAGAAGACATTTTAAGGAAGGAGTGCTGTCTAGAGTTGAGCGGACACCTGGATGTTCAGGTTTGATGGGTTCCCGAACTTGACCCCGAACCTGAACCCCATTGAAGTCAATGGGGACTCGAACTTTGGAGCACTAAAATGGCATGGAAAGGGCTAGAGGGCTGCAAAAGGCAGCAACATGTGTTTTTTTTTGTTCAAATTTGGGTAGACCCCAAAACATTGGGAAATATAAAAAATAAAACAAAGAGAAAGTGCGCTGGAGTACAACAATGGCTGGGTGAGGCCGGTATACATGTCTATTCTGCACAAGCTATGGACAAGTCCTGAGGGATCTCTGCCTGGTTAATTTTAATGAACGTGAGGTTGTCCACATTGGCTGTGGACAGGCGGCTGCGCTTGTCTGTGATAACCCCTCCTGCCGTGCTAAACACACATTCAGACAATACACTGGCTGCAGGGCAGGCCAGCACCTCCAAGGCGTAAAGGGCAAGCTCAGGCCATGTGCCCAATTTGAAAACCCAGAAGTTGAAGGGTGCAGACCCATCAGTCAGTAAGTGTAGGCGTGTGCATACATACTGCTCCACCATGTTGGTGAAATGCTGCCTCCTGCTAAGACGTTTCATATCAGCTGGTGGTGCTGGTTGTTGTGGCGTGCTGACAAAGATTTGGCCATGCTAACCATGCCTTCTCAGGTGCTGGCGGTGCTCCAGCTGCGTTAGCGACCTCTTCCTCCTCCTCTGCCTTCGCCTTGTGCTTCCACTGTGCCTCTGCTGTCAGGTGGGAATGCCATCAGCAGCGCATCTACCAGCGCGCGCTTGTACTCGCGCATCTTACGATTATGCTCCAGTGACGAAATTAAAGGGACACTGACAGGCCCAAAAAGCATATTTAGGTATATATATGACAGTACAGGTCTTATAAAGTGTATTAGAATCATCTAAGTATCCCCCCTGTCCACCTTATAAATACAGTAATCTGAAGTTTTATAACCTGCTTTCATCGTGTTCAATCTGCCCAAGGGGCGGTGTTTCATCTCAACTTGCGCCCAGCCAGCCGCTCCCAACGCTGTTTGAAGCGCCGCCCAGCTCATCAATATTCACTTCGCTGGGCGGCTACTCTGAAGCGCTGCTGTGCCCAGCGCATGCGCATAAAGCAGAGGCTGCATCGGCCTCTGGGAATCAGACTGTGCGCAGGGATGCGATGCGATCCCGGCCAGTGAGGGTGCCGGGCGCATGCGCTGAGGATGGCCGGGGACACTAGTAGCCGCCCAGCAAAGTGAATATTGATGAGCTGGGCGGCGCTTCAAACGGCAGTTGTGGCGAGGCTGGCTGGGCGCAAGTTGAGGTGAAACACCGCCCCTTGGGCAGATTGAACACGATGAGAGCAGGTTATAAAACTTACTGTAAAGATTACTGTATTTATGAGGTGGACAGGGGGGATACTTAGATGATTCTAATACACTTTATAAGACCTATACTGCCATATATATACCTAAATATGCTTTTTGGGCCTGTCAGTGTCCCTTTAAGGGCTGTACGTTGTCCTTGTGAATGACTGGCCTAAAACCCTTGTAAATGATAGCTCTTCTTCCTGTGCCACATCCTCTTCCATCATCGCCCAAAGAGTATTTTCAAGGAGGCATAGAAGTGGTATAGTAACGCTGAGAACGGCATCAATGGCACTGGCCATGTTTGTGGAGTACTCGAAACAGTGCAGCAAGGCACACAGGTCTCGCATGGAGGCCCACTCATTGGTGGTGAAGTGGTGCTGTTCCGCAGAGCGACTCACCTGTGCGTGCTGCAGCTGAAACTCCCCTATCGCCTGCTGCTTCTCACACAGTCTGGCCAGCATGTGGGCACGTCGCATATGAGGTGGTGAGTGGGAAGGCCGAAGTTACGCTGCAGTGCTGACAGGCGAGCAGCAGCAGGGTGAGAACGCCAAAAGCACACACAGACGGCCCGCACTTTCTGCAGCAGCTCTGACATATTGGGGTAAATTTTTAGGAACCTCTGCACCACCAAATTCAGCACATGCACCAGGTAAGGGATGTGCGTCAAACCGGCTAGGCCCAGAGCTGCTACGAGATTTCGCCCATTATCACACACCACTAGGCCAGGCTTGAGGCTCACTGGTACCAACCACTCATCGGTCTGTTGTTTCATGCCCATCCACAGCTCGTGCGCAGCGTGGGGTTTGTCCCCCAAACAGTTATGTTTCAAAACTGCCTGCTGTCGTTTACCCCTGAATGTGCTGAAGTTGGTGGTGAAGATGTTACGCTGACCGGATGAGAAGGCGGTAGAGGATGAGGAAGTGGAGTAGGAGGAGGAAGCAACAGGAGGCAAAGAGAAACTCCCTGCAATCCTTGGTGGTGGAAGGACATGTGCCAAACTGCTATCCGCCTCAGGCCCAGCCGCCACTGCATTTACCCAGTGTGCTGTTAGGGAGATATAACGTCCCTGACCGTTCCTACTGGTCCACGTATCCGTAGTTAGGTGGACCTTGCCACAGATGGCGTTGCGCAGTACACACCTGATTTTGTCCCCCACTTGGTTGTGCAGGGAAGGGATTGCTTGCCTGGAAAAGTAGTGGCTGCTGGGCACGACATACTGTGGGACAACCACCGCCATAAGGCCTTTAAAACTATCCGTCTCCACTAGGCGGAATGACAGCATTTCAAAGGCTAGTAATTTAGAAATGCTGGCATTCAGGGCCAGGGATCGCGGGTGGGTAGGGGGGTACTTCCTCTTTCGCTCCAGTGTTTGAGAGATAGACAGCTGAACGCTTCCATGGGACATTGTGGAGATGCTTGGTGACCCAGGTGGTGGTGTTGCTGGCAAATCCTCTTTTTGCCGGGTGGCAGGTGCCACTGTCACTCCAGAGGGTGATGAAGAGGCCGAGACTGCAGCAGAAGAGGAAGCAGTAGGAGCCAGAGACCTTATTTTGTTTTTGAGGTGTCTACTCCACTGCAGCTCGTGCTTTGCACTTAGATGCCTGGTCATGCAGGTTGTGCTCAGGTTTAGAACGTTTATGCCTCGCTTCAGGCTCTGATTGCACAGTATGCAAACCACTCATGTCTTGTCATCAGCACATTGTCTGAAGAACTGTCACGCCAGGGAACTCCTTGGAGCTAGCTTGGTGTGGTCTATTGGTGCAGTAGGGACGGCCGCTCCGCTTTTGCACCCTGCTCCATCTTTTTCTGTGCTGGTGGCTCTGTGGGACCACTGCCTCTTCCTCTGAACTAGACAGGTCAATCGCATGACCTTGATTCCATGTGGGGTCGAGGACCTCATCGTCCTCCATATCATCTTCCACCCATTCATCACCCCTGACCTCCTTGTTGGTCTGCACACTGCAGAAAGCCACAGAAGTTGGCACCTGTGTTTCGTCATCATCCAAAACATACTGCAGTGGTTCTCCCATGTACTCATCCTGAAACATAAGTGGTTGGGCATCGGTGCACTCAATCTCTTCCACTTCTGGGGCAGGGCTATGTGGATGGGCCTGGGAAACCCTACTAGCAGAGTCATCAAAAAGGAGAAGAGACTGTTGCATGACTTGGGGCTCAGACTGCTTGGCTGATTTGCAAGGGGGTGAGGTGAAAGACTGATGGCCATGTGCTGCAGGTGCCAACTCTGATATTTTAGCAAGGGACTGGGTGGGAGACAATGTGAAGGAACTGGAGGCACTGTCAGCCACCTAATCTACTATCGCCTGTACTTGTTCTGGCCACACCATTTGTAGAGCCGCATTCGGCCCTACCAAATAACGCTGAAGGTTCTGTCGCCTACTCGCACTTGAGGAAGGTGTTTCACTTGTGCGTGTAGCTGGCACAGATCGACCACATCCTCTATCTGCAACAGGAGCTCCACCAACACCAGCAGCACCACGACCAGGACCACGTCCCTTATTTGACGCTCTCCTCATTCTTTGCGTTCACCCACCAAACTAACAGATGGTTTATGTCAGGCGACAATGTAACCGCCAATAGTCAACAAATAAGTTCACTGACAGTAAGGCTGTGCTGGTGTCATAAAGAGAAAAAATTTCTTCAGGTCACACAATAGTGTGACAGGCGAATTTTATACAATTACTTCACGGTGACAAAAAATTTGAATTTGTCAACCAACAATGTAACAACACTATTGATTGGTTGTATTGGACTGTCAGAAATTCAGTGCAGGCCGTAAATGTAGTATCTAGCACAAAAAGGGTGTTTTATTAAAACCACAATATAACAGCAGTATTCAACGGTTGTATTGGACTGTCATAAATGCAGCAAAGACCGCAATTGTAGTATCTAGCACAAAATGGGTGTTTAAAAAAAAATATATATAACAGCAGTATTTAACGGTTGCATTGGACTGTCAAAAATGCAGCAAAGGCCGCAAATGTAGTATCTAGCACAAAATGGGTGTTTTGCTTCAACCACAATATGACAGCAGTATTTAACGGTTGTATTGGACTGTCAGAAATGCAGTAAAGGCCGCAAATGTAGTATCTAGCACAAAATGGTTGTTTTGTTCGAACCACAATATAACAGCAGTATTTAATGGTTGTATTGGACTGTCAGAAATGCAGCAAAGGCCACAAATGTACAGTATTTTTCGCTTTATAAGACGCACCTGATGATAAGACGCACCTAGGTTTTTGAGGAGGAAAATAAGAAAGAAATATTTTGAACCTTTTGGTAGGTTTTGAACTAATAGTGGTCAGTGGATGCTGCACTCTTATGAGGGATCTGTGGATGACGCACTGTTATGGGGGATCTGTGGATGACGCACTGTTATGGGGGATCTGTGGATTATGCACTGTTATGGGGGGATCTGTGGATGACACTGATGGGGGATCTGTGGATGACACTGATGGGGGATCTGTGGATGACACTGGTGGGGGATCTGTGGATGACACTGATGGGGGATCTGTGGATGACACTGATGGGGGATCTGTGGATGACACTGATGGGGGATCTGTGGATGACACTTATGTCATCCACAGATCCCCATAAGTGTCATCTAGAGATCCCCCATAGGATGCATCAGTGTGGAGGGAGGGGGCGGAGACACTCATGACGGGGCCCGATGCAGTGACTCTACTCTAATACACCGGGTCCCGCAACTGTTAAATACAGTCGTGGCCAAAAGTTTTGAGAATGACACAAATATTCGTTTTCACAAAGTTTGCTGCTAAACTGCTTTTAGATCCTTGTTTCAGTTGTTTCTGTGATGTAGTGAAATATAATTACACGCACTTCATACGCTTCAAAGGCTTTTATCGACAATTACATGACATTTATGCAAAGAGTCAGTATTTGCAGTGTTGGCCCTTCTTTTTCAGGACCTCTGCTATTCGACTGTGCATGCTCTCAATCAACTTCTGGGCCAATTCCTGACTGATAGCAACCCATTCTTTCATAATCACTTCTTGGAGTTTGTTAGAATTAGTGGGTTTTTGTTTGTCCACCTGCCTCTTTAGGATTGACCACAAGTTCTCAATGGGATTAAGATCTGGGGAGTTTCCAGGCCATGGACCCAAAATGTCAACGTTTTGGTCCCCGAGCCACTTAGTTATCACTTTTGCCTTATGGCACGGTGCTCCATCGTGCTGGAAAATGCATTGTTCTTCACCAAACTGTTGTTGGATTGTTGGAAGAAGTTGCTGTTGGAGGGTGTTTTGGTACCATTCTTTATTCATGGCTGTGTTTTTGGGCAAAATTGTGAGTGAGCCCACTCCCTTGGATGAGAAGCAACCCCACACATGAATGGTCTCAGGATGCTTTACTGTTGGCATGACACAGGACTGATGGTAGCGCTCACCTTTTCTTCTCCGGACAAGCCTTTTTCCTGATGCCCCAAACAATCGGAAAGAGGCTTCATCTGAGAATATGATTTTGCCCCAGTCCTCAGCAGTCCATTCACCATATTTCCTGCAGAAGATCAATCTGTCCCTGATGTTTTTTTGGGAGAGAAGTGGCTTCTTTGCTGCCCTTCTTGACACCAGGCTATCTTCCAAAATTCTTCGCCTCACTGTGCGTGCAGATGCGCTCACACCTGCCTGCTGCCATTCCTGAGCAAGCTCTGCACTGGTGGCACTCCGATCCCGCAGCTGAATCCTCTTTAGGAGACGATCCTGGCGCTTGCTGGACTTTCTTGGACGCCCTGAAGCCTTCTTAACAAGAATTGAACCTCTTTCCTTGAAGTTCTTGATGATCCTATAAATTGTTGATTGAGGTGCAATCTTAGTAGCCACAATATCCTTGCCTGTGAAGCCATTTTTATGCAACACAATGATGGCTGCACGCGTTTCTTTGCAAGTCACCATGGTTAACAATGGAAGAACAATGATTTCAAGCATCACCCTCCTTTTAACAGGTCAAGTCTGCCATTTTAACCCAATCAGCCTGACATAATGATCTCCAGCCTTGTGCTCGTCAACATTCTCACCTGAGTTAACAAGACGATTACTGAAATGATCTCAGCAGGTCCTTTAATGACAGCAATGAAATGCAGTGGAAAGTTTTTTGGGGGATTTAGTACATTTTCATGGCAAAGAAGGACTATGCAATTCATCTGATCACTCTTCATAACATTCTGGAGTATATGCAAATTGCTATTATAAAAACTTAAAGTGCTTCTGTCACCCCACTAAACCGTTTTTTTTTTGTTTACTTATAATCCCTACACTGCGATTTATGCCTACATAATCTAATTAATCATTTTGGTCCGGTAGATTTTGTTTAAAACGTGCTTTTAAAATATGCAAATTACCTTGCTATCAGCAAGTAGGGCGGCTACTTGCTGGTAGCAGCCGCATCCTCCGATCCTAAAGACGCCCCCTCCGCATGTTGATTGACAGGGCCAGGGAACGGGATCGTTCTCTGATGGCCCTGTTTGCGTTCAAAATCTCGCGCCTGCGCCGTACCTGTCTTCAATCGGTGCAGGTGCATTGAGAGGCGGACGCTCGCTCGGCCGGTCCATCCTCAATGCACCTGCACCGGGTGTAGATGTGACGTCATCGGCGCAGGCGCATTGAGGATGGAGCGGCCGAGCGAGGGGCCGCCTCTCAGTGCGCCTGCGCCGACTGAATACCGTTACGGCGCAGGCGCGAGTTCTTGATAGCAGACAGGACCAGCAGAGGACGATCCCGTTCCCTGGCCCTGTCAATCAACATGCGGAGGGGGCGTCTTTAGGATCGGAGGATGCGGCTGCTACCAGCAAGTAGCCGCCCTACTTGCTGGTAGCAAGGTAATTTGCATATTTTAAAAACACGTTTTAAACAAAATCTACTGGACGAAAATGATTAATTAGATTATGTAGGCATAAATCGCAGTGTAGCGATTGGATAAGTAAACAAAAAAAAAAAAAAAACTATTTAGTGGGGTGACAGAAGCCCTTTAAGCAGTAACTTTTCCAATTTTCAATATTTATGTAATTCTCAAAACTTTTGGCCACGACTGTACATTCAATCCGATCTATATTTAAATGTATACTGCATTGTTCGGTACTTACTGTAGTACCGTAAGTATAGCATTAAGACGGCGCAAAATGGTAGCTCCTTCGGTCATGCGCCGCCTGCCCCGCCTGCCGCAGCTCCTTCCTCAAGCGCCGCCTGCCTGCTTATCTCACTTTATGAATGAACAGGCAGACGGGACAGGCGGCGCATGACCGAGGGAGCTGCGGCAGGTGGGACAGGCGGCGCATGACCGAGGGAGCTGCCGGTCTGTGCCGTCTTAATGCTATACTTACGGTACTACAGTAAGTACCGAACAGTGCGGTATACATTTAGATATAGATCGGATTGAATGTATTTAACAGTTGCGGGGCCCGGTGTATTAGAGTAGAGTCACTGCACCGGCCCCGCCATGAGTGTCCCCGCCTCCTCCCTCCACACTGATACTTCGCTGGCCGCGCTGTGCAGCATAGCAGCCAGCGAAGTATCCGCTTTATAAGAAGCACGGCCATTTTCCCCCCACTTTTGGGGGGGGAAAAGTGTGTCTTATAAAGCGAAAAATACGGTAGTATCTAGCGCAAATTTATTTTTTTTCAAACATAAATTTAACAGCAGTATTTAACGCTTGTATTGCACTGTCAGAAATGCAGCAAAGGCCGCAAATTGAGTATCTAGAACAAAATGGGTGTTTTTTTTAAACCACAATATAACAGCAGTATTTAATGGTTGTATTGGACTGTCAGAAATGCAGCAAAGGCTGCAAATGTAGTATCTAGCACAAAATGGGTGTTTTTTTTCAAACTACAATATAACAGCAGTATTTAACGGTATTATTGGACTGTCAGAAATGCAGCAAAGGCCGCAAATGTAGTATCTAGCACAAAAAGGGTGTTTTTTCAAACAAATATATAACAGTAGTTTTTAACGGTTGTATTGGACTGTCAGAAATGCAGCGCAGGCCACAAAGGTATTTTTTTACCCACAATGTCCCAGTTGTATTCACTGATTATATTTCACTATCAGATTTGCAGTGCAGGCCGCAAAGGTACTTTCTGGCAAAAAAATATATGATTTTTTCGCCCACAATTAAACAGATGGATTTAACTGATTTTCTTTCAGTAACACAAATGTAGTGCAGGGCGCAAATGTACTTTTTAGCAAATATAAATAAATTTGTCTCCCCAGAATCTAACAGATGGATTTACTGAACTGATTACACTTACATATGAAGCAAAGGGTTACTTTGCAGAAACAAATGTGAATATGTCACCCCCTCGGTCCCTGAACTCACAGACGGGTTACCTATATTATTTTCCCTTCCCCTGGCATATATGCAGGGCAGGTGCACTTAAAAAATGGGTATATGTTGCCAACTGAACTAATAGAACAGGATTAAATTATTTTCCCTGGCACATATGCAGTGCTGGTGCACTGAACTTGAACAAAATGGCCGCCGACGCCCACCTAACTAACATAAGGATAAAACTTATTTTGTTGCATTGCACCCACAAAAAAAAAAAAAAAAAAAAAAAATCGCTGTAGATCGCAGAGTTAACAACAAGTTCTGATATCAGATAGATTCTTTCCTATTCTCTCCCTCACAGCAGCAGCATCCTATCCCTACACTAGTTAGAGCAGTGTGACGTGCGGCGCTACGTGACTCTAGTTTATATAGAGGCTGGGTCACATGCTGCTGCATTGGCCAATCGCAGACATGCCATTAGTAGGCATGGCTGTGATGGCTTCTAAGGGCACACGAGTTAAACGCTTTTTGATTGGCCTTTCAAAAAGCGCCATTAGATCGCAGAACACCAAACTCAAACTTTTACTGAAATGTTCGAGTTCGGGTCCGGGGTCAAAAAATCCTAAAGTTCGGTACGAACACAAACTTTACAGTTCGGGTTCGCTCAACCCTAGTGCTGTCCCCTGACTTTTTTTTCTATAAGACTCCTTTTAAGGGGATTGAATCAATGCTGATTGGCTTTACTCATATACATTAGATCACAGATGAGTAGAAATCAGAGTGGCATGGGCATTCATTTTCATATAGCTGCTTAGTCCATATGAGGCTTTAGCAATATTTCAGTTCACATTCTGAAACGGCTCCAATAATACAATTCCTATACTTCTCAGCTGAAAGTGTTTCTACATATGTAGAAATTCCAGCAAAAACAAACGTAGGCTCCTAGAAGCTGGCTGATACAAGCAAGCATTGTATGTTTCCACATATAAATTAGAATTAGTAAGTGATGGTATTGTAGTCTGTATTTTTAGAAAATGATGGAGTGAATTTCTTTCAGCACCTTGTATTGGGTAATCGCTGAGCTGTAATTATCGGCATTTTGCACGGCCTATGGTGACATGTTAAAGGGAACATGAATGAAATGACTATTGTGTGCTTGCTTCTGTCTAAAGACATGCCTTCCCGAAAGTCATTCAAAGAGCACATAATAACAGGTGATGTCATGTTCCTGTACTTCTCTTGCAACATAATTACATGCTTTGATGCTGCATGCTTACACTGCCTGTACAGAGACTTTAGTAATTGTTTGCAGTAAGACAATGGTCACAAAATGTTTTTAGCTGATCCTTAAACATTTCCCATGATTACAGAAGTCTATTTGAATGTTAAAGGACGATTTGTTTTAAATCCAAAACTAATAAACTGGTTGTAAGGAATTGTTAACGTTTCCAGCTCTGTCCGCAGGGTAGCCTTATTTATAGCATTCTGCAAAACGTAATTTGCATACAAAAAAATGAGAGAATGGTAACAGAACTGCATTGGCATGACAATGGAAGTGGATGGGGAACTGAACCTGTCACGGAGTAATAAAGGGCACTCGTAATAGCGGGTTTACATGGCCCAATTGTTGGAAAGATTATCAGGGACATATGTAGTGCCCTGGAGCAGGGGGTACTTTCTGTGTGGACATTTGTCTATTTCTCCTATGCAAAGGTAAAACTTGAAAGGGTTAACTTATACTGTTTATTACTGTGTTACTGCATGTTATATGTTGTGATGTATATCCTGTTCATTTACACTGTATTTGCAAGGCTCTGTGGAAAGGGTTAATGAATACTAAGAGACTATTAGGACTTTGAATGAGAAGCTGGTCATTTTCCACAGCTGCCATAGGCTTTAATGAAGACCATGTTTTGGAGGGAAAACGCCAGACATTGTTTACCACCAAAATCAGACAGACTGACCTTGTAAATGTCTGGTTTTAGCTCTGTTGTTATGTCTAGAAACTTGTTTTTGTCTGGAAAAACTGCTGTGTCATTGCCATTGAGTATCATTAAAGCTCTAATGTAAGTCTATGAAAGACGGAAAGTGTTACAATTTATCTGTTTGTGCTGAGCTTCTAGGCCTTCTGAAGAGAGAGAGGGACAGCTAGCTCAGGCCTTAATTCAGCATCAAACCCTTCTTCTGCCAAGGAGGAGACTAGAGAAGCCAGCCCTACACCTCAACTGTATTGTTTTGCACCTGAATCACTGCTCTCTGGACTTATTTGCAGACCTTGCAGACCTTGACTCTCTGGACTTATTTCCAATTGTGGTGTACCATGCCTTACCATCACTTCTGGAAAGCAGCAACACGTGGTGACACCTTGACGATGTCTGGGGGACCCAGCGTAGCGTTGGGGCCACCCCAAACCCGGCCACTGCACATATGGTCCTACGAACGCTTGTTCCCAACAATCTTCCCGTTTAAAGGTGCAGCCGATCACATCGCTCTTTCAGAGGGTGAAACTGTCATTTATGCAGGCAAGTAAATTATTGTTTCTGGGTAGCAGATCATGCTGTCTAAACAGTGACCTGCTGTCCAGAAACAATGCAGATGTATGAGGACGGGCTATCACAGTAGTGAATATTTCCTTCCCGATAATCGGTTGCTCCTCTGGCTGTGTAAATCCACCATAAGATGACCATGTGCATGTGTTTAAATGGGTGTCATCCCAAGGAAACTTTTTTTTGAAGGTTGGTAGCTCGCAGCTTAATTGGCCAATAACCATGATATAATCAGGTAAGCAGCATCATAATTGGCATAGAAAGCTGCATCAGAAAGGTGCCTGCATTGTGAACTCCGGCACTAATCTGGTCTCTGAATCCAGCGTACATACTGGCTTTCAGCTGGATGAAAAATGCTACATGCACCATTTTTTGTCTGTCTGAATGTCGGCATATATGCCGGAAAGAGGCCGGTTTACAGCCAGATCTCATTGCAGTGAATGGGGACCCGGCGGTGTGAATATGGTGAACTTCACAACGCAGTTCAGCGAGTTCACAACGTATATGTGAACCCAGCCTAAGACCTACTGTCACGATCAGTGTGGGGGGAAAACTCCACACTGGACACAGGGAAGGGGAACAGTAACTGGGCCTGGAAACTAGAAAAGGAACAGGTCACCTCCTAAACATCCCTAATCCGGGCCCTAACTACCTATCGAATATGAATAGACCTTCAAGGTAGGAATATTCGTAATCTGTATACCTAGGCCCTTATATCCCTATAAGGCCCTGGAATGAGGTTAGGACCAAAGACAACCCATTCCTCCCCAGATGGATGAATGGAAGTCTCTGTCTCAGGCCCAGATACAGACAACAGAGAATATAACAAACACAATACAATAAGAAAAGACAAGACTGAGCTGAAAGTAGAAAAATGGTAACTCCAGAAGCACCACAGAGTACAACTGACCAGCTAGTTAGAAGGCAGGAAGAAAATCTATAAACTGCACCTCCAAGAGTGAGAAGCGGCAACTTATGGGAAAGGTAAATTACCAACAAGCAACACCTGAAGCAAGGGGTGTGGCATTCACCAAATCACAGACAAAATAAGATCCACAGGGAACTTGACAATTTAACCCACGAGTTGCCAGTCTCTCCGATCTCCTGGTACCTGCCACGGGAACGTCCGTGACACCTATTACCTAAAAATAATGACTTAAGTATATATATATATATATATATATATATATATATTATAAACTATATATAGCTTTTTGATATCATGTGACACGATTATATATGGTGGAGCAAATAGATATAAGAGATCATGGGAAAAATACCAGGCAAAGCAAGAGCTACAGGGCTCCAACAGATCAGGGCATCACCATCACTGGGCATTGAGGGTGCCCTTGATTTTCTGCCTAGTGCCTCAGATCTCTGGGCAAATTTAAACTGCATCTGCATCCTCAGGATAGAGTTAAATGCTCTCATGGGTACAAGCCACTTTAGTTCTGCATTCCATAAGATACTGTTTGGGCTGGTGCTATGACATCATATACATGCCTGATATTTTTTTCTATTCCTGTTGTTTTTAATCTGTACATTTATTTTTTTTATTCAATGTCATATCAATGTATTTAATAAAGATTTACTATTTCTTGCTATTATGCTGCATATTGTTATTTGTAGGTTTAGGTCTATTATTTTTGCCATAGGCTCTTGTTACCCTGTCACTTACAGCAGGGTCACACATGATTAATTAGCTTCAGATTTGACGTAGAAGATTTTCATGCGGAAAATCTGTGGTGTTGTGCAGTATTAGCAAAATCGATGAGAATTTCAGAATTCTCATCGAGACGCTGCGTAAAAAAATGCAGCAGAAAAGGTGCGGCATTGCAGATTTGAAATCTGCTGCAAGTCAACCGATACTTACACAAACTTCCCATCCAACTCTTTTCAAGATTTGACATATGGACCACCCAGCTTCTCAAGCTCCCACTATTTTGCCCTTTTCAAAGTCTGTGAACTGCACAAATTATGTGCACCTTTGTCTTGCAGTCATAGTAAACACTTCAACAATACCCAGTCAAGTAAGAGAGAAGGCAGCATATATTGCTGTCAAACACAAAATAACAACAGTGATGCCAAACAAAAGTCTGTGAACCATTTGTATGTAAATGAACCCCTTCACTACCGAGCCACTTTTCACCTTAAATCCCAGGCCGGTTTTTGCAAATCTGACGTGTCATTTTATGTGGTAATAACTTTAAAAAGCTTTTACTTATCCAGGCCATTCTGAGATGGTTTTCTCATCACATATTGTACTTCATGACAGTAGTAAAATTGAGTCAATAAATAAAAATTTTATTTATAAAAAAAAAATTGCCAAAAATTTGCAAATTTCCATGTTTTTACTTTTATAATAGATAGTAATAACTCCAAATATAGTTATTACTTTACATTCCCCATATGTCTACTTCATGTTTGGATCATTTTGAAAATGACATTACATTTTTTGGGGACGTTAGAAGGCTTAGAAGTTTAGAAGCATATCTTAAAATGTTTAAAAACATTTCCAAACCCCAATTTTTTCAGGACCAGTTCAGTTATGAAGTCACTTTCTGGGGCTTACATATTAGAAACTACCCTTAAATCACCCCATTTTAGAAAATACACCCCTCAAGCTATTCAATACTGATTTTACAAACTTTGTTAACCCTTTAGGTGCCCCACGAGAATTAAATGAAAATGGGAATGAAATTAGAAAATGTCACTTTTTTGGCAGATTTTAAATTTTAATCAATTTTTTCTACAACACATCAAGAGTTAACAGCCAAACAAACCCCCAAATCTATTACCCTGAATCTGGAGTTTACAGAAACACACCATGTGTGCTCAAAAACTGATGTATGGGCGCACAGCAGGCTTCAGAGTGGAAGGAGCACCATATGGCTTTTGGAGAGCAGATTTAGCTGGAATGGTAATTGGGATCTATGTGGCATATGAAGACACCGTAATGTGGCCCTATGGTGGAAACTCCCAAAAAGTGACCCCATTCTGGAAACTAGACCCCTCAAGGAATATTTCAAGGTGTGTAGTGAGCACTTTGACCCATCAGGCGTTTCACAGAATTAGAAAACGCTTGGCTGTGAAAATAAAATGTTATTTTTTTTTCCATAAAAAGTTGCTTTACACCCACATTTTTTACTCTCACAAGGGGAAACAGGGCAAAATTCACCCCACATTTTGTTCCCCATTTCCCTCCGAATACGCCAACACCCCATTATGTGCTCAAAAAATGATGTATGGATGCATGGCAGGGTTCAAAATGGAAGTAGCGCCATAGGGCTTTTCGAGGACAGATTTTGCAGGAGTGGCTTTTGGCGCTATTAAATACATTTCCTGAGGTCACGAGAAAGGAAAAAACACAAGAATTGACCCCATTTCGGAAAAAAAGACCCCGTACGAACATTTTAAGTGATATAGATAGGGTACTTTTTAGCAAACAGGTGTCTCACAGAAGGCAGAAACACTTGTTAAAGACTTTAAAGCACATATTTGTTAAAAAGAAAAAATTACTAGCAGACCCCAAATTTTTACTTTCACAAGGGGTTAAAGGATAAAATGCACGCCAGTATGTGTTCCCCATTTTCCCCCTATTCAGGAAATACTCTATATGTGCTTGTAACCTGCTGTATGGGCGCACAGCAGGGCACTAGAGGCAAACTGCAAAATATGGATTTTGCAGGCCTGAATAAACAGACACGGATTTTAGGTGTCATGTTGCATGTTAAAAAGTTCCTGAGGTCCCCAGAAATTAAAAACCTAGAGAAGTGACCCGATTTTGTAAAGAGCACCCCCGTACGAACATTTTAAGGGGTTGAAAGGGCACTTTTGACCAAACAGGTGTATTACAGAAATGAATATGTAGTGGTTGGTGAAAAGTGGATATGTAAGCTCTGTGGATAAAATCAGTTATAAGGTGGTAAAATTACAGGGTACATCAAGGTTGAAATTATTCCATGTATGAGTGATAGATTCTGGCGGAATCTTATCCTCCCTTTGAAAAGTAATGGGGATTCGTCTACGCAGACATTTTTTTCTGGGGTGTACACTTCCGAAAACTTTGCATTGATGTGGTCAAGGACGGGCCTAATTTTGTACAGACGGTTAAATGCGGGGTCATTCTGGGGTGGGCACTGTGCATTATTGTTGTAATGCAAAAATTTTACAATTGCTTGGTATTGATTACGGGCCATGGCACAAATGTAAATTGGAGTGTGGTACAAGACAGCTGCACTCGAATGTTGAGTAATCTTAGATTTTTTAACAACGCCCATATGCAGCAAGAGCCCCCAAAAGGTTATAATCTCTGCTGTATTTACTGGGATCCAACCTAGGGGTTTAGCATAGGGCGATGTGGGGTTCTGGGAAATAAACTGCTGGTGTATACCGTATTTTTCGCCCTATAAGACACACTTTTTCCCCCCAAAAGTGGGGGAAAAATAGCACTGCGTCTTATGGGGTGAATGCTGCAATTTTACACTGATACATTGCAGCCGCGCAGCTGGACAGCGCAGCCGGCGTGTGTATTAGCGGGAGGAGGAGGGACTATGGGCCGGCATCTTGTTTGTAATGGCAGCGGGGCCCGATGCAGTAACTGTATTCTACTACACCGGGCCCCGCTCACTGTAGTAATCATATAGGCAATGTAAAACTGTAAATTCATTCATCCAGGCTGTAGTATGGTACTTACTACTAACTTCCATAGCAGGCAGGAGGCCGGGCGAGTGGGCGGGAGCCGGCAGTGTAATCCACTACGTCACGCGCCTGCTCCGCCTACTTTATGAAGGAAGCAGGCGGCGCAGGTGCGTGACGTAGTGAGTTATGCTGCCGGCTCCTGCCCGCTCGCCCGGCCTCCTGCCTGCTCCGCCTACTTTATGAAGGAAGCAGGCGGCGCAGGTGCGTGACGTAGTGAGTTATGCTGCCGGCTCCTGCCCGCTCGCCCGGCCTCCTGCCTGCTCCGCCTACTTTATGAAGGAAGCAGGCGGCGCAGGTGCGTGACGTAGTGAGTTACGTTGCCGGCTCCCGCCCGCTCGCCCCGGCCTCCTGCCTGCTATGGAAGTTAGTAGTAAGTTCCGTAATACAGCCTGGATGAATGAATTTACAGTTTAACATTGCCTATATGATTACTACAGTGAGCGGGGCCCGGTGTAGTAGAATACAGTTACTGCATCAGGCCCCACTGCCATTACAAAACAAGATGCAGCCCCCCAGCCCCTGTATTGGGGGTCATTCACTACGCAGGGTGTTGAGGAAGGGTGGAGCGTGTTGTATGGGTGTATGTATGTGTATGTATTGGCGGTGCAGAGGGCGATGTGCGCAGATGTGCCCAGCACCTGCGCCCATCCGCCTCCGATATTCCCCAGGGGCTCATCCATGCCCCTGTGGGAATTCATATAGTGTGGCCCGCGAATACATATACATATATACATGTGTATATATGTGATGTGCCCCTTTAATCAATATATATATGTGGCCCCTTGATATTGCCCCCTTTGATATATATGTGCCCCCTTAATATTGCCCCCTTGATATATATATGTGCCCCCTTGATATTGCCCCCTTTGATATATATATGTGCCCCCTTTATGCCCCCATATGTACTGTCCGTTCATATATGCTTATAGATGTGCCCCAAGCATCTATGGGCATATATGCCGGAATCATGCTGCCTGCTGGAGGTGTGGAGGAGACCGACAGTTGGACAATCATGTCCAGCGTCGGCCTCTACAAAGGACAGAGGATCAATGAGATCCTCTGCCCTTTGTCACCATCTCCGATCGCGCCGGAGATGGTACGCCTAACAGAGACATGGGAACAAAGAGTTCCCATGCCCCTGTGAGTGGCTGACCTCCAGCGCTGTAATTACAGCGCCGGAGGTAGGCGTCCGCTTCACAGGCGGGAGGATCAAAGGATCCCCCCCCCTGGAAGCGCGCTCCGAGATCCTCGGGCCGGCGCGGTGACGTCACATCACCGCGCCGGCCCACGTGTTCAGGCCGGCCGTGCGCACGCAAAAGGGGGACTGCGAGCGGGCGCCGCCAAGTTTAAATAGGCGGGCGGCGCTCCGCTCAGCAGTCCGAAAGACCACCGGGCAGGACATCATCCCCTGGACTGACGAGCCCCCCTGGACTGACGAGCCCCCCTGGACAACGAGCAGGACCCTAAGTATCGCTATTAACCCCCCACTACCCCACCAACGAAACCCCATTAACCCCCCACTATCCCACCAACGAACCCCTATTAAGCCCCCCCCCCCACTATCCCACCAACGATTAACCCCTGCCATACCCCCATTATATTAACCCCTGCCATACCCCCATTATATTAACCCCTGCCATACCCCCATTATATTAACCCCTGCCATACCCTCATTCCCCTGGTTATTATATTAACCCTTGCCATACCCTCATTCCCTTGGTTCCCCTGATTAACCCCTGCCATACCCTCATTCCCTTGGTTACATCTGATACCCCTGGTTAACCCTGTCTAGTCCCTGCCCTGATACCCCAATTGTGCCTCCTGATTAACCCTATCTAGTCCCTGCCCTGATACCCCAATTGTGCCTCCTGATTAACCCTGTCTAGTCCCTGCCCTGATCCTACCACCCCTAATTACCCTCCCTGATCTTACCACCCCGGATTATAACCCCTTTCATACCCCTGAGCCCCCCTTAGTGTCTGTGGTCTGCTTATCCCCAGCAAAACCACCGTTAACCCTCGTCGTGCCCCCTAGGGATAGAATATTAGTCAGGTGGGTGGGTTGTTAATGTTACTTGGATGTGTGAATTCTCTAGTTAGTTTATGGGTGGAATTGGGAACGTGTAGTGTAGTTGAGTACTGTATATTTAGTGTTGTGTTGTCAGTATTGTGTGCGTAGTGTATTGTTGTAATAAATACCGTAATAGTTGTACCCTTTGTGTAGTGTGTATTTGTTAGCTGTAGTAAGTAAGGCGCATGCAGCTAGTATAGTGATTAGTGTAAAGTATAGCGAAAATATTGTTGTTATATAAAGGTATAAATAGGCGGAGTCATCACTAGACGGCTCCTCCTATTTAGGAATACTAATTACCGATATTCACATAATATTGGTGATTAATAGTCACCCACAGATCGCCCCCATAGCAGTGTCATGCCATCCCCAGATGCCCCCATAATAGTGCGATCCCCAGATGCCCCCATAACAGTGCCATCCCCAGATGCCCCCATAACAGTGCCAACCCCAGATGTCCCCATAACAGTGCCAACCCCAGATGCCCCCATAACAGTGCCATCCCCAGATGCCCCCATAACAGTGCCATCCACAGACCCCCATAACAGTGCGTCATCCACAGACCCCCACAACAGTGTGTCATGCACAGATCCCCTATAATAGTGTCATCCATAGACCACCATTAGTTCAAAACCCACCAAAAGCACACCTTTTGGTAAAAAAAAATGTTTTCTTATTTTCCTCCTCAAAAACCTAGGTGTGTCTTATGGGCCGTCTTATAGGGCAAAAAATCTGGTAAATTTGTTTGGGTTATCATCAACTTTTTTAAATCTTCAGAGAAAAAGATTTAAAAAAAATTAAATTTCAGTGAAGCCCGCACAATCTATCTAAATTCCTGAGCTGCCCCCAAACTCAGGAATTTGGGGCTGATAATCGTCAGGGGGTGGGGTCCATATGTGGTCACTCTAGGGTGATGTCTCCGCTGCTACCCTGGGGGGCCTTCTAGAGGGTCTCTCATCACCGGATGATGATGATGAGGGGGTAGAGGAGTAGAGGAAAGTGGCATCCTCTTTTCCCTCACTGGCCGACTCAGTATCAGAAGCAAGCATGGCGTATGCCGCTTCAGCTGAGTAAACTCGTTGGGACGGACAGGCCATTTTTATGTTATTGGCATGTAATAAATTGGAAAATACATTTAGGAGAAAAAAAGGAGAACAAAAATTAGAAAAAATAAATTCTTTTCGGCACAAAAAAAGTCTCTTCTGCACAATTAGTTTTTTTTTTAAAGTGGTGAAAACTGAGCAAACACGATCAGTAATTTTCACTAGTGCTCAGTGATTGCAAAATGCACGCACGCACCCAGATGGTGCGTTCGTGCAAAATCCTAAACTGACACTAACTGAAATTGATTTATATATATAAAACTAACTACCTACGACTAACTGCAACTCTTTTTTTCCCACCAAAAAATGTAAAAAAAAAAAAAAAAAAATGAGCACACTACTTATCGGTTCTCTGCAGCACGCACGCACGCACACAGGTGGTGAGTGTGTGCAAAAACTGTAGTATAAAAATTCACTACAGTGCTTGGTGGTTTTAAAATGCATGCACGCAGATGGTGCGTTCGTGCAAAATCCTAAACTGACACTAACTGAAATTAATTTATATATATACACATATATAAAACTAACTACCTACCACTAACTGCAGGTCTTTTTTCACAGATAAAAACACAAAAATGTGCAGATGTTAACAGGGCCGGCCTTTGGGGTGTGCGGGCTGTGCGGCCGCACAGGGCACCATAGCAACAGGGGCGCCAGGCGGCCGACGACAGACCGTTGCAAACTAAGTCTACTTACTATTTTGTTGCGGTCGGTGGGCGGCCGCTGGCCCACTAACAGCGCAGAAAGCGCATGGACTATTGGAAAGAGTGAGGAGGGGGCAGGACCCGCGGCCGCTCTGAGCTCCGCTCTGCTGCCTGGCCTGCCTGTCTCTTTAAGAGAGCAGACCAGTGGCTTCTGGAGCGTGCCGCAGCTGCCGCATAGGCACGTCTTCGCTTTTGACGTTGCCACTGAGCTCCGCCCCCAGGGCCCCAGAGAGAAGAAGGAGCGAGCCTGAGCGCCAGCCAGCAGCCACACCAGACTCAGTCTCTGCCAGGGAAGGCTTACGACACAGGAGGGGGGCCTCAGGGGGGGCTCATAGAGGACAGGGGGACAGTGTGCTTTCCTGCTATTACATCAACCCCCCCGCCCAGGGATTTTGGGGGCCATTAAGGGTTGGACTTTAACTCCTTGCTGCTGATGTTGAGTGTGCACATAGCCACCAATCATATTTCCCTCCCCCCAGCACATCAGTTACCTTTAGGAGGGGGGGTATATGATTGGTGGCTATGTGCAAACTCCGCATCATCCAACCCCTAATGCCCCCCAAAATGCCCGGTGGGGGGTGGTATGACAGGCAGGAGGGGCGATGTGTATGCAGGCCTTTGCCCTGCACTCGCTCAGCTGTGCTCGCATACATATCGTGCCCTGTGTCCACTGTCCTGTGCCCACTCTGCTAAAGCCTGGCATAGCCCAGCTATGCCCTCATTTACCAAAGCAGACAGGCAGGAGCCGTGTGGGGATCATATTTATTGTATGTATGTGTGTCCGTCCCTGTGTGTGTGTCTCTCCCTGTGTGTCACCATCACCATGCCCACAGTGCTCCTATGTCTTGACGCAGCTGCATCAGAACGTTCTGTGCGGGGCAAGAAGAAGAAGATGGAAGAGGAGGCAGCGCCAGCATGGAGTCTGTGCGATAGACACAGGGAGGCACACTAAGGATGAAGGTAACACTTTTACATGATCTACACTAGTGTTATCTGTGGTTTTACATAGGACTGCAGGTAACACTACCACATTATTCAGCACTAGTGTTAACTGTGGTTTTACATAGGACTGCAGATAACACTACCACATTATCAGCACTAGTGTTATTTGTTACAAAGATTTTTTTCCTCTTTGTGTATGTTTATGTGACCAGGGGTAAAGGGGGGGCGCCACAAGGTTAGCTCGCACATGGCGCCTGAACACCTAAGGTCGGCCCTGGATGTAAATGAGCACACCAGTTATCAGTGCTCTGCAGCATGCATGCACACAGATCATGCGTGTGTGCAAAGACTGTAGTATAAAAATACACTACAGTGGTTAAAAAGTGAACACTGGCTAAAAATTTTACTTATATTCATATATATATACACCCATAACTACAGTTATGGTGTAGAGCTGGAAAATTGTAAAAAAAATAAAAAATAAACGGAAAAAAAACGCACTGACCAAATGGCGTCCGTAAAAAAAGGATGGGGGGAGGGGTGACGGGAAGGGACAGGGACGGAGGGTGGTTTAGGGATCTAGAACTGCTGCAAATGTAAAAAAAAAATCACTACAGCAGTTCCAGATGTTCTTCTTCTTTTCTTCTTTCTTCTACTTTACAGGAACAGTTGAAGTCGCAGTTATGGTGCACCACAAATACCAGCAAGCCAACCAGCAGCACAGAAGGGCACAGAACCTCTCTGCATGAAGTCACCAGCTAGAATGGCTGAATGCAGTGAAGTTCAGCCCTTTCCTGTGCAGCTGTAGCGCTGCCATTGGCTGGAGCGTTGTTCCAGCCAATAGCAGCGCTGGCAGGGGACGCCAAACACCAGATTTGTACAGCACCAGTCACCCCTGTACAAATCCTTTTCCACCCCCCTGCAGCTTCCTGGATGAATGCAAAATCATCCAGGGCTGCGATTGGCCAGTCTGCAGAAATTGGGTAATTGCAGAGATCCATGTTGCAGGGGGGCGGAAAAACCTCCCTGTACCCCTAGGGAAGATGGCTGCCTGCCGTCCTGAGCAGCCATCCTCACCCGGTCACCAAGCGATTTCGCTCAGGGACCGGGTGAACACTGCGCCGTAGCTGTACTGCGCTGGTATTTTGTACCTAGTTCGCATCGCCATACAGCTACACCACTGGTAGCGAATGGGTTAAAGGCTAGATACACCTTTCGGAGGCAATTTTTGTTTATGATTGCATTTTACAAATTTTTGGCTAAAAATTATTTTTCAATTGGCCTTTATTAAAAATATTGAGCCATTCTGTCACAAATGGTTAACTGTTTTTCTAGCTGTGTGACTGGTACTTTCACTTTGTGCTGGTCATCTAATAACCCTTATCTGTAAATGACTAAGAGGTCATAGACACTTATTTAAGCCACATTCTTATCAGTAAGATAAAAACTGAACTATAATAAATTTATATAAGGTCAAAGAGCAGAGATAACGAGTCTGTCAGTTCCCCAACTGATGAAAATCCACAGGCTGCTACTAGAGTATATCAGCTATGTACAGAAAAAAGGATTACCTATTTTTAATAGGCTAAATTGAAAAAAATATTTTTAGCCCAAAATGAGTGCAATGGATGGAGTGTGGCCGCACCAGAAACGTGGCATAAGTTCAGGGGCGTTGCTAGGGTCTCAAAAGGTGCTTAATGTCCCCTGGATTTAAAATGTCCCCACAGTGCCCCCAGTATTTATAATACCCCCTAATGTTATAATGCTCACCCTTAAGTGCCCCAGTATTTATATCGACCACTACTGTTATAATGCTCACACAGTGCCCCCAGTATTTATATTGTCCCCTACTGTTATAATGTTCGCCTTGAAGGGCCCCCAGTATTTATAATACCCCCTGCAGTTATATTCCTCCGTTTACTATCCTCAGAAATTATAATTCCTCCACCAAACAGTCCCATGTAAATATTATTTACCTCCTCCGCTATAGAGTCCCATGTAAATACCATCACACCATCTCTCCAGCCCCCTCCAATATACAGTCCCATGTAAATAACATCACACCATCTCTCCTGCCCCCCTCAATATACAGTCCCACGTAAAGAACATCACCCCTCAACATTCAGTCCCATGTTGAGAACATCACCCCTCAATATTCAGTCCCATGTAAATAACATCACTTCACCCCACTGTCCCACGTAAAAAAAACTTCAGCCCTAACATACAGTCCCAGTCAAATAACTACAACTCCCCACATTGCTCTGCCTCTTACACTGAGTAATCTACCCCTTCACTTACCTCTCCTCATGTAGCAGACCTCACCTCAGCCTCTTCCCAGGACTTCTCTTCACTGCTGAGTCATCCTCTACTGCACTGGTCACATGATGGTAACATAGTCCCAGGTCCTTTTCAGCTACTACATTTAGAACTGATCACATGGACTGTAATGTCATCACAGGTCCTTCAGCTCTTGCAAGGCATTAGATTCAATTGTATTGCCATCCTGAGGATGGCAATACAGTTGGATCTATCTGGCAGGCAGTACATTCGGGGCCTGGGCCAAAACATCAGGGGCCCAGGCCCCGAATGTTTTAACCTAGCAACGCCCCTGCATAAGTTATAACTAAAGTCTACATAAGCTCATAGACTTCAGGTTGTGGCAGATATTAATTTTAGTTTGTGGCACATTGACTGATGTCACATGGCCTAGGAAGTGGCCTAAGAGCTCAAAGAGCCTCTTCATACAGTTCATCAGCAGATGTGCCAGGAGGTGGACCCCTGCCGAGCTGATACTGATGAGCTATCCTGACGATAGGTCATCAATATTGGGTCATCAATATTAAAATCATGGAAAACCTCTTTAATTGTTTCAACAGGAAAAAACTGTGTTCAGTGTTGGTATTTTTTTGTGGAGTTTTTCTCTTCGTTGTTTTTAAGAAAACAAAACAGGGTAAAACACATGTACAGTTGTGTTCAAAATAATAGCAGTGTGTTTAAAAATCTGAATAAGGCTACATTCACACGTCAGTATTTTCCTATATCCCGATTTTCGGTCCGTTTTTTGCGGGTCCGTTGTTCCTGAAAATGTTTCCATATGTCATCCGTATGTCATCCGTTTTTTGCGGATCCGCAAAAAACGGAAACATGTATAAAGTTCAATAATCAAATAAAGTTGTTTGGATTTCTTTGAAAAAAAATTGAAAAAAAATTAAAATTAAAAATAAAAAAAATTGTTATGTGTTTCCAGGAACGGATTCCGCATAAAACGGATGACATACGGAATGACATCCGAATGTCTTCCGTTTTTTGCAGATCCATTGACTTTGTATTGTACCAGGATCCGAATTTTGCGGACAAGAATAGGACATGTTTTATATTTAAACGGACATGCGGAACGGAACAACGGAAACGGACAGCACACATTGTGCTGTCCGATTTTTTCCAGGACCCATTGAAAATGAATGGGTCCAGATCTGGTCCTAATCTGTTCCGCAAAAAACGGAACAGATCAGGAAAGAAAAAACGGACGTGTGAATAGACCCTAAAGCTTTAAATCCTTCTAATAGCTTCTATTTCCATACACACAAATGCATTGGGAACACTACACATTCTATTCCAAATCAAAACATGAAGAAAAATATTTGTAGTAGACAAAAAAATAGCAGTGTTTGTATTCATCTTTACAATCTCAAACATTCACTATATAAACTGAAAAATGTTTGAAGATGTTGTTTTCCTTTGAATCACTAACTAATATTTAGTTGTATAACCGCTGTTTCTGAGAACGGCTGTACATCTGTGTTGCATGGAGTCAACCAACTTCTGGCCCTGTGAACAGGTATTCCAGCCCAGGATGATTGGACTACATTCCACAGTTCTCCTCTATTTCTTCGTTTTGCCTCAGTAACTGCATTTTTTATGTCACCCCATAAGTTTTCTATTGGATTAAGATCCGGGGATTGGGCCGGCCACTCCATAACGTCAATCTTGTTAGTCTGGAACCAAGATGTTGCACATTTACTGGTGTGTTTGGGGTCGTTGTCTTGTTGGAACACCCATTTCAAGGGCATTTCCTCTTCTGCGTATAGCAGCATGACCTCTTTAAGTATTCTGATGTATTCAAACTGATCCATGATCCCTGGTATGAGATAAATAGGCCCAACACTGTAGTATGAGAAACATCCCCATATCATGATGCTTGTGCCACCATGCTTAACTGTCTTCACAGTGTACTGTGGCTTGAATTCAGTGGTTGGGGGTCGTCTGACAAACTGTCTCCGGCCAATAGACCCAAAAAGAACAATCTTACTTTCATCAGTCCACAAAATGTCTCTTTAGGCCAGTCAATGTGCTCTTTGGCAAATTGCAACCTCTTCAGCACATGTCTTTTTTACAACAGTGGGACTTTGCGGGGGCTTCTTGCAGATAGAAGAGGTCTATGTGAAACCAAGCTAATTGTAACAGTACTCACAGGTAACTTTAGACCTTCTTTGATCTTCCTGGAGCTGAGTCCTTGCCATTTTGGCTATTCTTCTATCCATTCCATTGGTAGTTTTTCGCTTTCTTCTACGTCTTTCAGGTTTTGGTTGCCATTTTAAAGCATTTGCGATCATTTTAGCTGAGCAGCCTATCATTTTCTGCACTTCTTTATATGTTTTCCCCTCTCCAATCAACTTTTTAATCAAGGTACACTGTTCTTCTATACAATGTCTGGAACGACCCATTTTCCTCAGAATTTCAGAGAGAAATGCACTGTAACCAGCATGTACAACATTTGTCGCCTTCCTTCCTTAAATAAGGGGAATAATTGCCACCTGTTTTTCAAAGAATGAATGACCTCAGTAATTGAACTCCACACTCAGGGGCGTAGCTATAGGGGGTGCAGAGGTAGCAGTTGCTACCGGGCCCAGGAGCCTGAGGGGCCCAAAGACCCTTGTGCCACATAAGACACTGGCATTATAGAAAGTGCATACTGGTCAATTTACAACTCTGGCTGGAGGGAAGGGGTTAGGTCAAGAATTTGGCATGAGGGGGTGCCCTTTCAATGTTTGCCTCAGGCAGCAGGAAGGCTACGTGGTCCCCTGCCCCTTTCCAACAAGCACTGAGGGAAGGGGGGCCCAAGCTGAACTCTTGCACTAGGGCCCATGAGCTTTTGGCTACACCCCTGTCCACACTGCTATTATTTTGAACATGCCCCTTTCACTTAGTGATTTAATTACATAGAATCAGCAGCATGCATGTCATGATTGTTGGGTCTGTTGGATTTCTGTTACTCTACTACACCTGCTAGTAAATTATTTGCCATGTAGAAATATCATTTCTACCGAAAACAGTGATTTATTAGGTTAGTGATATCTCACTGCTATTATGAACACAACTGTATATATTTTACATGCCTTAAGAAAAAAAAAAATTTTTATTTTTCTTTAAATCCCCCACCGCTCCAGTGCTGATGCTTCCCAGTCTTCTACAAGTCCCTACTTCCTAGTCCTTGTCAAGAGGAAAATCACCACTCAGTCTATCACTGGCTGAAGTGGGTGGCCACTGTTGCAGCCAAGCACCAAGGCCTATTCAAACAGCTGATCAATGGAGGTGCTAAGAGTTTGACCCTAACCAATGAGGATAGGCCATCAATATTGTGAACCTGGAAGGGTCTTCTAAAAGAAGTCTATGACCTGCTAAATTGGATTCAAAGAAAGCACCATAACATAACCATACCTATCTTTTCCAGTCCTCTAATCCTGAGAAATGCTTTTTATTATTTTTTAGGCATATAAATTTTGGGTGCACCAATTCTCTTCCAGTGCACCCACTGTTGTTTGAATGACAGTCCCTAGATTTCAGAGCCAGTAACAATGACACAGGGGATGCCAGGTGCACAAAATAGAGTGGCCTCAGCCATAATGCCCCTAAAACCTCATATGCATAAAAAATAAAAAATAACCATTTCTCTGTATTAGTCACCCATATTTTCACAAAAAAATGATATGGTTCTGTTTCAGGGAACATACACCACATGGCAGCATGCCTACTTTGAAACTGATTTTGGAGGTTACAGACTCCCTTTAAGCACTTTGGAAGGTGAAAAAGTAACAACTTGCATGTCTATAGACACAATGATGGCAAGGAGTAGGAGACGCTGAGCTATATGTCTAGCTAGCTTTCTATCACATTATTTAGTATTTTCATATACAATATTTCACAAAAGGAGTACAACCTTCACATTTTTGTAAATTTTTATTTAATCTTTTCATGGGACAACACTGGAGATATGACGCTTTCATACAATGTAAAGTAGTCAGTGTACAGCTTGTATAACGGTATAAATTTGGTGTGCCCTCAAATAACCCAACACACAGCCATTAATGTCTAAACCGCTGGCAACAAAAGTGAGTACACCTCTAAGTGAAAATGGCCAAATTGTGCCCAACTAGCCATTTTCCCTGAAATTGTCCCCAACTAGCCATTTTCACAGTAGGGGCTATATAAATACTGGGGCACTTCAGGGTGAGCATTATAACAGTAGGGGGCATTATAAATACTGGGGGCACTGTAGGGACATTTTAAATCCAGGGGACATTAAGCATTCTTATTATTACTAGGGGCTCTATAAGGAGGGACTTATAGATCCACAATATTTCTATTAAGAGCATTATGGGGGGCCTTATTACTACTGCAGGGTCTGTAGAGAGTTTTATTACCAATGGGATAACAATAGGGGGGCCTTATTTCTACTAGAGGTTCTGTAAGGACATTATTAATACTGGAGGGCTCTTCAACTAATGGGGGCACTCTTGGGGAGCACTATCACTGTTGGGGGCACTGTATGGGGCAGTATTACTAATAAGGGCATTCTAGAAGGGAATTACTATTGGTGGGACTATGAGGAGTACTATTACTATGGGGGGCACTCATTTTTCTTCAGGATAGTATTTAGGGGTAGAGAAAAGTGAGGAAGCTAAGATGTCTGTGTTTCACACTCTGCAGAGATGAGGCGCGGCTGAGAGAAGTTTTCCGGACCGAATGGAGAAGATGATGACATAGAAGGGAGGCACTGGATGTGAAAGGTACGTGCTGCTGTATAGAAAGTACTGTAAAATGTCTTCAGTGCTAGTGTTTGCAGGGGGAGGGGTGGGGGCGATTGGTTGACTTTGAGAATTGGGCAATATTCATTGGGGCTTGGGCCCCGGATCTTTTGAGACCCTAGCAACGCCCCTGGCGTCCACTATCTTGTACTATCTTGAGTGGCAGTGGAGCAAGAGATGTAAGTTAATTTATTTTATCTCTGATGGGGGTCCGATATAATATGGGGTCAGATCTGAGGTCTGACATGGGGGGTCTGATCTAAAGACTGAAATGGGGTTCTGATCTGATAGGGGGTCAGATCTGAGGTCTGATATGGGGGTCTTATCTCATATAGGGGTCTGATCTGATATGGAGGTCTAATCTAATGTGGGGCCCTGATCTGAGGTTTGATATGGGGATCTGATCTGGGGGTCTGATCTAAAGTATGATGAAGATTAGGGGTCTAATTTAGGAGTCTGATGAAGACTGGGGGGGTGTTCTGAGTTATGATGACATTTTTTTTTTCTTATTTTCCTCCTCTAAAACTTAGTTGCGTCTTATAGTCAGGTGCATCTTATAAAGTGAAAAATATGGTATTTATGATATATCCTATACTGTTTCTTATGGGGAAATCCTTTCATTCAGAATCCTGCAGGTTGAACCACAACAAAGAACTTTCGACTGAATGATTATTGTATTGATTGGATGATAACGCGTTGCCAGTAACCTACCACGAGTAGAAGGAGCAGGGGTGACCAAAGCAATAAAGACATTTAGAGGCCAAATATTGTTTTTGATTTAATTTGCAATCTATTTTCTTTTCATAAAACTTCCTATACAAGTTTATTCTTTTAGAGGAGGGAGCACAAACCGTGGTAAACCCTGTGATGATAATTTGCAATGTAAAAAGCCCCACCAGCAAGAGGTAAGACTTGAGATTTAAATATCCACATGTACAATGATAAAGACACAGCCTGCAAATCTGTGTCCTAGGTCACAATAGTAAGTGGCACTTGGTTCAGCCAAATTAGCAGGTAATAAAAATGAATCCCTTTGAAGTAAGATGCAAATAATGACAAACGTATTTAGCCTGAGATCAACATGACAATAATTAGCAGTAATCATCACACTGTTTTGAGGCAAATGGCTGCCAACCTAATTGTTGATTGAAATTTCCAATTGAATCAAGCGGTGTGTGGATTACAAATCCTGGCACTGAGCTAGCAATTATTGTCAAAGCCGGCCTCGGAAATAGGTGTTTCTTTTTATCTGGCTGTCAGGATTTGTGAGGCTATAGTTAAACCTTCAAGTCTTTTCTTCGCATAAACAGGATATTTAAAATGTTGTCAGCTAAGATTTTCAAAGGAAATGTTTGGTTAGTAAAAGGTTTTTGCAACTTCTCAACATTGTCAGTTTTCTTTTTTCTTTTTTTTTTCCAAAGGCTTACAATGCTGCGCCTTCAAGGTCTTCATGTTAATATTTTCTGCACCGTGGAAGCCAGATCATTACTAATCATCAATATACAGGCTCGGACTGGCCCACAGGGGTACAGGGGAATCCCCCGGTGGGCCCCTGAGCAAGGTGGGCCCCTAGTCTCCCACCCCCTGCACAAGTGGCACAGAACACATTAGATTTAGTACACTACATACATATATTCAATTTACAGCACATCAACCAGCTTATGTTCATATAAAAAACTAGCTAGATTATTTATTATATTTGAATGTATCCGTACAGTGGGCCCCCAAAATAAATTTTACTGGTGGTCCCTAGGTACCCCAGTCCAACACTGTCAATATACGTTCACCTTTCCTTTTATTTCTGGAGAAGCCCAATTCATTTTATACTACTATTATCAAACCAAGCATAGCCAAAATATAATCCAGGATGGTAGAAGTACGCTGTCATAAAGGGTTTGTCAAGGATTAGAGAAGGTATGCTTCTTTTTCAGGAACCATAATCTGTGTGTGGTATTGATGCTGAGCTGCAATACCAGATGGAAACCACCAACAGGATGACCCCCTTTCATATTTATTACTTATCATTATTCATAATCTAGTACAGAGCTGACATAGTCCCCACTGCTGTACAGTGAATGCAGTCATCAGTCTGACATAGAGACATTGGTCAACAATCAGGGCAATTATCAAGAATGAATAATCGTTTCTAATACAAACCGGATTCCCAAAAAGTTGGGACACTATACAAATCGTGAATAAATACTGAATGCAATGATGTGGAGGTGCCAACTTCTAATATTTTATTCAGAATAGAACATAAATCACGGAACAAAAGTTTAAACTGAGAAAATGTACCATTTTAAGGGAAAAATATGTTAAATCAGAATTTCACGGTGTCAACAAATCCCCAAAAAGTTGGGACAAGGCCATTTTCACCACTGTGTGGCATCTCCCCTTCTTCTTACAACACTCAACAGACGTCTGGGGACCGAGGAGACCAGTTTCTCAAGTTTAGGCTACTTTCACACTTGCGTTCGGAGCGGATCCGTCTGGTATCTGCACAGACCGATCCGCACCTATAATGCAAACGCTTAGATCTGTTCAGAACGGATCCGTTTGCATTACCATGAACAAAAAAAACAAAACAAAAAAAATATATATATATATTTTTTTTGTTCATGATAATGCAAACGGATCCGTTTTGACTTTACATTGAAAGTCAATGGGGGACGGATCCGTTTGAAGATTGAGCCATATTGTGTCAACTTCAAACGGATCCGTCCCCATTGACTAAGGCTCCTTTCACACTAGCGTTCGTCGGTCCGCTCGTGAGCTCCGTTTGAAGGAGCTCACGAGTGGACCCGAACGCCTCCGTCCAGCCCTGATGCAGTCTGAATGGAGCGGATCCGCTCAGACTGCATCAGTCTGGCGGCGTTCAGCCTCCGCTCCGCTCGCCTCCGCACGGACAGGCGGACAGCTGAACGGATCCGATCGAACGCTAGTGTGAAAGTAGCCTTACATTGTAAGTCTGGACGGATCCGTTTGCCTCCGCACAGCCAGGCGGACACCCGAACGCTGCAAGCAGCGTTCAGGTGTCCGCCTGCTGAGCGGAGCGGAGGACAGACGGTGCCAGACTGATGCATTCTGAGCGGATCCGCATCCACTCAGAATGCATTAGGGCTGGACGGATCCGTTCGGGGCCGCTTGTGAGAGCCTTCAAACGGAACTCACAAGCGGACACCCGAACGCTAGTGTGAAAGTAGCCTTAGAAATAGGAATGCTCTCCCATTCTAACTGTTCAATCGTCTTGGGCCTTCTTTGTTGCACCTTCCTCTTTATGATGCGCCAAATGTTCTCTATAGGTGAAAGATCTGGACTGCAGACTGGCCATTTCAGTACCCGGATCCTTCTCCTACGCAGCCATGATGTTGTGATTGATGCAGAATGTGGTCTGGCATTATCTTGTTGAAAAATGCAGGGTCTTCCCTGGAAGAGATGACGTCTGGATGGGAGCATATGTTGTTCTAGAACCTGAATATATTTTTCTGCATTGATGGTGCCTTTCCAGACATGCAAGCTGCCCATGCCACACGCACTCATGCAACCCCATACCCTCAGAGATGCAGGCATCTGAACTGAGCGTTGATAACAACTTGGGTTGTCCTTGTCCTCTTTGGTCCGGATGACATGGCGTCCCAGATTTCCAAAAAGAACTTCGAATCGTGACTCGTCTGACCACAGAACAGTCTTCCATTTTTCCACACTCCATTTTAAATGATCCCTGGGCCAGTGAAAACGCCTGAGCTTGTGGATCTTGCTTAGAAATGGCTTCTTCTTTGCACTGTAGAGTTTCAGCTGGCAACGGCGGATGGCACGGTGGATTGTGTTCACTGACAATGGTTTCTGGAAGTATTCCTGAGGCCATTCTGTGATTTCCTTTACAGTAGCATTCCTGTTTGTGGTGCAGTGTCGTTTAAGGGCCCAGGGATCACGGGCATCAAGTATGGTTTTACGGCCTTGACCCTTACGCACAGAGATTGTTCCAGATTCTCTGAATCTTCGGATGATGTTATGCACAGTTGATGATGATAGATGCAAAGTCTTTGCAATTTTTCGCTGGGTAACACCTTTCTGATATTGCTCCACTATCTTTCTGCGCATCATTGTGGGAATTGGTGATCCTCTACCCATCTTGGCTTCTGAGAGACACTGCCACTCTGAGAAGCTCTTTTTATACCCAATCATGTTGCCAATTGACCTAATTAGTGTTAATTGGTCTTCCAGCTCTTCGTTATGCTCAAATTTACTTTTTCCAGCCTCTTATTGCTACTTGTCCCAACTTTTTGGGGATTTGTTGACACCGTGAAAATTTGAATCAATGTATTTTTCCTTTAAAATGATACATTTACTCGGATTAAACGTTTGATCTGTCATCTACGTTCTATTACAAATAAAATATTGACATTTGTCATCTCCACATCATTGCATTCAGTTTTTATTCACAATTTTAGTGTCCCAACTTTTTGGGAATCCGGTTTGTAACTGCCCTGAGTAAATGTGCCACCAAACACCTGATGATGATTTATTGGGTGTTCCCATCTTTACTTCTCCACATGGAATCATTGTTTGCCAGCAGCTGATTGCTGCCATCAAACAACAATTCTTTATGGGGATGAGCAGTAATGATTGCTTGTTCCCATATAGAGGGGATGATTGCTACATGTAAATGTAGCTCTCCCCTCAACTTGACGATTTGGGAAGAAACGGTTAATTCCTGATTATTGGACTCTGTTGACCTTCGCATTCTGGCTGTATAGGAAGAATAAACTTGTATAGGAAGTTTTATGAAAAGAAAATAGATTGCAAATTAAATCAAAAACAATATTTGGCTTCTAAATGTCTTTATTGCCTTATCCCTTGTAAATAACTCATGAAAGAATAAAGTTACGTTAAAACCAAACACACCATTGTTTTTCTTGTGAAATTCCCAATAAGTTTGATGTGTCATATGACCCTCTTCCTATTGAAAAAACAAAAGTTGGATTCAAAATGGCCAACTTCAAAATGGCCGCCATGGTCACCACCCATCTTGAAAAGTTTCCCCCCTCACATATACTAATGTGCCACAAACAGGAAGTTAATATCACCAACCATTCCCATTTTATTAAGGTGTATCCATATAAATGGCCCACCCTGTATATACCTGGCACTACTGTGGAGGAATAGAGGAGCATTATATACTGACACTACGGGGGAACATATATATATATATATACTGGCACTATGGGAGGGAGCATTATATGGAACTGGTGGGAGGCACTACAGGGGGACATTAGAGCCACTGGGAGCATTAGGCTGAGTTCACATGGGCGTGACGGATTAGGTCTTGATGCGTTCAGGGTGCGTTCTGTGAAACTCGCACTATTTTGCAAGCAAGTTCAGTCAGTTTTGTCTGCAATTGCGTTCAGTTTTTTCCATGCGGGTGCAATGCGTTTTGATGCGTTTTTCACACGTGTGATAAAAAACGGAAGGTTTACAAACAACATCTCTTAGCAACCATCAGTGAAAAACGCATCACACCCGCACTTGCTTCCGGATGCAATGCATTTTTCACTAAAGGCCCATTTACTTCTATGGGGCCAGGGCTGTGTCAAAAACGCTGATTATAGAACATGCTGCGTTTTTCACGCTCATGTACACAGACTTATTGAAATGAATGGGTCAGGATTTAGTGCAGGTGCTATGCATTCAAGTCACGTCATTTCACCCGCGCGGAAAACTCGCTCGTGTGAAAGGGGCCTTATGGTTATATGATTACTACTAGGGTACTGTAGGGACACCCGGCACCCCTGCCGATCAGCTGTTTGAGGAGACGGCGTGCGCACGTGTCGTCTCCCTTCTCTCTTACTGCTCACCGCTGTATGTCTATGGGACAGTAGCAGTAAACAGCATGCGCCATTTGCTCAAACAGATGATCGGCAGGGGTGTCAGGTGTCGGACTGTGTTTTTAGCACATTATTACAAGATTTGGGGTCCCACTTTTGATTTTGCCCAGGGCCACATTTTGTCTAAAACTAGCCCTGTGGTTAGGAAGGGGGTAAATGGTCCAGTCATAAACTTGCTAGATATCAGCTATGACATATTTCAGAGGCCTTATGGAAGGTCAGTACTTTTGTTGTATAAGACTGGAAAAAATCTAGCAAGGGGGATTGTCATAAAAAACGGTGCACCGCTAAGGGCCAGTGATTGGCCCGTTGCAGTCAATGGTTGTCATCAATGTGGCCACATGAATTAAGCCTGGCAGGGAGGATCGAAGTGGCAGCTCTGGAATAGCGGAAAGGGGGATTTTTGGGTCTGTAATGAGTCTTTTTGGATTTAAATAATTGCAGATTTCCAAGTATCTTTCTCTGCAGCAAAGTTTTGTGTTTAAGGACTGGAAATTACACATGGTGAGTGCTCTGGGTAGGAAAATAGCACTGTTCAGGGAGGCCCTTTTTCGTTACTCATTTTCCACGCACAGGCCACTGTAAGGGTAATTTATTAATGCATGGTGGCCATTCAAATGAATCCATGTAATACTTTGACAGGCTGGAGCGACAAGAGTGGGAGCCATATTTACAGCGGCTATTGATTGTGGTTCATAGAGGTAAGGATCTAAATGGGAACCCCCATCCTCCGTATTGTCTATATCACCCTATAGGGCATATGGGCAGGATTTGTGTTCATAAGACAACCACTTTAATTAAAATGGGAAAATTAATGCATGGGCGATTATCTTTCAGCTGGCAACAAGTTATTTAACCCCAACTGGTGCAATGAGTTGCTTCTCATTTCTTAAACAACCATGTCGAAAGACACATCTCGTGGTCGTGGAAATGATGTTAGTCTGTTTGAGAAGGGTCAAATCATTGGCATGCATCAAGCAGAGAAAACATCTAAGGAGATTGCAGAAACTACAAAAATTGGGTTCAGAACTGTCCAACGCATTAGTAAAAACTGGAAGGATAGTGGGGACCCATCGTATTCGAGGAAGAAATGTGGTGGGGAAAAAATCCTGAATGATCGTGATCGGCGATCACTTAAACATTTGGAAGAATGTCATGTGGTCTGATGAGTCCAGTTTTACCCTGTTCCAGAGTGATGGGTGCATCAGGGTATAAAGAGAGGCAGATGAAGTGATGCACCCATCATGCCTAGTGCCTACTGTACAAGCCTGTGGGGGCAGAGCTATGATCTGGGGTTGCTGCAGTTGGTCAGGTCTAGGTTCAGCAACAGTATGTGCTCCAAGAATGAGGTCAGCTGACTACCTGAACATACTGAATGACCAGGTTATTCCATCAATGGATTTTTTATTCCTTGATGGCACTGGCATATTCCAAGATGACGATGCCAGGATTAATCGGGCTCAAATTGTGAAAGAGTGGTTCAGGGAGCATGAGACATCATTTTCACACATGGATTGGCCACCACAGAGTCCAGACCTTTGGATGTGCTGGAGAAGGCTTTGCGCAGCAGTCAGACTCTGCCATCATTAATGCAAGATCTTGGTGAAAAATTAATGCAACACTGGATGGAAATAAATCTTGTGACATTGCAGAAGCTTATCGAAACAATGCCACAGCGAATGTGTGTGATAATCAAAGCTAAAGGCTTTTTTTTGGACAAGCAGTGTATGACGACTAATGGGATTAAGGACAATGTTGAATACACCACTGATATACATCATTATTCCTCTTGCTCAGGAAAGTAACAGATTAGCTTTTACAATTTAGACATAAAGAGGCTTCACATGTCACACATATAGATCACAAAGAAAAGGGGATCATTAGCATAAACACATCAAAAGGCCACATTTTTAGCACTGAGAAAACAGATGGAGTGCTAACCTGATCAGTTTGGTATTTAAAACCAGTAGGTCCCTACAGAGGGAACTTATTATTTGAAATCAATACATTCTCTACCATGTTCTTGCAGATGCTCCAGCTGCTCATTGTGTCCTACATTGCAAGCCATGGAGAAGGGAGAGAGATAGAAACTAGAGGAAGATCCAAATATCACTCTATAATTCATCAATACCACCTAAGAAATGAGGACAGCCCTCCAAATTTAGTGGAACCTAACAGATCTGTAGGAAAGAATGAAGAATCAGGTATAAGCAGAAATAATCCAGAGAAAAACAGAGTTCCTAAATCAAAACCTCAACTGGAAAACAAAAGTGGAGAAAAAGATTATCAGGGTATGAATTTGCCCAGGATGGTGGACTACAGTGGAAGTAGCAGTGAAAGAAAGGTAAAAGATTCTGAGAAGGAGTATGCCCAAGCGTCATGGAACCATTTCATCTATAAGATGAACTCAGCCTCGGAAGCCGTAAATTATCAGGTTAAGCCTCAAGAAATACCAAAAGCAGTCTGCAAAACCCTGCCATTCACCCAGGTAAGTGGACGGTATTATTTTTATTGTACTTCCTTTTTTCTTTTTTTTGTATTTTCTCTGTTAACCTCTTCAAAACTGGGCCTGTTTGAGCTTTTATTTTATTTTTTTTATCCTCTAAGAACCATACCTTTTTTATTTGACCATCGAAATATAAAGGTTTTTGTAGGATTAGTTATGCTTTTCAATAGCATCATTTTGGTGTACATATAACTTATTAAATATACAAAATGTATACGGATTTTTTATGTTTTACTACTTTTGCACAATAAAAGGTCATATTGTAAAAAAATATAAAAAATAACTTGTTTTTGTGTGCCCATATTCTGAGATCCATAACTTTTTCCTATTGTTCTGTCAACAGAGTTGTGTGAGGGCTTGTATTTTTATGGGATGGATGAGCTGTAGTTTTTATTGGTAACATTTTCAGCTTTGTATGACTTTTTTGATCAATTTACATTTTGGTTATTTTTATTTTTTTACCGAGGCAGGATATGCAAAAAAAGCAGGCATTTTTATAATAATAGGATCATTTAATATTTTGGGTTGTTAAAGATGTGGCAATACTAATTATGTGAAGTTTATTTATTTTGCTCCTTTTATTGGGGAAAGGGAGTTTATATGTTTTTCATTTTGATATTTTTTTAAAAAATTTAAAATACTTAAATTCTTTTAAAAGTCCCACTATGGTAGTTCACCACTTACTAATGTATTGTTATTATCCATATGGCTCCCTTTGTTGGCTGGATTAATTTTCCATCAGATTTCACATTGCTCGTTTCCATGGTTACGACCCCCCTGCAATCCAGCAGCGATGGTCGTGCTTGCACAATATAAGATGAAGCACTAGCCTATGTGCGGTCCCACAGTCCCAGCCATCAGAGAGGCCAGCGCTTTTTCCTGTAGTGTGCAAGCATGACCACCACTAATGGATTGCAGGGTGGTCGTAACCATGGAAACAAGCAGTGTATAATGTGATGGAAAAATTAATCCAGCCAGCAAAGGAAGCAATATGGATAATAACAATACATTAGTAAGTGGCCTGTATTAACTTCTTCTACATAATAAATGCTATTTGCTGAAGTAAAACAACTCCTTTGAGACGAAAGCCATTAAAGGCCAGTGTTGGGGACCCCTGGCTGCCATTGCAACAATCAGCACTCTACGATCGTGTTGCAGGGGTTGTCAGTTTCCCTGTGTAACCTCTTTGATGATACAGTTTCAATTTATATATTGATTGATGGCAAAGACGGACTGAGAACTTAAAGTGGCCCTGGAAAAAAACTAATAGTGTTCCCATTTTGTAGTTGGGTCCAAATTGACAGAAGTCAGGGCCAACACAAACATAATAAATTATGGCACATTATAATACCCCAACAAAGCCAATTACCACAGTGCATCACAAAATACTGCCCGGCAGCACAAAATACATCCCCAAAAACAGCCACTGGCTGAATAAAGTCTGAAAAGTCTTAAGGATTTTTTATTTGCTCATTATAGTTTATCGGCCTTTTTCTTAAATCCAGCTTTTTGAAACAGGCAAAAATAAGGCTACTTTCACACTGGCGTTTCTGGGTCCGCCTGTGAGATCCGTTTTAAGGCTCTCACAAGCAGCCCCAAACGGATCAGTTTAGCCCCAATGCTTTCTGAATGGATAAGGATCCGCTCAGAATGCATCAGTTTGGCTCCGTTGCGCCTCCATTCCGCTCTGGAGGCGGACACCAAAATGCTGCTTGCAGTGTTTTGGTGTCTGCCCGACGATGCGGAGCCAAACGGATCCGTCCTGACTAACAATGTAAGTCAATGGGGACGGATCCGTTTTTACTGACACAATATGGTGCAATTGAAAACGGATCCGCCTCCCATTGACTTTCAATGTAAGTCAAAACGGATCCGTTTGCATTATCATGAACAAAAAAAAAAATAAAAAAAAAATAAATGTCATGGTAATGCAGACGGAT
Source organism: Bufo gargarizans (assembly GCF_014858855.1). Classification (NCBI taxonomy): domain Eukaryota; kingdom Metazoa; phylum Chordata; class Amphibia; order Anura; family Bufonidae; genus Bufo; species Bufo gargarizans. Next base: position 441,557,079 of record NC_058080.1, read on the forward strand.
CCGTTCTGAACAGATCTAAGCGTTTGCATTATATGTGCGGATCCGTCTGTGCAGACACCAGACGGATCCGCACCTAAACGCAGGTGTGAAAGTAGCCTAACACATTTTGGCATGTCTATGGCTACTGTAAACACCTGGATATTTGCTTTACAGATGTATACTGTTGACAAGGGCGGACTGGGAACTTAAAGGCTATGTTCACCTTTGGGGGCAATTTTTTATTATTGCATTGTACTCATTTTGAGCTAAAAAAATATTTTTTTAAATTGGTCTTTATTAAAAAGGACATCCTTTTTTTTGTACAGAGCTGTCATGCTCTAGTAGAAGCCCTTGGATGTTCTGTCTTTTCTGTCATGGACTCCTTACCTCTGCTCTCTAACATTATAAACACTCATTACTGCTCTTACTGATAAGAATGTGGCATAAATAAGTGTTTATGACCTCCTAGTAGTTTAGTTTTTCAGTTGTAGCAATACGTCTATCTAACTGCAAATAACTGATTAATTTCTGAGCCAGCCTACATTTATTTGATATTATTTTTCTCGGGACACCTTAGACCTTTCCTTTGTGCCATTAGATGATGGATATAATATAAAATAAAATAAAAATTAAGGAAAAATTGGACCCGGGGTCCTCCGGCCACCAGCTTCCCCACTCTGTTCTCGGTGTAGATGCGGGTCCCAGAGGTGGGACCTGCACCTATCAGATAATGAGGGCATATCCTAGCGATATGCCCCATTGTCTCAGATAGGAATACCCCTTTAAAGTCTTAAGATTTGGAGATCTATACAAAGTGAACTAAAGTGCTTTGTGGATTTAGCTTACTAATATCTGTGAGTGAGGTTATACTCAAATGATGATTAAGGTATACAATAGCAATATAACACTGAACGTAAAAAGCGGAACTTATTTTGTAACTGTTGCTGACCTGATGCTATATTTTTCTTTGTAGATCATTGAACATGAGAACTGTGACAAAGTGACCATACAGAACAATCTGTGCTTCGGAAAATGTAACTCTCTTTATGTACCGAACCAAATACATCGGCTCAACATATACTCCCATTGCCTTCCCTTCAAATTTACAATGAACCACCTGAAAATGAACTGCACAGGATCCAGTAATGTGGTTAAAGTTATAATGATGGTGGAGGAGTGCAAGTGTGTGGTCCTCAGCCACAACCACCATGTAGTGAACAACGTCAAGAACAACTATGGACATCACTGAAGACATGGGCTGGGGGCAGCTTGCTAGAACTGACTGTATTTGACCAGTATCTGTCTAAATGATTTCCCAACATGTTGGGAATCATTTTGTAAGGCAACTGTTGAGAAAGAAGTTCTCATTTCCTGCAGTTGGCTGTGGGCAGTGGACACATAAAGATACTGGCTGATATTCAAGACGCAAATGGTGAGAAACGTGTCATTTTTACTGGTGTTTTCTTTTGTTTGTGAAGAGTACTGAGAAGACACTGAATGTCCCTCAGCTTTGATATCTATGTGCAATAAGGTGACATCTTTGGACCCTACCCGATGGGCGTGTGAATACTGCCTGCTTTAAGTTAAAGTCGGTGAAGCTTCTTTTTCTTGTTTTCTATTAAACAGCTGTAGTATTGTATAATATGGTTGCGTTTTCTGTTTCAAGTTCTCAGCAAAGGTCTCTTTACACAGGACGAGACAGCAGCAGATTGTCGGGAAGGAAGCGTTCCTTTCCTAAACTGAAACAGTTATGCCGGTCCAGAGAGAGCTCCGGCAGACTGTTCTCCGCTGAAACAGCCTGCTGGAGACCGGTGAGGTAGATATGGACGAGGCCCTATCTGTTTTCTATGTTTTAGACCCACTCATGGTGTTGGCTAAGGGTACTTTCACATTAGGGGCAGGGGGGTCCGGCAGGCTGTTCCGGCGGGTAAACAGCCTGTCGGATCCATCCTTCCGCTAGTTCACGTCTGCCTCCGGACTGCCGCTCCGTCCCCATTGACTATAATGGGGGCGGAGTTCCGGCGGCAGCACGGCTAGAGGCAGTCGGACTAAAAGTAATGCATGTCGTACTTTTAGTCCGGCTGCCTCTCGCCATGCACTGGCAGACGTGAACTAGTGGCAGGACGGATCAGACAGGCTGTTCACCCGCCGGGCTCCCCTGCCGCTAGTGTGAAACTAGCCTTACAAATGCTGATACTGACCATGTGAAAGAGGTCTCAGGCTGAATCCACACTCTGCAACTTGTTCTGGAATTTCAGTTGCGGAATCATCACTAAAACTCTACAACAAACAGGGGGGACTGGGAACTGAAATGGGCACATTACACCACCCCAACAGAGCCAACTACCACAGTCTATCACAAAATACATCCCCAAAAACTTCCACTGGCCAGCCCCCTGGGCATCGGCCCACCGGGAAATTTCCCTGTAAGGTCTATGGCCAATCCACCCCTGACAACAAAGTGAAGTAGATTGCCAGCGAACACCATTCAATCAAAAGGTAGAAAATCCACTTCACACCCTATCTAATAATTGACAAATCTCCCTAAACATCCAGAAGGTTCCCAAAAAAGGGAGACCTCCCTGGAAGAGCTGATAAACCACCCTGGTGCCGCAGAAGACTCCTGGCACATCCTGGAAATCAGTGCCCAGCTGTGTGTGGCACTGGGGCTACATCATGAGCACGGCCCCAGAGTCCAAATACACAATGAGGGGTTGGCATAAAGGGGTGTGTTTAGTCTCCATACTTTTCTACCAGCTTTTCCAAATGGTTGCCAAGTATGCCCTATCTGTTGTGGAAAAGGTGTGAAATTACCATAAAATAAGCAAAATCCACAGCTTATCTTTCACCAAAATCCACAATGAAATTACCACATAACACAAGCAGATTTCAGGGCAGATTTAGGGGTTAATTCACGAAAAATTATTTGATGTGTGAACTGACCCTTAGGCTCCATTCAGATGGAAACACAGATACGTTTTAGACCTAGCTGCATAAAGATGGGGTCCATCTTTTCTGAAAACCTATTCATTTGAACGAGTCTTGCGGAAAAACCATTGTCGCACTTTTCTCTGGAAATACCGATGGTCAGTGCAGAAAATCGCTCTGCATACAGACACAATATTGTCTGTTTGAAAATGCTGTAAGATTTTCCACTTAAAGAAGTTCCCCGGCCTACATATATTGATGATCTATTCTCAGATTAGGTCATCAATACCAGATCAGTGGGGATCCAAGAACCTCACCAATCAGCTTTCTCAGGCTGCTGTGGCGACGAAAACTAGCAGTGTACAGAGCTGGAAGCAGAAGGTTGTAGTTTCCACTGAATCTCAGCTCTCATTCATTTGAATAGGAGCTGAGCTGTAGTACCGTGGTACGGCCACTACACAGCCCATGGCGCTGTCTACCTCTAGCTCCGTACACTGTATATGTCCCAATGCCTACTGAAGTACACTCTTTGGCTGGGCATTAGCCTCCTGAAAAATGCCCAGTGGAAGCCCTGCCAAGAGAGGTAGCACGTGTGGACACAGGATGTCCTGCACATATCGCCGAGCTGTTACTGTCCCTCCTATCACTACTAGGGGGGACCGAATGTGATGGCTCCTCAGATCACACCAGCAATCGCTCCACAGCAAAGGCAGGATTGAAGTGCTCACCATGAGGCCTCCATACTCTAACTCGACAGTCCTTGGATCCCAAATAGAAGCTGGATTCGTTGTTACGAATATGTTACGGTTACATGGTGAAGCAGTCCAGGTTTCTCATTCATGATACCACTGCAAAGGAAGGCAAAGGTAGCTGGCTGTCAATGGCAGGACATGTAATGGGTGCCATAACACCAAATGTCTGTCTGCTAAGGGCCTGGAAATGGGCCAGACAGGTGTGTGTAATAAATGGGCCACCTGTGTCTGGATGGTGGACAGCAAAACTGTGGTAGGTGCTTGGCGGCATATCATATGATCCTCAATACTGGAAGGTCTGTACGTGCCATCCAGAGTCTGTTCACTATTGGGGTCATTTACCAAACTGGTGTAAAGTAGAACTGGCTTAGTTGCCCATAGCAACCAATCAGATTCCACCTTCCATTTTAGACAGCTCCTTTGGAAAATGAAAAAGAGAAATCTGACTGGTTGCTATGGGCAACAAAGCCAGTTCTACTAAACACCAATTTGATAAATGAACCCCTATGTGTGAATGCCCTCATGTAACCACTGTTCTTAACACCTCATAACGACTAGGTCAGAATGGCCTAGATTATGGGCATTTTGTCCAAACAACCATCCTGCTTTTCTCAGCCAATGATACGCCCCTTCTCAAAGTCTGTCAACTGGGCAAAATGTCTTCAAGTGCTTAATAGAGACTAGCAGTCAACAATCTCTCACCAAGAGGCACTCTACCCCAAAGTAGCCTCTGAGAGCCTTTTTATAGGGCAGCAGACGAGGCACTTTTTTCCCTCCTGTAATCATTTACATATCTGCCTGAGACATAACTGCATATCCGGTATTGCAGCATGCTTAGGGCTCTTTCACACTTGCGTTGTCCGGATCCGGCGTGTACTCCATTTGCCAGAATTACACGCCGGATCCGGAAAAACGCAAGTGAACTGAAAGCATTTGAAGACAGATCCGTCTTCAAAATGCGTTCAGTGTTACTATGGCAGCCAGGACGCTATTAAAGTCCTGGTTGCCATAGTAGTAGTGGGGCGCAGTATACTTATAGTCCGTGCGGCTCCCGAATGACGTCAGAGCGCCCCATGCGCATGGATGACGTGCCATGCGATCACGTCATCCATGCGCGTGGGGCGCCCTGACGTCACTCTGGAGCGCCCCGGGAGCCGCACGGACGGTAAGTATACTGCTCCCCCGCTCCCCACTACACTTTACCATGGCAAACAGGACTTTAGCGTCCCGGCAGCCATGGTAACCATTCAGAAAAAGCTAAACGTCGGATCCGGCAATGCGCCGAAACAACGTTTAGCTTAAGGCCGGATCCGGATTAATGCCTTTCAATGGGCATTATTTCCGGAACCGGCCTTGCGGCAAGTGTTCAGGATTTTTGGCCGTAGCAAAAAGAGCAGCATGCTGCGGTATTTTCTCCGGCCAAAAAACGTTCCGTTCCGGAACTGAAGACATCCTGAACGGATTTCTCTCCATTCAGAATGCATTAGGATAAAACTGATCAGGATTCTTCCGGCATAGAGCCCCGACGACGGAACTCTATGCCGGAAGAAAAGAACGCAGGTGTGAAAGAGCCCTAACATTTCTATCTGGGTGCGTTATTTTGTGTAAATGAGTGTAGCTGATCAGTGAGGGCGCTGGGTGTGGGCCCTCCAACAGTCTGATACTGATAACCTATGGCTGCCATAATATCTCTGTACAGAGTCTACTGCTCTGTAGTAAATCATGTACCAGGATCTTTGGGTGCATGAGGTAATGCAATATTTTAGGACAGACATAAAGGCACATTAGCCTTTCCTATGACCCTAAGGGGCTGCACAGGGGTCAGCACTGTCACCTCACGGCAATTGGGCTTCTGGTTTGAATCCATGGACACTACAGGCACTGAGGCACAGTATAGCGTCCATATGTAAGTCGGCCGGGCAGCAGGAACAGGAATCCGTACTGTCCCCGGTGTGGGGCGGCGGTACACGCTGTGTGCAGCAGGGACAGGAATCCGTACTGTCCCCGGTGTGGGGCGGTGCACGCTGTGTGCAGCAGGAACAGGAATCCGTACTGTCCCCGGTGTGGGGCGGTGCACGCTGTGTACAGCAGGAACTGGAATCCGTACTGTCCCCGTGTTGTCGGTGTGGGGCGGTGCACGCTGTGTGCAGCAGGGACAGGAATCCGTACTGTCCCCGGTGTGGGGCGGTGCACGCTGTGTGCAGCAGGAACTGGAATCCGTACTGTCCCCGTGTTGTCGGTGTGGGGCGGTGCACGCTGTGTGCAGCAGGAACAGGAAGCAGAGGGCGGCACACAACCAGAAGCTGAGGGCGATGTGAGGCAGCCGGTACCCGCTGTGTGAGGGGAGAGAGAGTGCTCGGTGAGTGTGGTCTAGGGAGGGGTGCCATCCCTTGTAGTGGGCATACTCCTGGCACATTGAGAGCTCAAGGTGGCATCGCCCTCTTTCTTGGTCTGTGGCTGTAGTCTTCATCACCACACTGGCACTATGTAACCTTCTCATGCCTTGCATATAGCAAGTCATAGGAGGTGACTGACCACAGGAATTGGAAAAGGGAAGGTGGTGAGGCTGTGCTGTCCCCAGGTCTGGTGTGGACGGTAACATACCAGTAGGTTTCTGTATGGCACACGTATGCCAGGCGCTATGCTATATGAGGCAGCAGAGCAAAAACATATATACAAGCCCCCCCCCCCAATTATTGCAAAACAGGTACATGATCCTCAGGTTCCTGTGGTCCAGCAACCTTCTATGGGAGTTAGAAGAACGGCTAAGCATGTTTGCATGCTGGGAGTTGTAGTTTGACAGCAGCTGGAGTGCCGGAGGTTGCTGGTCCCTGGGCTACAGGAACCTCAGGGCCCTGCTGTAGTCTAATGATACTATTGAGTTTAGTGGAACCTACACATTCCTAGGCCGCCACCCGTCATCCAAGTGAGGTCCGCATACCTCCACACCCACCTACTCATTACCTGACACCAACGGTAGGTGTGGTGGATAAGGAAATAAGTGTGCTGTGCGGTGGTTGCCTGGGGTATGGCTTGGGACATTGTAGTAATGACGGCTACGTGTGTGGAAACCATGGTTAATATGTTGTAGTGACTAATCTCCCATTCCACACCACTGGGAATGTACATCTCTACTGCTACATCTTGTACCTTATTCACGTCGGAGCGACTCATTCGTAATGGTCAAAATGTAGCGTGAAACGCAAGCGCCATTGAAGAGGTTCTCTGCCCATATAACGCCGACTCTTAAACAGGTTTTCCAGTAATTAGATATTGATGTCCTATCCTCAGGCTAAGGGTCCACATTCACACGTCTGCATCCGTTCCGCAATTTTGTGGAATGGGTGCGGACCCATTCATTTTCAATGGGGCTGCAAAAGGCGCGGACAGCACACTTCCGTTCCATGGCCCCGCATAAAAACAGAACATGTCCTATTCTTGTCCGCAGCCACGGACATCGTGGCGGCCATCTGCGGACTGCAAAATGCGGAACGCACATGGCCAGTATCCGAAAACAGTTGTGGACGTGTGAATGGACCCTTAGTCATCAGTATCAGATTGGTGGGGTCATGCACACCCCCTAATCTTCTTTTCAGGCCGGCGCCAGGAAATAGACATGAAGCGGAAGTGACGCATTCCCCCATGATTGGCAGGGGTGAGGTTTGTCAGACCGCCACTCACTTGATATTAATGACCTATCCTGAGGACTGATCATCAGTATCTAAGTACCAGAAAACCGCACCACAGTGATGTACATTGGGGCTTTTTCAGGCTGACCGGAGCATGCATGTTGTGCTCATTCAAGGATCACTAACCGCACAAAGAACCTAAGTGTGTAAAGGGGTCCTTCCATGAAAATTATTTGTCATGATTCCTTCTTTATCACTTATCCTGCTGGGCTGATTGTAAAGGACCTATCTGGGATTGTAATATTGATGGCCTATCCCTAGGTCATTAATATCAGATCAGTGGAGGCACCCAACTGTTTGAAGAGGCCACTGGCCTCCTCGCAGCTCACCAATCCCAGCTCTGTCCATCGTATAGCAGCTATGCTTGGTATTGCAGTTCAGGACCATTCGCTTGACAGACACCTAGGCCACGTAACGAATGTACAGTGACGTCACTGGCCTCCTCGCAGCTCACCAATCCCAGCTCTGTCCATCGTATAGCAGCTATGCTTGGTATTGCAGTTCAGACCCATTCGCTTGACAGACATCTAGGCCACGCAACGAATGTACAGTGACGTCACTGGCCTCCTCGCAGATCACCAATCCCAGCTCTGTCCATTGTATAGCGGCTATGCTTGGTATTGCAGTTCAGGCCCATTGGCTTGACAGACACCTAGGCCACGTAACGAATGTACAGTGACGTCACTGGCCTAGGAAGAGGCCTAAGCTCACAGCATCATAGATGACTATTAGTGATGAGCGAAGTGTGCTTCAGATGCTACATATCAAGTCGCTTCAAAACTTCGGGTTAATACTGGATGGAGATCCGTCTCCGTACAATATTAAAATGTACAGGGTTCGATGAGCCAAAGTAAGTTATTTGCGAAGTCGCACGACACTTTTGTTGAATAACTTCGGTGGTTGATTTTTAAAGGGGAAAACCACTTTAAAACTTGGAACTGAACTCGTCTGAGGTACCATTCAGAACCTAAGCCGAGTTCAGATCCAAGTTTTAAACTGGTTTTCCCATTTTAAAAATCAACTACCGAAGGTATTCAACAAAGTATTGCGCGAGTTCGCAAATAACTTACTTCGGCTCATCGGAGCCCATACATTCTAATATTGTTCGGAGATGGAGATACAGCCTTAATTCACTTAATTCAGAGTTTTGAGTGAAGCCACGTTGGATGTAGCATCATCACTAACCACTAGGATGCAAAGAGTTCCGGTCAGTCTGGGAAATGTGGCCGTCACATGGATCGTGTTTGTCAGACGCTCCCTCTTGTAAAACTGGTCTAAGTCTGGATTCACACGACTGTGGGATGGCCGTGCCCGTCTTGCAGACTGCAAAACACGGGCATCAGCCGTGTGCACTCCGCATTGCGGTCCAGACTCATTACTGTGTGGAGGCAATACCGTGTGCTTCTGAGTCCGTGCCACAAAAGACAGGACATGTCCTATCTTTGGCCGCATCTTGTGGATCATGGACCCATTGATGGCTTTGGTTTGTAGACCCGCGGTCGTGTGAATGTGCCCTACACTGAGACTTTTTGGGCTGGGTTTACCTGGCTCTTGTCATCTCCTCTGCTTCTCCACCTCATTGGTGAAATGTCCTTGTCACTCTGTCACAATCTATAGTGGTTTCTGTAGGTCCTCATCTGTTCATGGAGCTGCTTCCGTCTGGTAATTCCTTGTGAAACCTGTCGGACTGGATCACACTGACACGCTATACAGTGCGCAAATGTATGGAAAAGGCGTGTTCCCAGGCGAAGCTGTACTACATAATGCCATGTTCACTTCTGGCAGGGCCCTTTGGCGCAGATTAAATACACAGGACTAGATACCGCAGCGCGCCTTGCTATTGACTGGTAAAATATTGGGCTTTCTAATGGTAACCCATTATAGTCAGCACGGTCCATCAGGCGCAGTTCATTCATCATTTTACAACTCTGGTGCTCCTTTTTTCCCGTTGTTCTGCCTCTGTAATGGAGCCGAATGTAAATGGAAGCCCCTGGTGTGAACACGGCCTAATCTTAATAACTGTAAGGAAGTTGTGACATTTTGTATGCAGTTGCTTTGCGGAATAGGACATGTGGTCAGTCCATGCAGCTGTATATTTTGTGTATCCAATGTGCAGAATAATGGGACCCTGGTACAAAGTTCGGGGCCACTGAACCACCAGCATCTTTCTAAACATGTCCTCTTAGTAATATAGTAAGAGGACTCCTCTCTTTCCCAATATCAGGCTTCATGCAGATTGGGTGGATGAAGTACAGTAAAGTGTCAGCTTAGGCTCCATCCACACGTCCGTAGCATGTTTTGCGGATCCACGAAACACAGACACCGGCAATGTGCGTTCCGCATTTTTCGGACTGCTCATTGCCGGCACTAATAGAATATGACTATTCTTGTCCGCAATTGCGGACAAGAATAGGACATGTTCTATTTTTTGGGGGGAACGAAAATGCGGACCCGGAAGAAATGAATAGAACGAAATTGCAGACGTGTGAATGGGGCCTTAATCTGCTGGGATTCATATTAGTTATTAACTATTTTTGGTGGGAGGAATGTTAGGTTTTCTATACTCCTGATATTGATAGCCTATACTTGGGATAGGTGATTAATATTTAATTTGTGAGGGTTTGACACCCCACAACCCCCATGATCATTAATATCTATCAGTAAGGGTCCGACACCTGGCATGTCCACCGATCCGCTGTTCCGTGCAGCCTGGAACTAGCGCATTGGATAGAACAGGAAGCACAGCTCCGTTCACAGTGTAGTGGCCACACTGGGTTACTTCAGCTCAGCACCCATTAACTTTAATGTAGGTAGAGCTGTAGTAACCCAGCGTGGCCACTAAACTGTGCACGGAGCTGTGCTAGTTCCAGCACCAGAGGCTGCAGGGAACAGGTGATCTGTTGGGGTGCGAGGTGTCAGACCCTCACCGATCAGATATTAGTCACCTATCCTGAGGATAGGACATCAACATCAGGAGCCTGGAAAATCCCTTTAAAGAAGAAAAGCCAATTCCACCATTGCAGCGATCCACGATCACCGTGCAGCATAAGTAACATGTGACGCAATAGCGTTATGTTTAGTGTTATGCAAATCGAGCTTCGGATCAGAGATCTGATGTTGATTCGTTCAAACACTTCTTTTTAATGCTGTCTCCGTACAGCATTAAAATGTACTGCCTCTGTGTAGGCGAAGTCTCGCAAGACTTTGGTGAATAAATTCTGCAATCAATTCTGCGTCTTTACAAATATTTTTAAATAGGTATCCGAAGTCGGGTTTGGTACTAAGGCACCAGCCAGTACCAAACCCGACTTCAGGTAAGTTTTGTGAGACGATTGTGTACTGGCTGCTCTGATGCGGTCGATGCTAATATGACAGAGTACCAGAGTACCAGAGATTGCCGAGTACAGCGCTCGCCTATCTCCGAAACTCCCATAGAAATGAATAGAGCAGCAGCAGGCATGCCCGACTGGCCACTTCATTTATTGCAGGGGGTATGGGGCCCCCGTTCTTGTGTTTTGTGGGGATCACAGCAGTAGGACCCCCACTGATCCGATAGTTATCCCCTATCCTGTGCCCAGCCTTTGTTGCTCTGTTTATTTTGGGGGGCATGTTGTCCCTGTTCTCATGATTATTGGGGGTCCCATTGTTTATAGACCCATCAAGCTAAACAGTTATCCTCTGTTCTGGGGATAGTGGATAAGGGTCCAGTAACACGTCCATGTGTGTTTTACGGATCCGTGGATCCGCAAAACACGGACATCGGTGATGTGCTTTCTGCATTTTGCGGACCGCACATCGCCGGCACTTAATAGAAAATGCCTATTCTTGTCCGCAATTGTTGACAAGAATAGGACATGTTCTATATTTTTCGAGATCGGAATTGCGGACCCGGAAGTGCGGATCCGCAATTCCGATCCGGGCAGCACATTGTGCTGCCCCATAGAAATGAGTGAATCCGCAATTCCGTTCCGCAAAATGCGGAACGAAATTGCGGACGTGTGAATGGACCCTAACTATACATAACCGGAATGCCCCTTTAATTCTAGGCTGAGGTTAAACCGACTGGTAGACAAACCGGTACAGACACTGAAATGGTTTACTGAAATTCCCTTCCAGGAGTTCCGGAGGCTTCCTTTATTTTGTACATGCACTGACCAAAAATATAAACTCGATAGATAGGTCCAAGTGTCATGTGTTATGTGTTCACTGCTATATTGGGAAGGTTACACCGATGGATAGATAATACACTGAGCAAAAATATAAATGCAACACTTTCGGTTTTGCTCCCATTTTGCATGAGCTGAACTCAAAGATCTGAAAACTTTGTACATACACAAAAGACCCATTACTCTCAAATATTGTTCAAAAATCTGTCTAAATCTGTGTTAGGGCTCATGCACACGACCGTTCTTGTTTTGCGGTCCGTTTTTCAAAGATCCATTTGTCTGTATCTGAGTTTTTTTTTTGTCCATAACATACGCCTGCCCATACCATAACCCCACTGCCACCATGGGCAACTCGATCCGCAACGTTAACGTCTGAAAACCGCTCACCCACACAATGCCACACACGCTGTCTGCCATCTGCCCTGAACAGTGAAAACCGGGACTAACCCGTGAACAGAAAGCCTCTCCAACGTGCCAGACGCCATTGAATGTGAGCCTTCGCCTACTCAAGTCGGTTACGACGATGAACTGCAGTCAGGTCCAGACGCCGGTAAGGGCGACGAGCATGCAGATGAGCTTCCCTGAGACGGCTTCTGACAATTTGTGCAGAAATTCTTGATTGTTGCTGCAGCTGTCCGGGTGGCTGGTCTCAGACGATCATGGAGGTGAACATGCTGGATGTGGAGGTCCTGGGCTGGTGTGGTCACACGTGGTCTGCGGTTGTGAGGCCGGTTGGATGTACTGCCAAATTCTCTGAAACGCCTTTGAGATGGCTTATGGTAGAGAAATGAACATTCATTGCAAGGGCAACAGCTCTGGTAGACATTCCTGCAGTCAGCATGCCAATTGCACGCTCCCTCAAACGTTGTGGCATTGTGCTGTGTGAACAAACTGCACATTTCAGAGTGGTCTTTTATTGTGGGCAGTCTAAGGCACACCTGTGCAATATTCCTGCGGTCTAATCAGCACCTTGATATGCCACACCTGTGAGGTGGTATGGATTATCTCGGCACAGGAAAAGTGCTCACTAACACAGATTTAGACAGATTTGGGAGCAATGGGTCTTTTGTGTATGTAGAAAATATTTCAGATCTTTGAGTTCAGCTCATACAAAATGGGAGCAAAACCGAAAGTGTTGCGTTTATATTTTTGTTCAGTGTAAGAGCCAAGGGACATCCCCATACATACTAATTTGACATGTCAGAACGTTGCCAACAGATCAGATTTCTGAAAAATGAATGATGCATGACAGTGTGTATACTATAATTGCTCCATGGAAGTCTGAGATCCTGCTAAATCTAGCTATGGAAGCGCGTATAGTCTCCGCATCCAGCTACGACCAATGTAAACTGCCCTCGTGTGATAGAATTTGTACTGCCCCAGGGGAACACAGTTTGTACACTAAATATTAATTTGCCATGTTACTATATTTTTCTAAAAAAATAGGCTAATAATTTAATCTTCTGTAAAGATCACTTCTCAATATTCACTACCTTTTGTGTCACCCCCACTTCCTCATTGATTGTCCGTAAAATGTCAGTTCGTCCTTTGAAATACCTTTCTAACAAATTTTGGTCCTGTGTCTGGAGGAGAGTAGAACTTCTGATTGACAGCTGTGGATGCCCTCCATGATTTGATTTTGGTGCTGTTGAGGAATTTTATTTTGTTCTTCTCTCTAGAGCTCCTATTCCTCACATCTGCTGTCTACAGTGCTGGCATACAATTCATCTTTTAGGTATATTCTAGGAAATTGCTTAACCACTTGCTGATTGCCCATTCACTATATACATCCAGGCAGTCGCCCACAGCCCCCCTCCAGTAGTGGGGTCTCCCCGCTGAGCCCCCCCCCCTCTAGTAGTGGGGTCTCCCCGCAGAGCCCCCCCCCTCTAGTAGTGGGGTCTCCCCGCAGAGCCCCCCCCCTCTAGTAGTGGGGTCTCCCCGCAGAGCCCCCCCCCTCTAGTAGTGGGGTCTCCCCGCAGAGCCACCCCCCCTCTAGTAGTGGAGTCTCCCAGCAGAGCCACCCCCCCTCTAGTAGTGGGGTCTCCCCGCAGAGCGCCCCCCCCTCCAGTAGTGGGGTCTCCCCGCAGAGCCCCCCCCCCCCCTCTAGTAGTGGGGTCTCCCTGCAGAGCCCCCCCTCTAGTAGTGGAGTCTCCCTGTATAATATATACCATACTATATAGACAAAGTTGGGGTCTGCACACTCAGTCATGTGTTGGTGCTAGCGAAATGGCTAGGAGGTCAATATGCCAAACAAAGAGAAAAATCGCTGCACTCCAATGTTTATGTTGCAAATAAAGATATAGTTTATTATCCTTTACAGAGACAAACGGATTTCTGATCCAGATATTTTTATCATTTTTCTACAGTAAGTCTCCGAACGTTTCGGTCCAGGTGGACTTTCTTCAGCGGTGTTGCCTATAGGTAAGTATAATATAAGCAAGGAGTAAAGACAAATGATCAGAACAGACGTCCAGGTCAATTCATAGAATATAACAAGCAAAAACTAAAATAAAAACAAAAATCAGGATAACACAAAAAATCACGGGTAAGTATATGTCTAGAAACATATGAATCACATACAACAATACATATAAAGCAAAACTTCAGCGAATTGGCGTAATCGTCAGTTCACATTAGAGTATAGTATAACATTTGTTGTAGCAGCTCTATTATTGTCCAGAACACAGATGAATTAGGAGATAAGGTGAGGCGTATAGAAAGAGCAAAGGTAGTACTGAGAACAATATCAGGGGGTAAAGAAGAGAAGCTGACTTGTGTGAGTAGTATGGCATCAGGGAAGACTGGATCATGTGTTATGTGTAGGGTGCATGTGTGAGGGCCGGGGAGCGTCAGCTCGTCATTAGATGGCGTTAGTAATATATCTTAGGCGGCTCTCTGGTTATAAAGGGAGCGAAGCGTCATTAGGTGACGCTCATCACTTGTTTGATGCGGTTGCCTGACGCGGCTCGTGTCCGGGCAGCCGGCTGCATAGAACGTACCATCGGTTCTGAGACTTGTGCTGACGCGTGCTTCACTTATGTAGAAAGCGATCGGCTGTGTAGAATGTACTGTCGGTTCTGAGAGCTATCCAGGCGCATGTTAATACTGTGCAGGGAATGTAATGCTGGTATAGATGAGCTTAATGTGGAACTATGAAGGACCCCTGAGGGGGGGAGAAGGCCAGGGGAAAGGAAGGAAAAAGGGGAGATGGAGGAGCCAGTAGGGAAAGAGAAAAGAGAGTAAAATATAAGTCAAAGGAAAAGAAAAAGGATAAAATGAAAATAAATATAAAAAGGAAAGAGATAAAAATAAAGAAAATATTAAATTTCTTTGTTTTTATATTTCTGTCTTTTCTTTTTTCTTTTCATATTATTTTTTTTTTCATTTTATCCTTTTTCTTTTTCCTTTGACTTATATTTTGAACGCCATAAAAACAAAACGCAAAAATCTGAGGTGGAATTGCAATGTCTTTTTCACGCCGTTACCCCCCTGCCCCTCTAATTTGTAAAAGTACAAGAACATCTTTACCTCCTAAAGTGCAAAATAGGCAATGTTCTTACCAAAAGTTACCCTTTACTTTAAAGGGTCACTGAGCTTTCACAAAACCTTATAAGTCATAGAGACGTATCAAAGGTTTTGATTGGTAGGGGTCTGCGTGCGTCACTAGAACGAGGAGAAGCGCTTTCTTCGCTGCAGGAGGCAGGCGCAAAACTTTTGTAAAAGCTCAGTGATCCTTTAAAAGGCTGGAGACCATTCAGTTTGATACATATGTAATGAGATAGCTGGTCAGTAGTGATACCTTTCATTGTACCGTTATTTCCATGAGTGTTTTATTTTTTTTTACAGACGGTGATTTGACCCAGAAGAGGTCCAGGAAGTGATCAGACTATGAACAATGGGGCTGCCTATACACTTTGTTGTTGATCCACAGGGATGGTGCTGCGTTGGGGTTATATTCTTCATCTGGCTCTACAACACAGTGTTTGTTCCAAAACTCATCCTCTTCCCACGCTTTGAAGAAGGACATGTAAACACTGCTGCAATATGGGGTGGGTTACTTAGTCACTTTTGTCTACATTTAGTAAGGGTACTTTCACACTTGCGGCAGAGGATTCCGGCAGGCAGTTCTGTCGCCGGAACTGCCTGCCGGTTCCGTCAAAACCTATGCAAATTGATGGCATTTGTCAGACGGATCAGGATCCTGATCTGTATGACAAATGCATCGAAATACCGGATACGTCTCTCCGGTGTCATCCGGAAAAACGGATCCAGCATTTATTTCTTTTCACATTTTTTGCGGTCTGAGCATGCGCAGACTGCAATGCCGGATCAGTTTTCCGGAACACTCTGGGACGAATCCGGCATTAATGAATTTCAATGGCAAGTGTTCTGGAATTTTGGACGGAGATAAAACCGTAGCATGCTGCGGTATAATCTCCGTCCTGAATAGTCAAAAAGACTGAACTGAAGACATCCTGAGTGGATTGCTCTCTATTCAGAATGCATGGGGATAAGACTGATCAGTTCTTTTACGGTATTGAGCCCCTAGGACGGATCTCTATGCCGGAAAAGAATAACGCTAGTGTGAAAGTACCTAAGAAATGATTTTATGAACTTGTGGTCATACATTTTCTTGTAATATTTTCAGCATAAGCCTTCACAGCCTATTAAAGGGTAAAAGATTTATTTAGCAGAGAGAAGGCCGTGGCGCTACTGTTGTACCGCTGCCTTCGCAAACAGCTGATCGGCGAGGGCCCAGGTGTCAGACCCCCACCGCTCAGATACTGATGACCTAACACAGCTATTATCCTTCTTTCTTCCTTGAATAAAATAAAAAGTTTAATGTAGCACAAAAAGATAATGTTTTGATGTGTAACAGCAAGCCCTCTCCTCGCAATATTCGCTGCTGCCGTGCCCTTGCTGTAGTCACATATCACCTCAATCCACCCCTCCCCCCACTTTAGCCATTAGTTACGATCAACCACAGCAGGATTACATTACAGCTGTAATGTTCTCTAGCCTGTATATGTAATGTAGTCTACAGCGTGCACATAATTTGATGATGATGGGATTTTACTGAATTTGTATCAGTTATCCCATTGAAGTATACTACAGTAATTCTCTCACACGCATTAAAGGGGTATTATCATCATAGACATTTATGGTATATCCACGAGACATCCATGGTATATCGCACAAAAAATAAAAAAGCTATGGCTCTCAGACTATATAGACATAAAAACATAATTTTTGGGGTTTCAGAAATGCAATTATTGTGTAAAACTTAAATAAATAAAAAAAAGTATACAAAGTGGGTATTGCCACGTCCGTAACAATCTGCTCTATAAAAATGTCACATGACCTAACCCCTCAGATGAATGCTGTAAAAATAAATAAATAAAAACTGTTCCAAAACAGCCATTTTTTTGTTACCTTGCCTCAAAAAAAACGTAATATAGAGCAATTAAAAATCATATGTACCCCAAAATAGTACCAATAAAACTGGCACCTTATCCTGTAGTTTCCAAAATGGGGTCACTTTTTGGGAGTTTCTACTGTAAGGGTGCATCAGGGGGGCTTTAAATGGAACATGGCATCTAAAAACCAGTCCAGCAAAATCTGCCTTCCAAAAACCATATGGCTTGCCTTTCCTTCTATTATACTCACATAGATAAAACAGTATCATTCAAATAAAAGTATAAAATGATGCTCAGGATTGCATGCCCGACCCGGGGTTCGCCTTCCCTTGCTTCGTCAGGGGCTGCTCTGAATACAATTCTTCTACCCACCCTTTTATACTCAGGTGAGCGCTAATTAAAGAGGACCTTTCACTAGTTTAAAAAGTAGCCAGGCTATGAGCTGTGCGCTGCGATTGGCCAGCACTGCAGCAAGGGACAACCCTAATACAAAAACTCCGCCCAGTACAACAGAGGGAGCTGCAGACACCGGAGCCTATACCGGGCGAACGGAGCAGCGCCCAGACATACTAGTAAGTGCAGGGGGACCCCTGGGCGCCGCTCTGCCCACAGATATAGATAGTTTTTACTTTTTAAACTAGTGAAAGGTCCTCTTTAAATAGTCCATTTAAACAATCCCAAAAGTGCAACTCCGAAAATCTCTATAAAATCGGCAATAATAGCATATCTTCTATAAAATTATCCCCAATCAACATATATTCTAATATGACAAAAAAGATAATTTTTCTTCTATCTCACAGTTTATATAGCAGCAAAAAGCACATTCCTCTTCTCCAGCCCTATTCACATACAAAAACGCACATATTCTCAACCATGTTCATAAAACCGCAATTATTGTAAAAAGTCTCATCACCCCTTCAGACATATCTTGATATCAACTTGCATAGCAGCAATACAAATAAAACCATATTCCTCTTCTCCAGCATTATTCACATAAAAAACACATAATTTACAACCATGTTGATGAAACCATAGTTATTTTGGGCATCTCCCATCACCCCTTCAAACATGTCTTGATATTAGGTTCTATATTTAACCCATCGGGTTGCAGTGTACCCAGACGGTAAATCCATTCAACCTCTCTTTTTATTAATTTTTCTGATCGGATCCTCCCCTCTCCAAATCATCGGGACCCTTTCCAAGCCCGCAAACTTTAAACCCTACCTTATTCATCCACGCTCCTATGAAAAGAGTTTGAGCTGCGCGATCTTTTTTTGGACAAATGTACAGTAACAATGATTTAGGTGACGGCAACAGCAATGCTTTCACCCGATGAATGAGCATTTGTATAGGGGCATCTAAACAAAAGCCATGAAGGTATTGTGAATAGACCCTCATGTATCCTGCCATGGGCCCTGTATGAATATGCAGTGTCTGCAGAAACCGAATAAATTCCTGTATGTTTCAGTTGGATACATTTCCAGGGGAGAATCTGGTGGAACGCAATGCTATATGATAATGCATGCTGCTTTAACTCCCCCTGCACCATGCCATAATATTAAGTTGGTGTACCTTGATGTACTATTACATCATGATCACGCAGGCACGGTGGCAGTCCCTGTGCAGTTATCACCAGTGGGAGGACGGCTCTAATGCACTGAAAACTCCATTTTATATGTACCCAAAATTGGTACATGTAAAAACTACAACTGGTCCCACATTGCTGTGTTGATGAAAAAATAAATGTTCTCAGTCCTGGACTAGCGAGGCAAAAAAGGTCTACATAACCGCCAAATAAAACATACCTTTTTAAATATTATTTTTTATTTGCATCCTTGTGGGTACTGCTACTATAGTAGGGAAAAATTGCCCCTAACCATAAATCTTTAACAGTATTAGAAAGCAAAGCATGATATGGTGATTTATTCATAGGTGGTACAGGAGGAAGTGGTAAATGAGATTGCAGACACACTTGGGTTAGGGCTGCAACGAGTACTTGATTAAATCGAGTAACTCGACACAAAAAAAAAATCCTTGGTGCAAATGTTTTGCATTGAGGATTCGTTTGTGTCACGTGACCACGGAGCAGGATTGAAGCGCTTGCTATTACTCCCGCTCCTTGGTTTCCCCATAGCCCGCAATGCGCTCCAAATACTCACCTTGTTGGAACGACAAGGAAGTGGGCAGGTCATTGGTGGCTGTATGCCGCTGTTTGGGTGCAGCTTGTGAAAGAGTGACAAGTCATGGCGGGTCACAGTGGAATGGGATGCGTGTTGTGGTTGGGCCTCCTTGAAAGTGATAGACTGTGGGGAGGGCCAATCAGAGTCGCTTCTGTGAGAAATGGGTGGGGTCATGAGATTGCACAGATTGAGGCAGCCAGGGTGGGGAAAGCCGGGTCTGGCTCCAGAAGTGACAGCAAAGGGAGCGGAAATGGGGGGGTCGCCAGCCCAAGCCTGGCACTGAATGGATGTGGGCACAGCTCCCCTCCCTGCCTTGAGGGCCAGCAGCAGTACAAGTTAGATGACTTTGACACTGTGGCTACTGTGGGTGAGTTGTCAAGATTTGTCCTATTGAGGTAGAGTTGTCGGGTGTCCCCTTAGGTTTCTAGCTCATTTATATTTTATGTATGAAGGTGGCATCCTGTGAAATCTAGGACCATTCTCACTGCAATGGAGATGGGGACCATTAAAGTCAGTGAAACTGACTGGCGCAGAGAGAAGTGGCATAAAAGTCACATTGCGGGAGGCATTGCACGGCACCAGGCTGTGCGCTGGACAGGGGTTTGGGCTGATGTGTAGCTAAGGGATCAGCTGTCATGCCCAAGGATGGCGGTGTGGCAGTGCTGGAGTGAAAGTGAATGGGGTCGCAGCGTAACTTGCACGTGTGCCGCAACCACAACCCTAGAAACTCCAGATTTTAGGGTCGTGCGACCCATTCATTTCTGTGCTAGCACCGCTACAGATGATGGCACAAGGAGGGAGAGACAATGGCACATGGGGGAGTGGAACTGAAGGCACTGGGGTGGGGGGGGGGAGCTGAAGGTACTGGGGTGGGGGGCGGAGCTGAAGGTACTGGGGTGGGGGAAGAGCTGCGGGTACTGGGGTGGAGGGAGCTGAAGGTACTGGGGTGGGGGGAGAGCTGCGGGCACTGGGGTGGGGTAGAGCTGATGGTACGGGGAGGAAGCTGATGGCACCGGGGGAATGGAGCTGATGCACTTGGGCTGATCACACAGGGGGAAACGAAGGGTGTTGGGGACTGATGGCAGGGGGTCTGATGAATTTTTATAAAGGAAAACAGTCTATTAATTCATTTTCTCTTACTCGATTAATCGGTAGAATACTCGATTGCTAAAATAATCTTTTACTGCAGCCCTAACTTGGGTCTTGATGCCTGAGGGGTCTTCAGTATTTTTATGTTGACTGCCTATCCTTAGGACAAGCTAGCTCCCACACTGGAAATACACAGTTGGGCAGGTTTAGACAGGGCAATTGTTGGGAAGGAAAACATTCCTCCCCGACAGTAGGCTACTTGCTCAGTGAAGGAGAAAACTGAATTTACATGCAGCGATCGTCTCCACAGTATGAGGATGAGCGGTCGCTATAGCCCAGAAGCCATGATCGGTGGTGTCTGCGCTAACGACAGGATCACTTGATGAACAAGCGTTTTACTCGTTCATCAGGTGATTGGCGGAACATTTAAATAGCCAGATTAACATGAATTACATTTACGGCAGCACTGCTTCCATTGTAGGGAATTGTAACCAGCTCCGTCCAGTGCACCGTGGACATGGCTGTGTAGTTCCAGCTCTTGAACAGCTGATTGTTGGGGGTGTTTTCGGAATATATTGGACAACCCCTTTAAGACGCTACTGTTAAATAAATGAGCAGTGCCAATGTGTTCCTGCACATCATGGAAATCTTGTAGTAATGTAAAGAAATGTATATTCATTTATATAGTTGTTATATTTTTTTTATATAACTTATATATCTTTTATTTTCTGCCTTTCAGGTTATTATATGACTTCCTTC
Source organism: Bufo gargarizans (assembly GCF_014858855.1). Taxonomy (NCBI): domain Eukaryota; kingdom Metazoa; phylum Chordata; class Amphibia; order Anura; family Bufonidae; genus Bufo; species Bufo gargarizans. Next base: position 441,578,038 of record NC_058080.1, read on the forward strand.
TTTTGTGTGGTTTCACTTTTAAGAGCATCAACTGCAGATCCCGGTAAACTGCAAGATAGTCCAAAAATCCCTCTCACAGGTAATGGTTGTAACCTATAAAGTTAGCTACTATATGAGGACAATGTTTATCCTTATAGTTGATGGTTGTAACCTACAAATGTGGGGAAGTTTAAAGTCAGTAAAGTTAAAGAGGACCTTTCATGGGTCCAGACATTATAAAAAATACGTAGGGCATAGTGCAGGGATCTAATGGCCCCCGTTGTATTCTCCCGCCTGATATGCTAATTTTAGCATCGGGACAGGGAGGAGGAGACTGTCCTGTTTCTCAATGGGTCTCCTCCCCTGACTGTGAGCTGCCCAATCGCAGCAGAGAGCGTCACAGCCAGGGAGAAGGCGTTTTTTTTTTTTTTGTTTTTTTTTTTTTTTTTTTTTTTTTCCTTCTCTCTGGCTGTGACGCTCTCTGCTGCGATTGGGCAGCTCACAGTCAGGGGAGGAGACCCATTGAAAAATAGGGCAGTCCCCTCCTCCCTGTCCCGATACATAAATTAGCATACCAGGCGGGAGAATACAACAGGGGCCACTGCGGGCGAACGGAGCAGCACCCAGAAAAAATAGTAAGTGCAGTTAGATCCCTGCACTATGTCCTACGTATTTATTTATTTTTATGTCTGGACCCATGAAAGGTCCTCTTTAAAATGATTTAACGGCATTGTGTCACCTGACGCCAACAATTATTCTAAAATGTTTACACGTCACTATTTAATCCCACAGCACATAGAATATAGACATACAGGTTGTTAAAGAGTATGTCTGACCCCCAAAGCAATTTAATTTATGGCCCTGAAAAAAAATGTGCACAGTGTTCATGCTCTACAACATTGATGGCGTATCCTCCCGATCCATATCCGCCAGAATTCTGTGTACCTGTAGCAAATACACCTAGCAGCGAAACTGGTTAAGATGTATTACAAAGTGGTCTATTTTATAGCTATTTCCCTCAACATGTGTGAAGGTGACCTTATGCTGTAGGCAGTATTCACAATTTACTAATGTCCTTTAGTTTAATGTCACCAAAGCCAGTACAAAGCTGACAACCACTATGATCGCCGTCACACGTAGTGGAAAAGTCCACCAGCAAATTTGCATGTGAGGATTTTTGTGCTGATTTCTGTGCGGATTACATCCCCCATTTGAAATCGGTGGAGCCATGATTATTTACTCAATAGTATTCCGCAGAGTAACACAGGGCAGGGGTTGACACCTTTCAACCACATAGGATGACATGGGGGAAATCTTTATGTGCCCAGATATTTCTGCCTCGTGTTAAGGCACCTTTAGGCGGTCATAACGGAGCGGAAATGTCATGTGAGCATAGACTGCTTATGTGCAGTACATGTATTTTGAATCTCAGAACTGCATATGCATAAGTCCACAAAAGACATGACACGCATGAGAGGGAAGGCTTTACATTCCAGAGACGATGATGGTGATGGTACATAACAGTAAACTAACTGTTATGTAAAGAAAAAATATGTAGTTATACCTCTAATGTGTGAAGCATGGGCTAATCTGTACTGCATTAGATTGCATCCGTAGGGCTGGTATATATTTGATAACATCTGAGACAAATATGTCAATGCTGATCAGTTACCATATGTTTCTCTACTTTCTATAGAAAAAGAATTTTGGGAACTGTGCAACAAATGTAATATGATGAGACCAAAGCGCTCTCACCACTGCAGTCGATGTGGACACTGTGTCAGAAGGATGGATCACCACTGTCCATGGTAAATGGCAAGCCTTTCACTTAGGCTAGTTTCACATTAGCGGCAGGGGAGTCCGGCAGGCTGTTTCGGCGGTTGAACAGCCTGTTGGATCCGTCCTGCCGCGGGGGCAGAGTTCCGGCGTCAGCACGGCAGCGCGCGGAGAGAGGCAGCCGGACTAAAAGTACTGCATGTCGTAGTTTTTAGTCTGGCTGCCTTTAGCCGTGCTGCTGCCGGAACTCTGCCCCGCCCCCATTACAGTCAATGGGGACGGAGCGGCAGTCCGGGGACACACGTGAACTAGCGGCAGGATGGATCCCCCGCCCAGGCCCCTCCTATAGATCATACTTACCCCACTCCCTAGCACTGTGGGGGCATTTTTAGAATTGAAAAGGCCTTTTAATAAAGGAATGGCACATGACAGTCATAAGAATAGATGCTCCAGAAATGTTATAATAAGGGGGGTGCAAGTATTTACTAAACGGACATGGCCGGACATTACAGGTCCTCTTTAAAGTTGTATAAGAAAGCATTGTTAGCTGACCTGGGTGTTTGACCATGTCTGCTTGAATTTTTGATTGTCCATGCCTTTTCAGTAATTCGCTGTAAAAAAAAAAAAAAAAAAAAAAAAGGGGGGGGGGGGGTTAATTGCGGCGTATCACGGCACATGCAGGCTATGTTCGTATTCAAGCATATGAACTATATTCATTGGTGGCGCAGTGGCCACAGCCCCTCCCTTCTATGCCCCCTCTTCTAAGTATTATATTAACTGGCTGCCATAGTCAGCTCCCTGCTGCTGTATGTACTATGCACAGGGCAGCAGGGAGAGTGTGAAGTCCTATTCACCCTTATAGAGCTCTGTTAGGGTGAATAGAACAAGGGTTCTAGCTCCTAAGGAGGCTAATAGTTATTAAATAAAAAAAAATAAAAAAAGTTTAACACCCCCCCCCCCCCCCCCCCCGAAATATAGACTATGTCGCACATGCTTAAAATTATATCACAATGTAGATTTTAGGCCATATCTACCACCCCTAGTTGGTGCCCCTCTGTATTCATGGGTGGACATTCAAAATATTCACTATGCAAATCACTTTCTGCCATGACCTGCAGGACATATTAGTACACAAACATCCCGGTGAAGTAAGGGATCTTGCTCTGCAGAAGTTGCACCATTACCATATTATAGAAAAAATGATTGTGACTCTCAAGAAATAATTCCATGGAAACTGTTAGAACGGTTTCTATGGAAAATGACATTAAGTGGTGATCACCCCATGAACAAGCATTTGCTTGGTGATCAGTGGCAACTTTACATGGGACAGCATTCACACAAACGTTCATGCCGATTGTTCGCTTGATCCTTGGCCCATGTTAAAGGGCTATTAGGCACTGTTCACACTAGCATTTATTTCAGTTTCTTTACAAAAGACAGTACAGAAATGTTAATGCACCTGTTGATTTCAGTTGGATTTTAACAGACATAAAATGGATCCATCATGAAAGGGAAGCCTTGATGGCACGATAATGTTTTTTCATTTGTGCGGTTATTAATAGTTGATTAATATTAATTTTACTGCAGGATAAATAACTGCGTTGGAGAAGATAACCACTGGCTGTTTCTGCAGCTTTGCTTCTATACACAACTTCTTAGTGGCTACACGCTCATTCTAGATTTCTGCCACTATTATTACTTTTTGCCACTGAAAGCCATCAACTGGGTATGAAGTATTGTTATTTTATATTTCCTATTTCTAGATACCCTGAAAAATGCATGTTTTTGACACTTAAAAAACAATACAGAAATTATAGCGAGAGAGAGAGAGTACCGTAAAGGGAAATGTTTTATAGAAATCTAGCTGTTGCATGGTATGATAACTACATGCAGATAGATAACTATGCGTATGAATCATGTAGATCTTGCTCCATCAGTCCCACCATTCACAGAGGGGAGTCTGATCTACTTTTTCCTAAATGCTGGGGAGTCAATCTGATTTATTACTTATACTTAGATTTTTCTTCTAATAGGGGACAATTGAAGTTTGCAGCAGCTATTTTTACTGTGTATCACTTCCTACTTTTTTGGGGGGTACTATATCTCCTTGTGGAGAGTGCCTTAATCGGCATGAGGAGACTTATAGGCTATACATGCTCTTCTAGAATTCTGGAAAGAAAGGGATGGAAATGAGCTCTTAACAAGCTCTGCCTCTAATGCCACCAGATGAAAGGCAGATATCCTAGTCAATGTTCAACCATTTAAATAGGCCTTGAGACATTACTCGGATATTAAATAAGCCAGCACCTCATCTGCAGACAGCTGTTTTGGGGTGATTGCCCCTAATGAGTGCAGAGCAGAGTACTGACCTAGACCCACCCAGATAGGCCAGTATTCTCTCTGCTCTGCACTGATGAGGGGCAATCACCCCGAAAATGCTGTCTGCAGATGAGATGCTGGCTTATGTATTATCCAAGTCATGTCTCAAGGCCTGGTTGAAGGGTCGAACACTGACTTATAGGATAGCTGCCTTACATCTGGTGGTATTAGAGGCAGAGCTTGTTAAGAGCTCATTTGCGTCCCTTACTTGCTACTTTGTGTCACAGTGTAGCCATAGTTTTATTTAGAACTACACGTGAGATCACATACCAGCATAGATACAGCATTATGTGAAAGCGCATTCACTTGCTATTATTTGGTTTTTGCAGGATTTATTTGTATTCAGACATGAGCTGGCACTGCTTAGAATATCAACGTTTATGGGCATTGTCATGTTTGGAGGAATGTGTAGTCTGTTCTACACGCAGGTTGTCGGCATACTAACGGTAAGTCACTTTACACTAGAATAATAATATATAGTTTATTTTCTGCATCCATATTACAGGGATGTGCTCATTCATCCCCATTATTCATTCATCTCCATTATTATCCACACATCTGTCCGGCATTGTGTGGATTTATAAGAAAAAAAATCTTGCTCAGTCTGGGTAGTTTGATCCTCATGATGGGAGTAATGATCCTTCCTCTCCTCCTATAATACTGGTGGATGCAGTCTGTACAAGCAGATTATCTGTGACCCAGATAAAGTAATTAGACTTTACCCAGACACTTGCATAGCATGGATCTGGTAATCTTATTTCCTAATGTTAGAAACGTCTTTCTTTCATTATAATGTGACCAGATGTTTCAGCTGGGTTACATCCTTCACACAGACTAATCTGGGGCCTAATTTTCAAGGATTATCATGATTTGTTATAAAGATAAATTATTAACCACTTAGGAAATGCATGGGGAATATATAGGTCTGATTGTTATGCTGTGTAGAAGCTTTATGTTCAGGGATGAGTCCGCTTCAATAGTAAAAGTGTTGTGAACCCCTACTCCTGCCATGAAATGTTTATTGTGTTCATCAAAAGAAAGTTCGAACATTATGGGGGTTGTCTAGGATTTTTTTTATATAAAAATCCCCCCCCAGCACCACATGTGAAGAGTCCTATACTTCCCTTCTCCTCTCCGCTCTTTCCCAGCTCTGTGGCTCCCCGGCTGTCTTCACTGCACTTCCAGTCATCACCTGTTGACTTCTGATGGACATTGTAATGTGCAGTGAAGACAGCCTGGGATCTACGGACCCGGAATGGCGTGAAGCAGGTAAGCATCCATCGCTTCACAGGTACAGTAAAAAAAAAGTTTTAAAAAATATAACACACAAAATATTCAAAATTAAAATCATCCCCCTAAACAGTAAAACAAATTAAATGGTATAAATATGTTAAAATCAAAACCAAAAAAACCCTGGATGAATTATTATTTATTAATTGTTATTTTTATTTTTTCTTTCCCCAACGACCTCCCGGCTGCACCACAAAGAATATATTTTCTTTTTTTTCCTTTTTCCAATACAAGATATGGTAAATGGTGCTGTTAACAAATACGTTTCTGTTCACTTTGTCTAGTTGTAGTGTGGAGTGTCCAGTGTTCCAGCACCATCAGCTCAGATGTCCATTCTTTACTCAGTATAACTTATTCATGCTACATGCATGCAATTATGGATTGTGGGCTATATCTCAAAAAGGAGCAGGGAAGAGTAGTCCTGGCTCATGCAACATATGACCCGATTGCAGATTTTTTTATGGCTAATTCTTCCTTCACTACTGGGGTGATTTCTCCTGCTTAGTAGGCAAACAGTTCGGTCAGATTAAATGGTCCTGTATTGATTGAAGGGGTTGTCTGAGAAAATAAAAGCCTTTGCCAATGGGAGGGAATATGACAACACAGCAAATGAACCAGTACCCCCCCCCCCCCCCCCCTCTTAAATTCCCCAGTATCGGGGCTCCCATGTTTTTCATCAGTCTCTGTTTACTTGGCTGCAGCAATGATGTGACTGCTGCAGCCAGTCATTGGCATCAGTCAGTCTTGAGCTCCACACCACTGAGGACATTGATTGGCTGCAGCCAAGTAAACGGAGACTAGATCATTATATCAGACAACCCCCTACAGTAAACGTGTCTCCATGCAAATGCAATCCAATCTACAAGCAGCATGTTATAGAGCAGGAGGAGCTGAGAAGATGTGTATATATATACAGGTGAAACTTGAAAAATTAGAATATTGTGTAAAGTTTATTTCAGTAATGCAACTTAAAGGGAACCTGTCATCACCTTTATGCTGCCCATACTAACGGCAGAATAAAGTAACGACAGGTGAGTTGATTTCGGCGGTCTGTCATTTATAAGTGAAAAGTAAGTGGTTGGTGAGAACCAACCTCACAACCATTGCAGACTGGGCCTGGAAAAGAGTCCCGGCCAGCCTGAGAAGAGTCCTGGTTATTCCTGCTCTCCCTGCTGATGACTGACCGTCTTCTACCTAGTTTTCTCCCTCTCTGTCTAGGAGAGAACTGCCAATCATCAGCAGGTGAATAACCAGGACTCTTCTCAGGTAGATGGGACTCTTCTCAGGTAGATGGGACTCTTCTCAGGTAGATGTGACTCTTCTCAAGGCCTGGGCTGCAATGACTATGAGGCTGGTTCTCAGCGACCACTTACTTTTAGCTCACAGCGCTGAGATCAGCATTTCTGTCACTACTTTATGCTGCCCAGTGAGGTCAGGTTCCCTTTAAAAGGAGTTGCATTAATGCAGCTTAAAATTTGAATTTGGTGAAAAGGTTCAATATTCTAGGCTCAAAGTGTCACACTCTAGTCAGCTAATTAATCCATACCCCCTGAGCAAAGGGGACCTCAAAATGGTGACTTTGGGGTTTCATAAGCTATAAGCTGTAATCATCCAAATTATAACAAATAAAGGCTTGAAATATCTCGCTTTGCATGTAATGAGTCTATCTCATATGTTAGCTTCACCTTTTAAGTTGCATTACTGAAATAAATGAACTAGTTTGCACCCATTGTCTGATGGGACCTGCACCTACAATGAGAACGTAGCGGGGAAGTGAACGGAGGCGCACTGCGCATGAGCAGTCGTCCTCCATTCATTTCTATGGGGCCGCCGAAAATAGCAGAGCGCTGACTCTGACTCGGTGCGCTCCCGTTCACTTCTATGGGACCAGCGCTTGGTGGTGGACAGACCCCGGGAAATCCAGGGTCCTCCAGCCACAGCTCTCCCCGCTCCAGTTTCGTATCCGACAATGGGGGCATATCCTAGCGACATGCCCCCATTGTATGTGATGGGAATACCCCTTTAAATGTATAAATGACAAGTGTTACTGAATCTTTTCCCACAAAACCATATATCAATCTGCTCAGCTCCTCCTGCTCTATACCATGCTGCCTGCGGACTGCGCTGCATTTCATGGTGACTGGTTTACTTTAAGCGAATGAATGTAATGCGCTATTAATGTGATTAACACAAAGCTCTAGTTAAATTATTGAATTAGTTATCCTGTTAGAAGTGAATGGGATTTATTTAGGCTTCCACACAACACTTCTTGCATTGTTTTTGAGCCAAGTGTTATCCAGCATCATAGATCTCCTGTAGGGTATTGCTTGGCCGTCTTCCATGTTATCCATAGACACATGTTGTGGTGGTTTACATAGACATTGCACATTACTGTGTTCTTGCTAATCCTAAAGTAATGAGCAACAGTGTTTTGGTCTTGTGACCCTTTGTAGGACTTGAGCTGTTTACTGACTTGATTTGTAATTTCCAACACTGTCATCACGTCCCCCATGTTATGCTTTGATGACCATCGCTCTGTAAGATAAACCATCTTTATACACCAGTGGTGTGCGTGCTCTGTAGAAGAAACTGACCGATTCTTTTTGGCAGTTAACACTTAAAGGGGTTGTCCACACAGCAGTTGACATCCACATTTCTGTACCTATTAGAACCCGCCTAACAATTTAAAGGGTGTGTGTCTCTGATGTCTCAAGCTGAGGGCAGCATATTGGGCACGGAAAGGGCTTATCTGTGGAAATTGTCATTTTCATTTTGCACCATCTGTGGCACATTTATTTCTACACAATATCTATAGGGTCAAAATACTTACTAAACCCCTTGATGAATGTCCCGAGGGGTGTAGTTTCTATAATATGTTTACTTCTCGGGGGTTCTGTTTATTTGACTCTAGTAATTGGGCCTCAAATGCTCGCGGTGTTCTTATAAAACCAGGAAACGGCAATGGCATATCTGCTGTGCATTAACATGGACTGGGCGGATTAGAATTTTTAGACTTCTTCTTTTTATTTTTTTCATTCCCATATTTACATGAAGGACTATTTTTCTTGTACTGGAAAAAAATGATTAGGGGTAATTGGGAAAAAAAAAAGAAAAACTAAGGGTACATTCACACGACCATAAGTGTCTTGCAGTCCGCAAATTGCGGATCTGCAAAACATGGATACTGGCTTGTGCGTTCCGCATTTTGCAGGATCGGCGCAATATAGAAAATGCCTGTTTTGGTGCGGACAAGAATAGGACATGCTCTATTTTTTTTGCGGGGCCGCGGAACAGAACTACGGATGCGGACAGCACACTGTGTGCTGTCCACACGATTTGCAACCCTGTTGAAATGAATGGGTCCGCATCCTTTTCGCAAAATTATGGAATGGATGCAGACCCATACGGTCGTGTGAATGTACCCTAATTCAGCTTTGGTATTTTGGGTTTTATTATTACACAGTTTATTGCATGATTAGGATTACGGCAATACCAAATGTATAAAGTTTTTACATTTTTGCTTCTTTAAAGAAATTGTTTTTGCTTCGTCATATTCTGGCACCCCCCCTCCCTATGTCTAAACGCTCAGATGCTGCTGTTGACCATAGCGTGTTACTCTGCTCCCAGTCATTGCCAGCAGTTTCATCTCTTAGGCCTCATGCACACGACCGTTGTTTCATTCCGTGTCCGTTGTTCCGCTTTTCGGGATTTTCTGCGGACCCATTGACTTTCAATAGGTCAGTTAAAAACTCTGCTAATGCACCGTTTGTCATCCGCGTCCGCGATCCGTGGTTCCAGTCTGTCCAAAAAAATATAACCTGTCTTATTTTTTTTCGCGGACCCATTCAAGTCAATGGGTCCATGAAAAAAACGCGGAGGCACACAAGATTGTCATGCGCGTCCGCGTCCGTTTATTTTCCTATCATTTGCATGGCAAACTTGACTTAGACTTTTTTTTACATTCCTTTTGTCTGGTGATCCTCCAAAAATAAAGGAAGACACACAGAAACAAAAACGGACACAGATCACGGAACAACGGAACCCCATTTTGCGGAACGGAACACAACAACGGTCGTGTGCATGAGGCCTTAAGGTCTCTTTGCACGGAACGATACAGCAGGCAATCACCTGCTCCTCCGTGAAGGAGACAGCTAGATTTACATGCAGTGATTTCCTCAACAGTATGGGGAGGTGCCATCGCTGATGTCATCGCTCTTTTCCATACTGACTCATTTTTTGCTTGTTTATCAGATAGTTGGCAACACTTTTACACCGCCAGATAAACGCAAACAAGCCTTCCAATGAACGCTTGTTAGCGATTATCTGGCAGATTCTCAGCCGCTGTAAAGGGCCCCTTATACAGATGGCATCCGCTGCATATAGAACAGGATCAGCTTGTGAGCCCACTCCATACATCCCCCTACATGCAAATGATGAACAGTTCAATTTTGCCTGTTCGGCATTTTTGAAGCACTTCTGGAGTCAAAATACTCACTGTACCCTTCAGTATGTTTTGTGAGGGATGTGGTTTCTAAAATTGGGTCATTTCCTATGGATATTGCAGTACTTGGGAGAAATTGTGTAACAAAACTTGAGGTGCTTTTCCCCCAATTATTTGGCTTATTTGACACTTGTGTCTGCCGATCTGGCAGGCTGTTCCAGCCGTGAACAGCCTGGCGGATCCAGCATTGCTGGACCCCACCGCAATGCTGTCAGGCCCCGTTAACTATAATGTGGTCCGACAGTGATCCGGCAAAATGCTTGTGTCCAGCCGATTGCAGGAGTTTTATGCCGAAACAGCCTGCCAGCAGTGTGAGTCAGGTCTTACTTGTTGAATGAAAAATTATTGCAGAATTAACCCCTAGTTTTTCAATTTATTTCTCAATCTTCAAAAAAAAATAAAAAATTGAAATACCGTAGGGTCAAAGCAATCCTAGGTGAATTCCTTGAGGAGTTCAGTTTCCAAAATGGGGTTGTGACAACACCATCAGCAATGGTGATAACATCTGACCACTTGTGGGGTGGATTGTTCTTAATTTGCACCAGGTGTACTGTTTTCATTGTCCATTGTTTTGGGGAGGCAGTCAGGGACATGAGCAATTGTTTAACCCCTTCCCGACCAACCCCGTAGTAGTACAGCAGACATCCGTGGCTAATGTCCGCGACATTTAGCCTCTCCGAATCCTGACCATGGTATCTGAGTGCGCAAAATACTGAAAGATTTCGCTTTCGGTAATGCTCTGGGTCCCCCGTCCGGCAATCAGAGAAGCAGGAGCCTGTGTGCAGCAGCCCCTGCTGTAGTGAATGACAAGAGGTTGCGGCTCAGTATTCCTTATGGAGCCCTTGTCTGAAATAGGACTCCATAGGAAACGAGTAATTTTCTCATAGACTCCAATGCTAATGCATTGGGGTTTATGAGAATAGAAATCTAATGATTGCTTGTTATAGTTCCCTATGGGTAGTTCCCTACAAAAAATAAAATAATAAAGTTTAAAAAAAACATAAAAATTCAAATCGCACACCTTTCCCCAAAATAAAAATAAAAGAACAAAAAAATTAAATAATACACAACATGGGTATCGCTATGTGCGAAAATGCCCATAGTATAAAAAGAAGAAATATCTTTCCATACGGCGAAATGGAAAAAGCGTCAAAATGCCGTTTTTGATCGCTTAATTTCTACAAAAAATGTAATAAAAAGTGATCAAAAAGTCATACACATCCCAGAATGGTACTAATAAAAATTGCAGATCGTCCCACACAGCTCTGTACACATACACATGGGTCAAAATATGGCAACAAAAATAATAATAATTATTATTTTTTTTTTTATGTTATCACTATCAAAACGCAATAAATCTTTACATATAAGGTATCGCCAGATTCGTACTGACCTGTAGAATAAAAGTAACTGGTCAGTTTTATCGCACGTTGAACATCAGAAAAAAAAAAAAAAAAAAACGGTAAAACTGTGGCAGAATAGCTTTTTTTCACCCTATTTGGATTTTTTTCCTACTTTCTGCTACATCATATGCAATAGTAAATGGTGGCGTTGGAAAGTACAACTTGTCCCGCAAAAAACAAGCCCTCATACGGCTATGTGACTCTGGGAAGGCAGGAAACGCAAAACAAAAAAAACAGGGTAGAAGGGGTTAATGTCTTTCCTGTAACTGTCTGACTCCCACAGCAACGTTAATTAACTATGCGGTGCCTGCAAGCCAGCAGATCTATGGGAAATGACCTGCTATTTACATCAACTGTGGATTGCATTAGCCCCCCTGCTGTGTATTAGGAGCCAATCAGCCTGTCTGGCTAAAGTGGAAAAGTTGTGTCATCAGAATGACATTATGCAGTCGGATTGAACTGACAATCGATGATGAAACAGCCACAATTATCTCCCAACAAACCTATGGGGGCTAATGCACTAACCTGCCGGCTAAGGGAATTAAAAGGGCGGTTGCCCCTGTTATCAGCAGCTATTCTACAGGACTTGAGCCTAGGGACTACAGTTCCAGCTGGTGGACTTTAGAATGGCTTGTTTGCCCAACCTTGAGCCTACAGGTTCGGTTGGAGAGTCCAGGTTGGGACAATCGAGTCACCTGGCGATATGGCTGGCTCCCTAAGCTTGCCGCTACCTCCTTTCTGGGGGTTCCTGCCCAAAGTGGGGTACTTCTGGCTGGGGTAGCTGGTCCTGGGTTCCCCCGAAGCTGTGGAGGTTTAATCCTTGGCGAGTCAGCAGAAGGGTAAATTGTTGTCATATGCACCATCCTGTGTCCTTGCTGGGACTGTATTATATGCTGCTGACTGTTGGTTATCCAGTAAAGTCTTCCACCCACGGTAAAGGAGCACTGGCATTCGGTGGTATAAGCCCTGGTCCTGCACAGTCTTTATAATGATAGCAAGGCCGGTGGATGAGAGCACCCACTGACCCCTGTGTCTCCACAGGGGTCATGCTTTTTCACTGTAAGGGACTCTGCAAATGCAGCATGGCAACCCAAAAATCAGTCCATCAAAATCTACCCTCCAAAAGTCAAATTGCATTCCTACCCTTGTTGCCCAACCTTCAGCCCATACAGTTATTCATGTCCAGATATTGAATGTTTAGTAGAAAATGTATAACAAATTGTTGGGTTTGGAAAAGAAAATATTTTTGGGGGATGAAAGTGATATTAGAAAAAAATTATTTCTCATTTTCACAGCCCAGTGTTAATAAATTCTATAGGGTCAAAATGCGTACTACACCCCTAGATAAATTCCTTGGGTATAGTTTACAAAATGGCACCTGAAAACCATTTCAGCTAAATCTCTAAAAGCCAAATGGTGCTCCTTCCCTTCTGAGCCCTGCTTTGTGCCTATACATCAGTTTACAACCACATATTGGATGTTGCTGTATTTAGGAGAAAATGTCTAACAGATTGAGGGGTTCTCCTTTTTTGAAAATTTTGGGCTAAAGCAACATTTCATTGGAAAAATTTTAATTTATCATGATCATGCACGGTGTTTATAATCTAATGAAACACCTACGTGGCTAAAATGTTGACTATCCCCCTAGATTAGGCATTGCCAACCTGCAGCTCTCCAGCTGTTGGAAAACTACAACTCCTACCATGCCCTGCTGTAGGCAGTCTGGGCATGGTGGGAGTTGTAGTTTTGCAACAGCCGGAGAGCCTCATGTTGGCCATCCCTACCCTAGATTAATTCCTTGAGGAGTGCAGATTCCAAAATGGGGTCTTTTTGGAGTGCATTTTGTGTTTTGGCTGCTAAAGGTCTCTGTAAACTTGACATGGTGCCTGAATAGCATCCTTATAAAATCAAGACCAGCTGTTTGATGTGTGCTCTTGAATTGTCCGCCCCCTGCCTTACTTCACTTTGAATAAAGCTGCTGCTTTTGATCGCATATTGGTGAGTGCCGCTGTTCACTTTCTTCGCATCAGTAATACCTTTTAATAATTATGTTGTGTGATATGACTACCTGTCTTAAAAGCAGAGAAATTCAAATTAAGAACATTTTTACATATTTTCAATATATTTAGATATTTTTTTTTTTAAATACATGTAAGCATATCAGTCCAAATTTATCAGTGTTGATGAAGTATAATGTGTCATAATAAAACAGTCTCTGACTTGGATAAGTAAAAGCATTCAAAATAATGCCACATAAAATGAGATTTGCAAAATTAAGCTTTTTGGAGGAAGGTGAAAACTGTGTGGAAGGCTCTGTTAACTATGTAAATATTTTCTATGACTTCCTCTGTTTCCCAGCTTGTTAAAAAAAAAAAAAGAGTTTAACTGCTGGGACCCCCACCAATCCCGAGAATGTATGTTGTGTTCCCCCGATTCTGATAGACTGGTAGGCCGCACATGCATGCCGCCACACCATTCATTCTCTGAGAATGCCAGAGGTAGAGAAGAACAGCCCTTGGCTATTTCCAGTGGTCACTCTGTAAATTTAAGAGAAGGTAAATTCTGATTTGCCATATTTTTCTTATGAAACCTTATATAGTGGCTAATAATAGAGGCTAAGGGCAATTTTATTTTATTTTTTGCTCCAATGCATCTCAAATAAGAAATGCAAACTTTTCAATTAGGCCTGATACTGTATTCAGCTCAGATACCCTATCTTGCTAATCTGTGGACAATAGAAGAGTGGGCAGATAAATTAGCAATTTATTAATACATGACTGCCCAGTCTGACTACACGTAGATTGTTTGTAGTCTGTAGCCATGGAGACGTTTATGTGCATAGGAACTGTATACCTAGAACATTATTTGTCTTACTTATGCGATTACTAAATGTGATTCTCCTACTAAAGTCTTTCTAACGTGATCTTCTACAGCCTCACTTATGTGATATTGTGCTATATAAAGGATACAAAGAAAGGAATTTGATTTCTCAGCTGCAGCTTAACTCTGTTAATAGACTGCTTGCATAGTCACACCAATAAAGGTCAAAGCTCTAAATACACAGATACATACACCAAAAGGGTGCTAAATGAAAAAGGAGAAAAACTAACTTAGGCTACTTTCACACCTGCGTTCAGAGCGGATCCGTCTGGTGTCTGCACAGACGGATCCGCTCCTATAATGCAGACGATGGGATCCGTTCAGAATGGATATGTCTGCATTATATTTTAGAAAAAATTCTAAGTGTGAAAGTTGCTCAGACGGATCATTCCAGACTTTACATTGAAAGTCAATGGGGGACGGATCCGTTTGAAATTGAGCCATATTGTGTCACCTTCAAACAGATCCGTCCCCATTGACTTCCATTGTAACTGTGGACGGATCCGTTTGCCTCCGCACGGCCAGGCGGACACCCGAACGCTGCAAGCTGCGGCGGAGGACAAACGGTGCCAGACTGATGCATTCTGAGCAGATCCGCATCCACTCAGAATGCATTAGGGCTGGACGGATGTGTTCGGGGCCGCTTGTGAGAGCCTTCAAGCGGAACTCACAAGCGGAGCCCCGAACGATAGTGTGAAAGTAGCCTAACCTTCAAAAAAAATTCTACGTTTATTGGAATCAAATAAATTACACAAAACCAACAATCTGGCCAATTATTGGGTATTATTGTTTGTGGAAATGCTCGTTACAGATAATTGCCCTGTGTAAAAGATAGCAACAATCATTGGGTGATTGTGTCTTCTAGGGATTGACCGATTATCGGTTTTACCGATATTATCGGCCGATATTGAGGATTTTGACTGTTATCGGTATCGGCATCTATTTTGCCGATATTCCGATAACTTAATCGGGAACAAGGATCGCGCTGCTGTCATCGCTCTCCATGTTCCCTCAGCAGCACAGGAGAGAAGGAAGAAGTGTCTCCCTCCCCCTGTGCTGCTGCTGCCGCCAATGAGAGGAAGGAGGACAAGAGAAGGGGAGGGGCTGTGGCCACTGTGCCACCAATGAAGATGACTCTCTGCTGTCTGCATAATCACATAGCCGGCTCCCGGCCTCTATGAGCAATAGCTGCGATCTGTGGTAGTTAACCCCTCAGGTGCCGCGGATCCCAGCTACTGCTCATAGAGGTCGGGAGCCGGTTATGTGATTCTGCAGCCAGCTTCCGCCTCCTGTATATGAATTAATGAGAGATTTCTCTTCATTGGTGGCGCAGTGCGCCCCCCCAAGCCCCCCCCAGTATTAATCATTGCGCAGTGTGCCCCCCACCCCAGTATTAACAACATTGGTGGCGCAGTGCGCCCCCCCCCCCCCCCCACAAGCCCCCCAGTATTAATCATTGGTGGCAGTGGCCACAGGGTCCCCTCTCCCCTGCTCCTCCGATCGAAGCCCCAGCAGTGTAAGCCTGGGTCTCCGATCGATTACCATGGCAGCCAAGATGCTATTGAAGCCCTGGCTGCCATGGTAAGCTCCATGCTGCTGTGTGCACAAAGCACAGGGCAGCAGGGACAGTGTGAGATCCTATTCCCCTGATCAGGGTGAATAGGACAAGGGTTCTAGTCCCTAAGGGGGCTAAAAGTTAGTAAAAAAAAAAAAAAAAGTTAAAAAACAAACGCCAAAATATTAAGTATAAATGAAAAAGAAAGATTTACAAAAAAATACACGTTAACAATAAACATTCATTTTTCAAAAATGAAAATTCACATAATATCGGTATAAATTATCGGCTATCGGCCTAAAAGTTCACAAATTATCGGTATCGGCCCTAAAAAAATCAATATCGGTCGATCCCTAGTGTCTTCTTTCTCGCACCAAAAATCATAAAAAAACGGTTGCTCATTCCCATACAGAAGATATGATTGCTGCAGGTAAATGAAGCTCTCATCTCCCCGACTATCAGGGAGATATCAGGAATGATCAGTTTTATGGGTTTCGTTTTTACGGTGTTCCCTATGCAGTAAAAATGACCTGTTACCTTCATTCTGTGGGTCACTACACTTACATCAATACCACATTCATGCTTGGAAAATGTTTTTCTTTGCATTGCTGTATACCGACTAGGGCTGCAGTAAACAAATATTTTTGTAATCGCGTATTCTATCGATTATATTTCTCGATTCATCGAGTAATCTAATAAGAAAAAGCTACTTAAAATAACGTACGTAATTAGGCATGTATAAAGTTATTGGTTTGAAGGGGTTAATGGAAACACCTTGGCATTAGGTATGTATAAAGTTATTGGTTTGGAGGGGTTAATGGAAGCACCTTGGCATGTATAAAGTTATTGGTTTGGAGGGGTTAATGGAAGCACCTTGGCATTAGGCATGTATAAAGTTATTGGTTTGAAGGGGTTAATAACTTTATACATGCCTAATGCCAAGGTGCTTCCATTAACCCCTCCAAACCCAATGGGCATGTATAAAGTTATTGGTTTGAAGAGGTTAATGAAAGCACCTTGGAGGTGCCTTCATTAACCCCTCTCTAAACCAATAACTTTATACATGCCAAGGTGGTGCCTGCAGTCTCCATTAACCACTCTCTCTCCATCTGCCTCCCCCCAGCCTCTGATCTGCCTACCCCCAGCCTCTGATCTGCCTCCCCCCAGCCTCTGATCTGCCTCCCCCCAGCCTCTGATCTGCCTCCCCCCAGCCTCTGATCTGCCCCCTCTGGTAAGGCAACCCCCCTCTCCCTCCCCAGTATTAATCATTGGTGGCAGTGGCCACAGGGTCCGTCCCCCCTCCCCCCCCCCATCATTGGTGTCAGTTTGCAGTTCCGATCGGAGCCCCAGCAGTGTAATGCTGGGGCTCCGATCGGTTACCATGGCAGCCAGGAGTCACGCTACTGAAGTCCTGGCTGCCATGGTATGTTAGTGAGCAGAGAGCAGCGCATTATACTCGCGTGCGCTGTGGCCGCCGGGCGCTCCTTCTCATAGGTCTGTGCGGCGCATTGCTAATGCTGTAAGCATTAGCAATCCGCCGCACAGACAGAAGAAGGAGCGACCGGCGGCCACAGCGCACGTGAGTATAATGCGCTGCTCTCTGCTCACTAACATACCATGGCAGCCAGGACTTCAGTAGCGTGACTCCTGGCTGCCATGGTAACCGATCGGAGCCCCAGCATTACACTGCAGTCTATCGGAGATTCATTAGGTTCCTATAGGGGCTTTTCAATGCCCTATTGCCGATCAGGCATTGCTTCTGGGACACCTAGTGGCTATGGCGCCCAACTTTGCTGTACATATATGGCAGAGGTTGGGATGGGGTTAAAATACAATACATGCTTCATGGTAATTTTAATACATTCCTATGCAAATTAGTAGTGTCTCACTTATACTGTACATTATATGCATGTATATATGACATTTGTATATTCTTTTGGACATATAATAAAGCTTTTCTTTTTTTAATTTCTAAAACTTACTGCATCTCCAAAACCAAGTTGAGAGCCATAAATAAATTCCATGAATTATATTCAGACTTAAAAAAAAATGTCTTCTTTTTTTTCAGGATATGACTACTATAGAAAAGATGTCCAATTGCTGTGATGAAATGTATGTAACCATGATTACTACAAAATTAAGACTGATTTGTAAAATAATATGTTTCCTCCTTCCATTTACTGTTAAAGTCACATGATTATGTACACCCGACCATTAGTTATCTTGGATTCAATTTTTTGGATTACACATACACTGCCTATCCCAAAAAATTTGAAAATGATGTCTCATGCTCCCTGAACCACTCTTTCACAATTTGAGCCCGATGAATCCTGGCATTGTCATCTTGGAATATGCCTGTGCCATCAGGGAAGAACAAATCCATTGATGGAATAACCTGGTCATTCAGTATGTTCAGGTAGTCAGTTGACCTCATTCTTGGAGCACATACTGTTGCTGAACCTAGACCTGACCAACTGCAGCAACCCCAGATCATAGCACTGCTCCCACAGACTTGTACAGTAGGCACTATGCATGATGGGTGCATCCCTTCATCTGCCTCTCTTCTTACCCTGATGCGCCCATCATTCTGGAACAGGGTAAATCTGGACTTATCAGACCACATGAACTTCTTCCATTGCTCCAGAGTCTAATCTTTATGCTCCCTAGCAAATTGAAGCCTTTTTTTCTGGTTTGCCTCACTGATTAGTGGTTTTCTTACATCTACACAGCTGTTCAGTCTGAATCCCTTGAGTTCCTTTTGCATTGTGCACGTGGAAATGCTCTTGCTTTCACTATTAAACATAGCCCTGAGTTCTACTGTTGTGTTTCCTCTATTTGATTTTACCAAACATTTAAGTGATCGCCGTTCACGATCATTCAGGATTTTTTTCCCAGCCACATTTCTTCCTCGAATACGATGGGTCCCCACTATCCTTCCAGATTTTAATAATGCGTTGGACAGTTCTGAACCCAATTTTAGTAGTTTCTTCTGCAATCTCCTTAGATGTTTTATCTGCTTGATGCATGCCAATGATTTGACCCTTCTCAAACAGACTAACATCTTCCCCACGACCACGAGATGTGTCTTTCGACATGGTTGTTTAAGAAATGAGAAGCAACTCGTTGCCCCAGTTGGGGTTAAATAACTTGTTGCCAGCTGAAAGATAATCGCCCATGCAGTAATTATCCAATAGGAGGCTCATAACTATTTGCTTAGTTAAATCCAAGTGGCGATTATTATTATTTTTTTGGACAGGCAGTGTATGTATAATGTGCGCACACACCACTCGCCAAAACATTAAAACCTCTTATCTAGTATTGTGTAGGACACCAAAACAGCTCTGACCCATAGAGGCATGGATCCTATCTGGCATCAACAAGTTAACAGCGGATACTGTTAGATATGAAGTGGAGCTCCGTCCAACACTCAGTGGAGAGAGCTGTGTACTTCTGGCAACGACTACACAACAGCTGAACTGCAGGGTATCGGACCCCCACTGATTACATTTTAGGCTATCACTTGTAAAATCCTAGACGACCCCTTTAAAGAGGACCTGTTACCACCAGATGCAGTGCAATATGCAGGCAGCAGGTTATAGAGCAGGAGATGCTAAGCAGATTGATATATCGTTTTGTGGGAAAAGACTCTTCTGAAATATATACAGGTCCTTCTCAAAAAATTAGCATATTGTGATAAAATGTATTATTTTCTGTAATGTACTGATAAACATTAGACTTTCATATATTTTAGATTCATTACACACCAACTGAAGTAGTTCAAGCCTTTTATTGTTTTAATATTGATGATTTTGGCATACAGCTCATGAAAACCCAAAATTCCTATCTCAAAAAATTAGCATATCACGAAAAGGTTCTCTAAACAAGCTATTAACCTAATCATCTGAATCAACTAATTAACTCTAAACACCTGCAAAATATTCCTGAGGCTTTTAAAAACTCCCAGCCTGGTTCATTACTCAAAACCGCAATCATGGGTAAGACTGCCGACCTGACTGCTGTCCAGAAGGCCATCATTGACACTCTCAAGCAAGAGGGTAAGACACAGAAAGAAATTTCTGAACGAATAGGCTGTTCCCAGAGTGCTGTATCAAGGCACCTCAGTGGGAAGTCTGTGGGAAGGAAAAAGTGTGGCAGAAAACGCTGCACAATGAGAAGATGTGACCGGACCATGAGGAAGATTGTGGAGAAGGACCGATTCCAGACCTTGGGGGACCTGCGGAAGCAGTGGACTGAGTCTGGAGTAGAAACATCCAGAGCCACCGTGTACAGGCGTGTGCAGGAAATGGGCTACAGGTGCCGCATTCCCCAGGTCAAGCCACTTTTGAACCAGAAACAGCGGCAGAAGCGCCTGACCTGGGCTACAGAGAAGCAGCACTGGACTGTTGCATGTCATTCGGAAATCAAGGTGCCAGAATCTGGAGGAAGACTGGGGAGAGGGAAATGCCAAAATGCCTGAAGTCCAGTGTCAAGTACCGACAGTCAGTGATGGTCTGGGGTGCCATGTCAGCTGCTGGTGTTGGTCCACTGTGTTTTATCAAGGGCAGGGTCAATGCAGCTAGCTATCAGGAGATTTTGGAGCACTTCATGCTTCCATCTGCTGAAAAGCTATATGGAGATGAAGATTTCATTTTTCAGCACGACCTGGCACCTGCTCACAGTGCCAAAACAACTGGTAAATGGTTTACTGACCATGGTATTACTGTGCTCAATTGGCCTGCCAACTCTCCTGACCTGAACCCCATAGAGAATCTGTGGGATATTGGGAAGAGAAAGTTGAGAGACGCAAGACCCAACACTCTGGATAAGCTTAAGGCCGCTATCGAAGCATCCTGGGCCTCCATAACACCTCAGCAGTGCCACAGGCTGATTGCCTCCATGCCACGCCGCATTGAAGCAGTCATTTCTGCAAAAGGATTCCCGACCAAGTATTGAGTGCATAACTGAACATAATTATTTGAAGGTTGATTTTTTTTTTGTATTAAAAACACTTTTCTTTTATTGGTCGGATGAAATATGCTAATTTTTTGAGATAGGAAATTTGGGTTTTCATGAGCTGTATGCCAAAATCATCAATATTAAAACAATAAAAGGCTTGAACTACTTCAGTTGGTGTGTAATGAATCTAAAATATATGAAAGTCTAATGTTTATCAGTACATTACAGAAATAATGAACTTTATCACAATATGCTAATTTTTCGAGAAGGACCTGTATGTATATATATATATAATGTTCCTTCCTACAACCGGATATCCAAAATGAACTGGATACATGTAACTGGTGCGTCTTGATCTTGTGAGAGAAATATGGTGATTGGTTTTCAAACTATTGGCATCTAGTGTTCTAATTTGCCATCCTTTATAGGGAACAGAAATTTAGTTCCTGTCTTATGAAGGTTGTTTTTGATGAGACAAAATGGTATTTTCAGGGTTCAAAGAGGTATGAAAGGACTTGCCACTGTTGATCTGACATGAATTCTTGTCATCCCAGATTGCCTACAACTTCAGAAGTTGCCCTCCATTGATTGACAATAAAGTTTCAGCCCCTGCTAGGTGGTGGTAAAACGCAGCTGCGTGTCACAATGAAAGGAAAGCTGCATTTGTGATGCTAGGAAACACAATTCATCTAAGCCTTCTAATAGATCCCCAGCCAACAATGTATTGTCTACACTGACTGAAATGCACCATGGGAATGCCGTCTTTCACTAATAATGCTGTCTTCTGTAGATCGAGAGCTCGAAAACCATGGCAGCAGACCCTCTCAGAAGTTTTTGGCACTCGCTGGAAGATCCTGTGGTTCATTCCTTTCAGGCGGAGGCGACCACTGCGAGTCTCCTACTACTTTGCCAATCATGTCTAAACAGATGGATGGTGGGCACAGATGGGTCCGCCACGCTGGAAGCAAGTTACAGGTTTTATCATAACAGTGCTATGACAGTCTTCAAGTCAATTATAATCCACCCACCAATCTTAGACATCACAAAGTGCCCCAGGCTTTGTTTTAATAGTGATCTCAATGCGGTTGTGGGAACAGTACAAGATATGTATTTATGTGCTGAACGTTGTTTCCTTTCAAGATGTCCTTTTCCCCTCAGGACACATTGAGCACCCTCAGGCTATGAACTAAAACCATGGATTAAGATTTATGTCGGGCAAAAGTTTTCAACTACTCCATTTTTTTAATTATTGTTTCCTTTGCCTTTATCACTGCACTGACAATTTCTGACGCCTGGAATCCGTTCTAATTATTTGGTTTATTATTATTTTTGTATTTAATTTTTTTTTTAATTCTTGTCAAACCAAATAGTATTTATTTTTGTACAATGTAAAACATAATGTCTTTTTTTGAACTTTTTTTTTAATATGTCAATTTTATTTTTCTGGACTAATGCTGTATGTAAAGTATAAAAAGATAGCTGACACTAAGTCAATATACTTTTAACTTAAATGGGCAGATTTTATAAATCTTCGTTCTACAAAAGATTATTTTAATGTAAAAAATTGCTACTTTTTCTTTGACAGATTATATGGTACTCTGTGGTGGCTGTTTTAACTGGTAATTTGGTTACCCTTTGATTTTGCTGCTTTATATTGATATTGTGTTACTAGATATTTAATAGGGTGTTTTTTCTTATATTCCGGTATTGTCTTTGCAAATACAGGTCTTAAAATCAGAGGTTCTGATTATATTGTTTTATAATAAAAGCGTGGAGTGCTTTCTAATACGTACAGATATAACCATGTATGTTATGAATGACTATTAAATGGCTTTTCTGGTTTCTAGATATTGATGATCTATCCTCAGGATAGGTCCATTGTATGAGATTGGGGGGTGTCTTACACCTGGCACCCCCACAGACCAGCCTTTTTCTCTAGCCCTCGGTGCTGGAAACAACACCTTAGATTGATCTGGAAGCATGAAGCGCCATCCACTGTCTAGTGGTCGTTTCAGCCTACTTCATCTCCGCTTTCAGTCAATTCTTTATTTCAGGTTTACTGGAATTTTTGGGGATTACAGTATTGATGGTCTATCCTTAGGATAGGCCGTCCATATCAAACTGGTGGGGGTCTGCTTCCCCTTGATTAGCTGTTTGAAGAAGCTGCATCCTCCTCGTTGTTTACATTGGTCCGAGCACAGACACTGTGTATTTCCTAGCGGTTCTGCTGAGTTTTTTGTCCCATTCAATTTACATAGTACAGTTGAAAAAATACATATGTCAGAATGGGATGTGAATTAAAGGGGTTGTCCGAGTTTTATATTTTTATTCTTTCTATATTTCCAACTGGGCAAATGTAACAGCTTTCCAATTCACTCACTTTATCTCCAGTGGCTGGTTTCTCAGATTTCACTGAGGGTCACATGACCTGTGATGTCAGCTTCTCTCCCTGCTCTGATAATGTTCTTGCACAAGTCTGAGAGATCTGTACACCAGACTGTGCTGGCCACGCCCCCCTGCACTGCCGGCTGCTGCTGCTTGCTCTCTCCCAGAATTCTTAACCCCTTCAGCTGCACAGACTCAGGGCTGAAGTGTTTACTGTATAGCTGCAGGCAGTGAGGAGACAACTGCTGGGCACAGGAGCTGAAAGAGAAGTTCTGCAGAGCATTGCAGGTAGGGGAAGATTCTGTGTGTATTAGCTGTGTCATTGTACAGCTAGGACTTGTAGTTCTATACATACAACATGCTGCTGAGTCTCTCAGCAGGCAGACATGTCACTCAGGGCAGCTCTTGTATTCACTCCCTTAGCAGTGTCATTATACAGCTAGGACTTGTAGTTCTACACGTACAACATGCTGCTGAGTCTCCCATCAGGCAGACATGTCACTCAGGGCAGCACTTGTATTCACTCGCTTAGCAGTGTCATTATACAGCTGGGACTTGTAGTTCTACACATACAACATGCTGCTGAGTCTCCCATCAGGCAGACATGTCACTCAGGGCAGCTCTTGTATCCACTCCCTTAGCAGTGGCATTATACAGCTGGGACTTGTAGTTCTACACATACAACATGCTGCTGAGTCTCCCAGCAGGCAGACATGTCACTCAGTGCAGCACTTGTATTCACTCCCTTAGCAGTGTCATTATACAGCTGGGACTTGTAGTCCTACACATACAACATGCTGCTGAGTCTCCCATCAGGCAGACATGTCACTCGGGGCAGCTCTTGTATCCACTCTCTTAGCAGTGTCATTATACAGCTGGGACTTGTAGTCCTACACATACAACATGCTGCTGAGTCTCCCATCAGGCAGACATGTCACTCGGGGCAGCTCTTGTATCCACTCTCTTAGCAGTGTCATTATACAGCTAGGACTTGTAGTCCTACACATACAACATGCTGCTGAGTCTCCCATCAGGCAGACATGTCACTCAGGGCAGTACTTGTATTCACTCCCTTAGCAGTGTGGGGGGAAGGGCAGATATTGTTATTGTTGCAAGTAAACAAAGGCCCAGAAGAGAACCAGGAAAATGAGGAATTCGGATTTTTTTTTTTGCCTAAAACTTCCCTAGCTTAGTTATATATCGCTGACCATTAGATTTACAGTGCTATATATATTTTTTCCATAACTCTGACAACCCCTTTAAGGGAAGGGAGTGAGAAGCCAGAATTCATCTAGGCCTTTTTTTTTTTTTTTTTAAACTGTCCACTGTTTCTGCTGTGACCACATCCTGAGGAAGTCTGTTCCACAGATTTACAATTTTTTCAGTAAA
Organism: Bufo gargarizans; assembly: GCF_014858855.1. Classification (NCBI taxonomy): domain Eukaryota; kingdom Metazoa; phylum Chordata; class Amphibia; order Anura; family Bufonidae; genus Bufo; species Bufo gargarizans. Next base: position 441,602,531 of record NC_058080.1, read on the forward strand.
GAATCCTTGACACCCCTGGAGATTTAACTTTTTTATTTCCAGATGGAGGCAGTGCCCCCTTGTTTTTTGATGGGATTTGATATGGAATAGCTTTTCACTATATATATAATTGGACCATTTATATGTTAATCATGTCCCCTTCCCCGTTAAATGCCTCTTCTCAAGACTAAATAAATGTGATTATTTTAAGACCCTTTATGCCCCTTATCAGTTTAGTCGCTCTCTTCTCTGTACTCTTCCTAGTTCCAAAGCATCCTTTCTATGGACTGGTGCCCAGAACTGAACTGCACATTCCTGATGGGGCCGCACCAACGCTTTGTAAAGTGGTAATATTACTCCCTGCCCCGCGAGTCCATACCTCCTTTAATGCATGACAATATCCTGGTAGCCTTAGATGCAGCTGATTGACATTGTATGCTGTTATTTAGTCTATGAATTACAAGTACACATATATTTCTCCCCAAGTGACTTGCCTACTGTTACTGTCCCTAGGACATATGATGTATGCAGATTATTAGTACCTAGATGCATAACTTTACATTTATCTATATCTCATTTCATTAGAACAGTTAATGGGACAAAGTTGCCATACACCACACATTTCTGCACTCACCAGAGGCACATTTACTTTATACAAACCTGTTCACTAATGTACACTTAAAACATACATGCATAAGAGCAGTGTGGGGTTTTAGTATAGGTAGTGGCCAGAATGGCAAATGGTCTTCAACAGAGTTCCAAGCAGCTTCTGTGTTCTCCTTAGCATAGCACGATCTCCTGACTAACAATCTCCGTTATAAAATTATATTTTAGTGGTCACATTTTATTGATCTGTGAATGGCATAAAAAAAGTGTTATTTTATGTGTGCCTCAAAATTTATAACCACTGGAAAGCTGAGGGGTAATAAAAAAAATTCCTTTCATCGTCTTGTCCAAAATTACCTTTATTTTTAAGAGGAGACAAAACACAAAAATTGGCGTTAGGAACAGAATTACAAAAAAATGGTTATTGGGTCTTACTTGCAGCCATATTGTAACATTTTGAATTAAATTTTTTTTTTGTCACTTGTCAGTTTGTTATTGCTTGATTCCAACAAATGGCTGCTACAACATGTCAAAAAATGTCAATATTCCTGTAAGTAAAGAAACAGAATTACCAAACTGCCTCTTGTGCTAACTTCTGAGTTACTAATCTATGGCTAGTCCAATGTTATAGGTGGAAATCTTCATTAAAGTTCAAGATTGTAAGTGATAAAATGCGGTTTCTCTGGTTTTGAGCAGCTTGAATGATTTACAGTAATGAGTATATTCTGCACTATGTTTTTTCCCAATAACTTACATGCTTATCATTTTACATTTTCATTGCATTTCTTGTCCAAAATGACTGATTATCAGTTTTCATTTGAGGCTTCATCCCTGTGCGACCATCATTTAGCAGATTCTTTGCATTCTTCTGAGCAGTGTGCTAAACCTACAAGCTCTACCCCATAGTCTCATTCAAAGGTGGCCAAATCCCTTTTAGACTGGTTGGCACCTAATAAAACCCCTTCTGGTGGGACAGTGTAAGTATGAAGATGGACATTGAATGTGGTCAAGAGAATATATTATAAGACAGCATTGATTATAGTTGAGTAATCTTTTGGTTGGTTTATTTTGGATTTCTTACCTTCTTTTTAGCTTGCAAAATAGTCATTGACTATCTGAGGTCATCTGCATTAAATACTTATCAAAAGGTGACATCCTTTCTTTTTAAGACATGAATCTAATGTCCAGGAACATTACTGTAGAGGCCCCCTTACACAACAGTCTAATGTTTTTGAGCGAGCCCAACTCTATGGAAGAATAGGGCAAATTGAATATTTTTCACGCTATCCTGTTGTTCCCTCAGGAGATAATCTCCTGCCAGAGGTGTCTGGCAGCTGCTTTCTCCTCCCTCTCCACCAACAACACTTATGCTGTCAGCTGCAGCCAATATGTATGGGGGAGTCGGAAGAGATTGCAGTCGGACATTTGGCCAACAGCTGCTGTGTAGGGTCACCATCCAATACCAACGTCTTGGCTCCTTTCTTAGTTTCCTGCAATGCACAATCTGTCTGCATTTTTAAAATATCGATAGCACATGAGAAAGTGTATGTAAGCCTAAAGAAGTAGTAGAATATATTTATATACCGTAATGTATACAGACTCGGTCCACCATGCCCTTTTCATGTATACGTTGCTTGTGTTTATACCTTTTGCACTCTTATAATTGCCTTTTTTTAATTATGGTTTATTAGATAACCTCATCTAATGTATACATAATGCATGCAGTAAAAATGCTCTACACGCTTGTGGGTGCTTTGAAAGATTTAGACTAACATAAGTGGTTTGTAGTGTGTCAAGTGTCTTCTCAGGGACCAGTTATTGTAAAAAGAAGCCGACATGGAAATCAGCAGCTTCTGCCTGGAATAACAGCTGATCACCAGTAGTTAGAGAAGCTGCATGCCTGACCTCTTAGACCTGGCATGACTGAGATCAGTAAAATTTAACATCGTATTCCAGCCATTGAAGCAAATGGACAACCATTTAATGTATAGACAGGTTACTCTGACTATCCATTCTCACCTATAAGAAATCCTAAAAAATGTGGGTAAAAATAGGCATTCAATAGAATAACAATGAAACTTTGCTTACCTGTTGAATCTAAGCTGCAGCGATAAGGTCATGTTGACAGCATGTGACCACTGCAGCCAATCACCTGCCTCAGGCTAGTGATTGGCTGCAGTGGTCACATGTCAGTATGATGTGCAGCCCAGTAGGCAAAGGCCAGTGGACAGTCTACAGATAAGTATTGCTTCTTTTGTTATTTTATACCAGTGCCTATCTTTGCCCCTAATTTTGTGTGATCTCGGACAACCAGTTTAATACATTTCCTTATTCAGTGACCAGAAACAATGAAGACTGAAAAATTCTTAAATTACACTTATTTATGATGATCTACTAAGTGTATATCAGCAATATAGAAGCAATTATAGAGTGATTGTCAGTATCTGAATTGCATGTGACATCACTGCTAGAATCAGATTCCAGCAAGCATCTCTTCCCCATACACATTAATCTGGGGAGATTACGCGTCACAGAATTTTAGGATTACATTTATTTATATTCTTTCAGATGTATATAAAACTGAAACTGTTTTTTTTTTTTTTTTTAAGCATCTAATGTATTATGTTCAACCATACATTTGTGTATGCTTAAAGGGGTTGTCCGAGTAATTTTTTATTTTTTTTGTTCTTTGTATGTTTCTAACTAATCAAATGTAACAGCTTTACAATGCACTTACTGCATCTGCAGTGGCTCCTTTCTCAGATTTCACTGAGGGTCACATGACTCCGGGCAGCACTTGTATTCCCTCCCTTTGCAGAGCAGGGGGAGGGGCAGAAATATTTATGAGGAAAACCTCAGAGATTTGTTGTTATTGCAGGGAAATGAGGAAATATAGAATTTTTTTTTTTTTTTTGCCTAAAACGTACTTGGCTTAGTTACAGTGCTGCCCATAATTATTCATACGCCTTGCAAATTATGACTTAAAGTTACTTTTATTCAACCAGCAAGTAATTTTTTGACGGGCAATGACATGGGTGTCTCCCAAAAGATAATAAGACGATGTACAAGAGGCATTATTGTGGGGGAAAAAACATTTCTCAGCTTTTTTTTTTTTTTACATTTGAGCAAAAAGTGTCCAGTCCAAAATTATTCATACCCTTTTCAATAATCAATAGAAAAGCCTTTATTGGCTATTACAGCAATCAAACGCTTCCTATAATTACAGACCAGGTTATTGCATGTCTCCACAGGTATTTTTGCCTATTCATCTTTAGCAAAGAGTTCCAAATCTTTCAGGTTGGAGGGTCTTCTTGCCATCATCCAGATCTTTAGCTCCCTCCACAGAGTCTTAATTGGATTTAAGTCTGGACTCGTTAATGTTGTTGTCTGCTAACCATTTCTTCACCACTTTTTCTGTGGGTTTTGGGTCATTGTCATGCTGAAATGTCCACTGATGCGGTTTCTCTGCAGACTGCCTGATGTTATCGTTGAGAATCCTCATGTATTGCTGTTTTTTCATGGTGCCGTTTACTGTGATTAGGTTCCCTGGTCCATTGGCTGAAAAACACCCCCAAAGCATTAGGTTCCCACCACCATGTTTGACAGTGGGGATGGTGTTCTTTGGGTTGAAGGCTTCTCCTCTTTTACGCCAAATGAAGGAAATATCATTGTGACCAAACAATTAAATTTTTGTTTCATCTGACTAACGCAGAAGACCAGAAGTCTTCTTCTTTGTCCAGATGAGCCTTTGCAAAGGCCAAGCGAGCTTTTGTGTGCCTTATCTGGAGTAGTGGCATCCTCCTTGGTCTGCATTGTGCAGTGTCTGTTGGATTGTCTGCCTTGAGACCTTGCCACCAGCAGAGCCCAGATTCACCAGGATGGCCTTGGTGGCGATCCTTGGATTCTTTTTCACCCCTCTAATTATCCTCCTGACCAGCACAGGTATGACTTTTGGCTTCCGACCACATGCTCTGAGATTTTCCACAGTGCAGAACATCTTGTATTTTTTTTTTTATAATACTTTGCACTGTAGCCACTGGAACTTGAAAACACTTAGAAATGGCCTTGTAGCCCTTTCCTGGCTTGTGAGAAGCCACAATGCGCAGCCTCACTGAGCTCCTTTGACTTAGCCTTGACTGTCTACAAACCAACTGCAGAGAGCTGCTGTTTTTCACCTGTTGAGTTGATTAAAACAGCTGTTCCCAATTAATCATTGTAATTAGGATGCTTTAGAACAGCTTGGACTATTTGGAATGGTATAGAACTTTTGATTTTCCCACAGACTGTGAGAGTTTGTGAAGGGTATGAATAATTTTGGACTGGATACTTTTTTTTTTCTCAAATGTAAAAAAAAAAAGCAGAGAAATGCTTTTTCCCCCCACAATAATGCCACTTGTAAATCGACTGTAAATCGGCAAAATTTGGCAGGGGAATGAATAATTATGCGCAGCACTGTATATATTGCTGACCATCAGATTTACAGTGTGAGATATATATATATATATATATATATATATATATGATTTTTTTTCATAACTCTTGACAACCCCTTTAATGTGTTGTGTGTGTGTGTGTGTATATATAGTACATATATCTATGTAATGTACATATTCTGAATATATATATGTCTGTGTGTGTGTGTGTGTATGTATATATATATATATATATATATATATATATAAAATCTAGTATAGAAAGCTGAGTGTGTGTATGTATGTCCGCTAAAGGAATCTGCACCGTCGTATTTACAATCACGAAATTTGGCACACAGGTACATCAGGTATCCTGGAAGGTTTTAGACCAGGACTCAGCTCTCTAGTATGTACCGTTCTTGAGATATGCCCAAAAATGCAAATATGGCACATCACATGACCTACATTAACCAATGGAAGCCTGCAGGTCTTTCTCTCCATATCCCAACTGCCATACACACCTCACATGTCCCTTATCAGTCAATAGAAGCTTGCAGGTCCTTAGTCTCCACATACACACAGTTTTACACCAGGTTTCCATAGCAACTCAGCCATTTTTCTTCACAGCTGTGGGTCAGCTTTAAAGGGGCAGGGCATTGTGGATTACACTGTTAAGGGAGCAAAGTGCTCTGGAGGTCACAGGTCAGGGGCAGGTAGGGTGGTCATTCAGGCCACTCTCAAAAGACGGACTTAAAAACCCCACCCCAGGCCCAGCTAAGCCACGCCCCAACTCTGTTAGGCCACACCCACTCAGCAGCCGACTGGGATTGAAAAAATGAAGGTAAAAATCAACTTCTGTCAGCTGCAGGGGTGGGAGGGAGGGTGACTTTCTCCCTGCAGCACTGTGCTGTCTGAGAGTGAGCTATTCAAAAGGACATCCCTGTGTCCAGCCACCCTAGGGGCAGGCTGCTTTGGAAGTCACAGTTAAGGGGACGGTCCGCTATGGAGGTCAGTGTTAAAGGGCAGATTGCTGTAGCGGCCTCTGTTAAGGGGACGGGGTGTTGTGGAAACCACTGTTCAGGAGATGGGGTACTGTGGACATCACTAATAAAGGGGCAGCCGCCGTGGAGGTCACTGTCAATTTGGCGGGATGCTGTGGAGGTCAATGTTAAGGGGGCAGGGAACGGTGGAGGTCACAGTTAAGGGGACAGTCCGCTATCGAGGTCAGTGTTAAGGGGCGGGGTGCTGTAGAGGTCACTGTTAAGGGGGCGGGTGTTGTGGAGGTCACATTTTAAGGGAACGGAGCTCTGTGGAGATCACTGTTAAGGGGGCGGGTTATTGGGGAAATCACTGTTTATGAGACGGGGTACTGTGGTGGTCACTAATAAAGGGGCAGCCGCCGTGGAGGTCACTGTTATAGTGGATACTGTCAATATCTTTTAACGGCACACACAAACATTAAATTAAATACATGAAATATACCCGTGCAAAGCGTGGTCCTTCTAATAAATGTGTGTATATGTATGTATGTGTGTGTGTGTATATGTGTGTATATATATATATATATATATATATATATATATATATATATATATATGATATATAGATAGATCCAGAAAAAGGACGGCACTCCGGTCTTGAAAAAAGTAAAATTATTCTTTAATCAACCTTGCGGTTGATTAAAGAATAATTTTACTTTTTTCAAGACCGGAGTGCCGTCCTTTTTCTGGATCCATTGATTGGGGTAAGAGGTCGATTCCCCTGGAACGTGCACCCATTTTTTCCATTTGCAGTCAGTGCCGCCATTTTTCGTATATATATATATATATATATATATATATTACAAATTCATATATATATTTTTTCAAATGTAGAAAAAGATTCTCCATAGCATTCTTCCAGTTTCCTGATTGTGTGCATGAGGTACACTATAGATTACAAGGTTGCCTTTCTATTAAGCTTTAACTGTTTATTGTACTGGTATATAAATGCAATTTGTAAATTTTCATTCTTTGAATACCTTTGAAATAAAATAAATAAATACAAATAAACCTTTAATGAAGGACAGATTGCATATTACATTATTTAAAGCACCATATTGTTTCATTAAAGGAGTGGATCAAGGATTTTAAACATCCTTGATCCATTCATTCTACATAACAGCTTGTACTTTCTCATCTAGGATTTATATTATTATCCCAACTGCCTCTGATCTGCCTTCTTGGTCACTCTTGTAAATCACATATTACCGCATACTGTTCACCATTAAATAACCCAGAATCTTATTGGCATCATACTTCTAGTATGAACTACAGTTGCAACAAAAATGATGTGAACCCTTTGGAATGATATGGATTTCTGCACAAATTGGTCAAAAAATGTGATCTGATCTTCATCTAAGTCACAACAATAGACAATGACAGTCTGCTTAACAAATAATTAAATGTTACCATGTTTTATTGAACACACCATGTAAACATTCACAGTGCAGGTGGAAAAAGTATGTGAACCCTTGGATTTAATAACTGGTTGAACCTCCTTTGGCAGCAACAACTTCAACCAAACGTTTCCTGTAGTTGCAGGTCAGACATGCACAACGGTCAGGAGTAATTCTTGACCATTCCTCTTTGCAGAACTGTTTCAGTTCAGCAATATTTTTGGGATGTCTGGTGTGAATCGCTTTCTTGAGGTCATGCCCCAGCTTCTTAATCGGGTTGAGGTCAGGACTCTGACTGGGCAACTCCAGAAGGCGTATTTTCTTCTGTTTAAGCCATTGTGATGTTTATTTACTTCTAAGCTTTGGGTCGTTGTCGTGTTGCAACACCCATCTTCTGTTGAGCTTCAGCTGATGGACAGATGGCCTTAAGTTCTCCTGCAAAATGTCTTGATAAACTTGGGAATACTTTTTTCCTTCGATGATGGCAATCCGTCCAGGCCCTGACACAGCAAAGCAGCCCCAAACCATGATGCCCCCACCACAATACTTCACAGTTGGTATGAGGATCAGATGTTGGTGTGCTGTGCATTTTTCTCTCCACGCATAGTGTTGTGTGTTTCTTCCAAACAACTCAACTTTGGTTTCATCTGTCCACAGAATATTTTGCCAGTACTGCTGTGGAACATCCAGGTGCTCTTGTGCAAACTGTAAACGTGCAGCAATGGTTTTTTTTGACAGCAGTGGCTTCCTCTGTGGTATCCTCCCATGAAATCCATTCTTGTTTAGTGTTTTACGTATCGTAGATTCGCTAACAGGGATGTTAGCATATGCCAGAGACTTTTGTAAGTCTTTAGCTGACACTTTAGGATTCTTCACCTCATTGAGCAGTCTGCGCTGTGCTCTTGGAATCATCTTTACAGGACAGCCACTCCTAGGGAGAGTAGCAGCAGTGCTGAATTTTCTCCATATATAGACAATTTGTCTTACCGTGGACTGATGAACAGCAAGGCTTTTGGAGATACTTTTATAACCCTTTTCCGCTTTATGCAAGTCAACAATTCTTAATCGTAGGTATTCCGAGAGCTCTTTTGTGCGAGGCATCATTCACATCAGGCAATGCTACTTGTGAAAAGCAAACCCAGAACTGGTGTTTTTTTTTTTTTGTTTTTTTTTTTACTAGGGCAGGTCAGCTATAACCAACAGCTCCAATCTAATTTCATTGATTGGACTCCAGTTGGCTGACACGTAACTTCAATTAGCTCTTGGAGATGTCATTAGTCTAGGGGTTCACATACTTTTTCCATCTGCACTGTGAATGTTTACATGGTGTGTTCAATAAAAACATGGTAACATTTAATTATTTGTGTGTTATTAGTTTACGCAGACTGTGATTGTCTATTGTTGTGACTTAGATGAAGATCAGATAACATTTTATGACCAAAGGGTTCACATACTTTTTCTTGCAACTGTATACTTGCAGACTTGCTCAAGTTATTGCAAACAAAAAGAGTTGTTGTAACAGAGGTTGCTGACCGCTGATTTTCCCCTACTCGCTTCCTAACCGGGCAGGTGATGTGTTGTTGGTTTCCTCTCATCCACCTCCGTAGTCCTGGGCTCTGTCCTTGCTGACATCTTCCTTGCTGGAATCCACTCCATGGTTTCCTTCCAACCCTGCACACCGCATACCTTCCAGCTTGTGCCCAATAGCACTTTGTTAAGAGCCGGCACTTGTCACTTCCTGTTCTTTAAAGGTTTTGCACTAATTCCAGCCATTCTGCACCTATATAAGTGGATCAGCACCCTTCTCAGGTGCCTGAACATCAGAGGTCTTTGTGTCCTGCAAAGGTGAATTTGTCTGTTCTTGAGTTCCGGTGTTCCTGACCCATGCTTGTCTTCTGGATTCTGCTACCTTTCTGATTCTTGCCTGCTACGTCTTGACTCTTCAGTTGCTGACTCGGATTGCCTGCCCTGTTTCTGTGCTGCCTGCCCTGAGCCATTGATTGTATGACTACGCCTCATCCTCAGTCCTGCAATGTCACTCCTGATTATATTCGGCCTGTTGACTACATCTATACCTTTTGGTAACTTGCTCTGATACCTCCTGGTCTCCCTGGATCAGCTGCTTTGTTTGCAAATCCTCAAGAGGTAGCGACCTGGTGTTCCCCTCAGAAAAATCTATCCGCACTATTAGGAGTACTGTGAAGAATGATGGGGTTCACTTAGACAACAGCCCTAGAGGAGGTTTGTCACGTGGCGCAGTGGGTTCACACCTGCTGATTTGTGACAGTTGTCAAAGAAACATGCCTGTTTAGGGGATCTAGATTTGGCGGAGATAATGTTTTGGCAAATTATCTCATGTCTAAAGCCAACTTCACAGAGTACAGTGGTCCCTCTTTCTCTGTGTCCCATGCCACAGTAGGTGGTGAAAGATGTTGAGTAGACGCTCTGTTCAGCTAGAATGTTAATATACTTTGTGCCATTACTGTGAAAGTATTGTGCACTATAACACTAATGATATGAATGGTATATATATTACTGTCAATATGATGAAGGACCATTATGTGAAGGTCCAAAACACGTAGAATGTATACGTATTGAATATCTGTATTTTTTTTACCGCAAGCAAATAAACTTTGCCTTTTATGGGAAGCTGGATCTTTCAATTTGTTCAAAGCTTTTGTACGGCGGTAGGGATGAGCGAACTCGAACTGTATAGTTCGGGTTCGTACCGAATTTTGGGGTGTCCGTGACACGGACCCGAACCCGGACATTTTCGTAAAAGTTCGGGTTCGGTGTTCGTCGCTTTCTTCGCGCTTTTGTGACGCTTTCTTGGCGCTTTTTGAAAGGCTGCAAAGCAGCCAATCAACAAGCGTCATACTACTTGCCCCAAGAGGCCATCACAGCCATGCCTACTATTGGCATGGCTGTGATTGGCCAGAGCACCATGTGACCCAGCCTCTATTTAAGCTGGAGTCACATAGCGCCGCCCGTCACTCTGCTCTGATTAGCGTAGGGAGAGGTTGCGGCTGCGACAGTAGGGCGAGATTAGGCAGATTAACTCCTCCAAAGGACTTGATTAACTGATCGATCTGCAGCTGTGGATCATTGAGCTGCTGATCCTCAATTGCTCACTGTTTTTAGGCTGCCCAGACCGTTTGTCAGTCACATTTTTCTGGGGTGATCGGCGGCCATTTTGTGTCTTGTGGTGCGCCAGCACAAGCTGCGACCAAGTGCATTTAACCCTCAATGGTGTGGTTGTTTTTTGGCTAAAGCCTACATCAGGGTGAAGCTGTCACACCAAGTGCATTTAACCAGCAATAGTCTGTTCATTTTTTGGCCATATACAAAATCAGGGGCAAGCTGCGCCTGTCACCAAGTGCATTTAACCCTCAATGGTGTGGTTGTTTTTTGGCTAAAGCCTACATCAGGGTGAAGCTGTCACACCAAGTGCATTTAACCAGCAATAGTCTGTTCATTTTTTGGCCATATACTAAATCAGGGGCAAGCTGCGCCCGTCACCAAGTGCATTTAACCCTCAATGGTGTGGTTGTTTTTTGGCTAAAGCCTACATCAGGGTGAAGCTGTCACACCAAGTGCATTTAACCAGCAATAGTCTGTTTATTTTTTGGCCATATCCCAGTCTAATTCTGTCACTAAATCCATACCGGTCACCCAGCGCCTAAATACTAGGCCTCAAATTTATATCCCGCTAAATCTGTCCTTAGTGCTGTAGCTGGGCGAGTTATTTAGTGTCCGTTCAAGCACATTTCTTGTTCTGGGTTGAAATACAATTCCCAATTTAGCAATTTCATAATTTAGTGGTTTCTGCTATATCAGAGCTATTTGAAATCTATCCCTAAAAGGGTATATAATATTCAAGGTGCACATTGGGTCATTCAGAATAACTTCACACACACCCGCTACTGTGTATTTCCAAGTCTAATTCTGGCACTAAACCCATACCTGTCACCCAGCGCCTAAATACTAGGCCTCAAATTTATATCCCGCTAAATCTGTCCTTAGTGCTGTAGCTGGGCGAGTTATTTAGTGTCCGTTCAAGCACATTTCTTGTTCTGGGTTGAAATACAATTCCCAATTTAGCAATTTCATAATTTAGTGGTTTCTGCTATATCAGAGCTATTTGAAATCTATCCCTAAAAGGGTATATAATATTCAAGGTGCACATAGGGTCATTCAGAATAACTTCACACACCCGCTACTGTGCATTTCCAAATCTAATTCTGTCACTAAACCCATACCTGTCACCCAGCGCCTAAATACTAGGCCTCAAATTTATATCCCGCTAAATCTCTCGTTACCGCTGTCCTGTTGTGGCTGGCATGAGAGAATCAGGCAGCATGTCCTTGCAGTGGTGGCTGACATGAAGCCTGATTCTCTGCTATGACATGCAGACTAATTCTCTGCTGACATGAAGCCAGATTGTCTGTTACGGGACCTCTCTCCTCTGCCTGGGTGCTGGGCCTAAATTTATGACAATGGACTGTTGCAGTGGTGGCTGACGTGAAGCCTGATTCTCTGCTATGACATGCAGACTGATTCTCTGCTGACATGAAGCCAGATTGTCTGTTACGGGACCTCTCTGCTCTGCCTGTGTGCTAGGCCTAAATATATGCCAATGGACTGTTGCAGTGGTGGCTGACGTGAAGCCTCATTCTCTGCTATGACATGCAGACTGATTCTCTGCTGACATGAAGCCAGATTGTCTGTTACGGGACCTCTCTGCTCTGCCTGTGTGCTAGGCCTAAATATATGCCAATGGACTGTTGCAGTGGTGGGTGACGTGAAGCCTCATTCTCTGCTATGACATGCAGACTGATTCTCTGCTGACATGAAGCCAGATTCTCTGTTACGGGACCTCTCTCCTCTGCCTGTGTGTGTGCTGGGCCTAAATATATGCCAATGGACTGTTGCAGTGGTGGCTGACGTGAAGCCTGATTCTCTGCTATGACATGCAGACTGATTCTCTGCTGACATGAAGCCAGATTGTCTGTTACGGGACCTCTCTCCTCTGCCTGTGTGTGTGCTGGGCCTAAATATATGCCAATGGACTGTTGCAGTGGTGGCTGACGTGAAGCCTCATTCTCTGCTATGACATGCAGACTAATTCTCTGCTGACATGAAGACAGATTCTCTGTTACGGGACCTCTCTCCTCTGCCTGGGTGCCGGGGCCTAAATATCTGAGAATGGACTGTTCCAGTGGTGGGTGACGGGAAGCCAGATTCTCTGCTATGGAACCTCTCTCCAATTGATTTTGGTTAATTTTTATTTATTTAATTTTTATTTTAATTCATTTCCCTATCCACATTTGTTTGCAGGGGATTTACCTACATGTTGCTGCCTTTTGCAGCCCTCTAGCTCTTTCCTGGGCTGTTTTACAGCCTTTTTAGTGCCGAAAAGTTCGGGTCCCCATTGACTTCAATGGGGTTCGGGTTCGGGACGAAGTTCGGATCGGGTTCGGATCCCGAACCCGAACATTTCCGGGATGTTCGGCCGAACTTCTCGAACCCGAACATCCAGGTGTTCGCTCAACTCTATACGGCGGTGTCCAGGCCGTTTCCGTGCTTCCCAGGAGAAAAGGAGGAAATACAGGTGAGCGCTGCAGTTTGCTTTCTTTAGACTGTCAATAACACTGGTATACAACCTGTTTTTAATACCACCCTCTTAAAACCCATATACAATCTATCTATTTGGATGTAGATGAAATTATAAGGCTTAATGCAAAGCGAAAAATACTGTCCGTTAAAGGGAACCTGTCACCTCCCAAAACCTGCAGTGTGTTTCTGATGATGCCTTTCTTCCTGAAGGCAGATGCAGCAAAAGTACTGAAAACGTTGTTTTATCCCCTGCCCGGCGCGCTTCTCCACACATGCTTGAAGTCACGGTAATCACGCCCCCTTCGCTGTGGCTTGCAGCTTGCAGTTTAGCTGGCTTTGCCGAACTCTGCATAAGCGCTGTCAGTCATAGCGAAGGGGCAGGAAAGGGGGCGTGGTTACCGTGACTTGAATCCGTATATAAGAGGAAAGCAATTTTACCGGATCTGGTATCATCCAGAATAAAGGATCTGGTACTTAAATTTTTTCAAAGATCAAAATAGAAACCCACTCCTTTTATGTCCTGTCGTGTGCACAGACTGGAAAACCGGATCTAGCATTAATACTTCTCTATGGAAATTAAATCTGGCAAGTGTGGGCGGTACTGTTCCGGGATTTTGGCTGAAAAAAAAACAACTCGGCATGCTGTGGTATTTTGTCCGTTCAAATACCGTACAAGGAACCGAACGGAAGACATCCTGATGCATATTGAACGGATTGCTTTCCGTTCAGAATGCATTAGGACAAAACGGATTAGGATTTCAATACCAGAAAAAGAATGCCGCTAGTGTGAAAGTAACCGAAAAAATGCATACAGTTAGTTTTTCATGGCCATCAGTGTGTGCATCTATTTTCTGTCTGTTTATCCATTTTTATCGCCCATTTTGCATTAGTTTTTAATGGCTGTTAAAAACGGATACATTTCGTTTTTTGTTTGTTTGTTTTTTTGTCCCAACCCGTGCAATGCTCTAAGCAAGATTGGACTGGCTCACCGGGAAGCCGGTGAAATGCCCGGTGGGCCCTTTGCCTGCCTGCTTATACTACAGCTAGAGCCACTAGCAGGGCAGTTACTATACTTTCAGGCGCCTGGTTGTTATCAGGTGCTGGACTGCAGCACTGGCGCACACATCTTTTTACTTTGGTGAAAGGGACAGCACAATACCTTGCAGCGCTTGTTCCTTTCTCCAAAGTAAACTTCACCGACCTGACATGAGCGGACAGCCCCCCCTCCTCTCTGCAGTGTGATATTCCATCATGTGTGAGGAGGGGGGGGAGCCGAGGCAGCAGCAGGAGATATGGAGACTCTGCTCTCTCTGACCTCCTGTGTCACTGTGCCTCCAGCTCCAGTATAAAGTTCAGACCCTCACCGGTCCTCCTACACAGCAGTAATGGGGTAAGTTACTGTGGGAGGGAACTGGGAAGTTAGAGTCCTGAAGTTGCTGCCCCTGCACATCTTGTGTCCCCCTGTTGTTCCAGCCCCTCACAGACCTTTGCCCACCAACTATCTGACCTATACTTTATACAGAGTAAGAAGTTATGTCTCCCAGTGTCCCCCCTCTTTCCTCTCATCAGTGGCATTTCACATTTTCCCAGCCCCTCACCCCCACATAATATGTAATGTCTCTGGAGGTTATAGCAGCGTTGGAGCGTTATAAGAGGAGTGACTGATATCAGTCACATATGATGTAATGTCTCTGGAGGTTACCGTATTTTTCGCCCCATAAGACGCACTTCCCCCCCACAAAATGGGGGGGGGGGGGGGAAATGCCCCTGCATCTTATGGGGCAAATGCTGACATTTTTACATCGCAGGCTGCGATGTATGAGCGAGCGGGGAGGGACTGGGAGGAGCAGCTGGGGGCCGGCAATTGCGGCGGGGACGATGCAGTCACTGTAGTCCGTCCCCGCCGCTCCAGTGCTGCACGATACAAATATAAAATGTCTCATTCAATTAAAAGTGATTAAACATGCCCCCCCACTTTTAATATTACCGTACACCCTAACAGCTTCTGTAGAATTCAGGCAGGCAGGCCGGGTGGGCGGCAGCGTAACTCCCTGCTGTCACGTGCCTGCACCGCCTACTTTATGAATCAAGCAGGCGGCGCAGGCACGTGACGTCAGTGAGTGATGCGCCGGCCTGCCTGCGTTGTACAGAAGGTGTTGGGGTGTACGGTAATATTAGGAGTGAGGGGGCATGTTTAATCACTTTTAATTAAATGAGACATTTGATATTTGTATACTGGAGCAGTGGGGGATCTGTGGATGGCAGTTTTATGGGGGACATCTGTGGATGGCACTGTTAAGGGCTGGGGGGTCTGTGGATGGCACTGTTATGGGCTGGGGGGTCTGGGGGGCACATATATAACAGTGCCGTCCACAGATCCCCCATAACAGTGCCTTCCACAGATCCCCCATAACAGTGCCGTCCACAGATCCCCCATAACAGTGCCGTCCACAGATCCCCCATAACAGTGCCGTCCACAGATCCCCCTCCATAACAGTGTCGTCCGCAGATCCCCCTCCATAACAGTGTCGTCCGCAGATCCCCCTCCATAACAGTGTCGTCCGCAGATCCCCCTCCATAACAGTGTCGTCCGCAGATCCCCCTCCATAAGTGTCGTCCGCAGATCCCCCTCCATAACAGTGCCGTCCGCAGATCCCCCTCCATAACAGTGCCGTCCGCAGATCCCCCTCCATAACAGTGCCGTCCGCAGATCCCCCTCCATAACAGTGCCGTCCGCAGATCCCCCTCCATAACAGTGCCGTCCGCAGATCCCCCTCCATAACAGTGCCGTCCGCAGATCCCCCTCCATAACAGTGCCGTCCGCAGATCCCCCTCCATAACAGTGCCGTCCGCAGATCCCCCTCCATAACAGTGCCGTCCGCAGATCCCCCTCCATAACAGTGCCGTCCGCAGATCCCCCTCCATAACAGTGCCGTCCGCAGATCCCCCTCCATAACAGTGCCGTCCGCAGATCCCCCTCCATAACAGTGCCGTCCGCAGATCCCCCTCCATAACAGTGCCGTCCGCAGATCCCCCTCCATAACTGTGCCGTCCGCAGATCCCCCATAACTGTGCCATCCACATCCCCCCTGGTAACAGTATCCGTCACAGATCCCCCCCATAACAGTGCGTCATCCACAGATCCCCCCCATAACAGTGTCCTTCACAGATCCCCAGTAATTGTGCCATCCACAGACCACCATTAGTTCCAAACCCACCAAAAGCACACCTTTTGGTTAAAAATATTTTCTTCTTATTTTTCTCCCCAAAAACCTAGGTGCGTCTTATAGGGCAAAAAATACGGTATATCAGTACTAGAGTGTTATAAGAGGAGCATCTGATATCAGTCACATGTGATGTAATGTCTCTGGAGGTTATATCAGCACTGGAGCGTTATAAGAGGAGCAGCTGATATCAGTCACATGTGATGTAATGTCTCTGGAGGTTATATCAGCGCTGGAGCGTTATAAGAGGAGAGGCTGATATCAGTCACATATGATGTAAATGTCTCTGAAGGTTTTATCAGAGTTGGAGCGTTATAAGAGTAGTGGCGGATATCAGTCACATGTAATGTCTCTGGAGGTTATATCAGTGCTGGAGCGTTATAAGAGGAGCGGCTGATATCGGTCACATGTGATGTAATGTCTCTGGAGGTTATATCAGTACTGGAGCGTTCTAAGAGAAGCAGCTATCAGTCACATATAATGTAAATGTCTCTGAAGGTTGTATCTGCGTTGGAGCTTTATAAGATGAGCGGCTGATATCGGTCACATGTGATGTAATGTCTCTGGAGGTTATATCAGTACTGGAGCGTTATAAGAGGAGCGGCTGATATCAGTCACATATGACTGTGGATAGGTCATCAGTATCTGATTGGTTGGGGTCTGACACCCGGGACTAGGGATCGGCAGATATTGATTTTTTTAGAGCCGATAACCTGTGAACTTTCAGGCCTATAGCCGATAATTTATACCAATCTTCTGTGCATTTTCATTTTTGAAAAAAAAAAAAATTCCTACATAAATCTGTTGTTAAATGAAGAGATGCCATTATATATCTAAGATTAAAAATGTATACTTAATATTTTGGTGTTTTTTTTATTTAATAACTATTTCCCCCTTAGGGGCTAGAACCTGAATCCCTTGTCCTATTCACCCTAATAGATCTCTATCAGGGTGAATAGGACTTCACACTCTCCCTGCTGCCCTGTGCATAGTGCACACAGAAGCAGAGAGCCGACTATGGCAGCCAGGCTTCAGTAGCATCCTGGCTGCCATGGTAACTGATCAGAGCCCCAGGATTACACTTCTGGGGCTCCGATCAGAAGCTGCCACTGCCACCAATTAAGATAACTTGCCCATTAATTCAAATATAGTGACACCTAACCTCTATGAGAGGTAGCTGTGATCCGCGGCAGTTAACCCCTCAGGTGCAGCTATATGATTCACCCGCCTCTTATATTTGAATTAATAACTGAGTTAACATCATTGGTGGCGCAGTGGCCACAGCCCCTCCCCTCCTCTTCCCCTCTTGCCTCTCACTGGTGGCAGCAGCAGCACAGGGGGGAGGGAGACACTGCTTCCTTCTCCCCTGTGCTGCTGATGGAACATTGATCGTGTTGATAGCAGCACGATCCATCGGCAAGGTTAGATGCTGATACCGATAACTTTGAAAATCCTGAATATCGGCAAATCCGATTCTCGGTCGATCCCTACCTGGGACCACTACCGATCAGCTGTTTGAGAAGGCACCAGGGCTCCTGTGAGCCCTGTGCCCTTCTCTGTGATTTTTCTGGGCCATGTGAGGTCACATTCATTGATCATGTGGCCTAGGAGCAGCTCAGCCCCATAGAAGTGAAAGGGGTTGAGCGCAATACCAAGCACAGCCGCTATACAATGTACGGCGCTGAGCTTGGTGAGCTGTGAGGAGGCCGGGGCACGTCAATAAACTTATCCTTTTGAATATGCAGGAAACACTTCCTTCACTTTAGATATTGTTTAGGCTGGGGGACTGGGTGGTTCATCTAGGACATGGAGAGTCCACGTGTGACTGCTGTCCAAACTACTGACTGTAAATAACAGATACAGTTATCAACTAAATGAGTCTGTCATCACAGTTTCACCTTTTTAACCCTTCCCATGGCTTTCTAGCAGCATTACAGTTGATAAAAACGTTACCTTTATAAGCAATCCTGCACTTATAAAACCGGCAAAAATCATCTTGCTAGGATATGCAAATGAGGGCTCGCAAGTGCCCAGGGGCGGCGTCAACCTCATAGGTGCCCAGGCAGCTCTGCCTTATCGTCGCTTCCCCCCCGCCCAGTCTTTCCCTCTGCCCGCCCATCTTCTTACTTCTTCTTTCGCCGAGATCCCGCGCCTGCGCGCTGAGTCTGTCAGTAATTAATGCGCATGCGCCGGCTAATGGGAAGGGTTAAAAAGGTGAAACTGTGATGACGGACTCCCTTTAAAGAGAAACAATTTGATATAGCGCAGTGCACAATACTGTTCTGTTTAGCATACTGTTACTGTATTGTGTGCTAAAATGCATGCATTCATGTGTGCGAGACTGAAAAATGAGGGTCGGCTCCCAAAATCAATTCCACTGGTGCGCCCTAGGCACCCCAGTTCGACACTGGCCCTAAGTATATATTATTTCACCCCCACAGTGCCCTCTATATACAGTTCTCCCTGGACATATTATGGCCGACATAGTGCCCCTAGTACCTATAATAACCCGAATAGTGCCATGTGTATATCTCTCTATATCTATATTGTGCCCCTGTATATATTTCATCATAGTCCCACTTGTATGTGTGTGTGTATGTATGTGTGTGTGTGTGTATATATATATATATATATATATATATATATATATGTATACAGTTGCAAGAAAAAGTATGTGAACCCTTTGGAATGATATTGATTTCTGCACAAATTGGTCATAAAATGTGATCTGACTTTCATCTAAGTCACAACATTAGACAATCACAGTCTGCTTAAACTAATAACACACACAGAATTAAATGTTACCATGTTTTCATTGAACACACCATGTAAACATTCACAGTGCAGAAGGAAAAAGTATGTGAACCCCTAGACTAATGACATCTCCAAGAGCTAATTGGAGTGAGGTGTCAGCCAACTGGAGTCCAATCAATGAGCTTAGATTGGAGCTCTTGGTTACAGCTGCCCTATAAAAAAAACACCAGTTCTGGGTTTACTTTTCACAAGAAGCAACTGTATATTTTATAATAAAACATTTTTTAAAAAGCTTATGTGTATGCCTGTCTTTTGAATTCAATAAAGCCAAGCATTCCAAATGGAAAAACTTTTTTAGCTGGTTTTTAATGATATGTATTGTGGGCACTTCATCTTGTAGCCACTGTTGCAGAATACTGTTTGACCACCATACATATTGTATGAAGCAACTCGGGAAGACCCCTCCCCCCACCATTCTCCCCCTCAAAATGAAACAAAAAGAGCTGTGGAGTTAAATCCATCTCTTTCCAACCATATCTCCAACCTCGGACCAGAGCTTTTTGCTTTTTGGACACATACAGAGTCCATGATATAGATCCGTGTAACCTATCCCACATTTAGGACCGTTTGTTATACGGTCTGGTCTATCTGGGTGAGGAGGTATGTTAAAACCATATATGGCTCTATTTATTATTCTCAATTGCGTGTCTCTCCATACCTCGTTGATAATATGCTTTCTCACTTGCATTCATCCCTTGAGCAACATTTGGGTGATGTTTTCTACCCACAACTGCTCTTCCCATTTGTCAAAAACTCCTGTTTTATCCTTCCATGAGTCTTCTGTTTGCATTTTAGAGTAGATACCAGAGACTGAGGTTTTCCCTCCTCCCAAATCAAATATTTTGTCCAGTACATTTTGCTTTATATCCTTATGTACCATTAATACGTTTGAGTTTATGGCTGCTTTAATTTGAGCAGACTGGATTGTCTGGAATGGACGTAAAGAAAATTAGTTTTTTCTATTTCTTTCTCCTGGAGCCATCTCAGTTCTGAATCATGTAGTAAGTGCCTAACCTGAGTAATCCCTTTTAGATTTCCATTCTATAAATAATCTATTAGTGCGACCTTGTGTGAACTCCGGGTTGTTCCATAATTGAAGATGCTTAGATATTCTGTAGGACAACCAATACCTTTTCCTCAGAATTCCCTTGTTGCTATAGTGTCTGAAAAGTACAGATTTTTTGATCCATTCAGGAATGCACAGCAATCTCGCATGCAGCAACGCCGCAAGAGATCAGGGAGCGCAGAATCCACTAGTGCCAGAATAGAAGCTAGTGCCATTAATCCAATCCGCAATGTGCCGGCCATACAAGCCAAATGATGGCTTGTGGAGCGTTATACCATGCCCCAGAAATACTGTGAAGGCTTTTGCATTTTATTTTATTTTTTATAGCCTTATGCTTTAGTAGCAGAGGAATTGTCTGCAGTGGGTATAACAGTTTGGACATGGACATCATTTTTATAAGATAAATACGTCCCATTAAAGACAATGGGAGATTATGCCAATGCTGTAACTCCACTCTACTTTAATTTTACTAAGTAACAGATGGTTGACATCGGGAGGTCCCCAACTTTACCATACACGTTTCGGAACTGTCACTTGTTCCTTCCTCAGTGGTCAAAGACCTCCATCTTAATGGGTTTTCTTATGCATATTGAATGTGGGTCTAAATGAAAGCCCTAACTGGATCTCAATTCGGAGCTGGATTCATATATATTCATCATGCGATTCACAATTAGTCATATTTTATGTCTCATGTAGTTCCTTTTTTGTATGAACGCATAAACATATACATGCAGAACCCCATTATTATTGTATAGGTTATATATAAAATATATATAAATTGCATGAAAAGGAAAAACAGACCTCAATAAATCTTATTTGCGGTTTCTGCGTGTTTTTGCTGGGTTTTTGATATATTGTGGTGCAGTTTAAATTGTAGAGTCCACTTATACAAATTACTGAATATTCATCTAAAAATAATTTTTTTATTTTCTTTTTCTAGGAGTTGCATGGGAGATTAGGAGTAAATTATGGGTGGGGGCCTTCCACCAAGGGGAGACCGAGATGCCAATAAATGGTAATAACTCGGTCTCTCGTTACTGAGGGGGTCCACCCACTGTCTACAAGAAGCCAACAATTTCTAGTTCAGCATTTAAGCCTCCAGGTAACAATGAATTCATTTCAAATATCCTCCTTGAGTCTAGCCTTGACATCCTGCTTATGTGATCACCACCCCTCCAATGTTTCTCCACATTTTCAAGTGCTGTATATCTTTTACCTATTGGATCCTGATTGTGTACTTGTTTAAAGTGATTGGATAATGAATGTTTGTCATGTCCATTTTTAATGTTTGTTATGTGTTCAGAGATTCGTTTTTTTGAGTGTCCTCTTCATCCTCCCAATATACTGTTTATTGCAAATGAAAATATCGAGCAGCTCTCACCTGCTGCACCTGTAGTGAGCATGGTACCAGCCTGGACACGGCCGTAACAGCAAATCAACAAAAGGAGAAAATCCAGCTCTTGAACAACAGCTTGTCATGATTAAGGACTGATATATGAAGGTCCGAAACATGTTGACTATACCCTGCCTATGATGATTGGAAGTTTTACCACTAAATAAAGTGTCTCCTGTTGTTCAAGAGCCGGATTTTCTCCTTTTGTTGATTTACTGTTTATTGCAAGGACACTGAAGAATATAAATAACATTAGTTGAGTCGCAAGTTAAGAATTCTTTTATCGTTTGTGTATTTGTTGTTGATGAGACTTGTGTAGTCCTTCTTGGGAATGTAGTGGCCTTACAATTAGTGCACCTACCACATGTGTTTGATACAGTTGAAAAAAACTGCAATTTTAAATGGGAAAAAACTATGACTGATACATTTAGAGAAGTAGAATCCCTTCTAATTAGGCAGTTGAAACAACGATGGGAGATCAGGTCATTGAAACAATATATAGAATGTGGAAAGATACCAAGAGGGTTACTTCTATCTAAAAGTCTGGCATAAGATTTGTGGGACTCAGAGTTCAATAAAGAGTGGGACACCCTACTATATGAACAATCTATTGCATAGATACAATTAATTATAAAAAGAAGATCCCAAATATTAGAACGGATAATGAAAATTAATCAAATGAAGGAGACAAAGGCTATACAAAAGCCTAGATAGGGTTGAACAAGAAATCCTAGATAAGAAGACAAAGAAATTAAGAAATAATACAATCACGTACCCGAGCTATGATGAGCAGATAAATCAAGTTAGAAATAAAGAGACTGATAGAACATCGGAGATAAATATGACCACACAGACTAAATTTTCAGTACCAGTAAATAATAGATTTGAAATATTAGAAGAACAACATTTTTTAGATGGGACTCCACCTCACATCAAACCCCGCACTCGTCAGAAGACACCAAAATCACCAGCACGGAAACAGAGTGGGCTAACCATCAAGTCACCAATACAATTTGAGACACAGATACAACTCCCAAGAACACAACTTCAGACCACATCACCAACCATCACAACAGCCAAGAAGAACACTATAAAAAAAAAAGACAACTACACACAGAGGCACCAACACACAGCAAGTATGCACGAAGAAGAAAGAAGAAATTACGAAGGGCAGGGAGAAAGAAGAAGAACACATAACAGATAATGTAAAATCTGAAGATGATTCAGTTGTAACTTTAAGTTTCATTAAACTCACAGAAGCACAAACTAGCTTATTGAATAAAGGGTTGAAATTTGCACCTACTAATAAACTTAACAAATTTGCCACTTTACATAGGTGTATAAAAGTTTATTAGAAAACTGTGCCTCAAAAAGTATTTCATAAAAAAATCCAATAGCGATGGAATCTGTCAAAAAAGAAGATAAATATAAACATACAAAGTTGAAAAATACCTCTAAAAAATATCCAAGACAGGAAATAAGTCAGGAGTTAGCCACATTCCGACAATGTGTAGAATATTATATCTGGAAAATGGGAGATAAACCCAAAATTTTAAATAATAACTTAACTAAAAAAGAGAGATAGAGACGATCAAACAATTACAAACACAAAAAGAAATAATAATTCGCCCTGCCGATAAAGGTGGAGCTATGGTTATTAAAGATGTTGAAAAATATAATGGGTAATGTAACAGACAATTAGCAGATGATACAACATATGTCAAACTAAAATACGATCCCACGAAAGAATATTATTCAAAACTAGTACAATACTGTAATAAAGGACTTGAAAAAGAGATCCTAACAACAGATTAATATAATTTTATACTCGACACACAACAACGATAACCTGTTTTTTATTGTCTGCCTAAATTACACATAAACAAACACGATCCACCTGGACGTCCAATAATTTCTGGTATTGGTTTGATCACATCAAACTTGTCGCAATATATTGATAAATCACTACAGCCGAGAGTAAAGAAGACAATGTTATACATTAAGGATACCACACAAATAATTCATGTAGTTGAAAAATTTGACTTTAAACCGCATTTGTGTGTGTGGAGGGGGGACAGGGGGGCAAGCTGCAGCACCCCTGGGGGGGTCTAGCGTCACACAGCTGTGCTGTGGACCCCAGACACACCCGATTAGGGTGATGCAAAAAAAAGTTTTTCCCTAAACTTTCCCTGACTATCCTCTCCCTAACCTGTCCCTATGTACCTTTTTAGTGCCAGATGGCACTATGGTGGCTCAGTGGGTGTGCTGGCCTCACTGGGCTCCGAAGCTGGGCGATGCAGGCTGCTCTCTCTCCTGGATCCCGACACAGAAAGGAGGAGGAGGCAGAGCTGCAGTAAGTTTAAACCGCCCCCCCCCCCCCACCCTGCAGCCAATCGCCTCTCAGCATCGCCGTATGGTGATTGGTGGAGTATAATCACACCACCGATCACCATCCTGTTCCGGGTTATCGGGTCACCAGAGACCCGAATTACCCGGAAACGCAGCAAACCGCAGGTCTGAATTGACCTGCGGTTTGCCGTGATTGCCCATACGTCGGGGTCACAGGACCACCCCACACATTGTCCCAGGGTGCCTGTTGATTGATTTCAGCAGACAGCCAGTTCCGATCACCGCCCGCCGCGAAGCCTTGATTGGAAATACACATAACGTATCGGTACGTCATGTGTTCATAAGTACCAGGACATCATGACGTAATGGTGCGTCATATGTCCCTAAGAGGTGAAAAAGGTTTTTTGGGAAATTTTTCTTAATTTTTTTAGAATTGCTTCTAAAATTAAAAGCCTTCTAAGGTCCCCAAAAAATAAAATTACATTTACAAAATGATGCCAACGTGAAGTAGACATATGGGGAATTGTAATAAATATTTTATGAGGTATCACTTTCTGTTTTACAAGTAGAGAAATAGAAATTGGATTTTTTCATAAATAAAGGTGAAATATATTGACTCAAATTTATGACTATCATGAAGTACAATGTGTCACGAGAAAACAATCTCTGAATGTCCTGGATAAGTAAAAGCGTTCCAAAGTTATTACCACATAAAGTGATACATGTCAGATTTGTAAATTTTGACCTGGATACTGGGGCACTAGGCTTAAAAGTAGCCCCATCCATAAAAGTAAATCAGAAGGGATCACAATCCTTTCATGAATGGGCAGACATTTTTGCATGGTAGGTGTACTAATTGTAAGGTCACTACATTCCCAAGAAGGACTACACAAATCTCATCAACAACAAATACACAAATGATAAAAGAATTCTTAATTTGCAACTCTACAAATGTTATTTATATTCTTCAGTGTCCTTGCAATAAACAGTATATTGGGAGGATGAAGAGGACACAAAAAAATAAAATAAAATCTATGAACACATAACAAACATTAAAAATGGACATGACAAACATTCATTATCCAATCACTTTAAACAAGTACACAATCAAGATCCAACAGGTATAAGATATACAGCACTTGAAAATGTGGAGAAACATTGGCGGGGTGGTGATCACATAAAGCAGGATGTCAAGGTTAGACTCAAGGAGGATATTTGAATTTAATTCATTGCTACCTGGAGGCCTAAATGCTGAACTAGAAATTTTGGGCTTCTTGTAGACAGTGGGTTGACGCCCCTCACTAACGAGAGACCGAGCTATTACCATTTATTGGCATCTCGGTCTCCCCTTGGTGGAAGGCCCCCACCCATAATTTACTCCTGATCTCCCATGCAACTCCTAGAAAAAGAAAAGGATAAATAATATTCAGTGATTTGTATAAGTGGACTCTACAATTTAAACTGCACCACAATAGATCAAAAACGCACAGAAACCACATATGTGATTTATTGAGGACTGTTTTTCCTTTGCATGCAAATTATATATATATTTTATATATAACCTATACAATAATAATCTAGTTCTGCATGTATATGTTTATGCATTTATACGAAAAAAGAACTACATGAGACATAAAATATGACTAATTGGGAATCGCATGATGACTATATATGAATCCAGCTCTGAATTGAGATCCAGTTAGGGCTTTCATTTTGACCCACATTCAACATGTATATAAGGAAACCAGTTAAGATGGAGGTCTTTAACCACTGAAGAATCAACAAGCGACAGTTCCGAAACGCGTCTAATAAAGTTGGGGACCTCCAGATGTCAACCATCTGTTGCTTAGTGAAATGAAAGTAGAGTGGAGCGCTCCATGAGAACTACTGTTAAAAATCTGGGATTGGCTCTATTTACCACGTGGGACACTGTCGGCCTTTCCAAGCCGGCACTGATTTCTTCTACCTCACAGATCACGTGGGGCGCTGCAATCCTGATTGACAAACAGGACAGCTGACTGAACGCCACACTCACAGCCCCTGCAGTGAAGTGAAGGTAAAACATAACAGTGGCTGTGACCACGTGGGATGCCCCGCCGAGGCACAGCACCCCCGCTCCTCACCACAAACCAACGAACTGTGAGTAATATGCTGTGGACATTAGAGCCACCCAGTTGAAGATACGTGCTAGTTGATGATATATAGCATATGCTATGAGACTAGATCAAGAGCTTATCAAACAAAGGCTTACTGAATTTTTGCAACGTATCTAATCTTTGCAATACACCTGAGTTTTTATACGGACTCACTTATACATGATGTGGACAGATGTATTATCATGCGTTTTCCCAGGTGTATATAAATATTAGTGCAACATTATACCACGCTGATATATTTATTGATATTATATACTATAGTGGTGGAGGGATTAAATCTACAGCGTCTGCATCAATATAATACCTCCCACTTATTTAATATTGATTTTATCATATTTTATTTTATTTCTATTTTAAGTTTTTTTAGTTACATGTTTTTATTGTACTAGGAATAAATAAATATTTACATCCATATTCTTCCAAATGCAAGAGTGCCTGTCAAATGTTCTACCCAATCTTTATAAATGACTTATTGAAGACAGGGTAAGTCAATCTGTCTAAGTGCACCTTATTCCATACGATTAATAGTAGAGCCACCCAATACCATATTATTTTCTAAATTTATGAAACTGTCTAAGGCTGCTTTCACACTAGCGTTCGCTGGTCCGCTCGTGAGCTCCGTTTGAAGGAGCTCACGAGCGGACCCGAACGCAGCCGTCCAGCCCTGATGCAGTCTGAATGGAGGCGGATCCGCTCAGACTGCATCAGTCTGGCGGCGTTCAGCCTCCGCTCCGCTCGCCTCCGCACGGACAGGCGGACAGCTGAACGCTGCTTGCAGCGTTCGGGTGTCCGCCTGGCCGTGCGGAGGCGTGCGGATCCGTGCGGATCCGTCCAGACTTTCAATGTAAGTCAATGGGGACGGATCAGTTTGAAGATGCCACAATGTGGCTCAATCTTCAAGCGGATCCGTCCCCCATTGACTTTACATTGAAAGTCTGGACGGATCCGTACTAGGCTATTTTCACACTTAGCTGTTCTATGCTAAAAATAATGCAGACGGATCCGTTCTGAACGGAGCCTCCGTCTGCATTATTATGAGCGGATCCGTTCAGAACGGATCCGCCCGAACGCTAGTGTGAAAGTAGCCTTAAACTAAAACTGTCTTTCACCCATGGCAACCGATCACAGTACAGCTTTCATTTCTTACTCTTAAAAAATACATTGTGCTGTCATTGATTGCTATGGGCAATAAAGGCAGGTTCTTTTAGACATTTTTTTCATGAATCTGCCCCATGATGTTTAGTTTTTCATGATCAAGTATCAGATCTGTAGCCATATAATTCTCTGCATGCTGTTTTTTATTTTAAAACAATTCTAATTGTTTACAGTAAGTTGTGATGATTTTTTTTTTTTTTGCTGATTTAATATGCTTTACATATTGTACTGTTTAAACCTTACAATGTGAATTTTTTAATAATATTTTAATATAATTGTGTGTTGTCATATGGCATTAGCATTATTAACTAGTTAAAATGTGTGAGTTTTAAAAAATTTCGTCCTTTTTTTTTTTGAACAGGTAGCTATCTTTTGCTGTCCATACTTTCACTTTGTGAAGGTGTGAAATGTCTGATGTTCTGCTTTGTTGTAACACAGGAAAAGCTTTTTAGTTTTTTTTGGGGGTCGTTTGTGGTTCCTAAATACTAAAAAGAAAGCATTCACTTGCTGTTTATTCACAAATCATTTCTAATTAATTTTGTGATAATCCAATATTTTGTAAGATGAAAGGAATTGTGGTTAATAGTACAACCTTCCAACAAAGGCCATGTTGACAAGCTGGTGAAGAGGTCATATATAGTAGTTCATGCTCGTGACAATTTAACACAAAAAATGGAGCGAATATTTCGATGTTTGGACTGCAGTGCAATGTATTTAATCATTTATGGACTGGTTTGTTCTGTTTTCTCTCTGTACTCACTCTGTAAAATTGGATTTCATGGGAGTCAGATCAATTTCTATGAAGACATCTACACTTACACCCACCGGGTTTTGCTGGCAAATGTGGCTGCAATGGGCTTTGTTGATTATTACACACTTTAAGTGCAGTGGGACGTATATTTGCACAGAATACATCCTGTTAGGGAAGATAAAGAGGCTTCATAATCTCTAAGAAAATGACAAGCAAAACGCTCTATGATTATGTTCCTCGTTATACCATGAACAGCCTATTATCTATAAAACGTCCACATTTGCCCCCAAATGTATTTAAATGCACATTACATGGTCTTATGAGATATGAAATTGCATTGAAGACTTACAATCCGATTTTTGTTTCTTCTGCTTTCCTGTGCTCCAGTAAAGAAGAATAGGTTTCTGTACATTTTACTGTTGTAGAGGTTGATGTGGGATGACATCAGCATTAAGTTTACATTCTTTGTGTGGGTAAGGCTAGTTTCATACTATCCTTTGGGAGATCCGGCACACAGTTCCGGCAGGGATCAGCCTGCCGGGTCTTTCTAGATCTAGAATTGCCAGAAATGACATAAATGCGCCCGGCCCTATTAACTATAATGGGGACCAGCTGAGATCTGGCCGCAACCCAGCAAATGCAACAAGTGGCCGGACTAAAACCGCTGCGTGCTGCAGTATTTGCCCAGCCAATTATCTGCATATCTGTTGGGTTAAAGGAGCCGGTAGTTTCCAGCAACGCCGGATCCAGAAAGAATTCCCAAATACTAGTGTGAAACTAGCCTAACATGCACATGGCAGTGCTGTTGGGTGCTTTATATACTTCCCTAGACTATTTCTGTACAAAGGAATGTTGTGTACAAGATTTCTTTCTATTTGTTTGGAAATAAATATGAAAAAACTTATATATCTCCATATGAAATCAGAGACATATGGTGAGAACAGTAGGTTGCCACCCCTAGATGGGATTCCTATTACTGCTCTGTTTCAACCAAGTTGGCTATATCTCAAAGTAGAGATAACGGTCAGCTCATGTTAAGGTATGCACTGGATCCTAAACCTTCCAGGTCCAAAAATAGTACACTTGGAAACGAGCACAGATAGAACTATCCTTTATATGCTAAACATAGCAGCATATCCAAATTACCCCAAAAATGTATCCCAGAGAAACACAGTCCTATGTTTTCTATCTGTCAGAAGTATATTGGGTATTTTACTCTACTTCGTTATCATTATTGCTGTTACTGCAGCATGTAACAAGCGTTGCTAGAGAAGTGGTCTGTATATTTTTTATTCTATAGATTGGGTATGGACAGGATAGGGACAGTGTAAAATGTAAACTTTTTTTATGCTTGTTTGCTTTGGGTGTGTTTGGTGCAATTTATTTGGCACTGTGAGTCATGGTGTCAAGAAAGGGTCTGATTAGATGCAGAGGGGTGATTAGATGAGCAAGCTCTCTTCACACTTCTTTTCTAGAAAAAAGTCCCTCTGTATGCTCTCTGATTGATGGTTGAATAGGATTAATAACTTGCACAGAAGTCCATGTTCTTCTCCCTGGGAACATGTACTGTTAGGGCTGTATTACACTGCAAGATTTCACATACGATTGTCGGGAAGGAAACGCTCCTTTCTGACAATTGCCTGCTCATCAGCTCCACTCTTGCTCACATTTCAGCTGGCTGAAGAAGAGTAGGGATGCTTTTTGGTGGCATATCTCAGGCTGTGTAACAGCTAGGAAGTAATTATGTTTTTTTCACAAACACCCTTTTCTAAGGGCTATAACTTGTGATTTATCGCTGCTAGAGCCTCAATCTTGGCCTTGTTTTAAAGAGCCTCTGTCAGCATGATTAACCCTATAAAACAAGGCATACTACGTTATAGGATCGATCAGACTAAATAAAATACCTTTATTTTGCCTGTATATTAAACGGCTGTAGAGATCAGCGTTTTTATTCATTCATTCATTTATTCATATATATTGAGAATAGAGGTTTTCTATGTTAATACATATTGCTGGCTTATTCATAGGCATAATATATGATTATTAAGATACCAATTATATGTATTAGCTTTCTAAGTATAGAAAGCATCTATTATCAATAGAGTAAGGGTAAAGACTTTTATTATGTGTTAAATGAGGAAGAGAAAAAATGACTGAAGAAAATAAATCTAGAAGTCTCTCCTGAGATTTGAACCTGGCACAACTACATGCAAGGCTGACCACTTACCTCCAGGATACAGCCATATTATATTGAGAAGAGTGGTTCTGAAAGCTAATACACATTACTGGTTTCAATAGAATCATATATTTTTCCTCTGAATAAAACAGTAATATGTATTAGCTTTCTAAGCATAGAAAACCTATATTCTCAACATGGTATGAATATAATAAGTAGTGGGAGTGTGCAGAGCACAGGGCGTTATAAAAGCAGTGCTTCACAGATCCAGCCCTGCCCCTGATGCTCTAAAGTGGTAATTTTGCATATGAATGTATTTTGTCAGACAAAAGAAACGTATTGTTTTTATCAGCGTGAGCAACCCTACCAGGCAGTATACCTGCTTTAATAGGGTTGATCACGCTGACAGAGGCTCTGTAAAGCTGAGATTTCTTTAAAACAAGACCTAGCTTGAATCTCTAACTGTTACACAGCCTGAGATTCAGCCGTCAGTAGCAAGGATGTACAAGGTACATCCTGGCTACTAAATTGCCACTGTGACATTCTTCCGTGGCAGGGAAAGGGTTAAATAATTTGTAAAGGTCAAATGTATATTTGGCTTGAATTAACAGTGGCTGAAGAAAGCATACTTTTATCTAACCAGCCAGATGACTAGAGAAATGTCTTCAAGAGACAACACAAGACGTCCAGTTGCTCTTATTTCTACTGATATGAATGTGGAAAATATGAAACCCAAACCATGAAAAGGAAAGGTGGAATCTGATTGGTTGTGATGGGCAACTAAGCCAGGTTTTCTTTACACCAGTTTTAATAAATCAGGGCCTTGATGTTTTTTCAGGTGTTTTGACAACACCTACTCTATAGGGGTGAAATGCAATGAAGAAAATGCTAGTGGGAAAATACTGTTATCAAAAGAAGCCACAAAAAAAGTGGCAAAAATGCAGATGACAAAAAAGAAAACAAAAACATGTGCTTATCTGGTGTTTCTATTGCCCAAAAATAATACCTGTGCAAATATCTGTGTAGGGACCCTTGTAGGGCTGAAACGATTCATCGATTTAATTGATGAAATTGAGGCAAAAAAATCCTCAATGAAGGATGGCATGTATAAAGTTATTGGCTGGCGGGTGGGGAGAGGGGTTAATGGGGGCACCTGTGATTTGGCAATGGCGTGTATAAAGTATTTGGGGGGAGAGGTTTTAATGGGGGCACCTGTGATTTGGCAATGGCATGTATACAGTTATTGGTGGGGCAGAGAGGGGTTAATAGGGGCACCTGTGATTTGCCAATGGCATGTATAAAGTTATTGGCGGGGGAGAGGGGTTCATGGGGTCACCTGTGATTTGGCATGGAGGGGGTGATCTGGGGGAGTGGGGGACATGGTGGATGGCATGGAGGCACTGGGGAAGAGGGACATCATGGCAGCCAGTGAACTCTGGCAGTCTGTTCCTCCACTGGAACAGGCTGACGGAGTTCACAATATAACCTTAGATACGCATTCTGGCAGAAAAACAGCCTGCAGGAGTATACTGTATTGGGTATAGCAGGATGCAACCAGCTATATGCTCTCATTGACTATAATGTAGTCCAAGGCCATCTGGCCATATTTCAGCATACATGCTAGGTATCGTCCAAAGCTTTTTTTTTTTTGATCGGCCAAACCCCAGCTTGAATGCTGTAATAAGGCTGGACCCCATTACAGTCAATCGCTGCAGCAGCCGGCAGTATCCAGCTATACCAGATACGGTACATTCCGGCTGGCTGTTCTTCTGACAGAATGTCTATTGCAGCTGTGAAAGAAGCCTTATGTGTGTGCAATTATTTGCTATACCTCTGTAATAAATAAAAATATTCTTTTTATAAAGGAATACATTATTTTAAGGCTACTTTCACACTAGCGTTCGGGTGTCCGCTCGTGAGCTCCGTTTGAAGGGGCTCACGAGCGGACCCGAACGCAGCCGTCCAGCCCTGATGCAGTCTGAATGGAGCGGATCCGCTCAGACTGCATCAGTCTGGCGGCGTTCAGCCTCCGCTCCGCTCGCCTCCGCACGGACAGGCGGACAGCTGAACGCTGCTTGCCGGGTTCGGGTGTCCGCCTGGCCGTGCGGAGGCGTGTGGATCCGTGCGGATCCGTCCAGACTTACAATGTAAGTCAATGGGGACGGATCCGTTTGAAGATGCCACAATGTGGCTCAATCTTCAAGCGGATCCGTCCCCCATTGACTTTACATTGAAAGTCTGGACGGATCCGTCCGAGGCTATTTTCACACTTAGCTTTTTTTTTGCCATTTTAATGCAGACGGATCCGTTCTGAACGGAGCCTCCGTCTGCATTATTATGAGCGGATCCGTTCAGAACGGATCCGCCCGAACGCTAGTGTGAAAGTAGCCTAAGAATGTTTTTCTTATTAGATTACTCGATTAATTCTAAAAATTATCGATAGAATACTCGATTACTAAAATATTCGTTTACTGCAGCCCTAGACCCTTGCATTTCAAAAGGCGCAAGTTAAAAATAATTTACAGAATAAACTTTTGGATGTTTTTTTTTTTGGATTCAATGATGTAAAATCAAATGAATGTGATAATTCGTACCAATTATTAGATAAAAAGTATTTAAGGGGTTTTATGGGTATTTTTTTCTAATTAACGCATGATACAAAACTGTGGACAGAGGATGGACTACATAGTACTTACCCTCCATTGCTCCCCTAATGCCACTGTCTTGCCTGTACTTGCGTTTGTTGTGGGCTCTGCCACCCGGGTCCCAACTAGAAGTGTCCGCTTCTTTTCCTGTTCTGCCCCTATGCAACCATTTGAAGCCAGAAAGGGAAATTTCCTGGTGGACCGAGGCACAGGGGACCGCCTGAGTCCTCCTTGCATCCGTCGGTATGGTACATAGTGATCTGATGCTCTAAGCATTAATAAATGAAGTATTTAGTGTTGCACTACAATATTGCTACCCCTACCTACTTATCTTGGGCCTGCCTACTTACATTGGCTCTGTCTTCTGTCAATTTGGACCCACCTACACCATGTGGCCACTTTTTTCGATTTTTTTTCCAGGGCCACTTTAAGCTCTTTGTCCACTCCTGGCATGCAGAGCTTGATGAATTCCTCTTGTGTGTTTCAGGATCATGCAGAAGACCCTGCAGACAAATGTGGACAAATCTATTACTCATTCTAGATTAACTGTTTCTTTAATACTGGAGAACCATCTCCGTTCTCCTGCATTTCATGCTAGGGTCTTACTTTTTATATTTCTATATAAACCGGTTTCCTTCAAAATATAAGATCCACATTAAGATTTCTTTTTCATCTTTTGAAGACAACGTTAATCTTCAGGGATTCACTATTATTAACTTTTGTTGCATTTATCACAGACTAAAAGAGTGCTAGTCTACAAATCCTCTTAGTGCAATCCTGTAGCTTCATTTGCATATGTGAGGGTAAAAATATAGCTAAATCAAAGCAGAGTTGTAGTTCCCAATTATAATAAAGGCAATCATTGTTTCGTAAACAATAATCACATGCTTAAAGATTCCTATTCTAACAAGTAAGCCCTATTCCCTATGTATGAAACGTGGATAGACTGGGGACCATAGCTGCTTTTCTTGGCAATTCACGATGCTGTGCAACAGAGAATATTAATGTAGAATGAGTTGTAACCTTTTAAAGGGGTTGTCTGAGTATAATCACTTGGCTACCTCCAGCAGTCCTGTTGCTCGGAGCAGTGGACATGCAAGTGTGTTTAACGCTCCAGTCAAACAGGGAATCAACCCTAGCAGTTGGAACCCCATTGATCAGACAATTCTCCCCTTTCTCACCTACCATGTGGATAGGGTATACGTTCTTCTAATGGGATAGCGCTTTTAAAAAGCTTGGACAAGCCATCCAATAACCTAAAATCATGTTATACTCACCCCTTTCTCGAGCACAGTTCTTGGTGGCAGTTATTCAGTTTTCCTGCCGCTAGTTCTTTACAAACTGCAGCAGTGACTTGCCGGTACATGGCATGTGACCACTGCAGCCACTTAAACGCCCTCAGCAGTCACTGGCTGCAGCACGTAACAGTGTATGTCACAGTTTTGATGCATTGTTAGACTGATGAGGGCGATTATTGGCTGCAGCAGTCATGTGCTGTGTAACTGCAAATCACCGCTGCAGTTTATAAACAAACAGCGACAGGAAGACCGGACCAGCATTGCGAGAATGGCACTGGAGAAATTTAGGATATTGGAGGGCTTGTCTGAAATTTTTTAATGATATCAGAAAATCCCTAAAAGGAAGGCTGGTTTGTAAAAACCATGCAAATAAGTCCTCATCTATTTCTTGTGTGGCCATACATCTGTAGTTCACACAACAACTTAGCAACAATAAGAAATGCCCAAAGTAATCAAAAATATAATTCATTTTATTGTAATAAATATATAACATATCGTGATGTACATACAAATAAAGATAACAGAGAAAAGAACCAGCAGAAAGGCACATGCCACAATCCACTGGCCTATACCACTGTCACCCACCAATAGATGTAAAACATGTCAGGTATACAGATTGTATATTTATAAATAATCCAGTCGCTGAAAACCAATAATGATAATACTACTATGGCTCATTAAATCATCACCTAAATCCCTAACTGTCAAAAGGGACACACCGCTCTACAGTGAACTCTCAATAAGGATAATAGAGAGGATGGAAACAATAGCCAGAGACAGGGATTCAGCAGAGGCTAAATCTAGAGACAAGAGGGAGGATTAGTCCCTCAGAGAGTAACAATGCAAGACCCTATAGTAAAGGGTAAACTGAGCCCAACAGAAAGTCATAATCAAATCAATGTATACCGCAGGACATGATGGGGGGGGGGAGACAGCAGCACAGGTCAGGATAGGAACCTCGACGCGCGTTTCGCCTCAGCTTCGTCGGGAGGTAAGTAACATGTAGCCATAAGCCCCTATTTATATCTCCCGTAAGTACCAGGTGCATATGATGTAAGTAAAAGTCAAAACAGCTGATGCCTATTACCGAGCGCTTCATATCTGGTGATGCACGCCGAGCCAGCAAGGATGACGCCGCACTCGTTAGGAGGAGGGGTGGAATGCACACCATGTGTTCCAGCCCGCCTCCCAAGGAAATGTAGCGGCGTCCCCACGTGACTCGGGGAACAGCGCACCACGGCAGCGCGCTGCATCAGCTGATCTAGTAACCAAGATACCCGGGTAAATAGAGATATACCCAGCGCATCAGCCCCAACAATAAGGAGTCCGGCACATGGGAGATATAAACCATACAACTAGAATAAGAATACATATACATATAAATATAGATATAGACAGAGGGATAGACATTTTTAGGCGATCTCTGCATAGCATGGGATAGATTACTAATTATGGTAACCAGACATTAAAAAATATACCTAAATTAAGTAGTTATGCCATAGTGCATTACATAAATTGCATGATTAGACCATAGTGTAAACTATGGATTATCCTATAACTAACCAATCAATTAATTAATAAAGACAATCCATATATAAAGTGCAAAATACATAATCAAAATACATAGTGCATTACATAAATTACATGATGAGACCATAGTGTAAAAAATGGATTATCCTATAACCAACCAATTAGTTAATCCATATATAAAGTGAAAAATACATAATCGAAAAAAGAAAATAAATAATCTAATAAAAATAATAAATACATAAAAGTGAAAATTCTTAATAACAGTGTCTAAAATACTGACACATACAAGTGATAATTCAGAACAATAGTGTCAGAGATACCGATAACATAATTTAAAGTGACATAGTGCAATAACCATCATAAACTATTGATCATAGTAGTGTAGGAGGTGCTGACATCACAAGGAATACTGACGTCAGATTAAAGTGACATAGTGTAATACCCATCAAAACCTATGACTCATAGTGGTATAAGAAACTACTGACATCAGAATACACAGTGCTACAAAAATGTGTATATGTGAACGTATCCAAACAATAGAACAGAAAAGTCAAGTGACTAGTAAAAAAGTACATACAGAAGAAAAACATGTAATAATACATAATAAGAACCAAACATGTATTATCAAGAAAATATCCCATGATAGTGTCGCTGCAATAATTCATCTTCATGTTCTCATTCCATGCAGTCCATCCCTCTCGTCAGATATCACAGATAATAGTTCAATGTTCATTAGATCATATGACTACAAAGGAAAATATATAAACAGCAAAAAGATTTTAAATCACAAAAAATCCATATAAAACCATACCTTAAGAAAGTATTTGAAACTCAAAGCCTCATTCAACCCATGAGGAGTCACAGTATTGAGCAGAACCATCCATTTTGTTTCTTTTTGGAGGAGACAACGCTTTATGTCCCCTCCCCTAATCCCTAATCTTATGCAATCAATCCTGTTTGTCCTGTTCAGTGATCTCACCTGCTGCCTTGATGTCCCGAATATGTTCTAATACTCTAATCATGAGCACCCTTGTGGTCATCCCTATATAGATCAGACCACAGGGGCACCCTGCTTAATAGATAACCACCTTTGTTTTACAGGAGATGTGATGTACAATTTTATATTCTTTATCCCTACCAGGATTGGTAAATTTGTCTGTCTTAACCATATAATGGCATGCAGTACAACTATCACATGGGAAAAATCCCTATTGTGGACCCTTATCACCAAACAGACCACCTCTCGTCGGGGCCACATAATGGCTCCTAGTCACCATGTCCTTTAGATTTTTTTGCCCTCTTCCAAGTAACTCTAGTCTCTGCTGAATCCCTGTCTCTGGCTATTGTTTCCATCATCTCTATTATCCTTATGTCACATCTGTGACAGGTCTCAGAAGGTCTGAAAGATTATCTACGCATTAGTGATCTGACAGCCTCTTTCGGTCTGTGTGTTGCTGGTATGTCCACACCTCCCGTTCAGGTGTGGATCATGTGACCTTTACCTCGCCCTATTTAGTCTGACTTTTACCATCACTCCTTGCTTGGGATAGCTTAATTTGGTCTTGGAAGAGCTGGAGTGTGGTTCGTGTTGAAGTCCTGTTCATCCATCATCCTCTGAAGTTAAGTGTTCCGCTTGTTGTGTTTTGTCCCCCCCCCCCCCGGTTTACTAGGCCTCAGTAAGACGCTAGTTCCTTCACCAGGGAAGGAATGGGTGGTCTCTGCCCTGTCATTATCTTTAGGGCATCTGAGGGTCACCAGGGTTTTCTAGGTTCCTGTGTATGGGTATCTCTACCATCGAGAGGTGCCCATACAGATAGGAGTTAGGGCCAGGAGCAGGGTTTTTATAGGTGGTGACCCTTTTCCTTCCCTAGCGGTGAGGCCTAGTGTCTTTGCCATTTCTTCTTGTTGTCTTTTGGTGTTCTCCCCTACTACATCCATGACACCTTATTGAGATTTCACTCTAGAGCTGTGTGTCCCTTTTGACGGTTATGTATTTAACTCAACTCAACAAAATTAAGTTCATAAATACCAATGCATATATCAAAATTTATTGTCTATTCATTAAAAACACATATACATACACAAAATGTGGAAACAAGATAAAGTGCCAACGTGCGATAGCTAGCATTCCTCTAATGACACCATCATATAGAATAGTATTTTTAACAACACTGTAGGTTTATATTGGTTTCCAATTCTTTGCCCAGACTCATAGCTTTGTATATTGAGGCTTGTTCTTGGTTTTACACGCAATAACTTAGCCCTACTTCGTATGAGAATACATCTGGGTCTGCATCTGTTTGCTGTGTAGATATCATCTCTCATGCCCTGCTGCATCTATAGGGCATAATATGGTGGGATGACATGATTCACTGATGTCAATGCTGTCTGTTCAGTGTATGCGGAGATCCCAATTATGTTAGAAATGTTAGTACTTGTGTGATATATACAGTTGCAAGAAAAAGTATGTGAACCCTTTGGAATGATATGGATTTCTGCACAAATTGGTCATAAAATGTGAGCTGATCTTCATCTAGGTCACAACAATAGACAATCACAGTCTGCTTAAACTAATAACACACAGAGAATAAAATGTTACCATGTTTTTATTGAACACACCATGTAAACATTCACAGTGCAGGTGGAAAAAGTATGTGAACCCCTAGACTAATGACATCTCCAAGAGCTAATTGGAGTGAGGTGTCAGCCAACTGGAGTCCAATCAATGAGATGAGATTGGAGGTGTTGGTTACAGCTGCCCTGCCCTATAAAAAACACACACCAGTTCTGGGTTTGCTTCAGGCCTTTATAGAGGGAGCTTAGTACATAGGAATTTATACGGTAACCATTGATTGAGTTCCTCTTGAAACCAGGCAACCCATTTAAAGTGGCTGTACATTTTTTGGCATTCCTTTCTGTTAGAATGTTCCCCCAAAAATAAGATGATTAAAAGTCACAATCTATTGAATCGATGGTTGATCCCAGCAGCAAATGTTTTATTCTTATGTATTGCCACTGTGGGCCAATTGACGCTTTCCATTTTGCCACTGAAAGCAGTTGGCCATATTCTCCAAAACAAGAGAAGCTCATAATAGCAGCTCCAGTCCTGTTAGGGCATATAAACAGTATACAATACCTTAACCACTTCAGCCCCGCTAGGTGAAACCCCCTTCATGACCAGAGCACTTTTTACACTTCGGCACTACACTACTTTCACCGTTTATCGCTCGGTCATGCAACTTACCATACAAATGAATTTTACCTCCTTTTCTTCTCACTAATAGAGCTTTCATTTGGTGGTATTTCATTGCTGCTGGCATTTTTACTTTTTTTGTTATTAATCAAAATGTAACGATTTTTTTGCAAAAAAATGACATTTTCCACTTTCAGCTGTAAAATTTTGCAAAAAAAACGACATCCATATATAAATTTTTCACCAAATTTATTGTTCTACATGTCTTTGATAAAAAAAAAAATGTTTGGGCAAAAAAAAATGGTTTGGGTAAAAGTTATAGCATTTACAAACTATGGTACAAAAATGTGAATTTCCGCTTTTTGAAACAGCTCTGACTTTCTGAGCACCTGTCATGATTCCTGAGGTTCTACAATGCCCAAACAGTAGAAAACCCCCACAAATG
Organism: Bufo gargarizans; assembly: GCF_014858855.1. Lineage (NCBI taxonomy): Eukaryota > Metazoa > Chordata > Amphibia > Anura > Bufonidae > Bufo > Bufo gargarizans. The sequence continues at coordinate 441,641,776 of NC_058080.1, forward strand.
ACCCCATTTCGGAAAGTAGACACCCTAAGGTATTCGCTGATGGGCATAGTGAGTTCATAGAACTTTTTATTTTTTGTCACAAGTTAGCGGAAAATGATGATGATTTTATTTTTTTTATTTTTATAAGTCTCATATTCCACTAACTTGCGACAAAAAATAAAAAATTCTAGGAACTCGCCATGCCCCTCACGGAATACCTTGGGGTGTCTTCTTTCCAAAATGGGGTCACTTGTGGGGTAGTTATACTGCCCTGGCAATTTAGGGGCCCAAATGTGTGAGAAGAACTTTGCAATCAAAATGTGTAAAAAATGACCGGTGAAATCCAAAAGGTGCACTTTGGAATATGTGCCCCTTTGCCCACCTTGGCAGCAAAAAAGTGTGACACATCTGGTATCGCCGTACTCAGGAGAAGTTGGGGAATGTGTTTTGGGGTGTCATTTTACATATACCCATGCTGGGTGAGAAAAATATCTTGGTCAAATGCCAACTTTGTATAAAAAAATGGGAAAAGTTGTCTTTTGCCAAGATATTTCTCTCATCCAGCATGGGTATATGTAAAATAACACCCCAAAACACATTCCCCAACTTCTCCTGAGTACGGCGATACCAGATGTGTCACACTTTTTTGCTGCCAAGGTGGGCAAAGGGGCACATATTCCAAAGTGCACCTTTCAGATTTTGCAGGCCATTTTTTACACATTTTGATTGCAAGGTACTTCTCACACATTTGGGCCCCTAAATTGCCAGGGCAGTATAACTACGCCACAAGTGACCCCATTTTGGAAAGAAGACACCCCAAGGTATTCCGTGAGGGGCATGGCGAGTTCCTAGAATTTTTTATTTTTTGTCACAAGTTAGCGGAAAATGATGATTTTTTTTTTTTCTCTTTTTTCCTTACAAAGTCTCATATTCCACTAACTTGCGACAAAAAATAAAAAATTCTAGGAACTCGCCATGCCCCTCACGGAATACCTTGGGGTGTCTTCTTTCCAAAATGGGGTCACTTGTGGGGTAGTTATACTGCCCTGGCAATTTAGGGGCCCAAATGTGTGAGAAGAACTTTGCAATCAAAATGTGTAAAAAATGACCGGTGAAATCCGAAAGGTGCACTTTGGAATATGTGCCCCTTTGCCCACCTTGGCAGCAAAAAAGTGTGACACATCTGGTATCTCCGTACTCAGGAGAAGTTGGGGAATGTGTTTTGGGGTGTCATTTTACATATACCCATGCTGGGTGAGAGAAATATCTTGGCAAAAGACAACTTTTCCCATTTTTTTATACAAAGTTGGCATTTGACCAAGATATTTTTCTCACCCAGCATGGGTATATGTAAAATGACACCCCGAAACACATTCCCCAACTTCTCCTGAGTACGGCGATACCAGATGTGTGACACTTTTTTGCAGCCTAGATGCGCAAAGGGGCCCAAATTCCTTTTAGGAGGGCATTTTTAGACATTTGGATCCCAGACTTCTTCTCACGCTTTAGGGCCCCTAAAAAGCCAGGGCAGTATAAATACCCCACATGTGACCCCACTTTGGAAAGAAGACACCCCAAGGTATCCAATGAGGGGCCTGGCAAGTTCATAGAATTTTCTTTTTTTTTGCATAAGTTAGCGGAAATTGATTATTTTTTTTTTTTCTCACAAAGTCTCACTTTCCGCTAACTTAGGACAAAAATTTAAATCTTTCATGGACTCAATATGCCCCTCAGCAAATACCTTGGGGTGTCTTCTTTCCAAAATGGGGTCAGTTGTGGGGTGTTTGTACTGCCCTGGCATTTGAGGGTCTCCGCAATCATTACATGTATGGCCAGCATTAGGAGTTTCTGCTATTCTCCTTATATTGAGCATACAGGTAATGAGATTTTTTTTTCCGTTCAGCCTCTGGGCTGAAAGAAAAAAATGAACGGCACAGATTTCTTCATTCGCATCGATCAATGTGGATGAAAAAATCTCTGCCCAAAAAAAAAAATGGAGGGGAAAGGCGTCTGCCAGGACATAGGAGCTCCGCCCTACATCCATACCCACTTAGCTCGTATGCCCTGGCAAACCAGATTTCTCCATTCACATCAATCGATGTGGATGAATAAATCATTGCCGGGATTTTTTTATTTTTATATATATATATATATATATATATATATATATGCAAAGTGCTTGCCAAAGCATAGGAACGCCGCCTCCTCCTCAGCTCGTATGCCTCGGCAAACGTATCTGTCACTGCAGAGGAGAAAATCCCGTCTTGCAGCGCCGCATACACCGACTTGCGTGTAATCTGACAGCAACGCAATGCTTCTGTCAGAATGCACAACGGTGCTGCAGCTGGTCGATCGGTTGGTCCTACCTGGAAGGTAAAAAAACAAAAAAAGAAAAAAAAGAAAAAACCAGGCCACAACGCAATAATTTGATTAACTTTGGAACAGAACATGTAACTTTAACTTTTGGAACTAAACATTAACCTGTTTGCTTACCTGTTTTTTTTTTTTGTTTTTTTTTTTGTTTTTTTACCTTTATAGAACAAACCTCTCCTTCCCCATGGGACAATGTGCAAAGCGCAAATCGCCCAAAGATGTGGCGAAGTGCGTTATGCACTTTGTCCCATGTGAAAGGAGACGTTTGCAGCAGCAGTGAGTGAATGGGCCCTAATAGCCCTGTGTGCCTATCCTGGTGAGATGATCCCTATGCTAATAGTGTACCTGTGAGTGGTACTTCCGGAAACACCCTCCAAAGCATAGGGCAGGGTGGTCTGGACAGTCAGGACAGAAATAGCGGGTGTCACGCCTTATTCCACTCCTGCTACAGACACGACATCTTTTTCGGGGTGACGGTTGGGTTGAGGTACCAGGAACGACATTGGGGAAATGTCGCTCGTGTAGACGGCTAACTACACTGGTGGTTGGGGCCACGGAACCTCCTGGATACAGGAGGTTCTCGATGATCTCTTCCTGAAATTTGAGGAAGGATCCAGTTCTCCCAGCCTTACTGTAGAGAACAAAACTATTGTACAGAGCCAATTGAATTAAATATACAGACACCTTCTTATACCAGCGTCTGGTGCGTCGGGAAACTAAATACGGAGACAACATCTGGTCATTGAAGTCGACCCCTCCCATGTGGAGGTTATAGTCGTGGACTGAGAGGGGCTTTTCAATGACACGGGTTGCTCGCTCAATTTGTATTGTCGTGTCTGCGTGAATGGAGGAGAGCATGTAAACGTCACGCTTGTCTCTCCATTTCACCGCGAGCAGTTCTTCGTTACACAGTGCGGCCCTCTGCCCCCTTGCAAGACGGGTGGTAACGAGCCGTTGGGGGAAGCCCGCGCGACTAGTTCGCGCGGTACCACAGGCGCCAATCCGTTCTAGAAACAAATGCCTAAAGAGGGCCACACTTGTGTAAAAATTGTCCACATAAAGATGGTACCCCTTGCCGAATAAGGGTGACACCAAGTCCCAAACTGTCTTCCCACTGCTCCCCAGGTAGTCAGGGCAACCGACCGGCTCCAGGGTCTGATCTTTTCCCTCATAGACCCGAAATTTGTGGGTATAGCCTGTGGCCCTTTCACAGAGCTTATACAATTTGACCCCATACCGGGCGCGCTTGCTTGGGATGTATTGTTTGAAGCCAAGGCGCCCGGTAAAATGTATCAGGGACTCGTCTATGCAGATGTTTTGCTCTGGGGTATAAATATCTGCAAATTTCTGGTTGAAATGGTCTATGAGGGGCCGAATTTTGTGGAGCCGGTCAAAAGCAGGGTGGCCCCTGGGACGGGAGGCGGTGTTGTCACTAAAGTGCAGGAACCGCAGGATGGCCTCAAAACGTGCCCTGGACATGGCAGCAGAGAACATGGGCATGTGATGAATCGGGTTCGTGGACCAATATGACTGCAATTCATGCTTTTTTGTCAGGCCCATGTTGAGGAGGAGGCCCAGAAAAGTTTTAAGTTCGGAAACTTGGACTGGTTTCCACCGGAAAGGCTGGGCATAAAAGCTTCCCGGGTTAGCGGTGATAAATTGTGTGGCATACCTGTTTGTTTCGGCCACAACTATGTCTAAAAGCTCCGCAGTCAAGAACAGCTCAAAAAATCCCAGGGCCGAACCGATCTGAGCCGTCTCAACCCGAACTCCAGACTGGGCAGTGAAAGGGAAAACTACAGGTGCGGCTGAAGTTGGGGACTGCCAATCAGGGTTTGCCAGCACCTCTGGGATTCTAGGGGCTCTACGGGCACGTCTTTGCGGTGGCTGCGACGGGGTCACTACTGCACGTGCCACCGTACCAGCTTCAACTGCCCTTCTGGTGCTCGCTACTTCACCAGGTTGTACGGCAGTGCTGGTACTAGGTCCAGGGAGGGCTGGGCTGCTGGTGTATGCCTCACCACGTAATCCGACAGCACCAGCCCCACTCTGCTGCTCTTGAAGCGGATCCTGCGCAACCTGCGGTCTAGCGACACGGGGCCGGGTACGCCTGGTGGTATCAGGGACCTCAGCCTCCTCGTCCGAACTTTGGGTCAGAGAGCCACTGCTTTCTACAGGTTCGTATTCTGACCCGCTGGATTCATCAGATGAGGGTTCCCACTCCTCATCCGACTGGGTCAGAAGCCTGTAGACCTCTTCAGAGGAATACCCCCTGTTAGACATGTGGGCAACTAAATTTAGGGGTATTCCCTGAGACTACCCAAGAAAAAAAAAGCAAGCCTGTCTTACAAAGGGGAGGCTAGCGAAGTACCGGAGGCCGCTGCGGTTGATAAAAAATATCAAAACTGATTTTTTTTATCGCCGCAGTGCGTGTAAAGTGAATGTGCAGTGATCAAAAAAAAATTTTTTTTTTGTCACTGCGGTGGGGCGGGTGTGGGCGAACGCACGTGTGGGCGACCGATCAGGCCTGATCGGGCAAACACTGCGTTTTGGGTGGAGGGCGAACTAAAGTGACACTAATACAATTATAGATCTGACCGTGATCAGTTTTGATCACTTCCAGATACTATAAAAGTACAAATGCTGATTAGCGATACGCTAATCAGCGAATAACGGACTGCGGTGCGGTGGGCTGGGCGCTAACTGATCGCTAACTACCTAACCAAGGGACCTAAACTATACCTAAAACCTAACGGTCAATAACAGTGGGAAAAAAAAGTGACAGTTTGCACTGATCACTTTTTTCTTTTCACTTGTGATTGACAGGGGTGATCAAAGGGTTAATTGGGGTTCAGGGGGGTGATCAGGGGCTATAGTGTAGTGTTTGGTGTACTCACTGTGAAGCCTGCTCCTCTGCTGGATCCAACCGACGAAAAGAACCAGCAGAGGAGCAGGCAGCCATATAACAGATCATATTTACTAATATGATCTGCTATATGGCTCTGTGATTGGCTTTTTTAAAAATCAGCAACCTGCCAGCCACGATCATTGGCTGGCAGGTTGCTGACGAAATGGTCCTGAACGAAATGCCGGCGCGAACTGCGCACGCTCGCGTCATCTCGCGTCTCGCGAGATGACGCGTATATGCGTGACTGTGCGCAGCGCTGCCACCTCCGGAACGCACATGTGCGTTAGGCGGTCCGGAGGTGGTTAAAAAGTATTCAGACAACTTGAACTTTTTTCATGTTATACCCACAAGCTTAAATATATTTTATTGGGATTTTGTGTGATAGACCAACACAAAAAAGCAAGTATGTATAAAGTGAAAAGAATATGATACATGGTTTTCAAAAAATTTTATAAATAAAAATCTGAAAAGTGTGGCATGCATTTGTATTCAGCACCATGTACTCTGATAGCCCTAAAAATTTAATCCAGTGTGACCAAATGCCATCAGAAGTCACCTAATTAGTAAATAGAGTCTACTAGTGTGTAATTTATTCTCCGTATAACTACAGCTGTTCTGTGAAGGCACGAGAGGTTTGTTACAGGATATTACTGATCAAACCGCATCATGAAAAGCAAGGAACACACCAGCCACGTCAGGGATAAAGTTGTGGAGAAGTGTAAAGAAGAGTTAGGTTATAAAAAATATACTAGCTCTGAACATCACACGGAGCAGAGAAGCAGCCAAGATGCCCATGCTCACACTGGAGGAGCTGCAGAGATCCACAGATAAGGTTGGAGAATCTATCCACAGGACAACTATTAATCATGTACTTCACAAATCTAGCCTTTATAGAAGTGTGGCAAGAAGAAAACCATTTTTGAAAGCAAGCAATAAGAAGCCCCATTTGTGGTTTGCCACAAGCCATTTAGGGGACACAAACATATGGAAGAAGCTGCTCAGTTGAGACCAAGAAAGTGACCTAAATGCAAAAAGCCATGCAGCGGAAAACTAACACTACACATTTCCCTAAACACACCATCCCCACTGTGAAACATGGAGGTGTCTACATCATGCTGCGTGGATGCTTTTCTTTAGCAAGGACAGGAAGGTTGGTCAGAACTAATGGGAAGATGGATATTGTTAAATACAGGACAATTCTGCAGGAAAACCTGTTAGAGGCTGTAAAAGACAGAGGTTCACATTCCAGCAGGACAACTACCCAAAACATACGAGAGCTACAATGGAATAGTTTGGATCAAAGTATATTCATGTGTTAGAATGGCCCTGTCAAAGTCCAGACCTAAATGCTATTGATAATTGCTGTTCACAGATGCTCTCCATCCAATCTGACTGAGCTTCAGCTATCTTGCAAAGAAGAATGGGCAAATATCATAGCCTCTAGATGTGCAAAGTCGGTAGAGACATACCCCAAAAGACCTGCAGCTGTAATTGTAGCGTAAGGTGGCCCTACAAAGTATTGGCTGAATACAAATGCACACACTTTCCAGATTTTTATTTATAAAAAATTGTGAAAACCATGTATCACTTTCTTTTGACTTTTTACACATACTTGCTACTTTGTGTTGGCCTATCACATAAAATACATTTAAGTTTGTAGGTGTAATGTAAAAAAAATAGAGAAAAGGTTCAAGGGGTATGAATACTTTTTCAAGGCACTATGAGCCTGAATGGATATGTGCTTTGTAGAATCATCTTCTGCTTTGGCAGACTTGAGCTGCCCATGGTAAATCATCTGAATCACCGCTATGTAATTCTACATGTGCAATAAAGCTGTTGCTGGCTGTGGTGGCCCCCTATTAAAATCAGATGTTTATTGTGAATGACAGGAACAGTGCTCTTTAACAATCAGATTTTGTTCAAAATAAAAAATACAAGAAAAAGCAGCATTGTTGCGCACAATCCTACAAGTTTTTGTGGATGTTTTTAAAGCATAACTGAAGAGTTGACAAAAAAATTCCACAGAAAAAACTAAGATAAAAACATCCTGCACGATATGATATACAAATGTGATTGTCTGAAGATGTCCCTGGCCATATTATTGAAGAACACCACAGAAATAAGATACTAATGCACTTAGTAAAGTAGATGCAAGCACTGTATATGGACAAAGTCCTCACTCTGATATGATAATATCTGAGACACTTAGTTAATATATTTTGATCAAAACACATCTAAGCCCGCCTACCAAACGCCAAGGTGGTCTCAGGTCAGGGGGGTCCTACGCTAAACCTACCTAAGGCGTTGGGCTTCTATGTTCAGGAGCGCAGACGCCGCACATATGGTGTGCTGCTCCTAGTAACCTCCATGTGCATCAAGCAACCAATGGGAGGAGGAGCAAGCACACCTATATGTACCACCTAATCAAGACGCTCTATTGGATAGGGGAGGGGGGCAAAAGTGCAGAGGAATGCTACTCCCAAGATAATAGGTGCGCATTTACACTTGAAGGTGCCACTCCCTCAAGCAAATACTACATAGACAAAAAAATAACAGAAGAGTTGCATAGAAAGAGAGGAAATGTATTGGTGATGTTTAGGTCTTTCTTCCATATTTTTTTTTCTTGTTGGATCCACTCCCAACTGGCTAAAAAAAACTGCCACAAAAGCTACATATGTGGTTCCAGCTTTACAACACTTTGAAGCTTATTTAAAACCCACACCTGATTAGACCGAGCCGAGTTCATGGCAGGACAATATTGTTTGCACAAGTCCAGATTGGGCTGAGTGGCAGCAGAGGGTTAGGCCACTTCTGAGAGCTCTTTTTAAGGGTAAAATGTAGCTCGAGCCAGGAACATGATTTGTGATCAACCCATAATTAGAGCAGGTAGAGGTGAGAGGAATCAGTCAGCATGCAGAGAGAGGTGGAGGCTCACAGGCCTTCCTACTGTCCCTGTATGACTTTAATGTCATCCCTTTCCCTGGGATAATATAATCTCCTCATCCCATACTTGCTCTCGGTTGCATTTTCCAAATTGTTTATATTGATGACTTGTCCTCCGGATAGGCCATTAATATGAGATCAGTGGGGGACCAAAACCCAGCCCCCTACTGATCAGCTGCTTTGTGCAGCTGTAGGTGCCAGAAACTAAACAGTAGATGCAGCTGAAAGCAGAAGGCTCAGTCCACTTTGAAGTGACCATGTCCGCATCCTGCTCGGCTCCCATTCATGTGAATGATACTTATATAACTAAGGGACTAAAATGCACTCAAAGGGATTGTCCAACTTTTTACAAGTGATGACCTATGCTCAGGCCTATCTGCCGATCTTCTGTTTTAGTGTAGCTCCAGCACCAGAAATTACCACTACAGAACTGCACAGCTCTATCCACTGTGTAATGGACAGTGCTGGTTAATGTATACAGCATTGCTCCCATTGAAGGGAAGGGGAGAAGAGTTGTTGTAGACAGCTTCATTTACACAGTAGACTGAGATGTGTAGAAGTACTCTCATTTGCATGTATAAATACATGTGTGGTCATCACAAAGAACTGCCACATAATTTATTCATTCAGAGGACCTTCATTGCATGTGGTAAGAAAGGCGATTCAGACACCAATGCAGGAAAGGATCCTTTACAGTAAGGGTACTTTCACACTAGTGTTATTCTTTGCCGGCATAGAGTTCCGTCCTAGGGGCTCAATACCGGAAAAGAACTGACCAGTTTTATCCCCATGCATTCTGAATAGAAAGCAATCCGTTCAGGATGCATCAGGATGTCTTCAGTTCAGTCTTTTTGACTTTTCAGGACGGAGATAATACCGCAGCATGCTGCGGTTTTATCTCCGTCCAAAATTCTGGAACACTTGCCGGCATTTTTTCCCATTGAAATGCATTAATGCCGGATCTGGCCCCGACTGTTCCGGCAAAACGGATCTGGCATTGCGGTCTGCGCATGCTCAGACCGCAAATAATGTGAAAATAAATAAATGCCGGATCAGTTTTTCCAGATGACATCGGAGAGATGGATCCGGCAAGCCAATGCATTTGTCATACGGATCAGGATCCTGATCCGTCTGACAAATGCAATCAGTTTGCATACATTTTGATGGATCTGGCAGGCAGTTCCGGCGATGGAACTGCCTGCCGGAATCCTCTGCCGCAAGTGTAAGAGTACCCTTAGCGTAGTCAAACTGTAGACTGCCCTATCCCAAGAGGTAGTAATGGCAGATATAAAATAAAAAAAAAGGGCTAGATGCTCATTGAGGTAATTAATCTAACAGTTATTGTCTTTTAATTCATCGAGAAAGGTTGCACTTTATGGTTCTGTGTCTTTTTTCAACCTATGTAACTATTTATTTGAGACAAATTCAAAATCTACAATTACCAAAAAATTGACATTTTTGGAAGGGTTTAATTTTGCTGTGTCTGTTTTGTTACAGCATTAGGAAGAATTGGTCCTTGTGCAAGATACGATCTGTGGAAGTCTTTTAGCTGTTGGAAACGTGAGACATTTTCATCATGCAATGCAATGAACTAAGACTGTTTCTTAGACCCTCAACATTTTGTACGCATTCATCAGTGTGCTTCTGCCATCCTGGATACAGTACAGTTCAAACATTTGTGTGGCTTGTATTTACTCCTAGAAGACACATTCACATCTGACGTTTGATATAAGAAAAGGAACATTTAAAGTGTCCACCCTCTGAATTGTATTCTGTATAGTAATGAGATGCCTAGTTGTATAATGCTGTGCAGTACAGCCATCTGTCCACAAGGAGGGGCTCAGTGCTTAGATTAATCACACGACTTCTGGTCGTCTGTGTACCTTATTAGTGATAAAACGTTGACATTTGTCATGAATGCTTTCATCTGCTCACATCTGTTACTAGCTGTTCTCATTATAGGATCTAATTGTACAATCAACTATTATGCAAATGCCCTTCATAAGGTAATACATTTAAACCTTATCACTGATAAACTGTTTAATATTAACTATTAGTTAAAGAATGTATATATTGCACATTAGCTTTAATAATACAATGTTTAGTATTGTTTCCAATAAATATTGAAAGCTGGAGTCAACTGTTATAATATATTGTAGGCACACATTTAGGGTTATAAAGACATAATAAATACATATGGTTATTGATGAAGAAATAACCTGTGTGTAGCAAAAGTGAAGTTGTATGTAACTGACCAGTTTAAAGGGCATCCGTCAGCTGATGTGTACCTATGACACTGGCTGACCCGTTACATGTGCGCTTGGCAGCTGAAGGCATCTATGTTGGTCCCATGTTCATATGTGCCCGCATTGCTGAGAAAAATGTTTTAATATATTTAAATGAGCCCCGAGGAGCAACAGGGGTGTTGCCATTACACCTAGAGGATCTGCTCTCTCTGCAACTGCTACACCCTCTCCACTTTGATTGACAGGGCCAATCCGCATGATCTGCCGCCAGAAAGCGTTGATTTTTAAGGATGCTTAAAAATCTGAATTCATCCGCAAGAGCATTTGTGAGGTCAGACACTGATGTTGGACAAAAGAGTTTGGCTTGCAATCTCTGTTCTAGTTCATTCTGAGGTTTAGGTGAATGTACTGTCAAGGCCTGTCAAGTTTTCCATCACCAAACTTGCCCAACCATGCTTTTATGGTAGAGATGAGCGACAGAAGACAAAGAAGGCATCTTCCACCAAAAAGGGATCATTTTGGACCATGTGTAAAATGACAGTGCAGTGTGCTTTTAAACAGATGGTTTGTTACCACCGTCTATCATCTGCTTACCTATAGCCATATATGTTATCACTTTGACATTACTAATGATATTTTGGCATTAAAGTACTTGAAAGGTATTGAATACAATCCTAGCAGACCCCAGAGTGTTATATATGACTTTTTCAGTTGGGGCACACAAATTTATTTGGACAGAATCAAATTTTATGACTGATTACAACAAATCACACCTAAAACCAATTTTGGGAAATTTGTTAATCTCCACTTTGCAGACCTTGTGTTACGACCAGAGGATGTGGATCCTCTGTGTCAGCTGATAGAGGACTGGGAATTAGCCCAATATTGCTGACTGCTGACTCAGAGTCAGGACCCTGCACCAGTAACCCAGAATGCAGCTACCTGCAGTAGTGTGAGCAGAGTCCAACAAAGGCGCAGTAAAGGAACAGATGGTCTTTACTGGCAGACAGTATTCAAAAGTCACTTGACAGATACAGGCAACACAAAGTTCAGAGCAATACAGCATGCAGATATAAGCGGTCTCGTTGTCAGGCAGTGCAGGGTCGGGATCCGGGCAGACTTACAGGAGGCGATGGGCAGATGCGTAGTCACAGTGCAGAGGTCAAAATCCAGGAAATCCAATAAACGGACACAGTGGGACGCTTCAGCGGGAGTCAAGAGGTACAACAACCACGCTTGGGCACTTCATGCTGAGTGAAGCTGCCTTAAATACTAATAGCCCCGTAAGTAAGGACGGATGCGGATGCGGCGGTATGCCTGCGTCTCTTACAAGGTAAGCCAGTACTGGGACCCATGGTGCTGCGATGTGCAGACAGCGATCTGCCACCCTGCGGTGGGCACACAGACCCCATACTGACACCTTGCTTTGTGCACTGGTGCACAGTAATGCTGGAACAGAAAATGGTATTTTTCAAACGCATACAATTATCCAAAATGTCTTGGTATGCTCAAGATTAAGATTTTCATTCGCTGGAACTATGGAGCAAGACCAACTCCTGAAAAACAACCCCTTAGCATTAATCCTCCTCCACCAAACTTTACAGTGGCACAATGCAGTCAGACAGGTTATCAATCAAGCTTGCATTTTCCAAACCCTAACTTGTCCATCATGCTGCCAGATTACAATGAATTACAATTCGTCACTACACAGAACACTTTTCCACTGTTCCAAAGTCTTGTGTTTGCATAGTTTACACCACTCCATCCAACGCTTGTGCTTGGTTATGTAAGGGATACATGCAGCTGCTCAGCCATGGAAACCTATACCATGAACCTCCCGAATGCTAATAGTAATGCCTGAGGAAGTTTGGAATTCTTCAGTTATTGAGTTGGCAAAGTGAATAATGCGCCTCAGCACATAGTGACCCTGCTCTGTAACTTTGTCACAGAGGATCAGTGCACCCCTTAGTCTCCAAACCAATACTGTCCCTACCTACTTGAATGATCCACCCTAAATGGCGGCCCCCAACTGGGTGATGTTCCCTATTCTAAGTGTATGGGGAAGAGGAAAGAGAAAAGAGAAAACAGGCCAAAAGACCTAAACCAGATGATCACAACAATGACAGAATCTGAATCAAAGTCAAATCCAATAACAAGAGTTCTAACCAGAGAGTCATGCCAGTGACGGAAACAGAAGATAAACACGGAGTCAATTCCAGACGGAGTCATTACAAGGATGACACGTCAGAGCAGTAATCGATCGTCAAAGGCATAGTCAGTGACAAATGCCAGGTAAATGATCCAGGAATCCGAACAAGAGAACGCTAGTGAGATAACAGAGACTAATTACAATCATGGGAAGTCATCCTAGGATTGATGGCTGCATCCGGTGCATGCTGATATCACTTCATTGTCAGGTAGGATGCCAGCTTCTAACCTGATTGGCCTAGTGTCCCTGCACACTGTTGTGCTGGACCAGCCTGCAGTCTGGACTGGTTGCCCTGATGATAGCATGACAGTAAGGGTGCTGCTGCAAGGAGGTCGGACTCATCGTGAGAGTGGAGAGGGAAGTACACCACACTTTATGTGGTCTGCCACTTCTTGACTGAGTTGCTTTTTTTTCTAAACGCTTTCACCTTGTAATAATACCACTCCCAGTTGATCGTGGAATATCTAGGAGGGAATACATTTCATGAACTGTCTGCTTGTCCTTTCATAATTCCACTGTTTGGAAAACACACATTATATCTTTTCTACATGTATTTTGAGAATAATATATTTATTTAAACTAACATTAAGAAAAATTTATTTAGATTTCTGTGACATTAATGCTAATGAAATTCAAAGGAAATTAAATAGTAAAAATATGAATCATAGATGAAATTAGAGCACAGCATATGTTTTTGTATTCATTGACTCTTTTGCCCTGCTGAAAACACTTACATTATCCAGCTCAGTGAAAATAAGGCATGCTTCATTAGAGAAAGTAGATCTGTATGCATTGTTTTGCCTGTGGCTGCCTGATAATAAACTGCAATATCAGTCTTCTACCAAGAGTATATCGCTCTTCTTGGCATCTGCATATAAGAATTAAATAAATGAAAACAAGAATAGCAATTAAGACAAACAGCCACAACAAAAATACATTTCATTTGGTGTATATGTTGTATGTGTCTAAGCAGCTTTTGTTTTTAAACTTTGCCATATAGATCAGATCAATTGTATTAAGTAGGCGAAACAAAATCTGGTTATAAGCTCTATTTATTTTATTAGGGAATTACATGTCATATAATGTAAGTCCAGAATTATTCCCTTTATAACTTAAAGTGATGAAATAATAATAAAGCAGGCAGTAGTAAGAATCAAGGGCAGTAGCAAATTGATTCTAATTACAAAATTTGTTATGAATTTTCCATAAACTTCGGTGTCTAATAAATCCAAAGTTCTTGGAATGAATCAATCAAAATCAGGACCACCATTTTGCTTATCAGAATACAGGAATGATGAAAGGTGAAGGAACATCATATGAGCCCAAGTTTTCTCATCAATCTGAACTGAATACCCCATAATGAGAAAGTGAAAACAGAATTTTAGACCTTTTTGCAAATGTATTAAAAAAGAAAAACTAACATTTTGCAGGTACATAAGTATTCAGACCTTTGCAAAGACATTTGGAATTTATCTCTGGCGGCCTACCATTTATCTCGATAATCCTTAAGGTGTTTCTAAATATTGATTGGAGTCCATCTGTATTAAACTCAGTTGATTTGACATGTTTTGGAAAGACAAACCCCTGTTTATATATGGTCTCACAGCTGACAATGCATATCAGAGCAACAACCAAACCCTGAAGGGTAAGGAACTGCCTATAGAGCTCAGAGACAGGATTGTGTGGAAGCATAGATTTGGAAAAGACTACAAAACATTTCTGCTGCACTGAAAGTTCAAAAATCACAGAAAAAAAAGATAAAAAACAAAGATAAAAACATTCTGCACAATATGATAAATAAATATGCGGATGTCCATGGCTACATTTATGAAAAAATTCACAGAAAACAAATATTAATGCACTAACACAATAGATGCAAGCATTATATATGGACTAAGCTCTCATTCTGATATAATAAAATCTGAGACTCTTAGCCAATATATTTTGATCAAAACACAGCTGTGCCCACCTACCCTTGCCAAGGTGGTCTCAGTCAGGCAGTTCCTACTCTAAACCTACCTATGCCATTGGGCAGCTATGTTCAGGATTGCAGAGTCCGCACATATAGTGTGCTGTTCCTAGTCATCTCTATGTGCATACAGCAACCAATGAGAGGAGGAGCACGCACAGCTATATGTACCACCTAATCAAGGCGGCCTGTTTGATAGGAAGGGCAAAAGTGCACAGGATAAAATAGGAGCGGAGTCTGCTCTCCTCAACATAGATGCCCAATGGCATAGGTAGGTTTAGAGTAGGACCTGCCTTACTGAGACCACCTTGGCGAGGGTAGGTAGGCACAGATGTATTTTGATCAAAATATATTGGCTAAGAGTCTCATATTTTATTATATCAGAATGAGGGCTTAGTCCATATATAATGCTTGCATCTATTGTGTTAGTGCATAATTATTTGTTTTCTGTCATTTTATTCATAAATGTAGCCATGGACATCCGCATATTTATTTATCATATTGTGTAGGATGTTTTTATCTTTGTTTTTTTATCTTAAATTTTTGTTTAGTTTGTAGTATATACTTGAGGGAGCGGCACCTTCAAGTGTGAATGCACTCCTATGTTATCCTAGGAGTAGCATTCCTGTGCACTTTTGCCCTTCCTATCAAACAGGCCGCCTTAATTAGGGTGGTACATATACCTGTGCTTGCTCCTCCTCTCATTGGTTGCTGGATGCACATAGGGGTGTTTAGGAGCAACAATAGATTCCCAATGGCATAGGTAGGTTTAGAGTAGGACCTGCCTGATTGAGACCACCTTGGCAAGGGTAGGCGGGCACAGATGCGTTTTGATCAAAATATATTGGCTAAGAGTCTCAAATTTTATGATATCACAGTGAGGGCTTAGTCCATACAATTTTTTGCACTGAAAATTCCCAAGAGCACGGTGGCCTCCACCAAACTAAATAATTGGGGCAAAGTGGCCCTGGTAGGAGAGGTGACCAAGAATCCAATGGTGACTCTGGCTGAGCTCTTCCAGAAGGTGAGCCATCAATGCAGCACTCCACCAACCTGGTTTGTATTCGCCAGAAAGAAGCCTCTGCTTAGTAAAAGACACATGAAAGTCTGTCTGGAGTTTGCAAAAAAGCACCAAAAGGACTTTCACGCTGTGAGAAGATTTATTTGGCAGTATCATGCGGTGGGGATGTTTTTTAGCAGCTGGGACAGAGAGACTGGTCAGGGTTGAGGGATCCAGAGAACTCTGGACCACAAATTAGGCCAAAGGTTTATCTTCCAGAAAGAAAAATAACTATAAGCACACAGCCAAGACAACACCTGAGTGCTTTAGGAAGAACTCTGTGAATATCCTTCAGTGGTCCAGCCAGAGCCCCCACTTGAACCCAATAGAACATCTCTGGAGAGACCTGAAAATGGCTGTCCATGAACAGTCTTCCTCCAGCCTGACAAAGCTTTAAAGTATCTGCAGAGAAGAATGACAGAAAATCCCTAAATCCAGGTGTGCAGATCTTGTGGCTTCATACTCAAGAAGACTGGAGGCTGTAATCACTGCCAGTGGTGCTTAACCCTTTCAGTACTTTTCACCTTAAATCCCAGGCTGATTTTTGCAATTCTGACATGGGTCATTTTATGTGGTAATAACTCTAGAATGATTTTACTTAGGATACTTTCACACTAGCGTTTTTGTTTTCCAGTATTGAGTTACGTCACAGGAGCTCAATACCGGAAAAAAACTGATGCAGTTTGAATGGAGTGCACTCCGTTCAGGATGCATCAGTTCAGTCCCTTTTACGTTTTTTTGGATGGAGAAAATACCGCAGCATGCTGCAGTTTTATCTCTGGCCAAAAATACTGAACACTTGCCGGAGTGCCGTAAGGGGCATTTATTTACATTAAAAAGTGTATTAGTGTCGGATCTGGCATTAAGTGTTCTGGCAAAACGGATCTGGCGCATGCGCAGACCTTTAAAAATGCAAAAGAAAATACCGGATTCGTTTTTCCGGATCCGGTATTGCAATGCATTTGTCAGACGGATCCGTATCCGTCTGAAAAATGCCATCAGTTTGCGTGTCCGGATTGCTGGACCCGGCAGGCAGTTCCGGCAATGCAACTGCCTGCCAGAATCCTCTGCTGCGAGTGTGAAAGTACCCTTATCTAAGCAATTCTGAGATTTTTCTCTCATGACTCATTGTACTTCATGTTAGCAATCAATTTGAGTCAATATGTATTACCTTTATTTATAAAAAATTCCAAAATTTTCCCAAAATTTTGAAAAAGTCAGATAGTGATACTTCATAAAATTGTTATTTACTTTACATTTCCCATATCTACTTTGTTTGCATCATTTTGTTAATAAAATATTTTTTTTAAACGTTAGATGGCTTAGAATTTTAGAAGCAATTCTTAAATTTTTTAAGAAAAGTTCCAAAACCACATTTTTTAAGAACCAGTTCAGTTATTAGGTCATTTTGTGGGGCTTAAATAGTATAAACCGCCAATAAATGAAACTACACTCCTGAAGTTATTCAAAACTGATTTTACAAACTTTGTTAACCTTTTTAGGTGTTACACAAGAATTAAAGGAAAATGAGATGAAATTTCAAAAATTCACTTTTATTTGCAGATTTTCCATTTTAATAAATTTTTCCTGTAACACAGCAAGGGTTAACAGCCAAACAAACCTCAATATTTATTACACCGATTTTGCAGTTTACA
This sequence comes from Bufo gargarizans, assembly GCF_014858855.1. NCBI lineage: Eukaryota > Metazoa > Chordata > Amphibia > Anura > Bufonidae > Bufo > Bufo gargarizans. The sequence goes on from NC_058080.1 coordinate 441,659,118, forward strand.
GAAACCCCCCATATGTGGTGGTAAACTTCTGTATGAGTACATGGTAGGGTGCATAAGGGAACGAGCACCGTATGGTTTTTGGAGGGCAGATTTCACTGGTATAATTTTAAGTTCCCATGTCACATTTGAAGACCAACTGATGCACCCCTACAATAGAAAGTGACCCCATTTTGGAAACTATAGGATAAGGAGACAGTTTTATCGTACATATGATTTTTGATTGCTCAATAGTACGTTTTTTGTGAGGCAACGCTAAGCAGAGGAGCGTAGGAGCCCGTTTAACAGAGATCGGCTTGACGCTCGGCAGACGGGCTCAAATAATTTTGTACAAAACGATTTGCCAAGTATCTCGCACTTATAGTGTAGCACTTGTTATTATTATGCAATTTTGTACTCTATATTGCAGTTTATTGTCGCATTGCATGTTTTTGTCTTTTAATGTTGTTCCCTGCCATGGCGGTGTGCTGCTGCGGTTTGGTATGTGCTGACTGACCCCCTTTTTTGGCTTTTCAGTGCATTACTGTACTGCGGCGGCAGCAGGAAGCGCACAGCGTCATAGCAACCAATGGTGCCATGCGCTCCTGCACTTAGAAGAAATCCAGGCCGGCATCACACGGTCCGTGTTCCACGGACGTGTGCATGAGGCTTTACAGTGGAGAAGCTTGGCTCAGAAGATGTCTGCAGGAGGAATCTAGCGCCAGAGATCAGGCTCTTCAATCAATTAATCCGATCAGTGCATGCATTTCAGTCTGGAGCACAGAGTCGGCCACATCTAATGACATCATCGCTGCGCTCTCTTGCAGCGATGCTCTGCATTCTCCCCCGCCCACAAAGAGGACCAGGAAAGAGAAGAGGAACTATTAACCACCGCAATTAGCTCTGAAACGCAGAAATATACATTTTTCTGCGTCACACAGCGCTAGAAACAAGTATAAGAAGATAGCTAATACTCACCAATGGGCTACATCTTCATCAGCCAGAACAGCTCGCGCTTCCAACCGAAAAAAACCAACAGCACAATGTCCGATTTTTTTTCAGGACCCATTGAAAGTGAATGGGTACAGATCTGGTCCAGATCTGTTCCGCAAAAGACGGAACAGATCAGGAAAGAAACAACGGACGTGTGAATGGACCCTTAAAGTGTTTTAAAAAACATGGTCAGCATTATACAAACAACAAGGAATCCAATAGAGGAGGTGACTCCATTGATACTACCAAGACTCATCCACTATTTAAAAATTTACTGATACAAAACGAAGGCTCAAATATTAAGGGTTTCACTCATGGTTTTTACATACCTACTTTTGTTGGTTCAGTTTGTTCCTTTGTTAACAATTTAAAATCCATTAATATTAACAAAGACATTTCTGAGAATAGAGTGGTTGACCCCTTTTCATCCCCCCCCCCCTTCAATAACTTTAGATTATCTTCTCTAAGTTTAGTCCCAAAAAAGGAAGTTAATAGTTACCGCCTTATATATAATTTATCATACCCAAAAGACAATTCTCAGAATGATTTAATTGATAAAAATTCTTCATCGGTACATTATGCTTCTTTTGATTTAGTGCTATCCTTACTTAACAAAGCAGGAAAAAATGCATTGGTAGCAAAAATGGACATTAAATCTGCAATTAGGCTGTTACCGATTAACCCAGATGGATATAACTCACTGGGCTTTCAATTTGAAGGAAAATTCTACTAAGATAAAGCTCTTCCCATGGGTTTTTCACTACCCTGCTTATTATTTCGAGGCATTTTCAACATTCTTACAATGGATGGTAGAAAATCATACTAGTGGAGGTTACGTAATCCATTACTTAAGATGATTTTCTGTTCATCGTAAAAGGAAAAATCTGAAGATTGTATTAACTTACTCAATACATTCAAAAATATTTCTAATTACTTTAAAATTCCACTAGCCGAAGAAAAAACTGCTAGCCGAAGAAAAATATCAAATTTTTTAGGTATAAACATAGATACCAAAAAATGCTAAAAATTCCTGAGAAAAAAATATATTCCTCTAGAATTTTATTACATAGTTTACCAAGGTCCAAGAAAACCACTTTAAAACGCTTACAATCCGCTTTGGGATCTTTGAATTTTATAGCCAGGGTGATCCCAATGGGAAGAATATTTTCAAAAACCCATATATTCTGCCACGGCAGAAAAGAAACATCCTTTTGATCATATTAGCCTAACTAAACAAATAAAAGATGATATTCAAATATGGCTGCGTTTCTTGGAGGAATTTAAAGGTAGATCTATGTGGCAACAGGAATTTATTGATTCTCACTCACTTCAGCTGTTTGCAGATGCTGCAGGCATTAGTGGGTTATGGTGCAATTTAAAAAAAATCTATGGTAAGCTGAGAAATGACCAGATGATTGGTTAGACCATTTATATATGTATATCAATTTTTTTGATCTTTTTATTGTTATCTGAAAATAAGAGAGTGTTTTTTTCGATAAACTGTCTTAATATGTTTAAAAAATAATATATGGATTAAAGCCAAATATTTAGAATGCAGATCTAAATATATTATTAAGATCTAAATATATCTAATATAATTGCAGATTCTTTGTCTCTGCAGAATTTCTCCCAATTCAGGCAGCTGGTACCAGAAGCAGAGAAAAAGGGAATCCCATGCCCCCCAAATCTATGGAAGTCAATTTGAAATGTATACGTTTTAGTTAGCAATGCACTATCCCTGTCTACATGGGCTGCTTATACAGCCGCATGGAATAAGTGGAGTACATTCTGTTCAGTATATAATTTTAAGGAATGGGACGATAATACATTGCAAGTTAACCTTTTTTATTGAGAATCTTTCCAAAACAGGAAAAAATGGAGACTATATTCCATTTTTTTTTTATCTGGCATCTCTTATTTCCAAAAAGTCCTGCCTATTTAAAGCGGCCTTCCTGCTTTCCTTTTTCGGTGCACATCGCATTAGTGAATTCACAGCTGCAAATAGAAAAACAGAAGCACCATTACTAATTAATGATATGCTTATATATCCAAAAAGAATCAAAATCTTCATTAAAAAAAGATCAACAAGGTAATGGAATATAGCTTAGTCTGAATAAACTTCAATCCCCTACAATTTGTCCCAGGCATTGAAAGATTGGTCAATTACCAGATCTAAATCACCAAGCCCACTTTTTATGCATGTAGATAGATCTCATTTAACTAAGTTACAATTCCAATTTATTCTTTCAAAATGTAAAAAACACTTTGGTTTACATAAAGAAAGAATTTCAGCCCATTCATTTCGAATTGGAGCTGCTACTCATGCCTCCAAACTAGGACTCAGAGAAAACACTATAAAAAAATTGGTAGATGGAGTTCTAACAGATATAAGTTGTACATTAGACCTGAATTGTTTTTTCAGAACTAAAGGAAACAAACTAATTGCTTCGGCCAGCAATCGTTCTACAATAAAATTCAAATCAGATCATTTAGGTTTAGGAAGTAATGTTATTGTATTTTGGAAAAGTATAGTTGACCTTCATTTGAAAAACATTTATTCTGTTTGTTTATCAGCATCAAAAACTTGGCCAGTACCTAATTTCGTAATTTTACATGTTGGTTCCAATGACTTGGGCAGAATTAGTACACATTTATTAATAAAATAAAAAAATATATTATTATTCAATATGCAAATTATTTACCTACAATCCAAATAGGTTTTTTTCTGAAATAATACCTAGATGGGATTGGAACTCAAAAATGTTGTGCTTTATGGAAAAAATTTGAATTCGTCTAAATAATAAAATGGAAATATTCATGGCCACCATTAATGAATTGCCTTACAGACATTCAGAGTTGGAAGGATTTGTGTAAGGTTTATACGATAATTCAAAGCAAACATTATCTGATATTGGTTTGGACATCTTCAACGTTGGTTTGCAGAATTCGATTGAAAAAGGCTGCTGTGTTGGTTAGCCATGTAGCTTTGCTATATGGCGGTTGGGGTAATAGTCACTCTCTGAGTGGACTAGGTGGTTATTTAATTAATTGGTTTTGTATAAATTTGGTATTAGATTAATGTGATTTACTGTTATTGAATTTTGGGTAAAATTAAGACAACGTGGCCGATTATAATTCATTAATAAAATATAATTAATAAGCTACGAGTGGTTGTTTATTTACAAGTTGATTACAATTAAGGTAATAAAACATGGAGTATATGACACCAAGTACCTTTTATTAATTTTCACATTCCCCACAGGCATGTCAGGTTGCTGGGAACGGGCATAGCTAAGATTTTTCACAGCTAAGCAACTGAATGTATATCCTGATGGCCTCCAGCAGCAGTGGGCCCCCAGTCATCATTACTAGCCACACTGCATTAATAGCGGGCGTTCCTGAATCACCTTGTAATAGGCTCTGTTGTAACACAGTGGCAGATTATGATATCAGCAATTTGAATGGCTGTGGGACCCCTGGAAGCTCGGGCCCCAGGCAGTCACCCAAACTGTCCATATGATAATCCACCACAGGGCCTGAGTCCTGAGACTTCCACCTATTGCTAGAAGGAGGAGACAGAAGAACTCGCATAGATCTCTCTCCTTGATGCAGGAGATGGGCTTAATAGAAAGTCTATGGACCTGTCTTAATTCTCTCTCCTGCAGAAATGAGAGAGACCATGTTATGTAAGAGCTTCTCTCTCCCCTTCTTGCAATCAGTGGGGATCTCAGCATTCAGACTCCAAACAGATCAAAACCTTAGATATGTCTATATGACATATCAGCAACAATTTATGTGGTTTTATTGTGCAAAAGTACTAAAACAAAAGTATATATATTTGGTATCAAATCGTTTTGTATGAGCTGAACTCAAAGATCTGAAACATTTTCTACATACACAAAAGACCCATTCCTCTCAAATATAGTTTACAAATCTACCTAAATCTGTGTTAGTGAGCACTTCTTCTTTGCCGAGATAATCTATCCCACCTCACAGGTGTGGCATATCAAGGTGCTGATTAGACAGCATGAATATTGCACAGGTGTGCCTTAGACTGCCCACAATAAAAGGCCACTCTGAAATGTGCACAGTTTTGCCTTTCTGGGGGGAGGGGGTCATAAAACCAGTCAGAATCTGGTGTGGCCACCATTTGCCTCCTGCAGTGCAACACATCTCTGTCGCATAGAGTTGATTTTTGATTGTGGCCTGTGGAATGTTGGTCCACTCCTCTTCAATAGCTGTGCGAAGTTGCAGAATATTGGCAGGAAATGGAGCACACTGTCATATACGCCGATCCAAAGCATCCCAAACATGCTCAATGGGTGACATGTCCAGTGAGTATGCTGGCCATGCCAGAACTGGGATGTTTTCAGCTTCCAGGAATTGTGTACAGATCCTTACAATATGGGGCCGTGCATTATCATGCTGCAACATGAGGTATGGTCGTGGATAATTGGCACAACAATGGGCCTCAGGATCTCGTCACGGTATCTCAGTGCATTCAAAATGCCATCAATAAAATGCACCTGTGTTCGTTGTCCATAACATACGCCTGCCCATACCATAAACCCACTGCCACCATGGGCCACTCGATCCACAACATTGACGTCGGCAAACTGCTCACCCACACAACGCCACACAAACTGTCAGCCATCTGCCCTTAACAGTGAAAACCGGCACTCATCCATGAACAGAACGCCTCTCCAATGTGCCAGACGCCATTGAATGTGAGCATTTGCCCACTCAAGTCGGTTACGACGACAAACTGCAGTCAGGTTCAGACCCCAATGAGGGCGACGAGCATGCAGATGAGCTTCCCTGAGACGGTTTCTGACAGTTTGTGCTGAAATTCTTTAGTTATGCAATCCGATTCTTGCTGCAGCTGTCCATCTGGTTGGTCTCAGACGATTATGGAGGTGAACATGCTAGATGTGGAGGTCCTGAGCTGGTGTAGTTACACGGGGTCTGCGGTTGTGAGGCCGGTTGGATGTACTGCCAAATTCTATGAAACTCCTTTGAGATGGCTTATGGTAGAGAAATAAACATTCATTGCATGGGCAACAGCTCTGGTAGACATTCCTGTAGTCGGCATGCCAATTGCATGCTCCCTCAAACGTTGCGACATCTGTGGCATTGTGCTGTGTGATCAAACTGCACATTTCAGAATGGCCTTTTTATTGTGGGCAGTCTAAGGCACACCTGTGCAATATTCATACTGTCGAATCAGCACCTTGATACGCGACACCTATGAGGTGGGATGGATTATCTCCTCAAAGGCGAAGTGCTCACTAAGACAGATTGAGACAGATTTGTGAACAATATTTGAGAGTAATGGGTCTTATATGTATGTAGAAAATGTTTCAGATCTTTGAGTTCAGCTCATGCAAAATGGTAGCAAAATCGAAAGTGTTGCGTTTATATTTTTGTTCAGTGTATATATATATATTGTAAGAAGGTAAAAGGAATCATCGTGGATGATAGGTACGTGTCACCGAGGTTCAGCTGATCCGGGACGGCTCTTACTGGGAGTAGTCAAAGTGCTGGGTGGGTAACTGCTCCCCACATTCCAGGCCGGGTTTTGCCAGGCATAAAAAGACAGCACTGCCAGGTGGAGAGATTTACCTCCATCTGACAGTGGAGCTCATGAGGTCTGTGTGCTGGGATCTGAGGCCAGTGCGGGCTGAAGAGTGGAGACCCGTGTGTCCGGGGAACAGGCTGCCTAAAGCCTGCATTTGAACTTTCTGAGGCAGAACTGCTACCAATGTGACTTTTGTTTTATTAACTTGCCATTTGGTGTGAAGTAACAATAAAACACTGCAAAAGTGACGTTTTGTATTTTGCATCATGTGTGAATAAACACTGAAGTTTAAATTACAAACTTGTATTTTGCCTCTGTACTGTGCCCGCTTATTCTAACTACCAGAGCGAATCCCCACAATTCATGGAGGATGCGGTCATAAGCAGTGAGGCTGGCGTGAACACCAAAATATTTTTTGGTTTGCATTTTTGGGCACGGTGGTATGTTATACATCAAACCAGCGGTATTAGAACCCGTGTCCCACGACAAAATGGAGGCTGTTGTGAAGGCCCTCATGGAGGCTTATCTGCAGCAGCAAGAGATAAACCTGCAACAACAGGAGGCTAACAAGCAGCAGCAAGAGACTAACCAGTTTCTGCTACAACACGTGATGGCTTTGCAGACAGCAGGAACAACCCTGAGTGTTCACGATGCCCGGAAGGCAGTCCATGTGGTGATTCCTAAGATGACACTCGCAGACGACATCGAAACCTACCTGGCGATGTTTGATAAAGTAGCCACAAGGGAGAAACTACCCCAAGACCAGTGGGCTCCTTTTCTGGCATCCAATTTCCAGCGGGTGTATTTCGACTTGCTGGATGATCAACCGGCCCACTACCAAAAAGCGAAGGTGAGGTTTTGGCAAGAATGAGGGTGAATGTGTTGGTCCGGGTCCAGCGGGTACGTCATTGAGGGTATAAGCGGTTTTATGACTTACTCCACCTTTTTCAAAAGTGGCTACAGCCTGAGGTGCTGAGTCCCATGGCTATGCTGGATAGGCTATTGGCTGATATGTTCTGGAGGGCTTTGCCACCCCCTCTCCAGCAATGGATCGGCCAGGTCTCTCCAGGTAATGCCCTTGAGATGGTCGACCTGGTGGAACGCTATGAGGCTACCTGGAATCTACAGGGGGGTTATTTTGGGAGGGGGGGCAGTCAAATCCTGTAAATCTCCACCCCAGACCTGGCGACTTGTGTCAACCAAACCCGCCCGGGATGTACTCCCTATGGATCCGGCACTGATAGTCTGCTGGCGGTGTCAGGAGCCTGGCCATGTACGAGCTGACTGTCCACATCAGGTAGAACCCATGTACATGAACTATGGCTTCCGTCAGTCGTTATATGCCAGAAAGCTGTGTGCAGCGGGTACCCCTAAATCACTTGTCCAGGTGGAAGTAGGAGACACTCCAGCGAAGGCCCTGCTGGGCTCATGTGCATTCATGGGGACTTAAAAGACTATACCACCGCCCTGGTGTTTCTAACCATGGGGCCGGCAGGTGGACTCACGAGTGGCAGTTACCACAAACTTACACTACAAACTTATAATAGGGAGAGAAATCTTTGGTTTCCCGGCACTCTGGCCTGCTATGAAAGTGACTGATACCCATGAGACAGGGGTGACCCCAGCAGAGTGGTCTTGCTCCGGGGGTTGGGGCCAGAACCCTGGGAACCCGAGGCCGAAGGGCCAGCGTTAGGGGTGACCTCCACTTCGGTGGAAGAGGGGGAGACAACCCCACTGAGTGTAATTGTGGGAGACGTGGATGACTTGCCACCGGGGCCTGCGCTGGCAGACATCAATGTCTCCGGGGATACGTTTGGTACTGCACAACACCGGGACCACACCCTATCCCGAGCCTGGGAAAATGTATTAATAGTAGATGGTGAACAACAACAAGCTAGGGCCGAGTCAGTGTTCCCCTGTTTTGTGGTTCAGCAGGATATGTTGTATCAGGTAAACCAGCTGCGGAGTGAACCCATTGAACAGTTGGTTGTGCCCCAGGCTTATCGCAAACTAGTGTTAGAGTTAGCCCACCAACATGTTCTCGGGGGTCATCTGGGAATGCAGAAAACACAGGACCAAATTCTACATCAGTTTTACTTGCCCAGTGTGTTTAGGGAGGTGGACGAATTTTGTAAGTCTTGCCCGACCTGCCAGGCAACTAGCCCTCAGCACCTTTTCCGTAGTCCCTTGGTACCTCTCCCGATCATCGAGGTACCGTTTGAGCGTATCGCTATGGACCTTGTAGGCCCAGTACCGAAGTCTGCTAGAGGACACCAACACATCTTGGTCGTCCTAGACTACGCCACTCGGTACCCGGAGGCGGTGCCACTGTGATATACATCAGCTAAACTGATAGCTAAGGAGCTAATGGAAATGTTCTCCCGAGTGGGGCTACCTAAAGAGGTTTTGACTGACCAGGGTACCCCTTTTATGTCCAAGATTATGAGGGAACTCTAAGTTGCTGCACATAAAACCACTACGGACGTCCGTTTACCAGCCGCAAACAGACAGTCTGGTAGAAAGGTTTAACCAAACATTTAAAAATATGTTGAAAAGGAAGGTGGCTAAAGATGGGATGGACTGGGACCTTCTTCTGCCCTATCTCATGTTCGCAGTGTGAGAGGTACCCCAGACCTCTACTGGGTTCTCGCCCTTCGAACTGCTATATGGCAGACACCCTTGCGGTCTCTTGGATGTAGCCAAAGAGGCATGGGAACAACAGGCCATTCCCTATAAAAGTGTTATTGAGTACGTTACCCAGATGCAAGAATGGATAGAGAGAGGAGACAGTGTTGCCTCTTGGTAGGGAGCACATGGAGGCAGCTCAGGGAGCCCAGAGTCTGGTCTATAATCGGAAGGCTCGGGTCCGGGTCTTTAACCCGGGTGATCGGGTTTTGGTTCTGGTACCGACCGTGGTCAATAAGTTCCTGGCTAGGTGGCAGGGGCCCTATGAGGTACTTGAAAAAGTTGGAGATGTGAATTACAAGGTACATCAGCAAGGACGGCAAAAGCCGGAACAGATCTACCATGTTAATTTACCTAAGCCGTGGAAGTATGGGGCGACTACTACGGAAGACAGCCCGCGCCCTGGTTTTCTAGGGGAAGAGGTTCCGGCCCCTTTGTCTGATGCAAGGGAAGCGGTTGCCGCCGTAAAAGTTGCTGACAGCCAATCCTCTAAACAGGCTCAGGAGGCCAAGGAGTTCGTTAGTTGGAACACTGATGTTTTTTCGGACCTTCCTGGATGCACTTCTATCATCCAATATGACATTGTCACTGAGCCTTAGGCCAGAGTCCGTTTGAAACCATACCGGGTACCCGTGGCTCGGCGACAAGCCATCTCGGAGGGAGTGCAGTTAATGCTGCAACTAAATGTAATTGAGGAGTCTAAAAGTGAGTGGGCCAGTCCTATAGTCTTAATACCCAAGCCAGATGGGACGTTACGGTTCTGTAACGATTTTCGTAAACTGAACAAGATTTCCAATCTCGATGCGTATCCCATGCCCCGGCTGGATGAACTTATCAAGAGGTTAGGACAAGCCCGGTATTTTTCTGTTTTGGACTTTACGAAAGGGTACTGACAGGTGCCCTTAAGGGAGGCTGCCAAATAGAAAACTGCCTTCATCACACCTGAAGGGCTGTATCAGTACAAGGTGCTGCCCTTTGGTCTGCATGGTGCCCCCGCCGCTTTTCAGTGGCTTATGGACATTGTGCTGCATTCACATGGTCGGTACGCTTCAGCTTACCTGGACAATATTGTCATCCACAGTACTGACTGGGAAAGTCACCTACCCAAAGTGCAGGCTGTAGTGGACTCCCTTCGGAAGACGGGACTAACCGCTAACCCCAAAAAATGTGCGATAGGGTTAGAGGTGACTAAATACCTGGGGTATGTCATTCGGCGCGGAGTCATCAAATCCCAAGTGAACAAAATAGAGGCAATACGAAATTTGCCCTGACCTGTCACCACTAGGCAAGTAATTTCTGGGAATGGTGGGCTATTACATGAGGTTTGTCCCTTGACACTTTGCTACGGGGGCCGCGCCATTTACAGGGCTCTTGAAGGGACACAAGTCAGTGATGATTCGCTGGGATGAAGTCAGCCCTGTGCGAGTCCCCATTTTTGGTGAAGCCCGACTTCAAAAGGGAGTTTATAGTACAGACCGATGCCTCTGAAGTAGGCCTCAGTGCTGTACTGTCTCAGGAAGTCAACGGGGAGGAGCATCCGTTGTCTTCTTTAGCCGTAAGCTCACCCCAGCCGAGACCTGGTATAGTATAGAGAAGAGAGAGTGCCTGGCTATCAAGTGGGCACTCGAGTCTATCCGCTATTATTTGTTGGGGGAGAACATTCCGCCTGGTGACTGACCACTCCCGTCTCAAGTGGATGAGCCAGGCCAAAGAAAGAAATGCCCGAGTCACCAGGTATTTCCTGTCCTTATAAAACTTTAAGTTCTCTGTAGAACACAGGGCAGGCCGGTTGCAGGGAAACACGGATGCCCTGTCCCGAGTATACTGTATGAACAAAGGGGGGAAGTATGTAAGAAGGTGAAACAAGAAAAAGCTCCAGCACGGGGTAAATCATACGTTATTGCGTCTTATCCTAAGAGAATTAAGTAATGTCATAGCCAGACCCTTATTTGTGATATTTACAGACTCTATACTGACAGGCAGGGCCGGTGCAAGGATTTTTGCCAACACAAGCGAAGCTACATTTTGGCGCCCCCCCCCCCCCCCCTCCCACGCTTCTCCTCTCTGTGGTCCAGGTATCTTCTCTCGGCTTCAGACAATCGCTGGTTTTTAAGTACCATATTTTTTTCCCTCTAAGACACTAGGTTTTAGAGGAGGATAATAAGAAAAAAATATTTTCCATTACACCTCAGGTCAGATCAGCAATCAGACCCCCAATGTTAATCAGACCTCAGCTCACAGCCCCAATCAGACCCCCAATGTTAATCAGACCTCAGATCAGAACTCCATGTCAGACATCATCCCCCAGCCATCAGCCCCCAATGTCAGCCATCAGACCCCCATGTCACATTTCTCCCCCTCCATGTCACATTTTTCCGCCCTCCCCCAGGGTGCGCCCTAAGGCGGCCGCTTGGTCTGCCTTATGGTAGCACCGGCCCTGCTGACAGGGAGTGTTCCACAGGATTAGCACATTGCAAATGTGGTGCCAATATTCAAAAAGGGTGCAAAAACAAACCCCAGAAACTATAGGCCTGTACGTTTAACATCTGTTGTAGGTAAACTGTTTGAAGGTTTTCTAAGAGATGCTATCTTGGAGGATCTCAATGAAAACAAGCAAATAACATCATATCAGCATGGCTTCATGAGGGATCGGTCATGTCAAACTAATTTAATCAGTTTCAATGAGGAGGTAAGTTTTAGACTTGACAGCGGCTAAACAATGGATGTCATATATCTGGACTTCTCCAAAGCATTTCACACTGTACCACATAAAAGGTTAGTATATAAAATGAGAATGCTCGGACTGGGAGAAAACGTCTGTATGTGGGTAAGTAACTGGCTCAATGATAGAAAACAAAGGGTGGTTATTAACGGTACACACTCAGATTGGGTCACTGTCCCTAGTGGGGTACCTCAGGGGTCAGTATTGGGCCTATTCTCTTCAATATATTTATTAATAATCTTGTAGAAGGCTGCACAGTAAAATATCAATTTTTGCAGATTACACTAAACTGTGTAAAGTAATTAACACAGAAGAGGACAGTATACTACTACAGATGGATCTGGATAGATTAGAGGCTTGGGCAGAGAAGTGGCAGATGAGGTTTAACACTGACAAATGTAAGGTTATGCACATGGGAAGAAAAAATGCAAATCACCCGTACATACTAAATGGCAAAACACTGGGTAACACTGACATGGAAAAGGACCTAGGAATTTTAATAAATAGCAAACTAATCAGTAAAAAACAGTGTCAGGAAGCTGCTGCCAAGGCCAATAGGATAATGAGTTGCATCAAAAGGGGCATAGATGCCCATGATAAGAACACAGTCCTACCACTTTACAAATCACTAGTCAGACCACACATGGAGTACTGTGTACAGTTCTGTGCTCCTGTGAACAAGGCAAACATAGCAGAGCTGGAGAGGGTTCAGAGGAGGGCAACTAAAGTAATAACTGGAATGGGGCTACTACAGTACCCTGAAAGATTATCAACATTAGGGTTATTCACTTTATAAAAAAGACTGAGGGGAGATCTAATTATAAATATATCAGGGGCAGTACAGAGATCTCTCCCATCATCTATTTATCCCCAGGACTGTGACGAGGGGACACCCTCTGCATCTGGAGGAAAGAAGGTTTGTGCACACACATAGAAAAGGATTCTTTACTGTAAGAGCAGAGACTATGGAACTCTCTGCCTTAGGAGATGGTGATGGTGAGTACAATAAAAGAATTTAAGAGGGGCTTGGATGAATTTCTGGAGTGTAATAATATTACAGGCTATAGCTACTAGAGATGGGTCGTTGATCCAGGGAGTTATTCTGATTGCCTTATTCCAGTCGGGAAGGAATTATTCCCCCCTTAAGTGGGGAAAATTGGCTTGTACCTCACTTGGGTTTTTTGCCTTCCTCTGGATCAACTTGCAGAATAACAGGCCGGACTGGATGGACAAATGTCTTTTTTAGGTCTTATATACTATGTTTATTCCAGTATTCACATGACAGGTAAAACATAGTAGGTGAAGTCTACTACGTTTTATCTGTCATGTGAATACTGGCATAAAGACGCAATAACGTTTGATTTACCCCGTGATGGAGATTTCTTTTGTTTTGCCTATGTGAAGAGCCGACCTGGCATGTAAGAAGGTACAAGGAATCATCATGGATGAAAGGTACGTGTCACCGAGGTTCCTGGCCTGAGTGGAGTAAGAGATGTTTTTATGTGTCAGCAGCAGTTGCTGTTTGACACCTTGGTACTTAGCATGGCTGTAATAGCTGATCCGGGACAGCTCTTACTGGGAGTAGTCAAAGTCCTGGGTGGGTGACTACCCCCCCCAGTTCCAGGCCGGGTTTTTCCAGGCATAAAAACCAGCCAGCACTGCCATGTGGAGAGATTTACCTCCATCTGACAGTGGAGCTCAGGAGGTCTGTGTACCGGGCTGGAGAACGGAGACCCGTGTGTCAGGGGAACAGGCCGCCTAAAGCCTGTATTTGAGCTTTCTGAGGCAGAACTGCCACCAAGGTGACTTATGTTTTATTAACTTGCCATTGGGTGTGAAGTAACACCAACACTGCAAAAGTGACATTTTGTTTTTGGCTTCAACATTTTTTTTGCCGGTCTTTTCTTTTAACATTTTTGTTAAAAGAAAAGACCGGCACTCACTAGATCTTCAACGAACTCAAGCTTTTTAATCGTCACATATAGGATACAATTCTGTGACGCGCGTCACAGAATTGTATCCTATATGTGACGATTAAAAAGCTTGAGTTCGTTGAAGATCTAGTGAGTGCCGGTCTTTTCTTTTAACAAAAATGTAGTCTTGCACCTCAAAAACTCCTTAAATTGCTGGATGAAAACAATAGTGCACTGCTTTTGCTTTTCAGAGGCAGTGTGTGCAGTAAGCAGGATGATGAGGGAGATGATGATCAGGATCTTGGGGAAACCTGTACAGCAGAGACGCAGGTTAATGATATCACATACTGAGAGCATAGGCTGTCTGGGGAGTGATGGATGATATGGTGTGTGAGACCATTCGCCTGTCTGGCTAGAAACAGCTCTCTCCCCTAGATCATCATCCGCTCCATCATTCCTACTCCTTCTCTGCATGCAGTCTGGGCTATGGACTATGGCTTTTATCCCCTGGACATACAGTAATGTAGCAAAGCACATACAGACATGACAGGGGAGGGCTTATTTCTTAGGGTATGAATCTTATTAGATAGTGGTCACTGGAGATGAACAAAGTATTCAAAAATTCATTTCAGCTGCTTTGCCGCATTTTACATAAAAAAGTTGCTTTGTAAAGAGTTACTTATTTTGTAAGTAGTGGGTGCAATGACTTGCAATGCGATTGTGCCGCTCCCTATCATTGTATCCCTCAGATATTACATTCATACAGTCATACTTACCTCATCCATCTGCTCGCGATGGGCCATCCATCACCATCTTGATTAAAGATCTGGCACAAAATGTCTCACAGCCCGTGATAACGTCATCACGTCAGCCGGCCTAGCCCATCGCGAGCAAATGGATGAGGTAAGTGTGGCGAAACCAACCTCGCCACGGTGTTTTGGAGGGGGCTGTTTACCAGCCTCCTGCCCTGGGATTATGGTCCCTTAAGTTATTGGGTCTTAAGGCACTTGGGACGGAGCCCTCTGTCCCTGGATTGCATCCTCTGCCTTACTTGCTTGGATGAAGCACATGGTGAGAACAATAGATAGCGGCCATTTTAACTCACAGACACTGTTCTGACTTTTCAACACGGTGCTATCTTGCCTGTATTTGGTGCACAGAGACCACTGCTGACCCTCAAGACGGAGCCTTGTCTCGTTATTGGGGGAATTCCCTGTATGCTGTTGGAGACTGATTGCCAGGAGTGTAAGCTGACTGATATGCTTTTCCTGTTCGTCTGCCGGCAGCTATTTGTCAGGTTCCAGTTTGGAGTGCTATTTTGTATCCAGTTCGGGAGGTTGGTGTTCTGCAGTAGCTGTGCCTGTCCCTCAGAAAGGGGCATATCGCCTAAACGGATCTTAACCCCTTGTCTGCTGAAACGGTCCGTTACATTGGTGGCAAGCAGCGGGATCGTTCCTACAGCCAGAAGGACAGCTACAGGAGACACCATTTCTGTGGATTCTACAATTTAAGGGCAACGCATGTCTCAGTACAGTGACCCTAAAAGCACCAGAATGGAACCAGCAGTGGAGTACAGATACTCTGTGGAGGAATTTGACCGTATGATGTGGTTGCGGCTGAACTTCTTCGGACCCAATCCAGCTGAGAAATACGTGAAGTTCGTGAGGAGTCTAGTGTCTAAGACCCTACTATACCGGGCAGAAGGTGACGGTCAGCTGCCACGTTGGGTGGACCTCCATCGGAAGTTACGGTTGCGGGACAGTGGGAGCCCAGTCTCCATTCCCCAGCGGCAGTGTGAAGTGCAGGGAGGGGAGAGCAGCGGCCTCCCTCCCCAGCGGCAGGCTGAGTTACAGGGGGCAGAGGTAGTTGTTCCTGCCCCCCAGCAGCAGCATGATTTTTTGGGAATTGGGAGCCTAGTCTCCATTCCCCAGCGGCAGTGTGAAGTGCAGGGAGGGGAGAGCAGCGGCCTCCCTCCCCAGCGGCAGGCTGAGTTACAGGGGGCAGAGGTAGTTGTTCCTGCCCCCCAGCAGCAGCATGATTTTTTGGGAATTGGGAGCCTAGTCTCCATTCCCCAGCGGCCGTGTGATATACAGGGAATTGGGAGCCCAGTCTCCATTCCCCAGCGGCAGGCGGAGTTACAGGGGGCAGAGACAGTCGGTCCTGTCCCGCAGCGGCAGAGTGTCCTACAGGGAATAGAGAGCCCAGTCTCCTTTCCCCAGCAGCAGGACGCTGTATTGGGAGCGGAGGCAGTCGGTCGCCCTCCCCAGCGGCTGGAAGTATGTATGGGAGAGGAGCTCATTACCCCCTCTCCCCAGCGGCAGCTTAACGCACCAGGGGGAGACAGTAAGCCCCACAACAGTGCAGATGGGACCGTGGTCTCTGCACTTACAGCACAGGGGGTAGGGACAGTCGGTCCTGCCCCCCAGCAACAGGGCTGTTTAGCCAAAGGGGAGACAGTCGGTTTCTCCCTCCAACAACCAGACTCCAACCAGGCTTCTTCCGTGGTAGTGCTGGCACCAGGGCAGAGTCCCGCTGATCCCTGCCCACAAAGCAACCTCCACTCCAAGCCACGGAGCAACTCAGAGACCGGGAGTACCAGCTACAAATATAATCTTGGTGGATTCACTGGACAGAGACAGGCTACGAAATTCAGCAGGTCCAGTATTGGGTTGTGGGTGGCCTGCCAGACTAACTCAGGTACCGACTGGCGTGAGGTCAGGTATCTGGTTAGTCTTCCCTGGGGGGGGGAGATGTGTGGCGAAACCAACCTCGCCACGGTGTTTTGGAGGGGGCTGTTTACCAGCCTCCTGCCCTGGGATTATGGTCCCTTAAGTTATTGGGTCTTAAGGCACTTGGGACGGAGCCCTCTGTCCCTGGATTGCATCCTCTGCCTTACTTGCTTGGATGAAGCACATGGTGAGAACAATAGATAGCGGCCATTTTAACTCACAGACACTGTTCTGACTTTTCAACACGGTGCTATCTTGCCTGTATTTGGTGCACAGAGACCACTGCTGACCCTCAAGATGGAGCCTTGTCTCGTTATTGGGGGAATTCCCTGTATGCTGTTGGAGACTGATTGCCAGGAGTGTAAGCTGACTGATATGCTTTTCCTGTTCGTCTGCCGGCAGCTATTTGTCAGGTTCCAGTTTGGAGTGCTATTTTGTATCCAGTTCGGGAGGTTGGTGTTCTGCAGTAGCTGTGCCTGTCCCTCAGAAAGGGGCATATCGCCTAAACGGATTTTAACCACTTGTCTGCTGAAACGGTCCGTTACAGTAAGTATGATTTATTTTCCCCCACTCCACTATTTCAGGTAAAGTCGATTGACTACCACGAAGCACAAGGAAATTCGGCTTCGCGCAACACCACTGGTCACTATGGTCAGTAAGGACAAGAAGTCTGCTAGTGCTCGTTAACTTCAGAGCTATGGTCCTGCCCTCAGAACACCAGTGATCTGCAAGTGAGGATGCTGAATGAATAGGGTTGTCAGACAGAAAATAGAAAAAAGTATGAGCGCTACAACACCTTTCTAAGCCAAGAAGGACCATATATAATACAAGCCCTACCGTTAGTTCACTTGCTGAAGAATGTTATGGTACACTTTAAGTGAAGCTCCATCTTAGTTTTTATAAAGGAACTGGCTTCTAACATTTTTGTATCAAAGCCACAGTATAAAACACCACATAATAAAACATTTTTTTTGTTTCTTACTTTCATACAGCTCACAATTTAATTGGGCAGGCGAATAATATAATAGTACAATGATGCCTTGGTTTTGGCTTCAAAGTTACAAAAACAAGTAAAATGTAATTTTATAACGTCTGACTCTGTATGTCTCCATATGCTATTGGCAACTCTTTTAATTACATCTCTATTTCCCTTTTGGATTATATTGTAATGGTTCCTTCATCAACTCTAAATACCAGAGTTGAATATACATGGAAAACGAATAAGGAAAAAAGAACAAAGGCAGAAATGAGTGAGAGAATGGAAGGATTTAGAGAAGATAAATATGCCTTTGATGAATAGGGAAAAAAAGGCTTTATCTAATGCAAGCATATTGTACTGCTTCGTCCACATAAACAAAGAAAGCCTTATGCACCTCATTCCTCTGGCAGACCCACAAACTACACTCTGAATGAGGACTCAAGAAGATGTCTGTGTGTAGGGAAATAAAGAACAATTCATAAGGGACTTGAGGGGTGAGGTACTGCCCTTAAAACTGTATCGACCCATGGTCGAAAGGTATTCACATTCCATTTTAGCTTGCCGAGGCTCACATTTGCCTTGCTTTCACAATTAACCATTAGATAACCACAGAAAAATGTTCAGTTAATGATAAGGTTTAGACATATCACAACAATGTGTAAAGAAAAAAATTAAGGAAAAAATATTGTAATCATCTCTTCGCTGTGAGCACAAATAGGTCTATATTAAAATCTCTAGTGTCAAAGAAAAGTGTCTCATTTCATGGGGGTGTATCATATCTAAACCAATGTGTTATGGTTAAAGATGTTCCTGTGCCAAATTTTACAAGCAACATGTGCCATTTGATAAATTTGGTGCAGCATTTGCCAATGAAACCTCAAAGAAAAACTGACTATAAAATGTCCCTCACAATATATCCCCCCCAAAGTATATAATAACAATTTTTATTTATGATTAAAGGGTTTACCCCATGAAGAATATTGGTTATAGATAATTCCAGACCATAATTATAAAAAATAAATGTACTTAAAAAAAATGCTTATATCCCAAAATATTCCAGGAATAATATTAGTATAACGCCACCTTCTGTTTTATTAAATTGACTTCACTGTGTCCACTCTGCGTGGCGATTTCATGTAACAAACACTTACCTTGCTATCTGCTCTGCTCCTGATGAAGTGCGCGTCCACCACCGCACAGAAACGCATTGAGTGGGGGCAGTGTTAATAGAGGGCGCATAGGCAGGGAGATCACTATTTAGGGAGTGTGGTTTAACTAGCTAATTAGCTCAGTCCAAGTTGAGCTGCAGTATACATTGGACTGAAATACTCCTTGGCTGCCCTGCGTCTAGCCCTGACTTGGCAGTAGGTGGATTGGAGTGTGATGTGGATAATGTATAGGGTGTGTGCCTGATATTACAGGAGGCACCCTGGTCCATATCCTGTAGTAGCAATGATGTTAACATTAATATTATCAGTCCTACTATTTTATGGTGTGTACCTGTTACTATAGGAGGCACCTTAATTCATGCCCTATATGAGCACTGATGCTATTACCAATATAATCAGTGCTACTATTTTTGTAGAGTGCTGAACAAATACGCCTTCCTATACTCCACTGAAAATTGTGGGGTTAGGGAGCACGGGTTATATGACGTATGTTCTTCCCCCCTAGCCTGATACACTCGCATTTTAACCCGCATTTTAAATTTCCTATCAGGCAGTTTTTCAATTATATATCCAGGGACATATACACACACGTACAATTGTTGAGTATTTCTAGTACACTGTGTCCACCACTGTAAAGGTGCCAAAGTCGACACATATGCTGATTTCTGCTTCTCTCTCCGCACCACAGGGTATGTGGAGGGATCGCTGGTATGGAGAGCTGGGTGCTTCTAAGCAGCATTGTCTTTTCTGCTTGTCAGAGGAGATGCTGAGTGTAATGAAAAATTATATGACATATACAGGGTTAAATCTGCAGAATAAACCGATTTTGATCCAACCAGGATTTTTTTTTGTAGAATGTGGGTGTCACGGACGGTGTACAGGAAACAAGACAAAGCAACATGCATATATGACTCACTGGATCCAAGGCTAAGGAACCAAAAGGGAGACCCCTGCACAAGACCTGCCACTTTCCCTGGCTGCTCAGCCTATGCAAAGATCCCAAAGGTGGATGGTTGCATATCCACGTACCTCGACTATATAACCCCTGAACACCCTACAATAGTGAGGGGACACGACCACCGGCTCCCTACACCAGACACGGAGGGAGTCAGGGTCACCTGGGATCCAGCAAACAGAAAATAACAGATAAATGTACAGCACTTAACTTTGTAGCAGACTGGGAAACAGGATCAGCATGCGCACACACTCCAGGAAGAAGTATAAGCCGCCCAGTAATGCATTATGGGGCGGAATTTAAAGGGATGCAATCAGTCCAACTACATGACAGCTGAGAGAGGCTAACGAGATGAGGAACTGAACACTACAACAAAGAAAACTCAAGGAGGAGGTTCTGAAAGGCTTCTGTCAGAGCTTCTCAGCTGTCTGGTTGTGACAGTTGGTTTATTTGACCATGGCACATTTAAGAATAGGGAAATGGACATCTCTTCATTCAAACTGAACATCCCCGATCTTCTATAGTGGAGGGAATTGCAGGAAAATGAACATCCAGGTAATTCCCCACTTATTACCTACTGTCAGTGGTGTAGCGTGGGAGGGGGAGGGGCGTTGCCCGGGGCGCAAAACTGTAGGGGGTGCAAGCAGGGCCGCACCACCAATTAGGCGAGGTGAGGCGATCGCCTCAGGCAGTGCGACCCTGGTGAAAAGTGGGGGTCGGCAGTGGCAGGGCACAGGGAGATGAGCGCTTCCATTGTGGAAACGCTCATCTCCATAGTCATCTGTATCTTCGTCCTCAGGGCAGGGAAACTGATGGATGCTGAAGGGCAGGGGAGAGGCATTTACCTTCCCAGTTTCTCTGATAGGCTGCAGGCACTAGGCACGTTTTACTGGCACATTATTGGGGGGCACTATGGGGGCATCTTAGGGGTATTTTATACTTGCCCTCAGTGTCCCCCATAATTTGCATCTACTGGGGCACTCTATATATGGTGCATTTTAAACTGGTACATTATGGGGGGCATTAGGAGGAAGGCGGGAGAGGAGCACTATGGGGGAATTTACTGGCGAAACTATATAGGGGTAAACCACGCAACTTAGTTTCTGCAGGGAGACCCGATCTGGGTCATTGTAGATAAGTCCCAGAGCTCTGAAAAATGAATCTACCGATTGGAGGGATTATGATCCGGTCGGCAAAGAAAAAGCCCAAGACTGAGCGTCACCTTTCAGTAATGAAATAATAATCCCCACCCTTTGACTCTCGTCCCCAGAAGAGTTAGAGCGTATTCTAAAATATAGTTTGCACGACTCCCTGAACCAAACAAAGTTGTCATTTCCCCCGGAAAACCTATACGGTAGAGCGACATTAGGTCTCAGGCAGGCCTGGCTCCCACTGCTGGAAGCCACCACCTGTGGTCTCTGAAACTGCAAGACGGCCGTGCGGAGGTCAGCCACCTCCAAAGACAGTCCCTGCATACGATCGACCAGTGCAGAAACAGTATCCATCGCTGCACTGACACAAATAAAATGATGTTTTTTTGGCAGTTGATAATGTCACAGGTAATGGGGAGGGGAAAACACCAGATAACACACAGAAGGAAATAGACCAGAGTCTAGGCCTCAAAGCTAAGGGAGAGTGATGGTGACCTCCTAGGAATCCCTATACCTCTCCCTGACTCCTGCCAATATGAGTAGACCCTGAAAGTGGAAATACTTATACACCGGAAATTTAGCCCTGGAGACCCTGGAAATCCCTAGGAGTGGTGGCAGGGAATGAGACTACTGGTTCCTTCACAGATGAAGGAACCAGCGTCTCCCTGAGGCCTAGAAAACAACAAACACAAGCAAACAACAAAATGCAAAACAAAATGTACTTAGCTTAAAGAACAATGGAGGAGCAGGAGATCCAAAGAAACAACACACCAGCTCAACCAACTCCAGCAGGAAATATCAACCGCATGGTAAGCAGTGTCAGTCAGAACTAAATAGAGCCTCAGTAATGACCACAAGCTGCACCTGACAAGAGGTGTGGTCATTGCCAAACAACAACACTGCAAGCAGAAAACAGATAGACTGTCAGATACCCTCACGTGCCACTAGTCTCTCAGATCTTCTCACCTCTGTCATGGGAGGGCCGTGACACTATTAGAGCATAATTACTTCTGGGGCACAGTGGGGACATGTAGGAGCACTATTACTACCATGTGTGCTCTAGCAGAGAATTATTATTATTATTGGTGGGACTTTTGGGAGCACTATTACTGTGGGGGCACCTTGGCACAGTATCAGATTACCACAATTATTTTTGGGGGACATTATGTTTAAACTATTAGTGTTAGGGGCACTGTTTGCTGGGAGCAGTTATTTTAGGGCATTCACATCTGAGGACAGACCACTCCCCGCTTGACGTCAATCGACGTCACTATTGTATTTGTTGGGTGCAAACAGTAGAACGAGTTCCCCTACTGGTCTGAGGAACAATTTGGTCATTCCCTGTCTCAGTATTTTCAATTCTACCTTGCGTATAATTCCGTCTTTACTTGGGAATGTCTTATTAACAAAACCTAACGGCTAGTCATTTCTTCGTGACTGGCAGTCTTTCATTAGTTCTACATTGCCGGCCTGGAGGTTAGGCTTGCTGGTTTGCCACTTTCTCCTCGGTTGCAGAATGGGAATGTATTGCTTTTTCCACTTGTCCCAGAACAAGTTTGAAAGACTCTGTACTTGTCTCCATCGATTCCTGTAAAGATCTTTGGGATTAAATTCTCCAGGTGGAGCACAAATTTGTTCAGTCTTTTGTGTAATCATTGCGGCAGGTGTGAGAACTGTTGGGTCATCAGCTCTATACAAAAAGGTAAGGCCTGTAAACCAAATCGTATCCTTGAGACAGTCAGCAGCGACGGATCTAGTTGCTTGGTCCGCAGGGTTTAGATGCGTAGGTACATATTTCCATTGTTCAGGAGAGGTAGATCTTCTGATCCTTAGAACTCTGTTGTTGACGTAGACATAGAATCGTCTAGCTTCATTACAGATATATCCTAGTACTCTCTTGCTATCGGTATAGAACTCATAGTCTTTAATCTCCAGGTCCATTTCTGTAGCGATGAGTTTGGCTAACTCCACCGCTAACACCGCGGCACATAGTTCCAGGCGCGGTATTGTGTGTTCATGGAGTGGCGTTAGTTTCGGTCTGCTGATGACAAACCCTACATGGCATTGTCCGCTGGTATCTAACGTCTTCAAGTAAGCTACAGCTGCAATTGCTTTGACTGAAGCATCGCAGAAAACACTAAGTTTTTGTGTCTCAACCTTGGTAGTTGGTACAGTAACATATGGTTGAGCTATTTGAAGATCAGATAAGGCTGTAAGGGAATTTTTCCAGGCCATTGACGTGGCTCTTTCCTTCATGGGAAGGGGAGTGTCCCAGTTCAACACTTTTCTGGTGAAGTCTCTTAACATAGCTTTCCCTTCGATTATTATAGGAGCTGCAAATCCCAGTGGGTCATATAAACTGCTTATGGCCGACAGTACTCCTCTGTAAGTAAAGGGTTTTTCTTCTCTGTTAACCTGGAAGGTAAAGGTATCAGCTTTTAGGTCCCAGAGTAGGCCAAGGCTCCGTTGCATCGGAGGTGAGTCACAGCCTAGATTTAAATCCTTTAAATCATCTGAATTTCTGGCTGTTAGAAGCGATCTTGTGTAGCCTCAGATTAGACAGAGAGAGCCTCTCCTGGGTTCTTTTAAGAAGACTGATTGCAGTCTCATCTGAGGGCGTGGATTTCAGACAGTCATCCACATAGAAGCCTTTCTCTACAAAGAGTCTGACATCCATTCCGCTTCTACTTTCTGAGCTGCAAGTCTTAATCCATAGATGGCAACTGCAGGAGAAGGATGTGAACTTTCATATGATACTCTGTAACATCTTTAGAGGGATCGTTGTCCTTGAACCATAGGAATCTCAAGAAATGTGTATGTTCCTTTTTAACGAGGAAGCAATAGAACATCTGTTGGATATCAGCCATGAATGCAACAGAGTCTCTGCGAAAACGGAGAAGCACTCCTATGAGCATGTTTAGATCCGGGCCTGACAGCAAAACGTCGTTCAATGATACGCCTTTATACTTGGCACTTGAGTCAAACACTACTCTGATCTGACCTGGCTTCTTCGGGTGATACATACCAAACATGGGCAGGTACCAGCGCTCTTCCGAGTCTCGAAGTACGGGTTCTAGCTCTGCATGACCGTTACGGAATATCTTTTCCATGAAGGTAAAGAAGTGATCTCTCATCTCGGGTTTACTTTGTAGGCTGTGCCTGAGAGAGACAAATCGTTTGAATACTTGTTCTATATTATTCGGTAAGCGTTGTCTTTGAGGCTTAAAGGGTAGAGGTGCAACCCAGCTTTTTGTTTCATCCTGCACCATTCCCTGCTCCATTATATGTAGGAACAGTCTATCTTCGAATGACATCGCCATACGATTGTCCTCTTTAGTCTTGCGGAAAACTGTGGCTCCCAAGTGGTCTTGATTGCCATCACAGATTAAGTCATCGTAGGTGGGAGCTGCTAAGGTACCTGGTGATGAAGCGCTTTGAGGCAGTTCCTTAATGAAGACGTGATTTTCGCATGGTTGGAGAAGAGATGGGCATCCATTCTCAAGTGTACTGGTAAGCATGCTGTTGACAGTTGTTGGTTTGTGTACACTTCCCAAACAGACTTCTCCTACAATGACCCATCCTAGGTCAACAGCACAAACAAAAGTGGAAGAGCAGCACAACCGGACCTTTAGACCCAAAACCGGAATGCAACAGCCGCAAAGAGACCGCAGATCCACAGCAGTCCAGGAACAGCAATGAAAAATGGAAATCACAGCAGCATATCCAGTGGGTCTTTTATTGGAAGCCTTGAGTGCACACACAGACAAAGTATGACGTTTCAAGTATACAAAAGGTAAAAACTGGCAATGTTAAATACATATATGTGACCACTCCCACAACATGTTGGAGCCAATCGTTAGGAGGCTCATCCCACTCAATGCATCAGTGTAATTAAAAGCAGCCTCTTGAGTAATCAGGCCATCTGCAACATATAATGATATAAATGTGTACCTGAAACATATAAAACATTGTCCAATAGCGCTAGACATATTCACATCCACCTCGGCGTCTGGCCAATCACAGTGCCCATATCCATGACGTCATCGTGCTATCACCGTGACGCGCTGCCGTCAATCACGTGCATAATGTGTCATCAAGTGATAACGTGATGACGTCATGGACATGCGCACTGCGATTGGCCAGACGCCGAGGTGGATGTGAATATGTCTAGCGCTATTGGACAATGTTTTATATGTTTCAGGTACACATTTATATCATTATATGTTGCAGATGGCCTGATTACTCAAGAGGCTGCTTTTAATTACACTGATGCATTGAGTGGGCTGAGCCTCCTAACGATTGGCTCCAACATGTTGTGGGAGTAGTCATATATATGTACAGTATTTAACATTGCCAGTTTTTACCTTTTGTATACTTGACAAAGGCTACTGTGTAGCCGAAATGTGGTACTTTGTCTGTGTGTGCACTCAAGAAGAAATACAACACAGGTAAATTGCAATGTGAAAACTGTTAAACATGCAGAAACAACTGGATTCGCATCTGAGGACATGACACAGGACAAATGAGCAATTGCAGTAATGCTGTCTCATCTGTAATCACTTGTTCAGCATTTCCTCCGATGAAGAACAGCACGCTACAGCATCAGAAGCAGCCGGCTTACCACACCCGGAATCTCTCTGCATGCCTGTTGAGGCAGAGTGATTTATTTCTCAGGCACGTGACTTACACTAATTCACTTGAAATGCTGTTAGATACTGCACTCCTGACAAGGACTGGTCTTTGGGTTACACAGGACTTGCTGAGGGCATTGGCATACATAGAACAGTAAGGACCCCATACCAAGGATCCAACCAGGCCCCCCACACAGGACAGAAGGGTTTCTGCCTAAACCCTTTTCAATGACCCTTGGGTAATTTTTTCACTGCCTCATTTGCTAAAAGTTGTTCCTTTAGAGGGTAGAATCCTGATCAAGTTTTCACGTCCAGTAGAAGAGGAGATAAACTCAACTAAGACTGGGTCCCCTCTTGCCCTGGGCCCCTTAGCCATCTCATTGTCTGCCGCTATGGTAGTTACACGTATGGAAACAGGAATCATAATACTACTTTGATAACACTATTATTAATTAATTATATAATTTTGTTACATTACTTTATGGAAGGTTTGCTTGGTCACTGACATTTGGTTCCCCAGGGGAACAGGGGAACATCTACCATCCATGCCGGACAGAATACACCAAACAATGACCAGACACAGAACAACAACTAGACTTACAACAACCCCAGAACATATACCCACACCAAACATAACAACAAGTAATGGAGGAGACATAAGGAAGACATCGCTGGAGAAATCGATGTACCATAAGGCAGCCCTCAAGGACTGGGCAGATGAAATAGCACCAGCTCCTCAAGACACAGAAGACAAACTGATAACAGACTCATAGCTCAGAACATAAGAGCCATGCGACCACAGCCAGCTTCACCTTACACACCTCTAAACCCCATGCTTATCAGAATGGGAAGGAAGACAGCCTTAAAGAGAAAATGCACACGCATGCAATACAACAACACGTTGCCGCTGGCAACCAGCATGCGCGGTGAAAGTGTCACGGCAAACTATCACCAAGCCGTGGCAGTACTAAAGGGGTAAGTATTGGGCCCTATCCTCTTCAATATATTTATTAATGATCTTGTAGAAGGCTTGCACAGTAAAATATAATTTTTTGCAGATGACACTAAACTGTGTAAAGTAATTACCGTAACATGGAAGAGGACAGTACACTGCTACAAAGGGATCTGGATAGATTGGAGGCTTGGGCAGTAAAAAGTGGCAGATAAGGTTCAACATTGACAAATAAAATGTTATGCACATGGGAAGGAATAATGCAAGTCACCAGTACACAGTGACGTGCCTAGGGTGTTAGAAACCTGTGGCGAGTCCTTTCTCTGGCACCTTTCCCCCACCCCCCATTCCCCAATACTTTAAAAAATTGTACCCCCTCACAGTAGTATTGCCTTTATTGTACAACCTTCACAGTAGTTTTGTACAGATGTGTGCCCCCTCACAGTAGCTATGCCCACATTGTGCCCTCTCACATTAGTTATGCCCTCTCTGTGCCCCTTTCCCAGTTGTAATACCCTCTTTGTGCCACCTTCACAGTAATAATCCCTATTTTGCCCCTTCACAGTAATAATCCCCATTGTGTCACCTTCATAGTAATAATCTCTATTGTGCCCCCTTCACAGTAATAATCCCCATTGTGTCACCTTCATAGTAATAATCCCCATTCTGGCCCCTTTATAGTAATAATTCCCACTGTGCCCCCTTCACAGTAATAATTCCCACTGTGCCCCCTTCACAGTAATAATACCCATTGTGCCCCTTTCACAGTAATAATCCCCATTGTGCCCCATTTACAGTAATAATGCCCATTGTGCCCCTTCACAGTAATAATGCCCATTGTGCCCTTTCACAGTAATAATGCCCATTGTGCCCCCTTCACAGTAATAATGCCCACTGTGCTAGTAATGCCTTCTGTGGCCCCTCCATAGTAGAAATCCCCATTGTGCCCTCTTCACAGTAATAATGCCCATTGTGCCTCCTTCACAGTAATAATGCCCAATGTGCCCCCTTCACAGTAATAATACCCACTGTGCCCCCTTCATTGTAGTAATGCCCTCTGGCTCTGTGCCCCTCCATAGTAGAAATGCCCATTGTGCCCCCTTCACATTAGTAATGCCCTCTGTGCCCCCTCCATGGTAGTAATGCCCTCTGTGCCCCCAGCCCGCAGCAGCTGTTTGAAGAGAGCACAGCGCTTATTTGAGAGCTGCTTTCTCTGTTCTGAGCAGGTAAACAGAGCAGAGAAGGCAGCGCTCATACAAAAAAAAAAAGCGCACAACCCCTTTAAAGACATACTTGGAAAACATTACATACAGCGCTAAAGAACATACAGGGTCATACAGCGCCACACAGTGGCGTAGCCAGGGGGGGGGGGGCCAGAGGGGGCCACGGCCCCCCCTACATCATGCTGTGCCCCCCCAACTAAAATGCCCGTGCCCCCCCAAATGAGCCGCCGCAGTCGGGCACAGCCAGGGAGATGAACGCTTCCATTGCGCTCATCTCCATAGTCATCTGCCAGCCTGTGTGCTGCGGCGGTGCAGGGGGGGGAGAGGCGTGTCCCTTCCCCTTTCTCTGATAGGCTGCAGGCACTAGGCCGGAAGCCTATCAGAGGCCGCCGGCCGCCGCAGGTGGCACGATGACGTCATCGCGCCGCCTGAGCCATACAGCGCAGGACACAGGCCGGAAGAGGCCTGCATCGCATCGCTGACATGGAGGTAAGTATGAGTTTTTTGTTTTTTTTACAACAGTGTTACTGGCACTTTGGGGGGGGCAGCTTATTACTGGCACATTGAGGGGGGGGCAGCTTATTACTGGCACATTGGGGGGGCAGCTTATTACTGGCACATTGGGCGGGGCAGCTTATTACTGGCACATTGGGGGGGCAGCATTGGGCGATATGGATTACAGTTTAGAAATGTCAAATGTACACTCCTGTGAGTGGCGGGGAGGGAGATCTGTGGATGACACTGTTATAGAGAGGGGGATCTGTGGATGACACTGTTATAGAGGGGGAAATGGGGATGACACTGTCATGGGGTGGATCTGTGGATAACACATATAGCATAAGATGCTATATACGGTATGTGTCATCCACAGATCCCCCCCCCCCTCCCATAGCAGTGTCATCCACAGATCCCCCTCCCTATAAAAGTGTCATCCACAGGCAGCTAGGACATGTTGAAATCTGAGTGATTTTTTTAATTTAATTTTTAAACCACAGACAGCAGGACTTTTCTTCCCTGTTGTGGTTTTAGGTATTGGGTAAAGTATCGCAGCATTTCTGAGCGTACTTGTGTAAATATATCGTTGTTATAGCTGCCCCCCTACTTTTGTCCTGGCCCCCAGTGTGCCCCCACAAAATTTGAAAGCTAGAGACGCCACTGACTGTATATATACTACAGAGGACAGTATACTGCTACAGATGGATCTGGATAGTTTGGACTATTGGGCAGAGAAGTGGCAGATGAGGTTTATAACTGACAAATGTAAGATTATGCACATGGAAAGGAATAATGCAAGTCACCCGTACATACTAAATGATAAAACAATGGGTAACACTGACATGAAAAAGCACCGAGGAATTTTAGTGGACAGCTTTCCGTTTCTGAGTTCCATCATGGGCTCTCACAAGCAGGGCCGTCTTTAATATTGATTGGACCCTGGTCAAAAATTTACTTGGGCCCCCTGGATCCCGCCTTCCCACACCTTAGCAGGCAATCATGCCCTCCACCACAACACACACACAAAAAATCCACACATCTGGTAGAGTACAGTGAATGACTGTAAATAGTTTCAGTTCTGAAGACTCCAGCGGCTCAGGATCAGTGCTCTGGGCAGCTGGGCTCAGGCTGGAATTGGGCACCGCTCTGGAGGAAGGAGACCAGGGCTCGGCTCACCCTAGTGTTACAGTGCACCCCAGCACCCCACATTATGCAGTATAGCACCCTATAGTATAAAGCACCACACAGTATGCAGTATAGCACCCCACACTATACAGTACCCCACAGTATATAGTAGAGCAGAATAGCAGCCCACAGTATACAGCACCCCACAGTATACAACACCTCACAGTATAGCACCTCACCGTATACAGCACCCCAAACTATACACGATACAGCCCCCCACACTATACAGTACAGCAGTATAGCACTCAACACTATACAGCACCCACAGTATACAGTATACAGACCCCCACAGTATACAGTACAGCAGTATAGCACTCCACAATATACAACCCCCCACACTATACAGGCCCCCCACACTATAAAAATAAAAATAAACTCACCTCATTCACTTGATCACGCAGCCGGTATCTTCTTTTCTTCAGGACCTGCAAAAGGACCTGCGGTGACATCACCACGCTCACCAGGTGACGTCACCGCAGGTCCTGCTGAATGAAGATAGAAGGACCTGTGGTGATGTCACCGCGCTCAACATGGGAAAATAATAAATTGAAGTTCGGGTCCCCATTTACTTAAATACCCGGCAAACGCGAACTTCCACGGGTTCGCTCAACTCTAGTCATGGCTATAGAAGACATAATAAACCGGATCCGTTCATGACGGATGCATGAGGTTGTATTACTGTAATGGAAGTGTTTTTGCAGATCCATGACGGATCTCGAAAAAATACTAATGTAAAAGTAGCGCTATTTAGTTTAAAAAAAGATGACTGAGGGAAGATCTAATTACTATGTATAAATATATCAGGGGTCAGTACAGAGATCTCTCCCATCATCTATTTATCCCTAGGACTGTTACTGTGACGAGGGGACATCCTCTGCGTCTGGAGGAAAGAAGGTTTGTACACAAACATAGAAGAAGATTCTTTACGGTAAGAGCAGTGAGACTATGGAACTCTCTGCCAGAGGAGGTGGTGATGGTGAGTTCACTAAAAGAGTTCAAGAGGGGCCTGGATGTATTTCTGGAGTGTAATAATATTACAGACTATAGTTACTAGAGAGGGGTCCGTGATCCAGGGAGTTATTCTGATGCCTGATTGGAAGGAATTTTCCCCGCTAAAATAAGGAAAATTGTCTTTCACCTTGTAGTTTTTTTTGTCTTTCTGTGAATCAACTTGCAGGATAACAGGCTGAACTAGATGGACGTATGTAGCACATGGCCGTTGCCAGGCGTGAACCCTTATGGCGGTCCACAAACAGCAGGTCCGCAATATGCGGGCACCGGCCATGTGCTCACCGCATCACGGATGCAGACTTATTCACTTGAATGGGTCGGCAATCCGGAAGGTGTGGTGCGGAACGGAGGCACGGAACCCCATGGAAGCATTATGGGTTTTCTGTCCGTGCCTCTGCGCCGCATAAAAATAGAACTTGTTCTATTTTTTGTGGTGTGGACGGATCACAGACCCAATTAAGTTGGATGGGTCTGAATCCATCTCGGGAGTCGCACGGATAGTGCCCATGTCTTGGGGACCTCAAATTGCGGTCCCCAATGTATGGAACGGCCGTGTGCATGAGGCCTTAGGCTGTGGCTACACTGCAACTTTTTGTTGCGCGACTAATTTATTTTAACTATTGAACTACAGCTGCAATCCAAATGAATGTGTAGGAGGCAGCCCTGATCATCCAGCAACATTTCCAACACATATATATATATAGCAGACTGTCATGTTTCCCTCCAGCCACCAGAGGCCACTGTGGCTGAGTAGGACAGTGTGAGGAGTTGTTTCCAGAGGACAAGGAGTTAAGTGTTTTTCCCGGGCTGAGCAGAGAGCCTGGGGTGCAGGTGTCTGAGTACACAGGAAGAAGGACGCTGTGCACTGAGAGGGAGATCCACAGGGAAGATTAGAGTGATTTCTCCCTGCCAACCTGCTGTGACATGGTATCTGGGACATTAGAGTGTGTTTGCTCTCTGACTGACCTGATGTGTCCTGGTGTAGAAGAGAGACTGCTGTAGTGTGAGGCACTTACCAGAGGAACTGTGAGTGAATTCCAGGCCCTGCCTGATTACACGTCCAGAGCTGCTGATTATCTCTAACCAGAGTTACAGAGACTACAAAGAGAGGCCAGAGCTGAGCCACGCTGAAGCAAGCAAGCAAGCAACCAGATCGGGACCCAGACTGTATCTGCCTGCATGTGCCGGACACCGAACTGTGAGTGCACTGATGCTAACCGGAGCTAGGACATAGTGGAATAGGATTTAGTTTAGTGCACCGTAGAGGTGCACCCCGGGTAGCGGGGACAGATAGGACTACCTAGAAGAGAGTAGCCTGCTATTGTCTGTACTTGTGTTTGTGATTCATTTGTGTTCTTTATGCAAATTTCCATTATCTTTATTGTGAATTCCCAAGCTGTTCATATTGTAAATCTGCTTCTCCGGCAGTTAGAGTTCTCTTTTAATAAAGCCGGTTTCTACTTCAGCCTCCTTGTCTGCTGCACTGTACTTGAGTCCTGCTCTACGGTCTCTTCCTCTGCTGACCGTTACAAGTGGCGCTGCGAGCAGGGTACAGTCACAGAGATGGAGGCGGCTGAAGGCAATGTGCATGATGTTAATGTGAGTACCTCAGGCAATGGTGGAACCCTTGCAAGGGCCCTTCCTATTGGCACGTTGTTCAACTTGCTACCCAAATTTGATGGCCAGAACATGACACTGTCAGACTGGGTGACAAGGTTACAGAGTGCTGTTAGGATTTACAATGTCAGCCCAGAACTACAAGTAGAAATTGCTTTGGCCGCTCTCGAGGGTGAGGCCCGAAGAAATGTTCTCCTACAACCAGAAGCCACGCGCAATACATTGCAAGAGATGGTGAGATTCCTGGAAGAAATATATGGGGAAACAGCCAGTGCAGGGCACCTCCGGGCGAAGTTTTTTTACCGGATTCAACGGGAAGACGAAGGTGTCTCTCAGTACGCTACAGCCCTACAGGAAGTGTTGGCCGAGGTACAAAAAAAAGAGGCAGATGGGGTTACTGGCATGGGACCCATAGACCGGATACTGCGGGAACAATTTATTCTGGGGCTCTACAGCAATCCCCTGAAACAGGCTCTGCGGGAACGAGTCAGAGTAGACCCTACCCTAACCTTTCGACAAATTTTGGCAGAGGCCGTGACGCGAAACAAAGAAGACGGCTATGCTTCTGGAGTAATACGGACCCAGACCGTTACACCCCCCGGGGTTACAAGAAATGAGGAAGCCCTGGTCAGAGTGGTACAAGACTTGCAGAGCTCCCTGAGTGCCATGCACGAAAAGTTGACACACCTGGAGAAACGGATAGAGTCGCGCCATACTACTGAGGCTGCCTATCCAGCCCGACAACAAACCTATCAGGCGACTCCGTGGGTTCCTACACCCGAATGCCCTTATGCTAGTTTACCATACCATCAAGCCCCTCATTACCCTTCAGTGGGGGCATCCAGCCAAGCTCTGAGGGCACCTCCCACTCGCAGGCAAAAAGTGGGCCGTCAAGGGGCACAGTGTTGGCGGTGTGGAGATCTAGGACATTTCGCCAGAGAGTGTCGGAATAATCCAGCTGGACGCCAAGAGCCGCCGTTAAACTACCGACCCCTGCAGTAGTGGGGCGTACTGCAGGGGAGGTGGAGAGCCAAGTTACCCAGCAAAGCTCTGAACACCTGGTCGCAGGGTGCCCCACTATACGAGCTGAGTTCGAAGGTGTTCCTGTCGACTGCTTAGTGGATACTGGGTCTCAAGTGACAACTATGCCCGAGTCATTCTTCTACCGTTACTTTCAAGCGCTGGCCAAGCCAGAACGAGAGACACTGGTCCGGGTTACAGCGGCTAACCAACAACAGATTCCTGTCACAGGGGTCGTGTGGATGAATGTACGGCTATGTGGACAGGAAGTGGGGCGGAAAGGTATCTTGTTGGTCCCCGAAACGTTCAAAGAAGATGTGCCGGTGATAATGGGCATGAATATCCTGCGAGAATTGGATCAGATCATGTTCACCAAACGGGGGCCGGGTTACTGGAAACAAGCCACCCCGCACAAACCTACCCAGAAAGCATTTCAACGGCTAATCCGTTTTTGTGGAACACAGAAAAGTGTACCAGCACACCAGGCGGTGGGAACGATCCGAGCGCCAGGAAAGGCTACCTTCACCCTTCCCCCTGGTCGGGAGACCGTGCTGACGTTACCCGTGGGAACTTTCCGTAATCTTGAAGGCATGGAGGTGTTCGTTGAACCAACAGGCCTAGGAGAGCTGGGTCAGGACGTCCTGGTGGCCCGGACACTGGGAGTGGTCCAGAATGGACGAGTACCCATAAGAGCTGTGAATGTGGGATATCTAGAAGTTCCCTTGACGCCAGGGGTGGAACTGGCTCGTGTGTACCTACATCAGGGAGAAATCCTGAGTCAGAGAGAAGTGACTCTAGCTCCGGTAGGGGATGCTGGTTGGACCCTGGCAGTTACTGCCAGTGCAGAAGAGGCGCCGACCCCAGAATGGAATGGGGGAACCATCTTGGATCAAATGGAGATAGATGTTAAGGCTCTCAGTTTAGACCAACAGCGAGCAGTTGAAACCATGCTGTGGGAGAATCAGGCTGCGTTTGCCCGCCACGCCGATGACTTTGGCTGCACGAATGCTATCACACATGATATACCGACGGGGGACACTCCACCAATTCGGGAGAGATATCGACAGATTCCGCCCAAGTTGTACCAGGAAGTGAAGACGCTATTGAAACAGATGATAGATTCCGGAGTGGTGCGGGGAAGCCAGAGCCCTTGGGCAGCCCCAGTGGTGCTTGTCAAGAAGAAGGACGGCACTATTCGATTTTGTGTGGATTACCGGCGGTTGAATGCTTGCACTGCGCGAGACTCATATCCTCTGCCACGCATCGAGGAGTCTCTGACGGCTCTAGGACGAGCCAAATACTTCTCCACCCTGGATCTAGCAAGTGGGTACTGGCAAGTACCAGTGGCTGTGCAGGACAAGGCAAAGACAGCATTCATACTCCCCATGGGGTTATTTGAATTCAACAGGATG
Organism: Bufo gargarizans; assembly: GCF_014858855.1. Taxonomy (NCBI): domain Eukaryota; kingdom Metazoa; phylum Chordata; class Amphibia; order Anura; family Bufonidae; genus Bufo; species Bufo gargarizans. The sequence goes on from NC_058080.1 coordinate 441,693,514, forward strand.
CCATTCGGACTGACTAATGCCCCTGGAACCTTCCAGCGGCTGATGGAGAGATGCCTGGGAGACCTGAATTTTGAAGCCACTCTGATATACCTAGACGATATCATCGTATACTCTGCTACTTTTCAAGAACACTTGAATCGGCTAGGGCAGGTACTCGAGCGACTGCGATCCCATGGCCTGAAGGTAAAGCCAAAGAAGTGTCATCTCTTCAAGAGGGAGATCGAGTACCTGGGCCATAGGGTGTCCCAAGACGGAGTGCTACCGTCCCAAGACAAAGTGGCTGCAATACGACAATGGCTAGTGCCGAGAACACTGCGTGAGTTGAAGGCCTTCCTGGGACTGACTGGGTACTACCGGCGGTTCATCAAAGACTACGCAAAAATAGCGGGCCCTCTGAATGAGTTGTTGAGAGGAACGGCTGGGCAACCCAAGGGCCAAAGTATCCCCTGGGGACAGAAACAGGAAGAGGCCTTCCAGGCCCTGAAAGAAGCCCTGACATCGGCCCCCATCTTGGCTTATGCCGATTTTGATAAACCATTCATCTTAGCTACTGATGGCAGCCTCTACGGACTTGGGGCAGTCCTGTCGCAGGTACAAGATGGACATGAGAGAGTGATCGCTTATGCCAGTAGATCCTTGCGAGATACGGAGCGAAACCCCCATAACTACAGTTCCTTCCGGCTGGAACTCCTTGCCCTGGTGTGGGCTATGACGGAGAAATTTGCAGGATATCTGACAGGAGCTAAGATCTTCGTACGGACGGATAACAATCCCCTGGCCCATCTGGGTACTGCCAAGTTGGGAGCCCTGGAGCAACGCTGGGCGGCTCGCCTCGCAAAGTATGACTTCTCAATTCGCTACCGCTCCGCTACAGAGAACACTAATGCTGATGGTCTCTCGAGGGTTACTTTTGAAACTCCAGTAGGGGATATGGATGAACAAAAGGAAGAAGATGAAACTCCTGACTTCCGCAAGTTCGCTCCCCCAACAGTCGCGGCCCAGACAAGTGGGGAGGCCCGTAAGCTACCCAAAGCATTGGGGAGAACTAATGAAGAATGGGGCAGATTGCAAAATGAAGACATTGGACTGCAGCAAATGAAAAGCTGGGTAACCCAGTGCAGGAAACCCAACAAAGAGGAAAGGACTGATCTGGATGCCGAGATGAAGTCCGTTCTACATCAATGGAACAGACTGGAAGTGCATGGAGCTGTTTTGTTCCGCAAGTGGCAACAGCCTGCCGACCTAGAGGCGAGGTGGCAGGTAGTGATACCCAGAAGAATGGCACGGGAGATAGCCAAAGAGGCTCATGAGTTTGGAGCTCACTTCGGGGCAGTCAAGACATACCAGTGGCTGCAGCGTTATGTGTATTGTCCGCGACTGGAGGCCACAGTTGAAGAAGTTTGCCGATAGTGTCGAGTGTGTGAACTCACGAAGAGTACAGAACAGAGAGCACCCCTACAGTCCATCCAGACCACAGAACCGCTGGAAGTGTTGATGATAGACTATCTTCTTGTGGGACAATCGTCAAGAGGTCCACAGTATTGCCTGGTCATGATCGACCACTTCTCCAAGTTTGCAGTAGTCACCCCAACTCGGGACCAGACGGCCGAGTCCGCGGCACGAGCCATTTGTCAAGACTTCATTCGGGTCTATGGGTGTCCAAAGCGGATCCATTCAGATCAAGGGGCGTGCTTTCAAGGAAAAGTGATGGAAGAGCTACATCGACTGTACGGCATTGAAAAATCCAGGACAACTCCTTATCATCCCCAAGGAAACGGAGCCTGTGAGCGCTTTAACCCCACATTGCTGCAAATGCTGAGGACGCTAGAGGAAGACAAGAGGGCACACTGGCCTGACTACCTGCCAGAATTAGTCTGGGCTTACAATAATCGTGTCCACACCACCACCGGTTACACCCCATACATGTTACTGTTCGGTAGGGCTGGTCGAGAGATCGTGGAATTAAACCTAGAACAGCCAGAAGACCTAATAGAGCGATCAACCACCTCATGGGTGAAAGAACACCGTCGGCGTCTCCAGACCATTCGCCGGTTGGCAGGTCAGCGGTTACAGGAGAGAGCTCATACAGACCGTCCTCCAGTTCAGGAGGTTCTATTGCAGCCTGGGGATCGGGTACTGGTACGAGAGAAACGTCCCAGAGGCAAGTTGAGTGAGCGTTGGGAAGTACAGCCGTATAAAGTGATCAAGAGAGTGTACCCTAATGGTCCGGTCTACGAAGTGCAGGTTGAGAATGAGGAATTTGCTTCACGGACTCTACATAGGAATATGTTACGGCCATGCCGGTCCAAAGATCCCGCACCTGTTCAGAGGACACCTCCTCCTGCCCCATACTCAGAACTTGTTATCTCTGATGGAGATTATGGTGAAGACTGGTGGACTGCTCCCAACACTGAAGGAGCCTCCCAGGTTACAGGTGATGAAGGCACTGTCACAGAACCATTGCCAGCCCGTAATGGAGAGGGGCCCTCGGACACACCCGAACCTCCTATTGTGGTGGATGAATCCAGACTGGCAGTTCCTAGTGGAGAGAGTCAGGTCGTAACAGATAGCCAGGACCTCCGGAGATCCAGTAGGCTTACTGCAGGGGTTCCACCAAACAGGTACGCTGCTGATGAGTTTGGTCCACCTGTATGTATTGTGGACAATGTTGTACTGCTGTATAAAAAGTTACATTAACCATTATTTCTATGGACTATATAGCAAGGCCGAGGACGGCCACCTTTAAGTGGGGAGGCATGTAGGAGGCAGCCCTGATCATCCAGCAACATTTCCAACACATATATATATAGCAGACTGTCATGTTTCCCTCCAGCCACCAGAGGCCACTGTGGCTGAGTAGGACAGTGTGAGGAGTTGTTTCCAGAGGACAAGGAGTTAAGTGTTTTTCCCGGGCTGAGCAGAGAGCCTGGGGTGCAGGTGTCTGAGTACACAGGAAGAAGGACGCTGTGCACTGAGAGGGAGATCCACAGGGAAGATTAGAGTGATTTCTCCCTGCCAACCTGCTGTGACATGGTATCTGGGACATTAGAGTGTGTTTGCTCTCTGACTGACCTGATGTGTCCTGGTGTAGAAGAGAGACTGCTGTAGTGTGAGGCACTTACCAGAGGAACTGTGAGTGAATTCCAGGCCCTGCCTGATTACACGTCCAGAGCTGCTGATTATCTCTAACCAGAGTTACAGAGACTACAAAGAGAGGCCAGAGCTGAGCCACGCTGAAGCAAGCAAGCAAGCAAGCAAGCAACCAGATCGGGACCCAGACTGTATCTGCCTGCATGTGCCGGACACCGAACTGTGAGTGCACTGATGCTCGGTGCAGTGTAATATACAGGACTATACATGGGGTGCAGTGTAATATACAGGACTATACATGGGGTTCAGTGTAATATATAGGACTATACATGGGGTGCAGTGTAATATACAGGACTATACATGGGGTGCAGTATAATATACAGGACTATACATGGGGTGCAGTGTAATATACAGGACTATACATGGGGTGCAGTGTAATATACAGGACTATACATGGGGTTCAGTGTAATATACAGGACTATACATGGGGTGCAGTGTAATATACAGGACTATACATGGGGTGCAGTGTAATATACAGGACTATACATGGGGCCAGTGTAATATACAGGACTATACATAGGGGGCAGTATAATATACAGGACTATACATGGAGGGCAGTATAATACAGGCACCTTGCTCCGATCATGGTACGTCATGGGTCCTTAAGGACTCGGGATCCATGCCGTACCGCTACGTCATGGGTCCCTAAGGGGTTAAGGCAATGCAAGCCCAGGAGGGGACAAGCAACCAAAATGCACTTTAGAGGCAGGGCCTCTGGGCCTAGCAGAGCAGGCAGGGCTCTGCTAGCCAACATAGAACCTTTCCCCAGGAGGAGGTAGGCTAGACTGACTCACCAACACTAAACTCCCCCTCTCTCTCAGAGAGGGTTAGAGACTGGAAGGAAAAGTTCCAGACTCTGCTAAGGCTCTGCAAAGTGTTTGCTTCCACCTGCTGGCGGAACAGGCACATTACATAAACTATAACAGTTACATGGAAAAAATATGCACATTATTCTGAGATAACATAAAATACATTAGATGACAGGTATTAGCACATAGGAGACAGTAGCAAGGTGTCCAAAGGAGTGGTAGTAGCACTCTGGCACATTACATATATACTACAGAGGACAGTATACTGCATATATATAAATATATATATATATATATATACTACAGAGGACAGTATACTATATACATAATACAGAGGACAGTATACTGTATATACTGTAAATATATCACAGAGGACAGTATACTGTATCTATATACTACAGAGGACAGTATACTGTGTATATATATATGTACTATATAGGACAGTATACTGTATATATATGTACTACAGAGGACAGTATACTGCATATATACTACAGAGGACAATATACTGTATAAATATGTACTACAGAGGACAGTATACTGTATATATACTACAGAGGACAGTATACTGTATATATATGTACTACAGAGGACAGTATACTGTATACAATGGCGTCGCCAGGGGGGGCCACGGCTTCCCCTACATCATACTGTGCCCCCCCAACTAAAATGCCCGTGCCCCCCCAAGTGAGCCGCCGCAGTCGGGCGCTTCCATTGCGCTCATCTCCATAGTCATCTGCCGGTCTGTGTGCTGCGGCAGTGCAGGGGAGGGAGAGGCGTGTCCCTTCCCCTTTCTCTGATAGGCTGCAGGCACTAGGCCGGCAGCCTATCAGAGGCCGCCGGCCGGCGCAGGTGGCGCGATTACGTCATCGCGCCGCCTGAGCCATACAGCGTGGGACACAGGCCGGAAGAGTCCTGCAGCGCATCGCTGACATGGAGGTAAGTATGAGTTTTTTGTTTTTTTTACAACAGTGTTACTGGCACATTGGGGGGGCAGCTTATTACTGGCACATTGGGGGGGGCAGCTTATTACTGGCACATTGGGGGGGCAGCTTATTACTGGCACATTGGGTGGGGCAGATTATTACTGGCACATTGGGGGGGCAGCTTATTACTGGCACATTGGGGGGGCAGCTTATTACTGGCACATTGGAGGGGCAGCTTATTACTGGCACATTGGGGGGACGGCTTATTACTGGCACATTGGGGGGGCTAATTACTGGCCCGTGATGGGGGGCTTATTACTGGCACGTAATGGGGGGGCTTATTACTGGCACGTGATGGGGGGGCTTATTAATGGCACGTGATTGGGGGCTTATTACTGGCACGTGATGGGGGGCTTATTACTGGCACATGGGGGGCGGCTTATTACTGGCACATTGGGGGGGGCGGCTTATTACTGGCACATAGGGGGGCGGCTTATTACTGGCACATTGGGGGGGCGGCTTATTACTGGCACATGATGGGGGCTCTTGTTACTGGCACATGATGGGGGCTCTTGTTACTGGCATGTGATGGGGTGCTCTTGTTACTGGCACGTGATTGGGGGGCTCTTGTTACTGGCACATGATGGGGGGCTCTTGTTACTGGCACGTGATGGGGGGCTCTTGTTACTGGCACGTGATGGGGGGCACTTGTTACTGGCACGTTATTGGTGGGCACTATAGGGGCATCTACTGAGGCCCCAAAGAAGGGGTATTTTATATGGGGGGCTCTGTACAGTAGCATTTTATACTGGGACACATTATGGTGGGTACAATGGGGAAGGGGGAGAGGAGTACTATGGAGTCATCTACATGGGGCACTAAGAAGGGGTATTTTATACTTGCAAATTATGGGGGACACTGAGGGCATCTACTGGGGCACTATATATGGGGCATTTTATACTGGTACATTATGGGGGGCACTAGGAGGAAGGGGGAGAGGAGCACTATGGGGGCATTTACTGGGGGCACTATATAGGGGTATTTTACACTGGCACATTATATGGGACATTAGCTCAACTTGGGGCATTACATGGGGGTATTTTTTGCACTGTCACATTATAAGGAGAATTATTTCTACTGGGGGGGCATTATGGTGGGCTTTATTACTCCCCCATGGTATGACCCCCTAGTAGCAGCACCAGCCTCTCCCTGCTCTGCTATCCCTCTGCCCCTTCTCCAAATCCTTATTATGAAATCTTTCTTATTAGGATGAAACAGAACATCAGCTCCGCCAAGCCCCCGGCCAATGTGGTGAAGTGGTGTCCGAGATCCCCAAGGGCCAAGCCAAGTAACTAAGTTTTCATGTGAAATATGTTTGTTATACACATATAGCCTACACTGTGCCCCACAATGTACAGTATAACGCTACACTGTGCCACACAATGTACAGTTTACCGCTACACTGTGCCACACAATATACAGCATACCTCTACACTGTGTAGTCTGTTCTATAAGCACCCTTGTTCTGTGGCGGCAGACAGAAAATAACCTGGTAGTGCCGCTCCCGAGACCAGGCTCTGGATTCGCCACTGGACTGCTCACAGGAGTGTACATTTCTTCTAAACTGTAATCCGTATCCTCTGACCTGCAGAAATCAGCACTCGCACGGTAACAACTAACAGGCAGTACCTGAAGGCTGTAGCCTGACCCTGTTACCGAAGCTAGCCAAGTGGTATAAGGTTAAGGTACTAGTAGAGATGAGCGGCCGCTGAATCCGGATTTAAAGTTAGTTACTGCAGGATATGGATTACAGTTTAGAAATGTCAAATGTACACTCCTGTGAGTGGCGGGGAGGGAGATCTGTGAATGACACTGTTATAGAGAGGGGGATCTGTGGATGACACTGTTATAGAGGGGGAAATGGGGATGACACTGTCATGGGGTGGATCTGCGGATGACACATATAGCATAAGATGCCATATACGGTATGTGTCATCCACAGATCCCCCCCCCCCCCCATAGCAGTGTCATTCACAGATCCCCCCCCATAGCAGTGTCATCCACTAGGTATTGGGTAAAGTATCGCAGCATTTATGAGCGTACTTGTGTAAATATATCGTTGTTATAGCTGCCCCCCCTACTTTTTGTCCTGGCCCCTAGTGTGCCCCCCCCCCCCCCCAAAATTTGAAAGCTAGAGACGCCACTGGCGCCACATACCTCTTACATCCATTGACTTCTCTTCTATTATGTAGTTATTCTCTTTCCTCTTCTTCTCCTGTTAGACCAGGCCACCATGGTGAATTCTTTTAGCTGTACCTCGTCTCTGCAGAGTTTAACAAACAGTAATCTCACTTTCCTACTTTTCCAAAATCCTCCCACCTTCTCAGCACAAGTGTCCACTGTGCTCCCCAATACTTTCCTGCAGAAACAGTCCCCCTGAAAATACTGTCACCACACCAAACCCCCTTTAGACCTCTATGTCAGACCCCATATAAGACCCTAGTTTTAAACCTCAGATCAGACCCCCATTAGTCCTCCATGTAAGACCCCAAACCAATGTCAGACCTCAGATAAGACCCCCATATAAGACTCCCCATTATACCTTCAGACCCACATATCAGACCTCCATTAGACCTCCAGACCCACCAGTTAGACCTCCAGACCCCCATTAGACCTCTAGAACCACCAATCAGACCTCCAGACCACCAATCAGGCCCCCACAAGACTTCTAGTCTCCCCAGTCAGACCTCCAGACCCCCAGTCAGACCTCCAGACCCCCAGTCAGACCTCCAGACCGCCCCAGTCAGACCTCCAGACCCCCATAGACCTCTCCAGACCCCTATTAGACCTCCATATCAGACCTCAGATCAGACTGTAAAATAATAGTGTATATATACAAAGAAAGTCCAGCTCTCCCACAATCCAAGGACACCTGCGTGCACGGAAAATGGCTGGTGAGCCTCTGTAACGTTGATACTTGAAAGCAAGGAATTCCAGCACTTACGTTTTTGGTAGCTAAAACTTTGTCTTTTATTCAGGCAGTAGACAAAATGTACAGGACATCCACCCACAAGTGTAGCAAACTTGACGCGTTTCGAACAAAAGTTCTTATTCTTAACAGTGAACTGTGACTCCCTTGGTGGTTTTATACCATTTGAAAAAGCATTAGATCTCCTTCTACCTGGAGGGCGGGGAATGTAGGAGGAGAGAAACACATTAACCCTCTCTTTTCCAGAGGAGGCCCAGTTCATGTGTTTTACAATATAAAATTACGCATCTCTATAACCTCACTGGGTTTTACATGATCATAAATATAAAGTGAAAATAACCACAAATAAGCACAAGTAAAACAGTGAACATAATTAGAAGGTTGTGATCATATGTCGAAATTAAAAATTGTAACACTAAGTATGGATTAAAGAATTTAGTAACTATGAATTCATATGTGTTAGGCCTCATGCACACGACCGTTGTGTGCATCCGTGGCCGTTGTGCCGTTTTCCGTATTTTTTCGTGGACCCATTGACTTTCAATGGGTCCGTGGAAAAATCGGAAAATGCACCGTTTTGCAGCCGAGGCCGTGATAGTTGCGGCAGGTGCGGCACCTAAAGGGGTTAATTGTACTATCATATTCCCCTGTTAGAGATCAGGGCTGCCAGGCAGCAGGGGGCAGACCCCCCCCCCTCCCCAGTTTGAATATCGTTGGTGGCACAGTGTGCGCCCACCATCGCCCCCCCCTCCCTCCCTCTATTGTAATAAATTGTTGGTGGCACAGTGTGCACCCACCATCGCCCCCCCCTTCCTCCCTCTATAGTTAAAAATCGTTGGTGGCACAGTGTGCACCCACCATCGGCCCCCCCCTCTCTCTATAGTAGTAACAACCATTGGTGGCAGTGTGCGGCCTCCCATTTCCCCCCCCCATCATTGGTGGCAGCGGAGTTCCGATCGGAGTCCCAGTTTAATCGCTGGGGCTCCGATCGGTAACCATGGCAACCAGGAAGCTACTGCAGCCCTGGTTGCCATGGTTACTTAGCAATAGTACAACAGTAGAAGATTCATACTTACCTGCTTGCTGCTGCGATGTCTGTGACCGGCCGGGAGCTCCTCCTACTGGTAAGTGACAGTTCTTTAGCAATGCGCCGCACAGACCTTTCACTTACCAGTAGGTGGAGCTCCCGGCCGGTCACAGACATCGCAGCAGCAAGCAGGTAAGTATGAATCTTCTTCAATTGTACTATTGCTAAGTAACCATGGCAACCAGGACTGCAGTAGCTTCCTGGTTGCCATGGTTACCGATCGGAGGCCCAGCGATTAAACTGGGACTCCGATCGGAACTCCGCTGCCACCAATGATGGGGGGGGGGGGAGATGGGAGGCCGCACACTGCCACCAATGTTGTTACTGCTATAGAGGGGGGGGGCGATGGTGGGCGCACACTGTGCCACCAACGATTTATTACAATAGAGGGAGGGAGGGGGGGGCGATGGTGGGCGCACACTGTGCCACCAACGATTTATTACAATAGAGGGAGGGAGGGGGGGGCGATGTGGGGCGCACACTGTGCCACCAACGATTTATAACAATAGAGGGAGGAAGGGGGGGGCCCGATGGTGGGCGCACACTGTGCCACCAACGATATTCAAACTGGGGAGGGGGGGGGTCTGCCCCCTGCTGCCTGGCAGCCCTGATCTCTTACAGGGGGATATGATAGTACAATTAACCCCTTCAGGTGCGGCACCTGAGGAGTTAATTGTGCTGATCACGGCCCCCTGTAAGAGATCGGGTGCTGCCAGGCAGCAGGGGGCAGTCATGTACACAGTTTTTCAGTATATTCTAACCTGAAGCGTCCCCATCACCATGGGAACGCCTCTGTGTTAGAATATACTGTCGGAAATGAGTTTCACGATGTAGCTCATATCCGACAGTATATTCTAACGTAGAGGCGTTCCCATGGTGATGGGGACGCTTCAAGTTATGTTCGGGTGTCCGCCTGGCCGTGCGGAGGCAAGCGGATCCGTTCAGACTTATAATGTAAGTCAATGGGGACGGATCCGTTTGAAGATGACACACTGTGGCTCAATTTTCAAACGGATCCGTCCCCCATTGACTTTCAATGTCAAGTCTGGACAGATCCGTCTGAGGCTATTTTCACACTTAGAAATGTTTTAACAATATAATGCAGACGGATCCGCTCTGAACGGAGCCACCGTCTGCATTATGAACACAAGTGTGAAAGTAAAGGGACTCCTGACTTTACATTGAAAGTCAATGGGGACGGATCCATTTGCAATGGCACCATATTGTGTCAACGTCAAACGGATCCGTCCCCATTGACTTGCATTGTAATTCAGGACGGATCCGTTTGGCTCCGCACGGCCAGGCGGACGCCAAAACGACTTTTTTTTCATGTCCGTGGATCCTCCAAAAATCAAGGAAGACCCACGGACGAAAAAACGGTCACGTATCACGGACCCACGGACCCCGTTTTTGCGGACCGTGAAAAAAAAACTGTCGTGTGCATGAGGCCTTAAGCAGTATAAATTTCGACATTGGACCTTTTTATCTCTATTTCTTTTAGGACAGAATGGAACAGAGTTGAAAATTGAAAATTCGACTAGAAATAAGAGGATAAGAGAATAAATATGAAAATTGAAAATAGAAAAATCGGATTTTCTTCGATTATTTTATCTTAGAAAAATCGGATTTTCTTCGATTGTTTCATCTTAGAAAAAATGCATGAATTCTTTTTTCATATTGAGACCGTTTGGATGTCTGGTATTCAATTTAAAAATCCAGAAGGCCTCTCTAAGTCTCACCATACGTTTGAGATCTCCTCCTCTTTTTGGTAGTCTCACTTGTTCGATTGCATAGGCTTTAAAATTTCGTACTTGTCGTTCATGTTTGTTAATAAAGTGTTTGGCCGCGTTCGATATATTCACACTATGCGGATTTTTTATGTAATTAAGATGCTTCAAAATTCGAACTTTGAATTTTCTGGTGGTACAACCCACATACATCATGTCACAGGTTATGCATTTAATGATATATATTACCCCTGTTGAATTACAATTAATATAAGATTTAATTGGATATGTATGCGAGTTATTAGCATCATGAAAGGTTTTTGTATTAAATGCAAATGAACAAGTGCGGCAGCAGGAGCCTCCGCATTTTGTAAAGCCTTTGTATATAAACCAAGGATCACTCCTTTGTTTAACCCTTTGAGTATATAGTGAGGGGGATAAGTCATTACCCAAAGTTTTGGGTCTTCTTGACACAATTTTACAACCTTGTTTTAGCATACAGTGCAACAGCTCATCATCATAGAGAATAGGCAGATATTTCTGAATTATTTTAAACTGTTTGCTATATGTCAAAACAAGTGTAGGTATATTCTTAATAGTATCATTTTTCTCACTTTTGGCCCTTTGTTTGTAAGAGCTTTTCTTTTCACTTGCATTCGATTTTATTTTTATTTTATCATTTCTATCTTGTCCGAATTGAGGGATAGTTGTTGGAAAAAGTAGATCCTCTCTACTCTTTTTCTTAGTTATGGCCAAACCTCTTGCTATCATCCATTTGGGGTATGCTCTCTGTATCAGCCTGCTTTCAATGATCTGAGCTTCTTTTTCGAAAGCCGCAGCAGTGCTGCAGTTTCTATACGCACGTGTGAATTCTCCCACAGGGATCGATTTTATCGTGTGAGCAGGATGGTGGCTATCTGCATGCAACAATGTGTTTCCTGTAATTTCCTTGCGAAAGGTTTTTGTTTGTATAGTTTGATCGGGTATTCCCGAAAGTGTAAGATCGAGAAAATGTATATTTTTGGAATGCTCTGTATATGTAAATTTTAAATTATACTGATTATTTCCCGATATATTGCATGAAGTGTTGTATGGCAGGCACATCGCCACTTACTTGTGCTTATTTGTGGTTATTTTCACTTTATATTTATGATCATGTAAAACCCAGTGAGGTTATAGAGATGCGTAATTTTATATTGTAAAACACATGAACTGGGCCTCCTCTGGAAAAGAGAGGGTTAATGTGTTTCCCTTCTCCTACATTCCCCGCCTTCCAGGTGCAAGGAGAGCTAATGCTTTTCCAAATGGTATAAAACCACCAAGGGAGTCACAGTTCATTGTTAAGAATAAGAACTTTTGTTCGAAACGCGTCAAGTTTGCTACACTTGTGGGTGGATGTCCTGTACATTTTGTCTACTGCCTGAATAAAAGACGAAGTTTTAGCTACCAAAAACGTAATAGTCACTTACCTCTCCTGTCACCACTTTCCCTGTCCTAGCTGTCTTCTCTTCTCAGGGCGTGCGCTGCAGTCACCTGACCTCCTGCAGTGTCAGGTCAAAGTGCGCTCTGTATGTCCTGATGCTTGCAGACTAGTGAGCGCTAGTGATGAGCGGCAGAGGTCATATTCGAATTCGCAATATTTCGCAAATATTTCGTAGAATATTCGTTGAATATTCACAAATTCTAATATTCGTTAAGAGTAGTGTTGATTGCGAATTTTCGTCATGCGAATTTTCGTAATGAGAATCAATGAGATTGTGAAAACTCAGAACCGATGGTATATTCTAAACCCCAGGCGTTCCCATGGTGACAGTGACGCTTTTTGGGGAGGAGTATGCCAAAGTGGAACAACTGTACAGATTAAAAAAAAAATATTATGAATATTCAAAAAAACGAATATTTGTTTTTTAGAATATTTGTAATATTCTAAAACAAGAATATATAGCAATATAGCAAATATTCGAGAAAAAAAAACGAATGTAGAATAATTTAGCTAATATAGTGCTATAATCTTTATTTTTATTTTTTTTCCAATCTGAACTTTAGATGAGAAAAAAATTACAACTATTAGACAAAGAAGATTATAGAAATCTGTGATATAGAAAAAACGCACTATGGTGTAGCGAGTTCAAACATCTGACGCACCATGTGAACTGTATATACTCACAAGATTCCAGATAGGTAAGTGCACGTAGAGATCTAAAAGATGTTTCCTATAGGGCTCTGCTGAGAGGAGAAAACTATAGTGTAATATGCAAAGACACGGTGCACGCCTGCAAGACAATTGTACTCACAGAACTTAACTGGAAAAATGCATGAAGGATCCTGGCCGAAACTTCACAGGCAGCTGGGCAGATCGAACAGACGGAGGTCCAGGAGCGTCGGTATAGGAAATTTCGAATATCAATCAGCAGGTTGAATATTCCTACACCTGGATGGTATCGGACCACAGCTTTCAGAAAGATCTCAGTAGAGGAATCGCAGATGTAATACGCACCAAAGGGTCAGATGAAAATATATTTAATATGTTTGATAAAAACAAAAAGTTACAGCTAAAACAGTTTTAAAATATCTCTGTAAAGCCCTGAGATACAGAGATATTTTAAAACAGTTTTAGCTGTAACTTTTTGTTTTTATCAAACATATTAAATATATTTTCATCTGACCCTTTGGTGCGTATTACATCTGCGATTCCTCTACTGAGATCTTTCTGAAAGCTGTGGTCCGATACCATCCAGGTGTAGGAATATTCAACCTGCTGATTGATATTCGAAATTTCCTATACCGACGCTCCTGGACCTCCGTCTGTTCGATCTGCCCAGCTGCCTGTGAAGTTTCGGCCAGGATCCTTCATGCATTTTTCCAGTAAAGTTCTGTGAGTACAATTGTCTTGCAGGCGTGCACCGTGTCTTTGCATATTACACTATAGTTTTCTCCTCTCAGCAGAGCCCTATAGGAAACATCTTTTAGATCTCTACGTGCACTTACCTATCTGGAATCTTGTGAGTATATACAGTTCACATGGTGCGTCAGATGTTTGAACTCGCTACACCATAGTGCGTTTTTTCTATATCACAGATTTCCATACCAGTGAAGGTTTGTAAAGTTGGTCTGTGATCCCATTGGTTTAAGACTTTCAAAAGGGAACTTATATTTACAAGAAGATTCCTTTCCTGCAGCGCAATCCTCTTCTACATTTATCTACATAACGGACTTTTTCCCACATTGTCTTTTGGATTTGCAGCGCTAGAGAAGACAAGTATTTTCAATAGAGACTTTATCCTTTTATTCTTAAAGAAGATTATAGCACTATATTAGCTAAATTGCTCTATATTTGTTTTTTTTCGAATATTCGCCATATTGCTATATATTCGTTTTTTAGAATATTCGTAATATTCTAAAACAAGAGTATATAGCAATATAGCAAATTATTATGTTAGGAAAATTCGCATTACGAAAATTTGCAATCAACACTACTCCTAAAGTCAAAGATATTGCAGCCTTCTCATTGGCCCACAAGCAAGAAGCAGGGGGGGGATAATGTGTACTGATTAAAAAAAAATCTTGAATATTCGAAATTACGAATATATATCACTATATTATAAATATTCGCGAATTCTCAAAGTGCCGATATTCGCAATAAAAATTCACAATTCGAATATATTTGTGATAAACACTAGTGAGCGCTTCCATTATGGAATCGCTCACTAGTACTCCCTTTATAAGATGCATTGCATCTTAGAAATGCTAAATCAATTGGTGTTCTGGCACCCCCCTGAGAGTGCTGAGAGCCGCCACCCGGGGCAATCTGAATAGGGCTCTGCACAGGAGATGCCCTCACAATCTTACAGATTTAGAGTGTTTTTGCAAAGAAGAGTTGGCAAATCTTGCCAAGTCATAATGTGCCATGCTGATAGACTCATACTCAAAAAGACTGAGTGCTGTAAAAAGTATTAGTTTAAGAGTGTGCACACTTATGCAACCATATTATTTTATTTTTACATTTTTTTGTGCCGTCTACCTAAAAGATTTCAGTTTGTTTTTCAATTGAGTTGTACAGTTTATAGGTCACATTAAAGATGGAAAAAGTTCTGAAATGATTTATCTTTGTCTAATTTTTTACATGGAGGGACGTTAAAATAATCCGGGGCTATGTTTGTTGATGCAGCACGCCGTCTCCCACACTAGGGTTTCGGCCTAGGCAGATTAAAAGAATATGAATGCAGCACGCCGTCTCCCACACTAGGGTTTCAGCTTAGGCAGATTCAGGTGTACTGCTACTTTGGCTCCTGATGAAGTGCACGAGACATGTGGTCACTATCCTCCCCCTGTGTGTAGTATACGCTATCGTTACAGTGCCATACGGTTTTTGGAAGGCAGATTTTGCTGGACTGTTTTTTTGACACCATGTCCCATTAGAATCCCCCCTGATGCACCCCTAGAGTAGAAACTCCAAACAAGTGACTCCATTTTAGAAACTACCGGATAAGGTGGCAGTTTTGTTGGTACTATTTTAGAGTTCATATGATTTTTGGTTGCTCTATATTACACATTTTGTGAGGCAAGGTAACAAGAAATAGCTGTTTTGTCACCGCTTTTATTTTTTGTTATTTACAACATTCATCTGACAGGTTAGATCATGTGGTATTTTTATAGAGCAGATTGTTACGGACGCGACAATACCAAATATTTGTAATATTTGTTTCAGTTTTACATAACAAAGCATTTTTTTAAAATATATTTTTTTGTGTCTCCACATTCTGAAAGCCGTAGTTTTATTTATTTTTTGGGCGACTCTCTTGTGTAGGGGCAAATTTTTTTCGGGATGAGATGACGGTTTGATTGGTACTATTAAAGGGTGCATATGACTTTTTGATCGCTTGCTATTACACTTTTTGTGATGTAAGGTGACCAAAAATGGCTTTTTTCCCACAGTTTTTTTTTTCCTACGGTATTCACCTGAGAGGTTAGGTCATGTGATATTTTTATAGAGCAGGTTATTACGGATGTGGTGATACCTAATATGTCAACTTTTTTTATTTACGTAAGTTTTACACAATTATTTCATTTTTTAAACAAAAAAAATAATGTTTTAGTGTCTCCATAGTTTGAGAGCCATAGTTTTTTCAGTTTTTGGGTGATTATCTTAGGTAGGGTATGATTTTGGCGGGATGAGATGACTGTTTGATTGGCACTATTTTGGGGTGCATATGACTTTTTGATCGCTTGCTATTACACTTTTTGTGATGTAAGGAGACAAAAAATTGCATTTTTTACACAGTTTTTATTTTTAAAAAATTAAGTTGTTCACCTTAGGGATTAGGTAATGTGACATTCTTATAGAGCAGGTTCTTACAGACGCGGCGATACGTAATATGTATACTTTTTTAATATACTTAAAGGGCTTCTGTCACCCCACTAAACCGTATATATTTTTTTTTGGGTTACTTATAATCCCTATACTGTGATTTATGCCTACATAATCTAATTAAACATTTCGGTTCAGTAGGTTGTGTTAAAAACCTGCTTTTAAAATATGCAAATTACCATGCTACCAGCAAGTAGGGTGGCTACTTTCTGGTAGCAGCCGCATCCTCCGATCCTAAAGACACCCCCTCCGCATGTTGATTGACAGGGCCAGTGAGCGGGATCGTTCTCTGCTGGCCCTGTTTGCATTTAAAATCTCGCGCCTGCGCCGTAACGGTATTCAGTCGGCGCAGGCGCACTAAGAGGCGGCCGCTCGCTCGGCCGCTCCATCCTCAATGCGCCTGCGCCGGGTGTCGCTGTGACATCATCGGCGCAGGCGCATTGAGGATGGAGCCGCCTCTCAGTGCGCCTGCGCCGACTGAATACCGTAACCACGCAGGCGCGAGATCTTGATAGCAGACAGGGCCAGCAGAGGACGATCCCGTTCACTGGCCCTGTCAATCAACATGCAGATCTTTAGGATCGGAGGATGCGGCTGCTACCAGCAAGTAGCCGCTTTACTTGCTGGTAGCAAGGCAATTTGCATATTTTAAAAGCACATTTTTAACACAATCTACTGAACCGAAATGATTGATTAGATTATGTAGGCATAAATCACAGTATAGGGATTATAAGTAAACAAAAAAAACAAAAACGGTTTAGTGGGGTGACAGAAGCCCTTTAAGTTTTACACAATAACAGCATTTTAAAAACCAAGGTGTTCACCTCAGGGGTTAGGTCATGTGACATGTTTATAGAGCCAGTCGATACGGACGCGACGATACCTAATATGTCTACTTTTCTTTTTTTTCCAACTTTTTCCTTTTTTTTTTTACTTTATTTAGGGAAAAAGCTTTTTTTTTTTTTTTTTTTACTTGAAACTTTATTTTTTCAACTTTTTTCACTTTATTTTTTCAACTTTATTTTTTCTCCCACTTTGGGACTTCAACTTTTGGGGGTCTGATCCCCTTTTTAATGCTTTCCAATATTTCTGTATTGGAATGCATTGGCTGTATGTGTAATACAGTGAGTATTACTCATACAGCTTCCTGCCTGTAAGATCTAGGGGGCTGGATCTCACAGAATCATCACCGGAAGGCAGCCTCGATGCCTTCCATGCCATCGGGTCCCTGTCACAGCAGCACGAGAACCCGATGGCAGCTCCGATCCCCGCCCGACATTGCACATGCCGCGGTCAGGGTTAATGGGCTGGCATCGGTAATTTCACAGATGCCGGCACATGCAGCAGGGGTCCGGATATCAGTGGCAGCTGGACCCCTGCATCCGCCCGATCACCATGAAGTACATGTACATCACGGGTCTGTACGTCATGGGTCCTTAAGGGGTTAATAATCAGCTGATTGTCAGGAAGGAGCATTTCCTTCCAGACAATCGGCTTCTCCTTGCCCTGTGTAAATCCACCTTTACCCCTTAGTGGCCAGCCTATTTTGGGCCCTACTGACCAAGCATTTTTCTTCCTTTTTTCATTGTCGCCTTCCAAGAGCTATACATTTTTTATTTTTACATCTGTATGGTTGTATGAGGGTTTGTTTTTTGTGGGACAAGTTGTAGTTTTATTGGTGCTGTTTTGAGGTACACATACATTTCTTTCTGAGTTTAAACTTATACATTTTATGATGTTCATCTTTCGGTATAAATAACATAATACAGTATTTTTATTCTCTGGCTCAGTATGGCTACATTAATGCCAAATACATATATTTTTTTTTATGTTTTACTATGTTTTTTTATGTTTTTATTGTGCAATAAAACCCCTTTTTTTTAAAAGGAAGAAAATCTTTTTGCATTGCCGCGTCCCAAGGCCCATAACTTTTTTATTTTTCTTTCTATGGAGTTGTGTGAGGGCTTGATTTTTGCGGGATGACTTGTAGTTTTCATTGGTGTCATTTTGGAATAAATTAAACTTTTTGGAATAAAGTTTCTTTTTTTTTTCAATAACATTTTATTCCATTTTTGCGAGCATTAAAAGTTACAGATTATTTGGACATTGATATAAGTACAGTATTACATATAGTTCTAGTACATCAAGTATCATCCAAAAATACAAACATAGCATTTGTCATTCCCACAGTAACTATGGCAACTACCCCCCCTTTTTCCCTCCCCCCTATACTGTCTGAATGCATCTCTTCTCCCCTCCAAACGTTTTCATATTATAATAGGAAAATTCCTTTTTATGACACTTTCAACTTCCCCAATTCTCCACGTACATCTTTTTTTAGGTACCACTCTGTATACTTAAAGTTATTCATAAGAGACTGTATTTCTTCTGTCGATAGATGTTTGGCAATAAAAGTTGACCATTTATTTAAAAACCCTGTTGAACTGTTGTTTTTATGAGATTCCGCTTCTAACTGGTCCATTAACAGAAAATGTCTCATTAGACCTTGAAACTCCACAATTGTGGGGATCTGAGGCTCCAACCATTTTTGTAACAGACATTTTAAAGCTACCAATAGAACCCCATTTATCAATTTGGGTACTGATATCGTATCTGGGTACATATGAAACAAAACCACCTCTGGTTCACATGGTAGATCAATGTGCCACGTAACTTTAATCCACGACAATAGCCATTCCCAATATTGTCTTGACTTGGGGCATATCCATACTCCATGGTCTAGATCCGCCCTCAACAGTCCACATTTTGGACATTTGGTCAATCTTGTATCCCCACTATTTGCTGGAGATATATTAAAGGTATATATCGCTTTATGTATCAGTTTCAATTGTGTTTCTCTCCATCTCTCACACATCACCGCTTTTCTTGTCCTAATCCCCCCCCCCTCCATCATCTTATCCTTCCAGTCTGGGCTCACCAACAACCTACTCCATCCCCCACTGTTTGTAGCAAATGTTTTGTCATTATCTCGATCTCTTAGCAATTTATAAATGTCTGAAAGTGACCATTTATTCCCTATCTGCTTGAGTAGTGAATCAAATCCATTCATCTTACACTACTGGCTGACATCTTTTAGTCTAGTCTTACAGAAATGCATTATTTGGTAATATTGCAATTCCTGCCCTTTTGGAAGCTGATACTTATCATATAATTCCGATAATGTCAAATATCTTTGTTCTTTATCGTGTAACAAGTGTTGAAAAGTGATAATGCCCCTCCTCTTCCACTGGTGGAATAATTTGTTAGTGCTTCCCACCTTGAAGTCTGGGTGAGACCACAATGACATGTATTTGGATGCTCTAAAAGATAGGTTATATACCTTATAACTTCTTTCCATGCCACTATAGTATCTCTTAATATTACTGAGCTTTTAATTTCTGCTGATAGTGATGCTAGTTGAGCATGTAGGAGAGCTCCCAAATTCCAACCCTGGGCTAGTTCTTTTTCCAACGTAACATTGGAGTAAAAAGATGTCATAGCCAACCAGTCCCTACAATGACGGAAGAGACTAGCTAAATTGTATCTCCTCAGGTCAGGTAAGCGTATTCCACCTTTTTCCATTGGTAAGTATAACTTCCTCATAGCTATTCTAGCTCTCTTTTTTGACCGTATAAACCGTGAAAAGGCCCTATAGTCATTACATCCTTATGTCTAATTAATATAGGCAATGTTTGCATTGGGTACAGTAATCTGGGAACACATCATTTTAACCAAATTACATCTACCTAAAATAGACAGAGGCAAGGAGTGCCATCTCTCTAGTTCTTGTTGTATTTGTTTTATCAGTGGTGTGTAATTGAGGCCGTATAAAGAGTGCGGGGATGGACCATTTTTAATACCTAAATATGTGATATGACTTTTGGAAATAGAAACCGGGCAATCGTGTATTTCTCTCCTTGTCCCCAGGTAAGATTTCCCTATGTAGAGAAGTTCACATTTTTCGGTATTAACCTTGAAGCCTGAGCTTTTTCCAAAGTCCACTAGTGTTTTGAATATTTGGTGTATATCCCTTGAGGGTCACGCCAGGAACAGAATTATATCATCTGCAAAAAGCGAAGTTTTAACTTCACGTGATCCTACTTTTATGCCTTCAAACACTCCCGACTGTTCCAAATATCTGGCCAGTGGTTCAATTGCTATATTAAACAATAGTGGGGATAGGGGACACCCCTGTCTTGTTCCTTTTAAAAGTGGAAAGGATTTAAAAAGGAAACCCGGTAGCACTATTTGTGCCTTAGGATCTGAATATATAGCCTTTATATAGGTGCGGAAGGCTCCCTTAATATTCATTGCGTCTAGCACTTGTGCCAGCCATCCCCAGTGTACATTATCGAATGCCTTTTTTCGGCATCTATTGTAAGGAGTGCTGGTGATTCTCCTATTTGTTGTCTTCTATTGACAAAATCCAGTACTGTCAACACCCTCCTCAAATTAAACACCGACCTGCCTTTTACAAAGCCCACTTGAGATGAACCAATCAGATCCGGTAACAAATCAGCTAGTCTATCAGCCATAATTTTAAAAAATAACTTGTGATCAGCATTAATAAGGGAAATAGGTCTGTAAGACGAGGGTAGAAGCAAATCCTTCCCTGGTTTCGGTAGTAATCTGATATATGCTGAGTTATTAGTAAGTTTTGGGACTGTACCGTCCAGAACCCTATTAAAACCCTCTATTAACAATTGAGCTATGTCATCCTTCAGTATTTTATAAAATTCACCCGTATATCCATCCGGACCCGGAGCTTTCCCTGAAGGCATACATTTTATTGCCCTAGAGACTTCTTCTGTAGATATTGGCTTATTGAGATCAAGGAGCTGACTATCCTGGAGTTTAGGCACTGCAGACTGATTAAGGTAATGCACCAGGGATGGCTGACTGTCAGAATCGGCTGAATATAATTTCTGATAGTAATCTTTGAAGATCTCTATGACCTTTTCAGGATTATTCTGCGGATTTCCTTGAAGATCTAGCAATGTAGGGATATAAGCCTGACTTACTGACCTCCAGACAACCTTGCTAGTAACCTCCCTGATTTATTCCCAAAATGAAACAGTTTAGAGTCTTTCTGTGAGCGATACATTCCTTCCCACCTAGTGTACCACAACTCATAATTCTTTTTTGCAGTAACCCACTCTAACTTAAGCTGCTCTGTGGGGGGATTGAAGGAAAGCCGTTTAAGTTTTCCTAAGCAAATCTGTCAATTCCCCTAATTTTTTCTTTGTTTTTGCTTTTAGTGTATATACATAGGCCAATATTTTACCACGCAGTACTGCCTTTTCAGTATCCCATAAAATATTTGGGTCATCCCTATGTTGGGCGTTATCCTCAAGGAATTCCAAATGCCATCCCCTTAACAAGTCTTTGAAGTTGTCATTTTCCTCAAGGAATGTTGGGAAATGCCATATATAGTTAGTCCCTTTTTGTATTTGATCTTTCAAATCAATTTGCACTGGAGCATGATCTGAGATGACCATATTCAGTATTCTAGGGTTTTCAAACATATTGCGCATTGAGGCAGAGACCAAAAGGTAATCGATATGAGACCATGAATCATTAGGGGCCGAATAAAAAGTATAATCTCTGCCCTCTGGATTGAGGTCGTTATCTCGTGTCAGCTGTTCTAGAACTTTTTCCCTCCCAGCAAATGTCTTTTTCGTTACTCTGGCAGATTTACGATCTTCATTGCCCACCATCACCGTATTCATGTCTCCACCTATGACTATATTACGCTGCCGTAAAGTGCCTAGGCGAGTGTTTAATGCCTCAAAGAATTTTATATTATCACCGTTAGGGCCGTAAACGTTTATTAGGACTATGTCTCCCACTGGGAATTCTAAGTTCACTATCTGCCGTCTACCAGCTTCATCTGTCTTATGATGTAATATTTTGTATTGCAGCGTCTTGTGAAATAGTACAAACATACCTCCCTTCCTATGCATTGATTCAGATCCTATAACTGTCCCCACCCACATCCTCTTCATGCGAGTGAAGTCTTCTGCCCCCAAGTGAGTTTCCTGGAGCATTGTAATATCAGCCCTGCATTTCTGCAAGTGTTTTATGACCATATTTCTTTTAGCAGGGGAACGAAGTCCCTTTACATTCCATGATATTACTCACTGTCAAGGAACCATGAACTAGACGTACAACAAGAGGTAAGTGGAAATAAGAAGGCTTTATTGAAAATCAAGCTGTAAGGCAAAAGTCCAAACGGATGGCTAAACCGAAGCAGGGTCTTGCGAAGCCAGAGGTCAGGAACCGGAAGGGTAGTCAGACGAAGCCTGGATCAGGAACCAGCAGGGTAGTCAGACGAAGCCTGGATCAGGAACCAGCAGGGTAGTCAGACGAAGCCTGGATCAGGAACCAGCAGGGTAGTCAGACGAAGCCAGGATCAGGAACCAGAAGCAGCAGCAGTCTTAGAAGCATGTGAACACAGGAGGACCAAGCAAGGAACTGAAGCCACAGACCTCCTATATATATGAGCTAGGCATCCAGCTCCTCCCAGTGGGAAGGAGAAGCCACAGGGTGGGAGGCTACAAGAAACCCAGAAACCAAGATGGCCGCCAGCACATGTCAAATGAAGGAGAACAGCAAGAAGGTAAGACCATGACAGTACCTCCCCCTCAAGGGCCCCTCCTCCGCGGAGTAAAGAACGGTTTCTGAGGGAAGCATGTGTGGAAGGCTCGGAGCAAGGCAGGAGCATGGACATCTGCGGAGGGAACCCAGGAACGCTCCTCTGGACCATAACCACGCCAATGGACCAAAAACTGCACCCGACCGCGGACCAGGCGTGAGTCCAGGATATTGCTCACCTCATACTCCTCACGATTGCCCACTTGGACCGGACGAGGCCGAGGAACCGAGGAAGTGAAACGATTACACACCAGTGGCTTCAGCAGGGAGACATGAAACACGTTGTAGATCCGCATGCCAGGAGGAAGCGCAAGGGCATAGGCTACCGGGTTTACCCTGCGAAGCACTCGGAAGGGACCAACAAAGCGAGGCGCCAGCTTGGGAGTGGGCACTCGAAGGTTGAGGTTGCGGGTGGACAACCATACGCGGTCTCCGACCTGGTAGGAAGGAGCGGGCGCTCGTCTGCGATCAGCCTGAAGTCTCTGGCGCTGCGCAGAGACCTCAAGGGACCTCTGGATCTGTACCCAAGAAGCACGTAGGACGGAAAGGTGGTCCTCCACAGCCGGAATATCCTGGGGAGAGAATACCTCCGGTAACACGGCAGGTTGGAACCCATAATTGGCCATGAAGGGAGACGTCCCAGAGGAAGAGTTCACCGCCGTGTTCCTGGCAAACTCAGCCCAAGGCAGGAGGTCAACCCAATTGTCTTGGTGATCGGAGACATAGCAACGAAGGAATTGCTCCAAGGCCTGATTGGATCGTTCTGCGGCCCCATTGCACTGAGGGTGGTAGGCTGAGGAGAAAGAGAGATGAATCCCCAACTGGGAGCAAAAGGCGCGCCAGAACCTGGAGACAAACTGACTCCCCCGATCCGACACAATCTCCTTGGGCAAACCGTGCAACCGGAAGACCTCCCTGGCAAAAATCGTGGCCAACTCTTGTGCAGAGGGTAACTTCTTGAGAGGAACACAGTGGCACATTTTGGAAAACCGATCCACAATCATGAGAATGACCGTATGGCCTCAGGATGCAGGGAGGTCCACAATGAAATCCATCCCCAGGTGTGACCATGGACGCTCCCCGGTGGCTATGGGTTGCAAAAGGCCCAACGGAAGGTGCCGAGGGGACTTACTCTGGGCACAAACGGAGCATGCCGCTACATACGCGGCGATGTCGGAACGTAGAGAAGGCCACCAGAACAGACGTGAAACAGCCCAGGACAGCTGATTCTTTCCAGGATGCCCTGCGGCCTTGGAGTTATGGTAGGTTCGCAACAACCGAGTGCGCAACTCCTCAGGCACAAAACATCTGCCGTTGGGTCTCCCAGAGGGAGCACCAGATTGAGCCGCCAAAATCTGCTCACCCAGGGGAGAGGTCAGGCTGGTGCGAATGGCGTCCAGGATCTGATTCGGAGGTATGACCGAAGTCGGAATCGACTCCTCCCCGGACAGCTCGGAGTACTGCCGTGATAAGGCATCCGCTCTGATGTTCTTGGAACCGGGTAGGTAGGAGACCACGTAATTAAAACGTGACAAGAACAGAGCCCATCTGGCCTGACGTGGTGTCAATCTCTTGGCCTCAGAGAGGTAGGTCAGATTCTTGTGGTCCGTCAGGATGAGAACCGGAACCACCGAGCCCTCGAGCAAGTGCCTCCATTCTTTAAGAGCCTGCACGATGGCCAATAACTCCCTGTCACCAATCTGATAGTTGCACTCCGCGGAAGACAGTTTCCGGGAGTAAAACCCACAAGGAAGCAGAGGACCCTCTGGTGTTCTACGCTGAGACAGAAGGGCGCCTACTCCCGTCTCAGACGCGTCCACCTCGAGGACAAAAGGCAACCCAGGGTTGGGATGCGACAGAATCGGAGCCGACACAAAGGCGGACTTTAGAGCCTCAAAAGCTCGGATGGCCTCGAGCGGCCAGACCTGGGGACTACTGCCCTTCCTGGTCAGATCCGTGAGAGGCTTGGCTAGCATGGAAAAGTCCCTGATGAACTTCCGATAATAATTGGCGAAGCCCAAAAAGCGCTGCAGGGCACGAAGACCACTGGGCTGGGGCCACTGTAAGACAGCCGAAACCTTCTCAGGATCCATGGAGAACCCCTCAGCGGAAATGATGTAACCTAAGAAGGTTACCTGGGATCGGTGAAATTCGCATTTCTCAAGCTTACCGAACAGCTTGTTCTCTCGTAACCGTTGCAACACTCGTCTGACATCCAGAATGTGGGCCTCCATGGATTCCGAATATACCAAGATGTCATCCAAATAGACCACCACACACTGCTGCAACAGGTCACGGAAAACATCGTTGATGAATTCCTGGAAGACTGCGGGCGCATTGCACAACCCAAAGGGCATAACCAAGGATTCATAATGACCGGTCCTGGTGTTAAACGCGGTCTTCCACTCATCGCCCGCCTTGATCCTTACCAGGTTATATGCCGCCCTCAGGTCGAGTTTGGTAAAGACCGTGGCCCCTTTGAGGCGATCGAACAGCTCGGAAATCAAGGGTATTGGGTAAGCGTTCTTGATCGTGATGCGATTGAGACCCCTGTAATCGATGCAAGGCCTCAACTCACCGCCCTTCTTTTTCACAAAGAAAAATCCAGCCCCTGCCGGGGACGAGGATTTGCGAATGTGTCCGCGTGAAAGCGCCTCCCTCACGTACTCCTCCATGGCCTCATTCTCCGCTACCGACAGTGGATAGACATTGCCACGAGGAGGAACGGCACCAGATTGTAACTCTATGGCACAATCGTATGGGCGGTGCGGAGGTAGGGCAACCGCACGCACCTTATCGAATACATCCCGGTACTCCTCGTATTCAGGAGGCAACAGAGAGTCAGAGGAAGTACACAGCAACTTGACAGGCCCATGGATGCAACTAGCCCCACACTGCGGTGACCACGAGAGGATCTCGGCCGATCTCCAATCGAAAGTCGGATTATGCTTCTGGAGCCAGGGGTACCCCAAGACCACCGAGTAGTGTGGAGACGAAATAACCTGGAGACAGACCGACTCTCTGTGCACGGCACCAATGGCCATCCCCACTGGAAGGGTCTCCTGAGTCACGTGTGGCGGCAGAAGGGGTCTGCCGTCTATCGCCTCAAGAGCCAGTGGGGAACCTCGAGGCTGCAGAGGAATGGAATTGGCGGCAGCGAACACACTATCAATGAACAAACCACCAGCACCAGAGTCCACCAACGCCTGGGTCGTCACCGAGCCCCCGACCCAGGAGAGGACAACAGTAATCAGTGGTTTGTCAACACGGGAAACCGGGGACGAGGAGACTCCACCCAAGATCTGCCCCCGACAGGATCTCAGGTGCGAGCGTTTCCCGGACGGTTCGGGCATGCCAACCGAAAATGCCCACCGAGACCACAGTACATGCATCGGCCCTCGCGTCTCCGGAGTACCCTCTCCCCCTCGGACAGGCGAGCAAACCCCAGCTGCATGGGTTCACCCCCAGACAAGTCATCCCCAGGAGGCGTGGGAGGAGAGGGAGGCACGGGTGGGACAGCAAACGTAGGCGCCAATCTGTTAGAAGACCTCCGCAGGCTTTCCTTAAAGGAAGGTCTCTCCCTGAGTCTGGTGTCAATCAAAATCAGGAAAGAAATAAGAGACTCGAGCTCCACTGGTAGGTCCTTAGCTGCAACCTCATCCTTCAAGGCATCCGAGAGACCATGAGAGAAAGCAGCGACCAGAGCCTCATTATTCCAGCCCACCTCTGCTGCCAGGGTACGAAACTCAATGGCGTATTCAGCTACGGATTGTGAACCCTGTCTGATGGACATAAGGAGCTTCGCAGCAGAGGCAGCACGAGCCGGCACATCGAATACCCTCCGAAGAGAAGCAACAAAACCGGAAAACTCGGCAACCACCGGATTGTTGTTCTCCCATAAAGGGCTGGCCCAGGCCAAGGCCTTGTCCGAGAGCAGCGAGATGAAGAAGCCCACCTTTGATCTCTCAGTAGGAAAGGCATGTGGCAGCAACTCGAAATAAATGCCCACCTGGTTAAGGAAACCTCGGCACTGAGTTGGCTCTCCCCCAAAGCGCTGTGGAAGGGGGGCAGAACCGGTCATACCCCGAAACACCGCAGGCACAGCAACAGGTGTCGGGGTAGACTCTGGCGCAACAACCGGAGCGGCAGTAGGAGCGGGCCCAGGAGCGACAACCGACCCATCGGCAACGGAAGCTAAATGAGCCGTGCGTTCAAGCAGGGTTTGCAACGCCACAGCGAACCGACCCAACAGGTGATCCTGCTGATCAAGTCTGGCAACCAGCGTAGGTAGCGAGGATGGCCCTGTACCGTCAGAATTCATGGCTTGGTCCTAATGTCAAGGAACCATGAACTAGACGTACAACAAGAGGTAAGTGGAAATAAGAAGGCTTTATTGAAAATCAAGCTGTAAGGCAAAAGTCCAAACGGATGGCTAAACCGAAGCAGGGTCTTGCGAAGCCAGAGGTCAGGAACCGGAAGGGTAGTCAGACGAAGCCTGGATCAGGAACCAGCAGGGTAGTCAGACGAAGCCTGGATCAGGAACCAGCAGGGTAGTCAGACGAAGCCTGGATCAGGAACCAGCAGGGTAGTCAGACGAAGCCAGGATCAGGAACCAGAAGCAGCAGCAGTCTTAGAAGCATGTGAACACAGGAGGACCAAGCAAGGAACTGAAGCCACAGACCTCCTATATATATGAGCTAGGCATCCAGCTCCTCCCAGTGGGAAGGAGAAGCCACAGGGTGGGAGGCTACAAGAAACCCAGAAACCAAGATGGCCGCCAGCACATGTCAAACGAAGGAGAACAGCAAGAAGGTAAGACCATGACACTCACATTATATTGATATCACATAAAGAGGATATGGCTAAGGATTTGAATACGCATCCAGACAGTTACTATTACCCATCCCACCCAGAAATTCTTACATAACATAATAACTGGATATAACCTCCCCCTAACATCATAACCATGTAAAATCTTGTAGGTTAACATAAACCTCTGTGTACTGCTTATCAACTTCACTTTTTTCCAACCTGGACAGTCTATCTCTGTGTATGAGCTTCAACATTATAAGGCCTGGAGAGTTAATTGCCTAGTCCGTAAACATTAGAAACTTATGGGGTCACACACTATATTCAACATAATGAACATGAAATTTGCCTGTATAGTCACCCCTTCAACACGACGGCAATTTCCGTGGTCCATCTATCATGTCAGATTGTGAACCAGCTGATCCAATGCTGGTTTCTCCATTCTTGGCTTGCTTCACTGGCGGTCTGAATCTGGCTAGTGCTCTCGGCAGCAGGTGTTGTAGGCCAAGGTGATTTTTCGCCTCCTCTGCAGTTATGTATGTAGACGTCGTGCTATCCGAATGAAATATTTTGAGAATAGCCGGGTACAAAAGTGCAAATCTGGTGTGCCTCTCATATAGCTCCGAGCATATCCCGGAAAATTCCCTCCTCCTCTTTTGTACATCCGCCGAGTGGTCTCCAAATATAAGAACTTTCTGTCCCCGAATTTCAAAGGATGACCCCTGGCGTTTGTATTGGCGCAAAATGGCTGACTTATCGGTAAAGTCCAAATATTTAACTATGACGGGTCTTGGTCTTTGCTGTAAGGCAGAAGGCGCTTTCAAACTGCGATCTGTTCCCGGTCTCAAATCAGGACCTATACGGTGGGCTCTTTCCACTCTGCATGGCTTTTCAAGCCCTAAAGCCATCGGAATCTCTTGCTCGCATATTGCGATTAATTCTTGAGCTGGAATTGATTCTTCTTGATCGGTTTTCCAGATCATCTACCTTCATTTTTAGGGCCACTGATTCATTAACTGCTTTATCTAACAGTGTGCTCATTTCGGAGCTCGATTCCTCCAGCATCTGTACCCTGCTCTCCGCGCTTTCCAGTCGCGACCCATGTTCAGCAGCGGTCGCTTGCAAAGATTGTAGCGTTAGCCCCACTGTGCTAGCCAGCGATTCTTGGAGGTCAGGTAAAATCCTATTGGCAACCTCTATTGCCAATTTCACGTAATCGATGCAATTGCCATCCCCGTGGAGATCAGCTTCAGGGACACTCTGCTCCTCCATGACACTCCACTGTGAAAGCATGAGAACGCCTTCCTCCTCCGTCTCGTTTTCCCGCGCTACTGATTTCAAAGGTTTGTTATGGCCTTTTGTCTTCCTTCTGGTCCCCATGGTTAGGATAAAACAATCCATATGTTCCCGCCTATCTAGCGGTTAAGATATTCCCGGAGTTTGTCCGGTATGTTGGGGAATAATCACAGAGTTCCGACTGCACGGAGCCGAAGTTAGCCGCGTCCTACCATGTTGGCGCCGGAACCAGAAGTCTCCTTATTAAGTTTTTCGGTGACAACTAAGAATAAAATGATCAATTCTGTAATTTAAAATTTCGTTTTTTTTTACGACGTTCACAGTAGGGGATAATTTACATTATATTTGCAAAGTGTGGGTCATTATGGACACATCAATACCAAACATAAAGGGGAGACTTTTTTTTGCTATTTTTTTTTCTTTGAAAAGCATATTTTCAATGTAAAAAAAGCGTATTTTATACTGGAATTTTTTTATTTAATAAATGTGGGTTTTGTTACCTTTTTTTACCACTTAATCCCTTCAAGACCAAGCCAGTTTTTACCTTCAGGACTAAGCCACATTTTGAAAATCTGACATGTTTCACTTTATGTGGTAATAACTTTAGAACACTTTTACTTATCCAAACCATTCTGAGATTGTTTTCTTGGGACACATTGTACTTTATGTTAGTGATAAATTCGAGTCAATATGTTTTATCTTTATTTATAAAAAAAAAATACAAAATGTACAGAAAGTTTGTAAAAATAAGCAATTTTCTAAATTAGAATTTCTCTGGTTTTCTGACAGAAAGTGGTACCTCACAAAATAGTTATTACTTTACATTTACCATATGTCTACTTCATGTTTGCATAATTTTGTAAATGTTATATTTTTTTTTAGGATGTTAGAAAGCTTAGAAGCAAATTTTAACATTTTTCAGAACATTTTCAAAACCCACTTTTTAAGGACCAGTTTAAGTCTGAAGTCACTTAGTGGGGCTTATTTAATAGAAACCACCCAAAATGACCCAATTTTAGAATCTACACCCCCATGGTATTCAAAACTGATTTTACAAATGTTGTTAACCCTTTAAGTGTTCCACCAGAATTAATGGAAAACAGAGGTGAATTTTTTAAATTTCACTTTTTTTGCAGCTTTTTCTATTTAGATCAATTTTTTATGCAACCCAGCATGTGTTAACAACAAATTAAACCTAAATATTTGTCACCCTGATTCTTAAGTGTACAAAAACACCCCATATGTGGTCATAAAGTACTATATGGGTGCACAGCGGGGCTCAGAATGGGAGGAAGATTGTGTGGCTTTTGGAAGGCAGACTTCGCTAGAATAATTGTTGGTTCCATTTGAAGACACCCTGAGGTACCCTAACAGTGAAAAAACCTGTTTCATATAATTTAGAAAGACTTGGCAGTGAAAATGAAAAATTTCACATTTTGCAAGAATATCTAAATTTAGGCCCAAATTTTTTTATTTTAACAAGGGGTATCAGGAGAAAATGCACCCTATAATCTGTTACCCATTTTCTCCTGAATACGTCAACACCCCATATGTGGTTGTAAAGTACTGTATGAGCACACAGCGGGGCTCAGAATGGGAGGAACACTGTGTGGCTTTTGGAAGGCAGGTTTCGCTGGAATAATTTTCAGGCACCATGTCGCATTTGAAGACACCCTGAGGCCCCCCAACAGTGAAAGCTGCAAAAAAAGAAGGCTCTAGGGGCGACCGAACATACAAGGAAATTGAAGAAATGCCTCATTTAATAAAATGACACCTTTCAATGTATTCATCTAGGGGTATAATGGGAATGAATTAATTAAGAAATTAATGAAATGGACTTAATGGATATTAGTGGAAATGTGATAAACTTGAAAGCACTCTCAAATGCAGAGGCCCGATTTAGAGGGGCCGGTCTGACAGTAGTGAGTGGTGTCTTTCCTAATCCCTTTAACCGAGCAAACTTGACACCTTTTTTGGAGTCGTCTTTTTTTTTTCCTGTGGGGGGAAGTACTCCATGTAAATGCTGCCCATGTATTATTCTTCAGACCTTAGAAGCACTACTGGCTGAAAAACTGCCCTCTCCTACCTGAATGCCAAAAATCTATTTTTTTTATAATTTTTTCCTGAAATTCCAAGAAGGTCGCCCCATGACCAGCTGTTCTGTGGATGACAAAGACATTATATAGTGACACTTGGGTTAGGTATATAGCAATTTTTTTGTACCACACCTTAGATTTTCTTAAAGGGGTTCTCCGGGCTTAACCTTTTTTTGGCTTTAAAAATCTAACTTGTGGAGGAAAGATTAATGCTCACATACTTACCTTCCACAGTGCAGCCATTTTTTAGATCTGCCTCCCGTTCATGTGGTCCCTCCAGATGGCTTTTCAGTGCTTCCGGGCAAAGTCTGTCTCCTTGTCTTCCACTCTTCTCGTCCTGGCTTGAGCAGGAGATGGATCGTCACTAATGACGTCACCGCCTCCTGCAAGTCGAATCGCTGGTCTCCGTCTTCTTCCCCAACGCAGGCGCAGTACACACAATTACAGTGCGCATGTGCCTGCGTCTCTGCTCCGGCTCCGTACAATCATGCACTGCGCGTGCGCCGTTATCTTCAGTGACTGCTATGGGGAAAAGCGTGGCCAGCAGCAGCAGCTGATTGCCAGCGGTGTCATAAGCAGGACTGGTAGCGACCAGCTGATCACCGGGACAGCTCCCACTGAAAAAAAAGATGCCTGAATGCAACTTTTTTTGCCCATAGAGATCCTTGTGTTGTTGAAGTCAGTAGGTTTTTGTGTAGTAAGGAGATGGGGAGAAAGTCCTTTGTATAATGTAGTATATAAGATGATTTAGGAAAACTTCCACCGAAAACTTTGTACCAGTAGGTACGTCTTTGTTTGGAAGTTTTGTTTTTGTTTTTCTGTTGAAAATAGAAATGCTCTATAATGACTATAGAAGTAGACCAACCAGGTGCTATTAACAGATTCTATAGGAAATTCCTTTTGGTCAGTCTCTAATTCCCAATTCCCAATGCACGTTGCTTTTGCCTGTGGGAGCAGCTCCATCTATAGATGGAGGTCTTTTTTTGTAGGAGTCTTTGGTTTGGCTCTTGGAAGTAGGTTTCTACTCTTTGGAAGAGAGCTAATTTACATATGTACCCCACATATTCCTGAGAAGGGGGCTGCAACCTCTGGCACAACAGAACTGGATCTCACACTGATGAAGTCCATGTGTTTTCAGTATCTGTATGTCAGTTCTGCAACAAAAAAAAGAACATGTCCTATTCTGGTCCTCATAATGCAGACCTGAAATTCATGGAAATCAATGTGACTGCAAAAACAATGCGGGTTGCACACGGACAGTATCCTTACTTAGCGGATAAATGGACATGGTAGTGTGCATAAGGGTTTAGATAGACATCTCAGCAGGCTGTATTATGCAAAATGGGATTAGATACACAGTTTAGCAGGCTGTATTGTAGAAGATGGGATTAGATACACAGATCAGCAGGCTGTATAATAGAAGATGGGATTAGATACACAGCTCAGCACACTTTATCATAAAATATGGGATTAGATACACACTTCTGCAGAAAGTATCGCACACATACAGGGAGTGCAGAATTATTAGGCAAATGAGTATTTTGACCACATCATCCTCTTTATGCATGTTGTCTTACTCCAAGCTGTATAGGCTCGAAAGCCTACTACCAATTAAGCATATTAGGTGATGTGCATCTCTGTAATGAGAAGGGGTGTGGTCTAATGACATCAACACCCTATATCAGGTGTGCATAATTATTAGGCAACTTCCTTTCCTTTGGCAAAATGGGTCAAAAGAAGGACTTGACAGGCTCAGAAAAGTCAAAAATAGTGAGATATCTTGCAGAGGGATGCAGCACTCTTAAAATTGCAAAGCTTCTGAAGCGTGATCATCGAACAATCAAGCGTTTCATTCAAAATAGTCAACAGGGTCGCAAGAAGCGCGTGGAAAAACCAAGGCGCAAAATAACTGCCCATGAACTGAGAAAAGTCAAGCGTGCAGCTGCCAAGATGCCACTTGCCACCAGTTTGGCCATATTTCAGAGCTGCAACATCACTGGAGTGCCCAAAAGCACAAGGTGTGCAATACTCAGAGACATGGCCAAGGTAAGAAAGGCTGAAAGACGACCACGACTGAACAAGACACACAAGCTGAAACGTCAAGACTGGGCCATGAAATATCTCAAGACTGATTTTTCTAAGGTTTTATGGACTGATGAAATGAGAGTGAGTCTTGATGGGCCAGATGGATGGGCCCGTGTCTGGATTGGTAAAGGGCAGAGAGCTCCAGTCCGACTCAGACGCCAGCAAGGTGGAGGTGGAGTACTGGTTTGGGCTGGTATCATCAAAGATGAGCTTGTGGGGCCTTTTCGGGTTGAGGATGGAGTCAAGCTCAACTCCCAGTCCTACTGCCAGTTTCTGGAAGACACCTTCTTCAAGCAGTGGTACAGGAAGAAGTCTGCATCCTTCAAGAAAAACATGATTTTCATGCAGGACAATGCTCCATCACACGTGTCCAAGTACTCCACACCGTGGCTGGCAAGAAAGGGTATAAAAGAAGAAAAACTAATGACATGGCCTCCTTGTTCACCTGATCTGAACCCCATTGAGAACCTGTGGTCCATCATCAAATGTGAGATTTACAAGGAGGGAAAACAGTACACCTCTCTGAACAGTGTCTGGGAGGCTGTGGTTGCTGCTGCACGCAATGTTGATGGTGAACAGATCAAAACACTGACAGAATCCATGGATGGCAGGCTTTTCAGTGTCCTTGCAAAGAAAGGTGGCTATATTGGTCACTGATTTGTTTTAGTTTTGTTTTTGAATGTCAGAAATTTATATTTGTGAATGTTGAGATGTTATATTGGTTTCACTGGTAAAAATAAATAATTGAAATGGGTATATATTTGTTTTTTGTTAAGTTGCCTAATAATTATGCACAGTAATAGTCACCGTAGCTTGAAAAAGACTATTGTCGAAACGTTGCTGCTGATTTTGTGGTGTAATAAAAAACACTGAATAGCCTTTGGAGTGCCGTGACCTTCTTCGCTTTTTCCAGTAATAGTCACCTGCACACACAGATATCCCCCTAAAATAGCTAAAACTAAAAACAAACTAAAAACTACTTCCAAAAATATTCAGCTTTGATATTAATGAGTTTTTTGGGTTCATTGAGAACATGGTTGTTGTTCAATAATAAAATTAATCCTCAAAAATACAACTTGCCTAATAATTCTGCACTCCCTGTGCATGTTACGATTAGATACAGATGTGTTTGGATGTGCTTTCTGTTTATTACATTCTAGAGACGGTGAGGGAAGAGCCTGTGGATAGTCAGTGATGAGATTAGATACACCGCTCAGCAGGCTGTATGACACAGGATAGGATTAGATACAGATGTGCTTGCCGATTCCACCTGTATATTACACTCTGGAGATAGTCAGGGACAGTCAGTAATGGGATTTAGACACTGGGTGAGAAGTAGATTCTTTTTCTATAGAAGTAGATTCATGTCTGGGTGTAGAAAGATACACACAGGAGTTATAGATGGAGTAGCTGCTGCAGGCAGAGCAGAGTGGGGGCGTGGCCAGCCTGTGACTCATCTCTGTGCAGTGCAGCCAGGATTGTGTATCAATAAAGTTATGTATTCAACAAAACAAAAAGGGAAGAAAGTAAACAGATCTGCCAGGATAATGCGATGTCTTCCAGGGTGAAGGAAGGCTCAGACATGAAAAAGGTATTGGGGGCATATGTATGCATGGTGATGGGTGTTAGGAGCACATAAAAAGGGACCGGACAACCTCTTTAAGGAACTGTAGGGCTGTAGTACCTGGTCTGAAAGATCCACTCCGCCCATCAACTGGTTGTAATCCTCGATACACACAGGCTTGGTGTTCTGCTCTGTGGTTCCTCGGACTGGGACTGGGGTGGACTGATTTGCATGGATGGTAGTTAACACAAGAACATCCTGTTTGTCCTTCTATTTTAGCAGTATCAAATTTTCTGAGCAAATAGCTCTGATTTCCCCGCGATGCACTGTCTGGTCTATAAAATATTTAGGGAGCCCTTTTTGATTTCTTCTAATTGTGCCATATGTGCCTATGCCTCTGGCAGCAAGGCACCTCAGGAGAGGGACACTATTATAAAAGTTGTCCAAATATAGATGGTATCTGTGGTCCAGCAGGGGATGAGAAGCAGATTCATGTCTGGGTATTGAAAGATAGACACAGGAGTTATAGATGGAGTAGCTGCTGCAGGCAGAGCAGAGGCTTGGTGGGGAAATCCTTTTTGATTTCTTCTAATTGTGCCATATGTGCTTATGCCTCTGACAGCAAGGCACTTCAGGAGAGGGACACTATTGTAAAAGTTGTCCAAATATAGATGGTATCTGTGGTCCAGCAGGTGGTGGACTAAATCCCATACTATCTTCCCACTTATACCCAGAACAAGGGGGACAATCGGGTGGTTCAATTTTTGAATATTTTCCCTCGTAAATACAAAAGCACAATGTATATCTGGATACACTTTCACAGGCCTTATACAACTTCACGCCATACCTAGCCCTTTTATTGGGCAGGTACTGGCAGAAATGTAATCGGCCTTTGAAGTGGACCAATGATTCACTGAGAGGCATTTTTGGGGGGTATATACTTGACCAAATTTGGAATTGTAGTGTTCAACCACTGGCCTAATTTTAAAGAGTCTGTCATAACTGGGGTCGCTTGGGCATTCATTATTATTGCTGAAGTGTAGAAATCTTAGAAGAGCTTCAAAACGGGCCCAAGGCACGGCAAGACGAAGAGGGGTATGATAAAGAATATCTTTGTTCCAATACGAACATATTGTTGTTTTTTTTATAATGCCCATGACCAAAACCCCAAAACCTTTGCATTTCAGTCATGTTAGTAGGGGTCCATTTGTGGATCCTTGCCATATAACTGTCTGGATTGGAGGCAATATATTGCTCTGCATATACACTGCCTGTCCAAAAAAAAAGTCGCCACCTGGATTTAACTAAGCAAATCCTTGTGGATAATTACTACATGGGCGATTATCTTTTAGCTGGCAATAAGTTATTTAACCCCAACTGGTGCAATGAGTTGCTTCTGATTTCTTAAACAACCATGTCGAAAGACACATCTCGTGGTTGTGGAAATGATGTTAGTCTGTTTTAGAAGGGTCAAATCATTGGCATGCATTAAGCAGAGAAAACATCTAAGGAGATTACAGAAACTACTAAAATTGGGTTCAGAACTGTCCAACGCATTATTAAAAACTGGAAGGATAGTGGGGACCCATCGTATTCGAGGAAGAAATGTAGCGGGAAAAAATCCTTAATGATCGTGATCGGCGATCATTTAAACCTTTGGTGAAATCAAATCGAAGAAAAACAACAGTAGAACTCAGGGCTATGTTTAATAGTGAAAGTAAGAGCATTTCCACATGCACTATGCGAAGGGAACTCAAGGGATTGCGACTGAACAGCTATGTAGCAATAAGAAAACCACTAATCAGTGAGGCAAACCAGAAAAAAAGGCTTCAATTTGTTAGGGAGCATAAAGATTGGACTATGGAGCAATGGAAGAAGGTCATTTGGTCTGATGAGTCCAGATTTATCCTGTTCCAGAGTAATGGGTGCATCAGGGTAAAAAGAGAGGCAGATGAAGTGATGCACCCATCATGCCTAGTGCCTACTGTACAAGCCTGTGGGGGCAGTGCTATGATCTGGGATTGCTGCAGTTGGCCAGGTCTAGGTTCGGCAACAGTATGTGCTCCAAGAATTAGGTCAACTGACTACCTGAACATACTGAATGACCAGGTTTTCTATCAATGGATTTGTTCTTCCCTGATGGCACGGGCATATTCCAAGATGACAATGCCAGGATTAATCGGGCTCAAATTGCGAAAGAGTGGTTCAGGGAGCATGAGACATCATTTTCACACATGGATTGGCCACCACAGAGTTCAGACCTTAACCCCATTGAGAATCTTTGGGATGTGCTGGAGAAGGCTTTGCGCAGCAGTCAGACTCTGCCATCATCAATGCAAGATCTTGCTGAAAAATTAATGCAACACTGGATGGAAAGAAATCTTGTGACATTGCAGAAGCTTATCGAAACAATGCCACAGCGAATGCGTGCCGTAATCAAAGCTAAAGGCTTTTTTTTGCGGCAATTGTTTTTTTTTTTGGCAGGCTGTGTATATTTGTTTGTTCCACCATCAAGTTAATTAGGTCATCAGTGAAGAATAATTGGAAAAATGCATTTCACTGAAACCTGTGTTATCTACAGTGATGCCTGGAGTGGCTGTAAATTCAGGCAGCTGGGGCACATAGTTATCTGCGGGGATCCATGAAGAGTCACTTGTACGGGGCTGCGACTGCGCACTACCCCTAGGATGCCTACGAGGTGGTTCATCATTAGATGAATCATCTTAAGGAAGATGAAACCAAAAATGTCACTTCATCTCCACTGTTGGAGTCAGTGTCCTCAAAAAGCACAGCATATGCCTCTTCAGCAGTGAAAAGCCGTGTAGTCATTTTAAACTGTAAACTAATGTTGTTTTTTTGTGTGTTTTTATTTTTATTTTTATGGAACAGCAAACTAAAATACTGTATATGCATCCTTTAGGAGTGATGCAGTTATTGACAGGTGTCACAGGTAGCAAAGATGGCTGGCGATGAGCCAGGGGTCTAGTATGAGGCACAGAGTATTATTTGACAGTTATAGGGGGCACAAATCCACATGGATCATAAGAGAGTTATTTTTTACAGAATGGTGCCACTCAAGCACAGGATACGAGTATATACACACAGGAGGATGGCACACTTAGTGACAGGGTTATATATATATTTTTTTTATGTAACTTGGGAGTGTGTGACGGGCGTCTTGATGGACGAACAGGCTGGTGTGACAGGTGACTTGACAGACAGGCTAGTGTGACAGGTGACATGACGGACGGACAGGCTAGTGTGACAGGTGACTTGACAGACGGACAAGCTGGTGTGACAGGTGACTTGACGGGCAGGCTAGTGTGACAGGTGACTTGACGGACGGACAAGCAGGTATGACAGGTGTCTTGATGGATGGACAGGCTGGAGTGACAGGTGTCTTGATGAATGGACAGACTGGAATCACAGGTGTCTTGATGGACTGACAAAAACACACCAGACAGCTCGTGATCCTATCATTATGTTGCTCGGGAAGGGGCAACCCCCATCAAAGAATTCAAAAAATAATCCCAGCAGACGTCTTCATTTTCAATCCATGATATTCTTTTATTCCATAGCAAAATTACACAAAATTACAGGATGCGTTTCGGCCCATCCAGCCTTCCTCAACTGCATAATACTAAGTAACACCATATAAGATTACAGTGGGATGCGAAAGTTTGGGCAACCTTGTTAATCGTCATGATTTTCCTGTATAAATCGGCACAGCTTCAGCTTTGTCACTGATTCCTGGATATTGGTCTCCAGAATCTGCTGATACTGAGTGGAATCCATGCGTTCCTCAACTTTGACAAGATTCCCGGGCCCTGCACTGGCCACACAGCCCCACAGCATGATGGAACCACCACCATATTTTCCTGTAGGTAGCAGGTGTTTTTCTTGGAATGCTGTGTTCTTTTTCCTCCATGCAAAACGCCCCTTGTTATGGCCAAATAACTCAATTTTAGTTTCATCAGTCCACAGCACCTTATTCCAAAATGAAGCTGGCTTGTCCAAATGTGCTTTAGCCCACCTTAAGCCGCACTTTTTGTGCTGTGGGCGGAGAAAAGGTTTCCTCTGCATCACTCTCGCATACAGCATCTCCTTGTGTAAAGTGCACTGAATGGTTGAACGATGCACAGTGACTCCATCTGCAGCAAGATGATGTTGTAGGTCTTTGGTGCTGGTCTGTGGGTTGACTCTGACTGTTCTCACCATTCGTCGCTTCTGTCTATCCGAGATTTTTCTTGGTCTGCCACTTCGAGCCTTAACTTGAACTGAGCCTGTGGTCTTCCATTTCCTCAATATGTTCCTAACTGTGGAAACAGACAGCTGAAATCTCTGAGACAGCTTTCTGTATCCTTCCCCTAAACCATGATGGTGAACAATCTTTGTCTTCAGGTCATTTGAGAGTTGTTTTGAGACCCCATGTTGCTACTCTTCAGAGAAAATTAAAAGAGGAGGGAAACTTACAATTGACCCCCTTAACCACCTCCGGACCGCCTAACGCAGATGTGCGGTCCGGAGGTGGCGGCCCTGCGCAGAGGCACGCATATATGCGTCATCTCGCAAGGGCCGGGATTTCCTGTGAACGCGCGCACACAGGCGCGCGCGCTCACAGGAACGGAAGGTAAGCGAGTGGATCTCCAGCCTGCCAGCGGCGATCGCTCGCTGGCAGGCTGGAGATCCGAATTTTTTAACCCCTAACAGGTATATTAGACGCTGTTTTCATAACAGCGTCTAATATACCTTCTACCTGGTCCTCTGGTGGTCCCTTTTGTTAGGATCGACCACCAGAGGACACAGGTAGGTCAGTAAAGTCGCACCAAACACTACACTACACCCCCCCCCGTCACTTATTAACCCTTTATGAACCCCTGATCACCCCATATAAACTCCCTGATCACCCCCCTGTCATTGATCACCCCCCTGTCATTGATCACCCCCTGTCAGGCTCCATTCAGACGTCCGCATGATTTTTACGGATCCATGGATACATGGATCGGATCCGCAAAACACATGTGGACGTCTGAATGGAGCCTTACAGGGGGTGATCAATGACAGGCGGGTGATCACCCATATACACTCCCTGATCACCCCCCTGTCATTGATCACCCCCTGTAAGGCTCCATTCAGACATCCGCATGTGTTTTGCGGATCCGATCCATGTATCCATGGATCCGTAAAAATCATGCGGACGTCTGAATGGAGCCTTACAGGGGGGGTGATCAGTGACAGGGGGGTGATCACCCTGATCACCCCCTGTCATTGATCACCCCCCTGTAAGGCTCCATTCAGACGTCCGCATGTGTTTTGCGGATCCGATCCATGTATCCATGGATCCGTAAAAATCATGCGGACGTCTGAATGGAGCCTTACAGGGGGGGTGATCAGTGACAGGGGGGTGATCAGGGTGATCACCCCCTGTCATTGATAACCCCTCTGTAAGGCTCCATTCAGACGTCCGCATGTGTTTTGCGGATCCGATCCATGGATCCGTAAAAATTATACGGACGTCTGAATGGAGCCTTACCAGGGGGGTGATCAATGACAGGGGGGTGATCAGGGAGTCTATATGGGTGATCACCCCCCTGTCATTGATCACCCCCCTGTCATTGATCACCCCCCTGTCATTGATCACCCCCCTGTCATTGATCACCCCCCTGGTAAGGCTCCATTCAGACATTTTTTTTGGCACAAGTTAGCGGAAATTTTTTGTTTGTTTTTGTTTTTGTTTTTTCTTACTAAGTCTCATATTCCACTAACTTGTGTCAAAAAATAAAATCTCACATGAACTCACCATACCCCTCACGGAATCCAAATGCGCAAACATTTTTAGACATTTATATTCCAGACTTCTTCTCACGCTTTAGGGCCCCTAAAAAGCCAGGGCAGTATAAATACCCCACATGTGACCCCATTTCGGAAAGAAGACACCCCAAGGTATTCGCTGAGGGGCATATTGAGTCCATGAAAGATTGAAATTTTTGTCCTAAGTTAGCGGAAAGTGAGACTGTGAGAAAAAAACAAAAAAAATCAATATCCGCTAACTTATGCAAAAAAAATAAAAATTTCTAGGAACCCGCCAGGCCCCTCATTGAATACCTTGGGGTGTCTTCTTTCCAAAGTGGGGTCACATGTGGGGTATTTATGCTGCCCTGGCTTTTTAGGGGCCCGAAAGTGTGAGAAGAAGTCTGGGATCCAAATGTCTAAAAATGCCCTCCTAAAAGGAATTTGGGCACCTTTGCGCATCTAGGCTGCAAAAAAGTGTCACACATGTGGTATCGCCGTACTCAGGAGAAGTTGGGCAATGTGTTTTGGGGTGTCATTTTACATATACCCATGCTGGGTGAGAAAAATATCTTGGTCAAATGCCAACTTTGTATAAAAAAATAGGAAAAGTTGTCTTTTGCCAAGATATTTCTCTCACCCAGCATGGTTATATGTTAAATGGCACGCCAAAATACATTCCCCAACTTCTCCTGAGTACGGCGATACCAGATGTGTGACACTTTTTTGCAGCCAAGGTGGGCAAAGGGGCACATATTCCAAAGTGCACCTTTCGGATTTCACAGGCCATTTTTTACAGATTTTGATTGCAAGGTACTTCTTACACATTTGGGCCCCTAAATTGCCAGGGCAGTATAACTACGCCACAAGTGACCCCATTTTGGAAAGAAGACACCCCAAGGTATTCCGTGAGGGGCACGGCGAGTTCCTAGAATTTTTTATTTTTTGTCACAAGTTAGCGGAAAATGATGATTTTTCTTTTTTTTTCTTTTTTCCTTACAAAGTCTCATATTCCACTAACTTGCGACAAAAAATAAAAAGTTCTAGGAACTCGCCGTGCCCCTCACGGAATACCTTGGGGTGTCTTCTTTCCAAAATGGGGTCACTTGTGGCGTAGTTATACTGCCCTGGCAATTTAGGGGCCCAAATGTGTAAGAAGTACTTTGCAATCAAAATGTGTAAAAAATGGCCTGCGAAATCCGAAAGGTGCACTTTGGAATATGTGCCCCTTTACCCACCTTGGCTGCAAAAAAGTGTCACACATCTGGTATCGCCGTACTCAGGAGAAGTTGGGGAATGTGTTTTGGGGTGTCATTTTACATATACCCATGCTGGGTGAGAAAAATATCTTGGTCAAATGCCAACTTTGTATAAAAAAATAGGAAAAGTTGTCTTTTGCCAAGATATTTTCTCTCACCCAGCATGGTTATATGTAAAATGGCATGCCAAAATACATATGCACCTGCCTAATTTTGTTTAAACAATTATAGCACACTTTCTGTAAATCCAATAAACTTCATTTCACTTCTCAAATATCACTGTGTGTGTCTCCTATATGATATATTTAACTGACATTTTTTATCGTAACAACCAACGATTTATACAGGAAAATCATGACGATTAACAAGGTTGCCCAAACTTTTGCTTTCCACTGTATATAGACACCTAATCACCATCACCTAATTATGACATCATCAATTAATCAGTAGGAAATAACTTAAATATGTGACAGAATGCATTCATCTTGCTATAATCCATGTTCATAC
Source organism: Bufo gargarizans (assembly GCF_014858855.1). NCBI lineage: Eukaryota > Metazoa > Chordata > Amphibia > Anura > Bufonidae > Bufo > Bufo gargarizans. The sequence goes on from NC_058080.1 coordinate 441,735,630, forward strand.
AAAAGGAAACACAGTCCTCCAATTTATGTTTGCGATATCATAGTCTGTAAGGAAATACATTCAAATTAAAAATATGTTAAAAACACATCACATCATAATCCCTATTTAAGGAAGGTGTCCAGAGAATGGATCCAAAAGGCTTCCCTTCTGAGCAACAGTTTTTTTTAAATCACCTCCCCTTCTTGGCTGATGCACCCATGTTATCACCTGATACTTTAACTGTGCAATTCAATGTGCCACAAGGGCAAATATATTACATTTGTGATGTCACATGTATAGTAACCCTTGATCTTATAGGGTTTCTCTGTATGTGGATGATAGAAATATTGGCCCTTCTGTATATTACTACATTGCATGCAGTGCAGACAGGGGAATGTTCAATTTTTTGGACATGCCATGGTTTTTTGTATCCTTACTTTTTTTGTACTACCAATATCCGCATGCACCAATTGGTCCCTTAAATTGGGGCTACGCTTATTACAAATAAGTGGTGGAATCTTAAATTCTTCTACAGCTGGTAATGATTTTCACAGGAGATGCCAGTGTTTACACACTATGTTATCAAAATGGAGATTATAAGGGTGGTACTTATGCACAAACTTTATGTTTTCAACTTCTGACAATACTTTCTCAGGGTAACCCCTTTGCCGAAACCTAGTTTTCATCTCCTCCATCCTCGTATTTTGTGTATCTGGATCTGAAACTATCGTTTTGATCCTCATAAATTGTGATTTTGGGATGGCTTTTTTAAGAGAAGTCAGGTGTGCACTCTGGTAGTGTAAAACACTATTTCTATCCATTTCCCTTCTGTACAGGTCAGTGCATAGATATCCACCCTCCTGTTTCATCACCATCACGTCTAAAAAATGTACAGAATTTTGATCTTAAGTAAATGTGAATTTTAACTCGCTCCATATGTTATTCAGATACTCAAAAAACAGCAAGAGGGGCGCCCATACGCAAAAAATGTCATCAATGAATCTCTTCCAGACTATTACAGATTCTTAAAAATCTTCACTGGTCTACACATAATGTTCCTCAAAAAATTACATAAAAATATTTGCGTAGGGCGGGGCAACATTCGTGCCCCTCGCCGTACCCCGTTGCTGCAAGAAAACGGTGGTGAATGATTACCGGTAATCAAAAACTCACATAACTGCTCATCAACAACTCCCCGATGTCTATAACCCATCACCAAGTCTAGGATCTTCATTTTTATTCGGAATACAGGATTGCAGTCCAGCATCTTATAGGTAGCAGTGTCCAAAAGTTGGCGATTGACTTCATGCAAATATTTGTCTTTGTCCATTATTACAATGGAACCGCCTTTATCGACAGGTTTAATTACTAGGGATTTATCACCCATTAGGTTACATATAGCCTATCTTTCTTCCATTGTAATATCTGTTTCACATGTAAATCACCCTTCCTTGCCATCTTCATTACATGTTGTGTTTCATTAGTTACCAGATGTATAAATGTTTCCACCGGATGATGGCTTTTAGGGGGGTAAAATTACTTTTCAACCGCAAGCCTATATCTGCCAACTTTAGCATTGTCCCTTCTTTCTGATCACTTTCCTCCACAACCAATGCATATTGAGATTGTTCCTTTACAGAGAAGTGTGCTTTAAGCCTCACTCTCCAGAAAAAATATTCTGTCACCTATTTAAGTTATTTTCTGCTGATTAATTGATGATGTCATGATTAGGCATCTATATAATCTTATATGGTTGTCACGGGGCGCCAAAGGCGCACTTGGTCTCCCATCAGCCGCAGACCTGCTGCTTAGCTTCGGGAGCGAGGATCTGTGTTTGGCCTCGTTCCCAGGGCGGGAGGCTCCCTGCCCCTAGGTCTGCCTTCTATCCTTCCCCCTGTGTGTGTGTGGATGTGACCGTTACAGATTAACAGGCCCAATAACCACTGTATCATGAATCCTCTTATGACCCTGACTGACCATGTCTCTAACCTGACACAGATGGTGCAGGAGCTAGGAAAGAAACTCCATTCTTTTGAGTTAGGGCAAGGTTCTTCCACTCCTCAGCTTCCAGAACCCTTTTCTGGAGACCGGAAGAGGTTTGTCTCCTTTAAGGAGAGTTGCAAACTCTACTTCCGTTTGCGCCCCATGTCCTCCGGTCCCGAGAGCCAACGCGTGGGTATTATCATTTCTCTACTACAAGGTGATCCCCAGGACTGGGCATTCTCGTTACCTCCTGGGGCTAGTTGTCTAACTTCTGTGGAGGTTTTTTCTCAGGCCCTGGGTACCCTCTATGACGAACCAGACTGGGCCCTGGTAGCCGAGACGGCTCTTAGGGCACTGGTTTAGGGCCATCTCCCTGCGGAGGAGTATTGCACCCAATTCAGACGGTGGTGTGTCCCCTCAGGATGGAATGAACCAGCCCTGAAGAGTCCGTTTAGGTCTGGTCTGTCTGATAATTTAAAAGATCTATTAGTCAGTTATCAAATTCCAGAGACCTTAGAGGAGATGATGACCCTAGTTGTCTGACTTGACCGACAAGTTAGAGAGAGACGACAAGAACGACAGTTCTGTTCTCAGATGGAGGCCTTTTCCAAGGACAACACTGAGGTCTCCAGCGAGGAACCCATGCAGGTTGGCATGACCTGGGGTAATCTTCGTCGCAGACGTTGAGAGTGCTTCTACTGTGGAGATCCTGGCCATTGGATCAACAAGTGTCCTAAGAGGGTCCTCTCTGACAAGTCTCCTAAGGCAAGACAACCTAAAGACCAGGTACACCCGGATTTTTCTAAATGTAAGCTTTTGGTACCCATAACAATTTCTCTGGGGGTTAATAAGTGGCCGGGTAAGGCCTTTATTGATTCCGGTTCAGCGGCCAGCTTTATTGACTTTTAATATGCTAGTAAATTGGGTATTCCAATGTTTGCTTTACCTTCACCTGACCATGTCATGGCTATAGATACTACTCCCCTGATTGGTGGTACGGTGAGGTCATGTACCTCTGAAATTTCTCTAACCGTGGGTGTGTGCCACTCTGAGAGATGTTCTATTTTAGTCCTGGAGAACCTACCGGTTGAGGTGGTACTAGGGTTGCCTTGGCTCTGTTTACATAACCCCACAATACATTGGTCCAAAGGAGAGTTGGTGAAATGGGGACCTAAGATTGACTCATGCTTATCCGTGGTGCAGGCTGGGGTTTCAGTAAGGTCTAATACATTACCCTCAGTTATTAAGGAATATTCTGATGTATTCTCATCCCCTACTCCAGAGGTTCTACCCCCCATAGACCTTATGATTGCGCCATAGAGCTAATAGAGGGTGGCAAATTTCCTAAAGGGCGAATTTATAATCTTTCTAAGCCCAAACGCAAGGCTATGGAAGATTATATTAAGGAGAGCCTTGCTAAAGTGCATATTAAACCTTCAGTCTCTCCTATGGGAGCAGGGTTTTTCTTTGTTAAGAAGAAGGATGGTCGTCTTAGGCCTTGTATTGATTACCGGAGATTAAATAAAATCACTGTCAAAAATAGATACTCTCTTCCATTGATTCTGGATTTATTTAACCAGGTTCTGGGGGCAACCTGGTTTTCCAAGATTGACCTGAAAGGAGCATACAATCTAATCCGAATCAAGGAGGGAGAAAGAATGGAAGACAGCATTCAATACTCCGATAGGACACTTTGAATATCAGGTGATGCCTTTTGGACTCAGAAATGCCCCAGCTGTGTTCCAAAACTTAATGAACGATATTCTTAGGGAGTTCTTAGGTAAATGTATTATTGTCTATCTTGACGACATTTTGATATTCTCTCCTGATTTCGAATCTCATGTGTCTCATGTCAAACAAATATTAGAGGTGTTGAGGGAGAATCAGCTATCCGCTGAGCAAGAGAAATGTGTCTTTGGTGTACAGGAGATACTGTTTCTAGGGCATGTTCTGACTCCTCACGCCTTTAGGATGGATCTTGGTAAGGTTTTGGCAATTAAGGAATGGGTAAGGCCTTCATCCTTAAAGGCCTTACAACGGTTTTTGGGTTTCGCTAATTACTATCGTAAATTTATCATGAATTTTTCTGTAATTGCTAAACCATTGACCAACCTTACTAAGAAAGGGGCGGATTTGAAGAATTGGTCTACCAAGGCCATTTCTTCATTTGAAACATTAAAAAAGGCATTTAGTAGCGCTCCCATTCTGATCCAGCCTGATCAGGAGAGACCCTTTATTGTGGAGGTGGATGCATCCGAGGAAGGCGCAGGAGCAGTCCTTTCACAAGGTCCTGCTAGCCTCGCTAACCTGAGACCGTGTGCCTTCTTCTCCAGGAAATTCTCTCCCGCTGAGAGAAACTACGACATAGAGAATAGGAAGCTGCTGGCTATTAAATGGGCATTTCAGGAGTGGAGGCATTTTTTGGAGGGGGCAAGGCATCGGGTTACTGTTGTCACTGACCATAAAAACCTAATGTTTCTCGAGCCTGCTAAGAGGTTGAATCCCCGGCAAGCCTGATGGGCTCTGTTTTTTACCCGTTTTGATTTCTCCATTACGTTCAGGCCGGGAAGTAAAAATATGAAGGCAGACACATTATCTCGGAGCTTCCATGCTTTTCAACCCACTGAGGCACCGCCTGAATCCATCCTACCAGCAACCATCTTCTTAGCAGCTCTAACCCAGGATATCTCGGCTCGCATTAAGGCTGAACAACATCTGGCACCGGCATCCACCCCAACAGATAAGTTGTTTGTTCCCATACAATTTAGTCTCCAGCTGTTGGGTGAGTGTCACGATTCTGCCTTTCGTGGACATCTGGGTTTTGAGGGCACTAAGGATCTGGTTTCTAGATTTTATTGGTGGCCCACTCTGACCAGGGATGTCAAGTCCTACGTGTCAGCCTGTGAGGTTTGTGCCAGGTCTAAGATACCTAGGACTCGCCCTGCTGGTAACCTACGACCCCTACCCATTCCTAGTAGACCCTGGTCCCATATCTCAATGGACTTTATAACTGACCTACCGCCGGCGGAGGGTAAGACTGTGGTTTGGGTAGTGGTCGATAGGTTTAGCAAGATGGTTCATTTCATTCCCCTGTCTAAACTTCCGAATGCAAAAACCCTGGCGTCTATTTTTGTGAGAGAGATTGTTTGTTTACATGGCATCCCGGAAAATATTGTTTCTGACAGGGGTGTGCAGTTTGTGTCCAAATTCTGGAAGGCATTCTGTCAAAGATGTAAAATGTCATTGTCTTTTTCTTCTGCCTACCATCCTGAGGGTAATGGGCAGACTGAACACCTTAATCAGTCTGTGGAACAATTCTTGAGGTTGTATGTTGCTGATGACCAGCAATTATGGGTCAAATTCCTTCCGTTGGCTGAATTTGCTTTGAATAACCGTGTCAATTCTTCTGCTGGGGTCTCCCCTTTCTTTTGTAACCATGGTTTTCATCCCCGTTTTCATTCTGGGTCGTCCGTCTCCTCCTGAAGCGGATAAATTCTCCTCTGAACTGTGCACAGTTTGGGCCTGGGTTCAATCGAACCTAAAAAAGGCTCAAAGTTCTCAAAAACTCAATGCCGATAGGAAACGTTCCAAGGGGGTGAACTTTCAGGTTGGGGATAAAGTATGGTTGTCCTCCAAGAATCTATCTCTCAAGGTAGCTTCTAGAAAATTTGCTCCTCGTTTTATTGGACCATATAAGATCACGGAGGTGATTAATCCGGTATTGTTTAAGTTGGAGCTGCCCAAGTCGTTCCAGATTCATAATGTATTTCATAAATCTCTACTTAAAAAGTATTTTGAACCTGTTGTACCGCTGAAAGCCTCACCTCTGCCGGTTCTTGTTAGTGATGCTGTTGAGCATGTGGTGTCTAAGATAGTGGATGTCAGGAGAGTGCGTAATTCCTTACAGTACCTGATTCACTGGAAGGGGTATGGACCCGAAGAAGGATCTTGGGTACCCGCCAGGGAGGTTCATGCTCCTAGACTTGTTTGAAAATTTCATTTGGAACATCCTGAAAGGCCATCGCCTGAAGTCTTGGGTCCGGTGGCCCCTCGTAAAAGGGGGGTACTGTCCCAAAGGCGCACTCGGTCTCCCATCAGCCGCAGACCTGCTGCTTAGCTTCGGGAGTGAAGATCTGTGTTTGGCCTCGTTCCCAGGGCTAGCTGGGAGGCTACTAGGTCTGCCTTGAGCGCCGAGCTGATCACTCGGTGCTCGACTTGTCTGTATGTCGGTCATGTGACGCTGGCCAAGTCACAAAACCCTCAGACCCCAGTATAAATACAGGTTGCCTGTTAATTCTAGGTTCCTGGCTATTTTTGGACTACTGAATACTCACCTGATCCTGTTCCCTGACGATCCTTTGCCTGCTCCTCCTGTACTGCGCATCCCTCCTGGTATTGTGACCTCGGCTCCCACCTGACTACTCTTTGCGGACTCCTCTGGTACTTCTCTACTCTACTGGTATTTGATCCCGGCTTCTCCTGACCATTCTTTGCTTAACCCTTTGTACTGCGTAGCTCTCTTGGTTCTGACCCGGTCCTTTCTCGTTCCGTACTTTGTCTTGTCTGTCTTCCCTGCACATATCCTAAGTAAGGGACTGTCGTCCAGTTGTCCCCTGTCATCAGGACTCATGAGGCAAGTAGGCAGGGCCAGGGGTGAGGGTGGAGCGCAGTGGTCACTATCCTTCCCCCTGTGTGTGTGTGGACGTGACCATTACAATGGTGTTACTTAGTATAATGCCGTTGAGGAAGGCTGGACGGGTGGAAACACATCCTGTAATTTTGCTATGGAATAAAAGAATATCATGGATTGAAACTGAAGACGTCTGCTGGGATTCTTTTTTGAATTGATGGACGGACAGACTGGAGTGACAGGTGTCTTAATGGATGAACAGACTGGAGTGACAGGTGTCTTGATGGACGAACAGGCTGGAGTGACAAGTGTCTTGACGGATGGACAGGCTGGAGTGACAAGTGTCTTGATGGATGGACAGGTGTCTTGATGGACGGACAGGTTGGAGTGACAGGTGTCTTGCCGTACGGACAGGCTAGGCTGACAAGTGTCTTGATGGATGGACAGACTGGAGTGACAGGTGTCTTGATGGACGGACAGACTGGAGCCACAGGTGCCTTGATGGACGGACAGACTGGAGTGACAGGTGTCTTGATGAACGGACAGACTGGACTAACAGGTGTCTTGATGGATGGACAGTCTGAAGTGACAGGTGTCTTGACGAATGGACAGGCTGGAGTGAAAAGTGCCTTGAGGCACGGACAGGTGTCTTGACGGATGAACAGGATAGAGTGACAGTTGTCTTGATGGACGGACAGGTGGAAGTGACAGGTGTCTTGACGGATGGACAGGTGAAAGTGACAGATGTCTTGACGGACAGACCGGCTGTAGTGATAGGTTTTTGGGTGAGGTGATGATGACAGGACTGGACAGGACAGATCTGTCACTGACTGGGGCGAATCAGGCACAGAAGAGTGGCAAATCGGCACTGAAGGGGTTAATTAGGTGTTAATAATGTATGAGGCAGGGGATAAGGCACAGAACTGATGTCCAATAACAGGCTGTTGATGAGGCACAGAACTGATCTGTGTCACTGATTGGGGCACAGAAGCAGCTTTTCGGCACACAAGAGGTTAATTTTCTCTGGTAAGTAATGGTAAGTAATACTGTACTGCAGCGTTTGACACTATCTCCTTCTCTGATCCCTTCCCTGACAGGAATTGGGATGATCAGAGAAGGAGAAGCACATAGTCCCTCTCTAACCCCCCCCCCCTAACCTGCCCCGATGCGCTGCGATTGGTCCCTCTGCAGTAATGGACCAATCACGGCCATCACAGGCAGGTCAGCCCTCCGAATCCATTCCCGCCGGCTTCACTGGTAGCGCTGACAGTGAAACCACATGTACGTGATATTGCGGGAAGGGGTTAATAGTCTAACAAGAGGCCCATAACATGCAACATTTTGATTGCTTTTAAAATACAATGCATCTCTAAAGTGAATTCCATTTTAATGTCAGTGCCGTACTGACATTGACCAGCAGGCTGCACCAGAGAGGCACAGTGTCCTGGAAACTATTAAAGGCTGGCTTGGGGCCTATATCAGATCCCAGACAGCCTTTAAATGCATTGGCACCCCGCGATTGCATTTATGGGGGAATACAGAGGGAGTCCATTGACTTATAGGATTCCTTTTTTCTGAGAATTCCAGAGGAGCACGTATGGCCTATAAGTCTCCTCATGCCAAATAACGCGCTCTCCCCAAGGAGAGATAGTACCCCCAAAAAAACTATCACAAGACTGTGTGCTTGGGTATCTTACCTATAAATGGCTGTGTGCCCCAGAGCCCCTGCCTGTGTTTTGCCTGGCATGAGGAGAGGGGTTACAGATGGCACAACAATGGACAATCCAACAGACCAAAGCTTATCATGTGTCAGGGAGACTAATGAGGATGATGCAGGGGTGAGGACAGAAATCGTCAGCATTGTATAGCACATAATCCTAAAAAAAAAAGACTTCAGATATACAGTATATCGCGTGAGCTGCTCATGCACCAGATTACTGTGATGGAGATGTATCTCCATGGGTAAACAGCATAGCGCACATGCTGTCCAAGTAGCAGACCACCTGAGGTCAGAAAGGATAGTCATAATTGGTTACAATAGGTAACCAAGAATATTAAGACTATTATCCACTCTTTTAACCAACTGAGTACTATTAGAGATAAGTGAATCGATTCTAAACAAATTAGATTCGACCAGAATTTTCCAGAATATTGGGTCAAATCTGAATTGTTTTTCAAAATGGCATCAGCTATTCCTCAAATCAGAACATAGGATAGATGAAGAAGGAGGATCACATGACTCCAGGCGATGTGAGTGCATACACACCACCATTCATTTGCTGTCACTATAGTGCAGTTTATTTTTAAACAGGGTGTTTTTTACTACTAGCAGCAATGTAGAGAGATCTGCAGCACTCGTCCAATTCAGTCAATGGATTTTTATTTAGTAGTTAGGCAGCATACATAGTGACGTTTCGACCCTCAGGTCTTTGTCAAACCCTCAGGGTCGAAATGTCGCTATGTATGCTACTAAACAAAACACCATTGACTGAATTTGACGAGCGCTGCAGATTTCTGTACATTGCTGAGATCCCGAGCCAGGGTTCCTCACCGTGTGCACCGCATTGCCCTGGATGCATACCACTAAGGCTGGAGTGATGCTTATCTTTCTTTTGTATCTGTTACCACTAGCAGCCATGGGTTTACCCATAGCTGTATATATGTCACTTTAAGATTACTTCTGATAGCTTGGCGTTAAAGAGCTTGAAATGAGTGGCATACAGTCCTAGGAGACCCCAAAATGTTATCCAAATCTTTTCAGGGCAATTGGAGCACTTTCAAAAATTTATTGGGACCCAAATTGAATTGCCTGACAAATTCGGACTAATCGAATCCAAATCAAATTTGAAGAAATTAACTCATCACTAGGTACAATTTAACTTCACTTTTACAGCATAAGCAACACATTTTTTAAACAGTTATTTTTTTTTTTTTTTTTTTTACAATGAATAGCAGAAGTGAAAATATTCACTTTCCTGAAAGACAAAATTGTTTGTGTGGGAAGATGCAATATTTCACATGTATTTGAAAGATTCAGTTAAAATGCAACAAAGCCTGCAGACTTTCTACCATTTACATTTCAATATAATCTAGCAGTGGTTCTTTGTAATACATATTTCAATTTAGTACCATTGTGAAGAAACCTTTGATGGGGTAATTTCGCACAAACAATTCTACAAATGAAAAGCATATAACATGGGAGAATATTGGCCATCTGCGAAATAGAATTGGAAGATATTAGTACAGAGAACTTTTTCTGTGTAATAGGTTAGTTCCACAGTCATGTATGCACCCCTATAAATGTGGAAGATAGCTTGTACATGCCCTCATTATCTCCCGCCTAGATTACTGCAACACTCTCCTCTGTGGCCTTCCATCTAGCACTCTCGTACCCCTCCAATATATCCTCAACTCTGATGCCTGACTAATACACCTCTCACCCTGTTACTCCTCTGCCTCTCCCCTCTGCCAATCCCTTCACTGGCTCCCCATTGCCCAGCGAATTCAGTTGAAGATACTAACAAATACATACAAGGCCGTCTACAACCTGTCCCCTCCCTACATCTCTGGTACTTTCCCGATACATCCCCACACGCAATCTCCGATCCTCACAAGACCTCCTTCTCTCCTCTCATCACCTCTCCCCACAATCGCCTCCAAGATTTCTCCCGAGCATCCCCCACACTCTGGAACTTGCTACCCCAACATATACCTCTCATATGTACAAACCGGATTCCAAAAAAGTTGGGACACTAAACAAATTGTGAATAAAAACTGAATGCAATGATGTGGAGATGGCAAATGTCAATATTTTATTTGTAATAGAACGTAGATGACAGATCAAACGTTTAATCCGAGTAAATGTATAATTTTAAAGGAAAAATATGTTGATTCAAATTTTCACGGTGTCAACAAATCCCAAAAAAGTTGGGACAAGTAGCAATCAGAGGCTGGAAAAAGTAAATTTGAGCATAACGAAGAGCTGGAAGACCAATTAACACTAATTAGGTCAATTGGCAACTTGATTGGGTATAAAAAGAGCTTCTCAGAGTGGCAGTGTCTCTCAGAAGCCAAGATGGGTAGAGGATCACCAATTCCCACAATGTTGCACAGAAAGATAGTGGAGCAATATCAGAAAGGTGTTACCCAGCGAAAAATTGCAAAGACTTTGCATCTATCATCATCAACTGTGCATAACATCATCCGAAGATTCAGAGAATCTGGAACAATCTCTGTGCGTAAGGGTCAAGGCCGTAAAACCATACTGGATGCCCGTGATCTCCGGGCCCTTAAACGACACTGCACCACAAACAGGAATGCTACTGTAAAGGAAATCACAGAATGGGCTCAGGAATACTTCCAGAAACCATTGTCAGTGAACACAATCCACCGTGCCATCCGCCGTTGCCAGCTGAAACTCTACAGTGCAAAGAAGAAGCCATTTCTAAGCAAGATCCACAAGCTCAGGCGTTTTCACTGGCCCAGGGATCATTTAAAATGGAGTGTGGCAAAATGGAAGACTGTTCTGTGGTCAGACGAGTCACGATTCAAAGTTCTTTTTGGAAATCTGGGATGCCATGTCATCCGGACCAAAGAGGACAAGGACAACCCAAGTTGTTATCAACGCTCAGTTCAGAAGCTTGCATCTCTGATGGTATGGGGTTGCATGAGTGCGTGTGGCATGGGCAGCTTGCATGTCTGGAAAGGCACCATCAATGCAGAAAAATATATTCAGGTTCTAGAACAACATATGCTCCCATCCAGACGTCATCTCTTTCAGGGTAGACCCTGCCTTTTTCAACAAGATAATGCCAGACCACATTCTGCATCAATCACAACATCATGGCTGCGTAGGAGAAGGATCCGGGTACTGAAATGGCCAGTCTGTAGTCCAGATCTTTCACCTATAGAGAACATTTGGCGCATCATAAAGAGGAAGGTGCAGCAAAGAAGGCCCAAGACGATTGAACAGTTAGAGGCCTGTATTAGACAAGAATGGGAGAGCATTCCTATTTCTAAACTTGAGAAACTGGTCTCCTCGGTCCCCAGACGTCTGTTGAGTGTTGTAAGAAGAAGGGGAGATGCCACACAGTGGTGAAAATGGCCTTGTCCCAACTTTTTGGGGATTTGTTGACACCATGAAATTCTGATTCAACATATTTTTCCCTTAGAATGGTACATTTTCTCAGTTTAAACTTTTGTTCCGTGATTTATGTTATATTCTGAATAAAATATTAGCACCTCCACATCATTGCATTCAGTTTTTATTCAGTTTTTATTCACGATTTGTATAGTGTCCCAACTTTTTTGGAATCCGGTTTGTACAATGCTATAGAAAGAATGGCGCTTTAATAATAAATAATAATAATAATAATGATAAATAATCGACCTCAAAAACAGTAAATGGGAAAAAAAGGAGCACCCTTAAGTTCCCTGCATATGGGTGCGGGTTTTTAAACAGAAATTCCGCATAGATTTTCATGCAGATTTCTCTGCATTTCTGCACTAAATCTGCACCATCGTTGTAGATTTGAAATGCTACAGTTTTCTAAATCCACACAGCAGGTCAATTTCTCTATGAAAAACAAACTGTACATGAAATTTGTCAAATCTCATTCACTTTGTCGGTGCATTAAGGCGAAGACGAGCTGATTTCAATGTTTATCCATATGCACAAAGTCTCAGCTCTAACTTATAGGGCATTATTCAAGCCTGGTTTAAAAAGGTCCCATGAGTTTTGCCTGAAATGTGGGGCTTATGGGTGAATATGGAAACCAACTCTTTTTCACTTGAATATATTGGAGTGATGCCTATGTTACATATTATATATTTAAGTCGTAATACTATAAAAGTCCAGTGAAAATTTTGGTTTGTCTACCTACATTCAATGCAACGTTTCAACTCTATTACCTGAGCCTTTTGCTTGAGCTGCTCCCTTCTGCAGATACATATTCATTTATTTACAGGTACTGACGTAATGAAATTTTTTTCAATGTTTCCTGAGTTTAAACACTATAAGGGAGATCTATCAAAACTGGTGTAAAGGAAAACTGGCTTAGATTCCCATAGCGATAACCAATCAGATTCCACCTTTTATTTTTCAAAGGAGCTCTGAAAAACGAAAGGTGGAATGTGAATGGTTGCCATGTTTTTCGTTACGCCAGTTTTGATAAATCTCTCTCTCTCTCTCTCTCTCTATAGATATATATATATATATATATATATATATATATATACTGCATGTATTTATTTTCTTCTTTGCTTATTCTTACTTTACCTGTTGCACATGAACATAATTATTCTTATAGATATTAAGGACTGTTTCTCACGACCAAATAAAAAAAAAAAATCCTGCTTACTTGTTCTATTATGATCACCTTTATACATATAACTCGATGTAGGAATTCTATGCTTTACATAAGTTACCTTGTATCAGGCAGAGCACGTCTTTATGTATGTTTCAGGACTTACCACAAATGAGTTAAATTGTTAATAAATGGTTAAATGGTTTCCTTGTGACCACACTATTCAGAGGAGGTTTAGAGCCTGGCCGCAGTCACTACCTATGTCTATGTGTATAAATGACATCTTGGCCAAGCCCTTCTTGTGATGCTAGAACAGTGATGCCTAGGTGGGGGTGGGTTAATGCTGAACGATTATATCCCACTGAATTAAACCCTTCCTTCTCCCTTCTTTTTGCCCTTCTTTATCTTTTCTTTGTGGGTCGTGAACCACGTCAAACAATATTCAACAGATGGGAATGCAAATAAAGTTGAGTCCACATAGGCAGGCAAATTAGTTAGACGCCCACTTACAAGTTATTTCATTCTTGGTGCATATGATACACATGAGCACATGATAGTTTCACCAATCCCATTAGTTAAGGAAAGAAAAAAAGCTGTTCCTTGTCATTATATCAGAGGTTGGAGTTCTTGCTAATAAAGGAGCTTTTCCCATGATGCAGCCTGATAAGGATTGGCCTACATGTAGCCTAGCATGCCACTGCTGATGGTTTCTTGATTAGGTGTCTTATCTCTCCATTGAGCTGCATCTGATGAAGGTTGCTGACAGCGTAATGGCTGGGAAAGCTTCGGACAGCTCCATAAAATGGCAACTATGTTATGACATGTCAGCCAGGACTTGGTGGATGGTAAGTTGGCAAGATAACACTTTGTTTCATCCTCCGTAAGTTTTCTTCCCCTTCGAACTCCTCCTTCATTGTTGTAATGCACTTGTTATGAAGTTCACTGTCAGCTCAAGTTCAGTGACTATGTACAGTCTGTATCAAGGAGTTAGATAGGATTTCTCTCTTCTACTGTTGATGTTGCTTTGGCCCTCTTTGAAAAAAAAATACAGTGAGTTCTTTTATTTTTTTTCTCAAGCGAAAAGATAAAAAATGCAAATTTTATTGAGCATGCCAGGCTGGGTCATGTGTGAGTGGAGCATCGGGTAGAGTCACAGGCAGCTATGTCATCACATGCCTGTTGACTAATTGTTCTTGAGTTGATCTTAAAACTGAGCAATCTGTTTCTTTATTCTGTTTTCCTCCTAATAATTATTAAAAAGATGCATTGTGTCACATTGAGTGCAGCCTCCTCATCAGTATGCGATTGTTCCCTGCACTTCTGTTTAATTTGAAGTCCTCTTTCCTTACGGTGAATAGACTAATTGGAGCAACCACCGATTAATATTCCGCCTGGCGTAATTAAATTTACTTAATGAGGCTATGTATATTCCATCCATTTCCTCTTATTGTTTGCTAGAGCGTGGCTTTTTTGCTGATATTTTAGCAGCTGTGATAAGCGAGGGTGGATCTTCCAGCCAAATTTAATGTTACCGGTAAAGAAATGCAGGGCAGAAGTTTTCTTAGCTGAGAAGGGTGGAACCAGTAACAAGTGTCCAGCACAAGAAAAGCCTTTTTCTCTCTCAACGCTGCTACATGAGATTTTTTGCTCTCCTCTTCAGATTCAGATTTTCTTCTAAGGAGACAATGGCCTCTTGTATGCCACAACGATGCCCTGAATGAGGGAACTTCTGAGTGACATTCCATTATGAATATTAATTTCATTCTTGGGTTGCTTTGTCTGCCAGTGTTTTTATTCTTCTTATTCCGCACTTGATTGCCTTTGCTTGTTTTTTTCCTAGGATAATTATTATGCTTACTGCACAGAGTATCTTTTTACAATTAGTACAGTTTGCAGACAATAGGCACTTTCATTTGGCTTACTGGGGTAGGAAACTGCGGACAGTGGGTTACACTGTCTGGGCAGAAAAGCAGCTTTTTCATTATGGTTGATATCTTCTCGCTCACTTCAGCAAAGGATATTTCACAAAATTAATTTATAGTTTAATTTTTTTAAGGTGGGTGCTTATGGTAAGGTTCCTTGAAAGCATCTTCCTCTTCTCCAACATCTTGATTTCATCTTTAGTAGTCTTGTTTTCTTAAATTGACTTGATAGCTTGAAATGAGGTTGATATGCAATTTAGATAGCAGAGTTTGGATTAGCTGTTTCATTCTTCTGAATACAATGATGGGTTTATGTCTATACATTTTTGTGGGACTTTATTGCTTTTTCGTTATTTGCCAATGAGAAATCTGACTTATTAACTAATGATGTTAATATTATGTATCAATCATTTGCAATATAAAGTAAGTTATGGCATTGTAAAAGTCCCATAAAATGGAGTTGTGTTGTACTCTAGTGAGTGCTTTCAGTGTGGATCATGTGCTTCTTGTTTGTTTACATGTTTTATGCCAACCATGTGAAATAAAGATGGCTGATTCTGTGCGTTTTAGGGTGTTTTTACTTAAAATGTGAAATTTACTTATATAGATGTATTGTGAATCCATATTCTGTATGTCCTTCACAGCCATTATTAATATGTTTAGTGGGGAGATGTATTCTACTTTTTATGTTTTTTCCTGCAAGTTTCATAACTTATAATACCAATATTGTCACAACTTTAATAATATACATTAGTAAAAGCAGTTATATCAAGTGAACAAATACTGGACATTATCAACATTTGCCTTTCAAACAATAATTTATATTGCTTTATGTTTAGGTAATTAGCCAAAAGTAAAGTTATATTTTTTAATTTTCTTGGCATGGTAATGGAAAATGATGTCTTGCACCTTCTCAGTGTAGGACCTTTAAGAACTTCTTATATTTATTAAAGCAATGTTTAATGTTTCAATGTTTTAATGTCTTGATTGTATTAACTGTGTGGCTTGGGCTTCACATTCAATAAGTTTAAGGTACCTATATGCCTATGCTAACCTTCACATGGTTTTCAAGTATATTGAAATGGTAGATATAGTATAACTCTATTTAATATAGTATTAATGTAACAGTAAATATATTTTAGTGGATATACACTTGGAGAAAACAATCCTGCTATTAGATTTCCAATAACAAAAAATACTAAATATATTCATTTTACCTATTTATAGTTGTGTATTAATGGAAATATATTAAGTAAATGCAATTGTAATGAAATATAACTAAATCATAGTCTAGCTATAATATACATGACATGTAAAGTAACAAGGTGATATTTTCTTATATGTTACTGAACAGTCTCATATGATTAGAAAAGTTAAGTAAATCATGCTTGAAATGAAATTATAATAGGAGCTGTTTCTATGGTATATCGTATGAATGCTCATTTTCTCTATTTATGGTTCCTTTATTATATTATTTTTGGTTATCATGTTATATCTTAATAACACAAAATATGTTTCAGAATATATAGTCTATTGGTTTATATTTGGAACCATATGGATAATTGGTATATGCAATATACTGCAATAACAATAAACAGGTATTTTGTCTTCTCTTCGTTTGTGGACTTTCATGATAATTTTACATTAAAGAGTATCCTCGGACTAGTGTTAAAAGCAATGTAGTATACAAATGGTGAAGTCCCTGGAACCTTCTTGCAAGATATACCTGCACACTCTGATTACATGTCACATTAAAGCACTGCATACTGTCTATGTATAGAAGTCTATGTACAGACCATCTAAAATTAGCTTTATGGCAAGTTTATTTAGAATGTGGAGGAAAACTTAATGGGCCTCATTTATTAAAATCATCCGTAAAACTGTCCTTGTCCATAGTAACCACTCTGAGCTCAGCTTTCATTTCTTAAATAGCTCTAGTAAAATGAAAGCTAAGCTCTGATTGGTTGTTAGGGGCTGTTTTGCTGGCTTTACTATTAGATAAATGTTTTTGATAAATGAGGCCCAATTTCTTCAAGAACTCATCATAGTTTAGTTTTTTACCCTAAAGAGGTGTCCACCTACCCATATATTTGTTTCTAAGACCCCTGTGAGATGGTTGGTATTGGGCTTAACTACTGTAACACCTGATTTTTCATGTTTTACATGGAGTTGTACCTTAGTTTTAGCAAAATTCTTGGGATGATATATGTCCAATATTTGCAAATTGACATTTTATGTATTCAAGATACTAAAGCTGGCCATAAACATTAGATGTCAGCAAAACCAGCAGGTTTAGGTGGGGATGGCCACTCATCTAATATTGTATGGAGGACTCCCAAATGTTCCCCAAAAGCAGACATCAGGAAAAATGTTGATATCAAGATGATTTATTTCTATTCTTGCGAGATATACCACTGCCAATGGTGTCTGGCAGGAACTTACTCCACTCTCCCCACTGAGAACACAAGCACTTTCAGCTGAGCATGTGAAGGAGATATATATGTGTATGGGTAGCCTAATTCTCTGGATTTTTGTAATTTTAAAATGGTAGAAATTGAGATTATAGAGATTCTGAGTAAAGCAATTATCAGAATTTGCGAGCAAAAAGGCAACGGCAAAAATATATTGCTGAATTAATCAAATCATTTGGAAATCAACTTCTCTCAAGTTGTCCATTCAGTATGATCTGACAGCTGTTAGCACCATCAATCACCAGAACCAAACAGCAGCATCACCAGAAAAGCACCATACTACTTTGCCTCCTCTTCCTTTATGTTTGGCAGTTTTTTTTTGCATGTCACATAGTTGGCAATTGACTAATAATAGATCTACCATTTGGCCTCTAGAGAAAACCAAGTGGAGCATAGTGATTGGCAAGGATCACAGGAGGTATCCTCCCACCAATTGGACATTTTTTTTTCCTAATTATATGCAACCTTCATATTACCTTCCCTCAGTTTTTTTTATAGTTTTGTATGCTCAAGTAGAAATGTTTCATTTCGATTTCTGACAAAATGCCTAATGTTACTATGGAAAGTCCATTCCTTACCTACTAATCCCCACAAATGTCAAAAATGCTAAACAGGTGAGCTAGCTGTTATAGTCAGAGAGTAAAAATTTGTATAGTCAGATAGCCACAAATTGGTCAACAAAGGCAGGTAGTATTCATGAATAAGTAAAGAAGAACTCTATGGATGGTAGGTGATGTACACAAGAGTGCAGGGGAAGAGAGCGCAAACAGCAACTTGCAAGTCTGCAACACTGTTGACTTCATATCCACTTATTGCAAATGCTCCTGCCACAACCTGAGTGGTAACTTTTTACTTTATACCAAAACAATAGCATACCAGTGCCTTGTCCCACTGAAGTGAATAGAAATAGACTGCAATATTCAAAAACAGACAGAATAAAAAATATAGAGATAAATAGATAAAATATCCCAGGGCGCAAGAATCCATTTCAGATAGTGATAGTAAATAGAAACGTATTTATTGCAGAAGTACAACGCGTTTCGGGGAGTAGTTCCCCTTCATCAGGTACATAACACTGCAGAATAGGGTACAGAACACCAGAATAAAAAATATGGTGTTCTGAGTGCAAATATCGTGCTAAGCCATGTAAACATAAGCAAAGCTGCCCCTTCAAACAGGAGATCAGCAGGGGTGCCGAGGGTTTGACTACACTGATCTAATATTGGTGGCCTGTCCTGAGTTCTGAGGATAGGTCTTCAATATTGGATAACCCCTTTAAATATATATTTGGTGAATAAACCTAAACTTTATTTTGGAAGTGCCGTGGAGTTAGCTTTTGTTGTATTGTCTGGTTGGTGGATTGCCTCTACAGCTGCTGGCACTCCACTTTACTTATTTATTGCTATGCTGCCTGTCCTTTTACTACATATATATATATATATATATATATATATATCCTTTATGCAGCTACTAAGCTACTATATCACAACATATTTTATTATTTCCACCCTAAACTCTAATATTCAGATATATTTGTTGCCTAAATTTCCAGATTCCTGAACTAAGTTTCTCCAGGATTCACTGGGTCGATATATCTAGTGAAATCAAGCATCTCATCTAGTAACATGATATCTTGTTTTAACCAGCTTTAATAAAAGAAGAAAAATCAATATAAAGTCATCTTTTTCTCAAGTAAAGATAAAAAGGGCTATTCATTGTTTAAGTAGGACTCGCCATGTGGCTCCCAGCTAAGCATTACATTTGCCCGCGTCACACCAATGAATTTCCAATTAACTTGTTACATGGATCTTGTAATCAGAACGTCTGGTTAGTGGTATCATTTTTTTTAAGGACCAGTGGCCTACATTTTAACCCCAATAATGAGCTTTCACAGTGTGACTGCTGTGTAGAGATTAACATATGTTACAGCAGGGTAACGTACACAAGACTGAGTAATAATTCAGGCAGAAAATAATGAGGAGTTCATGGCTGAGGTCAATATATTACTTAATGTCAAATGTGAGCGCTAATTAATGAACATTCATATAATATATCTTGCATCTATATCCATGTGCCTATTAAAATAGCTTAGAGTTCCGGTTTACTAGAATGACCCATCTTCACACCACCAGAAATCTTTAATTAATAATGCTTATTTTCCCTCAGACTCTTTATGGACAAGATTACCAGGATTAGTTCACACAAGATCATATTACTATTTTTGCCATTTGCCAACCATGGAGACACAAGTGTTCAGCAGATTTCATATTAAATTAGTGCCTTAGTCCTCTTAATTAAATGATCTTATTTCACTCACTAAATGTTTTCATAAATCACACAGAGAACTGCTGATTATTTGATACAGCTCCACAATATAGCAGCCAATGGAAAAAAAAAATATATATATATATATATATTTGGGAATTATAGCCTTATATTCTCCTAATAAAAATAAAGCTATAGTATTAAAATCTACTCCTGGAGCCTCCATAGATTGTATCTGTATTACTGATGATACATTATAGTAAGATTAAAACATATCATGTCCATTCATTCTACTCAAAATCAGAATAAAAAAAGAAAACTCTGGGATGGACCTAAAGCCATACAATGAGGACTGACACAGGCATGCAATTAGGAAGGGAATATAATTCTGTGTAATACTACAGATTTATATGGTCTAGAGGTAAATCCTGTGGGCATGATACCAAGCCATTAGTAGATGTAACCTTTGTAAATCCAAAGTTGGAATCTATTAGGCAAATATAACTGAATATATTATTAACAACTTAGACACTGTTCTATCCAGGTTAGTTTCTGTATTTAGTACATAAAATACTCTTTAACAAAAAACATTATCTATTAGCTGTAAAATGCTATTTAAGCTTGTAAAGAGTTCCACAAGATAAAAACATGTAGATTTAGCATCTTGTAAATTGCCATGTTTGACCATACTTCTTCAGCTTCTTAAAGAGCACCTGTCATCACAAAAAAAACATCACAATCTGCAGCCAGGAGGTTATAGAGCAGGAGGAACTGAATGGACTGATATATAGTTTGTGGTAAAAGATTCTGAAAAACTTATTTATTTACACATTTATTTTTCTGCTCTTTCTATACTTAAGACTGCCCATATACAGTTATCAGTGACTGACAGCTCTCTCTGTATACACACTTACACAAAGAATGCTATCAATCAGTGATAACACCTCCCCTGTGTACAACTATCAGTGACTGACAGCTATCCATGTATGCACACTTACACAGAGAATGCTATCCAGCACTGATAACACCTCCCCCATGGACAGCTATCAGTGACTGACAGGTATCTATGTATACACACTTACACAGAGAATATTATCAATCACTGATAACACCTCCCCATGTACAGCTATCAGTGACTGACAGCTATCTATTTAAATACACTTATACAGAGAATGCTATCAATCACTTATAGCACCTTCCCTGTGTATAGCTATCAGTGACTGACAGCTATCTATGTATACACACTTACACAGAGAATGCTATCAATCACAGATAACACCTCCCGTGTGTACAACTATTAGTGACTGATAGCTATGTATATACACTTACACAGATAATGCTATCAATCACCAATAACACCTCCCCTGTGTACAGCTATCAGCGACTGACAGCTATCTATGTATACACACTTATACAGAGAATGCTATCAATCACTGATAGTACCTCCCCTGTGTACAGCTATCAGTGACTGACAGCTATCTGTATACACACTTATACAGATAATGCTATCAATCACTGATAGTACCTCCACTGTGTACAACTATCAGTGACTGACAGCTATCTATGTATACACACTTACACAGAGAATGTTATCAAGCACTGATAACACCTCCCCATGTACAACTATCAGTGACTGACAGCTATCTCTGTATACACACTTATACAGAGAATGCTATCAGTCACTCACCACACCTCCCCCATGTACATAGCTGTACATGGGGGAGGAGTTATCAGTGATTGATAGCATACTCTGTGTAATACTGCTGCCGATTATCTGATGAACTAGCAAACACTCGTTCATCGGGAAACCTGGATATTTTAACATGCTATTAACATAGCATGCTGGAAGATAATAATTTGCCGTCAGATCTAATCATGATCTGCAGCTGGTAGATAACTAGACAGTATGGGGACGAGCGATGGTAATAGCCTGACACATTCCTTCAGCAGGCCCAGACTAAGCAAAAGGGCTTAAATCTGTATTGATTTTCCAGACTTTTAAACTTAATTTTCTCTTCTAGAGAAAGTATTTACCACATGGCTCACAAGTAGAGCTTAGGAGAAGTATAACTTAAAAAAAAAAAAAAAAAAATTAAATTATAAGTTCTGGCAGTGGCGTAACTAGAACTGACTAGGCTGCACAGAAAAATTTTAAACTGGGCCCACCTCCAGTAACCCTCTCTTCCCATGCAACCTTCACTACTGTGGCTAGTCAAGATAGCTCTCTCAGACCGGGTCAGACAGCAGCTTTGTCCGTTTCCTACACATTATATACTGTCACGTCACTGTATATACTGTCATTGTATAATACTATTGAGAGGGCCCTGGCAATAAAATCTTTTAGTCCTCCTTCCAGAAGGGCCCCTTCTGAAGTCAGGCTCCGTAGCAGCTGCTTCTCCTGCTTCCACTATGGCTACGCCCCTGAGTACTGTAACTAACAAATTATTATCACCCTTCCACGCCTGAACACCAAGAGTGTCTAATTATGAACATATAATGGGGAGATTCACTAATTAAAATGTGCCAGACCTACTAGAAAAAGGCATGGCTTAAGGTGCCAGATATTTGGCACACGATGATATAAATTAAGCCAACTAATAGGTAATGTAAAGTTAGAGTAGACAGTCTAAAGATGTGTAAGATTTATCATCCAGCATCAGCCACTGTGATCAGGCTAAGTTTGTACAGACAGAATTAGTAAATCCGTCTCATTATTTTTATGATTCCTAAAGTAGTGGAATCTCCAATTGTATAAAAACGAGGATTGAGCCAAACTAGTTGCCATATGTTAGCACTTTTTGGTGAAAGTAGCAGTCACAAAATTAGAAGTTGTCACCACATATACTCCATAGTAGAAGTCTCACCTCCTTGTAACCAGGCTGCAAAGTGATTCCCGCTATTGAGCAGGCCAGCCAATATGGCCTTAAAGCTCCTTTCACACAAGCAAGTTTTCCACGCACCTGCATGCGCGACATGAACGCATTGCACCCGCACTGAATCCTGACCCATTAATTTCAATGGGTCTGTGTACATGAGCGCTGTTTTTCACGCATCACTTGTGCGTTGCATAAAAATCACAGCATGTTCTATATTCTGCATTTTTCACGCAGCCCTGGTCCCATAGAAGTGAAAAAACGCGTGAAAAAACGCTTGAAAAAACGCAAGCAAGTGCGGGCGCGATGAATTTTTCACTGATGGTTGCTAAGAGATGTTGTTTGGAAACCTTCAGTTTTTTATAACGTGCGTGAAAAACGCATCAAAACGCATTGCACCTGCATTGAAAGAACTGAACACAATCGCAGACAAAACTGACTAAACGTGCTTGCAAAAATGGTGCGAGTTTCCCTGAACGCATTCGGACCTAACCCATCACTCTCGTGTGAAAGAGGCCTGAACGTGCTGGTTTGGGTCACCTATGGCAAAGTAAGGGTCAGCTACAAGACTCATCAGGATCATGTATAGTATATCAAGTTCAGCCAAAAAAAATCTAACATGGCTGATCTAAGTTAACCAAATCTGGTAAACCACTTTAATCCTTTTAGGACCAAGAGTCATTTAAGCATTTGGACTAATGCATTATCCAAGGCCAGGCTTTCATAGTCTAGCAGTATTTTTTAATAATTTATTTTTGGGCAGGGGGAGTGCAGAGTTCAACATGGGCTATGTTAATGCATTCCATATATTTATCTTACTAACGCAATGGTCAACAATAATAGTTCAAGATCAGGCAGGAAAGTGTGTAAACTAAGGACAAACATTATATTATCTCAGTTCGGGAAGCCTCCATTCTGTATGATGGGCACATTGTGGCATTCTGATAGGGCTTCTATTTTATCCAGACTGTATGATAAACGTTTGCATGCGCTGGAAAGTGAGGAGCTTTGGTAATTTTTGTTTTTATTTTTTATTTATGATTTTTCTTATTATAGTGGGAACAGTGTTTTCTTCTAATTTTGGGAACCAGGCACATGTGGCACCATTTGTAACAAAAACAAAATTATTTCACTTCTTCACTTCACTACTTCATTAGATTGGCCATCCTATTGCCATGACAACTTGATTCAGAGAACTGTGTCCTATTAAAAGTATCAGCCATCAAACTGCAGACTAAGGTCTCATTCACATGGCCATATCCATTTTGCTGTCCATAAACCACGGATCCGCAAAATGTGAACACTGGCTGTGTGCTTGTCTCATTTTTCTACAAAAACTGGCTATTCTTGTCCGCAAAACGGACATGAATAGGACATGTTCCAAAATTTGCAGAGCGGCCACACTGAGGTGCACAGCACACGGGTGACATCTGTGAGCTGTCTTCATTTGTGGATTAATAAAAATGAATGGGTCCACATGCGATCCGCAAAAAATGCAGATTGGACGTGGACAAAAACAGCAGTTGCATGCATGAGGCCTTACATGTAGAGACTGCAGAGTCGAAACGGTTGAGCCAGTTTTAAAAGAATATGGATTTTATTCTAGTGTTGACTACCTTAGTGTTAACCTAATATGGTCTTGAAAAGGTCTAGTAATACTGTGACATGTTTGGTGTCACTAGTACACAATGGTATCCACAAGCAAGGTACCTGAAAGTTACATTTAACTCCCTAGGAACTGATTGGGAAATACTGTATTATATCATTGGTGAGTCCTGCCAAAAATAGTAGGTTAATGTATATGGGCAGCTGTTTACTCATATGAAACACACGTACAACTGCATAACTGCAGTAGATTTAGCAAATGATGCATATTGTGCTCTACACAGCTGTCTATGCTTCATTTCCATAATATCACTGTAAAATGAAGCCACTAGTCTTCTTAAAAGCTACAAGTTCTTAACATGATAATTAAGTCATCCCTGCTGTTCACCTAAATAAGTTTACACTGAAATAGCCTACTGCATGAACAACTATATCAGTGATGATCCCCAAGCACCTCCACACAACAGATGCCTGTGATGGCTCATTTCACAGAAGGCTTTCATTTTTAATGGGTGGGCCTTGCATGGTGGCTTAATAAGTCCTATTTTATTTTTGCAGTTCTAGTGGCATCATAACTCCTTTGCTGAGGTTTCTAAAGTACAGCTTGCAGTTGTGGTTACTTACCACTGGGAAAGAGGATAACAAATAAAGGAAACACTAGCAAGCTTCAAACTGTTGTTAGGTAAGGAAGTTACTGGACAGCTATTCAGTTGTGGCCACACAAAAAAGCCCTGTTTTGCCTATTATAATCCTAAATCGATTCTGTTAATGAAAAAAAAAACATTGTTATGAAAGATTTTACCGTACCCTATGAT
Source organism: Bufo gargarizans (assembly GCF_014858855.1). Taxonomy (NCBI): domain Eukaryota; kingdom Metazoa; phylum Chordata; class Amphibia; order Anura; family Bufonidae; genus Bufo; species Bufo gargarizans. The sequence continues at coordinate 441,760,478 of NC_058080.1, forward strand.
AGACGATTTCAGATATTACTTTGCATGTCAAATCAAGGCATAACTGATACTCTGTCACTCAGTCTGCAGAATTTAAAGGGGAAGGAGTCAAAGCTTCTACTCTCTACATTAGTAACTGATAGCCAGCATGGATTCATGAAGCAAATGCTTGGTTTCTAAGAGTATGTAAGTACAAATCTGGTTGTTGGTCATGCGGCAGATGTGATATATTTGGATTTTCCAGAAATATTTGATACAGTACTACACAAGTCCCTTGTGCTGGGGCTACAAATGCAGGGACTAGAGGACAATATATTCACTTGGGTAAAAAATTGGTTCCAGGACTGAAAACAAAGAGTTTTTGTAAATAGCACATATTCAAAATGGCCTAAAAGTCAGCAGTGGGGTACCACAAGCATTAGAGATAAGCGAATTTCACAAAATTTTGGTCCGAATCAGCAGATTTGATTCAGTCCTCAATAAATCCAAACAGAATCGAAAGTGCCCCAATTGCCACAAAAAGTTGTGTATGACCCTCTATGGTTTCCTAAGACTGTATCCAACCCCTTTCAAACTCTCCTGTTCCACAGGATGAAAGTTTAGCAAATGTGGTTCCAATATAAAAAAAAGGGGTAAAAAACTGAGCCCGTAAACTATAGGCCAGTAAGTCTAACATCTGTTGTGAGTAAACTGAAGGTTTCCTAAGAGATGATATTCTAGAGTATATACTCTGATTGGGTCACTATCACTTGTGAGGTACCTCAGGGATCAGAATTAGGCCCTATTCTTTTCAATATATTTATTAATGATCTTGTAGAGGGGCTGCACAGATTCTACTAAACTGTGTAAAGTAATTGCTGATTCTACTAAACTGTGTAAAGTAATTAACACTGAAGAGGACAGTATACTGCTACAGATGGATCTGGATAGATTGGAGGCTTGGGCAGAGACGTGGCAGATGAGGTTTAACACTGACAAATGTAAGGTTTTGCACATGGTAAGGAATAATGCAAGTCACCAGTACATACTAAATGGTAAAACACTGGGTAACACTGACATGGGAAATGACTTAGGAATTTTAGTGAACAGTAAACAGAAACCAGTGTCAGCCAGCTGCTGCCAAAGCCAATAAAATTATGGGGTGCATCAAAAGGGGTTTAGATGCCCGTGTAGAGAACACAGTCCTGCCACTTCACAAATCACTAGACAGACCACACATGGAGTACTGTGTACAGTATAAGTCTGGTCTCCTGTGAACAAGATAGACATAGTAGAGCTGAATAGGGTTCAGAGGAGGACAACTAAAGTAATAACTGGAATGGGTGGACTACAGTACCCAGAAAATTAGGGTTATTCAGTTTAGAAAAAAGACGACTGAGGGGAGATCTAATAACCATGTCTAAATATATTAAGGGTTAGTACAGAGATCTCTTCCATCATCTATTTACACTCACCTAAAGAATTATTAGGAACACCTGTTCTATTTCTCATTAATGCGATTATCTAGTCAACCAATCACATGGCAGTTGCTTCAATGCATGTAGGGTTGTGGTCCTGGTCAAGACAATCTCCTGAACTCCAAACTGAATGTCAGAATGGGAAAGAAAGGTGATTTAAGCAATTTTGAGCGTGGCATGGTTGTTGGTGCCAGACGGGCCGGTCTGAGTATTTCACAATCTGCTCAGTTACTGGGATTTTCATGCACAACTATTTCTAGGGTTTACAAAGAATAGTGTGAAAAGGGAAAAACATCCAGTATGCGGCAGTCCTGTGGGCGAAAATGCCTTGTTGATGCTAGAGGTCACAGGAGAATGGGCCGACTGATTCAAGCTGATAGAAGAGCAACGTTGACTGAAACAACCACTCGTTACAACCGAGGTATGCAGCAAAGCATTTGTGAAGCCACAACACGCACAACCTTGAGGCGGATGGGCTACAACAGCAGAAGACCCAACCGGGTACCACTCATCTCCACTACAAATAGGAAAAAGAGGCTACAATTTGCACGAGCTCACCAAAATTGGACTGTTGAAGACTGGAAAAATGTTGCCTGATCTGATTAGTCTCGATTTCTGTTGAGACATTCAAATGTTAGAGTCCAAATTTGGCATAAACAGAATGAGAACATGTATCCATCATGCCTTGTTACCACTGTGCAGGCTGGTGGTGGTGGTGTAATGGTGTGGGGGATGTTTTCTGGGCACACTTTAGGCCCCTTAGTGTCAATTGGCCACAGGCTACCTGAGCATTGTTTCTGACCATGTCCATCCCTTCATGACCACCATGTACCCATCCTCTGATGGCTACTTCCAGCAGGATAATGCACCATGTCACAAAGCTCGAATCATTTCAAATTGGTTTCTTGGACATGACAATGAGTTCACTGTACTAAAATGGCCCCCACAGTCACCAGATCTCAACCCAATAGAGAATCTTTGGGATGTAGTGGAACGGGAGCTTCGTGCCCTGGATGTGCATCCCTCAAATCTCCATCAACTGCAAGATGCTATCCTATCAATATGGGCCAACATTTCTAAAGAATGCTATCAGCACCTTGTTGAATCAATGCCACGTAGAATTAAGGCAGTTCTGAAGGCAAAAGTTCTGAAGGCAAAAGGGAGTCCAACACAGTATTAGTATGGTGTTCCTAATAATTCTTTAGGTGAGTGTATACCCAGGACTGTGACATAGGGGCATCCTTTACATATAGAGGAAAGAAGGTTTTTCTATCACAATAGAAGGGGATTCTTCACTGTAAGAGAAGTGAGACTATGGAGCTCTCTGCCTGAGGAGGTGGTGATGGCGATTATTTTCCTCTATTTCTGGAGTGTAATAATATTACATCTTATAATTACAAGATTTCTAGAGAAGAGTCGTTGATCCATGGAGTTATTCTGATTGGAGTTGAGAAGGAATCCCCCCCCCCCCCCCCCTAAAATGAGGAAAATTATATTCTACCTCATGAGTTTTTTTTTATTACTACAAGCTATGTTACTGTATTATAAAAGTTTTGGATTTACATTTATGTGAAAATTCATAACAAATATTATTTGTACATATCGATAAGAAGGATCTATATTAGTCCCAATTCTCCATAATGCCTTTATCAATGATCTTCTGGATGGGACTGGAGTAACTTGCACTTTCTGTCGGTACAAAAGGGCCATTAATACTGCTTAAAGGCCAGATAGGAGGTGTGAATACGCTGAGAAGAGCACTATTACTATGTGGGGTACAAAAGATGGCATTTTAACTGTACAGTGCACTATAACTGCCTGGCTTATACATTTTGGGGACACTATTGTTTTCAGGGGTACAGTTAATGTGACTCCTTTTTTTGGGGGGGGGGGCAGTTATAATTATGACACCATTATATCTAAAGGGTGCACTGTGCCACATAGCAGATACAGTAATGGCAGAAAAGGCAGCAACAGGCACAGAATTAGGGGTATCAGCATGATGGCGAGTTTGTGCAGGTTGGAGAAAGGTAGGGCCGATGCTGCAGCAGTGAGATGCCAAAGATGTCTTTGTTGCTAATGCTGAAGACAAAAGTTGTGGCTGAAAGAAGGTATCATGGTGGTCTGAGCCACATGGAAAAGACAGGAAAAGTAAATGTTTCCAATTGGAGGAGATGTAAGCTGTAAGTCATTGGATATAACTGTACTGTAATCACTTATGTTCTACATAGCACTTGTGTAAAAATAATATCTATCACTGCATGGCACTGTATGGGGGTGTATTGGTCTTTGTATAGTGTGTTTTGTGCAGTAATAGTAAGGTAATATTAATCAGTCACTATTCACAGGTTGTGGTGAGGATCATGCTATGACAATACCTAAGTTGGGGCCAATCAGACAACAAATGTGTTTTGCTTCCTTCATGGGCTGAACACCTACACCTCTCTGGGAAGGAGACAGTAGGTGAGGGTACACAATTCTGTGACATAAAATGCTGTATATATGGTATGGAAAAGAAATATTTTTATGTATTTGGATACAGCAACACAGCAGTGATTCCCAATTATCTCACACCCTAATTCATGTGTATTTGCAGGTCCCTGGGCATTTATCTCAGCTGTTAATGATTTGGCATTGCTCTGTGGGATAAGACCATATGTGTATAAAATGTTATAACATGTCTTTACTTTAACTGCCAGCATTGTATTGCAGAAGTAATCAGCACTGGGTAACTATGGAGCTACTGACAATAAAAGCTATAAATACCATTAGGATTACATAATATTTTTTTCCTTACTTTGCATGCTCACATGCAAAGTAATAAAAATGTCCAATTTTATATAGATTTATACAGTTCTTAATATGCAATAAGATGCAATTCATAATGTGCGCTGAATTTGCAATCTCTTCTGGTGAAAGTATTCATTATATGATTTCTATTTTCTGTACTCATAAAGTACCTGTCCCATCAAAAGAATTTTATTACATGTCAATCAGATTACTGAATAGTTATATCGGTAGTATTTTTGCAACTCGCCCGCAAATGAACCTGAGACTGAAGGGTTTACAGTGCAAGCCAATTCTCATGCATGGCTCTATTGCACTACATAAGCAGTCTCTGATCACCAAACATTCTTCATTAAATTTGGAAAACTACAAATGACAACTCCTTTAACCCCTTAACTCCTTAAGGACACAGCCTTATTTCACCTTAAGGACCAGGCCATTTTATGCAAATCTGACCAGTTTCACTTTAAGTGGTGATAACTTTAAAACGCTTTGACTTATCCAGGCCATTCTGAGACAGTTGTTTCATCACATATTGTACTTCATGACAGTGGTAAAATGGAGTTAAAAAAAAAATCATTTTTATTTATAAAAAAATACCAAATTTGCCCAAAATTTGGAAAAAGTTGTAAATTTCCAAGTTTCAATTTCTCTACTTCTATGATACATATTAATACCTACAACAATAGTTATTACTTTACATTTCCCATATGTCTACTTCATGTTAGGATCATTTTGGGAATGACATTTTTTATTTTTGGGGGACGTTACAAGGCTTAGAAGTTTAGAAGTAAATCTTGAAATTTTCAAAAACCTACTTTTTAAGGACCAGTTCAGGTCTGAAGTCATTTTGTGAGGCTTACATAATAGAAACCACCCAAAAATTATGCCATTCTAGAAACTACACTCCTCAAGGTATTAAAAACTGATTTTACAATTGTCGTTAACCCTTTAGGTGTTCCACAAGAATTAATGGAAAATAGATACAATTCCAAAATTTTACTTTTTTGGCAGAGTTTCCATTTTAATATTTATTTTCCAGGTACAAAGCAAGGGTTAAAAGCCAAACAAAACTCAATATTTATGGCCCTGATTCTGTAGTTTTTAGAAACACCCCATATGTGGTCGTAAACTGCTGTACGGGCACACGGCAGGGCGCAGAAGGAAAGGAATGCCATACAGTTTTTGTAAGGCAGATTTTGCTGGACTGTTTTTTTTTTTTTACACCATGTCCCATTTAAAGCCCCCCTTATGCACCCCTAGAGTAGAAACTCCATAAAAGTGACCCCATCTAAGAAACTACACACGTCAAGGTATTCAAAACTGATTTAACAAACATCGTTAAACCCTTTAGGTGTTCCACAAGAATGAATGAAAATAGAGATACAATTTCAAAATGTCACTTTTTTGGCAGATTTTCCATTTTAATATTTTTTTTCCAATTTCAAAGCAAGGGTTAACAGCCAAACAAAACTCAATATTTATGGCGCTGATTCTGTAGTTTACAGAAACACCCCATATATGGTTGTAAACTGCTGTATGGGCACACGGCAGGGCGCAGGAAGGAAAGGAATGCCATACAGTTTGTGGAAGGCAGATTTTGCTGGACTGTTTTTATGACACCACGTCCCATTTGAAGCCCCCCTGATGCACCCCTAGAGTAGAATTTCCAAAAAAGTGACCCCATTTTAGAAACTACGGGATAGGGTGGAAGTTTTGTTGATACTAGTTTAGGGTACATATGATTTTTGGTTGCTCTATATTGCACTTTTTGTGAGGCAAGGTAAAAAGAAATAGCTATTTTGGCACAGTTTTTTTTGTTATTTACAACATTCATCTGACAGGTTAGATCATGTGGTATTTTTATAGAGCAGGTTGTCACAGACGCGGCAATACCTAATATGTATAACTTTTTTTATTTATGTAAACTTTTTTTACACCGTTATTTTTTATTTTTTTTGGCAGTGTTCAATTGAGGGGTTAGGTCATGTGATATTTTTATAGAGCCGGTAAATACGGACGCGACGATACCTAATATGTATACTGAGAGCCATAGTTTTTTATGTTTTTGGGCGATTATCTTAGGTAGGGTCTCATTTTTTGCGGGATGAGATGACGGTTTGATTGGCGCTATTTTGGGGTGCATATCACTTTTCGATCGCTTGCTATTTCAGTTTTTGTGATGTAAGGTGACAAAAATGTTTTTTTTACACCGTTTTTATTTTTTTACGGTGTTCACCTGAGGGGTTAGGTCATGTGATATTTTTATAGAGCAGGTTATTACGGATGGGGCAATACCTAATGTGTATACTTTTTTTTATTTACTTAAGTTTTACACAATAACAGCTTTTTTTAAACAAAAAAAATGATGTTTTAGTGTCTCCATATTCTGAGCCATATTTTCTATTTATTTTAGGCGATTGTCTTAGGTAGGGGCTCATTTTTTGTGGGATGAGATGACAGTTAGATTGGTACTATTTTGGTGGGCATACGCCTTCTTGATCGCTTGCTGTTGTACTTTTTGTGATTTAAGGTGACAAAAAATGGTTTATTTAGCATAGTTTTTATTTTTGATTTTTTACGGTGTTCATCTGAGGGGTTAGGTCATGCGATATGTCTATAGAGCCGGTCGATATGTACACGGCGATACGTACATTTTGTACCAATTTTGTACCAATTTTTTTTTACTTTATTTGGGGAAAATGAAGTTTTTGTTTATTTTTACTTGAAACTTTTAATTTTTGGGGGGGAAAACTTTATTTTTTCAACTTTTTTCAACTTTATTATTTGTCCCACTTTGGGACTTCAAGTTTTGGGGGTCTGATCCCTTTTACAATGCATTCCAATATATTGGAATGCAGTGGCTGTATGAGTAATACTGTGTTTATTACTCATACAGCTTCCGGCTTGTGAGATCCAGGGGACTGGATCTCACAGGCTAGTCAACGGAAGACAGCGATGATGCCTAAGGAAGGCATCGCGCTGCTTTCCATGCCATCGAGTCCCCCCTATAGCCGCATGGGGACCCAATGGCACCGCCGCCCACCGCCGCATAAGGTAAAAGCCGCAAACCGCAGGTCTGAATTGACCTGCGGTTTGCGGCGATTGCCGACACGGGGGTGGGTCACAGGACCCCCCCCCTCGCATTTAGCCAAGGTGCCTGCTCAATGATTTGAGCAGGCACCGGGTCCCGATCACCGCCCGCCGCGCGGCGGCAATCGGAAATACACAGGGCGTACAGGTACGCCCTGTGTCCTTAAGTACCAGGACATCAGGGCATACCTGTACGCCCTGTGTCCGTAACAGGTTAAGCACCTTGTGATTTTCCATTTTTGTGTTTTCATTTTTCAGTCCCTGACTTTCCTAACCTATAACAGTTTTTTATTTTTCCATTCACATAGCCGTATGAGTGCTTGTTTTTTGTGGGACAAGTTGCATTTTCTATTGGCACCATTGAATACTATATAGGATGTAGTGGGAAGCTGGAAAAAAAAATCTAAATGGACTAGAATTGGAAAAAAAACACCCAATTCCGCCATGACCTGTTAGCATCATTCTCTAGGTCAGTACAATTACTGCTATGCCACACTCATATAGTGTTTCTTGTATTTTAATTCAGAAAAAAATGTAAACTTTTAATATTTTTTTTTTATGTTCATCGCCATATTCTGAACCTCCTATAACTGTTCTATTGTTATGTCTACAAACCTGTGTGAGGGCTTATTTTTTTCAGGGTGAACTTTACTTTTTATCAATGCCATTTTGGGGGTGTATGAATTTTTGAACACATTTTATTCCATTTTATGGTAGTCACTATAAGGGCATACATAGAGAAGTGAGGCCCCCATAGCCAGGATAAAACCAGGGCCCCCACATAGGACAGAAGGGTTTCCGCCTAAACCCCTTTCAATGACCCTTGGGCGATTTTTTCCACTGCCTCATTTGCTAAAATTTGTTCCTTTAGTCCTGACCAAGTTTCTACTTCCAGTAAAATAGGGGATGATCCCAACTGGTCCCCCTCTTGCTCTGGGCCCTATAGCAGTCGATATGTACGCGGCGATACGTAATATGTCAACTTTTCCCCCCCTATTTTGTACCAATTTTTTTTTACTTTATTTGGGGAAAATTAAGTTTTTGTTTATTTTTACTTGAAACTTTAAAATTTTGGGGGGGAAACTTTATTTTTTCTACTTTTTTTTTAACTTTATTATTTGTCCCACTTTGGGACTTCAACTTTTGGGGGTCTGATCCCTTTTACAATGCATTCCAATATATTGGAATGCATTGGCTGTATGAGTAATACTGTGTTTATTACTCATACAGCTTCTGGCCTGTGAGATCCAGGGGGCTGGATCTCACAGGCTAGTCACTAGAAGACAGTGATGATGCCTAAGGAAGGCATCGCGCTGCTTTCATGCCATCGAGTCCCCCCTACAACCCCTTTCAATGACCCTTGGGCGATTTTTTCCACTGCCTCATTTGCTAAAATTTGTTCCTTTAGTTCTGACCAAGTTTCTACTTCCACTAAAAGAGGGGATGATCCCAACTGGTCCCCCTCTTGCTCTGGGCCCTATAGCAGTCGCATGGTCTGCCGTTATAGTAGTTACGCCTCTGGGGATAAATATTGTTATACCACCAATGTGCCTTTTTTATGATGGTCACTAAGGAGCCTTAGGCTGGGCCGCCGCCTTTTTGCAGCAACCCAGTCTAAGTGCTGAATACATCTGCTGTGCAGCAGAAAGCAGGGGCATGGCTGCTACATTACAATCGCAGCAGAAGTGCCAATTGGGGCTTTTTAGCCCCTTACATGCCGTGGCCAATGGCGCCCACTGCATGTAAGCAGTTACAGAGGGAGCTGACTCGGTCTGCTATTGTCATCCCGAAAATGAGATCACAGGGTGTCAATGTCAATGCATGTAGGCCAGGGCCTAGTGTAGGCCTCAGTCCTTCCTCCAGCATTTCTCAGCAGGCTGCACCTCTCTGGCACAGGCTGCTGGTGAATGTCAGTACAACACTGACAAAAAAATCCATTGCACTACAGGAATAGTGCAAAGTATTTTAGAAGCAATCAAAATATTTCCTATTATGGTCCCCTTGAGAGGATACTAAATGGTTAAAAAGTAAAAAATGTAAAAGGATTTTTATTCTGCAAAAGTAGTAAAACATAAGAAAAACTATATGTATTTGGTATCGCTGTAATTATAGTGACTCAGAGAATAGTTATTGTGTTATTTATGCTGAAAAATGAATTCTGTGAAATTTATGACGTAAAAACTTAGTATTGCTGTTTTTTCCCATTTCCCTCCCAGAAAGAGTTATTACAAGTTAATAAGTAAGTTATGTGTACCCAAAATGGCACCATTAAAAACTACAACGTGTCCACCAGATGTATGGTAGCTATCTTCTATTGTAAGTCAATATTAAACCTTTTAAACAGGCCTTGAGACTTGACTTGGATAATAATTAAGCCAACATCTCATCTGCAGACAGCTGATTTGGGTTGAATGCCTTTCATCAGTACAGAGCAGAGAGTACTGGCTTAACTAGGTGAGAGGCCTAGGTTAGGATTCGGGGGATACTATTTCTCATTATGAACAGTACTTAAACAGTGAGAGGAGTCTTATAGGCCAAGCAATGCTCCTCTGGAAATTCTGGGAAGAGGGTATGCAGATGAGCTCTTAGCAAGCTCAGTCTCTAATGCCTACAGATGTAAGGTAGCTATAAGGCCTTGACATATGACTTGTATAATATTAAGACAGCATCTCATCTGCAGAAAGCTGTTTTGGGGTGATTGACCCTTGTCAGTGAAGAGCAGAGAGTACTGGCTTAACTGGGTGAGAGTCCATAGACTGGTATTGAAGCTCTATACAAGTCTATGAAAGTCTGAAATTGTAACATTGTTTCTGTTTAAGCCTACTTTCACACTCGCGTTTGGTGCAGATCCATCATGGATCTGCACAGATGGATCCGTTCATATAATACAACCATCTGCATCTGTTCAGAACGGATCCGTTTGTATTATCTTTAACATAGCCAAGATGGATCCGTCTTGAACACCATTGAAAGTCAATGGAGGACGGATCCGTTTTCTGATTGAGGCCTGCAATATACCTGCTTCCACAAAATACTGATTAAGGGGATTGGTCTACCTGCTTCCACCAAATATTGATTGAGGCCTGCGATATACCTGCATCCACAAAATACTGATTAACGGGATTGGTCTACCTGCTTCCACCAAATATTGATCGAGACCTGCTATATACCTGCTTCCACAAAATACTGATTAAGGAGATTAATATACCTGCTTACACAAAATACTGATTGAGGGCTGCGATATACCTGTTGCTCCAAATAAACAGGGTGGTGTGATATAACTGTTGTGGCAAAAAATAATAATTGAGGGGTGTGATATATCTGCTTCCACAAAATACTTAGTAAGGGGTTCAATATACTTGCTTCCACCAATTATTGATTGAGAGCTGCGATATACCTGCTTCCACAAAATATTAATTAAGGGGATTGATATACCTGCGTCCAAAAAATACTGATTAAGTGGTTTGATATATCTGCTTCCACAAATACAGATTAAGGGGATTTATATACCTGCTTCCACCAAATATTGATTGAGGCCTGCGATATACCTGCTTCCACAAATACAGATTAAGGGGATTTATATACCTGATTCCACCAAATATTGATTGAGGTCTGCGATATACCTGCTTCAACAAAATACTGATTGAGGAGTGTGATATACCTGCTTCCACAAAATACTGATTGAGGACTGTGATAATCCTGCTTCCACAAAATACTGATGAAGGGTATTGATATACCTGCTTCCACCAAATATTGATTGAGGCCTGTGATATACCTGCTTCCACAAAATACTGATTAAGGGGATTGGTATACCTGCTTCCACCAAATATTGATTGAGGCCTGCGATATACTTGCTTCCACAAAATACTGATTAAGGGGTGTGATAGACCTGCTTCCACAAAATACTGATTGAGGGCAGTGATATACCTGTTTTCACAAAATACTGATTGAGGGCTGCGAAATACCTGTTTCCGCAAAATACTAATTAAGGGGATTTATATACCTGCTTCCACAAAATATTGATTGAGGCCTGCGATATACCTGCTTCAACAAAATACTGATTAAGGGTTGTGATATACCTGCTTCCACAAAATACTGATTGATATCTAAGATATACTTGCTTCCACAAATTACTGATGAAGTGTATTGATATACCTGCTTCCACCAAATATTGATTGAGACCTGCGATATACTTGCTTCCACAAAATACTGATTAAGTGGTGTGATAGACCTGCTTCCACAAAATACTGATTGAGGGCTGTGATATACCTGTTTCCACAAAATACTGATTGAGGGCTGCGAAATATCTGTTTCCGCAAAATACTAATTAAGGGGATTTATATACCTGCTTCCACAAAATACTGATTGAGGACTGTGATAATCCTGCTTCCACAAAATACTGATTGATAGCTAAGATATACCTGCTTCCACAATATACTGATAAAGGGTATTGATATACCTGCTCCCACCAAATATTGATTGAGGCCTACGATATACCTGCTTCCACAAAATACTGATTAAGGGGATTGGTATACCTGCTTCCACAAAATACTGATTGAGGGGTGCAAAATACCTGCTTCCACAAAATACTGATTAAGTGGTTTGATATACCAGCTTCCACAAAATACTGATTGAGGGTATTTATATACCTGCTTCCACCAAATATTGATTGAGGCCTGCGATTTACCAGCTTCCACAAAATACTGATTAAGGGGATTTATATACCTGCTTCCACCAAATATTGATTGAGGCCTGCGCTATACCTGCTTCCACAAAATACTGATTGAGGGCTGTGATATACCTGCTTCCACAAAATACTGATTAAGGGGTTTTATATACCTGCTTCTACAAAATACTGATTAAGGTGTTTGATATACTTGCTTCCACAAAATATTGATTGAGGCCTGCGATATACCTGTTTCCACAAAATACTGATTAAGGGGTGTGATAGACCTGCTTCCACAAAATACTGATTGAGGGCAGTGATATACCTGTTTCCACAAAACACTGATTGAGGGCTGCGAAATACCTGTTTCTGCAAAATACTAATTAAGGGGATTTATATACCTGCTTCCACCAAATATTGATTGAGGCCTGCGATATACCTGCTTCAACAAAATACTGATTAAGGGGTGTGATATACCTGCTTCCACAAAATACTGATTGAGGACTGTCATAATCCTGCTTCCACAAAACACTGATTGATATCTAAGATATACCTGCTTCCACAAAATACTGATGAAGGATATTGATATACCTGCTTCCACCAAATATTGATTGAGGCCTGCAATATACCTGCTTCCACAAAATACTGATTAACGGGATTGGTATACCTGTTTCCACCAAATATTGATTGAGACCTGCGATATACCTGCTTCCACAAAATACTGATTAAGGGGTGTGATAGACCTGCTTCCACAAAATACTGATTGAGGACTGTGATAATCCTGCTTCCACAAAATACTGATTGAGGGCTAAGATATACCTGCTTCCACAAAATACTGATTAAGGGGATTGGTCTACCTGCTTCCACCAAATATTGATCGAGACCTGCTATATACCTGCTTCCACAAAATACTAATTAAGGAGATTGATATACCTGCTTACACAAAATACTGATTGAGGGCTGCGATATACCTGTTGCTCCAAATAAACAGGGTGGTGTGATATAACTGTTGTGGCAAAAAATAATAATTGAGGGGTGTGATATATCTGCTTCCACATTAAGGGGTCCTGATTAAGGGGTTCAATATACTTGCTTCCACCAATTATTGATTGAGAGCTGTGATATACCTGCTTCCACAAAATATTAATTAAGGGGATTGATATACCTGCTTCCACAAAATACTGATTAAGGGGATTTATATACCTGCTTCCACCAAATATTGATTGAGGCCTGCTATATACCAGCTTCCACAAAATACTGATTAAGGGGATTTATATACCTGCTTCCACCAAATATTGATTGAGGCCTGCGATATACCTGCTTCCACAAAATACTGATTAAGGGGATTTATATACCTGATTCCACCAAATTTTGATTGAGGCCTGCGATATACCTGCTTCAACAAAATACTGATTAAGGGGTGTGATATACCTGCTTCTACAAAATACTGATTGAGGACTGTGATAATCCTGCTTCCACAAAATACTGATTGATATATAAGATATACCTGCTTCCACAAAATACTGATGAAGGGTATTGATATACCTGCTTCCACCAAATATTGATTGAGGCCTGCGATATACCTACTTCCACAAAATACTGATTGAGGGCAGTGATATACCTGTTTCCACAAAATACTGATTGAGGGCTGCGAAATACCTGTTTCCGCAAAATACTAATTAAGGGGATTTATATACCTGCTTCCACCAAATATTGATTGAGGCCTGCGATATACCTGTTTCAACAAAATACTGATTAAGGGTTGTGATATACCTGCTTCCACAAAATACTGATTGAGGACTGTGATAATCCTGATTCCACAAAATACTGATTGATATCTAAGATATACCTGCTTCCACAAAATACTGATGAAGGGTATTGATATACCTGCTTCCACCAAATATTGATTGAGGCCTGCGATATATACCTGTCTCCACAAAATACTGATTAAGGGGATTGGTATACCTGCTTCCACCAAATATTGATTGAGGCCTGCGATATACCTGCTTCCACAAAATACTGATTAAGGGGTGTGATAGACCTGCTTCCACAAAATACTGATTGAGGGCTGTGATATACCTGTTTCCACAAAATACTGATTGAGGGCTGCGAAATACCTGTTTCCGCAAAATACTAATTAAGGGGATTTATATACCTGCTTCCACAAAATACTGATTGAGGACTGTGATAATCCTGCTTCCACAAAATACTGATTGATAGCTAAGATATACCTGCTTTCACAATATACTGATGAAGGGTATTGATATACCTGCTCCCACCAAATATTGATTGAGGCCTGCGATATATCTGCTTCCACAAAATACTGATTAAGGGGATTGGTATACCTGCTTCCACAAAATACTGATTGAGGGGTGCAAAATACCTGCTTCCACAAAATACTGATTAAGTGGTTTGATATACCAGCTTCCACAAAATACTGATTGAGGGTATTTATATACCTGCTTCCACCAAATATTGATTGAGGCCTGCGATATACCAGCTTCCGCAAAATACTGATTAAGGGGATTTATATACCTGCTTCCACCAAATATTGATTGAGGCCTGCGATATACCTGCTTTAACAAAATACTGATTAAGGGGTGTGATATACCTGCTTCCACAAAATACTGATTGAGGACTGTGATAATCCTGCTTCCACAAAATTCTGATTAAGGGCTAAGATATACCTGCTTCCACAAATTACTGATTAATGGGATTGGTCTACCTGCTTCCACCAAATATTGATCGAGGACTGCTATATACCTGCTTCCACAAAATACTAATTAAGGGGATTGATATACCTGCTTACATAAAATACTGATTAAGGGCTGCGATATACCTGTTGCCCCAAATAAACAGGGTGGTGTGATATAACTGTTGTGGCAAAAAATAATAATTGAGGGGTGTGATATATCTGCTTCCACATTAAGGGGTCCTGATTAAGGGGTTCAATATACTTGCTTCCACCAATTATTGATTGAGAGCTGCGATATACCTGCTTCCACAAAATATTAATTAAGGGGATTGATATACCTGCTTCCACAAAATACTGATTAAGTCTTTTGATATCCCTGCTTCCACAAAATACTGATTAAGGGGATTTATATACCTGCTTCCACCAAATATTGATTGAGGCCTGTGATATACCTGCTTCAACAAAATACTGATTAAGGGGTGTGATATACCTACTTCCACAAAATACTGATTGAGGACTGTGATAATCCTGCTTCCACAAAATACTGATTGAGGGCTAAGATATACCTGCTTCCACAAAATACTGATGAAGGATATTGATATACCTGCTTCCACCAAATATTGATTGAGGCCTGCTTCCACATAATACTGATTAATGGGATTGGTATACCTGCTTCCACCAAATATTGATTGAGGCCTGCGAGATAACTGTTTCCACAAAATACTGATTAAGGGGTTTGATATACTTGTTTCCACAAAATATTGATTAAGGCCTGAAATATACCTGCTTCCACAAAATACAAATTAAGGGGATTGATATACCTGCTTCCACAAAATACTGATTGAGGGCTGCCATATACCTGTTGCCCCAAATAAACAGGGTGGTGTGATATAACTGTTGTGGCAAAAAAAAAAATTGGGGGTGTGATATACCTGCTTCCACAAATATTGATTAAGGGGTTCAATATACTTGCTTCAACCGATTATTGATTGAGAGCTGCGATATATCTGCTTCCACAAAATACTAATTAAGGAGGTGATATTCCTGCTTCCACAAAGTACTGATTAAGGGGTTTGATATACCTGCTTCCACAAATTATTGATTGAGGGTTGCGGTATACCTACTTCCACAAAATACTGATTAAGGAGATTGATATACCTGCTTCAACCAAATATTGATTGAGGCCTGCGATATACCTGCTTCCACAAAATACTGATTAAGGGGTGTCATATACCTGCATCCACAAAATACTGATTGAGGGCTGTGATATACCTGTTTCCACAAAATACTGATTGTGGGTTGCAAAATACCTGTTTCCGCAAAATACTGATTGAGGGGTTTGATATACCTGCTTCCACAAAATACTGATTGAGAGCTGCGATATACCTGCTTCCGCAAAATGTTGATTAAGAGGATTGATATACCTGCTTCCACCAAATATTGATTGAGGCCTGCGCTATACCTGCTTCCACAAAATACTGATTGAGGGCTGTGATATACCTGCTTCCACAAAATAGTGATTAAAGGGTTTTATATACCTGCTTCCACAAAATACTGATTAAGGTGTTTGATATACTTGCTTCCACAAAATATTGATTGAGGCCTGCGATATACCTGCTTCCACAAAATACTGATTAAGGGGTTTTATATACCTGCTTCCACAAAATACTGATTAAGGGGTTTGATATACTTGTTTCCACCAAATATTGATTGAGGCCTGCGATATACCTGCTTCCTCAAAATACTTATTAAGGGGTTTGATATTTCTGCTTCCACTAAATACTAATTAAGGCCTGCAATATACCTGCTTCCACAAAATACTGATTATGGGGTTCGATATACCTGTTTTCACCAAATATTGATTGATATCTGCGATATACCTGCTTCCACAAATACTGCTCTTCTCTAGGGACTTAGGCACAGGGTGATCTTAAAAATGACAGACAGAGGAAGAGGCATACCGTTCCGCAGGGCTGTTAGGTGCCGGGCAGGTGCACCAGGCCGAAGCCTAAGTGGGAAGTTGGAAATGAAGCGTGCAATTACTTCAAAGGATGCACCAGAGTTGGTTGAGTAACTCATTTAGCCTTCCGCTTCTGCACCCTTCTCATCCTCTGTATCTGCACCCTCCTCACTTTCTGCTGTGTGCACCCCAAAATACACCACCACAGCCCCTCCACTCTAGTCAGAGGAATTATTTTCCCATCCATTCCCAGACCTTACCGATGCACAGCCATTCTTGACATCAGTCAAGAATGGCATCTTGACATCACCCAGTGGAATGTTGCTGCCATCTCCGAGATCTCAAATGTCAGTGGCGGTGAAGATGATGACGCATTGATGGATGTCATGTGGGTGCCCACAAGAGAGGAAGAGGAGTGGCCTTCAGAGGGAGATACGGAGCAGCAGAGTGGTAGGAGAAGGAGGAGATACAGGCAGAGCTTGCAGGGCACAGGAGGAAAAAAGCAGACTGCAAATGTATCTGGAGCGAGCCATCCGCAATGCACGGTCACTTCTGGCGCTCCCAGGACGCCGGTACATGGCTCCGCAATGTGGGCTTTTTTTAACGTGTCAGCTTCTGACAATAGTGTTGCCATCTGCAACCTGTGCTGTCAACGCATAAGTCACGGTAAGTCCAACACTCACCTATGGACGACCGCCTTAAGATAGCACCTGACCTTCCATCACTGAGCCCAGTGGGAGGAATGCCGTCAGTACCCACAAAGCCACACTCCCGGCGCTCCACGTCCTGCCTCTTCTCCTTCTCCTCTCTCCTCCCATTTGTACTCCACTCCACTTTCCATCGTGCTATTGTCGCGTTCATCTAGCAAAAGGCAGGCTTACATGGCCCAAATGTTCGAGCGTAAAAAGTTGATGAAGCCGGATAACCCTCTTGCCAAATGGCTGACTGCTGGCTTGTTGGAAGTGCTAGCCTGCCAACTACTGCCATATAAACTGGTGGACTCGGAGGCCTTTAGAAAATTTGTGACCATTGGCACACCGTAATGGAAGGTCCCCGGAAGGAAATATTTCTCCAAGAATGGCATGCCAGAGCTATATGCCCACGTTCAGCGGCAAGTTAATATATCTCTGGCACACAGTGTCGGTGCCAAGATACATCTGACCACAGACACGTGGTCTAGAAAACACTGGCAGGGAAATTGCATAACTTATTTATACTGCCCATCCTCCGTCTCTTCCTCTGCTGATTCCTCCTTTTCCACTGCTACCGCCTCTTCCGCTGCACCCCTCAAGCTCCCCAGAACCTATTCGATGTCTCAGGTGAGACGTTGCGCCTGGAAGCCAAGAGCCACACCGATCCTGCACTGCTTTCAGCTGTGCAGTCACAGGCCAAACAGTGGCTAACCCCTTTCAGTTTGACAGTTGGTAAAGTGGTGTGCGACAACGGTTCCAATCTGCTGAGCGCACTGAAACAGGGCAAAATTACACACGTGCCGTGCATGGCACACATCCTGAACTTAGTCATGCAGCGATTCGT
Source organism: Bufo gargarizans (assembly GCF_014858855.1). Lineage (NCBI taxonomy): Eukaryota > Metazoa > Chordata > Amphibia > Anura > Bufonidae > Bufo > Bufo gargarizans. The sequence goes on from NC_058080.1 coordinate 441,778,651, forward strand.
TGCTAAATACCCTGGTGTCCAGGACGTCTTGCAGCAGGCCAGGAAAATGTCTGGCCATTTTAGAAGATCTTACACGGCAATGGTTAGCCTTGCTGACGTTCAGTGGCGACACCATTTATTCGTCAGACGTCTGATTTGTAACAGCCCGACACGCTGGAACTCTACCTTGTATATGCTTAATAGGCTGCTCCAGCAGCATCGTTCCGTTAACGACTACCTGTACGAACTCTGCAGCAGGACAGGTTCTGGGGAGCTTGGTTTCTTTTCACCGTGCCAGTGGCTGCTCATGCGTGACTCATGCAGACTTCTGGGGCCATTTGATGAGATCACCAAACTGGTCAGTGGCAGCCAGGGCACCCTCAGTAAGATCGTACCTTACACCTTCTTTCTGGAGCGTGCATTGCGTCGTGTCATTAATCAAGATGTCGAGGAGCAGGAGCTGGAAGATGAGATAGTCCCAATGCTGAATTAATTCCCAGAAGGGGCTACTCCATCCACAAGTCAGCAGGAGTATGAAGAGGATTTAGAGGAGGATGGTGGCTGGGGGGAGAAGGAGGAGGAGCAAGAAGAGCATGCTTTAAAGGGGACTTTGAACATTTTCCGGTGTTGTCCGTGGCTGGGGGGGAGGAAACCGAGGACGACATTCTCCTGGGCTATGAGCAGGAGCCAGGTCACTCCACCGCTTCCAATTTAGTGCAAATGGGGGCCTTCATGCTCCAGTGTTTAAAGAGGGACCCCCGTATAAAAAGCATAAAGGGCAAGCAAGGACCAGTACTGGGTGGCAACGTACTTAGATCCTCGGTACAAACACAAAATGGTGGACATGTTACCAGCATCACAGAGGTCTGTCAGAATGCCGCATTTCCAGGGCTTGCTGCGAGACACGCTGCATTCTTCTGTTGTGGGCGCTCGCAGAGGAATTTGCACCAACAGTAAAACAGGTGCGGGTACCAATTCTACCACGCCTGCAAGAAGAGGGCGGTTTGAAGATGTGTTGGTCACTTCAGATATGAGATCATTCTTGCAGCCAACCCATCGACATCCACCCAGTGGATCCAGCCTCAGGGAACGCCTAGACCGACAGGTGTCGACTACATCGGGTTAACGGCAGATGTGGACGCTCTGAGAAGCGAGGAACCCCTGGACTACTGGGTGTGCTGGCTTGACCTGTGTCCAGAGCTGGCACAATTTGCCATGGACCTCTTGGCTTGCCCCTAGTCGAATGTCCTGTCCAAAAGGACATTCAGTGCAACAGGGGGTATCGTGACCGATAAGCACACTTCCCTAGCCCACGACAGTGTGGACTACCTCACATTTCTAAAAATGAATGAGGCATGGATCTCTGAGGAATTCAACACCTGCGACAACCACGTGTAATTGCATTTCCTCATGCCAGCCCACACATATCCGCCACAACCCAGAACAAAGATTGGTCCTTGTATATACAGCGGCATAAGCCTTTTCTGTCAGGTGAATGCCTAATTTTTGGGGCCTTTACTGGCTGACAGTAAAATTTGTATCCAGTGACCGTCTAATGTACCTCCAGCCACATAATCACAAGTTCTTTTCTGTCAGATGAATGCCTAATTTTTGGGGCCTTTACTGGCTGACAGTAAAATTTTTAGCCAGTAACCGCCTAATGTTCTACCAGCCACATAATCACAAGTTCTTTTCTGTCAGGTGAATGCCTAAATTTTGGGGCCTGTACTGGCCGACACTAAAATTTGTATCCAGTGACTGCCTAATGTACCTCCAGCCACATAATCACAAGTTTTTTTCTGTCAGGTGAATGCCTAATTTTTGTGGCCTGTACTGGCCTACAGTAAAATTTATATCCAGTGACTTCCTAATGTACCTCCAGCCACATCATCACAAGTTCTTTTCTGTCAATTGAATGCCTTAATTTTAGGGCCTGTACTGGCCGACAGTAAAATTTATATCCAGTGACTTCCTAATGTACCTCCAGCCACATCATCACAAGTTCTTTTATGTCAGGTGAATGCCAAGTTTTTGTGGCCTGTACTGGCCGACAGTAAACTTTTTAGCCATTGACCGCCTAATGGTGGCCTAATGTAACTTCAGCCACATAATCACAAGCAGTGATGGCCAGTTCGCCGTGTTCGCCCGCGAGCACATGCGGCCTGCCATCTTAACTCACAAGTCCGGCGATGCACAGGTAAGTCCTTACCTACGCCTGTGCGCAAGCCGGTCTGAAACAAATGCGGTCACCGGGAGCAGGCAGTTCCAAGAACAGCCGCCGGGGGCCTTCATCAGGCTGTTCTCGGAACTGCCTGCTCCCGCGGACCGCATTTGTTTCAGACGGACTAGCGCACAGGCACAGGTAAGGACTTACCTGTGCATCGCCGGACTTGTGAGTTAAGATGGCAGCCCGCGTATGGTCGTGGGCGAACACGGTGAACTGACCATCACTGATCACAAGTTCTTTTCTGTCAGGTGAATGCCTAATTTTTGGGGCTTGTACTGGCCTACAGCAAAATTTGTATCCAGTGACCGCCTAATGTACCTCTGGCCACCTAATCACAAGTTATTTTCTGTCAGGTGAATGCCTAATTTTTGGGGCCTGTACTTGCCTACAGCAAAATTTGTATCCAGTGACTGCCTAATGTGCCTCCAGCCACATAATCACAAGTTATTTTCTGTCAGGTGAATGCCTAACTTTTGGGGCCTGTATTCCAGTGGCCTACAGTAAAATTTGAATCCAGTGACTGCCTAATGTACCTCCAGCCACATCATCACAATTTCTTTTCTGTCAGGTGAATGCCTACTTTTTGGGGCCTGTACTGGCCTACAGTAACATTATTAGCCAGTGACTGCCTAATGTACCTTAAGCCACATAATCACAAGTTCTTTCCTGTCAGGTGAATGCCTAATTTTTGGGTCCTGTACTCCCGTGGCCTAAAATATAATTTTTCTAGGCTCCAGTAGAGCACATTTTTGAGAGTTTCCCTTTAAGACGCATAAAAATGGCGCCTGATTAAAATACATATTTTTTGTGGGAATTTTTGCCAATGATCCCCCTCTGCTATGTCACTGTCCATGTTGTGGAACTATTTGTGCACTTCTAGTAAGTATTTGGTGGCTACAAATATGACCTGAATGTTTTTCAGGTTCGCCTGCCATTAAAGTCAATGGGGCCCGCCGCGAACGCGCAGTTCGCGAACGTCTTGGCCGATGTTCGTCCGTCACTAGTGACCAATGTTCAGTAAATGAGACTCATGAGTGACCAGAAGAAGATACTGAGATGGGGATACTGAGCCACAGACCCTGGGTCACCAGCCTTGTGACCAGGAAGTCAGACAGAAAACTGAGTCACAGATCCTGGGCCACCAGCACTTTGGCCCAGGTACCAGCCTTCTTAAAGGGAGAGAGGGGCAGCAAACTCAGGCCTATCCTTAGCATGAAACCTTCTTCTGCCAGGATGGAAACTAGAGAAGCCAACTAAGTGCCTTGTCTGTATTGTTTTGCATTTTAGTTCCTCTAGTAAAGAAGCCTACTTGTTTACTGCAGACCCTGTCTCTCTGGACATATTTCCCACTGGGGTGCACCATGCCTTACCATCCCTTCCGGGGAGCAGCAACACATCGTGTTACTTCGACGTTTTCTGTGGGACCCCAAACCTGGTCACTGCACCATATACTTACATATCACATCAATTAACATAGCAACAATAATTTTCCTAAAGTAACATACCCCCTAAAGCCTTTTTTTTTTTTTTTTTTTTTTATCCAAGTGGCTGCTCTTTTGAATACTTGTGGCTCTGTGCATATAATAATCTGGTTTCCCTGTTGTAAGAGTGTTTCATAAAATACAGTTCTTGACCTGGACCTAGAATGTGTAACAGTTGCGACTGTCCACCGATATCCCCCTGTTTACCGCCACGGTCCAGGGCTCCATGTTTGGAAGTGTATCCAGTCCACGATTTCCTTCCAGCACTAGGCACAGCATACTTTCAGCTTGTTCCCTGTGGCACTTCTTTAAGGGCCAGTTCTGGTCACTTCCTGTGATTTATGGGTTTAGTACATGTGACCGTGCTGACCAATCCTAGGCCCTCCTACACCTATATTAGTAGTCCAGCCCCTTTCCAGGTGCCTGAGCGTCAAGGTCATTGTGCCCTGCAAAGGTTGCTGATATCTCTGATTCTGTTTCTGATTACCTGACCTGTGCTTGTGTTTCTGGACTCCGCTACCTATTTGATCCCTGCCTGCTTGCCTCGACCACCCTGTTGCTGACCTGGATTGCCTAACCTGTACTTGTGCCGCCTGCCCTGACCTATTGCTTGTTTGACTTCACCCTTGTCTCATCCTTCAGTCCTGCACTGTTGCTGCTCATTACAACGTGGCTTGCTGACTACATTTGTACCTCTGGTACCTTGCTATGGTACCCCCTGGTTTGCCTGGAGCAGCTGCCTCGTGTGGCAGTCCTCCTGAAGAGGTAGGGACCTGGTGTTCTCCTCAGTAAAGTCTATCCCCACCATACGGGTACTGCAAAGAATGGGGAGTTCACTTAGACAATGTCCTTAGAGGAGGTTGGTCACATGGCACAGTGGTTTGCACCCCCTGGCTCGTTGACAGTATGACAGATTTGAGCAATTTAATACTTAAAGGTCTTTTAAGAATGCTAGCATCATGAAAGTGTCACGGCTGAGGATGGGGAAAACCCTCAGCCGTGCGATGATAGAAGATGGTCGCTGCTTGACCAGGACAACAGGATTAGGGAGCAGGTCACCTCCTATCGCGTCTCCCTAACCTGACCCTAACTCCTAGCTGCATGGGCCGACCTTTAAGGTAGGAGGACCCATGCTCAGGAACCTCGGAGCCCTAACTCACCCTCCGACCGGTCCCTGGACTAGGAGTCAGGGTAAGACAACCTGTTCCTTCTGGATACAGAGGAACAGGAGTCTCACTGGCCAAGCTGCAAGGAAGGGAGAACAAGTACAACCTATGGCAATGGCAGGTACTTGCCACAAACATACACACACCTGCCACAGACACAAAGCCTGGAACCCATGTGGAAGTACTGCTATCCACAAACAAAAGGACTCAGCACACAACACACATCACACGGGAACCCAGGACCATAGGTGCAATAAACAAGCATAAAACCAAACACATCTTCTAGACACCAAACGACATTATATTTGCTATGACCAGAAGGATGGCCCCCACTGGCAGTTGGTAAGTAACCAGGAGGATGTCTCCAGCCAGCATGGCTGAAGCACCCTCTCTGGCTACTGCCTACAACTGAGGCTTTATAGGGCCAAGAGGCCACACCCAACAGTCAGACACACCCCGTGACTCACACACACAGAAAGGGAGTTAACCCTTCCAAAACCACAGAAGGGAGAACACAACTTAAAGAGGAAGTGTCCAAACAACAAACACACTGTGGCTGTTGCCGCAGGCAACGACATGGGTGGCAACCGTGTCCTGGGAGTCAGCTTGAAGGCCGGGACACTGCCACCACATGTACACACACAACCAAACGTTGCCACGGGGAACCACAGTGAGGGGAAGATGTAAGTGCACACCACACATAACACAGAGTGCACACAGACATACAAAAGTGCTTACAAACGCGCACACAACTCCAAGGGAACCGCACACATACCTGTTGTCCGCGGCAACCGCACCTGAGGCCAACAACATTATGCCTCCAGCTGCGGTTGACACTACAACCCAAACCACGGGCAACTGTATGCGGCTCCCAAGGAGTCACGGCTATAAACATGGTCGTGACAGAAAGATTGGGAATTGAACGCACACACTTCAGATAACCGTCTTTCAATTCCCTTATACACATGCAAGCTTAGCTCAGCCCAGTATGCATGTGTTTTCAATAGAAATAGTGAAGAAAGCACTGCAAAATTCCAAAGGATGCAGTTTATCTCCGAATAACAAGAGGGTTGGACAATTTGCAAACCCACCGCACTATCCTTCTCTTCCCCAGCATCACTTTCTACAATACTAGTTAAGTTGCTGCATTGGCTATAAAGAGTTAAATGCATTATGTTCTCATTGAATGGAGTGATGCTTATGCTCACAAGACAATGGATATTTAGATTTTCATACATTAGATACACGGTGGGTTACAGTAACCTTTCATCAAACTTTTCTCTTTCTTTTAAGCTGGTTTCCTTTACTTTTGAGATGTGACTTAATCAGGTAATGGCATTTAATAGAAAAACATATAAGAAGCTTTCAATTTCATCTCCTCTGTGCCGGAGCTGAGGAAGTAATAACATTGGTTTCTCACTAATAAACTAAAGGCATGAGTTGGCTGCTGTATGAAAGTTCCAGATTTCTTTCTTACACAGCTACTTTTTGTAGTATTTAAGCCCTTTCATTTTTCTCATGAGCCTGTTTTGGAATATCAATAACTCGACACAATACACACACATTCAAATCTCATTTCCTAATGGGATTATCCAGAGCCACAAAAGGGTTTGTCTACAGAGGGGGAGAGCAAAAAGGGATTACATTTCCAAAATCTTGTACCATTGCCTAAGTTCTGTCCATAAAGGTTTATAAAGCGCAACTTTATGGGAAAAAGAAAACAGTGCTCTGCATTGTGTATTATGTTCTGCAAGAGAAACGACTCTGTGTCTGCATTTGCCTATAGCTCTTAATTTCACATGCCATGGACAAGAATTGCCTCTCCTCCTCAGACTACCACACATTTAACCCCAACTCAACCAGACGGATTTGATGAGTTAATGAACTGGTGCAGTTTTTCCCCTACACTCTACAGCGAATAAAAATGTTCTCTCCCCCAGCTATAATGGGGTTAACATCGAAGCAGAGAGGACATGACAGTCTGTGCCTTTCTTATTGTTCTCAGTTTGTTACTGGCTGCGAATGACGTTAAAATAGTTTTAGCTGAGCAATTCACGAGAAGGTTTGCCTTGTCTGCACTCAGTTGAAAAGTAGGTGGACATACTATAGAGCTTACCTTTTTAAAATGTCAACAACTACTATGCTCAATATGCCATGAATGCTTTTAAACATTAATAACACTAAAATTGTCAGATAAAAAATTAATCTGACCAGAAGGGAAGCAAAATTACAGCCATAACAGCATTAAAATACAATTGTATTTGGTTATATAATGACTCAGAATTTACACGTCTTTACATAAACAGAAAATAGAAGATTTGAGGGGTTTCCACAATTTCAAACTATGAATGGGCCATCAATGTTTGACCAGAGACCCCCATCAAGTAACTAAAAAAGAGGTCATGTGCTACATTATCCAGCCTATTGAACTGGATAGGGCTGCCCCTTTTTCTGCACATACAGTGGGATGCGAAAGTTTGGGCAACCTTGTTAATTGTCATGATTTTCCTGTATAAATTGTTGGTTGTTATGATAAAAAATGTCAGTTAAATATATCATATAGGAGACACACACAGTGATATTTGAGAAGTGAAATGAAGTTTATTGGATTTATAGAAAGTGTGCTATAATTGTTTAAACAAAATTAGGCAGGTGCATACATTTGGGCACTGTTGTCATTTTATTGATTCCAAAAAATTTAGAACTAAATATTGGAACTCAAATTGGCTTGGTAAGCTCAGTGACCCCTGACCTACATACACATGTGAATCCAATTATGAGAAAGAGTATTTAAGGGGGTCAATTGTAAGTTTCCCCCCTCTTAATTTTCTCTGAAGAGTAGCAACATGGGGGTCTCAAAACAACTCTCAAATGACCTGAAGACAAAGATTGTTCACCATCATGGTTTAGGGGAAGGATACAGAAAGCGGTCTCAGAGATTTCAGCTGTCTGTTTCCACAGTTAGGAACATATTGAGGAAATGGAACACCACAGGCTCAGTTCAAGTTAAGGCTCAAAGTGGCATTCGGCACACTTTACACAAGGAGATGCTGTATGTGAGAGTGATGCAGAGGAAGCCTTTTCTCCGCCTACAGCACAAAAAGTGCCGCTTGAGGTGGGCTAAAGCACATTTGGACAAGCCAGCTTTATTTTGGAATAAGGTTCTGTGGACTGATCAGTGGCGTAACTACCGGGGAAGCAGCTGCTTCGGCGCCCCAGCAGCGTGTGTGACAGTTTATTTTCAAGTTAGTTAAATATCGTGTTCAGGGCCCCTTCACAGCCGCTAGTGTGATCTAATTTTACTGTCTGCTAAAGTCTCCTGGTCTGGGATTCAAACTCACAACCTCCAATCTATAAGTGAACCAGTGGCAAAGCATTTACCCTCACAGCCATAAAGGCTGCATTACAACTGACTGTTAAAAAAGAAAAAAGAAATCTATACACATGACAGCTGCCCAAACACACCTAGCACTGCTATATCTGTATATGACAGCTGTCCCTGCACACTCAGCTCTGCTATATCTCTATATATGACAGCTGCCCCAGCAAACCCAGCTCTACTTCATCTATACACATGACAGCTGCCAAAACACAGCCAGTTCTGCTACATCTATACACATGACAGCTGCCAAAACACAGCCAGCTCTGCTACATCTATACACATGACAGCTGCCAAAACACAGCCAGCTCTGCTACATCTATACACATGACAGCTGCCCCCAACACACCAGGCACTGCTATATCTCTATATGACAGCTGTCCCAGCACACTCAGCTCTGCTATATCTCTATATATGACAGCTGCCCCAGCAAACCCAGCTCTACTACATCTATACACATGACAGCTGCCGAAACACAGCCAGCTCTGCTACATCATTACACATGACAGCTGCCCCCAACACACCAGCACTGCTATATATCTATATGACAGCTGTCCCAGCACACTCAGCTCTGCTATATCTCTATATATGACAGCTGCCCCAGCAAACCCAGCTCTACTACATCTATACACATGACAGATGCCTAAACACACCCAGCTCTGCTACATCTATACACATGACAGCTGCACCAGCACACTCAGCTCTGCTATATCTCTATATATGACAGCTGCCCCAGCAAACCCAGCTCTACTACATCTATACATGACAGATGCCCAAACACACCCAGCTCTGCTACATCTATACACATGACAGCTGCACCAGCACACTCAGCTCTACTATATCTCTATATATGACAACTGCAAACCCAGCTCTACTACATCTATACACATGACAACTGCCGAAACCCAGCCAGCACTGCTACATCTATACACATGACAGCTGCCCCAGCACACTCAGCTCTGCTATATATCTATATATCTATCTACTGTATAGCAATACTTAGAGATATATAGATGTAGCAGGGCTGGTTGTGCTGGAGCAGCTATCATATATAGAGATATAGCAGGGCTGAGTGTGCTGGGACAGCTGTCATATAGAGATATAGCAGTGCTGGGTGTGTTTGGGCAGCTGTCATATGCATAGATGTAGCAGAGCTGGGTTTGCTGGGGCAGCTATCATATATAGAGATATAGCAGGGCTGAGCTGGAACAGCTGTCATATAGAGATATATCTGAGATACTGCTATATCTGTATATGACAGCTGTCTCAGCACATTCAGCTCTGCTACATCTCTATATATGAACAGCTGCCATGTGTATAGATGTACACTTAGCCAGCTATAACAGTAGAAGTCTCATATTTTTTCAGTCAGCCTCAAGGCAGCTCGTATGGTCTAGTGGTTAGCTGCTCTGCCTCTGAAGCAGAAGGTTGTGGGTTCGAATCCCAGCAGACTCTTTTCAGAAATACAAGCACTGAGTCCATATAAGGACATACAGGGCGGGACAGAATACAAGGCGGGACACAGGAAGAGGCTGCATCGCATCGCTGACATGGAGGTAAGTAGAAGTGTTTATTTTATTTTTTTAATACCCGACTGTTACTGCCATGGGGGAGCGGAAGGCACCTGATACTGGCACATGGGGGAGGGGGGTTGGCACCTGATACTGGCACCTGGGGGGGGGGAGGGGGGTTGGCACCTGATACTGGCACATGGGGGGGGGAAGAGGCACCTGATACTGGCACATGGGGGGGAGTGGGGTTGGCACCTGATACTGGCATGGGGGGGAGGGAGAGAGGCACCCGATACTGGCATTGGGGGGGGGGAGATGGCACTATGATACTGGGACATAGGGGGGGGGGGAGGCACCTGATACTGGCACCTGGAGGGGAGAGGGGGGGTTGGCACTTGATACTGGCACATGGGGGGGGGGGAGGCACCTGATACTGGCACATGGGGAGGGGGGAGGGAGAGAGGCACTTGATATTGGCACTTTTTAGTGGGGGGGGAGATGGCACTATGATACTGGGACATGGGGAGGAGAGAGGCACTTGATACTGGCATGTGGGGGGGGGGGTTGGCACTATGATACTGGCACATGGGGGGGAGAGGCACTTAATACTGGCACTTTTTTGCGGGGGAGATGGCACTATGATACTGGCACATGGGGGGAAGAGAGAGGCACTTGATACTGGCACATGGGGGGTGGGAAGGAGAGAGGCACTTGATACTGGCACATGGGGGGAGATGGCACTATGATACTGGGACATGTGGGGGGGGGGAGAGGCACTTAATACTGGCACATAATGGGGGGTACTTACTGGCACATTATTGGGGGGCATTATGGGGGACACTAGGCCGGCAGCCTATCAGAAGCCGGACACTGAGCGGCATCTACTGGGGCACTATATATGGGGCATTTTATACTGGTACATTTTGGGGGGCACTAGCAGGAAGGGGGGAGAGGAGCACTATGGGGGAATTTACTGGGGGCACTATATAGGGGTATTTTATACTGGCACATTATGGGGGCACTATGGGGACATTAGCTCAACTGGGGGCATTACAAGGGGGTATTTTTTGCACTGTCACATTATAAGGAGAATTATTACTACTGGGGGGGGGGGCATTATGGTGGGTTTTATTACTGCCCCATGGTATGACCCCCTAGTAGCAGCACCAGCCTCTCCCTGCTCTGCTATCCCTCTGCCCCTTCTCCAAATCCTTATTATAAAATCTTTCTCATTAGGATAAAACACCTCATCAGCTCCGCCGAGCCCCCGGCCAAAGTGTGGAAGTGGCGTCCGAGATCCCCAAGGGCCAAGCCAAGTAACTGTAAGTGTTCATGTGGAGTATGTTTATGTTATGCACATATAGCCTACACTGTGCCCCACAATATACAGTATACCGCTACACTGTGCCACACAATATACAGTATACCTCTATACTGTGCCTCACAATGTACAGTATACCTCTATACTGTGCCCCACAATGTACAGTATACCTCTACACTGTGCCACACAATATACAGTATACCGCTACACTGTGCCCCACAATATACAGTATACCTCTACACTGTGCCCCACAATATACAGTATACCGCTACACTGTGCCACACAATATACAGTATACCTCTACACTCTGCCTCACAATATACCGCTACACTGTGCCACACAATATACAGTATACCGCTACACTGTGCCTCACAATATACCTCAACACTGTGCCACACAATATACAGTATACCGCTACACTGTGCCTCACAATATACCTCTACACTGTGCCACACAATATACAGTATACCGCTACACTGTGCCACACAATATACAGTATACCTCTATACTGTGCCACACAATATACAGTATACCGCTACACTGTGCCAAAGGAGTGGGGTTTACACAGGAGGAGGGAGGTGCGAAGCGCGCTGAGGGGGGCCCTTACAAATATTTGCTGTGGGGCCCAGTCACTTCTAGTTACGCCCCTGGGACTGATGAAACTAAAATTTAGTTATTTGGCCATAACAAGGGGCGTTATGCATGGAGGAAAAAGAACACAGCATTCCAAGAAAAACACCTGCCACCTACAGTAAAATATGGTGGTGGTTCCATCATGCTGTGGGGCTGTGTGGCCAGTGCAGTGACTGGGAATCTTGTCAAAGTTGAGAGACGCATGGATTCCACTCAGTATCAGCAGATTCTGGAGACCAATGTCCAGGAATCAGTGACAAAGCTGAAGCTGCGCCGGGGCTGGATCTTTCAACAAGACAACGACCCTAAACACTGCTCAAAATCCACTAAGGCATTTATGCAGAGGAACAAGTACAACGTTCTGGAATGGCCATCTCAGTCCCCAGACCTGAATATAATTGAAAATCTGTGGTGTGACTTAAAGAGAGCTGTCCATGCTCGGAAGCCATCAAACCTGAATGAACTAAAGATGTTTTGTAAAGAGGAATGGTCCAAAATACCTTCAACCAGAATCCAGACTCTCATTGGAACCTACAGGAAGCATTTAGAGGCTGTAATTTCTGCAAAAGGAGGATCTACAAAATATTGATTTCATTTCTTTTTTGTGGTGCCCAAATTTATGCACCTGCCTAATTTTGTTTAAACAATTATAGCACACTTTCTGTAAATCCAATAAACTTCATTTCACTTCTCAAATATCACTGTGTGTGTCTCCTATATGATATATTTAACTGACATTTTTTATCGTAACAACCAACGATTTATACAGGAAAAGCATGACGATTAACAAGACTATCGCATCCCACTGTATCTAGGACCCCCAAGGACATTAAACTGATAATGCAAAATATCGCTTGAGGAGCGAAAAGACAAGATGATTGTCCGATCTATAAATTCACAGCATTGAACGTGTATGATTTACCTTTATGGAGCTTTTAGCTTTTAAAGGGGAAACTGGAGAAAGGTTCTGTATTTATGTTTTGTCATACTCGCTAACCTTCTTAAAGGGACACTTCCATCAATATTTTTTTATCTAATTTTTACACAAAATTGGCAGATGGTTTTCTGAATATCATTTTTTTAAGTCACTCCATATAACTTAACTTCTTGCTTGTTAGGGCCTTTAGAATTGCCTCACTTGACTTTCTCAGCCAGACCATCACTGTGACCAGTGATTTCCCTTTGCTAAACGTTTTCAGTCACACCGCTCACTCTGACCAGATAGGATAGGGGGATAAGTGACTCAAATGGAGCATCACACATTACACTGATAAGTGCACTGCTCTTCTCTTTATCTCAACTTATCCTGTTATCCCAGTTCTCCACCTAATATTATCATTAGAATTTAATTTCAGATAAAATCCTTTTATCAGGGCAGCAGTAAACTGGGGAAAGGCCAGCAGAGCTTTTTTCTCATGAATATAGTGAACTCGTAATTACTAGTTTGCTGTATTCTGACTTTTCAGTCATTAATCAATGTTTTCTTGTACCATTTTATGTGATAGCCCACTGGACCTATAATTAACTGTCCCTATAATATACTATTCTTTTATTTATTGTTTTATTTTCAAAATAATACACATAAAACAAGTAGGGTGAGAATAAAGAGCAACATTAAAAACGTACCCACCCCAGCCCAGGGAGGGTTAGGGGAAGAGGGGAGAAGAGAGAAAAAAAAAGACTAACGTAAAATGAAATCATACAAATAATCTGGTCCATAGGTAAACAGAATTAGAATGGGGGCTCCTCTTGTTATTATCATTAGATTTAGCTTTAAATTCAAAAATGTGTTAAGTCATTCTAGAATATATAATTATTGTGGCAAGAGAGTCATCTTAAAGGGATTTTCTGGGATTTTAATCTTGATGACCTATCCTCAGAACAAGGCCCCGTTCAAATCAATATAGCCTAAGGCTGGATAACTGAACAGGGGAAGAGAGGTACCATGTATCCCTAGAGGAAGAAAAATTACTAGTAAGCCCACCATTAACACAAATCTGGGCTTTAGGGTCTTGGTATGTCATCTTAAAAAAACACATTTTTACTAAATCCAAATTTACTATTACCCAAAGGAAGGGCCACCCTGTCAAATATAGCATCCAAAGACAGGATTAAGTATCCCTCCTGCCTCAAACAGGATAATCATACCATTTGTGGAGCTTTTATTATCAGGAGTAGTGTGAATATTACATTTTATTCTGCCAGATTCTGATCCTGCTCAGGGGGTAGTACTTCATTGTGAAGGGCTCTTTGCATTGACAGCTGTAGTGGTCTCCTGGTTCGATGATACAGCTGCCACTGAGGGACTGTGAAGCAGCTCAATGCACAGAACACTTAACAGTGCAACACTACAGAATGAAAGTTTATATTCACGCTAGTCCTGATTATAAAAGCTCTGCAAAAGATATATTTATCTTGCACTTTTCAGTCTCTACCTAGTACTGTCAGCAGTTTTAGTTGGTCAAAACTGCTGAGAGACTCCCTTTAACATTTTCAGGACACATGACGTACTGCATGTTGTCCTGGTACTTAAGGACACATGACGTACCGGTACGTCATGTGTATTTCCGATCACTGCCACCCGGCGGGCGGTGATCGGAACCCGGTGCCTGCTCAAATAATTGAGCAGGCACATTGGCTAAATGCGCGGTTTTATCGGCGGTGCCATCGGGTCCCCATGTGGCTGTAGGGGGGACCCGATGTCATGGAAGGCAGCGCGATGCCTAAAGAAGGCATCGCGCTGCCTTTCGGTGACGAGCCTGTGAGATCCAGCCCCCTGGATCTCACAGGCCGGAAGCTGTATGAGTAATAATACTCACTGTATTACTCATACAGCCAATCATACAGCCAATGCATTCCAATACAGAAGTATTGGAATGCATTGTAAAGGGATTAGACCCCCAAAACTTCAAGTCCCAAAGTGGGACAAAAAAAAAGTTGAAAAAATAAAGTTCCCCCCCCCCCAAAAAATTAAAAGTTTCAAGTAAAAATAAACAAAAACGTCATTTTCCCCAAATAAAGTTAAAAAAAATTACATAAACATATCACATGACATAACCCCTCAGATGAACTAAATAAACCAATTTTTGTCACCTTACATCGCAAAAAGTACAACAGCAAGCGATCAAAAAGGCGTTTGCCCTCCAAAATAGTACCAATCTAACCGTCACCTCATCCCGCAAAAAATGAGCCCCTACCTGAGACAATCGCCCAAAAAATAAAAACAACTATGGCTCAGAATATGGAGACACTAAAACATTATTTTTTTTGTTTTAAAAAAGCTGTTATTGTGTAAAAGTTACATAAAAAAAGTATACATATTAGGTATCGCCGCGTCCGTATCGACCGGCTCTATAAAAATATCACATGACCTAACCCCTCAGATGAACACCGTAAAAAAATAAAAATAAAAGCTATACTAAATAAACAATTTTTTGAAGCCCCCCTGATGCACCCCTAGAGTAGATACTCCATAAAAGTGACCCCATCTAAGAAACTCCACCCCTCAAGGTATTTTAAAACTGATTTAACAAATGTTGTTAACCCTTTAGTTATTCCACAAGAGTTATTGGCAAATGGAGATTACATTTCAGAATTTCTATTTTTTGGCAAATTTTTAATTTTAATCCATTTTTTCCAGTAACAAAGCAAGGGTTAACAGCCAAACAAAACTCAATATTTATGCCACTGATTCTGTAGTTTACATAAACACCCCATATGTGGTCATAAACTGCTGTACGGGTGCAGGGCGCAGAACAAAAGGAAAGCCATACGGTTTTTGGAAGGCAGATTTTGCTGGACTATTTTTTTGGACACCATGTCCCATTTGAAGCCCCCCTGATGCATCCCTAGAGTAGAAACTCCAAAAAAGTGACCCCATTTTAGAAACTACGGGATAGGGTAGAAGTTTTGTTGGTACTAGTTTAGGGTGCATATGATTTTTGGTTGCTCTATATTACACTTTTTGTGAGGCAAAGTAACAAGAAATAGCTGTTTTGGCACCATTTTTATTTTTTGTTATTTACAACATTCATCTGACAGGTTAGATCATGTGGTATTTTTATAGACCAGGTTGTCATGGACGTGGCGATACCTAATATGTATACTTTTTTTTATTTATGTACGTTTTGCACAATGATTTCTTTTTTTGAAACAAAAAAAAAAACATATTTTAGTGTTTCCATAGTCTGAGAGCCATAATTTTTTCAGTTTTTGGGCGATTACCTTGGGTAGGGTATGATTTTTGTGGGATGAGATGACAGTTTTATTGGCACTATTTTGGTGTGCGTGTGACTATTTTATCGCTTGCTATTACACTTTTTGTTATTTTGTTATTTTGTAAAAGTAAAAAAAAATATTAAAATGGAAAATCTGCCCAAAAAGTGAAATTTTGAAATTGTATCTCTTTTTTTCATTAATTCTTGTGGAACACCTAAAGGGTTAACAAAGTTTGTAAAATCAGTTTTGAATACCTTGAGGGGTGTAGTTTCTTAGATGGGGTCACTTTTATGGAGTTTCTACTCTAGGGGTCCATCAGGGGGGCTTAAAATGGCACATGGTGTGAAAAAAACCAGTCCAGCAAAACCTGCCTTCCAAAAACCGTATGGCATTTCTTTCCTTCTGCGCCCTGCCGTGTGCCCGTACAGCGGTTTATGACCACATATGGGGTGTTTCTGTAAAGTACAGAATCAGAGCCATAAATATTGAGTTTGGTTTGGCTCTTAACCCTTGCTTTGTAACTGGAAAAAAATTATTAAAATGGAAAATCTGCCAAAAAAGTTAAATTTTGAAATTGTATCTCTATTTTCTATTAATTCTTGTGGAACACCTAAAGGGTTAACAAAGTTTGTAAAATCAGTTTTGAATACCTTGAGGGGTGTAGTTTGGAATTGAGTCATTTTTGGGTGGTTTCTATTATGTAAGCCTCGTAAAGTGTCTTCAGACCCTGTGGCCCACACTAGTAGGAGAAGCTTTGGGGCTCGCACTAATTTTCCGGCCCACCAGTTAAGTCCACCGGAGCCCCCTACCAGTGAACTTGCATGGTGTACCCCAGAGCATTTTGACCCTGCGATTCCTGATTTTGTTGGCCAAGCAGGAATCCAGATTCCCACAATGGGCTTCACTGAATATGACTATTTTAATCTTTTTTTCAGTGACCACTTTGTAAATCTGATGGTGGAGCAAATGAACGTGTTTGCCTAACAGTTCATTGCTCAACACCCGGGCTCCTTTTAGGGCCGGTGGCTGGACTCCGGTCAGTGCAGCCGAGATGAGGACATTTTGGGGTATCGTGCTGCACATGGGCCTAGTAAAAAAACCTAGTGTAAGGCCTTACTGGAGTGGGGACGTCCTTTACCAGACTCCACTTTACAGTACGGCCATGACACGTACCCAGTTTGAGGCCATCCGGAAATGCCTACATTATGCAGATAATGCAGCATGTCCCCCCCAAGGTGATCCTGCCTATGACCGCCTGTACAAAATCAGGCCGGTTATCAATCACTTTGGGGCCAAATTTTTGGAGGCCCATGTACCTGGAAGGGAGGTCGCAGTTGATGAGTCTCTTATTGCTTTCAAGGGGAGACTCGTTTTCCGCCAGTATGTTCCCTCTAAGCGGGCGAGGTATGGCGTGAAGCTGTACAAACCTCAGGGTACACTTACAAGTTTTGTGTGTACTAGGGGAGAGATTCCCGTATTGAACCCCCAGAATGTCCCCCCAATCTGGGTGTTAGCGGGAAACTTGTGTGGGACCTTATGCACCCACTGCTAGATAAAGGTTACCACCTGTACGTGGATAACATTTATACTAGTATCCCCAGTCCCTCGCCGCCAGATCCACGTCTGCTTGTGGGACCGTGCGGAAAAATCAATGCCGCCTCCCAATCCACACCATCCAGGTACCTATCCCCAGCGGTGAGACCCGTGCCCTTACCAATGGAAACCTGCTGGTCAGATATAAGGACAAAAGGAATGTCCTTGTACTGTCCACAATTCACGGTAATGGCATCACTACTGTCCCTGTGCGAGGTACCGCGGCAACGGTCTTCAAGCCCGATTGTATCGTCGACTACAATTGGTATATGGGAGGAGTTGATCTCTCTGATCAAGTCCTCAAGCCATATAATGCCATGCACAAAACCCGGGCATGGTACTAAAAAGTTGTGGTCTACTTGGTACAGGTTGCCTTGTACAACTCTTTTGTGCTGTCCCAGAGAGCTGGCAACACAGCGAAATCCCTTCAGTTCTATGAGGCAGTCCTCAAGGCCCTGATCTTTTCTGACCAGGAAAGAGCAGGCCGGAGTACCTCGGGAACTGGGGGCGTCTGGATTGTCCCTGGCCAAAACTTTCCAGGTGTGGTCCCCCATACTGGAAAGAAGGGGACGGACCCAAAAAAAGTGCAGAGTGTGTCACAGGAGGGGGATACGGAAGGACACCACCACTCCGTGTGACACGTGCCACGATCATCCGGGCCTCTGCATTAACGGTTGCTTCAGGGAGTACCACACTTCCATGGAGTACTAAATTTATAATCCCCTTACCCAATTTTAATTCCATTTAGCCACTGAAAATCGGAAAAAAACTATGGTTCTCAGACTTGAGGAAATATTATTTTGTAAAATTAAAATAAAAGTTGACATATTAGGTATCTCCACATCCGTAAGAATCTGCTCTATAAAAATACCCCATGACCTAAACCCTCAGATAAACACAGTCAAAAACATAAAATAAAAACATGCAAAAAATGAAATTAAATTTCAGAATTTCTATTTTTGGTAACCTTGCCTCACAAAAATCACATGTACCCTAAAAATAGTCCCAACAAAACTGCCACCTTATCCTGTAGTTTCCAAAATAGGGTCACTTTTATGGAATTTCTACTCTAGGGGTGCATCAGGTGGGCTTCAAATGGGACATGGTGTAAATAAACCAGTCCAGCAAAATCTGCCTTCCAAAAACCACACCACGCACCTTTTCCTCTACGCCCTACCGTGTGCCCTTACAGTAGTTTATGGCCACATATAGGTTGTTTCTGCAAACTACAGAATCAGGGCAATAAACATAGTGTTTTGTTTGGCTGTTAACCCTTGCTTTGTAACTGGAAGGAAAAAATGGATTAAAATTGAAAATTTGCCCAAAAATCTAAATTCAGAAATGTTATCTCCATTTGCCATTAACTCTTGTGGAACACCTAAAGAGTTAACGACGTTTGTAAAATCAGTTTTGAATACCTTGAGGGGTGTAGTTTCTATAACGGGGTCATTTTTGGGTGGTTTTTATTATGTAAGCCTCACAAAGTGACTTCAGACCTGAACTGGTCCTTAAAAAGTTTTTTTTTTTTTCTGAAAAATTTCAAGATTTGCTTCTAAACTTCTAAGCCTTGTAACATCCCCCAAAATAAAATTTCATTTCCAAAATGATCCAAACATAGAGTAGACATATGGGGAATGTAAAGTAATAATTATTTTTGTAGGTATTACTATGTATTATAGAAGTAGAGAAATTGAAACTTGGAAATTTGCTAATTTTTCCAAATTTTGGGTACATTTGGTATTTCTTTTATAAATAAAAATGAATTTTTTTTACTCCATTTTACCAGTGTCATGAAGTACAATATGTGACGAAAATACAATCTCAGAATGGCCTGGATAAGTAAAAGCGTTTTAAAGTTATTCACACATAAAGTGATACTGGTCAGATTTGCAAAAAATGGCCTGATCCTTAAGGTGAAATATGGCCGTGTCCTTAAGGGGTTAACCTTTTTGTTCATTAAAAGTTATGTTTTACGTTTGAATTATTGAGGATATTGGTGAAGGTGCCACTGAAGAGATAATACCAAAGATCTTTAAATGGGTGTGTATATGAGTTTTCACAGACCAAACAGTTGTCTTCAGTAGGATTTGGAAGTCAAATTGGCACTTGGGATAATAAGAGACAAGCCAGCTTTATATCATCACATATCCTCGGATATTTGTGACCGCTGCCACTGCCTACACATAACTGGCAATCAAAAAGTAATTTTTTTCTTTACACGTCAGTGATCCAATGCCTCAAGTTTTAATTCTTTGTTGATTCCACAATCTAGAACTGCTGATTCGACCCACCCAGGTCCATGCTGTGCTTTGTGCATTTCACTGTGCTATGTAAATATTTATCAGTGACCTCAATATACACAAGTAAAACATAAATATTGTATTCGTGTACCAGTGAAGACCTGGGTTGGAGTGTGACAAAATAATCCCCATTCAAAGGCTTACAGCATTAACGTATTTATTTAGAGGAGCTGATTAATAAGCAAATTGTAAGCAACTTATTGTGTTCAGTGTCTTGAGCCAGCTTCGAAGGCTTTTGGCACTAGGAGTGAGGGTTTACTTGGACGAGTGCATGCCCCGTGCCGGAATGGATCTGGCTAGGTTTAGAATAGCTTAATCTCATTAAATGTGTGCAAGCAGCTTGGATGAAGACGGTTGCTTAAGTGAACTTCAGGACAAGTTCAG
Organism: Bufo gargarizans; assembly: GCF_014858855.1. Taxonomy (NCBI): domain Eukaryota; kingdom Metazoa; phylum Chordata; class Amphibia; order Anura; family Bufonidae; genus Bufo; species Bufo gargarizans. The sequence continues at coordinate 441,798,843 of NC_058080.1, forward strand.
CAGTGTCAAGTCTAAATTTTGCTGATGGAATATATCTGCCAAGTAAGACATTGGTTTATCTGAAATAACAGAAAAGATCCTTATCTAAAGTAGCACAAATTAATTTCTCACTAACATTACTGTCTTATTTTCATAAATTGCATTATTATATTGATTAGAATGTCAAAGAGTTAAAAAGTTTGTTTTGTTGGATTTTTGTTGTTGTTCAGTAATGAGGTTGTAAAATTCTAATATAGAAATTAAAACCCAATTATAAAATGTGTTCAAATGCACTGCACTCACAGAAACAGAATGGGCGACTAGATTATTAAATGGGATGGAAAGTCCCTCTTGTAATGAAAGGCTAATAAATCGGGCTTGTTCACCTTGGAAAAACAACGCCTTGGAAATAATCTAATTTAAATGTATAAATACATGTAAAGAATTGACACATGGTTTATTCATTCCAAGGACTTTACAAAGGACCAGAGGAAATTCATTGGGTGTGAAAGAAAGGGGATTCAGACATCTATATAGCAAAGGAATCTTTACAGTTAGAGCAGACTATGGAATGCCCTACCCCAAGAGGTAGTAATGGCAGATACTAAGTCAGCATTTAAAAAGTTAGATGTTTATCCAATACCTGTATGCATTTGGGGCCATAGTAGCTTTTTTTCATTTTTTTTTTATTGTTGCATTCCAATAGATATAACTTTTTTATTTTTTCATCTTTATGGCATATGAGGGCCTTTTTTTTTTGGGGTACATGTAGCTTAATTTTGCTTATTAGCCATTGTGTGGTGAAGTGAGAAAATTATAGCCCTTTTTGGCATATATTAATTTCCTTTTTATTTACTTATTTGATCTAACAGTATGTCAGACAGAGAAGTGACAGGCCCTGCATAGAGGGGGGGCACAGGACTAAATGTTTCCGGAACAGGCACAGGTTGCAGCAGAGTAAGGGGGCGTGGCAGCAGGGGTCACTTCGAGAGGCCTGAGCTCCCAGTGTCAGCTAGCGGTCATGTCTTGAACAGCAACCTAGCGGTTCTTGAATTGTTGACTCGATCTTCGACTTCTTTGCAAGTGACATCCGACACCCCCAGCCAAGAGTCGGTGGGTTCGTCAGACACAACCGTTAGTTGACATGGCCCGGGAGCAGGCCCTGTGCCCTCACCTGTCCTCAACCTGCCTCTGTCCTTTTCTGTTCCATCAGCCAGAGAAGTACTATATGCTGGGGACTCAGCTCCACTTATGCAGCGAGGACGAGCTACTAGAGGACAGTCAGCAGCTACTGCTCAGCCATGATCCGGAGGATACATCTGCCGCTTCCTCCAGTAGGCGGGCAAGTAGTAATGAGGAGAGTGGCATGGGAGCTGGTGTTGCAAGTGGTCAGGCTCCTGGCTCCGTTGAGGAGGACATCAGTGACGTGCAGACAGTACTTGATGATGATTGTGAGCCGGGTGATGAAGGGGCTTCATCATCTTTGGGAGAAGAGGGTGGCAGCTTGCGCGTGAGGCAGCGGTGGAGCCAGCAAATCAGTAGCGTGGCCAGGAGTCAGCAGGGTGGCAGCAGTGGGAGCTCGGGAGCCAAACGTGCCTGGGGTAGACGACCCGCTTTGCAGGATCCTACCTGCCCGGAAAGTAGTGGTGCAGGAGTTCACGGAGGCAGTGACGGTAGCAGTCAGTCAGTGTGGAGTGTTGGGGGTAAAATTACCTACTCGACGGTGTGGCAGTTTTTTGTTAAGCCGCCGGGGGAGATGAACAGGCCCATTTCTCGAATCTGTGGGAAAAAGGTGAAGCATGGCCAGGGTGCCAATGTTGGCACCACGGCCCTGTGTCAACATATGCACCGTCACCATAAAGTGGCCTGGGAGAACCGTGGCTCCAATGCAATGGTCCAGCCTGCCGCAGCAACCACTGCATCGCCCAGTGGCACGCACCCGATTTCTGGCAGTCAAGGCTCCACCACCTCAGCCGAAGGAAGCTGTCTATCCTTCCCATCCTCTGCTGGTCCTGATGCTCCTGCTCCTTCTCCTAATCAGACATTCCATCAGCAATCACCAAAGCGATTAGAGACAATAGTATGCGTGCACTCATCCAACGGCGCAGAAGTTGAACGTGCTCCTGGCCAAGTTGCTGGTACTGCAGTCCCTCCCTTTCCAAGTGGTAGACTCTGCACTTTTCAGAGAACTGATGGCTTGTGCCAAGTGGAGAGTCCCAACCCGTTATTTATTTGCCAAAAAAGCAGTACCAGCCTGCACACATATGTAGAACAGAAGGCGGGGCAGTCCTTGAGCCTGTCGGTGTCTGCCAAAGTGCACGGCAGCGCTGACGTGTAGAGCTATAACTACAGTCAAGGACAACATATGTCCTTTATGGCCCACTGGGTAAATGTGGTTCCTGCCCAGCCAAACCAGCAACTTGGCCAGGTGACGTCGCTTCTGCCTCCACGTTCTCACACCTTTGGTCCTGCGACAATGTCTGCCTCTGCCTCCACATCCTCCACCTTGTCCTCAGCCTCCACTGCAGGAAAAATTCACAGTGCTCCACCCGCATACCACATGTGCAGGGCACGGCGGTGTTACGCTGCTCTGCACCTAGTTTGCCTGGGAGAACGAAATCACACAGGGGAGGAACTGCTCCCCGTCCTTCATCAAGAAATCGAATCCTGGCTTTCTCCGAGACAACTCAAAATCGGAACCATGGTGACTGACAACGGGAAGTATATGTGTCGGCGCTGCGTCAAGGAGGGCTGAGCCATGCGCCCTTCATGGTGCACGTGTTCAATCTGGTTGTCAAGTGTTTTCTGAAGTCTTCAAGCCATCTGCAAGACATCATAAAAATACACAGGAAACTTTGCATGCACTTCAGTCACTTGTACACTGCAAAGCACATACTCCTGGAGCTACAGTGGCAGAACGGCGTCCCCCAACATAGGCTCATATGCGACGTTTCCACACATTGGAATTCCACCCTCCATATGTTGGACCAACTGTATGAACAGAGAAAGGCTATAAATTATTTATTGATAACATAGACGGACAGAGCTACTCCCCTGTGTAACTTCGATGTTAGCCAGTGGCAGCTCATGCGTGATACCTGTTTCCACAAAATACAGATTGAGGGGTGCAATATACCTGCATCCATCCAAATATTGATTAAGGGGTTCTATATACCTGCTTCCACAAAATACTGATTGAGGGGTGCGATATACCTGCTTTCACAAAATACTGATTATGGGGTTTGATATACCTGCTTCCACAAAATAATGATTGAGGGTTGTGATATACCTGCTTCCACCAAATATCGATTAAGGGGTTCTATATACCTGCTTCCACAAAATACTGATTAAGGGGATTGATATACCTGATTCCACCAAATATTGATTGGGGCCTGCTATACACCTGCTTTCACAAAATACTGATTAAAGGGTTTGATATGCCAGCTTCTACCAAATACTGATTGAGGCCTGCAATACACCTGCTTCCACAAAATACTGATTGAGGCCTGCAATATACCTGCTTCCACAAAATACTGAATAAGGGGTTTGAAATACCTGCTTCCACCAAATACTAATTGAGGCCTGCGATACACCTGCTTCCACAAAATACAGATTGAGGGTTGCGATATACCTGCTTCCACCAAATATTGATTAAGGGGTTCTATATACCTGCTTTCACAAAATACTGATTAAGGGGATTGATATACCTGCTTCCACCAAATATTGATTGGGGCCTGCGATACACCTGCTTTCACAAAATACTGATTAAAGGGTTTGATATGCCAGCTTCCACCAAATACTGATTGAGGCCTGCAATACACCTGCTTCCACAAAATACTTATTGAGGCCTGCAATACACCTGCTTCCACAAAATACTGATTGAGGGGTGTGATATACCTGCTTTCACCAAATATTGATTGAGACCTGCGATACACCTGCTTCCACAAAATACTGATTGAGGGGTGTGATATACCTGCTTTCACCAAATATTGATTGAGACCTGCGATACACCTGCTTCCACAAAATACTGTTTAAGGGGTTTGCTATACCAGCTTCCACCAAATACTTATTAAGGCCTGCGATATACCTGCTTCAACAAATACTGCTCTTCTCTAGGGACTTTGGCACAGGGTCATTTTAAAAATGACAGGCAGAGGAAAAGGCAGGGTGTTCCACAGGGGTGGTAGGGGTCGGGCAGGTGCACTAGGCTAGAGCCTAAGTGGGAAGTTGGAGAAGATGCATGCGATTACGTCAAAGGACGCACCAGAGTTGGTTGAGTGGCTCACTCAGCCTTCGGCTTCTGCACCCTCCTCATCCTCTGTATCTGCACCCTTCTCACTCTCTGCTGTGTTCACCCCCAAAGACACCACCACCATAGCCCCTCCACTCGAGTCAGAGGAATTATTTTCCCATCCATTCCCAGAACATAATGATGTGCAGTCATTCTTTGCATCAGATGAGGAAGCGGAGGTAGCAACGGCCGCCACCCAGCGGTCTGACCGAGATCAGTCCAAGGAGGGTGCTTCCTGCTGTTGCTGCCTACTCCGAGAACTCTAATATCAGTGGAGGTGAATGTGACAATGATGACGTGTCAATTGACGTCATGTGTGTGCCCACAACAGAGGAAAAGGAGGGGAGTTCAGAGGGAGAAACAGAGCAGCAGATAGAGAGGAGAAGGAGTAGAAGCAGGCAGAACTCGCAGTGCACAGGAGGCAAAAAGCAGACTGCAAATGTATCTGGAGCGAGCCATCCACCACTCTTGGTCACATCTTGTGCTCCCAGGACACCGGCACATGGCTCCGCAGCCTGTGCTTTCAATGCATAAGTCGCAGTAAGCCCAACACTCACCTAGGGACGACCGCCTTAAGAAGGCACCTGGCCTCTCATCACCAAGCCCAGTGGGAGCAACGCCATCAGAACTAAGAAAGCCACACTCCCGACGCGACACATCCTGCCTCTTCTCCTCTCTCCTCCCATTTGTCCTCCACTCCACCTTCCACCGTGCCGTCGCCACGTTCATCTGGCAGAAGGCTGGCTTCTGTGGCCCAAATGTTCGAGGGTAAAAGTTGATGAAGCCGGATAACCCTCTTGCCCAATGGATGACTGATGGCTTGTCGGAACTGCTAGCACGCCAACTACTGCCATATAAACTGGTGGACTCGGAGGCCTTTAGAAAATTAGTGTCCATTGGCACACTGCAATAGAAAGTCCTCGGAAGGAAATATTTCTCCCAGAAGGGCATCCCAGAGTTATATGGCCACGTTCAGCAGCAAGTGAATATATATCTGGCACACAGTGTTGGTGCCAAGATACATCTGACCACAGACATGTGGTCTAGCAAACACAGGCAGGGAAGGTACATAACTTTTAATGCCCACTGGGTGAACCTTCTGACGGCCGTCAAGCATGTAACCCGTGACACCAGTGTGGATTTGGTACTGCCACGGATTGCATGCAGGCCTTCCTCTTCTTCTCCTCCTCCTACTCCACATTCGTTCTCTTCCTCGGCTAGCTCCTCCTTTTCCACTGCTACCGCCTCTTCTGCTGCATCCCCCAAACTCCCCAGAACCTATTCGACGTGCCAGGTGATACGTTGCCATCCTATGCTGCGGCTGTTGTGCCTGGAAGCCAAGAACGCACTGAAACAGGGCAAAATGACACACGTGACGTGCATGGCACACATCCTGAACTTAGTCGTGCAGAGATTCATTGCCAAATACCGTGGGGTCCAGGACGTCTTGCAGGAAAATCTCTGGCAATTTTAGATCTTACACCGTTAACGACTACCGTTAACGACTACTTGTGCGAACTCTGCGGCAGGACAGGTTCTGGGAGCTTGGTTTCTTTTCACTGCACCAGTGGCTGCTCATGCGCGATGCATGCAGACTTCTGCAGACTTCTGCAGCTATTTGATGAGATCACCCAACTGGTCAGTCGCAGCCAGGGCATCATCAGTGACATTGTACCTTACACCTTCTTTTTGGAGCGTGCATTGTGTCGTGTCATTGATCAAGCTGTCGAAGAGCAGGAGCTGGAGGATTAGGAAGTTGCAATGCTGAATTAATTCCCAGGGGGGGCTACTCCATGTGAGACCAGTCAGCAGGAGTCTGAAGACGAGTCAGAGAAGGATGGTGGGAGAAGGAGGAGCAAGAAGAGCAGGCTTTGAGGGGGAGTTTAAACTTTTTGGGGATCCCTGGTGTTGTCCGTGGCTGGGGGGATGAGACCAAGGACGACATTCTCCTGGGTGATGAGCAGGAGCAAGGGCGCTCCACCGCTTCTAATTTAGTGCAAATGGGGGCCTTCATGCTCCAGTGATTGAAGAGGGACACCCGTATAAAAAGCATAAAGGGCAAGGACCAGTACTGGGTGGCAATGTACTTAGACCCCTGGTACAAACACAAAATGGCCGACATGTTACCAGCATCACAGAGGGCTGTCAGAATGCAGCATTTCCAGGCCTTGCTGCAAGAGCGAAACAGGTGCGTGTACCAATCCTACCGCGCCTGGAAGAATAGGGCGGTTTCAAGATGTTTTGGTCACTTCGGATATGAGATCACTCTTGCAACCAACCCATCGACAGCTGCCCTTTGGATCCAACCTCAGGAAACGCCTAGACCGACAGGTGTTCAACTACATCGGGTGGATGGTCTGAGAAGCGAGAAACCCCTGGACTACTTGGTGGGCAGGCTTGACCTGTGGCCAGAGCTGGCACAATTTGCCATGGAACTCTTGGCTTGTCCCTCTTGTCCTGTCCGAAAGGACGTTCAGCTCATCAGGGGGGACCGTGACCGATAAGCGCACTCGCCTAGCTCACGACAGTGTGGACTAACTCGCATTGATCTCGGAGGAATTTAACACCTGCGACGACCACCTGTAATTGAATTTCCTCATGCCAGCCACACATATCCGCCACCACACAGAACAAAGAATGGTCCTTGTCTTATGTATATACAGCGGCATAAAAGGCCTTTTCTGTCAGGTGAATGCCTAATTTTTGGGGCCTCTACTGGCCTACAGTAAAAATATTATCCAGTGACCGTCTAATATACCTCCAGCCACATAATCACTTGTTCTTTTCTGTCAGATGAATGCCTAATTTTTGGGGCCTGTACTAGCCTACGTTAAAATTATTATCAAGTGACAGTCTAATATACTTCCAGCCATATAATGACTTGTTCTTTTCTGTCAGGTGAATGCCTAATTTTTGGGGCCTGTACTGGCCTACAGTAAAATAGTTATCCAGTGACTGTCTAATATACCTCAAGCCACATAATCACTTGTTCTTTTCTGTCAGGTGAATGCCTAATTTTTGGGGCCTTTTTCCACTTGCCTACAGTAAAATTGTTATCCAGTGACTGCCTAATGTACCTCCAGCCACATAATCACTTCTTGTTTTCTGTCAGGTGAATGCCAAATTTTTGGGGCCTGTACTGGCCTACAGTAAAATAGTTATCCAGTGACCGTCTAGTATACCTTCAGCCACATAATCACTTGTTCTTTTCTGTCAGGTTAATGCCTAATTTTTGGAGCCTGTACTCCACTGGCCTACAGTAAAATTGTTATTTAGTGACCGCCTAATGTACCTCCAGCCACATAATGACTTGTTCTTTTCTGTCAGGTGAATGCCTAATTTTTGGGGCCTGTACTGGCCTACAGTAAAATTGTTATCCAGTGACCGCCTAGTGTAACTCCAGCAGCATAATCACTTGATCTTTTCTGTCAGGTGTATGCCTAATTTTTGGGGTCTGTACTCTCGTGGCCTAAAATAAAATTTCTCTAGGCTCCAGCAGGGCTCATTTTTGAGAGTTTCCCTTTCCTTTAAGACACATAAAAATGGCCCCTGATTAAAATATATATATATTTTGTGTGAATTTTTGCCATTGATCCCCCTCTGGTATGTCACTGTCCATGTTGTGGGACTATTTGTGCACTTCTAGTAAGTATTTGGTGGCTGCAAATATGACCTGAAGATTTTTCAGGTACGCCTAACATTAAAGTCGATGGGGTCCGCCGCGAACATTTGATCGTCCTGGCCGATGTTCGTCCATCACTAATTGTCACCATTCAGAAAAGAGATGACTACTGGCTCTCCACCATGTTAGACCCTCGCTACTAGTCCAAAATGGGGGCCTTTTTTACACCCGCTGAGAGGGAGGACAAACTGAACTACTATGTAGTCATCCTATGTAGTCAGTTGGCCGCTGCCTATCTGCACCATCGTCCATCCTCTCGCAGGTCTGACCAGGGGGGCCCCCTGTGCTTACGTTTCACTGCCATGCTGGGGGGGGGGGGTTGGCAGGAGCAGTACCAGCTCCATCAGCAGCAGCCTGAGTCTAGAGTCGCTGATGAAGAAAATACTCGCCAGCAGCTAGACATAGAGCAGAACCTGAACCAGAAGGTGGTGGCATACTTTGAGTGCACCAAGCCGCCATTGAAGATCCGCTGGGCAGCCGAACTACTGGGCAGCCAAACTAGATTTGTGGCCACAACTGTCCGAGTTTGCCCAAGAAAAGCTGTCCTGCCCGGCCAGTAGTGTGGCATCAGAGCGGGTGTTTAGTGCAGCGGGGGCCATAGTTACACCAAGGAGAACTCACCTGTCCACCCAAAATGTGGAGAGACTGACCTTCGTAAAGATGAATCAGGCATGGATCAGCCAGGATTTCCACCCACCGATGCCTGATGCATCAGATTAGATCATCCATGTTGCCTCACCCAAACCTTGACAAAATAGACTGGTTTCTTCTGGCTACCTGTCTAATCTACTATTCTGCTGCCATCCGCCTGATGCCACACATCTTATGCCAAGTGCTCCTTCTTAGACACACCATCGTCAGCGGGTACTATTAGTGCCACCCACCTCCCCACTCTGTCATCGGTTCACTCTATGGTCTCCTGATGCTGCCGCCACCTCCACACTATGTCACCCTGCCACTTTGTGGTCTCCTGATGCTGTTACTACCTCCACACTAGTCACCTTGCCACTCTGTGGTCTCCTGATGCTGCTGCCACCTCCACACTGTCAACTTGCCACTCTGTGCTTTCCTGATGCTGCTGCCACCTCCACACTATGTTATTGGGACACTCTGTGGACTTATCATGCTGTTCCCACCCTCCCCACTTCATGGCTGGTCCACTATTTTGCCTTTTTGGCCTGGTTGACATTATAATTTATTTGACCCTTTTTCTGATCTGTCAGAATGAAGGAAATATGAGACACACAATGGATCCTATCTGTGTAGGAGCTGTAAGGGCTCTATGGTCCCATCCGAATTGGCTTATGATTTGGTAGCTAAATTGAATATTGGAATGTCTTAAAAAATATATATCTTTAATGATATCAATTAAAATGATAGGCTCATCAACAAATGTATATATATATATCACAAACCTCACATGGAGGTAAAAAATCCCTGCCAACCACAGTGAACTGGTCGGATTTGAAAAAAATGTGGAGCCAGGAGGCGTGTACACTGGCCCACTCAGAGGAGTGAGTTAGGAAGACGACAGGGATAGAAAAAAAGAGAGGGAGACAGGTGCTGGGTCTCAACCCCTACACATATCCCTGTGTTCTATCATTAGATGAAACTCCATCTGTCTGACCCTAGATGGCCCTCAGACCTATCTTTTGACTGCCCAGCTTCGTCGGAAGTAAAAGGACCAGTCACCACTAAGGAAGTCAAATACAAAAAGAAAAAAACTATTAACAGTGTCCCTACGCGTTTCACGGGCATGCACCAGATCATCAGGGGACTTAAAAATCACCAGGACAACAGGCAGATAATGACAGTCAGTATGTGCCTATCTCAGCATACAATATAAAGCTGAGGCAGTTATCAACACAATCAAAAACGAAGTGTGAGGATGTACTTAGCTTGCTTAATACTCTGCTCGGGTCCAGGGTCCGGACCAATCCTGCGTATCGCAGTGGGAGCGGATCATTCGCGCTGGCGTCCTTTTTAAACCACGCGTGTCATTTAGGCTCCTCCCCCCGTGTCATGTGATCGGTCATGTGACGTGTGGCGTATGGGATCGCGTCACTAGCTACCGTCACATGATCGAGGGCGGTCTTAGGCCGTCCATGCTAATGCAGCCGAATCACTCAAAGGTGATTGGTCACGCAGTATGAGGGGGCAGGTCTCCGGGTTAGACTGGTGGCGATGCGGAGGTGAGCAAATCCCATTCCCCACCAAAAACCCATATTCCTGGCTAATCTAGCCAGATGAAGGTGCGTCACTCCTTAATATCACAGGAGGCGCTACCTAGGATATTTAAAAGGCAAGTTTAGAAGGCTACAGATTGAATGGCCATATATAGGTGGTATAGAGGTGATGACCAAAAAAATTATAATATATGTAAACATACAGTGTGGACTATACAGTTAATGACTATGTATATACATAAAACAGCTATGAAATTGCAGTCAAGGACTACAACAGTTAATGTCCATGTATATACATACTCAGTATAGTAATACAGATAGAGGGATCTCATGGTGACACTTACAGATATGTCTGTGGGAATATATATAGTGGAGGATGCCAATAAAATGGAGCTCGTAGCATAGTATGATCATCATTACACCCAATAGACATGATGGGTCTAAATCGATCAGCATGGGTCTGTATGTCACTGGGGGAGTAGGAGATAGTTGGAACTAGTGCGTGGATCTTGATTCCTCAATAAAAGAGCTAAATGAAAGCTGCTCGTTGAGGCCTGTGGGATAGGAAGTTTTAAGCTCAAATATCCACCACGTCTCACGCTGTAATATCCTCCTGTCCCAATTGCCCCCTCTCTTCAAGGGAGGGATTGATTCAATACCCATGAAGGTGATACCTTTAAAATTTCCATTATGGCTGATTTCAATATGTTTGGCTAGGGGGGTATCCCTTTTGTTCCTGATGTCTCCGAGATGTTCCCCCACCCTCCTTCGAAATTCCCTTGTGGTTTTACCCACATACTCTAATCCACAATGACAAGTGGCCTTGTAAATGACACCCTTGGATCTACAATTCAAAAAATCTTTGATACTGTAGGTCTTGCTGGTCCTATTGCTTTGGAAAGTGCAAACCTTTTTGATGAATGGGCATGCCACGCAGCCACTGCAGCGAAAGCAACCCACCGGCGGTTTTAACCAGCCATCTATTCGGTCGTTGGTCTCGCTGAAGTGGCTGCGTATAAGCCTGTCACGTATTGATCGGCCCCTACGGTAGGTGATATTGACAGAGGGTGCAACCACATCCTTGACATCTGGATCAAGCAAAAGGATGTTCCAATGTTTGGAAATTACCTCCCGTACCTCTTTGGCAGCCCCATCGAAGGTGCCGATCAGGCGAATTTGTTTATCACCTTTATCTGTCTTATTCGGGTGCAGCAGTTCAGATCGACTCCTCGAGCAGGCCTTCTGATATGCTGCCCTAAGGGTCGAATCGGGGTAGCCCTTTTCCTTAAATCTTATGCGTAAATCATCCGCTTGTAGTTTGAATTCTCTCATACTGGAACAGTTCCTCCTCATTCTCAAGTACTGTCTCGTGGGGATACCCCTTTTGAGCGGAAGGGGATGATGACTGTTCCAATTGAGGAGGGCATTGGTGGAAGTGGGTTTTCTGTAGGTTTTAGTTTGAATCTCCCCTTGTCTCCCTCTCATGGTGACAACGTCCAAGAAAGGTAGGGTGTCCTTTTGAACCTCAGACGTGAACCGTAGCCCCACATCATTAATGTTGAGACTGTCAACAAAGTGTTGTAGCTGGTCAGCCTCTCCATTCCACAAGAGAAAGATATCATCGATGAACCTGACCCACGTCCCCACATGCGTGACGACATGGGCCAGCGAATCACCGAAAACCATAGTCTCCTCCCACCAGCCCAAGAACAAATTAGCGTACGATGGGGCACAAGGGCTACCCATCGCAGTGCCCCTGAGCTGGTGGTAGAAGACCCCATCAAAAAGAAAATAGTTAGATGTCAACGTGAATTCCAAAAGTTTCATGACCACGTCATTATGAGCATAATGTTGTCGGCCCCTGGTCATTAAGAAGGTCTCTACTGCTCTCAAACCCAATTGATGTGGGATTGAGGAGTATAGCGCCTCTACGTCAATGGAGGCTAACCAGGTGTCACCATCTATGCAAACTCCATCCAAACGCCCCAAAAGGTCACTGGTGTCCCTAATGTAAGACGGTAAAGTCCTCACAAAAGGGGCCAAGATATAGTCAAGGTAGATACCCACATTTTGTCCCAAGCTGTTCACCCCGGCTACTATGGGTCTCCCCTTAAGTGGTGTTGTTCCTTTTTGAACCTTAGGAAGACCATAGAAAGTCGGGGTCGTGGGATATTTTTTTAAAAGAAAATCAAATTCATCTCCTGAGATTAGGCCCGCAGATCTGGCCTCACCCAGGATGTTTTTCAGTGTTATTTGATAACCAATAGTGGGATCACTTTTGAGTCTTTCGTATGTGTCTTTATCCTTTAACAAATCAAGGCATAGATTTTTGTAATCTGATGTATCCAAAACCACCACATTCCCCCCTTTGTCGGAGGATTTAATTGTTATGGTCTTGTCACCTGACAGATTTTCTATCGCCCTGTATTCATCTTTGGAGCAATTGAATCTGGGTTTCTCCAGGGTCATTTTCTCCAGATCTCGCGATACTTGGTTTAGGAAGACATCAATGCAGGTGGGGTCCCCAACTGGTGGTGTTCTTGTACTTCTATTTTTCAAAGTAGTAAAGGGCCCTTTGCCCTCCTGCATTGTACAGTCACTCAAATTGAACAACAATTTAACATCTTGTAGAATGTCGGATGGAATGCCTAATTCTCTACTCTCTCGTCTGTTGATCAAGGCAAAGTGTTTGTGCCATTTGAGTTTTCTGGCAAACAAACTCAAATCCTTGATCCAATTAAATAAGTTGAAAAAAGATGTAGGCACGAATGACAACCCTTTACCAAGAATTGCCATCTCTGCCTGCTCCAACTTACGTGATGACAGATTCAATATCTGCCCACACTGTTTTGACTGGATGTCGTTGGAGTTGCAGGTTGGTTGCGGTTTCGCAGGTAATAAGGAATTCCTTGATCTAAAAAACGTACACCACTGTTATCGTACGATCCACGTGACCCACTATTTTCATAGGTTCCCCGTGGTCCTCTACCCTTTCTGCGTCTGCGACCTCTCCCGCGAGTCGATTGATTACCCTCCTTTTCGCCTTCCGAAATATCAGTTTCACTAGAAGAGATGTCAGAATCTGGCTTCCCTGTTGTTTTTTGGGGACCGCGTTCAATAGTGATATAGACCCTGTTTTCACGAAAGTCTTGCAAATCCCTATTGAACTGACGGTGCTTTCTTTCTTTTAGGTGAAACTGAAATTTCTCCAGCGTGGTCTTAAGTTGTGCCTCCTTGTTGGCAAAATCTGGTTCTTGTTTGAGTTTATTAGTAACCTCAATCTATTCTTTAAGTTTATTGTCCAATGAGTTCAGATTGATTTGTTCTTCCTCCAATAGGAGTGACATGAACCTTAAGGAGCTTTTGGTGGCTTCCTCCTCCCATTTAACCATTAGTGCCGAACTTCTGCACCTATTGGCTGGAGTGAGGGAGATTCTAAGACCCCTAGGGACTATCTGATGCTTCAGATAGTTCTCCAGGGACTGTATCTCCCACCAGGAGCTAATCTGCTCCTTAAAGGTTTTTGTCAGTTCCCTGAAGGCTGTCTTAAAGGAGGGAGTATATCTTTTCAAAGTCAATGTTTTTTTGGAGAATACATCACTAGCCTCTGTTAACCAAGAATTCCTATCCAAACCTGTAGCCAGGAAACCTGCCATACCCTAAAAGTAAGAAATGTATATGAACACAACCTAAATTGAAAGCTGGTCACACTTAATTACAATGACGCCCAAAGTATATGATCGCTAAATTGAATATTGGAATGTCCTAAAAAAATATATATCTTTAATGATATCAATTAAAATGATAGGCTCATCAACAAATGTATATATATATCACAAACCTCACATGGAGGTAAAAAATCCCTGCCAACCAGGGATTTTTGGTAAAGGGTTGTCATTCGTGCCTATATCTTTTTTCAACTTATTTAATTGGATCAAGGATTTGAGTTTGTTTGCCAGAAAACTCAAATGGCACAAACACTTTGCCTTGATCAACAGACGAGAGAGTAGAGAATTAGGCATTCCATCCGACATTCTACAAGATGTTAAATTGTTGTTCAATTTGAGTGACTGTACAATGCAGGAGGGCAAAGGGCCCTTTACTACTTTGAAAAATAGAAGTACAAGAACACCACCAGTTGGGGACCCCTCCTGCATTGATGTCTTCCTAAACCAAGTATCGCGAGATCTGGAGAAAATGACCCTGGAGAAACCCAGATTCAATTGCTCCAAAGATGAATACAGGGCGATAGAAAATCTGGCAGGTGACAAGACCATAACAATTAAATCCTCCGACAAAGGGGGGAATGTGGTGGTTTTGGATACATCAGATTACAAAAATCTATGCCTTGATTTGTTAAAGGATAACGACACATACGAAAGACTCAAAAGTGATCCCACTATTGGTTATCAAATAACACTGAAAAACATCCTGGGTGAGGCCAGATCTGCGGGCCTAATCTCAGGAGATTAATTTGATTTTCTTTTTAAAAAATATCCCACGACCCCGACTTTCTATGGTCTTCCTAAGGTTCATAAAGGAACAACACCACTTAAGGGGAGACCCATAGTAGCCGGGGTGAACAGCTTGGGACAAAATGTGGGTATCTACCTTGACTATATCTTGGCCCCTTTTGTGAGGACTTTACCGTCTTATATTAGGGACACCAGTGACCTTTTGGGGCGTTTGGATGGAGTTTGCATAGATGGTGACACCTGGTTAGCCTCCATTGACGTAGAGGCGCTATACTCCTCAATCCCACATCAATTGGGTTTGAGAGCAGTAGAGACCTTCTTAATGACCAGGGGCCGACAACATTATGCTCATAATGACGTGGTCATGAAACTTTTGGAATTCACGTTGACATCTAACTATTTTCTTTTTGATGGGGTCTTCTACCACCAGCTCAGGGGCACTGCGATGGGTAGCCCTTGTGCCCCATCGTACGCTAATTTGTTCCTGGGCTGGTGGGAGGAGACTATGGTTTTCGGTGATTCGCTGGCCCATGTCGTCACGCATGTGGGGACGTGGGTCAGGTTCATCGATGATATCTTTCTCTTGTGGAATGGAGAGGCTGACCAGCTACAACACTTTGTTGACAGTCTCAACATTAATGATGTGGGGCTACGGTTCACGTCTGAGGTTCAAAAGGACACCCTACCTTTCTTGGACGTTGTCATCATGAGAGGGAGACAATTAGAGACAAACCTACAGAAAACCCACTTCCACCAATGCCCTCCTCAATTGGAACAGTCATCATCCCCTTCCGCTCAAAAGGGGTATCCCCACGAGACAGTACTTGAGAATGAGGAGGAACTGTTCCAGTATGAGAGAATTCAAACTACAAGCGGATGATTTACGCATAAGATTTAAGGAAAAGGGCTACCCCGATTCGACCCTTAGGGCAGCATATCAGAAGGCCTGCTCGAGGAGTCGATCTGAACTGCTGCACCCGAATAAGACAGATAAAAGTGATAAACAAATTTGCCTGATCGGCACCTTCGATGGGGCTGCCAAAGAGGTACGGGAGGTAATTTCCAAACATTGGAACATCCTTTTGCTTGATCCAGATGTCAAGGATGTGGTTGCACCCTCTGTCAATATCACCTACCGTAGGGGCCGATCAATACGTGACAGGCTTATACGCAGCCACTTCAGCGAGACCAACGACCGAATAGATGGCTGGTTAAAACCGCCGGTGGGTTGCTTTCGCTGCAGTGGCTGCGTGGCATGCCCATTCATCAAAAAGGGTTGCACTTTCCAAAGCAATAGGACCAGCAAGACCTACAGTATCAAAGATTTTTTGAATTGTAGATCCAAGGGTGTCATTTACAAGGCCACTTGTCATTGTGGATTAGAGTATGTGGGTAAAACCACAAGGGAATTTCGAAGGAGGGTGGGGGAACATCTCGGAGACATCAGGAACAAAAGGGATACCCCCCTAGCCAAACATATTGAAATCAGCCATAATGGAAATTTTAAAGGTATCACCTTCATGGGTATTGAATCAATCCCTCCCTTGAAGAGAGGGGGCAATTGGGACAGGAGGATATTACAGCGTGAGACGTGGTGGATATTTGAGCTTAAAACTTCCTATCCCACAGGCCTCAACGAGCAGCTTTCATTTAGCTCTTTTATTGAGGAATCAAGATCCACGCACTAGTTCCAACTATCTCCTACTCCCCCAGTGACATACAGACCCATGCTGATCGATTTAGACCCATCATGTCTATTGGGTGTAATGATGATCATACTATGCTACGAGCTCCATTTTATTGGCATCCTTCACTATATATATTCCCACAGACATATCTGTAAGTGTCACCATGAGATCCCTCTATCTGTATTACTATACTGAGTATGTATATACATGGACATTAACTGTTGTAGTCCTTGACTGCAATTTCATAGCTGTTTTATGTATATACATAGTCATTAACTGTATAGTCCACACTGTATGTTTACATATATTATAATTTTTTTGGTCATCACCTCTATACCACCTATATATGGCCATTCAATCTGTAGCCTTCTAAACTCGCCTTTTAAATATCCTAGGTAGCGCCTCCTGTGATATTAAGGCGCGACGCACCTTCATCTGGCTAGATTAGCCAGGAATATGGGTTTTTGGTGGGGAATGGGATTTGCTCACCTCCGCATCGCCACCAGTCTAACCCGGAGACCCTCCCCCTCACACTGCGTGACCAATCACCTTTGAGTGATTCGGCCGCATTAGCACGGACGGCCTAAGACCGCCCCCGATCATTTGACGGTAGCTAGTGACGCGATCCCATACGTCACACGTCACATGACCGATCACATGACACGGGGGAGGAGCCTAAATGACGCGCGTGGTTTAAAAAGGACGCCAGCGCGAATGATCCGCTCCCACTGCCATACGCAGGATTGGTGCGGACCCTGGACCCGAGCAGAGTATTAAGCAAGCTAAGTACATCCTCACACTTCGTTTTTGATTGTGTTGATAACTACCTCAGCTTTATATTGTATGCTGAGATAGGCACATACTGACTGTCATTATCTGCCTGTGGTCCTGGTGATTTTTAAGTCCCCTGATGATCTGGCGCATGCCAGTGAAACGCGTAGGGACACTGTTTATTGTTTTTTTCTTTTTGTATCTGACTTCCTTAGTGGTGACTGGTCCTTTTACTTCCGACGAAGCTGGGCAGTCAAAAGATAGGTCTGAGGGCCATCTAGGGTCAGACAGATGGAGTTTCATCTAATGATAGAACACAGGGATATGTGTAGGGGTTGAGACCCAGCACCTGTCTCCCTCTCTTTTTTTCTATCCCTGTCGTCTTCCTAACGCACTCCTCTGAGTGGGCCAGTGTACACACCTCCTGGCTCCACATTTTTTTCAAATCCGACCAGTTCACTGTGGTTGGCAGGGATTTTTTACCTCCATGTGAGGTTTGTGATATATATATACATTTGTTGCCTATCATTTTAATTGATATCATTAAAGATATATATTTTTTAAGACATTCCAATATTCAATTTAGCGATCATATACTTTGGGCGTCATTGTAATTTAGTGTGACCAGCTTTCAATTTAGGTTGTGTTCATATACTTATGATTTGGTAGCCAAAATCAGGAGTGGGTAAAAAACACAGAATACATGTACATATTCCATTCATTTGTCATTTCTGTTTTGGATCCACTCCTGTTTTTTTTGGCATTAGCAATACTGATGGATAACTGACTAAATGCTGACCGAGTAGGCGGATACTCAACAGACAGGATCCGTTTTTTGGGGGGGTTATTGTTCTGACGGATCAGAGGAAGGACAAAATATTCAGTTATGTCAACACAAACTTACTGCTGACACCCTCTCCACTCTGTCAGGGGGGCTCTACTTGTATAAGCGTTTAATAGAACAGGTTCTGTAGACATCTATGTGGAATCAGGTGACGACGGTGTAAAATAAATGTGCTCTTTTACGCTATAGTAGGATCTTGGGCCTCTGCATGGTTCTTTATACCTGACGCTAACATCGACCTGTAAGGTTGAGTTCACACTTGAGTTATTTGGTCCGTTTTGGCCCCGTAACTGCCCAAAGAAGTGAAGTGTGCAGTGATTCTAAGAGTGACGCCTGTCCTACTGACTCACAGTATTGTTTCACTACCACAGCAGACTCACTATGCGTGTTGCTGCAAGGTACATTGTTGTACACCACTATACAGGCTCTCTGCAGCCAGGAAATAGCAGTTTTTTAACTTGATTTGCCACAAATTAATTCGGATTGGATCAAATCTTTTCGGAAAATTCGGCAAACCGACCGAATCAAATTTTTTTGAAATTCGCTCATCTCTAATGAAAAGGTCATACATACCACAAAAATTGTACCAATAAAAGCTACTGTTCTTTCCCATCTTTCTACACAATGAACCATAAATTTCCCTCTTTAACCATCCAAAAAGTTGGGAGGTATGATAGTATCCGGTAGGGATGAGCGAATGTTTAATCCAAAGTCGATTTGCATAAAACTTTGAATACTGTACGGAGTGAGCGCTCGTCCCTACGTAGTATCTGGCATAGCCGGACAGCATCAGATTCCTGTCCACTATAATGTTCATTCTACAAAAAACAAGCCCTAATACAGCTCTGTAGACCAAAATACACTCACCTAAAGAATTATTAGGAACACCTGTTCTATTTCTCATTAATGCGATTATCTAGTCAACCAATCACATGGCAGTTGCTTCAATACATGTAGGGTTGTGGTCCTGGTCAAGACAATCTCCTGAACTCCAAACTGAATGTCAGAATGGGAAAGAAAGGTGATTTAAGCAATTTTGAGAGTGGCATGGTTGTTGGTGCCAGACGGGCCGGTCTGAGTATTTCACAATCTTCTCAGTTACTGGGATTTTCACGCACAACCATTTCTAGGGTTTACAAAGAATGGTGTGAAAAGGGAAAAACATCCAGTATGCGTCAGTCCTGTGGGCGAAAATGCTTTGTTGATGCTAGAGGTCAGAGGTAAATGGGCCGACTGATTCAAGCTGATAGAAGAGCAACGTTGACTGAAATAACCACTCGTTACAACCGAGGTATGCAGCAAAGCATTTGTGAAGCCACAACACGCACAACCTTGAGGTGGATGGGCTACAACAGCAGAAGACCCCACCGGGTACCACTCATCTCCACTACAAATAGGAAAAAGAGGCTACAATTTGCACGAGCTCACCAAAATTGGACTGTTGAAGACTGGAAAAATGTTGCCTGGTCTGATGAGTCTCGATTTCTGTTGAGACATTCAAATGGTAGAGTCCAAATTTGGCGTAAACAGAATGAGAACATGTATCCATCATGCCTTGTTACCACTGTGCAGGCTGGTGGTGGTGGTGTAATGGTGTGGGGGATGTTTTCTGGGCACACTTTAGGCCCCTTAGTGCCAATTGGCCATTGTTTAAATGCCACGGGCTACCTGAGCATTGTTTCTGACCATGTCCATCCCTTCATGACCACCATGTACCCATCCTCTGATGGCTACTTCCATCAGGATAATGCACCATGTCACAAAGCTCGAATAATTTCAAATTGGTTTCTTGAACATTACAATGAGTTCACTGTACTAAAATGGCCCCCACAGTCACCAGATCTCAACCCAATAGAGCATCTTTGGGATGTGGTGGAACGGGAGCTTCGTGCCCTGGATGTGCATCCCTCAAATCTCCATCAACTGCAAGATGCTATCCTTTAACTATAATGGGATCAGGCTGGTTTCTGACATGAGTGCCGGCTGAAACCCACCATTTATGTCAGAAACCAGCCGGATCTCCACCAGATCCTATTATAGTCAATGGTTTCCGGCAGTGAACAGCAGTATCGGCTATGCTGGAAACGGTGAACTCTGGCAAGCTGTTCCGCTGCCAAAACAGCCCGCTGGATCAGGTAAACAGACATGTGAAATTAAACAAATAGTAATGATGCTTTATTGACACTATCCTATTGATACTACCATATTTTTCACCCCATAAGACGCACTTTTCCCCCTGTCTTATGGGGTGAATACAGGGCAAACAAATAGCAAATGTGCGCCGCGTTGATTATGCGCAGTACATCGCAGGCTGCTCTGCATAGGAACAGTAACCTGCAATGTATCCGACAGTTACCTGAAGAAAGAGAGCCCAGCGCCCACAGCGCGTGCTTGCTGATGGGGACCGGCTGCTGCCTGCAGGGTGTAGGGCAGCTGGTGTACGCTGGTTGAGACCGGACGGCCCTTTCTCGGGCTGGTTGACAGGGACCGGCCAGAAGATTTCAGTGACAACGTTGGCGGGAGTGCGGGAGAGACAGATGAGGGGCGGAGCAGGCTTTCCTGCCACACATGCCTGCTCCGCCTCTGTCTGCTCCCGTGTATGAGGGATGATGAGAGGCTGGGGGTCTGATGAAAGGCTAGGGGGCTGATGAGAGGCTGGGGGAATGATAAGAGGCTGGGGGGATGATAAGAGGCTGGGGGGCTGATGAAAGGCTAGGGGACTGATGAGAGGCTGGGGGGATGATAAAAGACTGGGGGGCTGATAAGAGGCTTGTGGGATGATGAGAGGCTGAGGGATGATGAGAGACTGAGTGCTGGTGAGAGGCTGGGGGGCTGATGATAGGCTGGGGGCTGATCTGAGGTCTGATTGGGGGTTGTACTCTTTGGGGTCTGAGCTGAGATCTGATTGGGGGTCTGATCTGAGGTTTTATTGGGGTCTTATTAACATTGGCGGGTCTGATTGGGGCGGTCAGATGAGGTCTGATTAATATTGGGGGTCTGATTGCTGGTTTGAACTTAGGTCAAATTAAAAATATTTTTTTCTTATTGTCTAAAATGTAGGTTCTTCTTATAGGGCAAAAAATATGGTATATGCAGAAAATATATGAAAGAGCAATGATACTTAAGATGTTAGCTGCAAAATACTCTTAAAATCCCACAATGTGTGGGTGACAAGCTTTAAAGGGCTACATCTGCCAGTACTTCTGATTAAGAGCTTCACCTAGAAGTGATGTTAATGGACACTTTTAATTCTGCCTCTGTTAATTATTTTTTCACGTGTTATCAGTACACTAAGATATTCTTTCTAAGAAATTACATGTGCCCAGTTCCTTAAATTCCAAGCTTCCTTAACTCCTTAAGCAGATCTTATTTTCAATTAGGAGCAGTACAAAACATGGCAGTAAACTAATAATACATGTGTCTTAATGTGGCCGGGGAAATAGGAGGCTTGCTAGGCATCCTTTGTAACTCAGTTGCAATACCATATGTCTCTGTTGACATTAAAGTGCTTAGTTCCAAATGAGTTGGCTTCATTCAGGCATCGTAATTCAAGAGTGGATGATTGGATCTTAAGCTAAAAACCTATTAAACAGTAAGCACTTATGTATCTTGGAGGTATTAAAGGAACATCATAGTGTGATGCAAATAAATCCTCCATCTAGTACTGCTTGGATAAAGCTTACTTGATCTCCAGATATCATTAAGAACAAGCTTATAACATAGACTTTAAACCCAGGGGTCATTTTATGCGTTTGAGTGATTTTCAGCACAAAGCTCGGGTAATTTGACTGTTTGTGGAATAATTTGTTGTTAGCGGCATTGAGATAAGGTAGATACAGAGATTATGGTCTGCTTGTAAATTTATTTTTTCACACACTGTAGAAACAGACTATATTACTACAATGTAACGTATAACACCATTTAGTGTTTTCTGTAACAATGGACTTATTATATTACAGGGACTAAATTTGGATTTCTTTATCTGTATTAATATAAACAGTACTGTAAGAATAGGTCTCTCCATATTTAGAGAAAGCACAAAAATCCTCATAAAGAGGAGCTTACAAGATGGGAGAGAAAAGTGTGAGAATATTGATTTATTATTGATTAGTAACTAAGACTGGCAGATTGTCAGGCGATTTTGCACAATATGCTTTGCTGGTTTAATTCACTGGCTGGGTTTAGGTTGCTAATGTACCATACTACATATATGGCCTAATAGAGTCAACTGTAATGTATAGCATTAAGCCGTGGAAGTCCTCACCCATCTATGGTGCAAATAGTTCCCTGCAAATCACAAAATAAAGATACAAATCAAACAAGTTAAAATGAAAGCCAATGTACAGTAGATGATCAGGAAACACTTCTTAATTATTGTACTTTCTTTCCTGGAGATAAAAAAAAATAAAACATCTGATTCTCATTGTGAACTACGACAACATCTTTTCAATAGAGCTATAGCCAGATGCACAAATAGTTAAAATTAACCTGTCACCAGGAAATTCATTGTTAGAGAGCATCTGTCAGCAGATTTGTACCTATGAAGCCGGCTGACCTGTTACATGTGCACTTGGCAGCTGAGGGTGTCTGTGTTGGTCCCATGTTCATATGTGCCCTCATTGCTGAGAAAAATGATGTTTTATTATATGCAAATAAGTATCTAGGAGCAATAGGGGCGTTGCAGTTACTCCTAGAGGCTCTGCTCTCTCTGCAACTGCCCTTGGCATAATTTCAATCAGGAAAAAAAAGCGATTGACACAAGAGATGCACAGTCGTCTTGCCTGGCCATGTTATTCAAAGAGAGCAGGGGTTCACAGTGTGGCTTGGGTCCATCCTCAGTGCACTTAACTACTCATTTTTCTCCAGACTGATGTAATGGGTCGCTAAGTGAATAAGTGGTATCATTTCATTCAGCTGAGCTAGTACTACAAGGCATTGTGTTTGGTTTAACAGTGAATTTCCTGGTGACAAACTCTCTTAAAAAAAACTATTCCAAAAAATACTATAATCAAATCTGATATAAATGGAGATGAATAAATTTAAATATAGGACAGAAGATTTTTCATTTCTTGAAATCCTTGTTTAACATAAAGGAAAACATAAAATTTACATGCAAAACATACCTTCAGGATCCAGAACCATGATGTCAAAGTTTAGCCCTTCACTTAGCGATAAACATACAGGGGGAGATTTATGAAAAACACCAGTTTTGATAACTCTACCCCCACAGTACGGAATATACTTGCAATATAAAGCACCATATCTGTATTAGTAGAAAACAACATATTTAGAGTCAGTGAGAAAAGGACCATGCAGCATTATTAAAGCATTGTTTGCCTCCACTTCTCTCCCCAGCCAACTCGTGGTACAAAGACTGAATCAAGATGGATGAAGACACTTGTACACAAAATTGTGTAGGGTCCCCTAGTGTAGTGTCATATAATGTATGTCTTCCTTATGGTAGACATAAACAAAAGGAACTAAAGACTATCTAATGTGTATGAAGACCACAAAATTACATCCTATAATGTAAGTTGCTGGTTTTTATATTGCACTAGCAGGATGACCCGACTTGCACGGTTATCTTTCCACTATTTCATTTAATGTTTGTGTGTGTCGTTAAAAGATATCGACAATATCCCCCATAACAGTGAGCTCTACAGCCCCCTGCCCCCTTAACAGTGAACTCCAGAGCCCCCACCCCTTAACACTGACCCCCCACAGTACCCCGCCTCCTTAACAAGGGACCTCCACAGCAGCCCACCCCCTTAACTTTGACCTTCACAACATCGCGCCTTTAACAGTGACCTCCACAGCACACTTTCCCCCCTAGCAAAGACCTCCACAGCGGACGGCGCCCCTTAACGGTGACCCTCCACAGTGATCTAGCCCTTAACAGGGACATCCACAGCCCCTCCCTCTTAAATGTGACCACCACAGCTGCCTACCCCCTTAACAGTGACCCCTTCACACCACCCTGCCCCTTTAACAGTGACCTTTACAGCTCCCTACCTTAACACTAACCCCCCACAGTGCCCCGCCTCCTTAAAATGTGACCTCCATAGCAGCCCACCCCCTTAACTTTGCCCTTTGCAGCCCGCTCCTTTAACAGTGACCTCCACAACACCCCACCCGCCCCTCTAACAAAGACCTCCACAGTGGGGCATTGTTGTCTTTAATTGACAGTATATAAAACCCCAGAGAATTAGTATACACTTAAGGTCATGTGAGTTGCATCAGCCTCTACAAAAACATTGGCTGAGCTTCGCAATCGAGATCATATTAACCAACACATAAGCTGTATTATACTAAGAATGTCCTTCGTTGCCTATAGCAATCAATCAGAGCTCATATTAATGACCTGTAGCAAAATAGAAGCTGAACTGTGATTGGTTGCTATATGCAACCTGATGAATATCCAGTCTAACTGCCACAAAATATTGGAAAGGGCGGGGTGAAAATTTCCACTCAAAACATAGTCTATGATGTTCCCTGAGTTACAGGAAGTGGCTGTGCAAAATGTTGTGATTGTAAATGCGACTGTGCGGATTCCTTTAGTGGACATACAAACACACATACATACATACACTCAACTTTATATATCAGATTGTCCTCTGAGGAAAGCCAGCTCTCTAGAAACGCTTATCCACCTATCCTCTGTGGCAAAAAAACTTCTATGCTTGACCAAGAAAATTATTCTAGTTAGTGCAATGTGCCTTTCCCCAGGGGAGAACACGTGAGGTTCACGGTGGGCCGACGGGTGCAACAGTTCATTGGTACTCACGGTTAGCAGATGCCTCCCTGGGCCAGCAGTGCAGTGAAGGGGAGAACAGCACCAAATTCTCTGGGGCACACTCTACTAACAGGGGACACCGGCCAGGTGGTGGTCGAGGTGCCCTTGATGGTGATTTGGCTTTTCTGGGTGCTTATGCGGCTGGGCCCCTGAATTAAGGTAATTTCATGACGCCAGCATCTTGGTGGTGCAAAATGATGAGAGTGGTTGTAGTATGGAGATAGAAGAATGAGGCAGGGTTTGGATACAAGTCAGAACTTTACTGTAACATGGATCTTGACAGCAATTTTACATCCAGTTATAAACAGTCTCTTATGAACATGTTGGTTGAATACTGTAAATACCGGTAACAGGCTGTATATGTGGACCCATACTATGGGTCCACATATACTATGACAGGGACCAAGTGATGGGCCAAACAGCAACCCATATATCTATGTCAATGATTAGAAATAGATTGCAGTCAGGTTCATTTTATAAATGTAAGGCAAGTAAATTTCTACTTGTTGCTCTTTATGTAGACTGATAACTGGAAAGTGATAATTTTTTTCAGGGCTGTCTGTAGTTTTTATTGATACCATTTTGGAGGGTGTATGACTTTTTGATCAATTTTCATAAAATTTTTATGGGGGAGGGGAAGTGACCAAAGTAATTTTTTTCCATTGCGCCATCCACTGTGTGAGATAAATATTTTAATATTTTAATAATGTAGATGTTTTTAAACATGGAGATGCTATTGATCTTTATTTTCTTAAAATGAGTAAAGGGGGTAATTTGAATTTTATATATTAAACTTTTTAACACTTACTTTAATTCCCTATTAGGGGCTTTAAAGCACCTCTGTCCGCATGATCAACCCTATTAATCAAGACATTTTGCCTGGTAGGGTTGATCAGGCTGATTAAAACCGTCTTTTGTCTGTATGTTAAACAGCTGCAGAGATATCTGCATTCTTATTCATATGCAAATGAGCACATTTGAGCACGGGGTACTGGACTGAGTCCTTGGAGCACTGGTTTTGTAACACCCCTGTGATCTGCAGACTCCACCCTCACATTGATTGACAGGGCTAGACATCAAGCGTCAAGGGCAGAAACAACAGATTCAATCTGCTCTTGTTCAAATGCTGCCTTTACAATGATAAAATGATCTTGAACTAGATATTGAGAGTATTATGTAGGAGTATCAGGAAAGAAGTAAAATTCATCCTAGAGCTGTCATTGCATGGAATCATATACACTACTTACAGCCTATAGCATTACTTCAGGAAGAAAAAAAAATAACAGAAGAAAAAAAATGTACAAGTCTGTTTTGGGATTTGAACCTGAGATCCTCTTTACGGAAGGTAGAACACTTTCCTACAGTAATCTGGTATTGCCATAATCGTATAAACGCACAGAAAAAAAATATGATTCCATATATACAGTATGGTAAACCCCATAAAAAAATTAAATTAAAAAAACACTGCCAACCTCACCTGAATAAAAAGTGATCAAAAAGTCATATGTACCTAAATGGAACAAATAAAACCTACAGCTTATACTACAAAAATAGCCCTTATACAGCTCAGGCAACAAAAAGTAAAAAAAATAAAAAATGCTAAAGTTATAGCTCTTTAAAAACATTTCAACAAATTCTATGTTACAAAATCCAGATGACGCTCCTTCTCTTCTGAGCTCTACTGTGTCCCTAAACAGCAGTTTATAAGCACATTTGACTTATTTCCGTACTCAGGAGGAATTGTGTAACATATTATGAGGTGCTTTTTCTCCTTTTAACCCTTGCAAAAATGAAATAATTTGATCTCAAGCAACATACTATTGTAAATTTTCACATTCCAATGATAAATTCTATGAAACACCTGTGTGGTCAAAACTATCACTACACCCCAAGCTGAGTTCCTTGGAGTATAGTTTCTGAAAAATTGGGTTATTTTTTTGGTGTTTCCACTGTACTGGTACAGTATACTACATATTATTGTTAGCATGTGATTTTTGATTTTCATTCCCCAATTGTAAAAAATTCTATGACACACACGTGGGATCGAAATGCTCTCTGCACCCCTATATTAATCCCTTGACAGGTGTAGTTTCCAAAAGAGACCTCTTCAAGGCAATCTGAAATTGTGCGTGAACAAACTTTCTAATAAATAAAGACTCCAAAATCCTTCAGTGTTCCTTCAATTCTGAGGCTGGTATTTTAGTCAGGTAGCACTCTAAGACCACATATTTCTAAAAACTTCAGAATCAGGTTAATAAATGTAGGTTTAGTTCTATTTTTATCACAAGCTGTGTTCCAAAAAATTCATAAAAATTGAAAATCTGCAAAAATAATCCTGAGAAACACCCAAAGGCATAATACACTTTCTAAATGTCATTTTAAACATGAGGTGATTTATGTGGGGTTCTATTATATAAAGGCCTCTCAGAATTGAAGTGGTCTCTAACAAATAGGATTTGAAAATTCTTGTGAAAATTTGTAAAATTGCTGCTAAACTTATCTGCCTTTTAACCTCTCCATTAAATAAAAGTATAACTGAACAATGACTACATAAAGTTGGCATGTGGTAAATAATATTCATTAACCATTTTGTGATCTATTTGTCTTACAAGCAGAGAAATTCATATTTGGAAAACTACTAAGGCCTCTTTCACACTTGCGTTGTCCGGATCCGGCGTGTACTCCACTTGCCGGAATTACACGCCGGATCCGGAAAAACGCAAGTGTACTGAAAGCATTTGAAGACGGATCCGTCTTCAAAATGCGTTCAGTGTTACTATGGCAGCCAGGACGCTATTAAAGTCCTGGTTGCCATAGTAGGAGCGGGGAGCGGGGGAGCAGTATACTTACAGTCCGTGCGGCTCCCGGGGTGCTCCAGAATGACGTCAGAGCGCCCCATGCGCATGGATGACGTGCCATGCGATCACGTCATCCATGAGCCTGGGGCGCCCTGACGTCACTCTGGAGCGCCCCGGGAGCCGCACGGACGGTAAGTATGCTGCTCCCCCGCTCCCCACTACACTTTACCATGGCTGCCAGGACTTTAGCGTCCCGGCAGCCATGGTAACCATTCAGAAAAAGCTAAACGTCGGATCCGGCAATGCGCCGAAACGACGTTTAGCTTAAGGCCGGATCCGGATCAATGCCTTTCAATAGGCATTAACTCCGGATCCGGCCTTGCGGCAAGTCTTCAGGATTTTTGGCCGGAGCAAAAAGCGCAGCATGCTGCGGTATTTTCTCTGGCCAAAAAACGTTCCGTTCCGGAACTGAAGACATCATGATGCATCCTGAACGGATTTCACTCCATTCAGAATGCATTAGGATAAAACTGATCAGAATTCTTCCGGCATAGAGCCCCGACGACGGAACTCTATGCCGGAAGAAAAGAACGCAAGTGTGAAAGAGCCCTAAGATAGATTTTTTTTAAATAAATATAACCAAAATATATCTACCAAAATTGACAACTAACACTAAATACAATGTGTCACTGAAAAATAATATCTAAATTGCCTGGATAAGTAAAAGCATTGCTTATACCACATAATTTGATACATGTCATATTTGAAAAATGGGGCTGTATTTCAAAGTTCAAAAAAGGATTCCTCCTTAAGATGTTAAAGAAGTCTTAGATGAATTCTAAGAATTAAATAACATTAAGGCCTCATGCACATGGCCGTTGCATGAGGCCTTAATGCCTCATGCAACAGTCGTGCGGATTCCGCAGACGGATCCAGAGCCATTCAACCTGAACGGGTCCTTGATCTGTCTGCATCGCAAAAAAATAGAACATCTCCGGAGGCACGGAGAGAAACTCTACAGTCAATAACAGTTACATTTTCTCATTCACGATACCACTGCAAATGAAGGCGACTGTGGCTGGCTATCAATGGGTGTTCTGACATTTCCATGTGGATGCATTATTTTTTTTAAATGTAATAAAGCAGCAAAAAAGGAAAACAGAAAGAAATAAGTATGTATATGTAGTTCTCATAAACTATCATCTTGCCCAATGACAAGTGTGGCTTTGTTTCTGGAAAAAGCTGTAGTTTTTTGTAATCTCATGCAATCCTTTTAACTACATTTAATTAGGTACATGTATAGTCAGTTACTTTAAACTGACTGTAATGTTCTGCAATGCCAATTGATATGAAGTGCAGAAATTGTCTACACCCATGATCACTACCAGATGCATCACTAGGCCAAAATATCGGTGGCTAGGGTCCAGTTGAATACTGCTGTGGGGCACAGGAGCTAATGGCTCCCTGTTCCACCATTTACTCTCATAGGCCACCTATAGGATGTCTCAGCAGCACAGGCTGTGTGATGACATCATCATGACGACCTGCACCTGGATTTAGGCAACTTAGGCTGCAGGCCAGAAGAGGCCTGTGGCCTGCCATCATAAAGAGTGGCATGGAATGGTGGTGAGTTTTTTTTGGTCAATATGCTGGAACATACTACTGGATTGCTGTAGGGGTCAAGGGCATTATAACTACTGGGGTGCTATAAGGTCAGGGGCTTTATAACTACTGATATGCTATAGGGGTAAGGTTCTTTATAACCACTGGAGTGATTATAACTACAGGGGCAGGGGTATTTTACATCCTGGGGGCACTATAGGGGCATTTTTAACTACTGTGGCATTATAGGAACATTAACTACTAGGGATACTACAGTGGGGCATTTTAACTATTGGGGGCACATCAAGTGGTGCATTTTAACTATTGGGGCACTATAGGGGGCATTTTAACTACTAAGGGCACTTCAGTGGGGCATTTTAACTACTAGGGACACTATAGGGGGCATTTTTTTTTTTTAAATAGAAATATACAGTATGCCAATTCAATATCAAAAGAAATATGATACAGCATAATTTCACCATGTGTTAAATCTCCTTCTTATCTTTACCCTCCCGTCCCTCCCACTATCCCCCTTTCCCCCTTTTTCCGCAGAGCCACTGTCATGGCGCTAAATGTTCTCATTTCCAATTGCCCCATATCCGCAGCCAGGCTGATTTTTTCCCCACTGTTTGGGCTAGACTGTGTTCATATTCCTTTGCCATATTCATATACTCCGTCCATTCCTGGAAATTTGGATATTTCGTGGAACCCCAATGTTTAACTATTATTATTTTGGCCAAATCTATGCCCCGAAACCAAAGTAGTTGCTCGGTTTTATTTTTATCTATCTCTGGAAGAGTACCCAAGGTCACATACTCAATACATGCTTCATATTTCATGAGGGAGCTCTTCTGCAGTTTCCGGAATATTTTGAACCAGTAATCCTTTATGCCCGTGCATTCCCACAGTAGATGTTTATAATCTCCTCTATCTTTGTTGCATTTATAACAATTCTGTTCTCTGTCTTTATAAATAGTGTGTAATAGTGCTGGTGTGTAATATAGACGGTGTATAATTTTCAAGAGGATCCATGTATGGGCAGGGGAGACCGTAGACCTTTTGATGTTTCTATAAACAATGTCCCACAGAATCAGTTCCACATTCTGCAGGTCTTTTTCCCATTTTACCTCACCTCTAAATGTGATCAATTTTATATATTCATATTTTAACTTTGCGTAAATATGCGATATAGCGGGAGTGTTTAACGTCGTGTCATAACAGAAATCTAGAAAAGTGTTCCGTGCAATATTTAAGTAATTCTTATTTTCAGTGTAGTGTATGGCGTGTCGTAACTGTTCATATCGAAATTTATCAATAAATCCTAATGTAGTGTCTACAAGGATTTCGGTTAATGACTTAATCTGTCCTCTATCAAAAACCTGTGAGATTAAGTGTATCCCCTGTTTTTCCCAATATTCAATATCCACTAATTGCATAACTTGTGGTGAGTGAACGTTCCCCCACAAAGGGGTAAACTGAACCGCTTGAGATATTCCGACCATGAGCCTAACTTGTTTCCAAATATGCCGAAGCATTCTACTAAACAGGTTTATTATTGTTTTCTTCTCAATGATACCTGTTTCAAGGATATAAAAAAGATCCTCCCAGGGTCTACAGTGCTCCCTAAAAATTAGTCGTATACAATTATTCCTTCGGTTTCTCACACACCATCTCAATTGTGCGGCTACATAATATCCCTTTAAAAAAGGGACAGAGATTCCTCCCTCTTCTTTGTATTGTATTTTGATTCTGACCCGTTTGCACCCCCATATTAATTCATTGAAAAGGGTCTCTAGTTTATTGAAAAACATATCTTCAATAGTTATTGGACTTGCGTTTAGTACATATAATAGCATTGGTAGAAGTGTCATTTTTATAATGGCTATACGGTTAGTTTGTGACAGGGTAGGTTTTAACCATGTTCTGATTTTTTCCTTTACTTTATCTATTATTGGGAGTATATTCAGTTTCGTATAATATTCTAATTTAGTCCCTATGTGGATGCCCAGATATAATAAAGAGTTTGATGGGGCCAGTGTACTAACCAGAGAGATGGGGCGGTAGGAGGTTACCAACAACGGGTCCTTCCCCTTTTTGGGGATCAATGTGATGATTGCTTCCATCCATGAGGGAGGTAGAGAACACAGTTTCCAGGATTGGTTTAGTACTTCCAACATTTGGGGAAGGATAATTCCCTCATGTTTACGGTACATTTCGAATGGAAAACCGTCCAGCCCTGGAGACGTATTGCCCTTAATGGATTTCAGCGTGGTTTGTAACTCGATCAGCTGTATCGGTCTATTCAACCATTCAATAGACCGTCAAACTCCGGGATCTTAATGTTGTCTAGGTATTGATCTATTTTTCCTCCCTGATCTATAGGCCCTGCCTGGTATAGCATGGAAAAATATCGAGTGAATTCCCCTAAGATGTCATGAGGGTCTCGTAGGATGTTTCCTGCCTCTGTCCTAATTCCCATAATATTATTACTCCCTCTTTGATTTTTTATTATTGTGGATAGCAATCTACTTGGTTTACAAGATTCACTGAAGGTCTTCTGCCCCAGAAAGAACATTTTATTCTGCGCTTTTTTATATAGATATTGTTTATATTCGTCAAGCGCTTTTTTTAATTGATGTTGTTTTTCTGGGGTGTTAACCTGAGTGATCTCCTGCAATATCTGGTCAAGCGTCCCTTCTATTTCTTTTTGAGCTTGGGCAAAGGAATTCTTCTGTTTCCTTATTTGGTATGAATATATACCTCGGAGGTATGCCTTGAGCGAATCCCAGACCATGTGAATATGTGTTGAATTAATGTTATCACTCCAAAAGAACTGTATTTCTACATTAATCTTATCCATATCCTTTATCAAGGTCATCCAGTGGGGGTTAAGTTAAAAAATCCTATTTTTGTTTGGTTTTTTGAAGCTATCGATTAATACCATGACCGGAGCGTGGTCGGAAATACTGTGACATTCATAATTCATTTTTTTAACCCTGTTGATGAGCCCGGGGCTGGCGAGGGCCAGATCAACTCGCGACATGGACCTGTATGTATTGCTGAAGCAGGAAAATACTTGCTTATTTCCATATAGAGATCGCCATATATCAACCAGTGCCATTTCGTTGCACATTCTGAATAGTAATGTATTTGAACTGGCGTTTTGTTCATAGTTGGTTATGGTGGATATCCTGTCTATTTTTGTGTCCATGACCGAGTTGAAATCGCCCATCACCAGCACCGGGCACTCCTCTCGTGTTGAAATATAATCCATCAGTTTACGTAGCACCATTGCTGTGAAAGGGGGTGGAATATATATGAAAGCGATAATACTCCTTTGACCCTGCCAACGACAGTGGAGGAAAATATACCGACCCTCTTGATCAATTAATTGTTCTATTGGGTCATAGTCTACCTGTCTATGCACATAAATGCTAATTCCACGGGAATATGTGGAATAAAAAGAGTGGTATTCGTGAGAGGCCCATCTCCTTCCACCGTGCGCTGCCACTTTTTCACCTGATAGGTGTGTTTCTAACAGGGCCACTATAGCCGGTAGATGTCTAGAGACTAAGTTAAACACAGCACACCTCTTAATTTTATCCGCAAAACCGCAAATATTCCATGTCAATATTCTTGAAATTTTTATTCCTAATTTTTTTTTTTCATGACAGCACAAGGCGGAGGGGCAGGGGCACACCCAGTATACCATCAATACCTCGATAGTCCCCCCGGAAAAAACCCTCCCCCCCACCCCTACTCCCGTACTGACCTGCGAGTCGCTGAATGTGACTCGTAGGTCTCTAACTATAGGCTATCCACCCTCCCCCCTGCCGTCGACCCCCCCAGCTCCCCCCTATATTACTGCAAATATATTATTTAATGCCCTTAGAGTCGATTCAATCTGCTGCTTCACTTGGGTTGGAAAAAAATTTAACCATTTCTTTATAGATAACCCGTAATTTCGCTGGATACATCATAGAGTATTTTAGTTGGCCGTGTATCAATCTCTTCTTTACATCTTTTTATTCTCTTCTTTTGTCTTGCGTTATTTTGGAAAAGTCCCGGTATATCTCTATGTTAGCGTTGTTATATTTCACCGTTTCTATCTCTCTTTTCCATCTAAGGATGTCATCTCAGTCTCTTGAGGATGCCATTCTAATTAACAGTGGCCTTGGTGCTGACCCTGGTGGTAATTTTCTTATTGGGATGCGGTGCGCTCTCTCCACTGTGTGTGTTAGAACTCCTTCTGCAGCTCTTACGTTGTCTGATAACCATTTTTGGATGAAGCTCGTAGGGTCGTCTCGTTCTGCTCCTTCTGGAAACCCTACTAATTTGATATTATTTCTCCGGGATCCGTCCTCCAAATCCGCCATTTTTTCTTTAAGTGCCTTGTTGTTACTTTCGACTGCTTCAACCCTTTTTTTTATCTGATTGGTTTCTTTTTGCAATTCTGTAGTTAACATTTCGGACTCTTTTATACGTTTCCTCATTTTGTTTAGGTCATCTCGAATTACTGAGATGTCAGTCTGCACTGCTGCCACCGTTATTGTCAGGGTACTTAACGATTGATTGGTTGTTTTAACTGCCTCCAGTATGCCCGCTAGCTTGAGGTCAATATTGCTCATCTGATTGTCTGCCTCTAATGCCTGTTTTCTCCTGCCCTGTTTGACAGATTTTCAGTTTTATCAAAGCCCTGCATTTGCGGTAGCTGTTTCTGATTGGTCCTCGTCTTACTTAATGGAGGTGGGGATTTAAGATATTTATCTAACTGCGTCAAGGTGTTCCGTACTGTACCAACTTTTGGCGAGGATGTTCCCACCGACTTTCTGTTTTGAGGTTTGGGCGCCATTTCTTTTTTTTTCTTCCCTCTCACCCCCACCCCCCCCTTTCCTCCTGTTGCGAGGTTACAGTCCAGATTTATATTACTCAAACCCCTATATTTCTAAACAAACAGTCATGCATGTCTTATATAGCAGACAAATATAGCAGGGGTGTCTTACGTACCTTTAGTCTCCTGGTTTCCTGGATCGCGAATATCTTCGGGGTGGAATACTCCCAGTGTCTTCAGCATTGCTCAGCGGCTGTCGCTTGTTCACCGGGTGGCAGATTCCACCTGGGACGCTGAGGTTCAGGAATGGGAAGAGCGGCGTCTATCAGCAAAAGAGCTGCACTGATATGGCGCCCAAAGCGGAGCTTCACAGTCAGGTGGCCTCACAGTCAGTCAGCCCCTCCGCTTCATAAGAAGGCTCAGCAGGTGAGGCTGCAGGCAAGAGAAGCAACCGCTCTCAATGCGGCTCAGGGCAGACAGAACTTCCAGAAGCCGCTCAGCGAGTGGGGCGGCAGATGGATGAAGCGTCCGCTCTCGGTGCAGTTTAGGGCGAGCGGAGCCTCCAAGTACAGCTCAGCAGGTGAGGCGGCTTACAGACAGAGCGGCCACTCTCGGTACAGCCTGGGGCAGGCACGAGCTTCTGATCAGTTCAGCAGACGGAGCAGCGGCGTCCTGTGCAGCTGTATGGCATGGAGTTGTCCCAGCAGACTCAGCAATTGCAACGGCGTCTCAGCGGTGGTTAAGCAGCTCTGCAGAATATCTGAGATGGCATGCGGGCGCTGTATCAGGGGCCGGAGCAGCTGGAGCTGTAGCCGGCGTTGGGGGCGGGGGACCGCAGCACGCCCGTGGCTTACGTCATGCCGCTGCGCCTCCCTGCTATAGGGGGGGGAAGCATTTTAACGACTGGCATCATAGGGGCATTCTAACTATTGGGGCACTATAGTTGGCATAACAACTACTGGGGCTCTATAGGAGAGCATCATAACTACTGTGGACACTATAGGAGGTATTGTTACTAATGGGCACTAAATAGGGATGTTTTAACTACTGGGGACATTCTAAAGAACATGATAAATACTGGAGACAGCGGGCATTGTAACTATTGGGGCACTACATTGGGCATTATAACTACTGGAGCACTATAGGGAGCATTATAACTACTGGGGCACAATAGGGGGCATTATAACTACTGAGACACTATAGGGATACATTATAGCTACTGGAGCACTTAATAGTACTGGGGGCTCTACAGGGGGCTTACAACTAGGGGCACTACAAGGGGCCTTACTAATAGTGGGTGCACTACAGAGGGGGGCTTATTTCTACTGGTACCATTATAGGGGCCAAATTTATACTGGGGGCAGTATAGCGAGGCCTTATTACTGATGGGTGCACTATCGTGGGCTTTATTATTGGGAACACTATGGAGAGCATTACTGCTAATGGGGCACTCTTGGGGACCATTATTATTGGGGGCATTGTAGGTTATTATTGCTATTTATGTGACTTTAATATAACTATGGGTAGACTATCTGTATGGCACTATTATCTCTGCAGTATAGTGTTTGAGGGCATTGAGGAACACAACGAGAACAATATTGGAGTATCAGCAGAAGGGTATCAGTACAGGAAGAATGATGGAAAAGTGAGGAACTTAAGATGACTGTGTGGCAAACTCTGCAGAGATGAGACATGGCTTAAAGGAGAAGAGTGGCTGAATGGAGAAGATGAGAAAATAGAACATGTACATCAGAGGAGATGTCACCTGTACGGCACTGGATGTAATAGGCATGTAGTGCTGTTTAGTCCTGTATGTTTGGTAGCACTGGATGTAATGTCCATTCAGCAAGTAAAATATGTGCTAGCTAGTGTTGATCGAGCACCAAAGTGCTCGGGTGCTCGAGTAGAACACCTAGGGATGCTCAATGGAAGTCAATGGGAGACCCCGAGCATTAAACCAGGCACCCCCTGCTCTGAAGAGGGGAGGGTGTCTGGTTCACATAAAAATGTCAGAAACTCATGGAAACACCACTGAAATGGTTCGGGAACAGCATGGGGAGGTTTTTTAGAAAAGAGTGGTCTCGGATTCAGATATAGATCCAATTTTAAAAACTGCTTCTTTATTAGAACATCAAATAGAAAGGATAGACAGCCACTTGATACACAGAATCAACGTAAACGTTGATTCTGTGTATCAAGTGACTGTCTATCCTGTCTATTTGATGTTCTAATAAAGAAGCAGTTTTTAAAATTGGATCTATATCTGAATCCGAGACCACTCTTTTCTAAATTACCTGCAGCCTGCAACGGGGCCACACCCCCAGGGTTTCTGGAGTCGGAAATATACATGACCGGGAAGGTGAGCTGGACTAAGTGTTTTTCTAAGCATGGGGAGGATGTCTGGATGCATCTTGGACTCCCAGGTCACTGCTGGGAACGATGTTGTCCGAGTAGTACGCCAATTTTGACAATAATATACACAAAACCAAAGATAAAATCGATTTTAGAGGAAAAAGTTTAGGAAACATTCTTTCCTGGATATTTACTTGTATATAAAGTGCAAGTGCTGCCAAAAATTAGGAAGAGGCACTCCGATACAACCTGTATCACATAAAAGAGGGCCTCATTCACATTGTGGTACAATTGTTCAGATAGTGGGAGTCCTACACTCATAAAGCTTATGCACTGGAAAGGGAAAGGGCTGCCAAAAATTACATGGAACCGGCACTCCAATACACCATTTATTACACATAAAGGAGGGCATCATATACACCTTTGAAAAATTATGATTGATGGCCTGCTTGTGACCCCCATTAGGAGCAAAGGCCTGCTTCTGATCTGACCATCTAAAACATGAGAGGTGAGGGCCTTCTGCTGAGCTGACCATTGAAAAAATTATGGTTGAGGGTCTGCTGGTAAGCTGACTCTATAAAACATTAGGGACGAGGGCCTGCTGCTGATCTGACCATGGAAAAAGATATGGGCGAGGGTGTGCTGCTGAGCTGACCATCAAAAAAATTATGGTTGAGGGTCTGCTGCTGAGATGACTCTATAAAACATTAGGGGAGAGGGCCTGCTGCTGATCTGACCATGGAAACAATTATGGGCGAGGGTCTGCTGCTGAGCTGACCATTGAAAAAATTATGGTTGAGGGTCTGCTGCTGAGCTGATCATCTAAAACATTATGTGCAAGGGCCTGCTGCTGAGCTAACCATCTGAAACATTATGGGAGAGGGCCTGCTGCTGAGCTGACCATCGAAAAAACTATGGGCGAGGGCCTGCTGCTGAGCTGACCATCTAAAACATTAGGGGTGAGGGCCTGCTGCTGATCTGACCATGGAAAAAATTATGGGCGAGGGCCTGCTGCTGAACTGACCATCTAAAACATTAGGTGTGAGGGTCTTCTGCTGAGCTGACTCTCTAAAACATTTGGGGCGAGTGCCTGCTGCTGAGCTGACCATCGAAAAAATTATGGTTGAGGGTCTGCTGCTGAGCTGACTCTCTAAAACATGATGGTTGAGGGCCTGCTTCTGAGCGGACCATCGAAAAAATTATAGTTGAGGGACTGCTGCTGAGCTGACCATCGAAAAATCTATGGTTGAGGGCCTGCTGCTGAGCTGACCCTCTAAAACATTAGGAGCATGTTGATTTGATGGAGGAGGAGGAGAAAAGGAAGATTGAACCATATACCCATTTTTGTGGTAGAAGGGGTGCCACATTTAAAGTGCCTTTTTGTTCATCAGCTTTCCTCTGGTGGAGTAAAGAAGTCAGGGGCAATACAGGCCTTGTTCATTTTTATATGAGTCAACCTGTCAGCTTTTTCAGTTGACAGTCGGATGCTCTTATCAGTTATTATGCCCCTAGCAGCACTAAATACCCACTCTGAAAAAATGCTGGCAGCAGGGCAGGCCAGCACCTCAAGGCATAGAGCGCCAGTTCGTGCCATGTGTCCAGCTTGGACATCCAATAGTTGTAAGGCACAGATGGATCATTGAGGACACTGACACGGTCTGCTACGTACTCCTTCACCATTTTCCAGAACTTTTCTTTCCTTGTGACACTAGACCGCACATCAGGGTGAGGGTGCTGGTGGGGTGTCATGTAACTGTCCCAGGGCTTGGAAAGTGTTGCCTTGCCTCTATTGGAACTGCTATGTGTTCCCCTCGTCTCGCCTCCTAAGTTGCCCAAAGAACTACGTACTCTTCTGCCAGCGTTGTCAGCTGGAAATTTTTGGAGCAATTTTTCCACAAGGACCTTCTGGTATTGTGCCATTTTACTAGTCCTCTCCACCACAGGAATGAGAGATGAGAAGTTCTCTTTGTAGTGGGGGTCGAGAAGGGTGAACAACCAGTAATCGCCGTTGACCAAAATGCGTATAACGCGAGGGTCAAGGGAAAGGCAGCATAACATAAAGTCAGCCATGTGTGCCAGAGTCCCAACAGACAAGACTTTGCTGTCCTTATCAGGAGGATGACTCTGAATCTCCTCATCCTCTTTGGAACATCCACGCTGAACAGATGGCATAAACCTGCTGTGTGTACTACCCTGTCCTCCTCCTCCTCATCATCATTAACTAATTCACGCTGAGAAGACGAACTGAGGGGGGGTCTGGCTATCACCCTGTGTACTGTCTTCCCCCATTTCCACCTCTTCCACATGCAAAGGGTCCTCCTTCATTGTAAGCAGCGAGCATTTCAGTAGACACGGAAGTGGGATGGTTACGCTGAGAATAGCGGCATGGTCGCTCAACATCTGCATTGATTCCTCAAAGTGGAGTAAAACCTCACAGAGGTCAGACATCCATGCCCACTTATTGCTTGTGAAAAGAGAAAGCTGACTAGAAAGGCGACGACCATGTTGCAGCTGGTATTCCACTACTGCCCTCTGCCGCTCACAAAGCCTGGCCAACATGTGGAATGTGGAGTTCCAGAGCATGCTCATACCGCACAACAGTCGGTGAAAACTCAGATCCGTTGGTATATTCTAACCCCTAGGCGTTCACATGGTGACAGGGGCAGGTTTTGTAAGTGTATGCGCAAATAAATTAAACTGAATGTCACAAATATTTTGGATGCTCAAACGTTATACAGTTATACGTTATACAGTAGATGTAGCGCAGGTAATGTCGCTGCTGTCACCAACAGCTAATTAAAAATTACAGTGAATATCATTGATATTTATGATGCGCAAATGTTATACAGGAGATATAGCGCAGGTAATGTTGCTACTGTCACCAGCGGCTAATCAAAAATTACAGGGAATGTCACAGATATTTGGGATGCTCAAACGTTATACAGGAGATGTAGCACAGGTAATGTCGCTGTCACCAGCAGCAAAAAAATGAAACAGGATGTCACTGATATTTAGGATGCGCAAACGTTCTACAGTAGATGTAGCGCAGGTAATGTCACTACTGTCACCAGCGGCTAATAAAAAATTACAGGGAATGTCACAGCTATTTGGGATGCGCAAACGTTATACAGGTAATGTAATGTAGCTGTCCGCAGCGGACACCGTCTACGGACAAAGTAAACTGGATGTCACAGATATTTTTTGTATGCGCACGCGTTAAACAGGAGATGTAGCTCAGATAATGTTGCTGTCCGCATCGTCTACGGAAAAAGTACACTGGATGTCACAGATATTTTTTGTATGCGCACTTGTTAAACAGGAGATGTAGCGCAGATAATGTCGCTGTCCGCAGCGTCTACGGAAAAAGTACACTGGATGTCACAGATATTTTTAGGATGCGCAAACGTTATACAGGAGATGTAGCTCAGGTAATGTCACTGTCTGCAGCGTCTACGGAAAGAGTACACTGGATGTCACAGATATTTTTAGGATGCGCAAACTTTATACAGGAGATGTAGCACAGATAATGTCACTGTCTGCAGAGGCCAAACAATTGCAAGCTATTTAGCACAGGTTGCGCTGAAAATATATATTGCTGCCAGATACGGCCAGCCAATCACTGTAATGCCAGTAACCAACATGGCTATGGCATTACAGTGAGTGGCAGTACTTATGTACCTGCACGTTTATTGGCTGTGTAGCAGCCAAAAAACGTGCATCGCGCTCGAGCACACGCGGTATTGGGCCGAACACATCAATGTGCCGAGCATCGCAATGCTCGAGCCGAACTGGTGTTCGGCCGAGCATGCTCGATCAACACTAGTGCTAGCACGTGGCGGGGAATACTAGGTTTGAGAATTTGGTACTTATCTTTTGACTCTAGCAACGCCCCTGAGCGCTACTTTGTATGAAATTCTGAGATCCAGCAGAACATTTATAAAAAAATTTGTGTGTAGCTGCACCTTATTATAACACTGCACATTTAAAAACATTCTTTAGCTTCAGCATGCCTTTAGAACTTCATGTACTTTTTCTGATGGTAATGCAGCCTTTTGACCAGGGTTAGTTAAAAGCCTTTGCAATAAACTGGTCAGCATCATCAGCGCTTTTTAAACTGTCTCTGCAACAGATTAAAGTGGGTGTAACTTCATCTCATGCTAACGCCTCATGCACACGGCCGTATGTATTTTGCGGTCCGCAAAAGACTGAACGCAAAAAATACGGATGACGTCCGTGTGCATTCCGTATTTTGTGGAACGGAACAGCTGGCCTCTAATAGAATAGTCCTATCCTTGTCCATAATGCGGACAATAATAGGACATGTTCTATTTTTTGGCGGAACGGAAATACGGACATACAGAAACGGAATGCACACAGAGTAATTTCCGTTTTTTTGCGTACCCATTGAAATGAATGGTTCCATATATGGTCCACAAAAAAAACTGAACAAACACGAAAGGAAAATACGTTTGTGTGCATGAGGCCTAAGTAGTGTGTCGTTAAAGATAATAAGCAACTTTCTATTGGCGAGTTGGCCACTATCTTCCTATTAGATTTGAAGGTTGAAGAAAAATAGGACCACTTTCCGGCGCTGTAGGCATATAAATCAATCCGCACGATGGCTTGGGTGTTTTTTCTTTTTATTTAATGATAATAAAGCTGTCTATGCGTTTCAAGGGCGTACAGCCCTCTTCCTCAGGACAGTATGCTTTACAGCTGTAAAGAAAAAGAAAAAACATCCAAGCCATCGTGCGGATCGATTTATATGCCTACAGCGCAGGAAAGTGGTCCTATTTTTCTTCAACCTTCAAATCGACTACCCCTGAAGCTCGTGGCGACGAGACAGGACGGGACCAGGCAGCAGCAAGGCATCCCCTTAAGCCAGTGAGAGCAAACACCAGCAAGTCTTCTATAGCTGTTGTGAGTCCTCACAACAGGATCCGGTTAGCGCAATACGCACCATTTCCTATTATTTTTAGTCCAGACGTACTGCACATGAGGCGCTGTTTTTTGTCTTTTTTTTGTTTCTGTATACTATCTTCCTATTAGAGATGTTAACAAATTTGACTAAGCCAGCGATCCATACATGTAAAGAGCTACTTCACCCCAGATATTTACAATTTTGGCAATTAGTTTTCATGGAAACATCCTTACTATCATTACAAGGTTAAAAAATTAC
The DNA here is from genome assembly GCF_014858855.1 of Bufo gargarizans. Lineage (NCBI taxonomy): Eukaryota > Metazoa > Chordata > Amphibia > Anura > Bufonidae > Bufo > Bufo gargarizans. The sequence goes on from NC_058080.1 coordinate 441,840,314, forward strand.
TGCTTTCTTTAAAAACATTGACTCTCCTGTCAATTGGTTGTGCTTGATATTGCAGTCCAATTGCACTGAATTGAATGTGTTTAAGCTGCAATACCACACACCACCTGTGGACAGATGTGGCACTATTTAAGAATGAAAGCAGCTATGCTTTTCTAATCCTGCAGTGCCCCAGAAGAAGACTGCAAATGTTTGCCATTTGTTTTACGTATATGGCATCTGTCATCAGATTTGTACCTATTAAACCAGCTTATCTGGTTCATGTGCGCTTGGCAGCTGAAGACATCTGTGTTGGTCTCATATTCATATGCTCCTACATTGCTGAGAAAAATTATGTTTTAATATATGCAAATGAGCCTCTAGGAGCAATGGGGGTGTTGCCGTTACACCTACAAACTCTGCTCTCTCTTTTCTAAGTAGTGAGGGCACATATGAACATGGGAACAACACAGATGTCTTCAGCTGCACAAGAGCACATGAAACAGGTCAACCAGTTTCATGGGTACAAATCTGCTGACAGATCAGTCTGGCTCGGGCTAAGTCTGAAGCTAATGCTTGTGAGCCTGGCAGAAGGGAAAACACCAATCCTGTGGATTGAGAAGCTGCCAAAGCAAAAGCAATTGTAAACCCCTGAGGGAAAGACTTTTTTGGCCCACAAGGGTCTGTACGTGATAGCAAACGTAATGCTCATTTATGGCTATGGACTTTGCTGCTTGTGAAGAGGGTATATTGCCTCCAGCGCCCACCACACTTCTATAACAGATTGGCCATTTGTTTGAAGATTTGCACCCCACTGTGGGAACTGCAGTATTGATGGTGACAGTTTTGCACACCTTCGGTCAATAGGGAAAATTGTTAGAATTAGCACCTATAGAAAAAGACTCAGGGACTAATATTACCATAATTGCTGCTGCCTATACATAGCCATTGGGAAAAGTAAGCTCTGTTATACCTGAGAACTGTGCTTATTTTTGCAATCTGCACTGCAACTCTCATCATCCTCAGTATAGAGGCTGTTCTACGTTATCATTAAACTGGGCCTGGTCTTTGCGTCCATGCTTTCACCGACTTTGCGCCTACCCCCCTGCTTTACTCCATGCCTCCATAAACTATCAAGGGCACCCCAACAATCACAAGGCAGTAGTCCCCAATTGGACAAGGGTGTGCCCTGAGGGAAGAAAGGGTGCATCCTCCATTCAGTGTATGCCCCAATGAGCATTAGAGTGAGGACAGCCTCTGTGAACCACTACAACTCCTACCTGTGCCACTACCACTCCCATCCTCCTCACAGCACTGATCATTCCAATCCGATTTAACCACTGTACGTGTACGTGCCGACGGTGCTGCTGGATGCATGTGGCAGAGTCATGCCCAACCATGATAGCCAATGGCGACACTATTTTATAGCAAAATTGTGCAGCCATTGGCTGCCATGGATGGATGTGGTTTGGCAGCGTGTGGCTGTCCGTACCATCAAACAGTACCTTAAGAGTCACCAAGAATAAGGTCTAATTAATTGATAGGCCAGAGATTCATCATTCAGAGTTCAATTGTCTTAAGGCTCCTTTACACTGTCAGATGAAGCTGACTGTGGCAAACCCAGCCACTGTATACTGTAATTCCTGTATGTATGATGTTAGGGCATATGGGCATACCACTTTAAAGAACCAAGCGTATATATGTTTGTGTAACTTGTCAGCTTGGGAGATAGTTGGGTGGATAGACAGAGGGGAGGAATATGCTGGGTGTGTTCTATTGTCCCATTGTGTGTTTAAATGGTGATTTCTGTCCTGTTGTCTCCACATGTGTATGTAAAGAGGCTGTACTTGAAGTACAGTCAGTTCCTGTTTTAACCCTCAAAGTGAAGTGTCGTCTCATCATTGGGTTAGGATTTATGGTATGCTGTTCCAGTTTGACTGCTAGGAGCGTAAACCTATTCGTATGGTTTTCTATTCCACTGTCTACAGCATTCATATGCTTGAAGAGGATTTATCTGCTTCTTCGGTTTGGTGATGGTGGTGTCTGCCGGAGTGCATGAAGACCACAGGAAACGCTAGGAGCATCCAGCAACGGAGGTACTCAGTCGGGGTGCCAGTTGATCCGTTACATTTGGTGGCAAGCAGTGGGATTTCAACTACCCAGCAAAGCAACTTTCATCAGAATTCTAGCGAATAGAAGAAAGGAAGCCGCAATTCGTGAGTTTACTCATTCGGTTGAAAACACAACCGGGAACACGTGGAAACTCACGAGCGGCCGGTGAATGGGCACGAACTATGTACTTTTGTAACAAAGTACTTTGAAAGAGTTACTGGAGGCAAGGGGAACAGTAGCCAGCAACAAGACAAAGGCTATATTAATCGCAGAGCTAATGGAAGGGGGGAGGAGCCAACAGGGGGAGGAGCCAACAGAATTTGAGAAAGAATACAGGAGCAGGATGGCCCTACTTCCACCAGAGCTATGTGACCGGATGGCTGACAGAGTTTTCGGAGATGTGCAGGAATACATCATGCTTCGGAGGTCGCAGATGAACCAGCAGACGGGAGAAAGAGCCACGACGCCTGTTAACATCCTGCCAGGGAAAGCTAAAATCCCTTACCCAGCTTTCAAGAGCTATTCGGAAGCGGAGGGTGAAGTAGATGACTACCTGCAGGATTTTGAACGGTTATGCCAGTTGCACAATATCAGTGCGGAGGATCTGGTACCTCTGCTGGCAGGGAGACTATCCGGTCGCGCCGCAGAGGCATATCGTGCCGTACCTGACGAGGACAGTACAAACTATGCCAAGGTAAAACAGGCCATTTTAGCTAGGTATGCGATTACCTCCGAGGCCTACCGACTAAAGTTCAGAGACATTAAAAAGCTCACCAGAGACACTCACACAGAATGGGCACACCGCCTACAACGAGCGGCAAAGGGGTAGTTGGAGGCCACCCAAGTTAACACCCTGGAAGACCTGTTCCAACTCATGGTAATGGAACAGTTCTTTGACGGGATACCCGCTCACCTGCAGAATTGGGTGCGGGATCGGAAGCCACGCACTCTACAAGACGCAGCCAAGCTAGCAGATGAGTTTCAAGATACCAGGAGGGAACAGCGCACTCACTCGAAACCAACCTATGGATCTACGACACCAGTACCAGCCGTAAACACAGCCGTTCCAGGACGCCCGGGGGTAAGCCATAACACCTACACCCCCAGGTATCAAGCTCGCCCCCCGATACGATGCCGCACCTGCAACCAACAGGGACATATGCAGCGGGACTGTCCCCGCAACCAACGGCCCAGCTGGAACCCCCCGGCACCCAACAACCGGGCAGCAGTTCATTGTGCCCAAGCGGAACCCTACAGAGTACCCGAGGCCCTAGCTTCCACCGAGGAACCCCTGGGCACCCTCCACGAGGTGAACCCTATCCAAGCCGCCTCTGACAACCGCCAAGGGCACGACAAGAGGTACAGATGGAAGGGAGAAAGGTACAGGGGTTACGAGACTCTGGGGCCACTATAACGCTGGTCCGCAACCACCTAGTACCCAAAGGCAACCTCACGGGGGAGTGTGTAGCAGTGCGTGTAGCAGGGGGCGCGATCTACAAGATCCCCACGGCCAAAGTCCACTTGAATTGGGGAGCGGGGAATGGGAATGTGGAGGTGGGCCTGATGCAGGACTTACCTGCAGACGTTATTTTGGGCAACGACCTGGGGGAGCTGACTTCAGCTTTTGTCCCCCAGTCCACCAGCCATGAAGCTTATCCGGTTGTGACCCGGCAACAGGCTCGCACCACAGCACCACCTAACCACTCCGAGGCTCAGGTAAGCAATGTACCCCCCATGCCTAATGTCACCCCCTGGGCGTCCCCCCTAGAATTTGGGTCCGAAGTGGCCCTAGACCCTTCCTTACAGCTATACAAAGACCGGGTTTATAAGAATCAGGCAGGGTTAGAAGGGGAAAGGTACACTTGGGAAAAGGGACTCCTATACCGCCAAGCCGAAAAGGTAATAGCCGGAGCGATCCCTACACCCATTAAGCAATTAATTGTTCCCCGGAAATATAGATTGGAACTGCTGCGCATAGCGCACGACATACCCCTGTCCGGACACCTAGGGATCAGTCGTACTAAACACCGGCTGACCCAGAGTTTCTTTTGGCCTGGGATCTCCCAGGATGTACGGCGATATTGCCAGACTTGTGATACCTGCCAAAGGGTAGGGAAGAGGGGTGACCGATACAAGGCCCGGCTACGATTCCTCCCCATAATTGAGGAACCCTTTAGCCGGGTCGCAGTAGATATAATAGGACCCTTAGCTAAACCCAGCCCTTCCGGCAAGAAATACGTTCTAACGGTGGTAGACTACGCCACCAGATACCCTGAGGCAGTGGCCTTGACCAATGTGCATGCTGAAACGGTGGCCGATGCCCTGATGCGAATATTCTCCCGCGTGGGATTTCCCTGGGAGGTTATTTCCGATAGGGGCACTCAGTTCACCGCTGAAGTAATGCACCAGCTCTGGAAGATATGTGGGGTACAACAGATTTTGAACTCCTCATATCACCCCCAGTCCAACGGGCTCTGTGAACGTTTTAACGGCACCCTCAAACAGATGATCCGTACGTTCATGGATACCCAGAAAGACTGGGAAAGGTTCCTGCCCCACGAGTCCACCGGATTCTCCCCTTTCGAACTTCTGTTCGGAAGGAGAGTGAGGGGCCCCCTCGATTTAATCCGAAAACATTGGGAAGGGTAGAGGACCAGTAATGGTACACCTATCGTACCATATGTACTGGAGTTTAGGGAACGCTTGGAGGCTCTAACTCAGACTGTACGCAACAACCTCCAGGCGGCCCAACAACGACAGAGCCGCTGGTACGATAGGGGAGCCAGGGACCGCAGCTTTCAAGTCGGACAAAAGGTATTAATCTTACTACCAGTCCCCAAAGACAAGCTGCAGGCTTCCTGGCAGGGCCCATACAAGGTAGTAGAACAAATATGTGATACCAACTATGTGATCGGCCCAGTGATCGGCCCACACGCATGCTCCACGTAAACATGCTCAAACCTTACCAGGAGCGGACCGAAGAGGTCACCGCAATTTGCGCATCAGCAGCCAAAGACTTTGATAATTTACCCCTCCCAGGCCTCCTAGATCAGGAGGGCCGGAACGGAGATTTGGGAGAGATACAGTTAGGAGAGCGGCTAAACGCACAAGAACGTGGCCAGGTACAAAACCTAATTAGGGAAAAAGGGGCCACCTTCTCTAACCTACCAGGGTACACCCCATTGGCCACCCATAAGGTAGAAACCCCAGACCAGACTCCCCTTCGCCAAGCGGCCTACCGTTTCCCCGAATCAGTCAAAGGGAGCATGCATAAAGAGCTTGAGGAGATGCTACAGCTAGGAGTGATAGAGCACTCTGAGAGCCCTTGGGCCTCCCCAGTAGTCTTAGTGCCGAAACGGGACGGAACGACCCGTTTCTGCGTAGACTACCGGAGGCTCAATGACAAAACCACCTCCGATGCTTACCTGATGCCCAGGATAGACGAGCTCCTGGATAAAATGGCCAGAGGCCAGTACCTCACCACAATAGATCTGTGCAAAGGGTACTGGCAAATTCCACTAGCTGAGGACGCCATCCCTAAGTCGGCATTTGTCACCCCGTTTGGCCTGTACCAGTTTAAAGTCATGCCATTCGGGATGAAAAATGCCCCGGCTACCTTCCAGAGGCAACTGGATGGGTTTCAGGAGTACGCTTGCGCCTACTTAGACGATATCGCAATTTTTAGCGACTCCTGGCCTGAACATCTGAGCCACATAGGAGCCGTACTAGAACGGATTAGGGAAGCAGGGTTGACCCTCAAACCCAGCAAGTGCCACATAGGGATGGCCGAGGTCCAGTACTTGGGACACCGGATAGGAAGCGGTCAGCAGAAACCCGAGCCGGCCAAAATAGAGGCTGTCGCCAAGTGGCCCACCCCTCGCACCAAGACACAGGTTTTAGCCTTCCTGGGTACCGCAGGGTATTATCGCAAATTCGTATCCAACTATAGCGCCCTGGCCAAACCCCTCACTGATTTAACCTGCAAGAACCTTCCCAAAATGGTAGCCTGGGCCCCAGAGTGTGAACAGGCATTCCAACAGCTCAAAACGGCACTTGTTAACTCTCCTGTACTTTCTGCTCCCGATCCAACTAAACGATTTCTCGTTCATACAGATGCTTCTATGTTTGGATTGGGAGCAGTACTGAGCCAAGTCGGTGCGGATGGCGGCGAGCACCCAGTGGCTTATTTAAGCAGGAAACTTTTACCCCAGGAAGTGAGCTACGCCGCCATTGAAAAGGAGTGCCTGGCTGTGGTGTGGGCCCTCAAAAAGTTGCAACCCTATATGTACGGACAACCATTTTCTTTACTCACGGATCACAACCTGTTGGTGTGGCTAAACAGGGTGTCAGGCGGCAATGCCCGGCTGCTGCACTGGAGTTTGGCGTTGCAGCCTTTTGACTTTACGATCCACTACCGCCCTGGGAAGCAAAACGGCAACGCCGACGGGTTATCCAGACAAACAGACATTGACAAGTGATCCATGAGTACCCCTCCGGACATCCCCAAGCCGATCTGTTAGGATCAGACTGTGTATGCCGGCTTGGTTCTGGGGGAGCATTGTGGCAAACCCAGCCACTGTATACTGTAATTCCTGTATGTATGATGTTAGGGCATATGAGTATACCACTTTAAAGAACCAAGCGTATATATGTTTGTGTAACTTGTCAGCTTGGGAGATAGTTGGGTGGATTGACAGAGGGGAGGAATATGCTGGGTGTGTTCTATTGTCCCATTGTGTGTTTAAATGGTGATTTCTGTCCTGTTGTCTCCACATGTGTATTGGCGATTTCCCTTTGTCTTGAGAGATAATTGGATTACTCCTTGGTTGTCTCTGGGGCAGAGAGGAGGAAACCATGATGGATTGTGGGGATGTGTTGTATCTGTTCTGTGTCGCAGTCTCCCTTCTGGTCCCCTCGGGGCGTGAACGATTGGTTGCTGTACTTACATTGTATGTGTTGATTGGTTGTATTTCAAAACCCTGTGGGCAGTACTATGTTTGTTTTTTGTGAATAAAAGAGGCTGTACTTGAAGTACAGTCAGTTCCTGTTTTAACCCTCAAAGTAAAGTGTCGTCTCATCATTGGGGGAGGATTTATGGTATGCTGTTCCAGTTTGACTGCTAGGAGCGTAAACCTATTCACATGGTTTCCTATTCTACTGTCTACAGCATTCATATGCTTGAAGAGGATTTATCTGCTTCTTCGGTTCGGTGATGGTGGTGTCTGCCGGAGTGCTTGAAGACCTCAGGAAACGCTAGGAGCATCCAGCAACGGAGGTACTCAATCGGGGTGCCAGTTGATTCGTTACACTGACGAATGTCGGGAAAGAAGCATTCCAATCGCCTGTTCGTCAATGGAGGTGACCACTGCATATAGATGCAGCTATCTCCTCCACAGAATAGGGAGAAGCGATTGCTAATGTCATTGGTCGTCCCGAATCAGAATCACTGTTTGTGGACATTAGAGTGCTGGTTAGGTAGCATGATCTGTTGCCCACAAACAATAATTTAGGTCACTGCACCAACAATCTATTACCCAATGAATGAGCGTTTCGCTCATTCATCAGGTAATCGGTGGCACTTTTAAACCAGACATTATCTGTAACGAGCATTCATATGAACACTTGTTAGCAATAATCTGCCCGAATATCGGGCAATGTAAAGGCCCCTTTAGTGCCATAGATACATTGATTATTGTTAGTAGCCTGATTGTTAATTGTTATGTTTTTAGCCTAAGGGTATGGCCACACAGGTCGCCTGATGCAGTTTTGGAAGTCAAAATCTGGTGTGGATCATAAAAGGAGAGAAAGTATAAAAGACAAATATGATTTCTGCCCTTTTTTTAAATTCTTTCCTGTTTTTGGATTCTAAAACCGCACCACGAAAGCAGACTGTGTGGCCATAACCTACGGTAACAGCCATACGATCGTGTTTCCTGATGCAATTTTAGAGGCCGAAATCATACAACTTCTCTGGTTTTGACTCTGTCTCCGTACCCGTAAACATCTTTGCTATGATATCTTAGTCCAGCTGAGCTATTTTGTGAAGCTAATGGTGAACCATCACAAGATGGAGGGAAGTACTTCAGCAGTGTTATTTTACTTTTGACCTATAATCGGACAAGGGATTAGAGTCACATACTAATAAAGGAAGCAATATATATCAATCATTTGTCTACTGTAAGTGGATTGTCATCTCTGGGGTCCCTAATGGGAATATTTTTATCCTGATCAATGATGAAATGTTGTCTGACTGCAGCTACCACCACAGGGACCTAATAAGGATTTATACATTTCTCATTCAACTCAATGGATGAGATTTATGAAGTTCCCATTGAACCCATAGTGGGCATTTATCTCAGTGCTTTTACCTAACCAGCTTAAAGGAAAGGAGGTTGTTCTAGGTACTAAAAAGCTTCCCTCTAAGGCCTCATGCACACGGCCATTGTGAGGCCGTTCCGTGCATTGGGGACCGTGCGGCGGCTGGGACGGATCGACACCCATTCAGAAATGGCAGGAGGCACGGACAGAAACACCATGGAAGCACTCCGTAGTGCTTCCATGGGGTTCCGTGCCTTCGTTCCGCACCGCAGCTGAATGGGTCCGCATCTGTGATGTGGGGAGCACACAGCTGGTGCCTGCATATTGCGGACCCGCTGTTTGCAGGCCATAATACGGCCACGGCCAGGCAACAGCTGTGTGCATGAGGCCTTAGGTTATATACAATGTGGGAGAATGTTTCGAAATTAGGAAATGACATGTTGGCATTCTAAGGCATTGTATGCAACATGTATTTATTTAGCATTAGGCTGGGGCTACAGGGCATGAAGAATACAATGTCACACTGCACTGTTACATCTAATGATTCTCAATGAGGTCACAACATGACACGCAACATATCGCAACTGCGACTGCTGCAAAAGTTATTTTTGCAAGTCATGTGCAACTCTGTCAACATAGACCACAATGCAAGTTGCATGCAACTTTTCTTCCAGGTTGCTGTGTGTTTATAGCCAAATCACAGCTCAAAAACAGTTGCCCGAGAGCACATTGCAGACAACTCTCACAAATGTTTTTGGTCTTGAGAGTTAGATTTGCTCATGGCAGACATGTAGCTGTGTAACCAGTCACTGTTTGATCAGTGATTTCCATCAGTGACTGTGAGCCTTCACAGACATAGGGTATACAGTAATGAATTTTTTTTTACTTTTTCTGTGTTTTTGACCCGTATCTGGTTTTGGCTCACAATCACTGATGAAAATCACTGATCAAACACTGACCAAACACGGACTGTGAAAGCAACTTAAAGGGGTTCTACAGTTTGTTTTAACTGATGATCTACCCCCTATGGTCAGATGCTGATGATCTATCCAGAGGATAGATCATCAGTTAAAAGAAACTGCAGAACCCCTTTAATTCTGCACTAAATGAGCACTTGTTACTAGTAGTGTTGAGTGACTCAAAGTCCAGGAATCGAATTTCTGAATGGACAGTGGCCGACGTATGAATACATTTTTTTTATTTTTTTATTTTACACTGTATTATTACTTTCAGATGCCACGATCAGCTATGAACACAGCATCTGAGGTGTACAATGACGGGAAGCGCCGCAATCGCCACTCCCTGTCATTGCACCGACTACTTACAAAGAAATAGAAACATAGAAATATATTTTTTGACCCACATTCCTTTTTATTCCTGAAATGTCATTTTCTTGAACAGCATTCATATATTTACTATTTTGATTTACTAATATTCTTGATTATACTGTCATTTAGACCTCAATTTGTGCTTTATTTAATGGTTTGATACAATTTATCTTTGTGTCCCTTCTGTGACATTTTCACCAAACTTCAATAAAGTTTAAATTACATTAGATTAAATACACTAGTAGCAATAATACAAAATACAGTATATCACACATAGTTCTTATTAGATTTAGTAATGCAGCCATGTTAGCAACATTGTTTTCCCTGTCTAGTAGAAATGTTTTTTTGCGGTCTGCAAATTGCAGATCCGCAAAAAAACGGATGACATCCGTATGCCATCGTTTCTTATTGCGGATCCATTGTAACAATGCCTAAAACAGACAAACAGACAGATTGCGGGGCTATGGAACGGACATACTGATGTGGACAGCACACGGTGTGCTGTCCGCATTTTTTGCTGACCCATTGAAGTGAATGGGTCCGCATCCAAGCCACAAAAACTGCGGCTCGGATGCAGACCAAAACAACGGCCGTGTGCATGAGGCCTTACTGTCACTAACATCTGTGAGGTGTAGTACACAATAAGGCCGAATGATCTATACCAGTGTATTACTGTACTGTGGCGGCAGCAGGGAGCGCACGGCGTCATAGCAACCAATGACGCCGTGCACTCCTGCTCTCAGCAGGAATCCAGGCCGCGGTTCCACGGACCGCTCACGGCCGTGAAAAACGTCCGTCTGCATTCGGCCTTAGGCCTCATGCACACGACCGTTGTGTGCATCCGTGGCCGTTGTGCAGTTTTCCGTTTTTTTTCGCGGACCCATTGACTTTCAATGGGTCCGTGGAAAAATCGGAAAATGCACCGTTTTGCAGCCGAGGCCGTGATCCGTGTATCCTGTCCGTCAAAAAAATATGACCTGTCCTATTTTTTGGACGGACAACGGTTCACGGACCCATTCAAGTCAATGGGTCCGTGAAAGAACACGGATGCACACAAGATTGGCATCCGTGTCCGTGATCCGTGGCCGTAGGTTACTTTCATACAGACGGATCCGAAGATCCGTCTGCATAAAAGCTTTTTCAGATCTAAGTTTTCATGGTGATGGGACACTTCTAGTTAGAATACACTACAAACTGTGTACAAGACTGCCCCCTGCTGCCTGGCAGCACCCGATCTCTTGCAGAGGACCGTGATCCTCCACCTACTGGTAAGTGACAGGTCTGTGCGGCGCATTGCTAAATGAACTGTCACTTACCAGTAGGAGGAGCTCCCGGCCGGACACAGACATCGCAGAAGCCAGCAGGTAAGTATGAATCTTCTACTATTGTACTATTGCTAAGTAACCATGGCAACCAGGGCTGCAGTAGCTTCCTGGTTGCCATGGTTACCGATCGGAGCCCCAGCGATTAAACTGGGACTCCGATCGGAACTCCGCTGCCACCAATGATCGGGGGGGGGGGGGGAGATGGGAGGCCGCACACTGGCCACCAATGTTGTTAATGCTATAGAGGGAGGGGGGGGCCGATGGGGGGCGCACACTGTGCCACCAACGATTTATTACAATAGAGGGAGGAGGGGGGGGCCGATGGGGGCGCACACTGGCCACCAACCTATTATTACAATAGAGGAAGGGAGGGGGGGGCCGCACTGGCCACCAATGATATTCAAACTGGGGGAGGGGGGGTCTGCCCCCTGCTGCCTGGCAGCCCTGATCTCTTACAGGGGGATATGATAGTACAATTAACCCCTTCAGGTGCGGCACCTGAGGAGTTAATTGTGCTGATCACGGCCCCCTGTAAGAGATCGGGTGCTGCCAGGCAGCAGGGGGCAGTCATGTACACAGTTTGTAGTATATTCTAACTAGAAGCGTCCCCATCAACATGGGAACGCCTCTGTGTTAGAATATACTGTCGGAAATGAGTTTTCACGCTCTAACTCATATCCGACAGTATATTCTAACATAGAGGCGTTCCCATGGTGATGGGGACGCTTCAAGTTAAAATATACCATCGGATTGGAGAAAACTCAGATCCGATGGTATAAAAGGGACTCCAGACTTTACATTGAAAGTCAATGGGGACGGATCCGTTTGAAATGGCACCATATTGTGTCAACGTCAAACGGATCTGTCCCCATTGACTTGCATTGTAATTCAGGACGGATCCGTTTGGCTCCGCACGGCCAGGCGGACACCAAAACGACTTTTTTTTCATGTCCGTGGATACTCCAAAAATCAAGGAAGACCCACGGACGAAAAAACGGTCACGGATCACGGACCTACGGACCCCGTTTTTGCGGACCGTGAAAAAATACTGTCGTGTGCATGAGGCCTTATAGTGTCTTTTTACTAATCTATTGCTATTAAAGGGGTTGTCCAGGATTAAAAAAAAGACATGGCTGTTTTCTAACAAAAATAGTCCTACCCTTGTCCACAGACTGTATGCAGTAATGCAGCCGACATGCAATACCAGACACAACCCACTGACATGGGTGGCGCTGTTTTTGGAAGAACTCGTTCCTGCTTTTCTAACCTCTGTTTTGAATCTGAGAAATGGCAGGAGTGATGTCTCCTAAAGCCTCATTCACAGTCATGTGCTGTACATGTTCTCCACGGACAGCACACGTCCCTATTCATTTCAATGTGTGTAGTCACACATCAGTGTTTTAGCACTGTCCGTGGGCCCATGTTTTTAGCACTGATGCATGCTCTATTTTGTCCGTGTTCATGGATCTATCACGTCCATTATAGTCTATGGGTCCGTGAAAACCACCGATGCAACACGGATGCCATCCGTGTTACATCCATGTTTCACTAATCATTAAGAAGAGATGCTTCGGAAAAATTTTTTTTTAGCTGTACAGTGTCAGTAAAACACGGATGCAACACAGACAGCAAAAAACGGACACACAGACCCAACACGGATCCTTCCCGGACAGCTTCACGGATTAATCAATGACCACCTGCTCACGGATTTGAGCACGGACACGGACGTGTGAATGAGGTTTAACACAGTAAAAGGGAAGCTTTTGCTGAAATTAGCTTTTTATAATTTTATTACATTTTCAGGAACTAAGAAATTCCACATACACACAATTTTATTATAGTGGATTTAATATACAGATGAAAAATGGAAAATGTTTATTTTTCCTTACACTGACCCCTACAGGTAGAACATATGGTTACATGCTCTACCTTTAAACCAGTTTGTCTCTGACATCCCATTCGAATGTATAGCATGCTATAGAATAATAATAACTATGTAATGCAATCAGTTAAGTAAAAAATATAACTTTTTTTTGTCGCTTGTAAGAAAAGGCTGTAATTTGTGTTAGTAAAGCTTTAATATACAATAATAGAGCAGAGGAATACAGTTTACATTCAAGTAAATGCTTTAATGCACCAGCCTGCTTATTTAAGATGTGTAGCAGAAAATCTGTGAATAAAAACATGTCCCTTTTGCCGTGTCAGGAGAATTAACTCCTGCCGTGACTCGGATTCGAACCGAGGTTGCTGCGGCCACAACGCAGAGTACTAACCACTATACGATCACGGCAAGCCACCAGGGAACTCTGCCAATGTGTCGGCAGAAAAAGCTGATAGACCAGACGTCACAGGACAGAGTAGGACTAGTGCACCACCTTGTGGAGTATCTGTACATTTACCATACATAGCACAGGAAAGGAAGTGTTACATTTTGCTTAAGAATAAACAATACAGAAATGGCTACCATATACGATGTACCAACCATAAATAAACCTTCCATATACAGTTATAGACTGCATTGTTATGGAGTGTTTATTACGTTACAGTTTATCAAGAATTGAAATGACGCAAATTTCACCAAACACTAATTATTTCCTAGAGCACCATGGACAGGATCTTCTTAAGGCCTCTTACACACTACCGTATGGCTATTTCAGTGTTTTGCGGTCCGTTTTTCACGGATCCGTTGTTCAGTTTTTTGGTTTCCGTTGTGTTTCCGTTCCTTTTTTCTGTATGGCATATACAGTATACAGTAATTACATAGAAAAAATTGGGCTGGGCATAACATTTTCAATAGATGGTTCTGCAAAAACTGAACAGATATGGAAGACATACGGATGTATTTCCGTATGTGTTCCTTTTTTTTGCAGACCCGTTGACTTGAATGGAGCCACAGAACGTGATTTGCGGGCAATAATAGGACTTGTTCAATCTTTCAAAGGAACGGAAAAACGGAAATACGGAAAGGGAATGCATATGAAGTACATTCCGTTATTTTTGCGGAACCATTGAAATAAATGGTTCCGTATACGGACCGTATATGGACCGTATACGGAACGCAAAAAAAACGGCCCGCAAAATGGAAAAAAAAGTAGTAGTGTGAAAGAGGCCTAACCCTTAGATGATATATTGTGACAATGATGAGGATGGGTACATTATTTATGATGGCCGCTGTACAGGTGAGAATTGTCTGTGCTCATGCTTCCATATAAAGGCCAAATGACTGGAAACGTACATTTTGCTCTGCACAGCTGTTTTTTGACATATATAGTAATTCAGACTAGCTTAACTGTAGCTTGAGCTACTATAATCTTCCACCTGCCTATGCTCATCATGACTTCTTGCATGTCTTATAGACAACTTGATGCAAGGTTAACCCCTTCCCTCCCTGTGCTATAATAGGTAGTACTTGCAAGCCTGATGGTGCAGGCTTAGGGAATGCCATGCCATGCATTTTATTTTATGCAATTATTAAAGCCAAAACCAGGAGTGGGTTGAAAAAATAGAAGCTGTTTCTGCCCTTCATACTTTCTCTCCTGTTATGATCCACACCTGATTTTAACTTAAAAAACTTCAGCAAAAAGCCTGCATGTGTCGCAGCACCCTAAGGCATCGTTTACATTTCCGTGTCCGTTTGATGTCCATGAAAAAATCAGTCTGTTCAGCTCAAAATTAATCTCCAGAGCATCTTTGGATTAGTGGTCAGTTGAAAAACAAACCAAACACGGATGTGTCACTAATTTTTCACTGACCTATAGACTTTAATGGGTGTGTTTGGGCTGCATCATGGACATGCAGCACGCATGTCTCCAAGATTTTTTCACTGACCCAAGGTCAGTAAAACCAATACTGATGTGTAAACACAAAAAAATCATGGGGTACTTGTACCGTCCGAAAAAATGAGGCCTAAGGAACTGTATTATACAGCTGTCACCCTGCTCTCACAGCCAGGATAAGGCTACGACCACATGGCATGGTCAGGCTGTAATTGCCATACAAACCATACCCTTGGAGTTAACGCAGATCCACATAAAGGGGATGTGTCACTTCAGCAAGTGGCATTTATTATGTAGAGCCAATTACTAATGTATTGTGATTACCTATATTGCTTCCTGCACTGTCTGAATTAATTTTTCCATCACATTATACACTGCTTGTTTCCATGGTTATAACCACCCTGCAATCCATCAGCAGTGGCCGTGCTTGCACACTATAGGAAAAAGTGCCCGCCTCTCTGGTGGCTGGGACCGTGGGAGCTCACATAGGCTGGTGCTATTTTCTATTGTGTGCGAGCACAACCAGCACTGATGGATTGCAGGGTGGTTATAACCATGGAAACGAGCAGTGTATAATGTGATGGAAAAATGAATCCAGCCAGCAAAGGAAGCAATATGGACAATTACAATACATTATTAAGTGGCTTGTATTAACTTTCTCCACATGATGAATGCCAAGTGACATTGGCAATGAGTAAGCATCATTCACGTCAGTGTTCCATGTACGTGTGCTGTACGTGTTCGTCACAGACAGCACACATACCCATTAATTTGAATGTGTGTAATCTGTGTTTTAGCACGGTCCGTGGATCCGTGGTTTTAGTATTGAAGCATTCTCTATTTTGTTTGTGTTCACGGATCCATTACTCCCATTATAGTCTATGGGTCCGTGAAAACCATGGATGCAACACGGATGAGTTGAAAATTATTTTTTATTATTTTTTGCAACACAGAGATGTTTGAAAATGATTGTTCAGCTGCACAGTGTCCGTGAAACACAGACGACACACGGACAACAAAAATGGACACACGAATCACACATGGATCCTTCATGGACATCTTCACTGAGGCATCACTGACCACCTTTTTACGGATTTGAGCACGGACGTGTGAAGCGGCTTTAGATGTAGCGGTAAATCGGGTGACATTATCACGTTTCTGGGCTAGATGTAGCGGTAAATTCGGGTGACATTATCACGTTTCTGGGCTCAGTAGCAGAGCACAGGTGTTGAGGATCATTTCTTAGCCTGTCCTTGGCCTGTACACTCTCCTACTCAGAAGGCACGATAACATCACTGCATTGCACCTACTGGGGAGAGGCAGATGTACTCCATTCATCAGTGGAATGGGACAAGGAGAGTATTAATGTTTTTTATTTTATTCACACCGTAGGGGATTCACTAATGTAAAGGGGCACTAAGGGGGCAGTTATACTATGAGGGGTGACTGTATGGGGGTACTAAGAGGTGATTCTACTGTGTGGGGCACTAAGAGGGCATAATTACTATGTGGGAGCACCAAGGGGCCATAACTTGAGGGGTAACTAAGGGGGCATAACTACTCAGTGGAGGCACTAAGGGGAAATACCTACTGTGTGGGGACACTAAGGGGGCATAACTACTGTGTGGGACAATAATGGCATTCTTCTGTGTCAGGGTACTGAAGTATCATAACTAGTATGTGGGGGGACTAAGGGAAATTCTACTGTATTTTGGGCATTAAGGGGGTATTTAACTGTGTTTGTGCACTAAGGGGGCATAACCACTGTGTGGGGGAACTATCGAAGCACAACTAATGTGAAGGAGGCAGAAAGGGCTTAACTACTGTGTGAGGGCGCTAATGGGTCATAACTACTGTCTGAGGGCACAAAGGGAGCATTACTACTGTGTGGGGGCACTAAGGGGGCATAACTATTGAGTGGGTGGGGGGTTGTATGGGGAGAATGAGTGGTCTTGACTAGCTGTCAGAGGGGGGATGTGGGATTTTGACCAGGGGTAATGGGGGGCTGTTCAAAATTTGCTTTGGGGTCCTGCCTTTTCTAGTTATGCCCCTTTTGTGAGGCAGTGATTATTACAGATAATATACTGTATATGCGGTATATATAAATAAATATAAATCCTTAAAAGTATGAATTACTTACATGATTATAAAATTCTGTTAAAGGAAACTATCATGTTTCATACTATTCTTGTGAATTTACAGAGGTAAAAAGGCATAATATCATATAAAATTTATCAAATCCTTCCAAGTGAAAACCATAATTAATAAATGGTGCACAGGTGATATTAATAAACATGATAAAAAATGAATTGTATACCTAGATGACATGAATGGAACTACTGACCACCACGAGGATCTCGATGTTGAGTATATGATACTGCGCAAACTAAGCATGTCATTTTCATTTCCGGATATCTCCGTGGAACGCACACGTGGTGGCTAACTTAAGTCATCGCAGTGCGCATGCACTATGCAAATCACGTGCGCACCACAGAAAAAGGATCATGTGATCCTCAAGTCTGATCATGTGATAATCGGCTCATCGTCATTATCGATCTAACGGCCTATCTGTATTGTTTTTGTATTTTCCTGCCCATACGAGGTCCGTATAAAGAAATATACAAATCCAGATCAATTACATATTTTTTCCTGGGGAGCATATTCAAGTACATAGAAAAAATTCAAAGTTACATAAAGTTACTGGGCAACACGTTACTGGGCAACACCAGTCGGTCAGCATCCATGAAAAGACACTGGTCGGCTGGTGCTCATCCCCAAACAAAAGTGCTTTAGGAGTAAATAAAGAATGAAGTCACATGGAAACTGGGTCATCAACTATTAGTCACACTAGTTAGTTTGGCCTCAAGGTGTCTGAGGGCAGTAATGGCTGTCAGCTGTCAGTTCCCTCACAGTAGACAATCCATGCTCAGCCACACTCTAATTTCCCTCATGATTACCTGTATGAAAATAACTCCAATGAATATAAAAAATATATAAATAAATAAATAAGGGAATAGATAACATAGCATTGTGCCCCAGATCATGGGACCCCAGTACTAACCTATATTCTTTTCCCATTCCTGCTGTGCCATAAATCCGCTATTGCCCCAGGCCTAAACCACAATTATGTATTATGATGCTAGTAATAGTAAATACGTCCCCTTTGGGCTAAGGAAATTACACCCAAAAAAGATTTTTAAAAAAATCAAAATGCCCAATGTTCATGTTGATCCAAACTTCAACTATCTATTCATGTAGAGAGTATCCTCATATGTACTGGATGTCCATCCACGTCATCTGTTTGTTTTTTCTTTCTTTATTATTCATAACATGTTTCTGCAAGAGATTGCAAAAAAAACAATTGAAAAGTTGTAACCCCACATATTTTCAAGATGATTGTACCAAATAGGTCAAAATCTATTGCAGAAGAGTCCCCTGATCTATCCCCTTTTTTATATACAAATCCAAGGTTTGAAGTCTATATTTAGACCATTTGGCTTCAACATATTTAATCTCATAATCCATTCTATTTCACGCTTCTTTAAAGCTAAAGTTCTATTTCCACCTCCCGAGAGATGGGAATATGATCAATGAGCATGAATCTAATGTCTTTTTCGTCATGACCAAATTCCGCAAAGTGTTTAGAAACAGGTAAATCCATGCGGTTTTTATGGTGTACCTGTGCTGGTTAAATCGCGTTTTGAAATCTAATGTGGTTTCGCCCACATTTAATAATTGGCATGGACACCAAAGGACAGAGTCACAAGTTAGAAAAAAGTTTATTTTATATTCTTGTTTGTTCATTGGATGTATAAACTTTGATCCCTTGCTTATATTTGCAATTAATACAGTTGAGACACGGGTAACATCCCATCTTTGGACTTTTAAGAAATCTTTGTCCTGTTTTTTTGTTGTGGCCCTACATCCGCACGCACAAGTTCATCCTTTTAGATTGGTCTGCCGTCTGTATGACATCAAGGGTAAAGTTTTTAAATTCTTCCACCTTATCTAAACTAGATTTTAAAATACACCAATGTTTGGTAAAGATGTTTTTCACATCTTGACTATTTTGTGTATAAGTAGTTGTTAATGGTATTCTTTTTTTCCTACCACTAGGGTCTAAACTAGATGTCAGTAACTCGTCCCTATTGTACTAATTCGTCTTATTTATATGTGTGTCCACGAGAGCCCTAGGGTATCCCATTTCTTCAAAGGATGCCTTCATTTTATTTAGTGTTTGTTTTAGTTCACTTGGGTCACTTACTATCCGTTTTGCTCTAAAACATTGGCTAAATGGTAAAGATTTCATCATTGGTCTGGAGTGTGCACTATTGAAATGTAATAATGTGTTTTTTTTCCGTTGGTTTCACATACACATTAGTTTTTATCCTGTCATTACTAAGGGTAATGTTAGTGTCAAGAAATTGAATTGTCTCTCTGGAAATCTGCATCGCAAATTTAATGTCATCATCTATAGAGCTCAAGAAGGAGAGAAATGAGGACAATTCTTCAGATCCTATCTAAATTAGGAAGATGTCATCTATGTATCTCTACCACCTCAGCACCTGGCTGAGGTGGTGGGACACATAGATGTACATCTCCTCAAGGAAAGCAACAGTCAAATTGGCATAAGTCTGTGCCACATTTGACCCCCATTGCCATTCCCCGTAACTGTAAAAAGAAGTCATCACCAAATAAAAAATAATTATTTGTGAGAACCGCATGTAGTAAACATAGAAAGAAATCCTGACATTCTGAAGTGTAGTCCAAGTTGGAAAGGTAATGTTTAACTGCTTTTAAGCCTAGGTCATGTTTGATCGATACATAGACTCACTATGTCTAAGGATACCAATATAGCACCCATAGGTATATTTACATTTTTAATTCTTGACAAAAAATCTGAAGTATCCTTAATATAAGATATCGCCGTGGTAACAAAGCCACGTAATATTTTATCCAGAAAGATTGAAATGTTACTAAACAAAGAATCCCTGGCCGAGACAATAGGTCTCCCATGCGGATTCATAAGATCTTTGTTAGTCTTGGGCAACAAATATAGCATAGGAGTCCTTTGGCATGACATAGTTAAAAATTCCCTGAGTCTCTCATCGATCAAACCTCCCCGCATACCATCATCAAGTAACACTTTAATGTATTTTTCCATCTCCCATTTTGGATCATGGGTCAATTTTTTGTACACTTGTGTGTCATCAAGTTGTTTTCTTGCCTCATCAATGTATTTCTTAGTATCCATGACCACGACCGCACCACCCTTATCCGCAGGTTTGATGGTGAGGTCATGGTCATCTGTCAATTGTGTAAGTGCTGTCCCCTCCATTTTGGTTATATTAGGATATTTTATGTTCCCAGTATCACTTACTTTCAGAATATTAATGTCCCTTAAGATTGCTTCCTGAAACAAATCAATGGCTGCAAAAGTCATAGGAGGTGTAAAATCACTTTTTAGAAACAAATCAAAGTCACACAATTGTAATTCTGTCTTTTTTGTAGAGTCTGGTTCATTATCTTGTGATGTAAACCATGCTTTAAGCTTCAGTCTTCTAAAGAATTGGTGCAGATCTATTTTTTTATTGCAACTAATTCATTTTTTGGTTAGGACAGAAGCTTAAGCCTTTACCTAAAACATGTAATTGTTCCTCAGATAGTATGTGAGATGAAATATTTATCACTGTTTGGTGTCCACATTCCTTTTATTTTGTGTCCTCTTTTTTTCTGATTCTTGCGTAGTCTGAATCTTCTCTGTCCGCCTCTTCAGGTAGGTCTTTTATAGGTGGAATTGAAGGAGCTGTTAAAAAAGTGGGAGATTGTAATTACACATTTTTTATTAGTATCACGAGTATACACCTTCTTTTGATTCTTTTTATCCGGTTTATTATTAGGGATGAGCGGCATAGTCAATATTCAAATTCACGATATTTTGCTAATTTTTGGCCTAATATTTGCAATAAATTCGCAAATTAGAGAATTCGTGATCTCCAGTCATTGTTTACTTGATTGCGAAAATCGGCAATGTAATATGTTCTTGATAAATTTGTGATAAATTAGCGATTAGAATATTCAACACTATTTGCAAATACGAATATACAGTCATGGCCGTAAATGTTGGCACACCCTGACATTTTTCAAGAAAATGATGTATTTCTCACAGAAAAGTACTGCAGTAACACATGTTTTGCTATACACATGTTTATTCCCTTTGTGTGTATTGGAACAAAACCAAAAAAGGGAGGAAAAAAAGCTAATTGGACACAATGTAACACCAAACTCCAAAAATGGGCTGGACAAAATTATTGGCACGTTTCAAAATTGTGGATAAAAAAGATTGTTTCAAGCATGTGTTGCTCCTTTCAAGTAACCTGGGGCAAGTAACAGGTGTGGGCAATATAAAAATCAAACATGAAAGCAGATAAAAAAAAGAGAAGTCCACATAGTCTTTGCATTGTGTGTCTGTGTGCGCCACACTAAGCATGGACAACAGAAAGAGGAGAAGAGAACTGTCTGAGGACTTGAGAACCAAAATTGTGGAAAAATATCAGCAATCTCAAGGTTACAAGTCCATCTCCAGACATCTAGATTTGCCTTTGTCCACAGTGCGCAACATTATCAAGAAGTTTGCAACCCATGGCACTGTAGCTAATCTCCCTGGGCGTGGACGGAAGAGAAAAATTGATGAACGGTGTCAACGCAGGATAGTCCGGATTGTGGATAAGCAGCCCCAAACAAGTTCCAAAGATATTCAAGCTGTCCTGCAGGCTCAGGGAGCATCAGTGTCAGTGGGAACTATCCATCGACATTTAAATGAAATGAAACGCTTTGGCAGGAGACCCAAGAGGACACCACTGCTGACACAGAGACATAAAAAAGCAAGACTACATTTTGCAAAAATGAACTTGAGTAAGCCAAAATCCTTCTGGGAAAACGTCTTGTGGACAGATGAGACCAATATAGAGCTTTTTGGTAAAGCACATCATGTTACTGTTTATCGAAAAATGGAAAGAGGCCTACAAAGAAAAGAACACAAGTACCTACAGTGAAATATGGTGGAGGTTTATTGATGTTTTGGGGTTGTTTTGCTGCCTCTAGCACTGGGTGCCTTGAATGTGTGTAAGGCATCATGAAATCTGAGGATTACTAATGGATTTTGGGTCGCAGTGTAGAGCCCAGTGTCAGAAAGCCTGGTTTGCGTCCGAGATCTTGGGTCTTCCAGCAGGACAATGACCCCAAACATACGTCAAAAAACACCCAGAAATGGATGGCAACAAAGCGCTGGAGAGTTCTGAAGTGGCCAGCAATGAGTCCAGATCTAAATCCCATTGAACACCTCTGGAGAGATCCTAAAATTGCTGTTGGAAAAAGGCGCCCTTCCAATAAGAGAGACCTGGAGCAGTTTGCTAAGGAAGAGTGGTCCAAAATTCCAGGGGAGAGGTGTCAGAAGCTTATTGATGGTTATAGGAAGGAACTGATTTTAGTTATTTTTTCCAAAGGGTGTGCAACCAAATATTAAGTTAAGGGTGCCAATAATTTTGTCCAGCCCATTTTTGGAGTTTGGTGTGACATTGTGTCCAATTTGCTTTTTTTCCTCCATTTTTTTGTTTTGTTCCAATACACACAAAAGGAATAAACATGTAAATAGCAAAACATGTGTTACTGCAATACTGTTTTAAACCAGTCCAATTATACACTGAACCAGTGTTATAATCCATAGTGTCCCTTTGCCACTTATTCTGCTTTGTGTCCTGTGTTTCCTTTGCATTTAGATAAGTATGATTCAAATTCCTCTGCAGATAATAATGACTTAAACGATGTTTCAGCTGCATCTCTTTGTTTTGTGGTCTCAATTATGTCCCTTTGCAAAAATTCCATATTTAACAGTATCAGGTCAGACGAAAATTTGTTGATAATTCATATTTCATTGAACTCATTGTCTTGCATATACATCGTAGGATGACAGTGGGTTTGCATACCTCTAGGGATACGGTGAGATTTATAATATTCACTTAATGTGATAAGATTTAAATCTAACCCTCTCATACTGTCTTTTGATATCTAGAATTAGTGTGACTAATGGTTGATGACCTAGTTACCATGCGACTTGATTCTTTATACTTTATTTACTCCTAAAGCGCTTTTGTTTGGGGATGAGCACCAGCCGACCAGTGTCTTTTCATGGATGCTGACCGTACTTGAATCTGCTCCCCAGGAAAAAAAAATTAATTGATCTGAACTTGTATATTTCTTTATACGGACCTCGTATGGGCAGGAAAATACAAAAATAATACAGATAGGCCGTTAGATCGATAATGACTCTTGAGCCGGTTATCACATGACCAGACTTGAGGATCACAAGATCCTTTTCCTGTGGTGCGCACGTGATTTGAATAGTGCATGTGCACTGCAATGACTCAAATTAGCCACCACATGTGCATTCCACGGAGATATCCGGAAACGGAAATGACACAGCGTAGTTCGCGCAGTATCATATACTCAACGCTGAGATCCTCGTAGTGACCGGTGGTTGCATTCATCTAGGTATACAATTCATTTTTAATCATGTTCATTAATATCACCTGTGCACCATTTATTAATTATGGTTTTCACTTGGAAGAATTTGATTAATTTTATATGATATTATTCTTTTTTATCACTGTAAATTCACAAGAATAGTATGAAACATGATAGTTTCCATTCACAGAATTTTATAATCATGTGTGTAATTCATACTTTTAAGTATTTATATTTATTTATAAATTTTTCACAACTGTGTTAACTATGTACTTAATTGATCACCCTATTTAATACTGCTACACCCACTGTTTGTATAACTGCTTGAGAAAGGTTCCAGTGTGCGGACTGAAACGTTGCTTTGGTGAATAAAGTCACATCTTTATTTTACTTGTGAAAGTGCCGTGGATCATTCCCTTTTGTATTTCTTGGAGATTGGATCGCTCCTACAACCGCTGGCATCCAATCTACTCTATTTGCTGTGCTGCTCACAAGTTTGGACTTATATATATATACAGTATATCTGCTAGAAGTGCAAACTCTTAATAGCGTTAACAATTCAGTAACTGAGAAACACATTTACATAGTTAATTTGTGTATATAGGGCATTTATTGTGATAGATTATAATTATAGGATTGGATATTTTATAAAAATAAAAAAAAGCAAAATAAATGGAAATAAATTCATGCCAACAAACCAAAGCTGTAAACAATCCAACATGGTGAGACATAAAGGAGTACATGGTAGAAGATGATGGTCATGTTTATTAGGAATCTCATATATTTAAGTGTATGTTCTTACCTTTAGTATTCAGTAAAGATATTTTTTTAATTATAAATATTATTATACTTTTTTTTAGTTTGGAGCATAAAATATTCAAAGAGATTATTCAGTTTTGACAACAGCTTGGGCTTTAAAGGGGTATTCCAACACAAACAAGTGATCCTAAGGACTTAACATGCTGTAAAAGCAAATAACAGAACTTATACTCACTTCACCAATCAACTGCCTTCTGACAGTATCGGGGGTTCCCACTGTACTCCTCTTTCTGCTCCTATTTCGACAAGGCTACTGTCATTGCTTGTCCTCATACATGCTGCTGGATTAGAGAGTGGTCATTACCATGGAAACAAGCAGTGTATAACGTGATGAATCAAGCCAGCAAAATAAGCTATTTGGATAATAACTATGCATTAATAAGGGGATTGTATTAACTTCCTCTATATAATAAATGCCATTTGCTAAAGTGAGACAACCCCTTTAAGGCATCCTATTAGAGGGTGGAGTTGATAGGCCAACTGACCACTAATCAATTCAGAAAGAAATACTGATTAGAAAACAGCACATGATTCCTTGAGGCCAGAACATTAATTGAAGAGTGGAGGCATTCATCTACTACAGTGTTCCCCAAACAGTTCCCTTGGAGTCAGATTACTTTTTTTTTTGGCACCTTCCTTGTTGGTCCCCAGCTGTTGGCAGCTACATACACTACTCCATTACCTCTTGAGTCCTCCACCACTCCAGCACCAGTCCCTGACAGTCTATACCTAATTCCTACAATCATGTGCTGTACATCATTCACGTGACCATTGCAGCCAATCACTGGCATAATGGGAGATGCTGGTGTAACGGCGCGCCGAAGGCGCACTTGGTCTCCCATCAGCCGCAGACCTGCTGCTTAGATTCGGGAGCGAGAATCTGTGTTTGGCCTCGTTCCCAGGGCGGCTTTGCTAGCTGGGAGGCTCCCTGCTCCTAGGTCTGCCTTGAGCGCCGAGCTGATCATTTGGTGCTCCACTTGTCTGTCTGTCGGTCATGTAACGCTGGCCACGTCACATGACCCACACTCCCCACTATAAATACAGGCGGCCTGCTGGCTACAGGTTGCCTGTGATTTTCGTCCTATAGGCTGTGTACTTTATTGTTATTAAGCTACCTCTGGAATTGAACCTCGATCCGCCTCTTGACACCTCTACTGCCTGCTCCCTGTACCTTGACGCTACCTCTCGGATTTTGACCTCGGCTTGTTTACGGATTTGTCTTTGCCGTTTCCCTTGTACTGATGTGACCTCCTGGACAGACCTTGGCTAGTTGACACGCCTCACCTTCCGTTTTTGTTCTACCTCTTGTTCGCTTATTGTAACTTCTCAGTGGCTGTCCTCTTCCCTACTGTCTTTTTCTCTCTGCTTGCACTTAGTAGGTTAGGAACTGTCATCCAGTTGCACTCCGTCACCTAGGGCGGGTGGTGCAAGTAGGCAGGGACAGGAGACCGGGTGGAAGCTCAGGGGGTGCACCTCCGCTCTGTCTTGATTCCCGTGACTCTACCCGTGACAGCTGGCATGTATGACACCCTTAAAGAAGTTGTCCTCCAAAGACAATCCCTGTCCGTATGTCCTATTAAGATGGCTGCTGTTCTGACAGGCTTGAACTATCTATTCATTACATGGACAGCCATTCTATTTAATAGCAGCCATATGATATTACATTTCCCCTGCAGAGGCTGCTGCAGGGAAAATGCCTGGTGGTGTCTTCAGCAAAATCAGTAGCTTCAGATTATGAAACTTTAACTAGTTTTCCTAATATATATATATATATATATATATATATATATCCTAAGATACAAACATCAGCTTTCTTGAAGATGCTTAAAGAATACAATGATGTTCCTGGCATCTTCTCTTGTTACTGTCCACATTTCAATCTTGAGAATTTTTTAAGCATCTAAAATTGATAATCACTGAAGCAGTGGGCACCAGTTTAACATCATTTTGCTGCCATTTGTTAGAATCTGCATATATTTCCTGTTTAAAATTTTGTACCAACACCATCAAAAGAAACGCAAGACGAACCTTTCCATCCTCTTGGAGTATCAAACCACATTGTGCTCGATAAAATCCTTCAGAATAGAGTGAGAGGTTCCTCAATCCCTCATACATCCACGCTTTGTTAGACCATCAGATGTCACTGTTGGTCTACATTTGAGCTGTGAAGATTAGCCAGCAGATGTGTTTCATGCCAAATAAGTAAATACACATCATGCAGACTGCCTGATGTAAATCAATATTACTTTGTTCTTCATATGGCAGGAGGGCTTTAAAGGAGTATGCAGACTATCAGCATAGGTTCTAATAAAGTGTAAGAATAACGGCAGAGTTGTGGTTGCAATGACTAGTGGAAGGGTAATCATGCTAGCCAGCTGTCATGGAACTAGTGAGGTTGTCAGTACTACTGTACATACTGGGGAAGGTTCGACACTAAAAATAAAGGAATGATCTTCTGATGTGCACTAGTATTTCCAAAGATATATTCAATAATTTGAAGAAATCTGCTTACACTGTATTTCCAGCACGTCACCATACTTATATATACATCAGTCATTAGGATTGGCTTTGGGCAATGTACATCAGTTCTTAAGTAACATGATAGATGGATTATGACAAGCTTATACATAGCACGCACATTTTCACTATTTATACACATGACTAGGCCTTTCCATTGCCATTAAAACTGGGGAGATCACTGACCTTTTAAAAGGACAACAAAGCAATAATGTATTATATATTAAAATTGTTTTTATCAGGTCCAAATATTACAATATTCAGGTAGTTAATAAATGAATGAATGAATTGAAATAGTCCATGTTTTTTGTCATGTTTTATGTGTCTCAATAAATCTGTAAATAAGTATTTTCATTGCCTGTTCCTTATATCTGGTGAATTAACATCTCAATATATTTATTAAAATGTACCTTCAAATAGACAAAATTATCTCCTTTGGCTTCAGTTATCAGTTAGGTTCATTGCATAGCATATTGTTATTTTAGGCTCATCGTATTGTGTATTGAAATATTACTTTTTATGATTATTAGACTTAACCCTGATTTTTCCTGAAAGAATTACAGTAAAAAGATTACATAGTGAACAATGCATTTTCAAAAGTTTTGATGAAATATCAAACGGAGCAAAACTGTTTGAATCAAGGTACCAGAATCAGGCCTGATTGAAACATAAAACTGGTGACACAACTGGTATTATTTGTATAATTTTAATAAGTGAAGAACAAAATATTTATACAGTAAAATCTTTTTAAAACACCTTCTTGGGAAGACCATGCCTGATTACACCATATGCCATGTAAGTTGTTTTTTCTTGTTATCCTGGTAACTTGCCTTTTACCCACAATGGCAGTTGGTCCTTCACTTCAGCATCATTGCAAGTAGGAAAAGTCTTCCACATAAACGTCACATAAAATTTACCTTGTATCTACAGCAACTGCCGTTAAGATTTTGCTGCCAATTGATTTGGCAGATAGCAGTACTAAAACTGGAAATTAGTCGAAAATAGATTTCTAATACAGGCAAAAATCCTTTATACAAAAAGTTAATATTAGCGTTTATTTTTCCATGGTGAATTATTAGAGATTAGAAAATAAATTCATAGTATTAAATGCAGGCACCTAGAGCCGTATTCTTTGTTCTTTTTTTCATTTTTGATATTCATTTGTCAGTATTTTCTGAATTTTATATCATTGAGTAAATAGCATTAACAACTTTTCAGACCAGCGATTTAGTCAGCATGGAAAATGGTCTATTTGGTGGTAATAATGTAGAATATGCATATGCCATATAAGAAAACCCCACTTTTCCCACACACCCCTCCTTTAGCTTCAGTGATTCAAAGTGTTAATTGTTGACCTTCCATAATATTACTTATAACCCTCTGTTTGTCAGCTCAAGGTATCTTGAATGCAAATAGTTTTTCGCCACGAAAATGTAAGCTAATATTTTTCTGGCCGGACCGGTTGGGAAGCTATACAAACTTTCACATAAACACTTCAATGTTTTGGTCCTTGTAGCTGCTTCACCATCTGTGAAATGACTACTCCATCCTCCACAGATGAGAGTCTGTAGAGCAGCATCTGCAGCCTATTCACACAGTGCAGTCATTCTTGTACAGAAGCATGTTGACTAAGGCCATTTTCACACGGCCAATTTGTTGCTGTGGTGAGCAATTAATGTGCTATGGAATCAACATAAGAAAACACAAGGCATTGTGTCTATACACCACCAATCTCTGTAGTCTGGCTTAGCTCAAATGCCTGCATGTTACTTACAGCCTCATGCTCACTGCTAATTGTGAAATCACAAAAAATAAAATTGCATGTCCAAGGAGAAGCCGAGATTTGTCTACTCACATAGTCAGGTGCATTCTTTACCAAAATGCTAAACTTCCCTTATGTAAGACAAAAACATCAATGAACAGCTCCGATCCTGCAAAATGACCAGCAGCGTTCCTAGACAAAAAGGACTGCGGCCAATATAAAGGATTGTGAATTCATATGAGCAAATAGTAATGGACATTGTGTGAAAATGTGTAAAACTATTAAAGAATATGTATTTTTAAACTGGGTTACAGATAGGAGGAAATGTGGCATCTAAAAACACAGATGGCAATACTCATTGTGTCCAATTCTGCTTATATAGTATCCTAACTTTGGTTTGTATCAGCTGTCCAGAGCTGACATTATAGTAAGGGCGGCTTTTAATAATGTAAGAGTAACATCTACTGGATTATTAGTATTTTAATGCCAGCTTCTGAAGAGGGTATAACGGCTGGTAAGCAATGATGCCATTATAAAGAGGAAGCATAAAAGGTGCACACCGCAACACATGTAAAACAAAGAGACACTGCATTGCTCCCGATTAACCCCTTAACGAAGACGCCGCTTTATGCCTTAAAGACATAGCACTTTTGCCCTTTCACACATATGTTAACTTTATTTTTATTTCTCTTTTAGTATTTGAGGCCTACTAACTTTGCAGGATAAAGGTAGTAGTGTGTTTTTTATTTTATTTTAATAAGGCTTCACATATGTAAATTAATTCACTTTTAGAGAACAAAAATGCTTCGTTTGTATTTTTCAATAGAAAGATTTGTCTAGAAATGTTAAACTCCATACAGTAAATAAGTAGATTGTGGCAATTCTAATGTTTTATTACATTCATACAAGTATAATATGCTATCATAACAATCATACAAACATTTTATTATCAATTTAAATCCAAACTATTGGAACTTATTCCAAATCTTTACTTTTTATGCCAATAGCCATCCCATAAAAAATATTACCCCCTTCCCGACATATGACGTAATAGTATGTCATGGCAGCAAGTGAATTGCCGCATTTTTACATACTATTATGTTATGGTGATCGGGCGGGCACCTGAGCGGTTTCTGATCACTGAAGGGGGCCCGGCAGTCCCTGATAGCCGGGCCCCTGCTGTATCCGCCAGCATCACTGTAAAAGCCGATGCCGGAGTATTAACCCCTTCTGCGCCGCGGTCAGCACTGACCGCAGCATAGAAGGTGCATGTGGTGGGTGAGGGAGCCCATCGGGTCCCCACACTACTGTGGCGGGGACCCGATGGGTGACAAGGCAGCTCGATGCCATGCACAGGCTGCCCCAATGCCTTGCACGGCATCGGGACCTGCCTTCTACGGGGGCTAAGGAGATCCAGCCCCAGGCTGGGTCTCCTAGGCTACCTGTTAGTGTATTACTCAGTGTAATCCATTAACAGGCAATGCATTACAATAAAGATGTATTATAATGCATTGCAGAGGGGATCAGACCCCTAAAAAGTTGAAGTCTCGGAGTAGGATAGAATTAAAATAAAAAGAAGCAAAAAAAACTGTGTTTTTAACAAAAAATAACGTTTAAAGAAAAAAAAGGAAAAAACACCCCTTTCCACTGATTTTATAATAAAAAAATTGAAAAAAAGGAAACAACACATATATTAGCTATCACCGCATCCATAACGACCGGCTCTATAAATATATCACATGATCCACCCCATCTGATAAACACCATAAAGAAATAAATAAAAACTGTGTCAAAAAAGCCATTTTTGTCACCTTACATCACAAAAAGTGCAACACCAAACGATCAAAAAGGCATATGTCCCACAAAATGGTACCAATAAAGCCATCACCTCATCCCGCAAAAATTGAGCCCCTATATAAAAACATGACTCAAAAAATAAAAAATAACTATAGCTCTCAGAACATGGAGACTTTTTTCGTTTCAAATATGCTATTATTGTGTTAAAGTGAAATAAATAAAAAAAGTATACATGTTAGGTATTGCCGCATCCATAACAATCAGCTCTATAAAAATATCACATGACCTAACCCCTCCGGTGAACACCGTAAAAATAATAAAATAAAAACAGTGCCAAAAAAGCCATTTTTTGTTACCTAACATCACATAAAGCGCAACACCAAGCGATCAAAAAGGCATATGCCCCCCAAAATAGTACCAATAAAACGTCACCTAATGCCGCAAAAAATTAGCCCATACCTAAGAGAATCGGTCAAAAAATACAAAAACTATGACTCTCAGACAATGGAGACACTAAAATATGATTTTTTTTATGCAAAACTGCTATTATTGTGTTAAAGTAAAATAAATAAAAAAAAGTTGACAGATTAGGTATTTTCGCATCTGTAACAACCGGCTCTATAAAAATCTCACATTACCTAAGCCCTCAAGTAAACACCATAAAAAAAATAAAAATTAAAGCAGTGCCAAAAAAGCAATTTTTTGTCACCTAACATCACATAAAGTGCAACACCAAGCGACCAAAAAATGCATAGGCCCCGCACAATAGTACCAATCAAACCGTCACCTCATCCCGCAAAAAATTAGAACCTACCTAAGACAATCGGTCAAAAAATAAAAAAGCTATGGCTGTCAGACTATGGAGACACTAAAACATCATTTTTTTTTTCAAATGCTATTATTGTGTAAAACATTAATAAATAAGAAAAAGTATACATATTAGGTATTGCCACATTCGAAACGATCTGCTGTATAAAAATGTGACATGACCTAAATAAAAACCGTGCCAAATCAACCAATTTTTTGGCCACCTTTCCCCATAAAGTGTAATAATGAATGATCAAAATATCATATGTACCCAATAATGGTACCAATAGAAAAGTTGACTCTTCCTGCAAAAAACAAGCCCCTGCTCAAGACTATCGGCAGAAAAATAATAAAAATAAGTCGTTTAGAAAATGGAGACACGAAAACATATTTTTTTTTTTTAATGGTTTATTATGTAAAACTGAAACAAAAAAAGAAAGTAGACATATTTGATTTCACTGCGTCCATAACAACCTGCTCTATAAAATTAGCACATTATCTACCCTGTCAGATGGATGTTGTAAAAAATAAAAACGGTGCCAAAACAGCCATTTTTTGATTACCTTACCTCACAAAAAATTTAATATAGAGCAATTAAAAATCATATGTACCCCAAAATAGTACCAATAAAACTGGCACCTTATCCCCTAGTTTCCAAAATGAGGTCACTTCTTGGGAGTTTCTACTGTAAGGGTGCATCAGGGGGGCTTCAAATGGGCATGTTATCTAAAAACCAGTCCAGCAAAATCTGCATTTCAAAAACCATATGGTGCTCCTTTTCTTCTGCGCCCTGCCGTGTGCCCTTACATCAGTTTACGACCAAATATGGGGTGTTTTTGTAAACCTCAGAATCAGGGTAATAAATAATATGTTTTGTTTGGCTATTAACCCTTGATGTGTTAAAGAAAAACAATGAATTCAAAATGAAAAATCTGCCCAAAAAGTAAAATGTAGAAATTTCATCTCCATTTTCCTTTAATTCTTGTGGAACACCTAAAGGGTTAATAAAGTTTGTAAAATCAGTTTTGAGTAACTCAAGGGGTGTCGTTTCTATAATGCGGTCATTTATAGATTTTTTTACTATGTAATCCCCACAAAGTGACTTCAGACCTGAACTGGTCCTTCAAAAGAGGGTTTTGGAAATTTTCTTAAAAATTTTAAGAATTACTTCTAAAATTCTAAGCCTTCTAACATCCTAAAAAAATAAAATGACATTTACAAAATGATGCCAACATAAAGTAGATATATGGGGAATGTTAAGTAATAAATATTTTATGTTTTAAAAGCAGAGAAATTGAAATTTAGAAAATTGTGAATTTTTCAAATGTTTTGATAAATTTGGGATTTTTTCATAAATAAAGGTGAAATATATTGACTCAAATTTATGACTATCATGAAGTACAATGTGTCATGAGAAAAAAAATCTCAGAATGGCTTAGATAAATAAAAGTGTTTAAAAGCTATTACCACATAAAGTAACACATGTTAGATTAGCAAAAAATGGCCTAGACAGAAGGGCAAAAACTGGCCCGAGGTAGAGGGGGTTAAAAATGTTAGACTGTATAGTAAATAATCAATTACCCCTTATGTACAGTTACATAATGTATTTTCATACATATAATCCATAAAATATACACATTTAATTTGACATTTCATGCTTCACATTTTATTTTACAGTCTTACATTTTCATTACACTCATTGTTATGTCTGTTCATGTTCTGATATTTAAATCCAAAATAAAACAAGTTTCTATGTAAAACCTATCAATTCTCGAAAGAACTGTGCAGAAATTTCTGTTTAAAAGGTGGAATAATAAAATAAATGTAGAGTCTTGGCAAGCACATGATAACTTTAACTGTAGAAGTTAGTCAGAGACTCAGAATAAACATCTCAGCATAAAACTTCACTTTAGTATTTGGAACGTGGGTAAATTTTAATCAACCGTCTATCCGGCCCATC
The DNA here is from genome assembly GCF_014858855.1 of Bufo gargarizans. Lineage (NCBI taxonomy): Eukaryota > Metazoa > Chordata > Amphibia > Anura > Bufonidae > Bufo > Bufo gargarizans. The sequence continues at coordinate 441,873,334 of NC_058080.1, forward strand.
TCATTTTATTATCGAAATAAAAGAAAACTGTCTTCAAACTGCAGGCAGCACTCGGCAGACTCACAATCCTCTATCAAACTTCTCCTTCGAATTATTGGCCCAGTCCTCTTGGGTAAGCAAATTAAGAACCTCTGACAGCTGAAATATAACTGAAATATAACTAAGACCTGGAAAAATATAGGGAAAGAAATTCAATTAGTCTCCATTCTGCAAAATTCAAGTCACTTTTCATATCAAATTATCAAATGCAGCACCCCCTTACAGTTTTCAAGTGCAGAAAACACAAGACACAGAAATCAAGATGAACTGTCACAGCGTGCTCAAAACCATATCACAACTCCCTTCAAAATCAGTGACACTAGTTTGCGAAGTAGTCAAAAATCTGATGTGATTATTAACTTCATGAAAAGAACTAATGATAGGTTGATAATTCTGCATATAACTTCTGTTTGGCTCAAATTTTTTATGTCTGCATTTCATAATTTTTAAAATGTAAAGAATCAAACACATAGAACAAATATTTTGGTGGCATCGATTACATGAAATCATTAGGATCATTCAAAAATATGATATAATAAAATATGACACTGTAATTTTAACAAGAAATGCATTTTGTTATAAACATGGTCTTTATACTGTTGATGTGTAAGACATGGCTTCAACAATAATTAAAATTCTCCAAATTCAATTTCTAGATTATATACAATGTATGCAAGATGAATAACCAGTGACAGGTCTGCAGGTTTTATCACATAAGCCACCATAAATCTAAGGCCATGTCCACACTTGTGTTTTTAATATTGTAGATTTTCTGTGAAAGCAGTTGATGATAATGGATCAGTCCACTGATTCTATTCAAACTGCTGCCAAAGTACAGTCATTGAAAGATATACTTGAAAAAAAAAAACTGCTAATGTGGACAGAACTTTACAGACATAATAGCTAGATACATGTCCAGGCCCTTTAAAATAAAGAGGTAATTTAGAACTGATTTGTAATATATGCGTTGTATGCTGTTTATGCCTATTTGACTGTTATAAGAAACCTTATTATTTAAATAATTTTACATTTCCAAGGTATAATTAAAAAGGTTCTGAAATACATAACACTATTGAAATGTTATTCTAAAATTATAGTCATTTAGATCAAATCAGTGCACAGTAATAGGAATTATGAGATGAAATACTAAAAATACAGCTATGAAATGCTGCTTATTTTAGCTATGGAATTTCGAGAATTTTACATGTGAATATTTCACATAACATCATTTATCTTTTATAAATATACTTTTTTATGTTAGGATCCTAGGAATATTTAATGTCTAGAAAATTGGTAAATTAAATATGTTCTAATCTCAGGATTGATGATGATGGTGAATACTTTTATCTTGTATCGCGATTGTTGAGTAACAATGGCCCTTTGTGATGCAAAAGGGGCAAACTTCAAAAAAGAGATGCTTTAGTAAAGTGTAATCTTCAAATTCACAATCTTTAACCACTTCAGCCCCCCTAGCTTAAACACCCTTAACCCCTTAAGGACACAGCTTTTTTACACCTTAGGACCAGGCCATTTTTTGCAAATCTGACCAGAGTCACTTTAAGTGCTGATAACTTTAAAACGCTTTGACTTATCCAGGCCGTTCTGAGATTGTTTTTTTTGTCACATATTGTACTTCATGACACTGGTAAAATGAAGTTAAAAAAAATATTTTTTTTGCACCAAAAAATACCTAATTTAACAAAAATTTGGAAAGATTTGTAAATTTCAAAGTTTCAGTTTCTCTACTTCTGTAATACATAGTAATACCCCTAAAAATTGTGATGCCTTTACATTCCCCATATGTCTACTTCATGTTTGAATTATTTTGGGAATGATATTTTATTTTTTGGGGATGTTACAAGGCTTAGAAGTTTAGAAGCAAATCTTGAAATTTTTCAGAAATTTACAAAAAACAAATTTTTAGGGACCACTACAGCTCTGAAGTCACTTTGCGAGGCTTACATAATAGAAACCACCCAAAAATGACCCCATTCTATAAACTACACCCCTCAAGGTAATCAAAACTGATTTTACAAACTTCGTTAACCCTTTAGGTGTTGCACAAGAGTTATTGGCAAATGGGGATGAAATTTGAGAATTTCATTTTTTTGGCTAATTTTCCATTTTAACCCATTTTTTCCACTAACAAAGCAAGGGTTAACAGCCAAACAAGACTGTATCTTTATTGCCCTGACTCTGCCGTTTACAGAAACACCCTATATGTGGCCATAAACTACTGTACGGCCACACTGCGGGGCGTAGAGTGAAAGGTGCGCCGTATGGTTTTTGGAAGCCAGATTTTGCTGGACTGGTTTTTTGACACCATGTCCCATTTGAAGCCCCCTGATGCACCCCTAGAGTAGAAACTCCATAAAAGTGACCCCATCTAAGAAACTACACCCCTCAAGGTATTCAAAACTGATTTTACAAACTTCATTAACCCTTTAGGTGTTGCACAAGAGTTATTGGCAAATGGGGATGAAATTTGAGAATTTCATTTTTTTGCCTAATTCTCCATTTTAACCAATTTTTTTCCACTAAAAAAGCAAGGGTTAACAGCCAAACAAGACTGTATCTTTATTGCCCTGACTCTGCAGTTTACAGAAACACCCCATATGTGGCCGTAAACTACTGTACGGCCACACAGCGGGGCGTAGAGTGAAAGGTACGCCATATGGTTTTTGGAAGGCAGGTTTTGCTGGACAGTTTTTTTGACACCATGTCCCATTTGAAGCCCCCCTGATGCAACCCTAGAGTAGAAACTCCATAAAAGTGACCCCCATCTAAGAAACTACACCCCTCAAGGTATTCAAAACTGATTTTACAAAGTTTGTTAACCCTTTAGGTGTTGCACAAGATTTAATGGAAAATAGAGATACAATTTCAAAATTTCACTTTTTGGGCAGATTTTCCATTTTAATATTTTTTTTCCAGTTACAAAGTAAGGGTTAACAGCAAAACAAAACTCATTATTTATGGCCCTGATTCTGTAGTTTACAGAAACACCCCATATGTGGTCGTAAACTGCTGTACGGGCACACGGCAGGGCGCAGAAGGAAAGGAATGCCATACGGTTTTTGGAAGGCAGATTTTGCTGGACTGTTTTTTTTACACCATGTCCCATTTGAAGCCCCCCTGATGCACCCCTAGAGTAGAAACTCCAAAAAAGTGACCCCATTTTAGAAAGTACGGAATAGGGTGGCAGTTTTGTTGGTACTAGTTTAGGGTACATATGATTTTTGGTTGCTCTATATTACACTTTTTGTGCGGCAAGGTAACAAGAAATATCTTTTTTGGCACCGTTTTTTTTTTTTGTTATTTACAACATTCATCTGACCGGTTAGATCATGTGGTAATTTTATAGAGCAGGTTGTCACGGATGCGGCGATACCTAATATGTATACAATTTTTTTTATTTATGTAAGTTTTACACAATGAATTAATTTTTAAAACAAAAAAAAGTTTTAGTGTCTCCATAGTCTAAGAGCCATAGTTTTTTCAGTTTTTGGGCGATTATCTCAAGTAGGGTCTCATTTTTTGCGAGATGAGATTACGGTTTTATTGGCACTATTTTGGGGTGCATATGACTTTTTGATCGCTTGCTGTTACACTTTTTGTGAAGTAAGATGACAAAAAATTGCTTTTTTTACACCTTTTTTTTTTTTTTTTTTACGGTAGTCACCTGAGGGGTTAGGTCATGTGATATTTTTATAGAGCCGGTCGATACGGACGCGGCGATACCTAATATGTATACTTTTTTTTATTTATGTAAGTTTTACACAATGATTTCATTTTTGAAACAAAAAAAATCATGTTTTAGTGTTTCCATAGTCTAAGAGCCATAGTTTTTTCAGTTTTGGGGCGATTATCTTGGGTAGGGTATGATTTTTGCGGGATGAGATGACGGTTTGATTGTTACAATTTTGGAGTACATACAACTTTTTTGATCACTTTTATTAACTTTTTTGGGAAGTAAGGTGGGCAAAATTTCAATTTCATCATCGTTTTTAATTTTTTATTTTTATGGCGTTCACCGTTTGGGTAAAGTAACATGACCGTTTTATAGATAAGGTCGTTACGGACGCGGCGATACCAAACATGTGTAGGGAATTTAATTTTTTTTATTTTTAATCAGTGATAAATGTGTTTTTTGATTTTTACTTTATTTTCACTTTTTTTCACTTTCTTTTTGACCCAGACCCACTTGGTTCTTGAAGATCCAGTGGGTCTGATGTCTGTATAATACAGTACAGTACAATATATAGTACTTTACTGTATTTTACACTTTGTCTGAACAGATCTATGCCTTTCAGCACAGATCTGTTCAGCACCATGGACAGCAGGACGCCTGAGAGGCGTCCTGTTGCCATGGGAACCTTCCCCGTCTGCTCAGTAGTGGTCAGAACTGCGCAGACGGGGAAGGGTAAGGACGGGGCTCTGGGGGGGCTGCCTGGGAGCTCTCTCCCTCTCCATTCGGGGGGCTGCAAAGGCACAGCAGCCCCCCGATGGGAGAGGGAGGGAGCTCCCTGCGCTGTTAACCTTTTCCATACAGCGGTCCGTATGGACCGCGGTATGGAAAGGGTTAAACGGCTGACATCGCAGCACAGATGTCAGCCGTTTATACCAGGGTGCCAGCAATGTGCTGGCACCCTGGTATACCCACTAGAAACCAACGATTATTCAAGGGGAGGCGGGCGGGGGATCGCGATCCCGCCTACCGCACCGCCCGCCTCCCGCACCGCCCGCACCGCCCGCAACCCTCCCCCTGCACCTCCCACCGTGCTCAAATAACTCAGGGGTGCAGGGGGGAGGGATGCAGGAACATTTTTGGAATCCTAAAGTTTCTGATCCCCGCGGTCAGGGACCGCAGGGATCAGAAACTGCAGAAATCGCAGCAAACCGCAGGTCTGAATTGACCTGCGGTTTGCCGCGATCGCCGACATGGGGGGGTCACGGGACCCCCCCGCGCATTTAGCCTAGGTGCCTGCTCAATGATTTGAGCAGGCACCGGGTCCCGATCACTGCCAGCCGCACGGCAGTGATCAGAAATACACAGGGCGTACATGTACGCCCTGTGTCCTTAAGTACCAGGGCACAAGGGCGTACCTGTACGCCCTATGTCCTTAAGAGGTTAATGACCAGACCACTTTTTACAATTCTGCACTACACTAATTTCACAGTTTATTGCTCGGTCATGCAACTTACCACCCAAATGAATTGTACCTCATTTTCTTCTCACTAATATAGCTTTCATTTGGTGGTATTTCATTGCTGCTGACATTTTTACTTTTTTTGTTATTAATCGAAATTTACCGAAATTTTTGCCAAAAAATGAAATTTTTCACTTTCAGTTGTAAAATAAAAAATAAAAAAGACATATATATATACATTTTTCTCTAAATTTATTGTTCTACATGTCTTTGATAAAAAAAAAAATGTTTGGGTAAAAAAAATGGTTTGGGTAAAAGTTATAGCGTTTACAATCTATGGTACAAAAATGTGAATTTCCGCTTTTTGAAGCAGCTCTGACTTTCTGAGCACCTGTCATGTTTCCTGAGGTTCTACAATGCCCAGTCAGTAGAAAACCCCCACAAATAACCCCATTTCGGAAAGTAGACACCCTAAGGTATTCGCTGATGGGCATAGTGAGTTCATAGAACTTTTTATTTTTGTCACAAGTTATCAGAAAATGATGAATTTTTTTTTTTTTTTCTTCCAAAGTCTCATATTCCACTAACTTGTGACAAAAAAATAATAACTTCCATGAACTCACTATGCCCATAATGAAATACCTTGGGGTGTCTTCTTTTCAAAATGGGGTCACTTGTGGGGTAGTTATACTACCCTGGCATTTTAGGGGCTCTAATGCGTGAGAAGTAGTTTGAAATCAAAATCTGTAAAAAATGCCCTGTGATATCCGAAAGGTGCTCTTTGGAATGTGGGCCCCTTTGCCCACCTAGGCTGCAAAAAAGTGTCACACATCTGGTATCGCCGTACTCAGAAGAAGTAGGGCAATGTGTTTTGGGGTGTCTTTTTACATATACCCATGCTGGGTGAGAGAAATATCTTGGCAAAAGACAACTTTTCCAATTTTTTTATACAAAGTTGGCATTTGACCAAGATATTTATCTCACCCAGCATGGGTATATGTAAAATGACACCCCAAAACACATTTCCCAACTTCTCCTGAGTACGGCCATACCACATGTGTGACACTTTTTTGCAGTCTAGATGCGCAAAGGGGCCCAAATTCCTTTTAGGGGGGCATTTTTAGACATTTGGATCCCAGACTTCTTCTCACGCTTTAGGGCCCCATTTTGGAAAGAAGACACCCCAAGGTATTCAATAAGGGGCATGGCGAGTTCATAGAATATTTTTTTGGGGCACGAGTTAGCGGAAATTGATTTTTTTTTGTTTTTTCTCACAAAGTCTCCCTTTCTGCTAACTTGGGACAAAAATTTATCATGGACTCAATATGCCCCTCATGGAATACCTTGGGGTGTCTTCTTTCCGAAATGGGGTCACATGTGGGGTATTTATACTGCCCTGGCATTTTAGGGGCCCTAAAATGTGAGAAGAAGTCTGGAATATAAATGTCTAAAAGTTTTTACGCATTTGGATTCCGTGAGGGGTATGGTGAGTTCATGTGAGATTATTTTTTTTTTGACACAAGTTAGTAGAATATGAGACTTTGTAAGAAAAAAATAAAAATAAATAAATAAATCAATTTCCGCTAACTTGTGAGTTATGAATGGAGCCTTACAGGGGGGTGATCAATGACATGGGGGTGATCAGGGAATCTATATGGGGTGATCAGGGGTTAATAGGTGACCGGGGGGGTGTAGTGTAGTGTGGTGCTTGGTGCTACTTATTACAGAGCTGCCTGTGTCCTCTGGTGGTCGATCCAAGCAAAAGGGACCACCAGAGGACCAGGTAGCAGGTATATTAGACGCTGTTATCAAAACAGCGTCTAATATGCCTGTTAGGGGTTAAAAAAATCGCATCTACAGCCTGCCAGCGAACGATCGCCGCTGGCAAGCTGTAGATCCACTCGCTTACCGGCCAATCCTGCGTACGGCGGTCCTGGGGTGGTTAAGCTGCTAATGACACACTTATTAATAACTATAACATAAAATATCCCACATATAAGTCTATAGACTAGAATGTGAGTTTAAAATGAACATCCACTTTTTTAACAAAATGTGAATATTAGCTCAAATGGTCACTAATTTCTCACACAACTTGCATAAATCAATAGTATAAGTGACCATAAGAAACTTTGTAATATGTCTTATCTGAAAGAAATATCTAGTTCTTATGTTATCAGCTGTTTATATCACGCTTCCTCCTTGTCAAATGCTTTTCTTTTTTAAATATGCTTTGATTCTGTCCAGGACAGATCAGATATCCTGAAGGATCATATTACACATGTTAGGAGTGAAGGGGGGGGGGGGGGGGAGTGAGCAAGAACTGAGTGAGACAGGGATCCAGAACCAGATACCAAAGAGACTTAAGCAGCTACATAGGAAATAACAGGTCATAAGTACAGGTCAGTGCTTCTCTGTAATACCCTCCATGATCCTGGGGCTGATTCTGAGTGAGTAAAAGAATGTTAGGAACCAGGTTCTCCTCTACTTTCTATGTGCAATGGATAGTTTTCACCCACCAGAGATAGGAGAACTGCAAACTAGACATTCAGTATGCACAGGGGAAAACTGCTAAAAATGACAGATACAAGTCATATAGTGGCCTGAAATAGTGTTATTTCTCATGCACTGTACTATTGAATAATGCAATGTTTGTTGAAAGGTTAGATATGCTTTAATAATTCTTTATTCGGTAATTTCTTAACATACCTTTGTAACAGCTGGATCTCAATTTTTCTGATACAGAGCTCTAAATCACCTGCATAAATGTTAAATGAAATGATAAACTTCTAACTGCCTGCAGCCACCACTAGGGGAAGCATAAGGCTGGTTTCACACGGGCGTTGCGGATTGGGGCCGGATGCGTTCAGAGTGCGTTCAGTGAAACTCGCACTATTTTGCAAGCAAGTTTAGTCAGTTTTGTCTGCGATTGCATTCAGTTGTTCAGTTTTTTCCGCGCGGGTGCAATGCGTTTTGATGCGTTTTTCACGCGCGTGATAAAAAACTGAATGTTTACAAACAACATCTCTTAGCAACCATCAGTGAAAAACGCATCGCACCCGCACTTGCTTGCGGATGCAATGCGTTTTTCACGCAGCCCTAGTCACTTCTATGGGGCTAGGGCTGCATGAAAAACGCAGAATATAGAACATGCTGCGATTTTCACGCAACGCAGAACTGATGCCTGAAAAACAACGCTCATGTACACAGACCCATTGAAATGAATAGGTCAGGATTCAGTGCGGGTGCTATGCGTTCACGTCACGCATTGCCCCCGCGCGGAAAACTCGCTCGTGTGAAAGGGACCTAAGAGCTTGCTACATACTGATATAAATCAATAAGATAGTAAACTCCTGAGCTCACTCTAGTGGTAGCTATAGGTATTCAAGAGTTTATCATTTAACTCTGTAGGCAGGTTTTACTAATACTATTTTCACCACCTATTTATTGGCTTAGTTCACCTCACTAAATGTGCATTTTTTTTTGTAAGCAACAATAAAGTAAACTGCACCATAAGTGAATATTGTGGACATTACAAGCTGCCAACTTATGCCTTTACCTGTCTACGAAAAAAGTGTCTCCTTTAAACCCTACTGTACTCTTTTACCAGGAAAATTGACCAAATTATATTTTACTAATATTAGTAATAAAATAATTTTCTATAATACATAATATAGATATATAATGTTAGTATAAAATTCCATCATTGAGGGGAATTTTATATCATCCCAATTTACTGATTTTGGGCTAAAAATCACTTTTTCAATTAGTCTTTATTAAACATTTTCAACAGTTTCTGCTCTGCGGGATTCACTTTCAGTGTATGTGCAGACTATCTTTCCTTCAATTTTACACTAAATCCATCAGGGAACTATTCTAATGTCTTGATCTGTAGGCCTTATCGCTGAACTCCTGACATCTCACAAACAGTTGTTATCAGTTTGATAATAATTTTTCTATAATGAGAGTTTATGAGCTGTCAGGAGTTCAGAGGTAAGGGCTACAGATCAAGGTGACAAAACAGCTCCCTGATGGATGCAATGTAAAAAAGAAGGCAAGAAAGTATGCAGATACACTAAAAGTGATGTCTGTAGAACAGAAACTGTTGAAAATGTTTAATAAAGACCAACTTAAAAAATGTTTTAGGCCAAAAAGAGTAAAATGCAATGATAAAAAAATTGCCCCTAAAGGTGTTCATAGCCTTAATAATGGCTTTTAGAGAGCATTTTAAAGTCCATTTTTAAGATAAACCCCAGTATATGCAAAACATTGGCAGGACTCCCCAGTACTATAAGATTAAAGTTGTAAAGCATTAGATTGTTATTATGATATTACTGATTAGATAGAGTGAGTCTTTGCAAGTACACCCCCAACTTCTTAGCACCCCTCAATACCCTTACTGCAGACCGCTAGCAATTCATTCATAACTTCTAGTAAAAATAATAAAATAATGGTACAACATAGAGTCAAAAGAATAGATGCTTTGGAATTGTTATTACATGGGGAATGCATGTAGCTATTACAACAGACTTGTAAGGAGTAGTGAAAGGTTGTCTTTGAGGATATATTTGTGTTTATGGATGTTTTTAATGGCAGATGTATTAGATGCTATTCAACTTTTAGAAACAGAGTATAGAGACTCTGAGATAAGCTGAATTATAGTGTAGAAATAATCAAATGCACAGATGTTAGAAATGCATTCACTTGTGAAATAGTGTGAGAAACAAAAAGACAATATTTGGTGTGCATGGAAGGTGGAGAGTTCTCCAAAAGACATATCAGGTGCATGTATCTGCCAAAACTAAATTCAAGGTTCTGTTTGGATTTCTCTTAAAGGGTTTCTGTCATCAGAAAAATGAGTATTAAGCTGTCTGACATTAGCGATGGTCTAATGTCAGCTGAACATAACTATATTAGTCCCATGTCACTATGTGCCGCCGTTATTTAGAAAAACAAACTTTTATAATATGCAAATGAGCCTCTAGGAGCAGGGGGGGTGTTGCGCCTGCTCCTAGAGGCTCAGTTCGCTTACCTCTTTTCACACCCTTCGTTTTTCTAAGTAACGGCGGCAGGCAGTGAAATGGCACTAATATAGTTATGTTCAGCTGACATTTGCACATAGCTAATGTCAGCCAGGTTAATACCCATTTTTCTGATGACAGAAACCCTTAAAGACTTAGAGACACACTGTAAGGTGAATTGGTTGAAAATTCTGCAATGAATCATTTTTAATTTACCTTTATTGCAGTCAAAGCTCATTTTTGCTGATACAGAGAACAGCTGTATAGTGTAATATAGTGCTAAATGATAACTTTTAGGCTGCCTGCAGCCAATTCTAAAGGGAGTGTATGAACTGTATATGCCCAATAATAAAACAGTATGCAGTACGCTAATAAGACCCACCTAGTGATTGTTGTGGGCAACCGAGAACGTTCCATTTAACACTGTGTCTGCAGGGGATCTGGTCCTCTGTACCAGAAAAATTGATCTTTGATGGCAATACATAATCAGCACAGTATGGTGGATATAAAAATCACTTAGTGGTAAAAGAAGAAGGTGATGAAGATTCAGATTAAGTTATTGACATGTTAAGATTAAGTTATCGTTGCCATTCTGGATGGTGTAGTCATTGAGAAGATCAGTGTTTTACAATACTGCCCTACAGTAGGAGGAACACAGGAATCTGGCCCAGAGCAACATCTGCATAATTTGTATGTTCTTCACAAGTTCTTTGGCTCTACTAAAAACATACTGCTAAGTTATTTGACGTATAATGATACAATCCAGAACAAATAGGTTACCTAGGGTAACCCCTCACAAAAAGATGGGGCCAAATAAATAAAAATGATGCACACTGCGGTTTTTGCTGTTGATCGCAGTAAAACCTTTTGATAAAACTGATGTGCAATGATCCGTGAAGGCTCCTTGCTGTTTACATCTGTATTTGTTTATGGAGCCTGGTCTGAGATCTGTAGTAATTTAGGGAATACAGTCTGGGTTCTGTATTGGTTTAGGGGATCTGGTCTGGGGTCGATATTTAGAAGTGCTGGTCTGGGGTTTATATTAAGGAGGTCTGCTCTACAGTCTGAATTCATTTCGCAGTTTTGTATTGTAATACTTTAGGACATCTGTATTTATTTAGGGGGCCTGTATTTTTTATGATGTTTATATTTATGCTGGGGTTTGACATAGAGTCTGAATTTATTTTAAGGTCTGCTCTGGGGTATCTTTATCTTTTTAGGGATGGTCTGTGGTCTGTTTTTAATTTGATGGCTGTAGTATGTACCTATTATAGGGTCTCTATTTATTTTGCGGTCTGGAGTCTGGATTAATTTTTTGTTCTAACTTGTTGGTGTATTAATTTTGAGGGAGGGTGAAAGAGTCAAATGCACCACTTGTGACTTAAATGTATTAGCTTGGCAATGTTTGGAGACATCCTGAGTACAACATATTAAAGATTACAAAATCTGAATAGCTTTAACATTTTAAATCAGAGAATATTACCCAGTTTCATATTATGCCGACTAGCACTCATAATCTCTTGCACAACTAATATCAATTGGGCCTCATGCCATCAAAGTAATCAGGTCTGACAAAATGGATAGTTCCATCGGAGCAATGCAGATCCAATGGTATCTAGCTGTCTTACATTTAGACCATTTTCTACACCTAAAACAGACATAGAAAATGATGAATGAGATGGGCCTCCTGTCCCATCCCCTTTCCCGCCCACGCCATGCCCATTTTTTTAGACCTGGCATGAGCAGGTAAAAGTCGCAGATTGTGGTGCAAATAACCTTTGCGCCACAATCTGTGCCAGAAATATGCGTCATATGGGCGTATTTCTGGATAAAAAATGGCTCCCATAATGTCTATGTCCAGCTTCTGACTGTAGGAAATACGTAAAAATCCAATTGTAGAAAGTAGGTGAACAGACATATACAGAAATTAGTAATGCTTGCTTTATATGTATGCTATAGTCAACAAAATGTAACACTCTTCCCCAGTCAGCTTCTGAAATATAGCACTAGTCAGTTATTTATATAGCACCAACATATTCCACATTGCTGTACCCAGATATTATTTGCATTAAGAATACCCTGAATTGTAAATAATAATGAGGGGAATAGTCATCTATGCAAACATACCTAATGTTGCGTTGACAAATTTTAAATCGGAAATTTACTGTACATGGCCATCTGCAATAACTTCTGGCCAAAACATAACCTAATTAGAATTTACTCCATGCATAAATAAAAAGCTATATTCAACCACGCAGTAGTATGATGGTACTAATGGTTCTGACAGTAGAATACGCAAACAGCACACCTTAATAAAATGTGATAAAACCATAGGAACATATTTTTAGCTACTATGCTTTGTTAAACAATAGCAAAAACTTTTTACCATTATGCTGATCATAATTATTAAATTCTATGTGACCCCAAGATTATGGTCATTGGACATATTATACTATTTGCTTTTTTGCAACCCACATTAAAATACTACACAGATTTGAGAATAATGGCTTTGCACTGTTAAAATACACTGCAAAAATAGTAATAAAAACTATGCTATTTTATAATGATACCATGATACATCCACATTGTCTTTGGAAACCATATTTATACTTCCATCCGAATATTTCATTTAAATCCAGTTCTAAATGTTGCCTATTTCAGATGGAATATCTAGATAGAATTGAGATCTGTTTCAAGTGCCTATAACGTGCTCCTTTCTTGCTGTGCCTAAATCTCTGCTGAATAATGCCGTTAATATGGTTAGAGAAGATCTATATGTTTTCTCTGTTATGTGTGGCTGTAGTGTGCCTGATAAGATTTAGCTGATATACATAAGTGTACAACTGAGGATAGCTCAGATTAATACTAGTTAATCCACAGGGCCACCTCAAACACCGGTTTTGAATTGCGTAAACAGCATCTGATACAGAAGACCAGTTCATAGGCTGCTATAACCCATGGCTGCTAGAAAAGGCTGAAGTGAAATAGTAGAGTTGGGATATATCAGCAGTAGTGTAGCTATTGTCCAAGAATTAGCTTTGCATCGTTTGCTAGGAAAGTATCCATTATTTCTAGACCACTGGAAAAAAAATTGTAATTTTAACGAACATTTGGGAAATTAGAGGCACTCTGCCATGTTATTAGTATGCAGTATTTCTTGCGTGATGTGAGCATTAGAGTGTGAGTTGTAGCTCACGGCTGTTCAAGTAACTTGGTCTGCATGCTGGGTGTCTGCCATTTTTTAACATAATTGCCATATAGTTTATTATATGTCAGTACAAATGACTCATGGGTAAATACTATGAATATGGATAAGCAAACAATGTACTAATATGTTGCTGTACTGACTATGCTAATATATATATATATATATATGGAAGAAAATTTCTTACTGTTTCTAATACTTAAAAAAAAAAGAAATCAGTCATTGGGGCTTATTTTACATAAATTCTTCTTAGTAAGAAGAGATGCTGTTAAAGGTACACTGCAAATTTTTTTTTTTTATCACATACTAACAATCTATTAGTGAATATTCTATGTAATTTTCTTTACAAAATGGGTGGATGGTTTTCTGAATATATCACGCCATTCTACTTCCTGTCCGGGTTCTTATCTTCCTCCTTTGTTTGGAATTTTAGCGTGGCAAACAGCCTCACTTGACTTTCTCTGTTAGACCATTCTGTGGTCAGAGAGAGAAGGGGGGATGAGTGAGACTTAACACGGAAAACAGCCTTGTTTGACTTTCTCACTGAGACCATTTGCTCTGATCAGAGAGGGAAGGGAATGAGTGACTCAGAAAATCACATATTACACCGATAAGTGCAATGCTTTTCTGTGGGAATCTTTGTCTGGGCTTGTCAAGAAAACAACAGAGCTGTCATGCTATTATGCTAATTCTACTAATCTACTATTTTACTAGCAGATAAAATCTTTCCCTCGCAGCAACATAACAATGGATTACCTATTTAGATAGGAGTTGTATCTCTCTGTGCTGCCTGCTACAGACGAACAATATTTAGTATTTCATTTTCAATGGTATAGTGCTGCCACAATGAAAAAGAATAGCAGTTGAAATTCAAAAAAAAATTGTGAATATTTTTCTAGAGTTAAAAAATACCCCTTTCTGACTAATGTGTCCCTTCAATAAATAAATAATTAAATCCACTAAGACTAATGAAATATCCCACAGCTCTCTGTAAAATGCTTGATTTAACAACAGACTGAAAGTAATATGCCACCACAAAACCATTGATTTGAATACAAAACTAAGAACATATTGAAATGCAGTAATTTATGGCTAGAGTTATACTATTAAAAGTAGAAATGATTTATATTTACGATTGAAACACATTTACGCTTATTTCTCTAAGCTGATAATGAAAAACCTCTAGAACAGGTTTAAATATAAAACTAAAGCTGTTATTAAATTAACACTACATGGTATAACACTTCATGGTATAATGTATAAGTATTAATAAAACATGCAGAGACCTGGCAGACCCAATAATCCACTACCTTGTTGGTGCTGTCATGCTTGCTAATTGATATTTTACCGTGTCCATTTTGCAACCCGCAAAGGTCAGATCTGCAAAATATGGATGGTGCCATCGTTTTTTTTTTTTTTCGCGGAATCATTGACTTTCATGGGTTTGTCTATTTGTTAATTTATAGATTCAGTGCACACGCAATATTTATACATGATTCTCCATTGTTTTATCAACAATAAAAATAAATCATAGTTTCAAATATTGTTTCTCAGATGGATGACGACGTTTCAGTCATGGTGACCTTTTTCTAAGTCTCATCAATAGGTATTAAGTTGGGATATGCTGCTGAGACGAGGGGCTGAGGGCAATGGCCGACCCACTTAAATAGTGGTTAGTGGAGCTTAATGGGCTTGTCGTTCCGCATCTTGTGGACATGTTTTACGTTTTTGCCGAACAGACATACAGATGCAGAAAGCACACAGATGATCCATGTGCTTTCCACATCCATATATCCATTACGCAAATGGATAAAACATTTCCTATACTTGGCTGTAAAATGCAGACCAGAGACCCATTGACGTCAATAGGTCCGCAAAAAATTTTGGATGCAACACGGACAATATCTGTATTTTGAGGATTCACGATTTGCAGATCATAAAACGCATAAAGTTGTGTGCATGAGGCCTACATTAAAAGAGGTTTACTTTTAACCACTTGGGTTTATCTCTGATTGGACGTTTCTAAAGTCTTTTCAGAGATGGCAGCTGCACGTTAATCATGCAGCTGCCAAGCAGGGGGCCAACTGTCAGTGACAGCAGGGCTCCCCAGTGAGAAGGCAGAGATCGTTCATGGATGTCCCTGCCTTCTAGATCACTGTATACACAGCACTGAATGAGCGCTGTGTATACAGCAAGGAATCGCTATGCCGCATCCTGTCCCGACCCAGTGGTCATGTGACTGCCAGGACGGGAGAGTGCAGGAGTTTCCAGGTCTTCCATGGACCTTGATTAGCCCTGCACTGAGGCTGTACAGTAAAGTATTACACTATATGCCTCTATAGGGGTGTATTTCCCTTGTAACTGAGGCTACTATGTCAGCCCCAGTTACAAGAGAGATCTATAGTGGAAATAAAAATTACGTTAAATGTCGTCCAGAGTGCTTGTATAACCTTATGGGGTACACAAAGTGTAAAATAATGTTAATCGATAAAAATTTCTCATGTACTCTAAAATGGTAGCAATAGAAAATGTCACCTTATCCCGCAAAAAATTTGACCCGACACAAGACCATAGCCAGAAAAATAAAAAAAATATGGCTCTAAGAAAATTGCAACACAAAGATTATTTTTTTCTAAAGTGCTCTTATTGTGTAAAACGTAAAAATAAAAAACTGCACATATTTGGTACTGTTGCGTCCGTAACGACCGGATCTATAAAAATATCACATGATCTACCCCATCAAGTGAATGGTGTAAAAAAATATAGAAAAATTACACCAAACTGCTTTTTTTGTGACTTCACCTCCCAAAAGATGAGATAAAAAGCGACCAGAAAGCCAAATGTATCCCGAAATTGTGCCAATAAAAACTACAGCTGGTCCCGCACAAAATAAGCCCCATCTCAGTCAACAAAAAAATAAAAAAGTTATCGCTTTTAAAAACCATGACACAAAAATCCATGTTAGTCCTTCCCTTCTGAGCCCTGGCGTATCCCCAAATAACAGTTTACGGCAACAATTAGGGTGTTACTGTATTCAGGAGAAAGTGGGTAGAAAATTGTGGGGGGATATTCTCATTTTAGCTGTGAAAGTACCTTACTTATTTGTGAAAGTCCCCTAAAGTACCATTTTCTTGTAAAAAAAAAATGTTTTTCATTTTCGCAGCCAAGTATTATAAATTCTATGAAACGCCTGTTGGGTCAAGTGCTCACTACACCCCTTAAAAATTCCTTGGGTGGTGTAGTTTACGAAATGTGGTCACTTTTTGGGGGTTTTCACTGTGGGGGTTCTTCAAATGCAACATGGCACCCTAAGACCATTCCAGCAAAATCTGCACACCAAAAACCATATGGCACTCCTTGCCTTCTGTGCCCTGCTGTGTGCCCATACAGCGGTATACGACCAAATATGGGGCGTTTCTGTAAACTGCAGAATAAGGGTAATAAATATTGAGGTTTGGTTTGTTTTTAACCCCTGATGTTTTTGAAATTTCACATCTATTTTGCTTTAATTGGAGTACTTAAAGGGTTAACAACAACCAGTTTTGAATAGTTTGAGGGGTGTAATTTCTAAAATAGGGTCATTTGTGGGTGGCTTCTACTATGTAAGCCCCACAAAGTGACTTCATAACCGAACTGGTCCTTAAAAAAGTTGATTTTGGAAATTTTCTTAAAAATTTCTAAAATTGCTTCTAACATTCTAGACCTTCTAACGCCCTAAAAAAAAAAAAAAATTACATTACCCAAATAAAGCCAACATAAAGTAGACACATGGTGAATGTTAATTAATGAGTATTTCATGATGTATCACTATCTGTCTTAAAAGCAGAGAGATTAAAATTTTCAAATTTTTGTTAACTTTTGGATTTTTAATAAATAAAAGGTAAAACATATTGACTCAAACTTACTATTAACATGATGTACAATGTGTCACGAGAAACCAGTCTCAGAATGGCTTGGATAAGTAAAAGCGTTCCAAAGTTATTACCACATAAAGTGACACATGTCAGATTTGCAAAATTAGGCCTAGTCAGGAAGGGGGCAAATGGCCCGGTCTGGAATTGGTTATGTTACAGTGACAGCTCATCTCATTGCATGACTTTATAAACTTTATTTGTATTGTAAGTGACCTTTAATTTTTCTGAATGCAGCTAGCAATGCACACAATGGATTTTTCATTCCGAGGTCATGGCTATGTCCTATATGTACATATCTAAGCTCTAACAGTGTTTTTAGCCACATGCAAGAATAAAAACATCCACTGTTGGATCCATTGCTGGCTGTGTTTAGACAAGATTTTTTATCATTCAGTAAACCTGGCCTCAAAAAATAAAACAGCTGTCAGGCTGAACAGCTATGTCTCCAATTCTTCCATAAACGTGTATACTCAGATGCATGTTTATTAGAAAAGAAGGTAATAACTTGTGGCCAGGTATCTATGATCTCCTGGGAGTAGGGTACAGCTGAATGTTCAAGTTCCCAGAAGCCACAATTAGGAGTGAATCATGAAAGGAGAAAAAGTATAAAGTACAGATAGGACTTCTCTTTTTTTAATTCTCTCCTCATTTTGGCTTTGAAAACTGCATAAGGAAGCCCAAGCGTGTGGCCGTACCCTAAAGGATCAGGCATGTTTATTGTCACAACAGTCAAAAGGACCCCATACACATTAGATTAGCAGGAGTAGGAAATATGTGTATGCATTCTGAAGAAGTCTTAATAAGTTATAGAGTTCTATACTGTGAAATGCAATTGTCATTCTCAAATTTAATCTTATATGAAGTCTGGCAGATTGCTTATATAATGCATCTGAAATGAACGACTCTCCAGAGAACTTAAAAAGCCTGGCACCTGCTTGAAAGCTAATCCTACAGTTGAAAATGTCAGTATAAATTCAACTGATGCTTTAAAATGCACCAGGAAATTGCACAGCAATTCTCTAATATAAAGTTATTAAAGAAATTAAGAGCAGTAGTTTTAGGCAGCTGCAGAGAGTTCATATTCACAGAGTTTTCCCTTAAAATCAATAGTCTGCAAATGGGATGTACTCTTATGGCATGTTCCTGGAGAAACCACATCATGTGAGATTTTTCTAAGAAGCGCTGATTTCTGGTAATTACTGACTGACTTATTAATGACATTATGTGGGAGAATTCTGTTTTCAACAGTTTTATGATATGTTCTGAAGGCTAAATTAAAATCACACTTCAAGAATAGGTTGTCAGAAATTGAATTTTTTATTATGTATATATCTTTTTATAGATGATGCATAAAACAAAGTTAGACCAACGCCTCTAAATCATATCAAAAGAAGGTTTCCATTTAACGCTACCATGGCTGCAATGTAAAAGCAAACGAGGAACACAAGTATCAGCACACTGCTCCATGCACAAAAGACAGATGCAAACACTGAAAACATGAATAAATATAAACTTCATCACTGCCATAATGACTATATGAAAATTAGAAACGCTTTGTGCACATTTTTGACCATCTACCAGCGATAAGGTGGCTTCCAAAAGACAGGATCTACACTACATTGTGCTGTCCGTTTTTTTCAGGACCCATTGAAAATGAATGGGTCCAGATCTGGTCCAGATCTGTTCCGCAAAAAACGGAACAGATCAGGAAAGAAACAACAGACGTGTGAATGGACCCTAAGACTTGCCTCTTCTGGCCTACAAAATTCAGGTCAATAGAATCTAGCTATATTATATTTGGATTAGAAGCCCTGGGCTTTTTATAGATTGGTAGATAGATAGATAGATAGATAGATAAATAGATATGAGATATATATTAGATAGAAAGATAGATAGATAGATAGATAGATAGATAGATAGATAGATAGATGAGATAGATGGGAGATAGTTAGATAGATAGATAGATAGATAGATAGATAGATAGATAGATAGATAGATAGATAGATATGAGATATATATGAGATAGATAGATAGATAGATAGATATGAGATATATATGAGATAGATAGATAGATAGATAGATAGATAGATAGATAGATAGAAGATCGATATGAGATAGATAGATAGATAGATAGATAATAGATAGATTCCGTATGACTCTACCTGATGGTACTATGCAGTTATCATGATATGCTATCACAGATGAACAATTGGACCTTCTCAAAGATTCAGGACTTGAGTGCCACCTCTGAACCCCAACTAGCTAACCCACCAGAAATTATTTTTACCCATAGTCTCATCATTATTCTTATTATAGTTAGAAGCAATATTTATGTTAACTATCAGTTCTAGATGGACTCACACACTGGCACAAATACAACATATGGAATTGCTTGTATACTTTTTGTATTTTGTATGCTTTCAATGCACAGAATTTAAAAATTCAAGTTTTAGAATTGACTCATAGCTAAATGTATAGCTATTATATGTATAATATAAGATGTATAATATAAGATATATATTATATATACAAATCCTACAAGGTTTTGCTAGGTAGTTATTTTTCTTTTTCCACGTGAATGAATCTGGTATTCATTACTGTACTAGTTTTATAGAAGTAAAGCCGTGGTAAATGAATGTTTTTATATAAAGAAACAAACCCCGCATTTACCATAAAGAAACATCCTATGTTTTGTCAGGTCAAATGTAAACTTCATTACTCCTTGCTAAGTGGCCCAAAAAACCCTCCAAAATAATTATTATTTCCTGTACGATAACAGTGCGGTAGAAGGAGGCCAGATCATAACTGCATTTTGATTTGGAGCAGCCGTGGAATGTCAGCAGTGGTAGAGGCAAAGTCTAGGTAACGACTGCCGATTGTCCCTTTTGTTTTCAATGACAAAATGCCCGTGTTTCACTCAATTCCTCCTTATCTATTCTACACCTAATCTATTTGATTGGATAGAAAGACATTTTTCATATGTTCCTTTGTGCTATAGGTTTTTGCAACAACGTACAGTCTTGTGCCATTTTATTCTTTTTGGTCCATGGCTACGTTTCATTGAATGTATATGAAACAAATACATAAGCTATGGTTAAAGGCAGCACAATATGAAATTCACAGCTCTGTATAAGAAAGCAATCATACAAATGCCTACCCCTAGCCTAAACACAATACTTGCATTACATTCTACAAAATATGCATGGTAAAGGACTGTTCTGTGAATACTTGAATACTCACACTGACAATAATTGAAGTTGAATGCATTTGAACAATGTGTGCCTACGACGTGCAGCTCTTGACTGTTGCCTTTAGCACTGAGAAGCCGGGTAACGCTTGTAGGTATTGCTTATCTGCAAAACCACTTGGATTGCCTAAAACCCGAAACAAGGCTTCACTCTTAACTTTCCCTTCCATAAATAGCGGTAATAATACTTCATCAAGGTTTTGGATTCTGATATGTTTTAGTCAGATAAAGCCTTAATAGAATGTGCATAGTGATGGAAGGCATGTGATCTCTAGCGTGCGTGTGTCCTTTATAAATTCACACATAGTCAATCTACTAACAGCTACATCTGCTATCGCTGGTCATGGTGTAGGAAATGGACTATCAAAGACTTTCTAACTCCGATTACTGCCACCTAATATTCTATGTCTGCTTTACAAAAGCCCAGTAATGGAAAGAGAATTTAGAGCCTAACTACATCACACAAACGTTTGACTATTCATGAAACGGTTTGGCCATTTTACATATGATCTAGTCAAAAGTCTTTAAAAGTTGAATATGTTCGACTTTGTGAAATATCTTTATTATAGGTTTTCCAACCTTATGAAAGGTTTATTGAAGGAATCTGTCAGCAGGAAGTTCATTGTTAACCAGGCACAATGCCTTGTTGTGGTAACTCAGTGGAATTTAATGTATATACATTACATATACTTTATGCATATGCAAATGAGCAGTCAAGTGCACCAAGGGCGGGCCCAAGCCACCCCGTGCATCCTTGCTATGGCCGGGTTCCTGCATAGTTATCTCGTCTGACCCTATTAATCAAAAAAGAGACTGAGGGGGCTGGCAGAGGAAGCAGGAGAAACATGGTGCACCATGCGGCATGGGCCTGCCCTTGGTGCACTTAACAGTTCAGGTGAACAAGTGAAATTAATCATTATTTTCAGCTAGCCCTGTGCCTTGTTTAACAGTAAATTTCCTGGTGACAGACTCCCTTTAAGCTATGTCTTATGTGCTGGCTACAGACTGCTCCTGCATTAAAAATGGAGGCTGATAGAGGAGAATATAATCTAACCCATCCACCAGTGCCTCCTATTGAAATGCATTGCCTCCCTGACTCTCCAAAACATGTACTCTCTGATTTCTCAAACATGTATTTTTATTTCATAGGGAGTTTATTTTATGGAGACATTTGGTGTCATAGAATTTCTAATCCCCAGAGCCCCCCATCAGCTACATCTGTGCTTTGGAGACTGACATGACCTAAAAGGTCCCTCTGCCCAATATGAGACAATTATTATAAATGACATTTAAGAGTTGGGAGGCCTTATTACATAGTTTGCATTGGCGCATATGGGCTTCAAGTTAAATCTCTAATTGAACCTTCACTTTATGTTTGGAACTGAAGTAGGAGGCAAATATACATTTTAAAGGCTGTGTACACTTTTGGGGGCATTTTTCATTATTATTATTATTATTGCATTGTACAAATTTTAAGCTAAATATAAAATAATAAAATTGATAAAATATTTTTTTCAATTGGTCTTTATCAAAAATATGGAGCCTTTTTTCTGTACAGAGCTGAGATGCTCTAGCAGCAGTATTTGTATTTTCTGTCTTTTCTATCACACCAGGAGCTGAGGGGCTCCTTATCTCTGCTCTCTTACATTAGAAACACTCATTATAGCTCTTATAGTTCTTATCTTAATTATAAGAATGTGGCTTAAAAAGTGTTTATGACCTCTTAGTAGTTTAGAGATAGCACAAAGTGAAAGTGAAAGTACCAGTCACACAGCTAGAAAAACAATTAACTCTTTGTGACAGAACGGCTCAATATTTTTAATAAAGACCAATTGAAAAAAAATCTTTTTAGCCCAAAATGAGTAAAATGCAATCATAAACAACAATTGCCTCCGAAGGTGTACATAGCCTTTAAGGTGATACAGAATCACTCAAATATTTTCATAAGGGGCATGAAAATGGTTAAAGAATTCATGTATGAAAGTATATACTCCAGGAAAGCAATTCAGTGGTCAATTTTTATTAGGCCAAAAATAGCAAAGAAGTGGAGACGGTTTGATTCCACCAAGTGGTTGGGGCTTAAAGGATAACTGTCATATTATATATTTTTTTTGGGAGTATTGGATTGCGGTGATAAATATCTCCTTGGTGGCCCTATTTCAACTTTTCACTGTGTATTCAATTACCCCTTAATTCCACATTTTTGTTCCCTGTACTGCCTGCTTTTACCTGTGCTTAAAATAGGGTTGCTAGGCAGGGTCCGTCCGTTGATAGACGGAGCACGCAGCGTGCAGGCTCACATTACTGACAGCGAGGGACTGTAAGTAAATGATTAAAGCCAGGTCCTCCCCAGCAGCCGATAACAATGCCTGGGCTGTGTGCACTTCTCCCTGTCCTTGCGCTTGGCAGATGCTCCCTCACTCAGCAGAGCTGGAGAATGCAAATGCAGAGTTGGAGCAGCTCACACCAGGGAAGGGAGATCTGCCATCTGCTCAGTGTATAAATGAAAGCAACGTGTGGTAAGAGGACCCCTTTGTGCTGCAGGAGATTAACCCTTTAGTAGGGAGGGCTCTGGTTACTGACACTTTTGGGGGGCTATTGTTACTGGCTAGTGAGGGCAGGCGGGATTAGCCTCAGGGGGAGGGCAGTGGCGGCCATCTTAACTGAATAGTGAAATTGCAGTTTTATGCAGACTGGTTGCTAAGGGCTGAATTTTATTAAATATGGGGTAAGTCAGTCTAATAGTAACTGATTCTGGAAAATCATGTTATTAGTAACTACATATATGAAAATTGAAATTAGGGTCTAAATGGGACAGTTATCCTTTAAGAAAAGGTCCCATGGTATCTTGCACCAAGACATTAGCAACAGATAATTTAATCCCTGTAAATTTGGAGATGGGGCTTCCATGGACTAGACTTGCTTTTCCAGCACATGGCATAGACGGTTGATTAAAATGAGATCTGGTACATTTGGAGACTACTATTTGGAGAAACTATTTTGCATTGTGGCAGGATTAGGTTATACCATTGCCATGAAGGGGTGTACTTGGTCTGTAGCAATGCTTAGGTAGGTAGTATATGTCAAAGCAACATCAAAATGAATTCCAGGACTTAAAGGGGTTGTCCAGGTTCAGAGCTGAACCTGGACAGCCCTCCATTTTCACCCCAGCAGCCCCCCTGACATGAGCATCGGAGCAGTTCATGCTCCGATGCTCTCCTTTGCCCTGCGCTAAATCGCGCAGGGCAAAGGCATTTTTCAGAGTTCCGGTGACGTACCGGGCTCTCCATGGGGCTGACAGGAACCCCGGTGACGTCACCGGCACTGATGGGCGGGATTTGGCTCTGCCCTAGCCAGTAAAACGGCTAGGGCAGAGCTAAAGCCCGCCCCTCAGAGCCGGTGACGTCACCGAACACACTGCTGGGCGGAAGTTACTGCCCGGCAGTGTGTTATTAAAAACAAAAGAGCCTGTGCCCTGCGCGATCTAGCGCAGGGCACTGGAGCGCATCGGAGCATAAGATGCTCCGATGCTAGGCTCAGGGGGGCTGCCGGGGTGAAAATAAGGGTATGTCCGGGTTCAGCTCTGAACCCGGACAACCCCTTTAAGGTTTTCCATCAGAACATTGCAAGAGCATTATGCATCCTGGTACCCAGTAGAGAATGCATACGCACCCAGCCATTCACATTATCTGAAAGAAAACATGATTCATCAGAGCAGGTTACCTTCTTGTTTCATTGCCATATGGTTCAGTTCAGATGGTCATGTGCTGATGTTGTAGGAGCTTTTAGTAGTGTACATGGTTCAACATGGGCATTCTGACTGTTATGCAGCAAGCTGCAAAGCATAATGGGGTGAATTTATCAAGCAATGCATGCCAGAATTTTGGCTTCAAAAAGTCGCAAGTAGGGATTTTGGGGTCACTTGCGCAAAAATGTTGCAACTTTTTGAGCAATGTGCCACGTACAGATTTAGAGTGAAAATGTGACTAGGATTTCACACATTTATGAACTGTGACTTTTTAAAAAGTTGCACACCTGCGCCAGACATGCCCAGGTGTACTTTTACTGAAATAGCAGCAACCACATTGCACCTCCAACAAATGTATTATTTTACTATGCACCATTTTCATACTCCAGTCTAAAAACTAACCTCAAATACACCTATAAAGATAAATTCCCCCTATGTGTTCATACACATTTCTATTATAGTCAGCATTAACTATTTAAGCAATTTGTGCTAAAGTAGCTCTTCCATTGTTTCAGACCAGATGGTCTAGCCTTCACTCAACACTTGCATCAATGAATCTTGGGCTCCCATGTCCCTGTTGATGATCCACAGTTTGCCCTTCCTTGGACTCTTTTTGGTAAATGCCAACCACTGTATACCAAGAACATCCCACAAGACATTCTGTTTTGGAAATTCTCTGGCCTAGTTGTCTAGACCAGTGTTTCCCAACCAGTGTGCCTCCAGCTGTTGCAAAACTACAACTCCCAGCATGCCCGCACAGCCAAAGGCTGTTCAGGCATGCTGGGAGTTGTAGTTTTGCAACAGCTGGAGGCACACTGGTTGGGAAACACTGGTCTAGACATCACAATGTGGCACTTGTGAAAGTCGCTCCGATCCTCATGCTTAGGCCTCATGCACACGAACGTATTTTATTTCCGTGTCCGTTACGTTTTTTTTGCAGACCGTATATGGAACTATTCTTTTCAATGGGTCCGCAAAAAAAAAAAAGGAAGTTACTCCGTGTGCATTCTTTTCTGTATGTTCGTATTTCCATTCTGCAAAAAATAGAACATGTCCTATTATTGTCTGCATTACGGACAAGGATAGTACAGTTCTATTAGGGGCCAGCTGTTCCAATACGGAATGCCCACGGACGTCATCCATATTTTTTGCGGATCCGTTTTTTTCGGACCGCAAAATACATACGATCATGTGCATGAGGCCTTATAGCTTCCAACACATCAAATTGAACAAATGACTATCCACTTGCTGCCTAAATATTCCACCCTTGAAAGGTGCAATTGTCACAAACCGATCAATGTTATTCATCTCAACTGACTGTGGTTTTAATGCATAATAACATACAGTGGAGATCAAAATTAGGCCTCTTTCACACTTGCGTTGTTCGGATCCGGCGTGTACTCCACTTACCAGAATATACACGCCGGATCCGGAAAAACGCAAGTGTACTGAAAGCATTTGAAGACGGATCCGTCTTCAAAATGCTTTCAGTGTTACTATGGCAGCCAGGACGCTATTAAAGTCCTGGTTGCCATAGTAGGAGCGGGGAGTGGGGGAGCGGTATACTTACAGTCCGCGCGACTCCCGGGGCGCTCCAGAGTGACGTCAGAGCGCCCCATGTGCATGGATGACGTGCCATGCGATCACGTGATCCATGCTCTTGGGGCGCCCTGACGTCACTCTGGAGCGCCCCGGGAGCCGCACGGACGGTAAGTATGCTGCTCCCCCGCTCCCCGCTACACTTTACCATGGCTGCCAGGACTTTAGCGTCCCGGCAGCCATGGTAACCATTGAGAAAAAGCTAAACGTCGGATCCGGCAATGCGCCGAAACAACGTTTAGCTTAAGGCCGGATCCGGATCAATGCCTTTCAATGGGCATTAATTCCGGATCCGGCCTTGCGGCAAGTCTTCAGGATTTTTGGCCGGAGCAAAAAGCGCAGCATGCTGCAGTATTTTCTCCGGCCAAAAAACATTCAGTTCCGGAACTGAAGACATCCTGATGCATCCTGAACGGATTTCACTCCATTCAGAATGCATTAGGATAAAACTGATCAGGATTCTTCCGGCATAGAGCCCCGACGACGGAACTCTATGCCGGAAGAAAAGAACGCAGATGTGAAAGAGCCCTTAGAGAACAACACACAATTTCCGTAATGTCAAGGTCATGGTGTAGTCCTATGTGAATATATCCTAACATGAGTAAAATAGCAGTATTTTAAGATTGTTTCATAAATTGTATTTATTCTAAAGCACAGAATAAAAATGTAAATGAGATATTTGAAAAAGAACACTGATCAAAATTAGAGAACACTTTCAGATACCTGCAAGTTATTGGTGCTAATCTGGCAACTGGTGCTAATTTCCTTAATGATCTGACAACCCCTATTTAACTGGCAGCCTAACTTTCCAGTTTTCACTGACATTGCCAAAATGGTGTGCCGTTCCAAAGTGACTGAAACCCTCCAGCAGCAGGTTGTCCAGATGAAGGCCAAAGGGGTGAATCTATCAGCCATAGTAATAGAAGTTGGTCGTTCCAAGCCTGTGATTTCTAGAATATTGCCTCTTTACAACATCACTAACTCAATCAAGTCCCCCAAGAAGGCTGGTCACCCTCGAAAGACAAATGCAAGAGAAGACAAGATAATGCGGAGAATCTCCATGGGTAATCGTTTCAACACTGCAGCTGGAATTGCTCGCCAGTTCAGCACTGAACAGGGTAAGGATCTGTCTCGTCATACAGTGTCTCAACGTTTAAGAGCATTTGGACTGAAACTAACCTGGTTTGTAAACTTAATATAGTTGTTCCCCTGTCCCCCAGGATATGGGTCCTGGGAGACTTATCACAGGTTAACTGTCAGCCTATTAAACGGCAATTGCTGATCAAGGTGATATTTTTGGCTAGGCTCCTTATTTCTAGACTATGGTTTTGCTCTTCCGCTCCAGATTGTAACAATTGGTTGGGGTTGGTCGAGAAAGTGAAAAACTACGAGAGGATTTTGTATAAACAAAGAGGATCCTGCCAAAAGTGGGGCAACCTATGGAAAGATTTGGACACGGCTAATTAATTAAAAAAAATATATATATATTTTTTTTTTTTTTTTTTTCCTGCAAGGTGGGGGGGGGGCTTGGGGGGTGGGCTGGGTAAGATCCTATCAGTCCGGGCTTTTCTATATCAATTGTAATTGTTTGAAGAATGTGAAGCTATACTTGAATATTGGAGTATCTCCAGGAATGCTGGAGGATGGCGGGATCTCCCGGCATTAAACAATGGTAAATTTTCTTTTTCATAATGCTGCATGGTATTCGGGACTTCGGGGGACCCGGGCATCGGGCGCGACCCAAGGCGCGGCTATTCCTGTCAGACATGAGGTTTGACTGCGGGCAGGGATACGACACAGGTGTGGTATGGGTGTTACTAGGTGTTTTCCTAAGGGGACAGAGCCGGCTTTTGGCTGTGCTCTTGTTTATACCCTCCTTAAAAGCCGGTGATTGTCGAGTGATACCCGATTTGAGTCCCTCGGCTAAGAGATATAAACCTGAATATATGGGCATTACTATCTAATTTTAATTATATGGGGATGAGGCAGTAAAATATGCGAGTGGTTTCTCCACTACTGCGCTAGAAGACTGCTAGACCCTCTGGTTTGCTTTACGAAATGTTACGATCAAAGATCGCGTAAGCCCGCTCCGTACTGTATGTGAGTATTAGCTGATCGGTCACTTGAATGTTGGTCCTGCCGATTGTGCTCACCCGTGTTGGGGGAGGGCGCGCGGGGTACGCGCCTGCTGCCTGGTGGCCGTCTGGGCTGGGGGCCCTTGATCTCTGCCCTTTACTTATAGATAATATTATGTTAAGTGAGATGCTTGGGTGTCCGCTTTACCAGGCTGTGGATGCTGGGCGATTCCCGCTTTTTCCCCAGTAAGTGAGATCTCCACCTGATTTCTATTATCTTCACAATCATGGATAATTGTATGAAATTATTGTTCATTATTCCTACAAATTAGAAATTGACGGACTTATGGATTTTATAATATTATAAATGTAATATGGGTATGAATTTTTTGTATTATAATTAATAAAAAATTTTTTTTTTAAAAGAGCATTTGGACTGAAAGCCCTGAAAACAATTCAGGTGGTCTGTTTTAGTTATCGAGTTATCTTATTATTTATTCACATTTGGACTTAAAGCCCACTCTGCAGTGACCAAACCTCTCATTAGCAGAAAGAATCAAAACGCTAGACTCACCATTGCTGAGGAGCATGTTGTGTGCATAGAGGAGAAATGGTCCAGAGTTCATTTTAGTGATGAAAGCAAGTTTAATTTATTTGGGTCTACTGGGAAACATTATGTTCGTCGACAAACTGGGGAAAGACTGAACCCAAAGTGTGTAAAGAAGTCAGTGAAATGTGGAGGAGGAAGTGTCATGGTTTGGGGAATGCAGCAGGAGTTGGACCTCTCATACAGCTACAGACGTGGACAAAATTGTTGGTACCCTTTGGTCAATGAAAGAAAAAGTCACAATGGTCACAGAAATAACTTTAATCTGACAAAAGTAATAATAAATTAAAATTCTATAAATGTTAACCAATGAAAGTCAGACATTGTTTTTCAACCATGCTTCAACAGAATTATGTAAAAAAATAAACTCATGAAACAGGCATGGACAAAAATGATGGTACCCCTAGAAAACACAGAACATAATGTGACCAAAGGGACATGTTAATTCAAGGTGTGTCCACTAATTAGCATCACAGGTGTCTACAACCTTGTAATCAGCCATTGGGCCTATATATATGGCTCCAGGTAATCACTGTGTTGTTTGGTGATATGGTGTGTACCACACTCGACATGGACCAGAGGAAGCAAAGGAAAGAGCTGTCTCAAGAGATCAGAAAGAAAATTATAGACAAGCATGTTAAAGGTAAAGGCTATAAGACCATCTCCAAGCAACTAGATGTTCCTGTGAGTACAGTTGCACATATTATTCATAAGTTTAAGATCCATGGGACTGTAGCCAACCTCCCTGGACGTGGCCGCAGGAGGAAAATTGATGACAAATCTAAGAGACGGATAATCCGAATGGTAACAAAAGAGCCTAGAAAGACTTCTAAAGAGATTCAAGGTGAACTTCATGCTCAAGGAACATCAGTGTCAGATCGCACCATCCGTCGTTGTTTGAGCCAAAGTGGACTACATGGGAGACGACCAAGGAGGACACCATTGTTGAAAACGAATCATAAAAAAGCAAGACTGGAATATGCCAAACTACATGTTGACAAGCCACAAAGCTTCTGGGAGAATGTCCTGTGGACAGATGAGACAAAAATCGAAGTTTTTGCCAAGGCACATCAGCTGTATGTTCACAGACGAAAAAATGAAGCATATCAAGAAAAGAACACTGTCCCTACTGTGAAACATGGAGGAGGCTCTGTTATGTTCTGGGGCTGCTTTGCTGCGTCTGGCACAGGGTGTCTTGAATCTGTGCAGGGTACAATGAAATCTCAAGACTATCAAGGAATTCTAGAGAGAAATGTACTAGCCAGTGTCAGAAAGCTTGGTCTCAGTCGCAGGTCATGGGTCTTGCAACAGGACAATGACCCAAAACACACCGCTAAAAACACCCAAGAATGGCTAAGAGGAAAAAATTGGACTATTCTAAAGTGGCCTTCTATGAGCCCTGACCTCAATCCTATTGAGCATCTTTGGAAGGAGCTGAAACATGCAGTCTGGAAAAGGCACCCTTCAAACCGGACACAACTGGAGCAGTTTGCTCATGAGGAGTGGGCCAAAATACCTGCTGAGAGGTGCAGATGTCTCATTGACAGTTACAGGAAGCGTTTGATTGCAGTGATTGCCTCAAAAGGTTGCGCAACAAAATATTAAGTTAGGGGTACCATCATTTTTGTCCATGCCTGTTTCATGAGTTTATTTTTTTACATAATTCTGTTGAAGCATGGTTGAAAAACAATGTCTGACTTTCATTGGTTAACATTTATAGAATTTTAATTTATTATTACTTTTGTCAGATTAAAGTTATTTCTGTGACCATTGTGACTTTTTCTTTCATTGACCAAAGGGTACCAACAATTTTGTCCACGTCTGTACATGGCAGAGTGAATGCAAGTGTATTAGTACCTTCTTCAGCAACACATGGTTCCTTCCTTGCGTTCATCACTCAATCAGCCAGCAATTTTCATGCAGGACAATGCCCCCTGTCACACAGCAAACCGTGTAAAGCAGTTCCTTGAAACTGAAAACATTGAAACAATGAAATGGCCAGCCCAGAGTCCTGAGCTAAACCCAATAGAAAACCTCTGGAAAATCCTTGGTGACAAAGTTATGGTCAAGAAACCCACAACAGTCACAGAACTGTTAAAGAGACGGGAAGAAGAGTGGACCAAAATCACACCAGAGCAGTGTGAGAGACTAGTGATGTCTGAAGTCATTCAAAGCAAGGGCCTGTACACTTCCTACTGATTGGTGACTGTGGTAACCTTCAGAAAATTTTGTTAGAATCTTTCTCTGTGCTACAGTCATTGCTGTTCTCTAATTATGATCATCACGTTTTCTGAAAAATATGTTGATATGCTTTGGTTATTTTGGAAAACACTGTTCTAATGGCATGGTGTACCCCTCACAAAAAAGCCTTCAAATAATGATCATTGTAGATTACATTATTTCTAATGTTCATAAATTGTTCTCTAATTTTGATCGCCAGTGTATATGCTAAAGTAAAGAAGCCATATTTAGTATTCATAAAAGAAATTATGAAAACTCTTCTCCCTCTTTACCATCCTTCTTTTGCAAATTAAAAGAAATTTCAAAGAAGAGTTACATTTTTTCTCACCATGTGATTCTAGTGTTATCCTGAGGGCTCATTCACACGGCCGTAGGTGGGCCGTTTCAGGCATTGGGGACCGCAATTTGCTGTCCCCAATGCATGGGCAACCTTCGTACGGCTGCCGGGATGAATCTAGATCTATTCAACTTGAATGGGTCTGCATTCGTCCGTTCCACAAAAAGATAGAGCAAGTTCTATCTTTTTGCGGAACGGAAGTACGGAACAGAAACCCAGGGAAGCACTCCGTAGTGTTCCATTCCATGATTCCGTTCCGCATTGTTCCGCATCTCTGGATTTGCGGACCCATTGAAATGAATGCACACGGAACGGTTTCCGTGTATTGCGAATCTGCAAATGCAGGCCGCAATACGGCAACGGAGGGGCAACAGTCCTGTGAACGAGCCCTAAGAGCATTGAACAATGACAGTTTTCAGCTGTTCCTCTGCACTTTATACACTGCATTGATGGAATGGATATTGTTGTCATTTATCCTTGTGGGTCTCTCTGAATCTGAAGTACTGCAATATTCACGTTTCTCACTTTTCCTCCATAACATGACAAAGTGAATGCTTCCACATAGGCATACAATGATGTGCAAAGAAAACGTACATTTGTATGTGGATAAGCCATTCTGAAAAGGGTTTTCTGGGAATAATGAACTACTAACTAGAAAAACCAGCAGATTTCATCCCCTTCATTGAGAAAGGTAAAATCTACAAGAGACATCCGATGTCAAATCAGCAATACCATAGCTTTTCTGCTGCTTTTTTTTGTGTGCAGCATTTGGATGAGGATTAAGAAATTCTCATCCACCTTGTTGGTACTGTACAATGCAGCAGATTTGCTGCACAAAAGTCTGTGAATGTAAATCTGCAACTAATCAGTCACGTGTGACCCTGGCTTAAGAGTGCAGCCAAACGTGGGGGGTCTGCCACTCTTTTTATGAAGTAGAAAATCCATCATATCTGCTTGAATTCTTCAGCAGTAAAATCTGCACCAAATGGAAATTTGCCAGTCTCTACACTGCAATGGGTGAAATCTGCAGCAGAAAACCCCATCATAAACTGACATGCTGTGGATTTAAAATGTCATTGTTATGCGTGGATTTTGTTGCAGAAATTTTCCTCACCATTGGGGATGAAATTTACTGAAATCTCATCCACTTTGCTGCTATTTTAATTGCAGAAGATTTTCTGCACACAATTCTACTTCCGAAAATCCTCTGTATATATGCAAGTACTCTTTGGCTTAATTCACACATAATATATTGTGGCAGTTTTTTTGGGAAGGCTTGTAAAAAATGCCATGAGATGTGTTTTTATACTCTTTTTTTATATCTTTT
The DNA here is from genome assembly GCF_014858855.1 of Bufo gargarizans. Classification (NCBI taxonomy): domain Eukaryota; kingdom Metazoa; phylum Chordata; class Amphibia; order Anura; family Bufonidae; genus Bufo; species Bufo gargarizans. The sequence continues at coordinate 441,905,841 of NC_058080.1, forward strand.
CTTTTGGTTACAGATTTTTTGAAATTGTCTTTTTCCAGTGTTTTTTTTTTCCTATAGAAGAAGTGTGGGATAACATCTTAAAAAAAAAAAAAAAATCCCTTGGATTCAAAAAATACAATGGAAGTGAAGAAAAACACCACTAAAAAAGCAATGTTTTTCGGGTGTTGCTTCTCTAATAAGTAAGGGCTCCATGAAAAAAAATATATATATCCCATGGACTCAAAAAACACAATGGAAGTGAAGAAAAACACCACTAGCACATGGCTGTAGCCATTTTTGCAGTCTGCAAATCACAGATTCTGCAAAATATGAATGCCAGCTGAGATCCTGGAGGCATTTTTTTTTAAATCCTTCAGAAATGCCCTATTCTTGTCAGCAAAATGGACAAGAATAGGACATGGTCTATTTTTTTGCAGGGTTGCGGAATGGATTTATGGATGCGCACAGCACACAGGTCCACATCTTTCGCAGCCCCATTGACATGAATGAGTCCGCATTTGAACTGCAAAAAATGTGAATTGAATGTGGCTGTGTTCACATGGGCATAATCTGACATTGATTCAGCAGAGAAAAACGGGGGTTTTCTGCTGCGTTATCCACATTTAAAACACCATTGATTGCTTCCCATTGACTCAGTGTGAAAAACACTTGAGAAGTGACATGTTACTTCTTTGAAGCAGATTTGATGGTGGTTATCCATAGAAGTCGAAGGGAAAGCATAAACATTTCACTTAAAGGGGTTCTGGACTTTGTTTTAACTGATGATCTATCCTCTTACCGTTTACCGCCAGCCCACTGACGTCACGACTAGTATCAACTAGCGTGGGTGGGGCTAAGCTCCATTCAAGTGAACAGTGCTTAGCTCCACCCACGCTAGTTGATACTAGTCATGACGTCAGTGGGCCGGCGGTAAACAGTGAGAAGGCCGCGGCGCTGCTGGAGCGCCGCTGCCTTCTCAAACAACTGATCGGCGGGGGTCCCGGGTGTCGGACCCCCGCCGATCAGAATCTGATGATCTATCCATAGGATAGATCATCAGTTAAAACAAAGTGCAGAACCCTTCTAAAATGCTTAGAAAAACTCCTCTAAAAACACCACCAAATTACAAAACAGCAACCCAAAACGGGCTGTTTTTTGAACTACTGATTCTGCTACTGATCTGCCATTGACTGCTCTGCTGTGGATTTTGCCGTGTGTACCTAACATCAGGCTGTGTTACATGTACTAAATTATTTTGGTGGAATCAACATAGAGCAACAGCTGGATTCACACAAAACATGGGGACAAGATGTTGCTTAGTAAATTATTGAGGAAAGCATATAAACAGCTTTTTTGTTGCATTTTGAGGCTTCTAAAAAATTTCGGAACAAATAATACACATGACGGATCCCTGAAATAGCTTAAACTGGCTATAGACATAAAAGTTAGCATTGGAAATCTGCACTGCAATCGTTACATGTGAGAAACTAAAAACAATTGGAAATCCTTTCTATTGGGCTGGATTCACAACTCCTAGACGTACCACGGCCTGGTGCACCCAGATGCATCTGAAAACGGCACTCACTTTAATGGATGCATGGTTAGTGTAGTCGTTAAAATGTAAGCGATTTTCGCTGCTGTCATTTGAAAACTGTGCCAAGCTCCGTGTCAGTGCGGTTTATAGCCACATTGTGAATGCACAACAGCTCTGTGCAGGGAACATGTGAACCCAGCCTTGGTCAGAATTAGGGATGAGCGAATCGACTTCGGATGAAACATCGTTTCAATACTGTATGGAGCGAGCGCCCCGTACAGTATTAGAATGTATTGGCTCTGATGAGCTGAAGTTATTACTTCGCGAAGTCTCGTGAGACTTCGCATAATACCTTCAGAAATTGATTTATACTGTAAAAAAACATTTCCCAAACTCGGGTTCAGTTCCAAGGTATAGAACATTCTGTATTAAAGAGACTTTGCGAAGTAATAACTTCGGCTCATCGGAGCCAATACATTCTAAGGCTCCATTCACACGTCCGCAAAATGGGTCCGCATCCTTTCCGCAATTTTGCGGAAGGGGTGCGGACCCATTCATTCTCTATGGGGACGGAATGTGCTGTCCGCATCCACATTTGCGGATCCGCACTTCCGCATTCGTGCTTCCGTTTCCGCAAAAAAATAGAACATGTCCTATTCTTGTCCGCAATTGCGGACAAGAACAGGCATATTCTATTATGTCGGCAATGTGCGATCCGCAAAATGCGGAACGCACATTGCCGCTTTCCGTGTTTTGCGGATCCGTGTCTCCGTGCATCCGCAAAACACATTGCGGACGTGTGAATGGAGCCTTATACTGTACGGAGCGCTAGCTCCGTACAGCATTGAAATGAAGTTGTATGCGAATCGACTTCCAATGTTTCATCCGAAGTCGATTCACTCATCCCTAGTCAGTATACATATCATTACTGCTTTAAAATGTTTTCTTGCTTAATAGCAATAGCATTTAGCTATGTCCTGAGAAAAAATACACTTCAGGCAATGCAAATGCACCTTATTTACAAGCTACCAGATTTTTTATATTTTAAATAATTTTATCGTATTGTGTCAAAATCAGGGCTGTTTATATTTTTCGTAAAAAAATAATATGCCGACATGCTTTAAATATGGCATACAAACACATCAAACACTTTCTTATAAAACACACAATGTATACTATACATAATACTTGTATGCTTATGTAGAAGACCAACTGAATTTTTCTTCATATCTCTCGCCCCTTATCGCATAATCACGTACATATGTATGGTATTATGCTGAAAGCCTCTTTCACACGAGCGTCGCGGGTGAGGGCCGTATGCGTTGTGGGAAACCCACGCGAGTGCGCAATCAATTTAATTTAGTTTTGTCTGCGATTGCCTTTGTCTGCGATTGAATTGCATTGTTCAGTTTTTTCAGCGTGAGTGCAAAGCATTTTAATGCGTTTTGCACGTGCGTGATAAAAAACTGAATGTGGTACCCAGACCCAAACCCGGACTTCTTCACTGAAGTTTGGGTTTGGGTTCGGTGTTGTGTAGATTTTATTATTTTCCCTTATAACATGGTTATAATGGAAAATAATAGCATTCTTTAATACGGAATGCTAAGTAAAATGTCCATTTAGGGTTAAAAAAAATAATTTTTAAAAATTACTTACCTCATCCACTTGATCGCACGACCTGCAAAAGGACCTGCGTTGACGTCATCGTGCTAACTACATGGTGAGCACAGTGACATCAGTGCAGGTCCTGCTGAATCAGCTTATTTCCTTTTGCAGGTCCTGCAAAAAGAAGAAAGAAGACGATAACGGCTGCGCGATCAAGTGGATGACGTAAGTAAATTTTTTTATTATTTTTTAACCCTTAATGGACATTATACTTAGCATTCTGTATTAAAGAATGCTATTATTTTCCATTATCACCATGTTAATGGACTTTAATGGGGTCCCGGGGCTCATCTCATCATCTCCTTAGCAACCATCCGTGAAAATCACATTGCATCCGCAATTGCTTGCAGATGCAATGCAATTTTCACGAAGCCCTGTTCACTTCTATGGGGCATACGTTGCGTGAAAAACGCAGAATATAGAACATGCTGTGATTTTCACGCAACGCTCAAGTGATGAAAAACATCGCTCATGTACAAACCCATTGAAATTAATGGGTCAGTATTCAGTGCAATGCGTGCACGTCACGCATTGCACCCGCGTGGAAAACTCGCCAGTGTGAAAGGGGCCTAAGGGTTGTATGAAATGGGCGGCCGCACTAAGCCCACTCCATACTCTGCGGGTGCTGGCTCTATCAGGATTGCGTGCGGATTTTCAGTGCAGATTTGCATGCGGAAAATCCGCACTGTAGGTCTTGAACATTGTATTATACACTACGTGCAGAATTATTAGGCAAATGAGTATTTTGACCACATCATCCTCTTTATGCATGTTGTCTTACTCCAAGCTGTATAGGCTCGAAAGCCTACTACCAATTAAGCATATTAGGTGATGTGCATCTCTGTAATGAGAAGGGGTGTGGTCTAATGACATCAACACCCTATATCAGGTGTGCATAATTATTAGGCAACTTCCTTTCCTTTGGCAAAATGGGTCAAAAGAAGGACTTGACAGGCTCAGAAAAGGCAAAAATAGTGAGATATTTTGCAGAGGGATGCAGCACTCTTAAAATTGCAAAGCTTCTGAAGCGTGATCATCGAACAATCAAGCGTTTCATTCAAAATAGTCAACAGGGTCGCAAGAAGCGTGTGGAAAAACCAAGGAGCAAAATAACAAAAGAACTGAGAAAAGTCAAGCGTGCAGCTGCCAAGATGCCACTTGCCACCAGTTTGGCCATATTTCAGAGCTGCAACATCACTGGAGTGCCCAAAAGCACAAGGTGTGCAATACTCAGAGACATGGCCAAGGTAAGAAAGGCTGAAAGACGACCACCACTGAACAAGACACACAAGCTGAAACGTCAAGACTGGGCCAAGAAATATCTCAAGACTGATTTTTCTAAGGTTTTATGGACTGATGAAATGAGAGTGAGTCTTGATGGGCCAGATAGCTGGATTGGTAAAGGGCAGAGAGCTCCAGTCTGACTCAGATGCCAGCAAGGTGGGGGTGGAGTACTGGTTTGGGCTGGTATCATCAAAGATGAGCTTGTGGGGCCTTTTTGGGTTGAGGATGGAGTCAAGCTCAACTCCCAGTCCTACTGCCAGTTTCTGGAAGACACCTTCTTCAAGCAGTGGTACAGGAAGAAGTCTGCAAGGTAAGAAAAACATGATTTTCATGCAGGACAATGCTCCATCACACGCGTCCAAGTACTCCACAGCGTGGCTGGCAAGAAAGGGTATAAAAGAAGAAAATCTAATGACATGGCCTCCTTGTTCACCTGATCTGAACCCCATTGAGAACCTGTGGTCCATCATCAAATGTGAGATTTACAAGGAGGGAAAACAGTACACCTCTCTGAACAGTGTCTGGGAGGCTGTGGTTGCTGCTGCACGCAATGTTGATGGTGAACAGATCAAAACACTGACAGAATCCATGGATGGCAGGCTTTTGAGTGTCCTTGCAAAGAAAGGTGGCTATATTGGTCACTGATTTGTTTTTGTTTTGTTTTTGAATGTCAGAAATGTATATTTGTGAATGTTGAGATGTTATATTGGTTTCACTGGTAAAAATAAATAATTGAAATGGATATATATTTGTTTTTTGTTAAGTTGCCTAATAATTATGTACAGTAATAGTCACCTGCACACACAGATATCCCCCTAAAATAGCTAAAACTAAAAACAAACTAAAAACTACTTCCAAAAATATTCAGCTTTGATATTAATGAGTTTTTTGGGTTCATTGAGAACATGGTTGTTGTTCAATAATAAAATTAATCCTCAAAAATACAACTTGCCTAATAATTCTGCACTCCCTGTATGAGAATTTGAAATTCTCATGTACATAATGCAGATTTTTTTCTGTGCGGATTTTGACCTGCGGTGCAGATTTTACAATCCGCAGCATGTCAGTTTATAAAAAAAAATTCTGACCGGATTTTCTCCATTTACTTCAATGGGGAGAGTAAAATCTGCATGCGAAAAAACCCTGCGAACACCTGTGGATTTCAGTGCGGATTCTCCGCACATAAATCCTGAACATGCGCATTTATCCTAACAAAACAGGCACCCAAGCTGTAATGGCAGAGATCAGCAAGGATGCCAAACGAGGTCAATTAACCCCTTAGATGCTGTGGTCAATAGCGATTACAGCATCTGTGGGATTAGGCAGAGGGAGGGGGGCTCCCTGTGCCTTCTGATCGGAGCTTTGCAATTTCGCTGGTTACTATGATCAAAAGGCATAGGGCCTTTTGAAGGTTTCCAGGATTGTCATGGTGAGCTGCCTGTAAAGCTATGCATGAAGCATGGCTCAGCAGACAGTGTCTCAGAATCCCGTAGACCACAATAGTATTCTATTGTGGTCTGTGGGAGAAATCAAAACCTGCAATCAGAAGATCGCAGGTTCCAGTCCTAAAAAAAAAACAAGAAGTTACTGTGGAGAAAATAAAAAAAACGAAATATAAAAAATTCAAATCACCCCCCCTTCCCAAGTTTACATATAAAAATAAATACACAATAATAAATAAAAATTACAGGTATCTCCACATCCCAAAATGCCCAAACTATTAAAATACAATAATAATTTTCCTGCACTGTGAACATCATAGCGAAAAAATACACGATTCACCATTTTTCGTTCATTCCCCTCCCCCAAAAAAATCTAATAAAATGATCAAAAACCGGTATATACCCCAAAAAGGGTACCAACAAACACTACAGTTCGCCTCACAAAAAATAAAATAAAAGCCATTATACTTCTCTGTAGACGGAAATATGAAAAATTATCGCTGCCAGAGAAAGGAAATGTAGCTTTTTTCAAAGGTTTTTTAAACTTTTTTTTAAAAAAACTAACTAAAAACTATGGAAATTTGGTATCATCTTGATTGTGCTGACCCACATTATCAGGATGTCGTGTCATTTCTAGCACACAGAAAATGCTGTAATAACAAAACGAAAAAAACCTTTGCAGAATTGTGTGGTTTTTTTCAGCTTCACCTCACAAATAATTATTTTCCCGTTTTTCCTTAATAATCCATGGTAAATTAAAGTGCCATTAAAAAATACAATTTATCCTGCAAAAAAAATAAGCCCTCCTATGGTTATGCAAACAGAAAATTAAATAAGTTATGGCTCTTGGATTATGAGGAGGAAAAAAACTAAATGCCTAAATGAAAAAGGGCTAATGGGAATGTGTCATCACAAAATGACCTATTGTCTAAATCATGTTTTTGTGTTAAACATATTTTTTATTTTTGGTGTTTTTTTTCAATATCACTATCTATATTTAAAAAGTGTATTTAATCCTGCAGTTTTCACACTGGCCACTGCGTCTAATAGGTCATGATTTCCTGCTCTGTGTAGGTTTTAGTCATCACTGACAAAATGACAAGTAACACCTCTGTATAGATAACACAAGATCCACCATTCACAATTGGAGAAATCACAGGTCACAGAACATGCCGTGAAACACTCTGCCATAGAAGTCAATGAGGAACATTTATCCCATATACCAGTCTTAATCCTTCTACACCCGAGTGAGATGCACCTAATTTATTAAAAAGCTCTTAATAAAATAGGAGCATCTCTGGCAGTCACTGCACCAGAAACTAAAGTCTATGCCAGCTAAGGGCCGGCATGGACTTCAGCTATAACTGACGGCATAAACTGGCATGAGTTATAGTAAATCCGAAGGGCAATGTGAAGCTCCGCCCCACTCACTAAGTCCTGCCCCTTTTCTCGACACGTCGGTAAAGTGACAAGAACGTTGAAAAGTCGCAAATTATGCTGCACATATGACATGCGCTATAATTTGCGAATTATTTTTGCCACAATAGTGTCGTAAATGCATTGATAAATGTCCCTCAATGAGTCTCCTCCTGTCTATTGTGTGCATGGCCGATCTAGCTGCTTTCAAAGACAGGAAGTCTTTATTTGAGGCCTAGTGGCATGATTTTATGAATTTTTAAGGCCTCATGCACACGACTGTTGTTGTGTTCCATGTCCGTTGTTCCGTTTTCCGTGATTTTCTGCGGACCCATTGACTTTCAATGGGTCCGTTGAAAACTCGGATAATGCACCGTTTGTCATCCGCGTCCGTGATCCGTGTTTCTAGTCCGTCAAAAAAATATGACCTGTCCTATTTTTTTCACGGACAACGGTTCGCGGACCCATTGAAGTCAATGGGTCCGTGAAAAAACACAGAGGCACAAAAGATTGTCATCCGCGTGCGTGCGTCCGCGTCCGTTTTTTTCCTATCATTTGCAAGCCTAACTGGACTTAGATTTTTTTTCACTTTCCTTCATGTCTGGTGATCCTCCAAAAATCAAGGAAGACACACGGAAACAAAAACGGAAACGGATCATGGAACAACGGAACCCCATTTTGTGGGACGGAACACAACAACGGCCGTGTGCATGAGGCCTTACTATAGATTTTAACTTGGAAAATTTTGCATAAATCACCCAAAATTCTAAAAAATATGCTTAACATAAAAACATGGCTTAAACATTCCTTTCAAGGCATTTCTGGGCATATGTATGGGTCAGCGGCTTAGAAATGGAACCTATATCAGTCTCTGTATTGACAGATCTTCCTATGAATAATGCAGGTGTTACCCACTGAACTGTATTAATGATATGTTGTGCACATCTAAGCTATCCCCACTCTGCCCTAATCATTGAAAAAGTGGCTTATGCTGTGTGTAACAGTAGAGATCAAGTTTCCCATGGTCTCCCAGAGAGCATGTTCATTAGCATCTAAAGTCCAGCAAATGGCGCTCTGAAAGACACCTCTACCATTAATTGGCAAACAGGACCCCCCCTCACTGACTGCTGATCTGTTAGACAGAGATTAATATGCTCTATTGACATCACATTACCCGCATACATTCCTGGGTTTTGTGGGACTGTTCTGGAAAACATTCTGATCATTTTCTATTGTTTGCCCTGCTTGAGCAGACCCAATATTTTGCTTGTGCTGGGCACTGTGAATTAGGCAGTGCATGCACTGGCAGCTCTCAGTATCTAACAGCAGGTGGCATGGCTTTTTTTGTCCTGAGAAAGGAATTAGAGACTGGGGATGCAGCTGTCCCATATCTGGCTCTGCTCCTAAACCCCTCTCTGCTGCCATCAGTGTGGGGAACTGTCTCCCAGGAGCACAATGTGGGTGCAGTCTCTTCCCCCACATTCCCAGGAGGGCCCTGCTGCTGGCAACCCTTTCACTGCCGGCACTGCCTCATTGTCTTTCTATAAATGGGTGATCTGCTTTTTCCTTCATGATTTAAGTGGTTTACCATGGATGTGTGCAACATATATATTACTACACTTGTGCTGACACTACTGTGAGCAGCAACTGCCCCAGCAATCAACCCCTCCGATTAAACCTTATTTGTACATTCACTGTAAATACCTGCAGTATGCTGCAAAAACTGTCCAAATCTCAGATTAACCCTTCGTGTTGTGCCTGCACTTATGTGACTAGACAGCACACATATCTGTGTGCATTTACTGTATATACCTGCAGTATGCTGCAAAAACTGTCCAAATCTCAGATTAACCCTTCGTGTTGTGCCTGTACTTATGTGACTATGCAGAACACATATCTGTGTGCATTCACTGTATATACCTGCAATATGCTGCAAAAACTGTCCAAATCTCAGATTAACCCTTCGTGTTGTGCCTATACTTATGTGACTATGCAGCACACACGTCTTTGTGAATTCACTGTATATACCTGCAGTATGCTGCAAAAACTGTCCAAATCTCAGATTAACCCTTCGTGTTGTGCCTGCACTTATGTGACTAGGCAGCACACATATCTTTGTGAATTTACTGTATATACCTGCAGTATGCTGCAAAAACTGCCCAAATCTGAGATTAACCCTTCGTGTTGAACCTGCACTTATGTGACTATGCAGCACACATGTCTGTGTGCATTTACTGTATATACCTGCAGTATGCTGCAAAAACTGTCCAAATCTCAGATTAACCCTTCGTGTTGTGCCTGCACTTATTTGACTAGGCAACACACATAACTTTGTGAATTTACTGAATCTACCTGCAATATGCTTCGAAAAACTGTCCAACTCTCAGATTAACTCTTCAGCATTTGCATGTTTAGGACTAATATAAAAGCAGCCCAGACCTCAGATTAAATTCTTAAACCAAGCTATGTGTTTCTATACTGACTGTTGTAGGTAACAGGTTAACCACCTGTAGTCAGCTAAGTACCAGATACTTCCTTATAATTATATAATTATATTGTGAAAATATCCAGATTCATCTCTTTATACTTACAGGACGATGCAGTAGAAATTATTTCAGCCATGCCTACATCGTCCAGATCTCTAACCCTATACACTCGTTATGTTCTGATTACTTGAACCGTCTATGCTTACATTATCTTTTTATTACTATGCAGTATCTAACTATGGTATGTGAGATCGGACAGATGGATGGATGATAGGAGATAGATAGATAGATAGATAGATAGATAGATAGATAGATAGATAGATAGACAAATAGATACAGAGATGATATGAGACAGATAAATACATAGATATATAGGAGATAGAAAGATAATAGATTAGATAGATAGATATGAGAGAGATATGTATATATATATATATATATATATATATATATATATATGAGAGATCCATTGATATGAGACAGATAAATGCATAGATAGATAGATAGATGATAGATAGGAGATAGATAGAAAGATAGATAATAGATTAGATAGATAGATAGATAGATAGATATGAGAGAGATGGATATATAATATATATATATATATATATATATATATATATGAGAGATCCATAGATATGAGACAGATAAATGCATAGATAGATAGATAGATAATAGATTAGATAGATAGATATAAGAGAGATGGATATATATATATATGAGAGAGATCCATAGATATGAGACAGATATAGCTAACATGTACACATTATCTATGCCCTTGGAGTCCGTAAACTAGATGTCCTCCACTGATTTCTAGCGCGGATCTCGCATCCTTCATATGAGCATCTTTCACTGCTATTAAACTGCACATTTTTGCCTTTTCGTTCCCTATTCCTTAGATAAAACATCCTCTTATAGCAAGGTAATCAAAGGAGTGTTATCAGCTAAGAAATCGATTGCAGCTTTTCCCATTTATTTCAAGTTAAAAGAATGAGCCCAGCAAGAAAAAGACAGCAGATCGGCAGTCACTGTCAGCTGTACAGCCATGGACTGTAGAGAAGATCTTCACCATTTACCCAGTTATTACATGTGTCTACTGGTTTATCATAGATCCCCTGTATTTGTATGGCCACACTAAATCTTATCTGAAGGAAGGAACATGAAAAACAGTTAATACTATATATAGATACAGCTAATGCGGAATGTGGATATCACAAGCCCACTATTGTTGTCATTGTGCCTTAGCCTTAGTATGTGACAGAAGCAGCATCCAAATATAAAAGGAGAGATAATGAATCTATATAATATATATCTATACAGATTTTTTATCTAGAGAGAGAGAGAGAGAGATAGATAGATGGATAAATAGATAGATATGAAATGGATAGATAGATAGATAGATAGATATCAGATAGATAGATAGATAGATAGATAGATAGATAATAGAATAGAAGGCAGATACATAATAGAAACAGAGAAATAAAGAAAGAAAATTAAATTACACTATAAATTATTATGCAATTTTATAATGGATATTTATATATTGCTCATTATCTCTTCTCATGTTCTGATGCCATGTTTTCCTTCACTAACTCAGGAGCTATCACCTATATAGGTAGATAATAGGTATGATAATAGATAGAAGACAATTATATTATAGAAATAGAGCAAAAGAAAAAAAAAGATGCGATATACTATCTTTGTATAAAGATGATATATTGCTCATCATCTATCTCTTGCCCGTTTTTCTTCACTGACTATATACTTTATATATAGGAGAGATAATGTGCCCACAGTGCCCCCAGCCATGGCAGTACATGTGGCTCCTAGGATTCCCATACTGGCAGCACTGGGTCCTCTGCAACAAATGTGGGTATTTTCTAGAAGGAGTGATAGAAATGGCTGCAGAGCCATGATGTGAGTGATGGAAGCAGCTGGTCACTGTACACACACATACAGCTAGTGGCTGTGTGCAGGCATGTCACTTGTACCACAACATGCTTCATCAGCAGCACACAGGGACAGATTGGCATGTTTGGGCAGCAGTTATGATTATTTATAACACCACATACAATTTGTCGTGTGTGCTGTTTGGTTCTTGTATAATTCAGATGTAAAGCAGGGAACAGTCACAATGACAGAGCCTCAGGCAGGGACATGTTCTAGCTGTATTGATATCACGATAGTGCAGCATGTAGGAAGCTACCATACTGATCCCTGCCCCATATGACTTGTACACTGCCAGGTATGGTATAGACCATCAGGCTTCTCCTGGTCTCCTCCCTCCACCCCATGGAAATAGACTTCTAATACATCGGCCTTGTTCAGCTCTGCTCTTTATGATCTTGTCTATTTCACATCTATGTTCTAACCAATCATGAATAGCATCGGTAACTGCTTAGACTGACCTAGCTGAGCTCTTCATCCTTCCAGCCTAAGAAGTGCTAGACTGCGATCTGGAGACTTTTGCAGTTTCTCCACAGTAGCAGAACATCACACATCTATAAAAGGATTTCTACCTGGCTGTCTATTTTCTATCGATCTATCGATCTATCGATCTATCTATCTATTTTCTATATCTATCAATCTATCTTCCTCTGTCTGTATCTATCTATATTCTATTTATCTATCTATCGATCTTTCTGCCTGTCTATTTCATTATTTATCTGTGTATGTCATTATCTATCCATCTATCTTATTATCTGTCACCTATCTGCCTGTCTATTTCATTATCTATTTATCTATCTATCTATCTATCTATCTATCTATCTATTATCTATCTATCTCTGTCTGTATCTATCTATATCTATCTATCTATCTATCTATCTATCTATTATCTATCTATCTCTGTCTGTATCTATCTATATCTATTTATTTACCTCTTTATCATTCTATCTATCTATCTATCTATATTCTATCTATCTCATATATTATATCTATTATCTATTTCATATCTATATTTTATCTATCTCATATATTCTATTATCTATCAATCTATTGATCCATCTATCTTATTATCTGTAATCTCTCTGCCTGTCTATTTAATTATCTATTTGTCTTTCTATGTCATTATCTATCTATCTATCTATCTATCTATCTATCTATCATCTATATTATATCTATCTATCATCTATATTCTATCTATCTATCCATCCATCATCTATATTTTAGCTATCTATTTATCTATCTATCTATCTGTCTATCATCTATATTCTATCTATCTATCATCTATATTCTATCTATCTATCCATCCATCCATCCATCATCTATATTTTATCTATCTAACTATTTATCTAGCTGTCTATCTATATTCTATCTATCTATCTATCTATCTATCAATCATCTATATTCTATCTATCTATCATCTATATTCTATCTATCTATCATCTATATTCTATCTATCGATCTATCTATTTATCTATCTATCTATTATCTATCTATCTATCTATCATCTATATTCTATCTATCTATCTATCATCTATATTCTATCTATCTATCATCTATATTCTATCTATCGATCTATCTATTTATCTATCTATCTTGAGAAAGGCTCTAGGGTTGAGGCAAAATGTCGCTTATCCACATGGGTGAATTAAGATCTTTATTTTTACCCTTGGAGTGCTGCCTGCTCTATGTATCTATCTATCCCAGCCAGGCAATTATTTCATGTGTGTTTGTTCCATGTGTAGATATTGTACTTGCTCTTCACAATGTACAGTACATGTAGTAGGTGTGGTAATGCCCACCCTGTGCTCACAACAGTGCAGGACCTGACTCCTATCATCAGCAATCATACAGGATATAACACTCCATGAACACATATAATATTCTGTCTATTTTGCTAGGTCTGCTGATGAACTCAGACATTGTAACCTATAAATAATATTATTCATCTTCATTTACTTTAAGGTAGTTAGTAATATTGACCAGGGGCACTAAAACCAGTTCAATGCATTTTATGTCATGCTCCTCATCATTGAGTAGTGGTTGCTCCATGATTTAGAGACATTCTGAAATGACCTCCGGGGTGTACAGTGAGCACAAGTGTTGTGGTGCAGGTGTATGCCAATGATGGCACTGCGCGCCCAGCACTCGTCTGACAATACATACTGCATTATGAGAGATGTTAATACTCTTTTCATCCTATCTTGCAGGGTGATTAATGTGTGCTTCTATTTTTTTACCTGTATCTTTCTGCTAATTGTACCAAGATACCTGAATATACAGTACCCTGTGGCTGCTTGGGACCTCACCTAAGAGACAGGTGTGAAAACTACTGCATGAAAGAGGTCCACCGGTTGTAGACCTTCCATTGCTGCTGCATCCTACAGTGTAATATGTTTACACATTAACCCTTAATTCTCACAGCAGCAATAATAGACAATAGGCCAGGTGTCTAATTCATTGAATCCAAATCCTTTCACTGTCAAGCCATACATTATAAAGTTATAATGCACCAATACCTATTTCCAAGTACGGTATATCTTCAGCCCCCATTTGAATGCAGCAGTCTGCTAAGTCTGGCACTGCTGTGGTTAATAAGTTTACAGAGAATCTAACTTTTCTGTCTGTGTGCAAACTCCTTCCTCCCTTTACCACACAATAGAAGCCTATTCCCCCCCGAAAACACAGATAAAGCCTGCCTGGAGCAGTACAGAGTTCATATATGGGATGGAAGGGGATATGAGAAATATAAGTTACATTACCCAGCCTCTTCTCCCCAGAAGTGCCTGTTCTGACTGGGGGACACGAACAAGTGGGCTTCCCTCCCCCTACAACTCTTCTTGTGGATAGCAAACTTCAACCCTCCGCTCCCCCCTAACTCTGCCGCTATGTCCCCCGTGCCAAGAGCTCAGGAGATCATTGCTAGCCAAGGATCCAGACTCTGCCTCCCCTTCCCCTGGCAGCAAAGGGTGGGCAGGGAGGAGAGCTTCCCCCACAGCTCTTACCCTCTGAAAAGAGCTCAACGTGCCGTCTAGACGTCTAGTTCTTTTTTTTTTTTCCCTTCAGTTTCTCAAAATCCACCTCATAGTTGCTATAGAACCAGTGTAGCTATAATGTATATCTAATGGCACTTCTTACCTATTTACTGAATGCCTCATTGCTTAACTAACTTGAATTATGACCTCCGCAGTCTATAAGTCAATATTAAACATATACATTTCTATTTAGACCATTTATCTAAAAGGGTCCATACACATTCAATAGCTGCCAGCCAAATGATGGTTCAGCTGAAAGCTATCTATCTCCCAGGAGAACAAAAGGATCAGGCAAAAATATTCACTTTGCCAAGTCCTTCTCTCCCCCAACATCATCTGTCGAGGGAGAGTCAAGAGCCCCCCACACATTATACTGTTGACCAAACCCACTGTTCCCACTAATGTGTATGTGTATGAAGGCTTATTATATTGAGGCTGGACAACCACCCCCCTCCCCCCCGGGATTCTGGTTAATTTTGTCCAATAAAAAGCAAAGCTCTCTATTGGAGGCCAGCGGTCCCCAGTATGGTTAACGATGTCCGTCAAGTGCCGTTCATGTCTTCCATTTGATAGATCTGTTAGTTTAATTATTTTCATTATTCTGCTTCTGTAATGGGGTAGAACAACAGAAATATCAACATATGTGAACAAAGTCTAAACATGAATATCAGTTTCTATATTAAGTGCATTTGAATATTTATCTAAAATGATGTACATTCTTGAGACCACTGTTTTCTATTGGCAGTCGTAAGCCACATACAACACACAAGTCATACAATAGTCACCAATCTATACAAGACCTTATATACAATTATTCCCATATTCAGCTTTTCTCTCAAATCGTGTCACTTGGAGCCTTAATTTCCATTAGATAAATGATAAATACTGATTGCCACTAGAATGGAGTAATCAGAGGCCTAGAAAGTGTTCTCAGCTCTAAGCCCGTCTGGACTTGTGACGTTAGTTACCACAAGATGAAAAAAAACTTTTTATGTCGTAACTGGAGGCATCTAAATTCAGGCTACAACCTATAATTAGATGTAAATTGCATGCAAATCAACACAAATCCTCCGTTTGCCAATGTTCTATCTTTTACATGGCACTAAAGCCTACTGTTCCCATCATATAAATACATCAAAATAAATGCAAGCTATATAAGCATTTATAGATGCAAAAATATAATTAAGATTCACACTTTTTATAAGTCAGTTCTGAATAAATTGTACGCTTTATATAATGCATATCCCTATCATTCCAGCAAAATCTGTCATCCTCAGAGACTCTGTAGTGTCAAAAAAGTTTGTTTTATAATCTCAGAAATGATGTACAAAGAATGTGCTGCATTTTACAGTTCTCACAATATTCCCATTCCTGCAGTGCACAAAGAACTGACCCGAGAAGTGCTCAGAATAGTGGTCATCAAAAACCTCTGTCACCACATAGCTCACTATGAAACCATCTTACCTGCCAGATGCGCGCTTGTCAATACATTCTAACCCTGGGTTCACACCTGAGCGTTTTACAGCGCGTTCAAACGCGCTGTAAAACGCTTAAGACATGAAAACCAATGCTTCCCTATGGGAAGGGTTCACACCTGGGCGTTTTACAGCGCGTACGAACGCGCTGTAAGACGCCCGATGCTCAAACAAGTACTTGAGCTTCTTTGGGGCGTTTTGACGCGCGTTTGTGGCCATAGGACACTGCAGTCAATGACACAAACGCGCGTCAAACGCGCGTTTACTATTACAAAAACGCGCATAAAAACGCGCGACAAAAACGCGCGTAAAACGCGCGTTTGAGGAACGCTCAGGTGTGAACCCAGGGTAAAGGTGTTGTTCCCATTTCCACCAGTGGCCCCATTATGGAGAAATCAGGCGTCTTATTTTATGCTAATTATCCTGTGGGTGCAACAAGGGCAGTGCCGATGCACCTCGTTGCACCTGAGGTTGCACTGCTTTTCTTTTACGACCATGCCCCCACCACTTCAATTTACAGGGTTCTGGACACAATGGGGGCAAATTAACTGCCATTGTACATAGAATTTGGTCCATTTCTACAGCTTAATGTCACATTATCTTTTATTTATGACTCAACTGCGCCTAGTTCACCTGTCAGATAACTTGACTATATCTACTATTACACAGTAAAGGCAGTTTTGCAATACAAAAAGACATCCTGTGATACTTCATTAAAGGGGTTGTGCCACAAACTACTTTTCATTTTAAAGTGTATTTTCATCAATTATTCTACCTTCCATTCCTCTTTAATTTTTTATTTTTATTTTTTAATTTACCTCAATTGCAGTTTTCTCTTATTCTACTTTCTGGTTTGTCATGTGACTGCTGTTCCATCATGCCATAGGGCATGAGTCCTGGCATCAGCAAATCTTATGATACTAACCACACCACTTGTTCTTACCAATGACGCTTCCTACATCCTACATTATAAGGCTCCAAACATGACGTAACCAAAATCGAAACGGATTTGCCACAGGGTGCAATAGTCGGCTAATAAATTGCGGCATTCGGGTAAAGTGATATAAAAGCAATATCTGTTGGACAGGATACATTTATATTAGTGGCACAACTTCTTTAATGCTTCATACATTTGAGTCTCTAGTTCAAACCAAATAAGTCCATTGTATTTTCACTGCTGAGTATTATATATAAAAAATATATATATTTTACACATCATGTAAAGATGACTATAGCTGTGTATAGGAAATGGGAATTGCGGAACTTTAAGACAACCTGCCACCAGGACATGAAATGCACGAGATCTGCAGGCATCCTGGTATAGAGCAGGAGCTGAGCAGATTGATATATGGGTTTATGGGAAACAGTCAATAAAACTTGTGGTTTTGCATATTTAAATCCCTGCTCTTTTTGAGCTCATGATGGCTCATTCACCTATGATCAGTGATTGATAATGAAAATGGCCTACTATTCTAAGCCCCATTTAATACAGTAGTAAACTGCTCATCAGCTGTTTGTAGCACTCTTAGAACTGGCCAGTTAAAACTTCCCATGTTAAAGTTTAAATATATTTTCAACATTTTCCATATTTAAGTTAATATTATGTATGTTAGAAAGTCCTAAGGTCGCTGTCTGGATCACAGCCAATGAAACGCCAAACTGCTACCAGTCTTCCAAAACCACTCAGGGTGATAGGAATAAAAGGATACCCTTAGGTTCTTTACTGGAGCCCGCCGCAAGGTTGCTGCTAGGGACCCAGGTTACAACTGCAGTTGGTAGCAGTAGCAGACATACCAGATTGGCCAGGAAGATACAAAGAGAAGGCATCAAGCAAGTCATCAAAACCAGTAGTCAGACATGGTCTGTCCACTAAACAAAGGGTTAATCCAGAGACAAGCCAAGTTCAGTTTACCATGAATCAGTGTAAACAGGAACAAAAAAACAGGTCCATTCAGAAATAAAACAGTGGTCAGTTCACAAGGAGGTTTAATATAAGCAGGAACAGCAGACACAGGGTTAATCCACAAGCAAGCAAGTAGTCAGTTTATTAGGAGAGTCAACATACATGAATAGAATATTCAACAGTATACAGCCAGAATTAAACAAAGTCACAGGCAGCGGTTCTGAATCACTGCCTGGTTTAATTTACCCACCATGCCTCTAAATTGGACTCTAAGCTAGAGCCCCGATTGGTTCTGTGTTCTCTCTATTTCTGGCATGGTAACCTACCAGGAACTAATCTGCTCCTGATCTCCCTCAGCACAATCACACAGACCGGAGGGACGGCTACTGGGTGGAGAGGAAGACATTCCAGAATAGTGACTTCCTTTTCTGTGGAAATTACTTTTGCCACATTAATCTCATTATCATCACAGGCAGGGATACAAGGACAGATAACACCTATGTATAGATAACACAGGGGCAACATTCACAATAGGAGATTGTCACAACTTATGTACTCCCCCTCCCTGCACAATGACCACTGCACAGTACACAGAACATTTCTAGAGAACCCAATGAATATCTTCAGTCTATGATCCCTGTAGCTTTTGTAAAGTATATTTCTAAATGATGCTAACAGCAGCTCAGGCATTATGGCTGCTCCCATGGTCCTGCATTGAGAATAGAATAAAAAAAATGTGGAACCAGATATTAAAAACATCTAGAAAAAAGGAACATATGTCACCATGTGGTTTTAAGTGGTAAAAAGAATTATGGGTGACACATTCACTTGAACCCAGGTAAATCGATAGCTAGTTGGATACACATGCGATAAAGACATCATTAGGATTTCCGTAAATTGGTTATGATAATGGTGCATAACAGTTTATAAGGTGTCCAACTGGCAATTAATTTGTTCAGGCTTTAATAACATTTGTAGTGAAATGAACATGACTATTCTTTTATTGTCAAACACAGGGCATTAAAGTAACTTGTAGCGTTCTAATTTATAACTTATGTCATGTCTGAAGCTATGCAGCATTATTAAACTGCTTTATATTCTTTTGCTTGTGCTGCTCTTAAATCTGTACTCAAATAAAGCTCCCAGCTCATTTCTCTGCCCAATAAAGCCAGGCCGGCCTGCTCTGTACTGTACTATCCGTTCCAACGCACACAATGCGCTATTGTATTCAATGGGAAAGTATGATTTCCTTTTTTAGGAAGACTCAGGTTACAGTAATAAAACCTGCATTATTAGTTTCACTAGAGACTCTCAACCACACTACATAGTTCTGCCCCAGCACAAAGAACCCGAATAAAGGACATAAATAGCCACAAAATACAGTAATACACAGTCACCTTTGATCTTTAGATTCATTGATAGCTGAACTTAAGTCATATACTGTAAAAGAGCTGGCATTGAGTTAGTGAATATTCTTCATGCGTTTTTCCACAATTGTTTATGTGATGCAGTATGATTGCTGGTTGCATGTAATGATAGGCCTATGGTAAAGAAAACGACGGCAAGCACATTTGAAACATGATTTTACGTGTAGTCCTGGAAAATAATGAGGGTTGGCATATATTAGAATCCGGCCTTTTTTTTTGCCAATAGCACAAGAACTAGAGGATCTGCGGTATATTGGCCATAGACACAGGATATTTTTGCATGTAATACAGAACAGTCATATAATAGATTTCTAATGTAGGCCTTTATCTCTAGGATCTGAACAATTATTCCTATTATCAAGATCTAATACAACGATTCTTGTCAATTTCTTTACAGAAAAGTAACTTCACCTACGGACCATATAGGCACTGGTCATAACTTATGTGATTAATGTTCCGACCAAAACACGGTCTATTGTATGCCTATACAATGACATATTATTCCTATTTAAAAAATAAATAAAATCAATGGGCCAGATTTATCCCTAGCTCAAGTCAGAATAATGGAGTGAAAAAGTCGCACATTTTTGCGCAATCACTAAAACTGCGCAAAAATTTGCGACTTTTTTCTGCTCTGCGCTATGCTTGCCAGTTTTCTGAAAGTGGGCGTGTTTTCTTATGTAAATTAATCTCTACACAGATTTACTATTGAGACTATTTGAAAAGTCGCAAAAAAGTCGCAAAAAATTGTGCAATTTCACTCCAGTGAGGACCATGCTTATCTTATGAGACTTTTTAATAGAACATGCGACTTTTTCGTAAAGACGTGCGACTTTTTCGTAAAGATGTGCGACTTTTGTGAAGCTGCTTACTGACGGATAAACTGCTACCGTCAAACCACATTTATTACAGTCTTAAAGGGCCGTTCATAAATCTGACTTTAGCCATATGTGAAAGTGGAGTGAGCTGTCAGAGTCATGATAAATCTGGCCCAATGTGTTTTTGTATACAGATGTATTTAAAAGAATAGCTAACTGCACTTTTCCGTTATAGCAGGACACTGATTTGGATAATTTTTGACTGATAATCCGGGCATTTTAGGAAACATTGGAGAATTTTCTTAGCATATACATACTAATTATCGTGAGGATAGCAGTCCAGTGTAAACACGCCTTTATATATGACGTTTGCCTTGTGTAAATACTTTCTATACACGTTTTCCCTCTTGGTAAATACGGTACCGTTGACATTTACCCTAAGCATCCACACGTAGTGCGACAGCGACCATAACAATGACCCTCTTATTCCTATTCAAACAGACCCTTTTGTCTGCATTTTCCTACTTGTTGTGCATGCCATTTCGGCGAGTTTTAACCCAAAGCCCCGATTACAGAAAGAGCTGGCATTGCTATTTATTCGGCGTATAGAGATGTCATGTTAGTGCAATGTCTGTGAGCATTGCAGGGACAGATGGATTATAGATAGAAAGCGGGGGTCCAGTTGTTGATCTGTCTCTGATACACAGCTTGATAGGGTCATCCAGAAAGTACAGCAGCTTGAAAACATTGCTGAGTACATGGCTCAGATTGACACTGGGTTCTATTAAAAGACTCATGCAGCAGACTTAAAATATGTTTGCCAATGCTTTCTTGGCAGCGACCTTTTTTCTCTGGCTGCCGCTAGAGATCTGTGCTATCATATTCTTATTATTATCATCATTATTATTTTTATTATTATTATCTTCACTGCACTCAGACTCTGTTCTTTCCAGCACGTTCCACTATTTCTGTACACAAATATCTCTTTTCTCTACTTAACCAGGTTGCAACAGTTTCTCAAAAAATACTTTGAATGGGGGAAAACAGAGGAGACAATATATTTCAGGAATCATTTTTTTCTGCTTCTGCTGGTAAACATGTGCCTGCTTCTTGGCAACGCAGGTTTTCTGTTTTAACGACATTCTCTTGCACAGTAGTTGGTAAAGGCTTCTCAGATCCTCCATCGGTATCAACATATTATTAGTTGGAAAAGTTTGTAAACTTAACAATAATAATTGTGTATGCTTTCTATTAGTGTTTTCTACATATGCCAACCTTGTATTGACTCTCTTTGGTATATATGGTTTAGATGTTTCCAATAAAAATAATCATAAATAACAACTGCTGGCAGGATTAGTAGGCCGCAGAACACGTAAACCCTTGGCAGCTAGATCAAGTGAAGTCTATCTTGCGCCAGCTATAGGATAAGCCACAGTGGCACAGTAAATAGGTATTAGGCCTGTTTGGAGGATTAGCTCTACATCACTGCATCTGGATATTATATATTTTTATAATGAGCTCATTTTTATAATACTAATAGGGTATGAATGTAAAAAAAAATTAAGGTCAGTATGACTTTATGGCTATTTATTATTCATGAATGATGTACTTATTATTATTTATTTACGGCTATTCAATGATTTACTAATAGTGGCGTACTTTACTTTGTCTGGGAATATTAATCACAGTCTTACCGCTCATGCACATGACCATATGTATTTTGCGTTCCACAAAAAAAACGGATCCGCAAAAAATACAGAACGGACATACGGAAACGGAATGCACACAGAGTAACATCTGTTGTTTTTTTTTTGTGGACCCATTGAAATGAATGGAATGGTCTGAAAAAAAACGGAACGGACACGGAAAGAGTGAACCATTAATGTTACACAAATTTACTATTTTGGCACATGGACCTTTGTAAATTTGAAGTGTTGTAAATCCTGTACCAGTTTTATGTAAGTTTACACCACATGTAGTTTTACTCCAAAAATGCATCACAATTTTGGCACAGTTTTAGAGCACAGAGCCCCAATTTAGGTCCTACCCCTTCTGACAAGGCAAGCCCATTCCTAGCAAAGTCACATTCTCTTGTCAGCCATGGCGTAAAAAGCTTAGAAAATATATAAAACAGTAAATGTGATGCAAAGTATGCACAACAATTTTTTTTTATAAAAATTCAAATAACCCCCCTTTCTCCAAAATGAAAATAAAAATAATAGAAATACAAAAACAATTAAAAGTACATATCATGGGCATCTCCACGTGAAAAAATGCCTGTACTATTAAAATATAAAAATATCTATCCTATATGGCAAACAGTCAAAATAGAAGATTTGCAATTTTTTGGTTGCTTCCGCTACTGGAAACAGTTGTGATAATAAAAAGTGAAAAAAAAGTTATACATACCCCAAAATGGGTGAAAAGGTTAAGAGACTATCTAGTGCATACATGACAGATGCATCAGATGGCTGAGATAACTTCTAAGTACAGAGGCAGACAGACAGTATTCTCCTTTTCTTGGGGATTCACCCTCTATAAGTCACTGCAAGGGCCCCATAATCAATTATCTTGTAGCATCCTGCTGCTGCCTGCCTCTGTGTGAGCAGGTAAAATTTGCATGCAGCTGTACAGTGGGCCCCCAGAATGAAATTTACTGGTGGGCCCTAGGCACCCAAGTCCGACACTGTGTATGGGAATGAACAATCATGCTAATGACTGTTCATCCACCACACAGTATCACACAAGAGCTGATAAACTTCTTATATCGTTGCTTGTTATGGTCCCACAATGAGTTATCTAAACGTTCTTTTGTTGCCTGTGTGTGAATGATGTCATATGTGTCACAGACAGAGATTGAGATAAATGGATGGATAGATATGATAGATAGATAGATACAAGGATAGATAATAGATAGATACAGAGATAGCTAATAGATAGATAGCAGATAGATAGATAGATAGATATGCATAACTATTCACCCCCTAAAGTCAATACTTTGTAGAGCCACCTTTTGGGGCAATCACAGCTCCAAGTCGCTTTGGATAAGTCTCTATGATCAGTTGCCACATCTTACCACTGGGATTTTTGCCAATTCCTCCTTGCAAAACTGCTCCAGCTCCTTCAAGTTGGATGGTTTGCGCTTGTGAACAGCAATATTTAAGTCTGACTCCAGATTTTCTATTGGATAGAGATCTGGGCTTTGTCTAGGCCATTCCAACACATTTACATGTTTTCACTTAAACCGCTGATGTATTGCTTTAGCAGTGTGTTTGGGGTCATTGTCCTGCTGGAACGTGAACCTTCATCCTAGCATCAAATCACGCACAGAGTGGTACAGGTTTTGCTCAAGAATATTCCTGTATTTAGCACCATCCATCTTTCCCTCAACTCTGACCAGTTTTCCAGTCCCGGCTGCTGAAAAACCTCCCCACAGCATGATGCTGCCACCACCATGTTTCTATGTGGGGATGGTGTTCTTTGGGTGATGTGATGTGTTGGGTTTGCACCAGACATAGAGTTTTCCGTGATTGTCGAAATGTAAAATTTTAGTCTCATCAGTCCAGAGCACCTTCCTCCATACATTTTGGGAGTCTCCCACATGTCTTTTTGCAAACTCACAACGTGCCTTATTGTTTTTAGCTGAAAGTAATGGCTTTCTTCTGGCCACTCTGCTTTAAAGCCCAACTCTATGGAGCGTACGGCTTATTGTCGTCCTTTGTACTGATACTCCAGTCTCTGCTGTGGAACTCTGGAGCTCCTCCAGGGTTACCTTAGGTCTCTGTACTGTCTCGCTGATTAATGCCCTCCTGGTCCGTGAGATTTGGTGGGCGGCCGTCTCTTGGCAGGTTTGCTGTTGTGCCATGTTCTTTTGGTTATGATAAATTTGATGGTGCTCCTGGGGATCATCAAAGATTTGGATATTTTTTTATAAACTAACTAACTGACTTGTACTTCTCAACAACTTTGTCCCTTGTTTGGAGAGTTCCTTGGTCTTCATAGCAGTGTTTGGTTAGTGATGCCTTTGCTTAGGTGTTACAGCCTCTGGGCCTTTCAAAAAAGGTGTGTATATGTAATGACAGATCATGTGACACTTAGATTGCACACAG
Source organism: Bufo gargarizans (assembly GCF_014858855.1). Taxonomy (NCBI): domain Eukaryota; kingdom Metazoa; phylum Chordata; class Amphibia; order Anura; family Bufonidae; genus Bufo; species Bufo gargarizans. The sequence goes on from NC_058080.1 coordinate 441,930,358, forward strand.
GTGGACATCATTTCACTAATTATGTGACTTCAGAAGGTAATTGGTTGCACCAGACAAAGGGGTGAATACATACGTACATGCCAATTTTTTCTATTTCTAAACAATAGTTTTATTTATATATTTTCCTCATTTCACTTCACCAACTTAGACTATTGTGTTCTGATCCATCACATAAAATTCAGATTAACGAAACATTGAACTTAAGGCTGTAATGTACCAAAATACGAAAAAAGTCAAGGGGGGTAAATACTTTTGCAAGGCACTGTAGATAGATAATAGATAGATAGACAGATAGATAGATAGATAATAGAGAGATAGATAGATAGATTTGTCTATAAAAAGAGGTGGGCATTTTAATAATGTTTAGATCAAAGTTGATGGATGCAACTGGGCTACATTTTCAAAGTTACAAAAACATCAGTTTTTGCCCTGGGCATCAGGGTATTACAGTGAGGGAGCAGTTGCCAAATCCATGCCTTCTTAACCACAGAGAAAGAAGCCTATGTTTTCTTTCATACTAGATCCTGAGAAAGGGTATTCAGCTGCTACTAATGTCTGTGAGAGAATTACAATTAGTGACGCTGAAGCAATAAATCAAATATATGTTATTTATGGTTGAAAGCGATATATGGTAATTATTACAAGCATTACTGTGTGGTATGACTTTGGTAATATTTGTAAGTGAAATATTTCACATAGATATGGTATTCTGGAAAACAGAGGAAGCGCAGAGTAGACATATACCTGTTTGACACCGCTGTAATCTGTTTCAGCAATTAGACATCAGGTATTTTCAACACAATTAACATTTTCATTGGTGTGTGTGTGTGTGGGGGGGGGGGGGGGGGATTGGCGGATGAAATGCATTTCTTCACTTATCACATACTCCAGCATGCAAATGAGTAATAGAAATCTATTTAAATACTGTACATGACATCAGGTGGGGCATATTTGCACTAATATGTTGCTTCAGGTGACATTGTCCAACGAAACCACATGGCTGATTTGCAGAGCATTCCCCTCCCGACTTCCTTCCTTCTGCTCAGTATGTCATATTAAAATGGTCCATTAGCATTTCAAATATCTTATACTTTTGTTACAACCTCGAGATGACCACCAGAATATTAATTACGCACCTGTGAAGCCGGCACCTGAATCCACCACCACTGAATTACAACATTGTATCACATACAAAGCATCCAAAGAACTCAATGACCAAAACATCCGATGCATTGTATAAATGACCACAGTGCTGCAGCTGGCAATGGATTGTGGCAAAGCGAAGCCCTAAGGTCTCATGCACACCACTGTTACTGGGATCCACATCTGATCCGCATTTTTTTGCAGATCATACATGGACCCATTCTTTTCTATGTGTCCTTAAAAAACGAGGACAGCACACGGATGTTATCGATGTGCTGACAGCATTCTGCAAATTATACATTTGGCAGACAAGAATAGGCAGTTCTACTAGGAAAATGCTGCATGCACATGGCTGGTATCTGTAGTTAGCGGATCCACGTTTTGCTCCCAGCAAAATACATATAGTTTTGTGCATGTAGCCTAAGTGAAATTATGTTCTGCACCATTCAGAATAAAAAAAATACTAGCTTTAGCAAAGAGGGAACGTTTTGTTAGTAAATTTGATAACAATGGCACAAAAAAAAACTGACACTGGAATATATTCAGCATTAAGACTATGAATTTTTGGCCAGCCTTTTTTTTTTAAATGTTTCTTTTCAGCATAGCGTGCTGAATGGTACATTGGGGAAAAAAACTGGTAAAAGATGTGGAGTAGCTAAGAGCAAATATGCACCAGGATTTCCACTATGGCATGCAAAATATCCTCCAATAAGGCTAACACCTGGTTGTTTATATGCAGCACTATAGTGAACAATAGCAGGATGTAACCGACATCGCTCACCAGCACTTTCAGATATTGAACCAAAAAAGTGTACAAATGTTGGTAAATTTCCCACAGAGAACTAAAGATGAAAGGTAGCACATTAAATAAGTTGGAGAGATTACATGTAAAATGTCTTGACCTGTATAAAAGGAGACCCAAGGGGGGAAATCACATTAACTGGGGTATGAACAGAATACATACTGTACATGGTCACGTCCTTTTCATCTTTTCATCCTCAGATCCATCAATTCCCAGGCTCCTCTTCTGCCAGCCACACTGCTTACCAGATTACCTGAAGTACACCATGCATCAGTAGACCAAGACACTTCCAGCTTGTCCAGCCCTGCTCTTGAATAGGCCAACACATCATGTGAGCGGAAGTCAATCTGAGGAAGCAGGAAGTGTCTTGGACTAGTAAATGCACAGTATGCATCAGGTAGTCTGAGAAGTGGTGTGGCCATCTTGAATGGCAGAAGAGGAGTCTGGATCTATAGAACACCTGGTAAGTGTTCTGTTCATTTTTTCTCATCTGGTATTCGGTATGTCCAAGACATTTGTAACCAGTCGTACCACCTTTTTGAATCATGAGAAGTGGTGCTCCACCAACATAACACCTGCACACACTGTCCGGTCTACACAATGTGCTCTTCATGGTATCCAACAGCTCCCATGTCCCATCCGATCACCAGATCTCTCCTTCATCAAGAATGTCTGGGACTGGATGGGGTTACCGATCTCTCATGCATGGCAGCCAACAACCACCTTGGGGAAACTACAGGTCCAAGTTGAAAAGACTTGGAATATAATACTATAAATGATATAATACCACAAGAGGATATTCTGCATCTGTATGACCGTTACCAGAGTGGCAACCTGTATTGCAGCAAGTAGAGGTACCAACCAGTGTAAATGTTGCCCTGCTTCAACACACCCTGCTGCACAACCCAAAATAAAGAGTGCGCCAAATTGGCTGTGTGATGATTGACCAAGCACCACTAGCAGTTTAAATTTTCCCTTAATCTCAGCAAAATTGCATTAAAGGGGTTATCCCATGATTATTGTAAAAAACATAAAAATCAGAGTATATCATATAGTACATGACAATCCCTGTCTAACAAGACAAGCCCTGTACATCACATGGATCCAGAGCTCTTCATATTCATTGCTCCAGATGCTCTACTAGATTTATTTATGACAGCTCAGGGGGCATGTCCTTTCTGCTGTAGCTTATAGCAGTTGAGGGGTGGAAGTGAGCATATGTGCCTACCTCAGTGAGGTTTGCAGTGAAAAAGAGCAAACAGCAGCTGGCCCTGTACAGATAGATTTCATTCAATACTAAATTTTTAATGACATGCTGTTATAAACGTATTTAGATCCAGATGCTGGTTTGAAAACTAGAATCTCTTTTAAGTCTTCCATGTGTTCTTTTTTAATTTTTCAGTAGTTGTATTTAGCAAAGGTTTGTTTAATATGTTTTGGTGTCATATACACACCAGACAGACATATGGCCGCACTTCGGACCAGCTTGAAAAAGGGCACCAAATAAAAGGGCCCGAAACGTTGCAATGATGTATAATTGATACCACTACAGGGAGTGCAGAATTATTAGGCAAGTTGTATTTTTGAGGATTAATTTTATTATTGAACAACCACCATGTTCTCAATGAACCCAAAAAACTCATTAATATCAAAGCTGAATATTTTTGGAAGTAGTTTTTAGTTTGTTTTTAGTTTTAGCTATTTTAGGGGGATATCTGTGTGTGCAGGTGACTATTACTGTGCATAATTATTAGGCAACTTAACAAAAAACAAATATATACCCATTTCAATTATTTATTTTTACCAGTGAAACCAATAAAACATCTCAACATTCACAAATATACATTTCTGACATTCAAAAACAAAACAAAAACAAATAAGTGACCAATATAGCCACCTTTCTTTGCAAGGACACTGAAAAGCCTGCCATCCATGGATTCTGTCAGTGTTTTGATCTGTTCACCATCAACATTGCGTGCAGCAGCAACCACAGCCTCCCAGACACTGTTCAGAGAGGTGTACTGTTTTCCCTCCTTGTAAATCTCACATTTGATGATGGACCACAGGTTCTCAATGGGGTTAAGATCAGGTGAACAAGGAGGCCATGTCATTAGATTTTCTTCTTTTATACCCTTTGTTGCCAGCCACGTTGTGGAGTACTTGGACGCGTGTGATGGAGCATTGTCCTGCATGAAAATCATGTTTTTCTTGAAGGATGCAGACTTCTTCCTGTACCACTGCTTGAAGAAGGTGTCTTCCAGAAACTGGCAGTAGGACTGGGAGTTGAGCTTGACTCCATCCTCAACCCGAAAAGGCCCCACAAACTCATCTTTGATGATACCAGCCCAAACCAGTACTCCACCTCCACCTTGCTGGCGTCTGAGTCGGACTGGAGCTCTCTGCCCTTTACCAATCCAGCCACGGGCCCATCCATCTGGCCCATCAAGACTCACTCTCATTTCATCAGTCCATAAAACCTTTGAAAAATCAGTCTTGAGATATTTCTTGGCCCAGTCTTGACGTTTCAGCTTGTGTGTCTTGTTCAGTGGTGGTCGTCTTTCAGCCTTTCTTACCTTGGCCATGTTTCTGAGTATTGCACACCTTGTGCTTTTGGGCACTCCAGTGATGTTGCAGCTCTGAAATATGGCCAAACTGGTGGCAAGTGGCATCTTGGCAGCTGCACGCTTGACTTTTCTCAGTTCATGGGCAGCTATTTTGCGCCTTGGTTTTTCCACACGCTTCTTGCGACCCTGTTGACTATTTTGAATGAAACGCTTGATTGTTCGATGATCACGCTTCAGAAGCTTTGCAATTTTAACCACTTCAGCCCCGCTAGGTGAAACCCCCTTCATGACCAGAGCACTTTTTACACTTCGGCACTACACTCCTTTCACCGTTTATCGCTCGGTCATGCAACTTACCACCCAAATGAATTTTACCTCCTTTTCTTCTCACTAATGGAGCTTTCATTTGGTGGTATTTTATTGCTGCTGACATTTTTACTTTTTTTGTTATTAATCAAAATGTAACGATTTTTTTGCAAAAAAATGACATTTTTCACTTTCAGCTGTAAAATTTTGCAAAAAAAACGACATCCATATATAAATTTTTCGCCAAATTTATTGTTCTACATGTCTTTGATAAAAAAAAAATGTTTGGGCAAAAAAAAAAAATGGTTTGGGTAAAAGTTATAGCATTTGAAAACTATGGTACAAAAATGTGAATTTCCGCTTTTTGAAACAGCTCTGACTTTCTGAGCACCTGTCATGATTCCTGAGGTTCTACAATGCCCAAACAGTAGAAAACCCCCACAAATGACCCCATTTCGGAAAGTAGACACCCTAAGGTATTCGCTGATGGGCATAGTGAGTTCATAGAACTTTTTATTTTTTGTCACAAGTTAGCGGAAAATGATGATGATTTTTTTATTTTATTTTTTTTCTTACAAAGTCTCATATTCCACTAACTTGCGACAAAAAATAAAAAATTCTAGGAACTCGCCATGCCCCTCACAGAATACCTTGGGGTGTCTTCTTTCCAAAATGGGGTCACTTGTGGGGTAGTTATACTGCCCTGGCAATTTAGGGGCCCAAATGTGTGAGAAGAACTTTGCAATCAAAATGTGTAAAAAATGACCGGTGAAATCCAAAAGGTGCACTTTGGAATATGTGCCCCTTTGCCCACCTTGGCAGCAAAAAAGTGTGACACATCTGGTATCGCCGTACTCAGGAGAAGTTGGGGAATGTGTTTTGGGGTGTCATTTTACATATACCCATGCTGGGTGAGAAAAATATCTTGGTCAAATGCCAACTTTGTATAAAAAAAATGGGAAAAGTTGTCTTTTGCCAAGATATTTCTCTCATCCAGCATGGGTATATGTAAAATGACACCCCAAAACACATTCCCCAACTTCTCCTGAGTACGGCGATACCAGATGTGTCACACTTTTTTGCTGCCAAGGTGGGCAAAGGGGCACATATTCCAAAGTGCACCTTTCAGATTTTGCAGGCCATTTTTTACACATTTTGATTGCAAGGTACTTCTCACACATATGGGCCCCTAAATTGCCAGGGCAGTATAACTACGCCACAAGTGACCCCATTTTGGAAAGAAGACACCCCAAGGTATTCCGTGAGGGGCATGGCGAGTTCCTAGAATTTTTTATTTTTTGTCACAAGTTAGCGGAAAATGATGATTTTTTTTTTCTTTCTCTTTTTTCCTTACAAAGTCTCATATTCCACTAACTTGCGACAAAAAATAAAAAATTCTAGGAACTCGCCATGCCCCTCACGGAATACCTTGGGGTGTCTTCTTTCCAAAATGGGGTCACTTGTGGCATAGTTATACTGCCCTGGCAATTTAGGGGCCCATATGTGTGAGAAGTACTTTGCAATCAAAATCTGTAAAAAATGACCGGTGAAATCCAAAAGGTGCACTTTGGAATATGTGCCCCTTTGCCCACCTTGGCATCAAAAAAGTGTCACACATGTGGTATCGCCGTACTCAGGAGAAGTTGGGGAATGTGTTTTGGGGTGTTATTTTACATATAACCATGCTGGGTGAGAGAAATATCTTGGCAAAAGACAACTTTTCCCATTTTTTTATACAAAGTTGGCATTTGACCAAGATATTTTTCTCACCCAGCATAGGTATATGTAAAATGACACCCCAAAACACATTCCCTAACTTCTCCTGAGTACGGCGATACCACATGTGTGACACTTTTTTGCAGCCTAGATGCGCAAAGGGGCCCAAATTCCTTTTAGGAGGGCATTTTTTGACATTTGGATCCCAGACTTCTTCTCACACTTTCGGGCCCCTAAAAAGCCAGGGCAGTATAAATACCCCACATGTGACCCCACTTTGGAAAGAAGACACCCCAAGGTATTCAATGAGGGGCATGGCGAGTTCCTAGAATTTTTATTTTTTTTGCATAAGTTAGCGGATATTGATTTTTTTTTGTTTTTTTCTCACAAAGTCTCACTTTCCGCTAACTTAGGACAAAAATTTCAATCTTTCATGGACTCAATATGCCCCTCACGGAATACCTTGGGGTGTCTTCTTTCCGAAATGGGGTCACATGTGGGGTATTTATACTGCCCTGGCTTTTTAGGGGCCCTAAAGCGTGAGAAGAAGTCTGGAATATAAATGTCTAAAAATGTTTACGCATTTGGATTCCGTGAGGGGTATGGTGCGTCCATGTGAGATTTTATTTTTTGACACAAGTTAGTGGAATATGAGACTTTGTAAGAAAAAACAAAAACAAACAAAATATTTCCGCTAACTTGTGCCAAAAAAAATGTCTGAATGGAGCCTTACAGGGGGGTGATCAATGACAGGGGGGTGATCAATGACAGGGGGGTGATCAATGACAGGGGGGTGATCACCCATATAGACTCCCTGATCACCCCCCTGTCATTGATCACCCCCCTGTAAGGCTCCATTCAGACGTCCGTATAATTTTTACGGATCCATGGATCGGATCCGCAAAACACATGCGGACGTCTGAATGGAGCCTTACAGGGGGGTTATCAATGACAGGGGGTGATCAGGGTGATCACCCCCCTGTCACTGATCACCCCCCCTGTAAGGCTCCATTCAGACATCCGCATGATTTTTTACGGATCCATGGATACATGGATCGGATCCACAAAACACATGCGGACGTCTGAATGGAGCCTTACAGGGGGGTTATCAATGACAGGGGGTGATCAGGGTGATCAGGGTGATCACCCCCCTGTCACTGATCACCCCCCCTGTAAGGCTCCATTCAGACATCCGCATGATTTTTTACGGATCCATGGATACATGGATCGGATCCACAAAACACATGCGGACGTCTGAATGGAGCCTTACAGGGGGGTGATCAATGACAGGGGGTGATCAGGGAGTGTATATGGGTGATCACCCGCCTGTCATTGATCACCCCCTGTAAGGCTCCATTCAGACGTCCGCATGTGTTTTGCGGATCCGATCCATGGATCCGTAAAAATCATGTGGACGTCTGAATGGAGCCTTACAGGGGGGTGATCAATGACAGGGGGGTGATCAATGACAGGGGGTGATCAGGGAGTGTATATGGGTGATCACCCGCCTGTCATTGATCACCCCCCTGTAAGGCTCCATTCAGACGTCCGCATGATTTTTACGGATCCATGGATACATGGATCGGATCCACAAAACACATGCGGACGTCTGAATGGAGCCTTACAGGGGGGTTATCAATGACAGGGGGGTGATCAGGGAGTGTATATGGGTGATCACCCGCCTGTCATTGATCACCCCCTGTAAGGCTCCATTCAGACGTCCGCATGTGTTTTGCGGATCCGATCCATGTATCCATGGATCCGTAAAAATCATGCGGACGTCTGAATGGAGCCTTACAGGGGGGTGATCAATGACAGGGGGGTGATCAATGACAGGGGGTGATCAGGGAGTGTATATGGGTGATCACCCGCCTGTCATTGATCACCCCCCTGTAAGGCTCCATTCAGACGTCCGTATGCTTTTTGCGGATCCGATCCATGTATCTGTGTATCCGTAAAAATCATACGGACGTCTGAACGGAGCCTGACAGGGGGGTGATCAATGACAGGGCGGTGATCAATGACAGGGGGGTGATCAGGGAGTTTATATGGGGTGATCATGGGTGATCAGGGGTTTATAAGGGGTTAATAAGTGACGGGGGGGGGGGTGTAGTGTAGTGTGGTGTTTGGTGCGACTGTACTGAGCTACCTGAGTCCTCTGGTGGTCGATCCTAACAAAAGGGACCACCAGAGGACCAGGTAGGAGGTATATTAGACGCTGTTATGAAAACAGCGTCTAATATTCCTGTTAGGGGTTAAAAAATTCGGATCTCCAGCCTGCCAGCGAGCGATCGCCGCTGGCAGGCTGGAGATCCACTCGCTTACCTTCCGTTCCTGTGAGCGCGCTCGCCTGTGTGCGCGCGTTCACAGGAAATCTCGGCTCTCGCGGGAGGACGCGTATATGCGTCCACCCAGAAGAGCAGGACCGCCGGCAGGACGCAATCCTGCGTACGGCGGTCCTGAGGTGGTTAAGAGTGCTGCATCCCTCTGCAAGATATCTCACTATTTTTGCCTTTTCTGAGCCTGTCAAGTCCTTCTTTTGACCCATTTTGCCAAAGGAAAGGAAGTTGCCTAATAATTATGCACACCTGATATAGGGTGTTGATGTCATTAGACCACACCCCTTCTCATTACAGAGATGCACATCACCTAATATGCTTAATTGGTAGTAGGCTTTCGAGCCTATACAGCTTGGAGTAAGACAACATGCATAAAGAGGATGATGTGGTCAAAATACTCATTTGCCTAATAATTCTGCACTCCCTGTAGTGTTGAAATGAATTAAATTAAAGAAGCATTCTTCACAATCACTAGTGTGCTGTCTCCTCCATAAAAACATGTATACTCGGTGATCCTGATGGAGGGAAACAGACCCGGGGATGTGCACCCACAAAAAGCCACTTGGGAGAGTGCTGTGGTCAACCTCGTGCTCTTCAATTCTGTAGCTTTGTGGTAAGTTCTTGTTTTGCATGTAGAGGTTCCAGGTTTGAATCCTTGGAGAGAGTCACTTGTAGACTCCCAGAGCTAAATTTCAAGTGTCATAGCAAAGGGTCTGAAGACCTATGTCCATGCAAAATTTTAGTTTTTCATTTTTTTTATAAATTTGCAAACATTTCTAAAATTATGTTTTAACTTTCTGATTATGGGGCAGTAGGTGCCGATTAATGGGGAAAACTTTATTTTTTTATTATTTTTTTTTAGCAGAGGGCCGCAACATAACAAAATATGAAAAAAGTGAAAGGATCTGAAGACTTTCTAAATGCATTGTATGTAGTCGTGTGCAGTCTATGGAAGATGTTCATAAACTATAAGCTGACTTGGACACTCTGAGTGTTTGGACATCCACTTGGCAACTGAAATTCAATGTAGATAAATGTAAAGGCCAGAAGGATATTGTCATATATTAAACGGGCCACAAAATCACGGGACAGGGATGTAAAGTTACCCTGTTGCAAAGGTTTGGTATGTCCTCATCTGGAAAATGCAGTTTGGTTCTGGGCACAGTTCATAGAAAGGATACCTTGGAGCTGATAAGGGGCATGAAGAGTCTTAGTTATACGGATAAATTAAAAGAATTAGATTAAAGGAATTAGATTTATTTTGTCTTGAAAAAAGGCGTCTATGATTATCCTTGAAAAATATATAAAATGGTCCATACAAAAACTATGGAGAAAAGCTGTTCCGTGTAAAATCCCTACAAAAGACAAGAGGGCATTGTTTCCATCTGGAGGACAAAAAGTTGTGAGAAAAATAGTCTGCCTCACGACATGGTCACAGCAAGAATAGCTGACTGTTTAAAAAAAGGCTTAGATAAATTCAGAAAATTAAATGACTTTAATGCTTATGCAAATGTATAGGAGTCTGGTTTTCACTCCCCTAAATTTTCACCCTCACCCATCCATTGATTGAACTTAATGGACTTTTTTCAACTGTATTAATTATGTAACCCATTTACTTTATGTTAGTTTAGTTAGTTTCCAGACAAATGTAAATGCCTGTACTTATATTTATCTTGTGTACCATGCAATATGGATAATTAGTTGAAATCCTGTAATCTCTTGCACGAAATATGTAAAATGCAGATGATATAACAGCTTGACAGGATCATTATTATACCATTGTATTGAGAGCTGTAAATTAATTTCGAACAGTAAGAATAAATGGACTGTTTATATTTTATCTTTTATATCTGTTGAAGTTACAGTATCTGATTAGCATAACTTAAATGTGTCTTAATCATCACAATGCTGGCATGCATTTTGTCAGAACTGTAAGGGTTTAGTCAGGGACATAACTAGAAAAGGCTTGGCCCCATAGAAAATGTTTAGTCTAACCCCCCACTCCCATTTTGGGGCTTAAATATGTACCACCTCCATGTAAAAGTTAAAGGGATTTCTGGGACTTAGATATTGATGGCCTACCCTCAGGATAGGTCATTAATTTCAGATTAGTGGGCGTTCAACATCCTCTACCCCCACCGACCAGCTGTTTTAGGTACTGACCACCCACTGGCACCAAAACCTGTACATTGGACAGAACTGGTTACATCCACTGTGCAGTGGTCATGATGTGATACTGCAGCTCAGCTCCGATTCAAGTGAATAGGAGCTAAGCTGCAGTATGATGGTGCTGGAAACTACAAAGTGGACAGAGCCTCCCACTTTATGCTTTCCAGCACAGGCAGCTGCCCAAAATGTCTGATTTGTGGGGGTGTGGGGTGTCAGACCCCTACTAATTTGATATTGATTACCTATTTTGAGGATAGGCCATCAATATATAAGTCCAATAAATCCCCTTTAAAGGGGTTCTACAATTTGTTTTAACTGATGATCTATCCTCTGGATAGATCATCAGCTTCTGATCGGCGGGGGTTCGACACCCGGGACCCCCGCTCATCAACTGTTTGAGAAGGACCACCGCCGATCAGAAGCTGATGATCCATCCAGAGGATAGATCATCAGTTAAAACAAACTGCAGAACCCCTTTAAGGCAAGGATACACTTTTGTGCTGAGCCACAGAAGAAAATGCACCTAACTTAAAAAGTATACTCTTAACCATGCAAGTTTAGGAATAATGCATCATAACAGTTAAGCACAAATATATTATGTTAGCAAAGATTAGATCCCTCCATAATCAGATTTCAGACCAGACCCCTAAATTATCAGATGCTAGACCAGAATTACATTATCAGACTAAAGACAAGACCTCTAAATTATCTGGAAAATTGTTTTTTTTTTACTGCTCAGGACAGTCCTGTATCAGATGTAGCTGAATCAGAGAATAACTTTTCCCCACATATGGTATGTTGAGACTCTTGCCAGACCCAAGGTTTCACCCTTCAGCTTCTTCTGTGGCATGCTGGATATGCCTCCTTACTATCATTAAAAAGCCACTTGTTGATCACATGATATGACAATTTACATAAAAACATTCACAAATATACATTATGATGCATTATGAGATATACATACAGCATATAACCAATGGACTACCCAATGCATTTAACAATTATTCTGATATTGGTGCTGGTCCTATTATTCTCATATTATCTCAACCATTTTGCTCAGTTGACAGACTTTGAGAGGTGGCACATCATAGGACTGAGAGAAGCAGTATGATTGTTTTGACAAACTGCCCAACATCCAGGGGGGGGCTGGAAGCCTTAGTCCTGGGGGGCAAATCCAGTCAAGTGGCCCATTTTAGCCCTGCCCATTATTAAAGCCCCTCCTACATATAATAGGCCACTCCCAACAAACACTGTACCGCTGACATTCTATAGTTGCGGCCTGTCTCTACATATCATACGGAGAGGGGAGGGCCTGTCCTGGCTGCACTGCCTGCTTCACATTATACAATAAACAGCAGGCTACAGCCAGGAAGCTCCTCCCTCCCCAGATCATGCTAAAGGCTTGTGGTTCCCCCCACCATCTGTCACCCGCCCGTGGCCTGCTGCCCCCTTTCGTCGTCCTCACCCAGCTCTGAATCCTCCTTCTGCAACAGGCAGGGGGAGGAGCCGGAGCATCTCCTCTCCTACATAGCACCTCATACCTCTTACATCCAGTGATGTCACCTTTGTTGTAGACGTTCTCTTTCTTTATCTTCTCCATTCAGACCAGACCGCCATGTTGATTTTTCTGCCATCTCCCGTCTCTGCAGAGATTGAGAAACAGACATTAGTTTCCCACATTTCCATCATCTTCACATCTTCTGAACACCCTTTCCTGCCACCCCCAATACTATACTGCAGAAACAGTCCCCCTGGAAATACTACTACCACACAGATAGTGCCCTCAATACTGTGCCCACTGTGCCCCCAATACTATACTGCAGAAACAGTACCCCTGGGAATATTACTACCACACAGATAGTGCCCCCATAAACAATTATTGGCACACAGTGCTCTAAAAAATAACTGCGCCCAGACACTAATAGTATAAAGATAATGTCCCCCAAAAATAATTGTGCTAAGCTGATACTATGCTAGGGTGCCCCCAAAGTAACAGTGCTCCCCAAAATCCCACCAATAGAAATAATTCTCTGCCAGAGCACACTTAGTAGTAATAATGCCCCTTTAGTGCCCTAGTAATCATGTTCCTTATAGCCCCCCAGTAGTAGTAAAGCTCCCCATAATACCCCCTAGTAGTACTAATTCTCCCTATAATATGACAGTACATGAAATACCCCCGCTTAGTGCCCGCAGTTGAGCTAATGTCTCCATAATGTATGCCAGTATAAAATACCCCTATATAGTGCCCCAGTAAATGCCCTCATAGTGCGCCTCTCCCCCTTCCCCATAGTGTCCCCCATAATATGCCAGTAAAAAAATGCCCCTTCTTAGTGCCCCAGCAGATGCCCCTATAGTGCTCCTCTCCCCCACAATGTGCCAGTAAAAAAATGCCCCTTCTTAGTGCCACCATATGCCCCAATAGTGCTCCACTCCCCCATAGTGCCCCCAAATAATGCCCCATAGTGCCGCTCTCCCCTATAGTGCATCCCATAATGTGCCAGTAAAAAATGCCCCCTTAGTGCCACCAATTGCCATAGTGCCCCCCATAATGTTCCAATACAAAAGGCCCCTTTAGAGCCCCCACTTCCCCATAGTGCCCCAAATAATGCCCCTATAGTAACACCAGATGCCCCATAGTGCTGCTCTCCCCCATATAGTGCACCCCAGAATGTGCCAATAATGAAAGTAAAGCCACTTTAGAGCCCCAAGATACCCCCATAGTGCTCCTCTCCCCCATGATGCCCCCCCATAATGTGCCAGTAAGAAATGCCCCCATAGTGCCAGCTCCCCTCATAGTGTAAGCCCCCCCTAGTGTCAGCCTTCCCCATAGTGCCAGCTCCCCCAATAGTGCCAGCTCCCCCCCCCATAGTGCCAGCTCCCCCCATAGTGCCAGCTCCCCCCATAGTGCCAGCCCCCCTCACCCTCATAGTGCCATCCCCCCATAGTGTCAGCCCCCTTATAGTGCCAGCCCCCCCATAGTGCCAGCCCCCCTATAGTGCCAGCTCCCCCTATAGTGCCTGCACGTGTGAGGACATGGAGAAAGGAACTCTGGGAAGGCGGGATCACCCATAATGCCATGCATGCATCCAATCAGCAGCCAGCCAGTCCTGTGATGTCACAGGCCTATATATACTGCAGCCATCTTAGATTCTGCCATTTACCAGTGTACTTAGTGCAGGGAGAGATGTCAGCAGGCGCTAGGGAAAGTGACAGAAAAAACATAATTGTGCTAAAAAAAACTAGTGCAGGGAAAGATTGTTCAAGGAGTAGGGAAAGGATAGGGAGGCATCATTCAACTGCATTTATGGTGAAAAGGATTCAGTTGTGGAGGTTACAGCCTGGGAAATAGGAACATTCCTATTACACCTTGCGGCACTGACTGGGGATCCAAATTGCCATTATACCGCTCTGTCATTCCAGCAAACCATTCTTATTAGGCTGCAAGTGCTGATTGATTTAAGAATTAACAGGGTTTATTACAAGGCAATATTTCTACTAGAGACGGCCTTGTGGTTCGTCCAGCGGACGTTTCGCAGCAAACTGTACTAGTTTGCGATTCGCAGAACATGCGAACATATGGCGATATCCGCACGCGCGCGCCATATTATTTTGCATTGCACCGAACTTTGACCCATGACACATCCATCAGGTGGGACAGGACAGCCAATTGAGACGTTTCAGCACATGGACACCCCCCCAATCCTATAACAAAACCCAATCTGGCAGCCATTTTACATTACCTGTTTTGCCAGTGTAGGGAGAGGTTGCATTTTGGAGAAGGGACAGGCTGTTAGGAACGTATGAACACCAAACGCTAGCTAATAGAGCCACAAGAGCGTTGTGCTATCGATAGGTGTGATACACAGAGGGGTGCGATATACTTATAATATACAGGTCCTTCTAAATAAATTAGCATATTGTGATAAAGTTCATTATTTTCTGTAATGTACTGATAAACATTAGACTTTCATATATTTTAGATTCATTACACACCAACTGAAGTAGTTCAAGCCTTTTATTGTTTTAATATTGATGATTTTGGCATACAGCTCATGAAAACCCCAAATTCCTATCTAAAAAAATTAGCATATCATGAAAAGGTTCTCTAAACGAGCTATTAACCTAATCATCTGAATCAATTAATTAACTCTAAACACCTGCAAAAGATTCCTGAGGCTTTTAAAAACTCGCAGCCTGGTTCATTACCCAAAACCGCAATCATGGGTAAGACTGCCGACCTGACTGCTGTCCAGAAGGCCATCATTGACACCCTCAAGCAAGAGGGTAAGACACAGAAAGAAATTTCTGAACTAATAGGCTGTTCCCAGAGTGCTGTATCAAGGCACCTCAGTGGGAAGTCTGTGGGAAGTCTGTGGGAAGGAAAAAGTGTGGCAGAAAACGCTGCACAACGAGAAGAGGTGACCAGACCCTGAGGAAGATTGTGGAGAAGGACCGATTCCAGACCTTGGGGGACCTGCGGAAGCAGTGGACTGAGTTTGGAGTAGAAACATCCAGAGCCACCGTGTACAGGCGTGTGCAGGAAATGGGCTACAGGTGCCGCATTCCCCAGGTCAAGCCACTTTTGAACCAGAAACAGCAGCAGAAGCGCCTGACCTGGGCTACAGAGAAGCAGCACTGGACTGTTGCTCAGTGGTCCAAAGTACTTTTTTCGGATGAAAGCAAATTTTGCAAGTCATTCGGAAATCAAGGTGCCAGAGTCTGGAGGAAGACTGGGGAGAGGGTACTGCCAAAATGCCTGAAGTCCAGTGTCAAGTACCCACAGTCAGTGATGGTCTGGGGTGCCATGTCAGCTGCTGGTGTTGGTCCACTGTGTTTTATCAAGGGCAGGGTCAATGCAGCTAGCTATCAGGAGATTTTGGAGCACTTCATGCTTCCATCTGCTGGAAAGGTTTATGGAGATGAAGATTTCATTTTTCAGCACGACCTGGCACCTGCTCACAGTGCCAAAACCACTGGTAAATGGTTTACTGACCATGGTATTACTGTGCTCAATTGGCCTGCCAACTCTCCTGACCTGAACCCCATAGAGAATCTGTGGGATATTGGGAAGAGAAAGTTGAGAGACGCAAGACCCAACACTCTGGATGAGCTTAAGGCCGCTATCGAAGCATCCTGGGCCTCCATAACACCTCAGCAGTGCCACAGGCTGATTGCCTCCATGCCACGACGCATTGAAGCAGTCATTTCTGCAAAAGGATTCCCGACCAAGTATTGAGTGCATAACTGAACATAATTATTTGAAGGTTGACTTTTTTTGTATTAAAAACACTTTTCTTTTATTGGTCGGATGAAATATGCTAATTTTTTTAGATAGGAAATTTGGGTTTTCATGAGCTGTATGCGAAAATCATCAATATTAAAACAATAAAAGGCTTGAACTACTTCAGTTGGTGTGTAATGAATCTAAAATATATGAAAGTCTAATGTTTATCAGTACATTACAGAAAATAATGAACTTTATCACAATATGCTAATTTTCTGAGAAGGACCTGTACTTTCTAACACAGAAAGTATATTATAGTGCATTTGTATGCTTCCAGAAAATACTGATAGAGGGCTGCAATCTATCAGTTTCCACAAAATAGTGATAGAGGTTTTCCGTATACCTGCGTCCACAAAATTACTGCTTGAGGGTGATATACCAGATTCAACTAACAACTGATTGAGGCTTGCCATATATCAGCTTCCACAAAAAAGTGATAGAGGTTTTCCATATACCTGTGTCTACAAAATTACTGCTTGAGGGTGATATACCAGCTTCAACTAACAACTGATTAAGGCCTTTCATATATTAGCTTCCACAAAATAGTGATAGAGGTTTTCCATATACCTGTGTCCACAAAATTACTGCTTGAGGGTGATATACCTGCTTCAAATAACAACTGATTGAGGCCTGCCATATATCAGCTTCCACAAAATAGTGATAGAGGTTTTCCATATACCTGTGTCTACAAAATTACTGCTTGAGGGTGATATATAAGCTTCAACTTACAACTGATTGAGGCCTGCCATATATCAGCTTCCACAAAATAGTGATAGAAGTTTTCCACATACCTGCGTCCAGGGCCGGGGTTATAACCCGGCAAACCTGGTCAAGTGCCGGGGCCCAATGATCCTGGGGGGGCCCACTGAGCTGCTATGAGCACTTCCATCAATACAGATGGAAGCTCTCATTGCTGTCATTTAACTTATGCAGTACCCCTTTGGTGGACCCTCTGAGTCACATGAGGCCGGCTGCTGCAGAGACTTAGACACGCCTCTTCTACACAGGACATGCTGCCTGAAGAGAGAGATCGACAAGGCTGGAGAAGAAGTGTGAACACAGGTTGTTAGTGAGTCTGCACTGTGAAGGGCTGGAGCAGAAGTGTGAACACAGGTTGTCAGTGAGTTTGCACTGTGACTGTCTCTTCTCTGTGGGACAGGAGCGGGGGGAACTCTTCGATCTGCTGCTGGATCCTGCTTTATTCTATTTAGTTGTTTTACTGTTTCATTAAGCAGTTTGCCTCCATGACACCTGTCACTGCCCATATCCTGTCCTATCTCATCCTCATGGATCCCCTGCTGTCTCCCTTCCTCCCTCATGTATCCAGAGCTCCTGTTCCACCCTCCTATCTCCTATTGCTGCCTTGCACAGACCTCATGCCACTACTTGTTGTATGAATCCCCTTCAGGGCCCCTTCCGCCAACCGGCTGTGTCCACCCCTCCTGTCCACCCAGGGCCCCTGTCTCACTCCTCTGCCTCTCATTATGGTGGCATCTGAACCGCATTCACCATAAGGACCTTCTAACATCACAGGAACATGTGACTGTGCCCCCCACCCAACTGGAGGCCTTTAGAAAATTTGTGGCCACAGGCACACCGCAATGGAAGGTCCCCGGAAGGAAATATTTCTCCCAGTAGGGCATCCCTGAACTATATGGCCACGTTCAGTGCCAAGATACATCTGACCACAGACACGTGGTCTAGCAAACATGGGCAGGGAAGGTACATAACATTTACTGCCCACTGGGTGAAACTTTTGACGGCTATCAAGCATGTAACCCGTGTGGATTTGGTGTTACCGCCACGGATTGCATTCAGGCCTGCCTCTTCTTCTTCTTCTCCTCCTACTCCATCCTCTGTCTCCTCCTCTGCTTACTCCTCCATTTCCACTGCTACTGCCTCTTCCGCTGCACCCCCAAGCTCCCCAGGACCTATTCGACGTGCCAGGTGAGATGTTGCCTTGCTCTGCTGCGGCTGTTGTGCCTGGAAGCCAAGAGCCACACCGGTCCTGCACTGCTTTCAGCTCTGCGGTCACAGGCCGATCAGTGGCTAACCCTGCTCAATTTGACAGTTGAAAAAGTGGTGTGTGACAACAGTGCCAATCTGCTGAGCATGCTTAAAACAGGGTTAAATGACACACGTGCCATACATGGCACACGTCCTGAACGTAGTCATTCAGCGATTCGTTGCAAAATACTCCGGGGTCCAGGACGTCTTGCGGCAGGCCAGGAAAATCTTTGGCCATTTTAGAAGATGTTACACGGCCATGGCTAGCCTTGCTGTCTTTGAGCGGCGTCACCATTTGCCTGTCAGACGGCTGATTTGTGACTGCCCGAAGCACTGGAACTCTACCTTGTATATGCTTCATAGGCTACTCCAGCAGAAATGTGCCGTTAACGACTACCTGTACGAACTCTGCGGCAGGACAGGTTCTGGGGAGCTTGGTTTCTTTTCACCGCACCTGGCTGCTCATGCGCAACGCATGCAGACCTCTGCGGCCATTTGATGAGATCACCAAAGTGGTCAGTCGCAGCCAAGGCGCCATCAGTGACATTGTACCTTCTGCCTTATTTCTGGGGCATACATTGCGTCGTGTCATTGATAAAGCCACGCAGGAGCTGGAAGATGAGGAAGTCGCAATGCTGAATGAATTCCCAGGGGGTGTTACTCCATCTGAGACAAGTCAGCAGGAGTCTGAAGAGGAGTAAGAGGAGGATGGTGGCTGGGGTGAGGAGGAGCAGCAAGAAGAGCAGGCTTTAAACTTTTCTTTCAGGGATCCCTGGTGCTGTACATGGCTGGGGGAGGAGACCGAGGACGACATTCTCCTGGGCAATAAGCAGGAGCCAGGGCGCTCCACCGCTTCCAATTTAGTGCAAATGGGGGCTTTCATGCTCCAGTGTTTGAAGAGGAACCACTGTATAAAAAGCCTAAACGTCAAGGACCTGTACTGGGTGGCAACATACTTAGACCCCCGGTACATACACAAAATGGCAGACATGTTACCAGCATCACAGAGGGCTGTCAGAATGCAGCATTTACAGTCTTTGCTGCGAGAGATTCTGCATTCTGCTGTTGCGGGCACTGGCAGGGGAATTTCCACCCACAGCAAAACAGGAGTGGGTACAAATTCTACCGCGCCTGCAAAAAGAGGGAGGTTTGAAGATATGTTGGTTACTTCGGATATG
The DNA here is from genome assembly GCF_014858855.1 of Bufo gargarizans. NCBI lineage: Eukaryota > Metazoa > Chordata > Amphibia > Anura > Bufonidae > Bufo > Bufo gargarizans. Next base: position 441,949,866 of record NC_058080.1, read on the forward strand.
AGATCATTTTTGCAGCCAACCTATTGACAGCCTCCTTCTGGATCCAGCCTCAGGGAACGCCTAGACCGACAGGTGTCTGACTACATCGGGTTAACGGCTGATATGGACGCTGTGAGAAGCAAGGAACCCCTTGACTACTAGGTATGCAGGCTTGACCTGTGTCCAGAGTTGGCAAAATTTGCAATGGAACTCTTTGCTTGCCCCTCGTTGAGTGTCCTGTCCGAAAGGACGTTCAGCGCAGCGGGGGGATCGTGACCGTTAAGCGCACTCGCCTAGCTCACGACAGTATGGACTACCTCACATTTTTAAAAATGAATGAGGCATGTACCTAGATGGAATTCAATACTTGTGATACATATTTATCCTTTCACTGCCTAATGTAACTCCTGCCACAGAATCCAAAGTTCTTTGCTGTCAGGTGAATGCCTATTGCCTAATTTTGGGGGACTGTACTGGCCGACAGTTACATTTTTTAACTCTAGCCACATAATCACACCCCTGTCTCACTCCTCTGCCTCTCTTTATGGTGGAGTATGAACAGCATTCACCATAAGGACCATTTAATATCACAGGGTCATGTGACTGTGCCCAACACACAGTACTGTGCCCCTCACCCTGTACTGTGCCCCTTTATACCCTGCATTGTGCCCTCTTACCACACCCTGTACAGTGCCCCTAGTCATTCCCTGTACTGTATCCTCTTATACCTTTTTATCCGGTCACGGTATGGCGGTGTTATCCTGTCACTGTACAGAGGTGTTATCCGGTCAATGTATGGCGGTGGTATCCAAGAACTGGATGGCCATAACTGTATCCCTTTCCCTGCCCACGCCATCCTTTTTTAGACCTGGCATTAGTGGGAAAAATATGCAGATTGTGGTGCTAAGGACCTTTGCGCCACAATCTGTGTCAGAAATACGCCTAACATAAACATATTTCTATATAATAAATTACCACCTAATTGTAATATTATTCCGGGGTAGGGATAATCTCTTTATATTATATAGATTCTAGTGTATTATACTGTGCCCTATATTTCTCAGTAGAAAATGATCCTTGGGAAACACAGTCCTCATCGCTGACCACCAGGACCAGGTAGCGCTCTGTCAGTACATGGCGGCTTCCCCTCTCCTCTCCGCTGCTCCGCTGTGTACTGGTGCTTATTCTGACACTAAGGCTGGGTTCACATCCTATTTTTGCCATCCATTTAAAGCATACCAAAAATGTATGTGTAAAAGGGAACCTGTCACCTCCCGAAACCATACCAAGCCGCCAGCAGTATCTGCGTGTAGCCAGCAGTGTGTTTCTCATTATGCCTTTCTATCTGAAGGCATATGCAGCAAAAGTACTGAAAACGTTGTTTTATCCCCTACCCGGCGTGCTTCTCCACACATGCTTGAAGTCACGGAGGCAGCGGCCTCCTTGCTTCAAGTCAGGGTAACCACACCCCTTTCCGTGCCCCTTCGCTCTGACTAACAGCCGGCTATTCGGCAAAGGCAGCTATACTCTCGTGCATAAGCGCTGTCAGTCACAGCAAGAGGGCAGGGAAGAGAGCGTGGTTACCGTGACTTGAAGCAAGGAGGCCGCTGCCTCATTGACTTCAAGCATGTGTGGAGAAGCGCGCCGAGCAGGGGATAAAACAACGTTTTCAGTGCTTTTGCCACATCTGCCTTTAGGAAGAAAGGCATCATCAGAAACACTGCTGGCTATACGCAGGTACTGCTGGTGGCTTGGGATGGTTTTGGGAGGTGACAGGTTGCGGCACAGTGGCGTCAATTTTACTATACAGTTCCAAGATAGAAAATAAAAATTTGCGTTAATGTATGCATTTTTTTAATGGACTCTGCAGGATACAAAAATGTGGAGTGCTGCACATTTATATACATCAAACTGATAGGAAATAACATTTGTCTAGGCTCCAGAAGGCCACATTTTGAGAGTTTCCATTTAAGAAGCATAAAAATGGCCCCTGATTAAAATACATATTTTTTGTGGGAATTTTAGCGAATAATACCTCTCTGGTATATCACTGTCCATGTTGTGGGACTATTTGTGTACTTCGAGTAAGTGTTTTCTGGCTGCAAATATGACCTGAAGGTTTTTTCACGTTCGCCTACCATTAAAGTGAATAGGGCCCGCCACGAACGCACACTTAGTGAACATTTGATTGTGAATGCGTGTTGGCGAATCGTCCAGGCCGATGTTTGTCCATCACTAATTTCTACGTCGTATTTGCCTTTGTGCGGTGCAGTTATCTGTTGTAAAGCCTTTTGTAGGGTATTTTAGCGTAAAAAGAAAAAACTTATCTGCCGCTCAGCAGTGCAGCTAATTCTTGTATAGCCTTTTGTGACATGTATTAGTGCAAAAAGAAAAAAATATATTTGCCACTCAGCAGTGCAGTGTTTTGTTGTAAAGCCTTTTGTGGGGTGTATTAGCGTAAAAATAAAATATATATTTGCCGCTCAGCGGTGCAGTTATCTGTTGTAAAGCCTTTATTGGGGCGTTTTAGCATAAAAAGAAAAATATATTTGCTGCTCAGTGTTGCAATTATTTCTTGTAAATCCTTTTGTGACGTGTATTAGCGTAAAAAATATATATATATTTGCAGCTCAGCGGTGCAGTTATCTGTTGTAAAGCCTTACAGAGAGGAAGAGCTATTAGAGGACAGTCAGCAGCTACTGCCCAGCCAAAATCTGGAGGATACATCTGCCGCTTCCTCTGCTAGGTGGGCAAGTAGTGATGAGGAGAGTGGTGTGGGAGATGGTGTTGCGAGCAGTCTCCTGACCCAGAGACGGTTGAGGTGGACATCAGTGACATGCAGACAGCACTCGATGATGATGATGATGTTATAGCTGATCGGACTTGGGAGCCGGATGATGAAGGGGCTTCATCATCATCGGGAAAAGAGGGTGGCAGCTTGCCCGTGAGCCAGCAAGTCGCTACCATGGCCAGGAGTCAGCAGGGTGGCAGCAATGGAAAGTCGGGAGCCAAACGTGACCGTGGTAAAACACCTGCTTCGCGGGAGCCTACCTGCCCAGGAAGTAGCGGTGCAGGGGTTCACGAGACAGCGGCGGTAGCAGTCAGTCAGTGCAGAGTGTTGGGGGTAAAATCACTTACTCTGCAGTGTGGCAGTTTTTTTAAAGGCGCCAGAGGAGGTGAACATGGGCATATGTCGAATCTGTGGGCAGAAGGTGAAGCGTGGTCAGGGCACTATGGCCCTGCGTCAACATATGCAGCAGCACCCTAAAGTGGCCTGGGAGAACCATGGCTCCGATGTGGTGGTCCAGCCTGCATCACCCAGTGGCGCACACCTGGTTTCAGGCAGTCAAGGCTCCACCACCTCAGGTGAAGGGAGCTGTCTATCCTTCCCATCATCTGCTGCTCCTGATGCTCCTCGCCCTCTTGCTCCTCCTAGTTAGTCATTCCATCAGCAATCGATCACCAAAGCGATTGCCAAGAGACAATAGTATGCGTGCACTCATCTAACGGCGCAGAAGCTGAATGTGCTCCTGTCCAATTTGCTGGTGCTGCAGTCCCTCCCTTTCCAAGTGGTGGACTCTGCACCTTTCAGAGAACTGATGGCTTGTGCGGAGCCAAGGTGGAGAGTCCCAAGCCGTCATTTCTTTGCCAAAAAGGCAGTACCAGCCCTGCACACACATGTAGAACAGAAGGTGGGCCAGTCCTTGAGCCTGTCGGTGTTTGCCAAAGTGCACAGCATCGCCGATGTGTGGAGCTATAACTATGGTCAGGGACAATAAATTTTATGGCCCACTGAGTGAATGTGGTTCCTGCACAGCCACACCAGCAACTTGGCCAGGTGACGCCGCCTCTGCCTCCACGTTGCCAAGCCATTGGTCCAGCAACAATGTCCGCCTCTGCCCCCTCATCCTCCACCGTGTCTTCAGCCACCACTGCAGGGACAATTCTCAGTGCCCCTCCAGTATACCACATGCGCAGGGCACGGCGGTTTAATGCGGTTCTTCATCTCGTTTGCCTGGGCCAACTGGCAACAGGGGGGACCTGCTCCGTATCCTTCAGAAGGAAATTGAATCCTGGCTTTCTCCGTGACAACTGAATGTTGGGACCATGGTGATCAACAACGGGAAGAACACTGTGTCGGCGCTGCGTCAAGGAGGGTTGAGCCATGCGCCCTGCAGGGCACACGTGTTCAATCTGGTTGTCAAGCGGTTCCTGAAATCTTCCACCCATCTGCAAGACATCCGAAAAATGGCAAGGAAACTTTGTATGCACTTCAGCCACTCATACACCGCAAAGCACACCCTCCTTGATCTGCAGCGGCAGAAAGGCATACCCCAACATAGGCTAATATGCGACGTTTTCATCCATTGCAATTCCACCCTCCATATGTTGGACCAACTGTACGAACAGAGAAAGGCCATAAACGTTTCCTGATGATCCAAGCGGACAGGAGTACTCCCCTGTGTAACTTTGATATCAGCCAGTGGCAGCTCATGAGTGACACCTGCCGTTTGCTCAGACCCTTTGAGGAGGCCACGTTATTTTTTAGTCGCCCGGACTACAGGATGATCGTTGTCATTCCACTGCTTCATGTCCTGGAACAGTTAAATATGGCTGGTCAGGGGACTGGAGACGTGGCGCCTAGATCTCACGGCCACATGAGCCCTGTGGGGGCTGAACTGGAGGAGGAGGACATTGGAGCACAAGCAATGTGTAGCAAAACTGGTGGTGTTTCGACACAGGTGACAGGAGGCAGTATGCAGTGGAGATGGAGGCAGGGAGTCCCTCCGAGTCACTTGCACAAATGGCCCGCTGCATACTCACTTGCTTGGGTAGTGAAAGCCGAATTGTCACCATTCGGCAGACGGATGACTTTAGGCTCTCCACCTTGTTGGACCCTCACTACCGGTGCAAAATGGGGGTCTTTTTTACACCCCCTGACAGGGAGGACAAACTGAACTGCTATAGAGACATCCTATGTAGTCAGTTGGCCGCTGCCTATCTGCGCTATCGTCCATCCTCTCGCAGGTCTGACCGGGGGAGCCCTCTGCGCTCAATTTCCACTGCCATGGCTGCTGGGGAGGGGTGGGGTGGCAAGAGCAGTACCAGCTGCATCAGCAGCAGCCTGAGTCTACAGTCGCTGTTAAGCAGCTTTCTTCACCCGCATAGTGAAGAAACTACTTACCAGCAGCAGCATCTAGACCTGGAGCAGAACCTGAACCAACAGGTGGTGGCATACTTGGAGTGCACCCTGCCAGCCGACATTGAAGATCCGCTGGACTACTGGGCAGCCAAACTGGATTTGTGGCCGCAACTGGCTGAGTTTGCCCTGGAAAAGCTGTCCTACCCGGCCAGTATTGTGTCATCAGAGCGGGTGTTTAGTGCGGCGGGGGCCATAGTTACCCCAAGGAGAACTCGCCTGCCCACCGAAAATGTGGAGAGACTGACCTTTGTCAGGATCAATCAGGCGTGGAATAGCCAGGATTTCCACCCACCAATTCCTGATGCATCAGACTAGATCATGCATGGTGCCACACTAACACTTTAACAAAAGAGACCAGTTTCTTCTGGCTACCTGCCTCAGCTATTATTCTGATGCTGCCACTAGTGATGAGTGGCAGGGGCAATATTCGAATTCACAATATTTTGCGAATATTTTGTAGAATATTGGTCATATATTTGCAAATTCGAGATTATATTTTTGATTGCGAAAATCGCCAATGTATTATTCGCGTAATGCGTGTGAAATACCGACGTGGGTCACTTATGCTTCATTTTTCAAGCTGGTATAAGTTTCCTGAGACTGGAGAAAATGGTTGTCACGGCAGAACACTAAAATAGCTTTATATGCAGATAGAGTGCTACAATATATTTGTGTTTGCAAATTTTCGGCAATTAATGAAACGCATATTTTTTCGCAATACGTGCAACTTGTGACATCAAAGCACTGTGTCTGTAGCATGTATGTATGGACAGCAGAACCTATTACACTGCCTACCACCCTGCACTGGAACCTATCAGCTCCACTATAGATCAATCTAACATACACTGACTATCTCCCCCTAACTATCTGAATTATTTATATAAGTTAACTGTCTAATGTAATACAACAAAGCGCAGAGCACAGCAATGACACTGCTGTCTCTTTCATAACTGCAATAAACTTTAGAAAATAGCTGCAGTGGAGATTCTTACATACTAAGGGGTAGGCAACTTTTCCATTGGTTGCTAGGGATGTTGCTAAGCTGTGACATAGCCTTCTCATTTGCCCACAAGCTAGAAGAAGGGAGGGATGATCACCTGATGTGTACTGTGTTAAAAAAAAAAAACACAAATAAACAACAAATATTCGTCATTACGAATATATAGCACTATATTCTAAATATTCGAAGTGTCGATATTCGCGATAAAAATTTGCTTTTCGAATATTCCCTCTCAACCATAGCTGCAACCCGCCTGATGCCACGTCTCATGCCAAGTGCTCCCTCTTTTACCCACCATCTTCAGCAGGTACTGGTATTGCCACACACCTCCACACTATGTCACCTTGCCACTCTGTGGTCTCCTAATGCTCTCCTCCCTCCACTCTAGGTCACCTTGCCACTCTGTGGCTGCCTGATGCTGCCGCTCCCTCCACACTATGTCACCTAGACACTCTGTGGCCTCCTGATGCTTCTGCCACCTCCACACTATGTCCCCTTGCCTCTCTGTGGTCTCCTGATGCTGCTCCTACCTCCACTCTATGTCACCTTGCCACTCTGTGGCCTCCTGATACTGCCGCCACCTACAGACTCTGTCATTGGGCTACTCTGTGGTCTCCTCATGATGCTTCCACCTTACCACTATGTCATAAGGCCACTCTGTGGACTTCTCATGACTGGTCCACTATTTAGCCTTTTTGGTTTGGCTGACAGCATTATTTATTTGACCCTTCTTCTGATCTGTCAGAAGGAAGGTAAATTGAGACGCACAACGGATCCTTCACTTCACTTCCTTTTCTGGTTGCAGTGAATGGTGTGACTGAGAAAGTCAAGAAAGGCCATCTTCGCCATGTATCATCAGGCCTCAGCCTCGGTCTTAGTCAATGGAGATCTATCAGACCCTTTTCGTATACGGAATGGTACCCGTCAAGGTTGCCCCCTATCACCATTACTTTTTGTATTAGCCCTCGAGCCCCTCCTAGTCTGCTTAAGGACAGACCCAGCAATTAAAGGCACAGTTCTAGGGGGTCAGGAGAATAAATTGGCCGCCTTCGCGGACGACATTATGATCATGACCTCGAACCCAGAAGTATCACTTCCAGCCATTCAACTTCATTTAGATAAATATAGTGTCATCTCCAACTTTAAAATAAATAAACAAAAATCACTTATTATTTGTTTTGGTATTCCCTTAAAAACACAAGCCCGATTAAAAATTAACTCGCCATTTGACTGGTCATCTCCACACCTCACGTACCTAGGAGTTAAGATAAGCTCTAATTTAGCTGATCTTTTTACTCTTAACTACTCCCCCCTTTTGCAATCCATTTCCTCCAGTTTGGATAAGCTAGATACACACATACTCTCATGGTTTGGAAGGAAGAACCTTCTCATGACCTTAATTATCCCACGTCTCACCTACTTCCAGCAAGTGCTACCAATACATATACCTAAAACTTATTACAAATCTCTTAGGAAAATGTTTCGCAAGTTCCTTTGGAAAGGGAAGAGACCCAGGCTAGCGTATAACACACTCTCCCGCCCCAAACTTTAGGGCGAATGGCTTTCCCAGACCCCGAACTCTATGGAAAAGTTGCCCTGATGTCCAGGGTGGTGGAATGGCTCAGGTGCCCAAACATGAAACAGTGGGTGGAAATGGAACAAGAGCTCTTAGGGAAACCATTCCGATCCATATTACTAGGGAATGGCAGACACCTCAACATACTGTCCTCACCTTACCCAATCATACAAGCAACATTGAAGACATGGAAATCGTTCCAGGCTTCCCACTGCTCCATACCCTTCCCATCTCCCCTCCTTTCTTTGAGAGACATTATAAGTACAGCTCTTCCCCAGGTAATAGAATGTACCCCTAGATTCCTGAGAGACTCAGACATACCTATCTCGTCCTTCTTCAATTCGGAGGGTCAGGTATTACTTATTTCAGAACTTCGAAAAATGCTTGCTCCTCATCACCACTGTATCTCTCCAATTTCGTACCTCCATTCTTACTTGACCCAACATACCTCTAGTAGTGATTTCCTCAGACCGTTAGTCTGGATAGAGGCCCTTATTAACAATCCCAACTCAACAAAAAAGCTTATATCCCAATTGTTCCACAGACTCAACTCGCCTCCTATACTTACTAAACCGGCATACATAAAACTCTGGGAAAGAGACTTAGGGCTGGACCTTCCCTTCTCCAGTATACCGGATCTCCTTTTAGCTCCTCATACTGCGTCCAGATGTGTTCGTATACAAGAAAATGGATATAAAATATTATCCAGATGGTATAAAACCCCAGATATTGTTAGCCTTTTCTCTGACTCATTTTCTGATAGATGTTGGAGATGCCTGAGCGACAGAGGATCTTTTTTCCATATCTGGTAGGAATGCCCCATTGTTAATAGTTGGTGGAAGGGAATATTTCACTTGAGCAACACGATATGCCGTACCTCGATCCCTATATCCCCTCTAATGGCATTGCTTAGTTTCTACGACACAGAAGGGACAAGGTATTCCCAACCCCCCCCCCCCTTCCAATTTAGACAATTGCTTATTGCAGCACGTCTACTGGTCCCAAAACACTACGCTACCAACTATAGAACAGGGGAAATTAAAGGTGGACCAGCTTTACTGCTTCGAGGAGCTATCCGCGTGGGAGGCTAGGAATCACCAGAAATTCACCAAACAATGGCGACTATGGCGGGAATTCAGGTTTACGAGCAGTCAGCCTCTTCCTACATAACCCCATGATGGTATAGATTAGATTGTGCTACATGACTACTCACTCCTCAACTTCCACCCCATGCACTTGATAAGGTTTCTCTCCCTTCATACATTTTTACAACGTTTTTATAATGTATTCTGCATTACGCCTTAATAACATAATGAATATGCTACTGACATAGCTCCTTAGGAAACGCCTTAGGCTACTTTCACACTAGCGTTCGGAGCGGGTCCGTCTGATGTTTCATCAGACGGATCCGCTCCTATAATGCAGACGTTTGCATCCGTTCAGAACGGATCCGTCTGCATTATAACTTAGAAAAATTTCTAAGTGTGAAAGTAGCCTGAGCGGATCCGTTCAGACTTTACATTGAAAGTCAATGGGGGACGGATCCGCTTGAAGATTGAGCCATATGGTGTCATCTTCAAGCGGATCCGTCCCCATTGACTTCCATTATAAGTCTGGACGGATCCGCTCGCCTCCGCACGGCCAGGCGGACACCCGAACGCTGCTTGCAGCGTTCAGGTGTCCGCTCACTGAGCGGAGCGGAGGCTGAGCGCTGGCAGACGGATGCATTCTCAGTGGATCCGCCTCCACTGAGAATGCATTAGGGCCAGACGGCTGCGTTCAGGGCCGCTTGTGAGCCCCTTCAAACGGAGCTCACGAGCGGACACCTGAACGCAGGTGTGAAAGGAGCCTTATGTTGTATCCTTAGTGATGTGGAATTCCTCTTGTACTATTATCTTTTTGAAACTCCTTTGCTCTTATAATGTATTGTATATGTACTAATGAAGGCGTCATGTTAGACGCTTAAATGTCAAACATGTACCTTGTTGTGTTTTCTTAAATTGAAAATAACAAAAAAATAATTTAAAAAAAAGGCCGTTTGCTGTGCGAAAAGTCCAAACAAAGGAGGAAGATGAGGAAAAACATAGCGTGTGTTTTGCACTTAGCTTTACTTCATGTTCCTAGGATCGGATATTCCACAGCCCATACGTTTAGCAGCGTATGTGGTGGATTGTTCCTGCTATTTCATGAAAAGGCAACATGTGGTTGATAAGAGGAAGCTTTTATTATATTCATAGAAAGTAACAAAACAAGTGCTTATCATATAAAAACATCTCTTGCTAACACTGTGAGTATAACAAAACTAACCATTTTAATGTTTTCTTGAGCAGTCTGCATTATGTGACTCTTTATGTTCCTAAAGCACTAATACTGCAAGATACTGGATGGCATAGCTGCTGAGAATGAATATCCCCCATTATATGGCTTTGCATAAAATAGCAGGAACAATCCACTGGATAGGCTCATAGGAATGTAGGAATATTAAGCAAAGCTAAGTGCAACACACATGCTACATTTTGCTTTTATTATCTGACCTCGGACCATATCTCTGATTATTAGACTTCAGACCAGAAGCCAATTTACTTACCAGTCTTGGGTCTTCTTAGTCCTCTTCACTTCTGGGTGCCGCATTCTGAAACTTCTGACTTTGATAAGTATTAGAGAGTTGTATGCACAACTTCAAACAACATCACAAGTTTGGCTACCACTAGAACTGTGTGTGCTGGGCCAGGCTCTGCATACAGGGCGAGATTTATCAACACGTGTACAGGTCTTTCTGGCTTAATTTCAGTTAGAAAACTGATGTAAAGGAAAATAAATTTGACACTGCTGGAAACACCCGTGTGAAAAACAGGCGTAGAAAATGATGAATGAAATGGGCCTCCCGACCTGTCCCCTTCCCCGCCCATGCCACGCACACACAATTTTAGACCTGGCCTGAGTGGGGAAAAGTCCCAGATAGCATCTGAAATAAGCATAATTTAGGCATATTTCAGATTAGTAAATAGCCCCCATAGTTTGTGACTTTTTAACGCAAGTTTTCAGGCATAAAAGAGATGATAAATCTCCCAGATGTGTTAATGCTGTACATTATCACCTTGTTTCTACAGCCATAAACAATACCCTGACATTGGCTAGTGTCAAAATATTGTTTTCTGGACTTGCTTGCTGTCCCTGGTGGAGCTCACAATCTAAGTTCCCTATTATTATGTCTTTGGAGTGTTGGAGGAAACCCACACAAACACAGGGAGAACATTCAAACTCTATACAGATCCAGTACCCATTACCCCAGCACTGCAAGGCACAAGTGCTATTCACTGAGCCACAGTGCTGGCCTGGTAGTTACACCACTGTGTTTAGTCCAGCAGTATAAAGGTTCTGTTCACATCTGTACTGAGGCTTCTATTCATAAAGAAAGCCATAATAATATGCTGGATCCATCGTATATATAATAGGGTCTTCCAGGGTTCTGTTCTAGTAAGTTTATGTTGATATGCTGATAGACAGGTACCCATTACAGTAGTCATGGTCTATATTGGAGATGAGCGAATCAATCCTGAATTAATCTAATTTATGAATTTCACAAAAATCCATCTGCCAAATGAAGTTTTGCCGATTCTTTTGGGACGAATTGCACCGAAATTGATCCAGAGCCATTGTGATAGTTGGTGGGGAACACAGGAGAATGAAGATGAAGGGTCATATGACACTGGGAGGGAGAGGGAGGGTGGCTTGATGTCTTGTATTACTCCAAGATACCGTGTAGTTTCAGCAAACCTATTTTACTGCAATAACTGCATTAGTATACCCCTTTAGTGAACGTGTTGTATTACTTCAAGATACCACGCAGTTTCAGCAAACATATTTTACTGCAAGAACTACATTAGTTAACTCGTGTTTGCGAACACATTTTATTGCAATAACTGCATTAATATACCTGTGTTAGTTAGTGAATCCATTGTACTGCAGTAAATGCATTAGTATACCCTTGTTATTAAATGCGTTGTACTGCATTAATATAGTAGTTTAATTCAACGCATATTTTAAATTGTCAATACCAGTGTGCAGTGTGTTTGTAGAAGGGATAGGACATTTAAGGCTACTTTCACACTCGCGTTTTGGGTGGATCCGTCATGGATCTGCAAAAACGGATCCGTTACAATAATACAACCGCATGCATCCATCATAAACGGATCCGTTTGTATTATCTGTAACATAGCCAAGACGGATCTGTCATGAGCTCTATTTAAAGTCAATGGGAGACGGATCCGTTTCCTATTGTGCCAGATTGTGTCAGAGAAAACAGATCCGTCCCTATTGACTTACATTGTGTGCCAGGATGTATCCGTTTGGCTCAGTATCATCAAGGGGACAGCAAAACGCTGCAGGCAACATTTTGGTGTCCGCCCCTATAGCGGAATGGAGACTGATCAGAGGAAAACTGATGCATTCTGAGTGGATCCTTTTCCATTCTGAATGCATTAAGGCAAAACTGATCTGTTTTGGACCGCTTGTGAGAGCCCATGACAGATCTCACAAACAGAAAGCCAAAACGCAAGTGTGAAAGTAGCCTAATTGTTCCTCTGTCATGGGCTCTCACAAGCGGTCCAAAACAGATCAGTTTTGCCCTAATGCATTCAGATGTGGCGTAAATTACAGAAAAAAAAAACCTTTGCAATTTTGCTACTGCTCAAAGGGGTTGTCTTATTTCAGCAAATGGCATTTATTATGTAGACAAAGTTAACAGAAGGCACTTACTAATGTATTATGATTGTCCATATTGCCTCTATTGCCTTGCTAGCTTGATTAATTTTTCCATCACATTAAACACTGCCCGTTTCCAGGGATTACGACCAAACTGCAATCCAGCAGTGCTGGCTATGCTTGCACACTATAGGAAAAAGCACAGCTTCTCTGGTGGCTGGGACTGCAGGAGTGCGCATAGACTGGAGCTTTTTCTTATAAAGTGCAAGCACGGCCACCGCTACTGGATTTAATGATGGTCGTAACCCCCGGATACGAACACTGTATAATGTGATGAAAAAATGAATCAAGCCAGCAAAAGAAGCAATATGGACAATCACAAAACATTAGTAAGTGCCTTGTATTAACTTTCTCTATATGATAAATACCATTTGCTGAAGTTGGACAATCCCTTTAACTACCTGTGACTTTACCTTTATATAGGCCCCATAATAAAATGCCTGGAAAGTGGAAGAGTGAAAAATGCCTCATCATCCAAGAGTCAGAATGTGGGAGGCTGTAGCAGTGCAAACAGCAGTAGCAGCACCAGCAATCAGAACAGTAGTAGTAGTAGCAGCAACAGGCTACAGTTCTCCTTTGCTTCCCATGGGTTTCACATTATTATTAAAGGGGTTCTCCCGGAATTAAGAAAATTAAAATACATAAATATGACTTTATTATAAATATATTCCCAAATACCTTTCATTAGTTATAATGGCTTGTTTTGTCTAAGGAGCAATCATCAGGGGAAATAAAATGGCCGCTGTCCTATTAGTGCACATAAAACCTGTCCTAATCACACAGGAGGACAAGTTACTTCACAACACTGAGCTAAAGAGCTGCCTCGTCCTCCTCTCTGCTTTACTTGTCAGGGATTATGGTCCTGAATACAGCTGATAAGATCTTCAGCTCAATCTCTGTGGGAATGGAGTTCATGAGGAGACATGAAGTACAGAGAGGATGGACAGGACATACTGTGGTAATGTGGGGCTGTGGTAATGGAGACTGCATATGAGAGCTGCTGCTCATTAGCCACATTCCCACCTCCCCTTTGTACTTCATGTCTCCTTATGACCTACATTTCTACAGAGATTGTGAAGTAACTTTTACTGCTGTGTGATTAGGATAGGTTCTGTGTGTACTAAGAGAACGGCGGCCATTTTATTTCTCCTAATGATTGCTCCCCAGACAAAATGAGCCATTATAACTAATGAGAGGTATTTGGGAATATATTTTTAACCGCCTCCCGACCGCCTAACGCAGGGATGCGTCCTGCGGGCGACCAGATTATTTCTCCTTGACGCGTCGTCGCGTCATCTCGCGAGACGTGAGATTTCCTGTGAACGCACGCTCACAGGAGCGCGCGTTCACAGGATCGCGAGGTCAACGAGTTGATCTACAGCCTGCCAATGGCGATCATTCGCTGGCAGGCTGTAGATGCGATTTTTTTTAACTCCAAAAATGAATATTAGACGCTGTTTTGTTAACAGCGTCTAATATACCTGCAACCTGGTCCTCTGGTGGTCCCTTTTGCTTGAATCGACCACCAGAGGACACAGGCAGCTCTGTGTCATGGAACCATGAACCAGACGTACAACAAGAGATGGGTGGAAATAAGAAGGCTTTATTGAAAATCAAGCCGTAGCTAAAGTCCAAACGGATGGCTAAACCGAAGCAGGGTCTTGCGTAGACGGAGGTCAGGAACCAGGAGGGTAGTCAGACGAAGCCAGGATCAGGAACCAACGGGGTAGTCAGACGAAGCCTGGATCAGGAACCAACGGGGTAGTCAGACGAAGCCAGGATCAGGAACCAACGGGGTAGTCAGACGAGGCCAGGATCAGGAACCAGAAGCAGCAGCAGTCTTTGAAGCATGTGCACACAGGAGGACCAAGCAAGGAACTGAAGCCACAGACCTTCTATATATATGAGCTAGGCATCCAGCTCCTCCCAGTGGGAAGGAGGAGCCGCAGGGTGGGAGGCTACAAGAAACCCAGAAACCAAGATGGCCGCCAGCACATGTCAAACGAAGGAGAACAGTCAGAAGGTAAGACCATGACAGTACCTCCCCCTCAAGGGCCCCTCCTCCGCGGAGTAAGGAACGGTTTCAGAGGGAAGCGTGCGTGGAAGGCTCGGAGCAACGCAGGAGCATGGACATCTGCGGAGGGAACCCAGGAACGCTCCTCTGGACCATAACCACGCCAATGGACCAAAAACTGCAACCGACCGCGGACCAGGCGTGAGTCCAGGATATTGCTCACCTCATATTCCTCACGATTGCCCACTTGGACCGGACGGGGCCGAGGAACCGAGGAAGTGAAACGATTACACACCAATGGCTTCAACAGGGAGACATGAAACACGTTGGAGATCCGCATGCCAGGAGGAAGCGCAAGGGCATAGGCTACCGGGTTTACCCTGTGAAGCACTCGGAAGGGACCAACAAAGCGAGGCGCCAGCTTGGGAGTGGGCACTCGAAGGTTGAGGTTGCGGGTGGACAACCATACACGGTCTCCGACCTGGTAGGAAGGAGCGGGCGCTCGTCTGCGATTAGCCTGGAGTCTCTGGCGTTGCGCAGAGACCTCAAGGGACCTCTGGATCTGTACCCAAGAAGTACGTAGGACGGAAAGGTGATCCTCCACAGCCGGAGTATCCTGGGGAGAGAATACCTCCGGTAACACGGCAGGTTGGAACCCATAATTGGCCATGAAGGGAGACGTCCCAGAGGAAGAGTTCACCGCCGTGTTCCTGGCAAACTCAGCCCAAGGCAGGAGGTCAACCCAATTGTCTTGGTGATCGGAGACATAGCAACGAAGGAATTGCTCCAAGGCCTGATTGGATCGTTCTGCGGCCCCATTGGACTGAGGGTGGTAGGCCGAGGAGAAAGAGAGATGAATCCCCAACTGGGAGCAAAAGGCGCGCCAGAACCTGGACACAAACTGACTCCCCCGATCCGACACAATCTCCTTGGGCAAACCGTGCAACCGGAAGACCTCCCTGGCAAAAATCGAGGCCAACTCTTGTGCAGAGGGTAACTTCTTGAGAGGAACACAGTGGCACATTTTGGAAAACCGATCCACAATCATGAGAATGACCGTATGGCCTCGGGATGCAGGGAGGTCCACAATGAAATCCATCCCCAGGTGTGACCATGGACGCTCCCCGGTGGCTATGGGTTGCAAAAGGCCCAACGGAAGGTGCCGAGGGGACTTACTCTGGGCACAAACGGAGCATGCCGCTACATATGCGGCGATGTCGGAACGTAGAGAAGGCCACCAGAACAGACGTGAAACCGCCCAGGACAGCTGATTCTTTCCAGGGTGCCCCGCGGCCTTGGAGTTATGGTAGGTTCGCAACAACCGAGTGCGCAACTCCTCAGGCACAAAACATCTGCCGTTGGGTCTCCCAGAGGGAGCACCAGATTGAGCCGCTAAAATCTGCTCACCCAGAGGAGAGGTCAGGCTGGTGCGAATAGCGGCCAGGATCTGATTCGGGGGTATGACCGTAGTCGGAATCGACTCCTCCCCGGACAGCTCGGAGTACTGCCGTGATAAGGCATCCGCTCTGATGTTCTTGGAGCCGGGTAGGTAGGAGACCACGTAATTAAAACGTGACAAGAACAGAGCCCATCTGGCCTGACGTGGTGTCAATCTCTTGGCCTCAGAGAGGTAGGTCAGATTCTTGTGGTCCGTCAGGATGAGAACCGGAACCACCGAGCCCTCGAGCAAGTGCCTCCATTCTTTAAGGGCCTGCACGATGGCCAATAACTCCCTGTCACCAATCTGATAGTTGCACTCCGCGGAAGACAGTTTCCGGGAGTAAAACCCACAAGGAAGCAGAGGACCCTCTGGTGTTCTACGCTGAGACAGGAGGGCGCCTACTCCCGTCTCAGACGCGTCCACCTCGAGGACAAAAGGCAACCCAGGGTTGGGATGCGACAGAATCGGAGCCGACACAAAGGCGGATTTAGAGCCTCAAAAGCTCGGATGGCCTCGAGCGGCCAGACCTGAGGATTACTGCCCTTCCTGGTCAGATCCGTGAGAGGCTTGGCTAGCATGGAAAAGTCCCTGATGAACTTCCGATAATAATTGGCGAAGCCCAAAAAGCGCTGCAGGGCACGAAGCCCACTGGGCTGGGGCCACTGTAAGACAGCCGAAACCTTCTCAGGATCCATGGAGAACCCCTCAGCGGAAATGATGTAACCTAAGAAGGTTACCTGGGATCGGTGAAATTCGCATTTCTCAAGCTTACCGAACAGCTTGTTCTCTCGTAAGCGTTGCAACACTCGTCTGACATCCAGAATGTGGGCCTCCATGGATGCAGAATATACCAAGATGTCATCCAAATAGACCACCACACACTGCTGCAACAGGTCACGGAAAACATCGTTGATGAATTCCTGGAAGACTGCGGGCGCATTGCACAACCCAAAGGGCATAACCAAGGATTCATAATGACCGGTCCTGGTGTTAAACGCGGTCTTCCACTCATCGCCCGCCTTGATCCTTACCAGGTTATATGCCGCCCTCAGGTCGAGTTTGGTAAAGACCGTGGCCCCTTTGAGGCGATCGAACAGCTCGGAAATCAAGGGTATCGGGTAAGCGTTCTTGATCGTGATGCGATTGAGACCCCTGTAGTCGATGCAAGGCCTCAACTCACCGCCCTTCTTTTTCACAAAGAAAAATCCAGCCCCTGCCGGGGACGAGGATTTGCGAATGTGTCCGCGTGAAAGCGCCTCCCTCACGTACTCCTCCATGGCCTCATTCTCCGCTACCGACAGTGGATAGACTTTGCCACGAGGAGGAACGGCACCAGATTGTAACTCTATGGCACAATCGTATGGGCGGTGCGGAGGTAGGGCAACCGCACGCACCTTATCGAATACATCCCGGTACTCCTCGTATTCAGGAGGCAACAGAGAGTCCGAGGAAGTACACAGCAACTTGACAGGCCCATGGATGCAACTAGCCCCACACTGCGGTGACCACGAGAGGATCTCGGCCGATCTCCAATCGAAAGTCGGATTATGCTTCTGGAGCCAGGGGTACCCCAAGACCACCGAGTAGTGTGGAGACGAAATAACCTGGAGACAGACCGACTCTCTGTGAACGGCACCAATGGCCATCCCCACTGGAAGGGTCTCCTGAGTCACGTGTGGCGGCAGAAGGGGTCTGCC
Organism: Bufo gargarizans; assembly: GCF_014858855.1. Classification (NCBI taxonomy): domain Eukaryota; kingdom Metazoa; phylum Chordata; class Amphibia; order Anura; family Bufonidae; genus Bufo; species Bufo gargarizans. The sequence continues at coordinate 441,967,540 of NC_058080.1, forward strand.
GTCTATCGCCTCAAGAGCCAGTGGGGAACCTCGAGGCTGCAGAGGAATGGAATTGGCGGCAGCGAACACACTATCAATGAACAAACCACCAGCACCAGAGTCCACCAACGCCTGGGTCGTCACCGAGCCCCCGACCCAGGAGAGGACAACAGTAATCAGTGGCTTGTCAACACGGGAAACCGGGGACAAGGAGACTCCACCCAAGATCTGCCCCCGACAGGATCTCAGGTGCGAGCGTTTCCCGGACGGTTCGGGCATGCCAACCGAAAATGCCCACCGAGACCACAGTACATGCATCGGCCCTCGCGTCTCCGGAGTACCCTCTCCCCCTCGGACAGGCGAGCAAACCCCAGCTGCATGGGTTCACCCCCAGACCAGTCATCCCCAGGAGGCGTGGGAGGAGAGGGAGGCACGGGTGGGACAGCAAACGTAGGCGCCAATCTGTTAGAAGGCCTCCGCAGGCTCTCCTTAAAGGAAGGTCTCTCCCTGAGTCTGGTGTCAATCAAAATCAGGAAAGAAATAAGGGACTCGAGCTCCACTGGTAGGTCCTTGGCTGCAACCTCATCCCTCAAGGCATCCGAGAGACCATGAGAGAAAGCAGCGACCAGAGCCTCATTATTCCAGCCCACCTCTGCTGCCAGGGTACGAAACTCAATGGCGTATTCAGCTACGGATCGTGAACCCTGTCTGATGGACATAAGGAGCTTCGCAGCAGAGGCAGCACGAGCCGGCACATCGAATACCTTCCGAAGAGAAGCAACAAAACCGGAAAACTCGGCAACCACCGGATTGTTGTTCTCCCATAAAGGGCTGGCCCAGGCCAAGGCCTTGTCCGAGAGCAGCGAGATCAAGAAGCCCACCTTTGATCTCTCAGTAGGAAAGGCATGTGGCAGCAACTCGAAATAAATGGCCACCTGGTTAAGGAAACCTCGGCACTGAGTTGGCTCTCCCCCAAAGCGCTGTGGAAGGGGGGCAGAACCGGTCATACCCCGAAACACCGCAGGCGCAGCAACAGGTGTCGGGGTAGACTCTGGCGCAACAACCGGAGCGGCAGTAGGAGCGGGCCCAGGAGCGACAACTGACCCATCGGCAACGGAAGCTAAATGAGCCGTGCGTTCAAGCAGGGTTTGTAACGCCACAACGAACCGACCCAACAGGTGATCCTGCTGATCAAGTCTGGCAACCAGCGTAGGTAGCAAGGATGGCCCTGTACCGTCAGAATTCATGGCTTGGTCCTAATGTCATGGAACCATGAACCAGACGTACAACAAGAGATGGGTGGAAATAAGAAGGCTTTATTGAAAATCAAGCCGTAGCTAAAGTCCAAACGGATGGCTAAACCGAAGCAGGGTCTTGCGTAGACGGAGGTCAGGAACCAGGAGGGTAGTCAGACGAAGCCAGGATCAGGAACCAACGGGGTAGTCAGACGAAGCCTGGATCAGGAACCAACGGGGTAGTCAGACGAAGCCAGGATCAGGAACCAACGGGGTAGTCAGACGAGGCCAGGATCAGGAACCAGAAGCAGCAGCAGTCTTTGAAGCATGTGCACACAGGAGGACCAAGCAAGGAACTGAAGCCACAGACCTTCTATATATATGAGCTAGGCATCCAGCTCCTCCCAGTGGGAAGGAGGAGCCGCAGGGTGGGAGGCTACAAGAAACCCAGAAACCAAGATGGCCGCCAGCACATGTCAAACGAAGGAGAACAGTGAGAAGGTAAGACCATGACACTCTGTAAGTAGCACCAATCACCACACTACACCCCCCTGTCACTTATTAACCCCTGATCACCCCATATAGACTCCCTGATCACCCCCCTCTCATTGATCACCCCCCTGTAAGGCTCCATTCAGACGTCCGTATGTGTTTTGCGAATCCGCAAAACACGGACACCGGCAATCTGCTTTCCGCATTTTGCGGATCCGCACATTGCCAGAACTATATAGAAAATGCCTTTGTTCTATAGGCTCTACAAAAAACGCAGTGTTTGCCCGATCAGGCCTGATCTTGTGCGCACACTTGCGTTTAGTCCGCCCCACCGCAGTGACAGAATTTTTTTTTCTGATCACTGCAAAAACACTGTAAAATCGCTGCGGCGCTATAAAGATCACTTCTGAGGGGCATGGCGAGTTCATAGATTATTATTTTTTTGGCACAAGTTAGCGGAAATTGTTTTTTTTTGTTTTTGTTACAAAGTCTCATATTCCACTAACTTGTGACAAAAAATAAAATCTTACATGAACTCACCATACCCCTCACAGAATCCAAATGCGTAAAAATGCTTTGTGAAATCCTAAAGGTACTGATTGGAATTTGGGCCCCTTTGCGCATATTGGATGCAAAAAAGTATCACACATGTGGTATCGCCGTACTCAGGAAAAGTAGGGATATGTGGTTTGGGGTGTATTTTTACATATAACCATGCTGGGTGAGAGAAATATCTCAGTAAATTGACAACTTTGTATAAAAAAAATTCAAAAGTTGTCATTTACAGAGATATTTCTCACACACAGTATGGATATAAGTAAAAATACACCCCCAACCACATTGCCCTACTTCTCCTGAGTACGGCGATACCACATGTGTGACACTTTTTTGCAGCCTATGTGAGCAAAGGGGCCCAAATTTCAATGAGTACCTTTTAGGAGGGCATTTTTAGGCATTTGGATTCCAAACTACTTCTCACGCTTTAGGGCCCCTAAAATGCCAGGACAGTATAAATACCCCACATGTGACCCCATTTTGGAAAGAAGACACCCAAAGGTATTCAGTGAGGGGCATGGCGAGTTCATGTAAAATTATATTTTTTGTCACATGTTAGTGGAATATGAGACTTTGTAATAAAAAATAATTTTCCGCTAACTTGTGCCAAAAAAACTAACATCTATGAACTCGCCATGCCCCTCACAGAATACCTTGGGGTGTCTTCTTCCCAAAATGGGGTCACTTGTGGGGTATTTATACTGCCCTGGCATTTTAGGGGCCCTAAAGCGTGAGAAGTAGTTTGGAATCCAAATGCCTAAAAATGCCCTCCTAAAAGGTACTCATTGGAATTTGGGCCCCTTTGCTCACATAGGCTGCAAAAAAGTGTCACACATGTGGTATCGCCGTACTCAGGAGAAGTAGGGCAATGTGGTTTGGGGTGCATTTTTACATATACCCATGCTGGGTGAGAGAAATATCTCTGTAAAATTACAACTTTGTATGAAAAAAAAAGGGAAAAGTCTTTTACAGAGATATTTATCTCACCCAGCATGGGTATATGTAAAAATACACCCCAAAACACATTGCCCTACTTCTTCTGAGTACGGCGATACCACATGTGTGACACTTTTTTGCATCCTAGGTGCGCAACGGGCCCAAACTCCAATGAGTACTTTTAGGATTTCACAGGGACTTTTTTATGCATTTGGATTCCAAACTACTTCTCACGCTTTAGGGCCCCTAAAATGCAAGGGCAGTATAAATACCCCACATGTGACCCCATTTTGGAAAGAAGACACCCCAAGATATTCCGTGAGGGGTATGGTGAGTTTATGTAAAATTTTATTTTTTGTCACAAGTTAGTGTAATATGAGACTTTATAAGAAAAAAAATAATAATAATAATCATTTTCCGCTAACTTGTGACAAAAAATAAAAACTTCCATGAACTCACTATGCCCATCAGCGAATACCTTAGGGTGTCTAATTTCCGAAATGGGGTCATTTGTGGGGTGTTTTTACTGTCTGGGCATTGTAGAACCTCAGGAAACATGACAGGTGCTCAGAAAGTCAAAGTGCGTAAATAATTGTTTTTTGCACCATAGTTTGTAAACGCTATAACTTTTACCAAAACCAATAAATATACACTTATTGCATTTTTTTTATCAAAAACATGCAGAACAATACATTTAGAGAAAAATTTATATAGAAATGTAGTTTTTATTTGAAAAATTGTACAACAGAAAGTGAAAAATTTCATTTTTTTGCAAAAATTTCGGTCAATTTCGATTAATATAAAAAAATTTAAAATGTCAGCAGCAATGTCATACCACCAAACGAAAGCTCTATTAGTGAGAAGAAAAGGAGGTAAAATTCATTTGGGTGGTAAGTTGTATGACCGAGCAATAAACCGTGAAAGTAGTGTAGTGCAGAATTGTAAAAAGTGGTCTGGTCATTAAGGGGGTTTAAGCTAGGGGCTGAAGTGGTTAATAAAGTAATATTTAAGTATTTTCATTTTCTTAATTTCCAGAGAACCCCTTTAAGGACAAAGAGGATCATATTGTGGACTGGTCACTCCTACTCTCAATCACAGCAGGTCCCTTCTGAGTCTGACACTGTGCTTAGAGGCAGAGCTCACATTATTCCTCCTAGTTCTCTAGTTCTAATCCTTGCATCCCCAGAAAAGCCTTTCAGTTGCATCATCTCTGTCTCCCTATCCCTTCCTAGTGGGGTGTTCTTTTATCCAAGCGGCAACAAAACCCCACGTGCTATGGAATATACTGAAGAGAAGGGGAGGGTGCTGGCCATAGATGCAGCAATAAAGTGCCAAATAAAGTCGCCAATTACTGCCAAAACCTAAAAAAAAAAAAAGGGCCAGATCTGTTTCTATTATGGTCAGCTTGGGAACTGGTGACAGGGTCAGACTAAGAACTTAATGTGGCCCTGGAAAAAAATTAAAAGTAGCCCCATGTTGTAGGGAGGTCTAATCTAAAAGAAAGTGGGGCAACACAAGGTTTGTATAAGTAGCTGATGCTCTTAGTATTAATTAATGCTGATTCATATGTACGTGTCCATCGAGTTACCAACCCCTGACTGGTGATGTTGCTGATAGTGTGGGTGCAGACTTAAAACCTCTCTTTTCTAGTATCTCCTGTCTGGAGTGCCACAGTGCCAGCAGACAAAAGCATTGCTGTGTGCTTTATCTGATCCAGTGGGAAAATAGAACTGGCCACCAATTGGAACAAGACTGTCCTCCTTTTCCTGGTCTCCTTTGCAGCCACGCTGCATACACATGAAATACTGTGTCCTTGTAATCATAATCATCAGTTACTGCTTCTTTTGCTCAGACTACCCCTTATACTCTGCTCCGTCGTCAGTCATCAATAACCGTGTTGCCAGGAAACAAGTCTACGTGCCCAGCAACCAACTGGTGCACAAGCTTAACTACCACCTGGCCGGTTTGAAAATACTTAAATATTACTTTATAATAAATGTATTCTCAAATACCTTTCATTATTTATAAAGGCTCATGTTGTTTAGGGCACTGTTTCCCAACCAGCGTGCCTCCAGCTGTTGTAAAACTACAACTCCCAGCATGCCCGGACAGCCTTTGGCTGCGCGGGCATGCTGGGAGTTGTAGTTTTGCAACAGCTGGAGGCACGCTGGTTGGGAAACACTGGTCTAAACAACATGAGCCTTTATAAATAATGAAAGGTATTTGAGAATACATTTATTATAAAGTAATATTTAAGATTGGTCTTGGGAGCAATCATCAGGGGAAACAAAATGGCCGCCGTCCTGTTAGTACACACAAAATCTGTCCTAATCACACAGCAGGACAAGTTACTTCACAGCACTGAGCTAAAGAGCTGCCCTATCCTCCTGTTAGCTCTACCTGTCAGGGGTTATGATCCTGAATATAGATAAGATCTTCAGCTGAATCTCTGTAGGAATGAAGTTCATGAGGAGACATGAAGTACAGAGAGGACAGACAGGACAGACTGTGGGCTGTGGTGATGGAGACTGCATATAATAGCTGCTGCTCATTATCCACACCCTCCCCTCTGTACTTCATGTCTCCTCATGAACTCCATTCTTACAGAGATTCAGCTGAAGATCTTATCATCTGTAATCAAGATCATAATACCTGACAAGCAGAGAGGAGGATGAAGCAGCTCTTTGCCTCATTGTTGTGAAGTAACTTGTCCTGTTGAGTGATTAGGACAGGTTTTGCGTGTACTAACAGGACCACGGCCATTTTATTTCTCCTAATGATTGCACCCTAGACAAAACAAGCCATTATATCTAATGAAAGGTATTTGGGAATATATTTATCATAAATTAATATTTAATTATCTTCATTTTCTTAATTCCTAGAGAACCCCTTTAAGAAACTTCCAGCCTTGCTGGAAGATACCTGGTCGCCATTATTTCTCCAAGAAAGCCATCCCTGCCTTGTATTGTCAAGTGACAGAGAACATGGTCAATTCTCACTATGTGGCAATTCTCACTGTGTAGTAGCTGTTATGAGTAGGGACAATGCATGTCTTTCATGTCCCACTGGGTCAATGTCTTTTGCAGAAGCAGCAACACAGCACACACAGCAATGAGTTTTGTTTTGAGGTCAGGCAGTGGCAGCTCACTCAGGCCCTTTGTAGAGGCCAGAAGATTTGTCAGTAAAGACAACTGTCAACAATGTTATTTCCCTGATATTTATCCTAGAGCAGATGCTCACGCTGATGCAACAAGAGAGGGTGGAAGAAGAACAGATACTGCATCTTGTTGGCCACCCTGTAGATGTTGAGGACTCAAACAGACAAAGTCCCATGCTTGTAGAAGTGGAGGAAGAGAATGAGGAGCTACCACTGGAGGAGGAGTCAGTAGTGGAGGAGCACAATGCTGCTACTGCTGCTGATCACAGTGGGGGGTGCAGCCTGAAAGAACTGGGTCCTCGAGCATGCTGATGAGCACGGAAAGCTGTATGCTTGCTTGTCTACATAATGACAGGTGCATACTTACTATTAAGCAATCTGATGAGTACTGGATAGCCATGTTTTAAGACCTTCGGTATTAAAGTCAGATCAAAAATTCTAAGAAGAAAAAGAGAGAAAGACAACAAAGAAAAAATATGAGTAATCAGAGTGTCATATACCAATTTTCAGGGCAATTACAGCACTTTTGATTTGGGTACAATTAATTTGGCATGAATCGATTTTTTTCAAAAAGTCGACAAATCGTACATGAAAAAATGTTTAAGACATTCACTCATCTCTATTCTATATGCTTCCTCAGTGACATGGGAGAATTTATTCCTCTAAAAGATTGAAAAAAAAAACACATATCACCAGCAGTTCAACCTTTCTAAGGCAAAGTTATTTGATCTTAGACAAGACTGACAGAACCCTTGGGGCAAATACTGCCAATTGCAATAACCCCTCAAGTGCAGTCAGATAAATTGCCTGGATAAATTAACACTGGCCCTCTTAATTATAATTCTCAGGACCCTCAGCAGATAATTATTGGCTATTTCTATTATTGGCTTACCTTTATAATATTGGTTCTTCTTTAGGAAAGAGGGGCCTTGTGAAAAAAAGACCAAAAGTAGCATCATACTAGTCATTTCTATGTATATTCTGTATTGAAGAATTTGTATAGACTACACTAGATAGCTACATACTGGTGACATTTGAGTAAAAGTAAACAAGGCCCTTTGTCAAGAGTGAAAGTTAGCGTTTTAACTAACTAAATCTGATAAAACATCTTTTGCTATATTGCAACAATTTACTACTTGTAGCCATGTTCAGTACACTTTTTTAATAGTTATTATTTACTCAATTCTCTTTTTAGCTTCATACATTTTTAAATGGTAATTTTGTTATTTCTAAGATATATATATATATATATATCCAAACCCTGCTATGTTTTAATTGTATATACTGTATGCTGACGTAGTTTATTTTCTCATTGAACTAAAGCTGGGTTATTTAGTTAGAGAAAGCAGCTAAAACACTATTTGTATGACAATGATAGTGAATAAATGGTCTTATACTATGTGCCTATAAAGCCTGATATCAGATATACAGTAAGAGACATACAATTAGTAACTTTCTTACACTCCACAGTAATGAAAAGCAATGATAATGAATACTCACATTTCAGAGTCCCAGTATGTTGTCCTATTAGCTATGTGGGAATAAGTCGTTTTACCCTTGTACATGTACAGATTTGGGCATGGGTGACAAAGTAGTACTAAATACCAATTTGCATAACAATTACAAGTCAGACTTATAAAACAAGAGTCGACTAGACTCAACAACCTGTATAATTAGCACCTAATTAGGATAGATACAATACATGGTAGTAAATGCAGTTGAATGACTGTCATTTTAAAATAGTTAAATACCATCTTGTTTTTGAGCCATTTATTTTTTAAACCACTTATTAAGAATTAATTCATAACTGTTACAGATGTGTCGCTGCTGGCCACATACTAAAAAATCTACTTCAAAGATTTCCATTTTGGTTTTGTTAGCTAACAGTTTATAACAATATGTCATAACACAAAGAGTTGTACATACAAAAGAATTTTTCTTTTATTATTTAAATGTCAACTTTTTATATCACACCCATGATTAGTGTTTTCCAGAATATTTGTTACATCAGACAGGTCTTAACCCTAATTTAATAGAATGAGTGGAGCAGTTTATTCCCACGTTTTGTAAGAGCCAAAGAAACAAAGATGCTTTCAACCTCAAGCATTTAAGCACATTTTTCTAAAAATATAATGAAACATACCATAATCATTTTTGTACAATATGTTCATTTTGTGTTGCACATTTAAAGGAGCACTCAAGTACCTTCTTGCACATATAATGCTAACTCAACAACAATATTCTAGCAGTGTCATTTGTTTTATCCACGCTTAGTTACATCCATACATTCTGAACCCTTTCACCGTGGGCAGCTGTGATCCCTGTCTAACTACTAGCGTGATCTGCACTGTAGACAGGAGGTCAGTCTCTTCTGTGTGGATGACGTCAAGTGGACCCCCATGTATATTGTGCTGCCAAAGATATACTTTCTGCTACAGGAGATCAGTAATATGGTAGGTGAATTTGACAATAATCAGCTGAAGGGTTAAAGGGGTTGTCCGAGTTTTAGAAATGAATGTCCTATCATCAGGATAGATCTTTATTATCAGATCAGTGGGGATCCAACTCCTGGCTCTCCTGGTGATCCGCTGCTTAATGAGCCGCATTGTGTCCTCATACTAGACCAGTGACATCACATTCATTGGTTACATGGACCAGGTTCAGCTCAATCCCATTCAAGTGAAAGAAGCTAAGCTGCAATACCAAGCACAACTGCTATCTAGTGGACAGAGCTGTGCTTGGTAAGCTGCCAGGAGGCTGTGGTGCTTATCAGAGCATTGCGGTCTCTTCAAACAACTGACTGGTAGGGGCGCTGGAAGTCGGAACTCCACCAATCTGATATTCATGACCCCTTTAACTCCCCTGACAAACACCACCTCTCTCTGCTACCTGCAGAATTTACTACCCGTTTGCAGAATTTCAGTTACTTTCTATGACATGCTGCTTCACACTTCTCTACCCTGCTTCCTGCTTGTAACCGCTAACATGGAGAAACTGATCACAAGCTGGAGAAAGACAGGCTGAAACTGCATCACACAGAATACACTGGAGATTCTGCAATGCGAGTAAGGCTACGTTCACATCACCAGTAACCTGAACCAGCAGGCAGTTTCAGCAGAGATTGCAATGGTTTTTGTCCATCTGGAACCTGGCACTCAAGCCAGATCCTATTATAGGCTATGGGGTAACCTTAGGGAACAACAGATCTACATACAAGGCCGTCCATAACCTGTTCCCTCCCTACATCTCTGAGCTACTTTCCCGATACACCCCCACACGCACTCTCCGATCCTCACAAGATCTCCTTCTCTCCTCTCCTCTTATTGCCTCTTCCCACAATCGACTCCAAGATTTCTCCCGTGCATCCCCCATACTCTGAAACTCGCTTCCCCAACATATCAGACTCTCACCTACAGTGGAATCCTTCAAAAGAAACCTGAAAACTCACCTCTTCAGACAAGCCTACAACCCGTGACCCTGCTGCCTCTATACCGCCATGACCAGCTTCACCCGCACCTACTGTGTCCTTCTCCCATACCATGTAGATTGTAAGCCCTCATGGGCAGGGCCCTCTCTCCTTCTGTACCAGTTTGTAACTCATCTTGTTTATGATTAGTGAAATTGTCTGTATTATGTATGTGCACCCCTTATCATATGTACAGCGCTATGGAATGAATGGTGCTTTAATAATAAATAATAATAATCTAGTTAAAGATCTGTGGCAAAGGCTACCCTTATATAGAACTCAGCAAAATAAGAGCAGTGTGACAATACTTCATCTCCCCTGTCTCTAAATGGGGAAATTTAGGCTGCAGGATTGTACACCAGACTGTATTAGGTCAATCACATCAGAAAGAAAGAAGGAGCCAAGCTGGCTAACAATCTACATATAGCACATTAACTAAAATAGGGATACACAAGGCAGGCACAAAATTCGCTACATTATTCTTCAGTAATATCCTATGCTGCATTAGGTTTGAGTGTTTTGTAAAGCATTAGAACACCAATGGTGTAGTGGTGAATTCACAAATGTTACATTGGATTTTCATTTTTGCTCTGCATTTATATCAATTAACAAACAGATGATAATAATATCTCCATAAAATGTCAGTGTCTAAACTGCATGATCATGTATTAGCCCTTTCCGAACACAGTCTATTTTTATTTTTTCATTTCAGTTTTTTTCTTTCCCGCCTTCCAAAAGCCAGAAATTTCATAGTTTACATTCACATAGCCATATGAGGTTTTTAATGGCACCATTTAATTTACCATAGCTTGTATTGGAAATTGGGGAGAAAAAAAGAAATCTTTGTGGGGTGAAACTGGAAAAAAATTGCAATTCCATCAAGGTTTTTCTGATTTTGTTTTTGCGTTCAGTGTGTGCTAAAAATGAAATGATGACCTTCCGCAGGTCAGTACAATTACATCGATATCTCATTTCTATGGTCTAAAAACTTTGAAAATAGATTTTTGTATCACTATATTCTGAGAACCATAATTTTCTATATTTCTCTAGAGCTGAGAGAGGGTTTTTTGTTGTTGTTTTTTTATGAGGGGCAAGCCGTAGTTTTATTTGGTACATTTTTGGGGTACATAATACTTTTTATTCAATTAATCTTTATTCAATTTTTTAATGGGGGAGGTAACCAAACAACAGCTAATCAGACTTTTTTCTGTTACAGGAATCTGACAATCTGCCTATTAAGCTACTTTGCCATAGACACAGCTTAACAGACAGTTTTCAATGACGGGCCTGGGAGCCTTCAAAAGCAACTGATCAGAGCCCTGCCATTTGGCTATAAGGGTTCTGATCGGAGGACAAAGGGACCCCTCTCAAAGGTTTAATATGACCAGGATCGGATTTATCTCTTATCCCAGTCATTGCAGCTGGGTGTCAGCTGTACGATACAGCCATCACCTGCCATGTATGCAGCAGGCTTAGCACGTTAACCCACTCTATACACAACCGCTACAAAAAGTACAGAATTGTGCAGTATAGCTCAATGTAAACAATGAAGAGCACATAGCACTCACATGAGCGCCTTCAAACTGCACATATGACCCTCCCACCAATCTAATTTTTAAAACCAGGATAGCTCCTTTAAAGGGATTGTCTGGGTTCTTCTTTACTCATTTACTATGTACTCACTTCCTCGCTCCAATACTCCCCCTTGCCTTGCGCTGCATTGCGCAGGGCAAGGTCTGCTTGTTTACTGCCAGTGATGTACTGGGCTTCTCCTCACTATGCTACACAAGAGTTCTGCCTAGCCATTGAGCCCGATGATCTCACCGGCACAAATGGGTGGTCTATAGCACTGCCCTAGCCAGTTTTAGAGGTATGTACTAGTGGTACCCACCTCTAAGACAGCCTAGGGCAGCGCAACAGACTGCCAATTTGTGTCGGTGAAGTTACTGGGCTGACTGCTAGGCGGAACTCTTGTCTAGCATAGTGAGGAGAAGCCTGGTACGTCACCGTCAGTAAACAAACAGACCTTTCCCTGCGCCGATGGAAATGTTTTGATCCTCCATAGTAAATGAGTAAACAAGAGGCAGGGGCGTAACTACCATAGCGGCAGACCATGCGACTGCTATGGGGCCCAGGGCAAAAGGGGGCCAAGTCTTAGTTGGGATTATCTCCTCTTTGACTGGAGGTAAAAACTTGGTCAGGACCGTCTAAAGGAACAACTTTTAGCAAATGAGGCAGTGGAAAAATTACCCAAGGGTCATTGAAAATGGTTTAGGAGGAAACCCTTCTGTCCTGTTTGGGGGACCTGGTTTGATCCTTGCTATGGGGCCCTTACTTCTCTATGTACGCCACTGAGAAGAGGTTATACCCGGTTTCAGCTCTGAACCCGGACAACCCCTTTAACAGTGACATTAATAAGATGCCTCCTAACTGGAATGAGAGTTTATTGAATTGCGTCAATTATTTTATTATAAACCACCATCAATGACGAATGAGACAAAAAGCAAAAAACAATAACATAAATTATTATTATTATGTTACGCACTTATATAGCACTGACATATTCCGCAGCGCTTTACAGACATTAGCATCAAGCTGTCCCCAATGGGGCTCACAATCTTAGTTCCCTATCAGGATGTCTTTGGAGTTTGGGAAGAAACCAGAGTACTTATGTAATAGAGATATTAATCTTGTCCCATTAAAAGCATTTTAATAACTTAAAAATTCTGTCTCCAAACAAAGATCCTCATTGAACACAGAAGGTCCAAAGATCCATAGTATGGGCTGTGTAATCAAATACATGCATTCCACACAGTAAGGGTCTCCATGATCTCAAATGAAGTAAGTACATTTGAAGAAACTGATTCTTATTACTCTCCAAATCTATCATAATGGGATTGTCAAAAGGTCCACAAACATATGAGGTCATTGACCAATCTTTTTGTAAGGATATGTCCACACGGGACGTAACATACAATGGAAAATACTGCTGCAGATATCCGTGGCAAAAAAGCAGCAAAAACGGCATGAATTACAGTACATACAATTTTTGCTGGAACATGGCTGTGGATTTCACCCTCTTCATTGTAGGGTGAAATCTGTAGTGGAGATCTGCAGCATAAATTGACATGCTGCACACTTAAAATCTGCACCACACATCAATATACACCATATATACTAGACATTTTATTCACAGTGCGTGGATCACATTTCTTAAAATCTCATTCCCTTTGCAGCTAATTCGGCAGATTTTACCACATCAAAATCCATGATAGCAAATCCATGGTGTGTCCGCCATATGTGAAAATGCCCCAAATCAGCTTCTCACGGCAGCTTTTATCTCAAGAGTATGACCAGCTAAAAGGGGTTGTCCAAAATTATGAAAAACGCATTCCCTGCACAGGCATATAATAACAAAATAAGCATTACTTATCGGTTGAATCTTCTGCTGTTCTACCACTAATGTTTCAGTCCTACCTACTGATCTTTGTTTACTGGGCTACATCACTGACATCACACTGCAGCGGTCAGGTGTTTTTTACATGATATCAGCTCTGCAGCTCTGTAAAAAAAACATTGTCAGCAAGGACTGGAATGGCAGCTCTGGAGCAGTGTACAATTCAACGACTAATTATTTCTTATTTTATAATAGTATATTAGTGAGATGCACAGGCTGGTTGATGCACCAATCAGGGTGCTCTCAGTCTTGCAGCGTCACCCCGCTGCTAAGAAAGACAGAAAATATAAAGGAAATGACTGGGCACACCTAAGATATTTGGAACTAATATTTATTGAAATAATTAGAATGGTTATAAATCTAAAATGGCGATATATAGTATCGAGGTATAGCTTAAATCACTGCCACGCTATTTGACAACATTCAAACTAAAATAGAATAATTCTCAATAAAATAGATTAAATTCTGCTTGATTGTGGTTGGGATGAAGCTGAATTGGTCACTCACTGTTGTTATTGCGACCCATCAGCCTCACTTCAATCCCAACACAAGCAGAAAATTGAGTTACATATAATATAATATATTCAGTGGAGTAAAACAGATAAAAATAAAACAATATATTAGCGGAAAAAATTACAATAATAATCCGATGGCAGTGGGATATAAAATCAGATGGTAATAGGATATAAAGTCAGGTGACAGTAAGATAAGATAAAAGTTCGCTTGACTTAAAAGGTTCTAAGTATCCACATATATCAAAAGGTGCTCAAATGTATCGAAAGGCGCTCGCAAACACTTGTTGCCAATTCACAGTAACGAGATGATATTGTATAGTATATTTGCGGCAGTGAAGTATACTAGTTTACTCAGTCATTGGCCCAGCGGCGTCCCGCTTTCGGTCCAGAATCAATCCAAGTAAGGCAGTAGTTGATAAAGGAACACTCTTACCGATGTTGGAGGTTCTCACATGTAGGAGAAACCTCTGCCGTCTATCGAAACCTGTTCCCGGCTTTCTTATTGCCGTCAGGAGATTGCGGTTGATAGTGTGGATCGCCTGTTTCCAGTTAGATCACTGCACGAGGTCCCGCTTGTTTGAATCCAGATGAAGTGTCCCAACCTTTCGGGTAGAGGTTTCAGACCGGCTGCGCTTTAGAGTTGTTCCTAGATGAAGTCAATGCGGTGCACTCGCAGAAAATTAAACTTGGGGGGTCAGACCAGACGCGTTTCGGGGTTAGAGTATCCCCTTCCTCAGTGGCTAACTAAGTATTTCTTATTTTGTTATTATATGCCATCTCCTGACTGTGTTTTCCTCATTTTGGACAACCCCTTTAAATCTCAAGTTCTAGTATCTAGAATTAAATGGTTATTCCCATTTCAGACATTGAGAAAGATGTGGGGCCCAATTTTGAGACTTGCACCTATCTCTAGAATAGCTCTGAGGGAGCGATGCAGTTTCTTTAACTTGTGTGATGCAAAAGTGGCAGACCTGACAGTGCTGTTCACATAACTCCCATTTACATTTATAACTTGCTATACAGCCCACTCAGCTGTTTCCATAGTCCTTACCACCTCCAGTCATCTCATCTAGATGGATATTCCGCACTATCACATATACAGGGTAATACAGCACCACATACCTCTTATATCTAGTGATGTCTCCACTGATGTAGAAGTTCTCTTTCCTCACTGGAAGTAGATCACCATGATGACATATTTCAGCCACGTCTTATCTCTGCAGAGTTTACTACACAGTCCTCTTATGTTCCTCCATTTTCCATCATCCTCCACCTCTTGTTACCACAACAGTGTCATTTTGCTGCTACCCCAAATTCCCCAAAACACTATTGTGAAGAAATAATAGTGCTATACAGATTCTAATCATGCTACCGAAAAGTCCCACCAATTCTAATTCTCTCCTAGTAATCCCTAGTAGTAATAATGCATCCATAGTGCTCACAGTAGTGATAAAGCCCCTCCCAAAGTGTCACAAGTAGTAATAAAGCACCTCTATAGTGGCCACAGTAGTAACAGTGCCACCTAAAGTACTTGCAACAGTTACAGTTCTACACACAGTTACACATGTGGACTCCAGTTACTAATTACGACACAATGGATTTTTTAAAGAGTCCACCAGCTCATTTGGCAGTAGTTGGCAGGCTAGCAGTTCCGACAAGCCGGCGGTCAGCCGTTGGGCAAGAGTGTTATCGGGTGTCATAAACCTTCGAACATTTGGGCCACGAAAGCCTGCCTTTTGCCAGATGAACGTGACGACAGCACGGTGGAAGGTGGAGTGGAGGACAAATAGGAGGAAAAAGGCAAAGGAGAAGAGGCAGGACGTGGAGCGCCGGGAGTGTGGCTTTGTGGGTTCTGATGGTGTTACTCCCAATGGGCTTGGTGATGGGAGGTCAGGTGCCTTCTTAAAGCGGTCATCCCTAGGTGAGTGGGCTTACCACGACTTATGCTTTGACAGCACAGGGTGCAGACTATTGTCAGCAGCTGACACGTTAAAAAAAGCCCACACTGCGTGGCCATGTTCCGGCGTCCTGGGAGCGCCAGATGTGACCGTGCATGGTGGATGGCACACTCCAGATACATTTGCAGTCTGCTTTTTACCTCCTGTGCACTGCTCTTCTGCCTGCTTCTGCTCCTTCTCCTCCTTATCTGCTGCTCCGTCTCTCCTCTTCCTCTCTTGTGGGCACCCACATGACGTCCTTCGACACGTCATCGTCACCTTCACCACCACTGACATTAGAGATCTCGGAGTAGGCAGCAACAGTGGGGACCACCATCCTTGGGCTGATCTGGGTAGTGTCGTCAGACTGCTGGGTGGTGGCGGTTGCTACCTCCTCTTCCTCATCCGATGCCAAGAATGGCTGTGCATCGGTAAGGTCTGGGAATGGATGGGAAAATAATTCCTCTGACTCGAGTGTAGGGGCTATGGTGGTAGTGGTGGGGGTGTCTTTGGGGGTGCACACAGCAGAGTCAGAAGGGTGCTGATACAGAGGATGAGGAGGGTGCAGAAGCGGAAGGCTGAGTACCTTCTCCAACTTCCCACTTAGGCTCCAGCCTGGTGCACCTGCCCGACCCCTACCACCCCTGCGGAATGGCCTGCCTCTTCCTCTGCTCGTCATTTTCAAAATGACCGTGTGACAAAGTCCCTATAGAAGAGCAGTATTTATGGAAGCAGGAATATCGCAGGCCTCAATCAATATTTAGTGGAAGCCGATATATCAATCCCCTCTATTAGTATTTTGTGGAAACAGGTATATAGAACCCAATAATGAGTATTTGCTGGAAGCCTGTAAATCAAACCCCTTAATCAACATTTGGTGGAAGCCGGTGTATCGCAGACCTCAATGAATATTTAATGGAAGCCGGTATATCAATACCCTGTATCAGTATTTTGTGAAAATAGGTATATAGAACCCAATAATGAGTAGTGATGGACAAACATCGGCCGGGACGGTTCGTGAACACGATCAAATGTCCACAAACCGCAAGTTCGCAGCAGGCCCCATTTACTTTAATGGCAGGCGAACCTGAAAAACCTTCAGCTCATATTTGCATCTACCAAATAATTACAAGAAGTGCACAAATCGGCCCAGTGGACAGTGACATACCAGAGGGGGATCAATGGCAAAAATTACCACAAAAAATATGTATTTTAATCAGGGGCCATTTTTATGCATCTTAAATTGAAACTGTCAAAAATGTGCCATGTTGGAGCCTTGAAAATTTTTATTTTAGGCCATGGGAGTACAGGCCCCAAACATTAGGCATTCACCGGACAGAAAACATCAAGTGATTATGTGGCTGGAGGTATATTAGACGGTCTTTAGATATGAATTTTACTGCTGGCCAGGGGAGTACACGCCCCAAAAATATTCATTCAATGTACAGAAAAGAACAAGCTTTGTCTTCCTCTCATTGTCTGTCGCTAGTAGAGGCCTAAGCCTGGCAGGCAGGTTCCCCCCAAAGTATCTTGCTGGAGGAGCAGCCAATACCGCACTTGCATCAATCTTGACAAGATTCTGCTCCAGGTGGAGAGTAATTTTTTTGTTGGAATCCTTTCTCCATCGCAACACCACGTCATTGAATAAACAAAAGACTGGCCGACTCTCTCCTGTCTTACGCAACATTTAATTTTTATTATTATATGTATTAAATATTTTAACATTAATTTTATTAAACCAAAACTTGATTAAAATTATAAGAAAGTATACTTAAATTTGACAAACCTGGCCTAATAACTCAAGTTTAAACTCTGCCTTACAGGTCGATGTTAGTGTCAAGAAGAAGCACACTCCTTTTACACCTTTGTCAGCTGATTCCACATAGATGTCTACATAACCTGTTCTATTACACGCTTATACAAGTAGAGCCCCCTGACAGAGTGAAGAAGATGTCAACAGTAAGTTTGTGTTGACGTTACTGATTAATTTGCCCTTCCTCTGATCCGTCAGAACAATAACCCACAAAAAACGGATCCTGTCTTTGGAGCATACGCAGTGGCGTACACACAATCCATGGGGCCCCGATGCAAAACTGTTCCATGGGGCCCCCTCCCCGTCGCCGCCCACCCAACCTCCCTCCACCGTCCGGCCGCCCGCCCTGCTCTGCCTGCTACAGGACATTTAGTAAGTACGGTAGTACAGATGCGGCTTGGGATCGGAACGTCGATTAAAGTTATTATAAAAGGTTTAAGCAATAAAGCAGTGAGTGAGCGGCGGGGCTGGAGTACAGTGACCGCACCGGCCCCGCCGCATTTGCATGACACCGACCCCTCCTCCCTCCCACAAGTTTAGCTATGGTATATTAGGGCATCTGTGGATGACTTACATTGAAAGTAACGGCTGGGCCAAACTAAACGGAGGCTGAACGGAGCCAAACTGATGCATTCAGAATGCATTGGAGCTGAACGGATCTCAGAAATGGAATTCAAAACGCCAGTGTGAAAGTAGCCTTAGGCTACTTTCACACTGGCGTTTCTGGGTCCGCTTGTGAGATCCGTTTCAGGGATCTCACAAATGGTTCAAAATGGATCAGTTCAGCCCCAATGCATTCTGAATGGATAAGGATCCGTTCAGAATGCATCAGTTTGCCTCTGTTCTGCCTCCATTCCGCCCTGGAGGCGGACACCAGAACGCTGCTTGCAGCGTTTTGGTGTCCGCCTGGAGATGCAGAGCCAAACGGATCCGTCCTGACTTACAATTTAAGTCAATGGGGACGGATCCGTTTTCACTGACACAATATGGTGCAATTGAAAACGGATCCATCCCCCATTGACTTTCAATGTAAGTCAGGGCGGATCCGTTTTGATTTAGTCTTATTTTTTTAAGAATAATGCAAACGGATCCGTTCTGAATGGATACAAGCGTTTGCATTATAGGTGCGGATCCGTCTGTCCAGATACGGATCCGCACCTAACGCAGGTGTAAAAATAGCCTAACTCTGCTATATTTCTGTAGCCTGCAACCTCTGACTGCCCAGTTGGGCTGAAACTACTACACCCAACATGTTCTGGCCAGTGGCGTCGCCAGGGGGGGCCAGAGGGGGCCACGGCCCCCCCTACATCATGCTGTGCACCCCCATGTGCCCCCCCCCCAACTAAAATGCCCCCCCCCCAGTGAGCCGCCGCTGCCGGGCACAGGGAGATGAGCGCTTCTATTGCGCTCATCTCCATTGTAATCTGCCTGTGCTGCGGCGGTGCAGGGGAGGGAGAGGTGTGTCCCTTCCCCTTCCTCTGATAGGCTGCAGGCTGTAGGCCGGCGCAGGCGGCGCAATGACGTCATCGCGCCGCCTGAGCCTTACAGCGCGGGACACAGGCCGGAAGAGGCCTGCATCGCATCGCTGACACTGAGGTAAGTATAAGTGTTTTTTTTGTTTTTTTTTACAACAGTGTTACTGGCACATTGGGGGGGCTTATTACAATAATGGCACATGATGGGGGGACTTAATACTGGCACATGATGATGGGGGGGACTTAATACTGGCACATGATGATGGGGGGACTTAATACTGGCACATGATGATGGGGGGACTTAATACTGGCACGTGATGATGGGGGGGACTTAATACTGGCATGTGATGATGGGGGGACTTAATACTGGCACGTGATGATGGGGGGACTTAATACTGGCACGTGATGATGGGGGGACTTAATACTGGCACGTGATGATGGGGGGACTTAATACTGGCACGTGATGATGGGGGGACTTAATACTGGCACGTGATGATGGGGGACTTAATACTGGCACGTGATGATGGGGGGACTTAATACTGGCACGTGATGATGGGGGGACTTAATACTGGCACGTGATGATGGGGGGGACTTAATACTGGCACATGATGATGGGGGGACTTAATACTGGCACATGATGATGGGGGGGACTTAATACTGGCACATGATGATGGGGGACTTAATACTGGCACATGATGATGGGGGGGACTTAATACTGGCACATGATGATGGGGGGGACTTAATACTGGCACATGATGATGGGGGGACTTAATACTGGCACATGATGATGGGGGGGACTTAATACTGGCACATGATGGCGGGGGACTTAATACTGGCACATGATGGGGGGACTTAATACTGGCACATGATGGGGGGACAATACTGGCGCATGATGGGGGTACTTAATACTGACACATGATGGGGGGCTTAATACTGGCAAATGATGGGGGGACAATACTGGCACATGATGGGGGGACTTAATACTGACACATGATGGGGGACTTAATACTGGCACATGATGGGGGGACAATACTGGCACATGATGGGGGGACTTAATACTGACACATGATGGGGGGCTTAATACTGGCACATGATGGGGGGGACAATACTGGCACATGATGGGGGGACTTAATACTGGCACATGATGGGGGGCTTAATACTGGAACATGGGGGGCTTAACATTGGCACGTAATGGGGAGGGATTATTACTGGCACGTAATGGGGGGGCTTATTACTGGCACATAATGGGGGGCTTATTACTAACACGTAATGGGGGGCTTATTACTGGCATGTGATGGGGGCTTATTACTGTCACATTGGGGGGATTATTATTGGCACGTGATGGGGGTTCTTGTTACTGGCACATGATGGGGACTTATTACTGGCACATTGGGGGGCTCTTGTTACTGGCAGTGGCACGTTATTGAGGGCACTTATTACTGGCACATTATTGGTGGGCACTATAGGGGCATCTACTGAGGCCACAAAGAAGGGGTGTTTTATATGGGGGGCTCTGTATAGTAGCATTTTATACTGGGACACATTATGGTGGGTACTATGGGGAAGGGGGGAGAGGAGTACTATGGAGTCATCTACGGGGGGCACTAAGAAGGGGTATTTTATACTTGCAAATTATGGGGACACTGAGGGCATCTACTGGGGCACGATATATGGGGCATTTTATACTGGTACATTATGGGGGGAACTAGCAGGAAGGGGGGAGAGGAACACTATGGAGGCATTTACTGGGGGCACTATATAGGGGTATTTTATACTGGCACATTATGGGGGACATTAGCTCAACTGGGGGCATAAGGGAGTATTTTTTGCACTGTCACATTATAAGGAGAATTATTTCTACTGGGAGGCATTATGGTGGGTTTCATTATTCCCCCATGGTATGATCCCCTAGTAGCAGCACCAACCTCTCCCTGCTCTGCTATCCCTCTGCCCCTTCTCCTAATCCTTATTATGAAATCTTTCTCATTAGGATAAAACACATCAGCTCCGCCAAGACCCCGGCAAAGTGTTGAAGTGGCGTCCGAGATCCCCAAGGCCCAAGCCAAGTAACTGTTCATGTGAAATATGTTTATGTTATATATGTACACTCCTGTGAGAGGCGGGGAGGGAGATCTGTGGATGACACTGTTATAGGGAGGGAGATCTGTGGCTGACACTGTTATGGAGGGGGAAATGGGGATGACACTGTCATGGTGTGGATCTGTGGATGACACATATAGCTTAAGATGCTATATACGGTATGTGGCATCCACAGATCCCTCCCATAGCAGTGTCATCCACAGATCTCCCTCTCTATAAAAGAGTCATCCACAGACAGCTGGACTTTTCTTCCCTGTTGCGGTTTTAGGTATTGGGTAAAGTATCGCAGCATTTCTAAGCGTACTTGTGTAAATGTATTGTTGTTATAGCTGCCCCCCCTACTTTTGTCCCGGCCACCAGTGTGCCCCCCCAAAATTTGAAAGCTAGAGACGCCACTGGTTCTGGCAGTAATAGTAAATGGATATTGGTGCAATTCTGAGCTACTAGTCTATATAATACATATGTAGGCAGCCTACATATGTATTATATAGACTAGTAGCTCAGAATTGCACCAATATCCATTTACTATTACTGCCAGAACATGTTGGGTGTAGTAGTTTCAGCCCAACTGGGCAGTCAGAGGTTGCAGGCTACAGAAATATAGCAGAGTTAAAAGCCATTGATAGGCCAATGAAGTATTTTACCATACCATATTATGAAGGCAATACAGAAACAGTAACATTGCCCAACTCTCAGTCCCCACTCTGAGTCTGAAATCGCCAAACCATAAATGTGGTGACTGGTGAGCAATTATGAAGACCTTTATTTTTATTTTTTCACAAATCTTATCTTCAGTGAATCAGTGTCACCGCGTACCTACACACAATCCCAATCCAGGCGGTTGGCACTCGGCACCGACTTCTTTGCGCGCTCCCTTCTCCCTGCTGCATCTCAGCGTCGTTGTGACAAGCTAGGGAAACGTCATGTCCGGTGCGGCCGCCCAACAGGAAATGACGAGGCACGCCGCACCGGGAGGAGACTCAGGGGGAGGAGACTCAAGGGAGGGTAGGTCTGGCCTAGCAGGCACTGCAGCGCAGAAACAGAACACTGGGTGGCGGGCCCCAGCCGCCTGCCCGAGTTATTATACAGGCAAGACAGGCGCAGCAGTGCACCACACACACAGTACTACTGCAGGGCGGGGCCAGGGGTCCACAGGCAGCCGAGCCCCCTGGAGTGCCGGGCCTGGTAGCAACTGCGACCCCTGTATGTACGCCCCTGAGCATACGCCTTCACTAGGTCAGCATTTGCTCAGTATTGCTAATGCCAATAAAAACCAGAGTGGATCTAAAACAGAGATGATGCGTGAATGGAATATTTGCATGTCTTCTGTGTTTTGTAACCAATCCTCCTTTTGTCTACCAAATCATGAGCCAATTCTGATGGGACCATACAGGCCTTACAGCTGCTACACAGACAGGATCTGTTGTGCGTCTCATTTTTCCTTCCTTCTGACAGATCAGGAGAAAGGCTAAATAAATGATGATGTCAGCCAAAGCAAAAGCCAAAATAGTGGCACAGTCATGAAGTGGGGAGGGTGTGAACAGCATGTGAAGTCCACAGAGTGTCCCTATGACAGAGTAGTGAGGTGGAAGCAGCATGAGGAGACCACACAGTGGCCCAATGACAAAGTCCGGAGGCGGCGGCAGCATCAGAAGGCCACAGAGTGGCACAATGACAGTGTGAAGGTGGCAGCAGTATGTGGAGGACAGCGAGCGGCCAGGTTATATAGTGTGGAGATGGCAGCAGTAGCAGCGTGATAAAACAGAGTGGCACTGTGACATAGTGTGGACATGGCAACAGCATGATACAACAGAGTGGCAAGGTGACATAGTGTAGACATGGCAGCACCAGGAGGCCACAGAGTGGAGGTGGGTGGCAATACTAGTACTCGCTGAAGATGGTGGGTGAATAAAGGAGCACTTGGCATCAGATGTTTGGCATCAGGTGGGTAACAGCATCAGAATAGTAACTGAGGCAGGTAGCCAGAAGAAAACGGTCTCTTTTGTCAAAATGTTGGTGTGGCACCATGGATGATCTATTCTGATGCATCAGGCATTGGTGTGTTGAAATCCGGGCTGATCCACGCCTGATTCATTTTGATGCAGTGTCCCACTATGTACTATATGTGGGCACTTTAAACTCTTGCTAAATGTCATATCAAATGTATTGTGGTATCATGCTGTAGTTCCCTTTAACAGGCAGGCAGTATCATTTACCTTTATTCGCTCCTAGGTGGTGCAGGAACCACTTAGATATATAGCTGGGGGGGGGGGTGTCTGATGTTAATGAAGAGATGAGGAAGTTAATGGAGGTGGAAATTTTTATTTTCACCGAAATAATTCACAAAAGATGTTACCGCATATAAGTGCAGCGCTTAAAGCTGAATACAAGATTTTTTGCCACCCAAATGACTGCAAATGATTTTAGCGTAAATAACACCCCTGCTTCAATTAAAAAAATTTTGGGGGGGGAAGCAACTGGTATATCACACTAGTAGAAATTATTTATTACAATGGCGCCTGTCACTCTGTGTAGATGCGGTAACACAGAAAAACTGCAAACAAATGCTGTACTACCTAAATGCACTAAATAGAAAGTATATTATTGGTATATAAAACCTCTGCTTCAATCAGTTTTTTGGGGGGCAACTGGTGTGATTTACCAGTTGCCCCCCCAAAATTATTTGTTCCAATAGCATTTGGCACTCTGTGTGGCTGCAGTATTGCAGCAGAACCGCACACAACTGCTACACAATACAATTGCACTATAATATACTTTCTATGTTAGAAAGTATATTATAACTATATTACACCCCTCAGTAAGTCACACCTATCGATAGCACACCTATACCAGTCCTTAAAATAACTTTTGTGGCCCTATTAGCAAGCGTTTTATGTCCCTAACAGTCTGTCCCTGCTCCACACAGCAACCTCTCCCTACACTGGCATAAGACTGAATGTAAAATGGTGGCCAGATCAGGTTTATTTATAAGGTAGGGGGTATGTCCATGTGCTGAAACGTTTCAATTGGCTGTCCTGTACCACCTGATGGATGTATCATGGGTCAAAGTTCTTCACAATGTAAAAGAATATGGCAGGCGCGAATATCGCCATATGTTCGCACATTCGGCGGACAGCTAACAAGCAAAGTTCGCCGTGAAACGACCGCCGGGCGAACCGCAAGGCCATCTCTAATAATGAGTATTTGCTGGAAGCTGGTAAATCAAACCCCTTAATCAATATTAGTGGGAAACTGGTGTATCGCAGGCCTCAATCAATATTTTGTGGAAGCCGGTATATCAATCCCCTCTATTAGTATTTTGTGGAAACAGGTATATAGAACCCAATAATGAGTATTTGCTGGAAGCCAGTATATCAAACCCATTAATCAATATTTGGTGGAAGCTGGTGTATCGCAGGTCTCAATCAATATTTGGTGGAAGCCAGTATTTTAATCCTCTCTAACAGTATTTTGTGGAAACAGGTATATAGAACACAATAATGAGTATTTGCTGAAAGCCGGTATATCAAACCCCTTAATCAACATTTTGTGGAAGCTGGTGTATCGCAGGCCTATTTGGTGGAAGCCGGTATATTAATTCCCTCTATCAGTATTTTGTGGAAACAGGTACTGTATATAGAACCCAATAATGAGTATTTTGTGGAAACAGGTATATAGAACACAATAATGAGTATTTGCTGAAAGCCGGTATATCAAACCCCTTAATCAATATTTGATGGAAGCTGGTGTATCGCAGGCCTCAATCTATATTTGGTGGAAGCCGGTGTATCACACCCCTCAATCAGTATTTTGTGGAAGCAGGTATATCACACCCCTTAATCAGTTTTTTGGGGGGAACAGGTATCGCACACAAGTTTCAATTAGTTATTCGAATAGCGTTTGTCCCTCTATATAGCTGTGGTATCTCAGCAGAACCGCACACAACTGCTGCACAATACAAATGCACTATAATATACTTTCTATGTTAGAAGGCACTGTATATTATAGGTATACGACACCCCTCAATCAGATTTTTTTTGGGGGGGCAACAGGTATATCACACCAGTTGCAATTAGTTATTCCAATAGCATTTGTCCCTCTATCTAGCTGCGGTATTTCAGCAGCACCGCACACAACTGCTCCACAATACAAATGCACTATAATATACTTTCTATGTTAGAAGGTATATTATAGGTATATCACACCCCTCAATCATTTTTTTGGGGGGGACAACAGGTATATCACATCAGTTGCAATTCATTTTTCCAATAGCTTTTGTCCCTCTATCTAGCCTCGGTGTCTCAGCAGAACCACACACAACTGCAACACAATACAAATGCACTATAATATACTTTCTATGTTAGAAGGTATATTATAGGTATATCACACCCCTGAATCAGATTTTTTTTGGGGGGGGGGGGGGGGGGGGCAACAGGTATATCACACCAGTTGCAATTAGTTATTCCAATATCATATGTCTCTCTATCTAGCTGCAGTATCGCAGCAGAACTGCACACAACTGCTGCACAATACAAATGCACTATAATATACTTTCTATGTTATATCACACCCCTCAGTATGTCACACCTATCGATAGCACACCTATTCCAATCCTTAATTAAAAGGACTTTTTTGGCCCTATTATCTAGCATTTGGTGTCCCTAACAGTCTGTCCCTGCTCCACACAGCAACCTCTCCCTACACTGGCAAAAAACAGAATGTAAAATGGCTGCCAGATCGGGTTTATTTATAGGGTAGGGGATGTTTCCATGTGCTAAAATGTCTCAATTGGCTGTCCTGTCCCACCTGATGGATGTGTCATGGGTCAAAGTTCGGAGCTAGGCAAAAAAATATAGCGCGTGCAAATATTGCCATATGTTTGCATGTTTTGCGAATCGCAAACGAGCCAAGTTTGCCGCAAAATGGCCACCGGGCGAACCGCAAGGCCATCTTTACTGGGGAGCAGACGGGCTCCTTATCTCTGCTCTTTGAAATTATAAACATTCATTAAAGCTCAATCCTTATCTTACTGATAAGAATGTGGCTTATGGTACCTTCACACTAGCGTTATTCTTTTCCTGTATTGAAATCCGGTAAAGGGTCTCAATACCGGAAAAATAAGCTTTAGTTTTGTCCCAATGTATTCTGAATGGAAAGCAATCTGTTCAGTATGCATCAGGATCTCTTCTGTTCCATCCCTTGAACGGTATTTGATCAGACAAAATACCACAGCTTGCTGCTGTATTTTTTCCGGCCAAAATTCCGGAACACTACTGCACTTCTTAGATCCAGCATTAATTTCCACTGAAATGTATTAATGCCGGATCCGGTACCAAGTGTTCCGGAAATTGCCCCATCACTGGATCCGGTTTTACGGTCTGCGCATGACAGAATGGCTCAATATTTTTAATAAAGGACAATGGAAAAAATGATTTTTAACAAAAAATTTGTAAAATGCAATTATAAAGAAAAATTGCCTCCAAAGGTGTACATAGCCTTTAAAGGATAACTGTCACATTTAGACTCTAATTTCAATTTTCATCTATGTAGTTACTAATAACATGATATTCCAGAATCAGTTACTATTAGACTGACTTACCCCATATTTAATAAGATTCAGCCCTTAGCAACCAGTCTGCATAAAACTGCAATTTCACTATTCAGTTAAGATGGCCGCCACTGCCCTCACCCTGAGGCTAATCCTGCCTGCCCTCACTAGCCAGTAACAATAGCCCCCCAAAAGTGTCAGTAACCAGAGCCCTCCCCCCTAAAGGGTTAATCTCCTGCAGCACAAAGGGGTCCTCTTTCCACATGTTGCTTTATTTATACACTGAGCAGATGGCAGATCTCCCTTCCCTGGTCTGCGCTGCTTCGGCTCTGCATTCTCCAGCTCTGCTGAGTGAGGGAGCGTCTGCCAAGCGCAGGGACAGGGAGAAGTGCACACAGCC
The DNA here is from genome assembly GCF_014858855.1 of Bufo gargarizans. Classification (NCBI taxonomy): domain Eukaryota; kingdom Metazoa; phylum Chordata; class Amphibia; order Anura; family Bufonidae; genus Bufo; species Bufo gargarizans. The sequence continues at coordinate 441,994,605 of NC_058080.1, forward strand.
CAGGCACTGTTATCAGCTGCTGAGGAGGACTTGGCTTTAATCATTTACTTACAGTCCCTCGCTGTCAGTAATGTGAGCCTGCACGCTGTGTCCTCCGTCCTTCAACACATAGACGGACCCTGCCTAGCAACTCTATTTTAAGCACAGGCAAAAAGTAGGCAGTACAGGCAACAAAAATGTGGAATTAAGGGGTAATTGAATACACAGTGAAAAGTTGAAATAGGGCCACCAAGGAGATATTTATCACCACAATCCAATACTCCAAAAAATAAATAATATGACAGTTATCCTTTAAGGACCAATTAAAGGGGCTCTACCCCTTGGAAAATCCTTTTTTTTTTTATTAGGGGAGCACCCCAAAAATAAGCTGATGTCCCCTGCTTGGGCCTCTAATAAGTAATTTGCAAGGAAGCCTTAATTATAGGGGGGCTTTGACTACAGGATGGCCCTGTGATTTTACACATTAGCATAGGGTAAACTCTATGGACCTGCTTTGTACATGGAACTCTATAATAGTCAACTGAAGTTAGTTAAAGGGATTCTGTCACCTCTTTTTACCCTATAGAGATGCGGACATGTACGGCTAGATCGCTGCTAGCATGTCCTTAATATACCGGTCCCTTATCATTATGTGGTTTTATTGAGTGTAAAAAATGATTTTATATATATGTAAATCAGCCTGGTAAGGAGCCCAAGGGGCTGTACTAACCGTTCTGGAGCCCAGCCACGCCCCCCTGTGAAGGAGCCCAGCACCGCCTGTAACCAGGAATCACCTCCTTGCTCATAAAGTCAGATCGCCGTAATCTTGCGGTGCGCAGTTCCTTCCCTGAGGCTGATGCCAGCACAGGGAAGGAACACTATGCCGGCACTGCGCAGGTGCACCGCGAGATTACAGCGATCTGACTTTATGAGCAAGGAGAAGATTCGTGGATACAGGTGGTGCTGGGTTCCTTCACAGGGGGCGTGGCTGGGCTCCAGAACGGTTAGTACAGCCCCTTGGGCTCCTTACCAGGCTAATTTACATATATATAAAATTATTTTTTACACTCAATAAAACCACTCAGAGCTATGGGACACGTATATTGCGGATATGCTAGCAGCGATCTAGCCGTGCATGTCCACATCTCTATAGGGTAAAAAGAGGTGACAGAATCCCTTTAAGATGAGTGCATGATGTGAACATCGCTTAAAAATACAGTGGATTTAAAGGGGTTGTCCAACCCCTGACAAGCGGTGACCCATACTCAGGATAAACCCTCACTATTTGCTCGGTGGGAGTCCAACACCCCCCCATCCCCGATCAGCTGCTTTATAGTAGTTTTGGTGCTGGAACTACACAGCTCCATTTGTTTTTCAATGGTAGCAGTGCTGTAGTAACCAGCTCCGTTCACTGAAAAATGGACAGACAGAGTAGTTCCAGCGCTGAGTTCCGCTACCAGAGTTACTACAGGACAGCTGATCGGCAAGGTATGGAGTATCAGATCCGTAGGAGAAGGAGACGCCAGGGTTTTTCAATGGACGTCTCCTTCTCCCAAGGAGAAAATAAATCTCACCTTCTCCCTAGCTGTGATGCTCTCCGCTGTGATTGGAGAAGAAGACGCCCATTGAGAAACCCTGGTGTCTCCTCCTCCCTGTACCGATGCTCAGTATTGGCATACTGAGCGTGAAAACGGCAGTGGGGCACAGCGGGGCGCAGGAGCGATATTTAAAAAAATCTGACAGGGTGGCAGCATCAGGGTACCCCGCAAGCAAAGGTATTTATCTCAATTAATAAAAAAACATGAAGGGTCCTCTTTAAAGGGATATGTGGGATGTAAAAATGGGCCTGCAGGGCCATTAAAATGCAGTATGAGGTCTTGTTTTTTGCAAGATCAGTTGTAGATTTTAATGGAGCCATTTTGGAGTACGCATTACTTATTAATTAACTTTTATTAACCTTTTGTGGGAGGGAGATGGGAAAAAATAACAATACTGCCACTGAGTTTTGAGCAAATTTTTGGGCACTAATAACATAACGTTACTCTCTGAGTCAGTACTATTACAGCGATACCAAATAAAAAATTTTTAAAAAGAAAATATTTTTGCATCTCCACATCACAAGACCCGTAACTTTTTTTATTTCTATTTTTGCGGGAGACTTTCCACGTTTTATTCCACAGTAATTTTAGAATTTATTTATTATTTTTTTTTTTTTACTGCGTTCACTGTACTGGAAAAATTACATGATACCGTATTTTTCGCCCCATAAGACGCACTTTTTTCCCCTAAAAGTGGGGGGGGGGAATGCCCCTGCGTCTTATGGGGCGAATGCTTCCATTTTACATCACAGTCTGCGTTGCTGCAGCATCACAGACTGTGATGTTGCAGCATCGCAAACTGCGATGTATGAGCTGGGAGAGAGGAGGGGCTGGAGTCCGGAACTAGGGGCGCGGCCCGGTGCAGTCACTGTACTCTTACATCGGGCCCCGCCGCTCACCGCAGTATTTATAAACATTAATCCTTATCCTGTTAATAAGTTTAACTAACGCTGCGCTCTCCCCTGTTCCCCTGTATCAGTACAGCCATTACGAACAAGCTTCCATAGCAGGCAGAGCGGACGGCAGCAGTAACGTCACTCACTGACGTCGAGCGCCTGGTCCTCCCACTTTATGAATGAAGCAGACGGAGCAGGCGCGCAACGTCAGTGAGTGACGTTACTGCTACTGTCCTCTCTGCCTGCTATGGAAGCTTGTTCGTAATGGCTGTTCTGATACAGGGGATACAGGGGAACAAGGGGAGAGCGCAGCTTTAGTTAAACTTATTAACAGGATAAGGATTAATGTTTATAAATACTGTGGTGAGCAGAGGGCCGGTGTATTGGGGGACACTGTTATGAGGGGGATCTGTGGATGACATATAGCAGTGTCATCCACAGATCCCCCATAACAATGCCATCCACAGATCCCCCACCCCATAACAATGCCATCCACAGATCCCCCACCCCATAGCAGTACCATCCACAGATGCCCCATAACAGTGCCATCCACAGATCCCCCATAACCAGTGCCATCCACAGATCCCCCATAACAGTGCCATCCACAGGTCCCCCATAACAGTGCCATCCACAGGTCCCCCATAACAGTTCAATATTCTAGGCTCCATGTGTCACACTGAAGTCAGCTAAATAATCCATACCCCCTGAGCAAAGGGTACCTGAGATTGTGACTTTGGGGTTTCATAAGCTTTAAGCCATAATCATCAAAATTATAACAAATAAAGGCTTGAAATATCTGGCTTTGCATGTAGTTTATCTCATATGTTAGTTTCACATTTTAAGTTGCATTACTGAAATAAATGAACTTTGCACAATATTAAAATGTTTAGAGTTTCACCTGCATATATATATATATATATATATATATATATACTGCTTTTATAGGGTAGTCCTAAAGGACCACTTCAATTACAGCACTCCTTGTATTTTACTACAGTGCTTGCATCTGTTGATATAGATCCTGGCTGGGATGTGTATTGGGGGACACTGTTATGAGGGGGATCTGTGGATGACATATAGCAGTGTCATCCACAGATCCCCCATAACAGTGCCATCCACAGATCCCCCACCCCATAACAATGCCATCCACAGATCCCCCACCCCATAGCAGTACCATCCACAGATGCCCCATAACAGTGCCATCCACAGATTCCCCCATAACCAGTGCCATCCACAGATCCCCCATAACAGTGCCATCCACAGGTCCCCCATAACAGTGCCATCCACAGGTCCCCCATAACAGTGCCATCCACAGATCCGCCACATGACAGTGCATCATCCACAGATCCCCCATAATAGTGTCATGCACAGACCACCATTAGTTCAAAACTCACCAAAAGCACACCTTTTGGTTAAAAAAATTGTTTTCTTATTTTCTTCCTTAAAAACCTAGGTGCGTCTTATAGACCGGTGCGTCTTATAGGGCGAAAAATACGGTAATAGCTTAGTGTGGGTCATTATAGATGCAACGATACCAAATATGTGGAGATTTTATCTTTAGAATTGACATTTTTTCAATGGAAAAAAGTGTAATTTTTGGGGGAAATGTTTTATATTTAATAAAATTGGGGAATGCTGGTGGCAGGCCAGGGGCCAACACCAGGCACCTGCCTGCCTGCACTGGCACTGGCTGCCAATAATCTCATTTGGGGGGGTTCCAATGGGAGACAGAGGGGTTTGCTCCCTCCATAATCACTTACACACAGCAGGCGCCAATCCAGGCCATTAGAGCAGGAGCGAGGCTCACGTGTCAGAGCCAAGCCCCAGCTCTCCACTGCACAGGAAACCTGTGCAGTGCTAATGCCCCTTAGTGACCACCAAAAAAAGGAATATTGGCGTTCACTAAGGGGATAATGTAATGTTATGTAATGCCATGCCATGTATGTTAACTAACTCTGACACAGCCCATTGCAAGAGGTTGCTAGGTGGCGGCTGACTCCACCCCTATCTCTAGAGTTAGGAGGTAGAGGAAGCAATGTGTTCCCTCTCCTTGGGTTTCAAGTTCCAGGGACATTCAGATTTCTGTTTGATTGCTGCAGATCTACAGTAAGAGAGAAAGGAGAGGGTTCAAATATCTGCATGGCCAAGCATCAAGAGTCAGTCAGTAAGGTAACTGCTGTTGGGGTAATATAGACTTTACTGCTGTAGAGGGATTACCGTTAAGATACTCTACACACTTTAGGAACAACTTGGCCAGTTGTATCATTCAATCTGTATGCTGCAGGGTGAATTGCAGGTACGATTACAAAAGTACAGCTGCCTGCCATAGTTTCTACTGAGAGAGAGACTTTAGCAAGATAGATACCAAGAGGGCCATTATTCCCATCCCTGTCTGAAGGCAACACTGCTATCTTAGGGGAGAACTGCACTGTAAACTGGGAACTGTCACTGTTTTAGTTGAATGTACTAGTACTCCCATTTTGCACTACAGTAAGGAAACATTTATTCTTTATGTGTAAAGAGATTTTTTCTCTGTAAAAATTCTGACTAGGAAGGTAAAAGGGTAAATATCAAGGGTACATATATATATATATATATATATATATATTTGCAGGTGAAAATTTTAATATCGTGCAAAAGTCCATTTATTTCAGTAATACAACTTAAAAGGAATTGCATTAATGCAGCTTCAAATTTTGTGAAACGGTTCAATATTCTAGGCTCCACGTGTCACACTCAAGTCAGCTAAATAATCCATACCCCCTGAGCAAAGGGTACCTGAGATTGTGACTTTGGGGTTTCATAAGCTTTAAGCCATAATCATCAAAATTATAACAAATAAAGGCTTGAAATATCTCGCTTTGCATGTAGTTTATCTCATATGTTAGTTTCACATTTTAAGTTGCATTACTGAAATAAATGAACTTTGCACAATATTAAAATGTTTAGAGTTTCACCTGGATATATATATATATATATATATATATATATATATACTGCTTTTATAGGGTAGTCCTAGAGGACCACTTCAATTACAGCACTCCTTGTATTTTACTACAGTGCTTGCATCTGTTGATATAGATCCTGGCTGGGTGACTGGGTGATATCTAGCAATATCTAGATTAACCTTTTAATTCCCTGCTTCTATGTTCACTGTTTTATTGATTGCAAAATTGTGGTTAATATTATTATGAAGATTATTATCCTTATTAAAGTATACAGAAGTACAAAAGAGCTGACCACTAACTTGGATTGACTCAATAAGTGTATCATCGTTCAGCATTGAATGTGTAATTGGGTGCAAGAACAGCTATCTTCAGGGCCTTAGTGAAAGCTTAAAACAGAGTTCCCCTCTTAGCGCTACAGACACGGCCGTGCCAGACACATTCTGCTAGAAAAAAAGGATTGATTCAATTGGCATCATGTGCTGATTTCAGGGTCCTTTGACCTGTCTGGGTCTCTCAGCAGACTAGACTTCTTGCTGTACACTTCTCTTGTCTATTGGCTGTCTGCTCATAAATATGGAGAACAGCTTCTTTGCCTCCCCCTCCTTTTCCCAGGCAGACTATAACTATGTCCCTACAAACCCCCCCTCCTCTTCCTATTTTTCACAGCCACAAGGAGGAAGCCAAGAGCTGAGCTTCCCAAGTTTGGGGAATTAGAATTGGACAGGGGTGCAGTAAGGGAAAGTTAAGCCAGAGGCAGGGATGGATTACATTACACAGGAAGGCATATATTGTTACGAAGAAGAAACATGCAACCACCCAGGATTTTTAAAAATCCTATTTGAACACATGGATGTTATCTCTTTTCAAATATAGCCCTTATTTATGAATGTGACATCATCTTTGTTGCTGTATATAGATAGCTTGTAGCATTGAAGGGTTGAAATCCCACAGTCCTAACGTGTGTCTAGGTTAAATACCTTCTGAAAGCTGGCTACAGAGATAACATTTAGGCTGGGGGTACATGGTGATCTTGACACCAAAGATTGGTGTGTAGCAGTGCAGTCACTGAAGTAAATGGGGTTAACAGGACCACCACCCCAGAATCGCATAAACCCCAACACTGTGTGATTCTGGTGTCCCCATCGTGGCAACTTGTGAGTCGTGCTGTGACTCCACTGTGATTAACGAGCCCACTGCTACTCAGGGATCTTTGGTCGCACTATGGGTGTCATGGCCCAGACGGCCGTGTGACCCTAATCTTATAATGAACCAAGAAAAAATAACCACCACTAACCATAATGTTAATGGCACTAAAATACTTGGTCCCAACTGATGGAAATGACTTCCATAAATCAGAACATTTATCTGACATGCTTTACATTCCACCCCATTTAGTAGTGGTAAATGCTACATGATTGTGCTGTTTACATAGCTATCCTCTCAGAAATCACATGCGGAGAAACCAACATTATTTGTAAAGATGGAAATGATTTTCTCTGGGAAATAAACTAGCACGTTTTCCAGTTTCTTCAGCTGTGTGCCCCTTTACCCACAAGCACAGAAAAGCATCATGGAGTGGAGGATCTTGTGATTTAAAGATTTGGAGGAGATAGATCAAAACTGGTTTAGTTGACCCTAGAAACCAATCAGATTCCACCTTTTATTTTCTAAAGGAGCTGTGAAAAATGAAAGGTGGAATTTGGTTGGTTGCTGTGGGCAAGTAAGCCAGTTTCCCTTTACACCAGTTTTGATAAATCTTCCCTGGGTGCTGGGAAACTAGATGGTGATCCCTATTATTGACAGGGAGTGATGTGAGTAATTATGTTCTCTGTACATGAATGCAGACAATATTGGAGCTATATAGGAGAAAGAAAGAAAGAAAGAGAGGAAAGAAAGAAAGAAAGAAAGAGAGGAAAGAAAGAAAAAGGAAAGCAAGAAAGAATGAAAGAATAAGGCAGGGAGAAAGAAAGAGAAAAAAAGAAAGAAAGAAAGTAAGAAACAGAAAGAAAAAGAGGAAAGAATGAAAGAAAGAAAAAAAATAGGGAAAGAAAGAAAGAAAGAAACAGAAAGAAAGAAAAAGAGGAAAGAATGAAAGAAAGAAAAAAAAGAATAGGGAAGAAAGAAAGAAAGAAAGAAAGAAAGAAAGAAAGAAAGAAAGAAAGAAAGAAAGGAAATGATTTGAGAGGAGAAGAGGAATGCAATATTTCCAGGGGAGGGACTGCAGAAGGCGAGTGAAGTGGGGAGGATGGAGGGGAAGTTCTAGGAGAAGGTGGGAGGGCAGTGACAGCTGGAGTGAAGAAGGGGGGAGCTGGCAGAACAGGGAGGAGAGGAGAAGGTGGGAAGGGTGACCGGGGAGCCGCCGCCTTCCTGTCCAATCAGCAAGAGGTGGAACTCGTCCAAGTGCAGAGCCGAGTGTGCTATGAGCTGCCTGATGTGCAGAGCAGAGCCAGACTGACAGGGGGGCCAGGGAGACACACTGGGGAAAGAGAGGAAAACCCTGCCAACAGCATTCACAGACCAGCCCAGCTCCAAAAAAACGGGATCAGCCTCTCCTGGACCGCGTTCAAGCCACCCTCCAGGAGTGCAGCACTGCAAGTACAGCTCTAGGCGCACAGGCACTCGGGCTGACTCCATCACCCTGCCCTGCGCCCACACCTTCTGATCTTCCGCCTCTGCTCCTCATTTCTCACACGTATTGCCATACAAAAAGCATCCTGTGAACAAACAGAACACATAGCAGCCCCCTTAAGACTGGGAGCCCGCTCCCGCAATAAAGCCCTGCCACCTAAGACATGTGAAGCCACCGCGCCTGTGCTGGATCCCTATAAGTTAATGCAGTACAGTGCCATGGTATGTGCCCTCTAGTAGGTTGGTGTAGGTGTGTGACAGGACTTCTTGTGGGATGAGTTTGTCTTTTTTGGCAGCGTGTGGATGTGGGTCACACGTCTGTGCCAGCAATCAGTGTCCAAGAGTGCTGGACTTGGCACACTTCCTGCCGCAAGACTTCCCACCTCATTCTGGCAGAGGACCCATGGAACCTGGCTGTGCTCTGCAGAACCCTTTGGCTTTCCAGATGTACTTTCTGTCTTATTATGGTTATTGCTATTATTATTGTTATAGGGCAGCTCCTCCACGCCATGTTCTGCCAGCTGTATGCTATAGCCTTGTGTAACCCCTGCATGTAGATGGCTTTGATGTCACTGCTTACTGTTGGAGTTCCCTTGCTGAGAGTGTGAAGGTGTGGCTTATCTCTGGGCAATACCTGCCACAAATACATAGCATGGATGATCACCTATGGTTGGAGATTAAGCATTCCATTCCCAACCTGGTACCACCTTGCTAGATGGCACACTTTCCCCTGGTGTTCTGATAATGTATGCCAGTGTTAGATGATGACTCTGCTTTGTTTTTGCTGATTTGCTCATTTTTATGCTTTTATCATGATCCAAATGTGCAGTATGTACTTAGGTGCGCCAATGTTAGCTGGCCTGCACATCCTTGGTCACTGTGCTGCAGGTATGGAATCTGTTGACTAATATGTTCTTCTAAGGGAACAGGCCACACAGTCAGGTTTCCGAATGTATTTTTGAAAGCCAAAATCAGGAGTAGATCATTAAAGAAGAGAACGTGTACAGAACAGATATGACTTCTGCTCTTTTTTGAGTTCACTCCTGGTTTTGCCTTCCCAAACTCCATGCAGAAACCTGAGCGTGTGGCCATAGCCTAACTGGTTTCTAAATACTTGATATATGCGTATATGGTTTCTGTGTGGCTCCAGAGGAAGGAGACTTAGTGTTTGATGACTTACTGTATTGCATTTCGTATATGATGGAAGCAATTTTTTATTTGAAAATATTAATGATGGGGCATGGATAAGGGGGTATGCGGTATGCATTCCTTTTTGGAATGAAAGATGAAAACATAACCAATCCATAGATGAATTGTATGCATTGTGTCTACCCTGGGGTAGATATTTCCAAAGCTCACTTTAGAAGTGTGCGGAAACATGCAGAAGATGCTGTGCTGGTGTAGACGTGACATCACTGACAAGATGGGTGCTTGGGGGTGTCACTGTCATAACCTAAAGTTTAGAGTAGAACATTAGAAGAGGAGTGGTGATCTTTATGCATGGTTTGTAATGCCATCAAACACTTGGATGACAGATCCGCCGTACGTCTTATTTCTCATGTCTGTGGCCAGCTCTGAAATGATTCTGTATGTCGTGGCATAACGTAGCCAGAATGTGTACAGTTACAAAGTCTGTCATGTGTCATTCGCTGTGGAAAAGCACTGGTAACATAAAACATCACTGAATGCTCAGGGTATATAGAGATAGAAGGCTCTGATTGTATGGACAATGTGGGCTTTGTCTCGTCGCACAGGATGACAGTAATCCCATAAACAGTGTCCCTGTGCCACTATGTTTGACCTAGTCTGGAGTTGTGAGTAGTTGCATCTCTCAGGTTGAAGGGGTGGACCATCTCTTCACTTTGACACAAGGAGCTGAAGTGGCGTGATGTGAATTATTATTAGTGCACTGAACATGCCTGTCCCCCTCCCCCTCTCCTCCTGCTTGTAGAGGAGGCTGCCATTGAACTTGAGACAGGACAGACAAGACCTGCACTTTTTAACTACAGTAGCAGGCAAGGAAAAGGCGCCAAAATATACAAGATGTATTACTCTATCTGCCCAAGGTGATCTGCACTTCTCGAAAAAGCAGGCACTTTTGTGAGGGCACATATTCATTTCTACACGTATAGCTATGTGCAATATGTTCACATTGTGCAGGAAACTGGAAAATGAGGATTGAAGGAATGATCTGTGCTCCTATAGAAGCATCCATTATATTTCTGGACCAGTAGTTGTGTCTGCAGGGTCACATCCAGTATATATACAGTGTGCACATTGTTCACATCTGCATCATGGGTTCCACCAGGATTATTGTGTCTGGACTCAAGATCAGATGGGCCTCGATAGAGTCAGTGGGGTTGTCTCAGTTATGACCCAGCACTTCCATTATTTTCATCCAATAATGGAGCGGAACAATAGAAACCAATGGCACCAATGTGAACGAGTCCTTAGATGCTACAGGTGTCTGTTTTATCAGCAAACGTAGCAGTAAGAAAACAAATGGTGGTTTATAGCATGTTTGGTCAAGTTGCCTAGACATCAGGACAATAGAGTTACAGGTAGGTTAGAAGAAAGATTGCATTATATAGAATATATAGTGGAATTACTCAGCCAACTCACTTTTATCCCGAGGCTTTAGGCACATGGCAGAACTGCCCACGCGGTGCACATCGGGATAAATGTACTGTTGTAAGGGTTCTGGAATTCTAGCTCAAAGTTAGCCAGACTTCTTGTTCAGCGGCCATGTGCAGCATTTATTAAGGGTCAGACACTTTGTTTGCATTAGTCAACAAGGGAAGGGAAAGTGGCCTAGCTTCATAGTGGACAGTGTCGCTTCAGATGCGCTAAAATAGCACCAAAACAAACAGTCTGAGAGTGCCTGCAGGTGGATTTCTTGCGGAAAAAAAGTAAGGCAGTTTTTGCGGCTTGAATGCGGAACCGTTTACTTCAATGGGGCCACAAAAGATGTGGACAGCACTCTGTGTACTGTCCACATCCGTTGCACCATTCCGTGGTCTGCAAAACCTGTGTTTTGCGGACAAGAATAGGCAATTATATTAATGGCTGTCCGTGCCGTTCTGCAAATTGCGGAATGCACATGGACGCCATTCTTCATGCGGATCTGCAATTTGCGGACCGCAAAATACACAACGGTCGTGTGCATGTGGCCTAATAGAGTACCAGCAAAGTGTATGAGATTAGACAAATGTCATCTGTACACTTTGCTTTTCTTCTTAGGTGCAGAAATTGACCTGCTTTGCAGGTTTTAAAATCTGCAGCATGCCAATTGTTGTTGCGTTTTTCTTGTAGAGATTTAACTCTTTCTAATGGAAGGGGGAGACTTGAGGAAAATCCGCACAAAAAAAATGACCAAAAATAGGATAAATAGTACGTTTTTGTGTGGCTTTGGTTCAGATTTCATGCAGATTTTCTGTACATAAATCTGCACTGTGTGCGGCCACCCTATGGGTGCACTCACATGTGGCAGAAAAATTCGAGAGAAAATCCACAACTTCAAGACTTCCCCATTGTTATCCTATGGCTGAAGATTGGCTATCCTGGTGTTACATTCTGCAGCGTAAATAATGTGTTGTGGATTTTCTGTATGAAAGTCTCTCCATTTAGTTCAATGGGAAATTGATTCTGCGATGGAAAACAAAAAAATGTGCGCAGTTTTCCATTGCAGAATCAATTTCCCATTGCAATGACTAGAGAGATACTCATATAGGAAATCTGCAACAAAATTTGTACCATAATTCTCCCCCCAAAAATCTGCAACTTTGTATAAATCTGTGTTTTCTGCCACATACCAGTGCAAATCACCCAGCATCAGCCACTGTGATAGATTTGGCACATGTTTAGGCTCCATTCACACGTCCGCAAAATGGGTCCGCATCCTTTCCGCAATTTTGCGGAAAGGGTGCGGACCCATTCATTCTCTATGGGGACGGAATGTGCTGTCCGCATCCACATTTGCGGATCCGCACTTCCGCATCCGTGCTTCCGTTTCCGCAAAAAAATAGAACATGTCCTATTCTTGTCCGCAATTGTAGGCCTGTCATCTGCTGCTGTACGGGGCCTATGTAGAATTCTCTCCTAGATGCTATACATTTGTAACTTACAGTAGGTAATCCAACAGAAAAAAATATTGTATGGCTACACGTGAAATTGTAATCGTACGCAGGAACAATAGGGCCCCATGCATCTCTAGGGGTGCTCCGTTCAATTTGGAACTTGTTTGCATTAGGCCTTACCCTGGGAGCTTTGCTGATTTAACAGTCTGAGGTCAAAGCAGTAGAGTCAAGCTTGTATCTGTAATATTCTAAATATGCGCTGCGTTTTTATCCAGAAAAACTCCCACACAATCCATAGTCACATAGAAAAAAAATATTGCAAAGCAGATGTTCTTAAAAGAAAAAAAAAATAACAGTCTAGGACTCAAGCCCAATATAAATGAAGGCTCTTTTTATAGATTAGTGGCATCAACATTGAGGACAAGGTAAAAAATGAGTATGGTTTGTGTTCCAGTGCAGAGTGCTTGTTGTGAATATCCTGTGGTTTCAGAAATCCTCCCACTTATTCCCTGGTTCAGTCAATTACCCCATTCATCTGCGGGACAGGCCCAACCGAAGGGAATGTACAGAGCTTCACATTTCTAAATGGCCTGAGTGCTCAGTGCTGACAGTTACATTATAACCTAGCGCATATTATCTGCCGGTACACAAGCCTGTCCCTGAGCACAGCATTGTTTTATGTATTGATGGAGCAAGTTCATTACAGTATGTTGGGGAAGAAATGAGTGTCATTGTTTTCTGTATAAGCTATCTGTGCAGGTCTATGACCATCAAATCCGTGCTAACAGGATAGAATAGTGGCTGTCGTGTGCATATTTCATGTGTTTCTATGAAAAGTCTATACAAGGGCAGAGAACGGGCAGAAGATATCGTCAAGAGAATTTATGACTAGTGCAAACTTAGGCTTTGGGCCTTTAACCTTAAACACTAGAAGCCGAGTATAGAGATAAGCTATTCATCGCAGTATAGTGAAAATAAACGGAGATACGTTGAAACAATACTTACAAGAAGTCCAACCCTGCTGGATTGTATTGTTGCTGTAACTGCAAAGTGTGATTTTCACTATGCTGCGATATATCATAGTGAAAGTGTGGTTGCATGATGGGTGTTGCCGCCAAGATCGCCATGTAGCGCTTGCCTAGGGGCTCATGCATACAAGCATAATTGCGCAGTGCCTGTGCTGTGGAACACTAATGCACTGGCCGCGTGCACTTCGTTTGCGGACGCAGACTTATTGACTTAAATGGGTCCGCGATCTGCAAGTTATGGCCAAAGATAAAACATGGGCTTCCAATCCGTGCCTCTGCTCCGCAAAGATAAGTGAAGTCCTTTGGTCGTATCTTGCGGAGTGCAGACCCATTCAAGTAATCCGCACCACGGCCAGTGCCTGTATATTGTATACAGGCGCTGAGCCATTATGCTTGTGTGCATGAGCCGTAAGGACACGGTTTTCGTCATGGAGTTTGGTAAGCCAATAACAGAGAAGTCATAACTGTCCTTAATATTGTCTCCTCTTTTATCATCCACTCCTGATTTTGGCTTCCAAAACTGCACGCAAAACTGCACACCTGCACACCTACCCGTGTGACTATACCTTAAAGAACAGTAAATAAGTTGTAAGCGATGCAAGGTGTATGCAATAATACAAGTGGCATCATCTCTTATCTTTGTATCTTTACATTAAGAATTCTGCATGGGAATGATAGAAATGTGCCACCCACCCATGTCTTAGGAACCCTCACCAGACTCTCCTGTCCCTGTTGAAGAAATGTCACGTTAGGTCGTGCTTAATATGAGAGGTTTTTGTGCAGATAGATAACTAAATGTTTTAATCAAGGTAAGTGCTTATTATGCAGGAGGCCGAAGCATCGATGGGACAGGAATGAGCTGTCTATGTGAATCGTTATGGATGTTCCCTTCTGAATCAATGTCACCCCTTTCATGTTCAGTATACGTGGCCGTCTTTACTATTGTGTGATGTGAATGACGCCACGGGAAACCCTGATATTTATTTGGTGAGATGCTACTGCATGCTGCTCTGCTCTGAATGATTCATTCAAGCACAGCCTCTTGGTGGAGTGAAATATGTATCCGTTTCTGCATTGCTTGCAATGTGCGCAGCCAACAACTATTTACTTAGTGAAAGTAGTTGAGGTTGGTATTAATAAGTAATTGCAGGCTGTGGGAGACGCCTCTCCATGACCTATAAAATAACTAATCTTCATGACACCGCTGTAGGAAATGACTGAATAATGTGCTTGATGAATTTCACTGAGAATGTCAAAATGTTGCTCAAAGATCGTCTTTTGCCTTTGTGCTGTAATGTGATGGGAGTGATTGTTAAGCCGTCTGTACAGCTTGTCGTATGTGAAACTGGTGAGGCATCATTTTGTACCAGTTAAATGGAGCCCATTCTTTGTCCTTTTGTAGAGTGGCTTTCACCTTAACCCTACTCTGTCAGCAAGGCCTTCATCATAGTGAATGAATGGATGCTCCTGCACAGATAGTCAGCTTAGCTTGGGTTTCTTCTTGACATAGAGCAGCATGTAAGGTGCGTCGAAGCTTTCTGCACAGCACTACTATTGAGAGTGCATCTTAAGCACTAGGCACGGGGTAGTGTGACATTGTCATGGATCTGGACTAGTCGGGGAGCAGTCACATTTCAGTGACCCATATATTCACATAAAAGCCAAGGAATCGGTGATATAAACATTCATGTCTGAAGTCGTATTCGGAGAAGGCAACGTGTATGATCTGCGTAGTTTAATTGGTCAGAAGATATAGTAAATCACACAGCCATGGAATTAATTTATGCCCCATACTGGAGGGATAAATGTGGGTCCATCCTAGAAATGTGCCGCTGCCAGTTGGCAACCTGAAGCAGTCCAAGTACGTTAGGCCTCTAATTACATTAATATAAGTGTTTATTATTACGACCGCTCCCATTAATGTACTCAGGGCTGTGATTTGCTAATGTAGTATATCGTAGTTTCCTGGGGTCGCTACGTTTTGTTATCTTGTATACTTCCTGTGTGTTGTATTTTGATACAATAGTATGGTAGGGGTCTACAGTACAGGTGTGTGTTTTTAGGTTAGTGGTTTGGCAATGCACAGCAGCTATGAGTTAAGCAATGTGTGTGATGAAATGCAATATCAATGGGGAATAAAGAGAAGCTGACAAAAAAATTGAAAGTCTGTAGCTACTCCAACGCTGCACTAGCCCCCCCTCCCTCCTGCTCGCCTCTCTTTCTCTCTGTTTTTATTTTTGGCATAGAGACAAGCCCTACCTCCAAAGTCAGAGTTACTCTCTTGGATTCAACTGTACTTTCCCCTCCCCACCCCCTCTCAGATATGAGAGCTGGGTTTCAGCTCAGTCACTAAATGCTTAGCTGATTTTTTTCAAGCAGTCCTGCACTCGCTTGTATTAACTGCTTAGCTACCCCAGGCTTACATTGAATCAATCAGCAATACATTAGAATGGATCAATAGCACTCTGACGGTACATTATCAGACATTGCAGGCTTCCACACTACATTTAGGCACTCCTAATCACCTGAGTGTATATGGAATATGTATTCCTTAATCGCAGGTCCTGCTTACCCGTTCCTGGGCTCAAGTGTGTCTTCAGCTATCCCGTCATAGCCACTGCTGCCACGGGGTGCGGTGGTGGTCACTGAGAGTGGGTGTGCTGGCTGTGGTGGAGGGAAGAGAGTCAATAACTCTAAGGAGAGTTGAAATTAAACTCACCGATCCCTAACTCCCCAAAGTCTTCCATCAGGGGAGAGTCAGAGAAGATGGTTGGTTGGTCCCGGTGAAATCAGCAGATTTGGACAACCTTTCTCTAGTATGTAGAGACTACATAGACAAAAAAACAAATATAACAGAAAAAAACTCAGAAAAAATGCAGAGCCAGCATCAGTATTCATGAGCAAGTGAGAGTGATCATCTGCAAGGAAGGGTATCATGAACCATAAGATGACTTATTCCTTTTAGCGGGAATACGCTTTGAAAGTGTAAATCTCGAGGAGAATCGATGAGGTTTCATATAATTTTGAATTTCATGGGAACGAGACAGCTCTGATTAGCAGCAACTAAATTTCGTGTGTCACAGTCTGTTTTTACTTAAAGGGGTTGTCCATTTGGTTTGACTCCTTAGCATTGACCATCGCTATCTGATTGGCGGGGTTGTCAGCTGTTCTGCTTTGGCGCCAGCTCTGTCCATAGTGTAGTGGATGGAGCTGGTTACTGCAGAACTAGTCCCACTGAAGTGAATAGAGCAGTGAGGCAGTAACCAGCATAGTCCACTGGACTGAGCGACTGCAGTGATAACCTTTCCTGAGGATAGGCCATCACATTAGTAGTGGACTACTCCTTCAACAGATATCCATGAGATACAAGTTCCCAGGTTTTTAGTTAGGCTACAGTCTTTATGCCCTCCTTTTTTATTTCTCACTTGCTTAGGTTGCTATATATTTGTTAGAGCCAAACTAATTCTGGTTTGCACTGAACAAACCATTACCTATCATACTATAATCGTGACTTATGAAGCAGTTCCTAGCGATACAAGCATTTGTACACTGAACTTTGCAATGCCGTTATACAGTATTTCCAGTGCAAAGAGGAGTGCAGTGACTGGGTTAATGGAGGAATGCAGAACACTCCAAGCTGCCTTGTCCCTATATAAACTGTGTTTGAAAGGCACAAGAGAATTACAGCAGCTGGCTGATTTTGTTCTCGGTCCCACCCCGCTCTACTTAATCCACTGGGCCTAGTTTGAACGCTCCTTAATGAGGACAGCGCTGAGGTTAAAAGTCACTGTTTCACGGTCGACTTGACATGACTTACCTTTTCCTGACTGATTCTGATTTCTTCTGAGTTACAATCACACACTAATCAAGAGGGGGAATAGAAAAACCAGGCAGTGGCTCTAAACATGCACATGCTTTATTTAGACTTGGCTTTTTGGCTGTCAGTCCCCAGTCCCTGTTCAGTTCACACCAGCTGGAACACTGTAGTGTGAAGGGAAATGTCAGTGTATTCACTCACCCTAACTAGCATTCCCATTCACTGGCTCTTAGATATTTACAGCATGGCTACGCTACAGTTCCTGGCAGTACATTACAGGCGCAATCTCGACCGATGTAGACCAGGGGACTATATGGTCGCATGTTTCTAGAGCCAGTACTCAATTTAAAAATGTGTGCCATAGCAAAGGGCGTGCATGCAGAAAACTAAATTATGACCAAGTTAGGGAAATGCCGAAATAGCAGTGGTGTACGTTTGGGGAAGGTTGGGAAATCCCCCTCTCCTGGGTAAGACCTGTGAAGGGAAGCATACTTACCTAATTTCCGACATTGGCGCCAGCACCCTTAAATTTATGCTGCTCCGCTCAGGTCGCTGAATGTAAACTTCCGGTCTGATGCCACTGCAGCCAACCACTGACTACAGAGGTGACCTGCTCCTCTTACGTCATATCAAATGGTCATGTGGCGCAAGGGGAGCAGGTCCCAGCTGCACCTAGCGATTGGCTCCAGTGGTGTCAGACCGTAAGTTTACATTCAGACACCCAAGCAGAGCAGTGGAGGATGGAGAGGGAAGGAGCTGGGTGCCAGTGTCAGAAAGCAGGTAAGTATGCTTCCCTTTTTCGGGTGTACCCAGGAGGGGGGGTTTGCCCATAGCCCCCCAAACGTGCACAACCCCTTTAATGTAATGTTGGTCCCTTTGTTTGATCCTCACTTTTTATTATTATGTTCCAATTGCTAATTAGATAATTTCTGGCATTTACATTACACTATGGAATTGCTATTTATGCAGCTGTCCAAGGTGGAAATAAAAGTGTTTTATTGCCAAAAATGAGAAAATCCTAAAGCTTTCCAAAATTCCATTCATCTATAAGGGTGCCTTCACACATGGTGGAAAAATCCGCCAGAAATTCCGCCACATAAAGGTTTCCCCCATGCTATCCGGTGGGGTTAAAAAAGTGTCATTTCCTGCCGCCAGACGGATTTACTATAACTTATTACAGAAACTGGCAGAAGTTACAGCTCGAGTCTATGCCAGTCCCTATCTGGTATAGATTTGAGTTTCTGGCGCACAGAGAGGCAGAGATGCCCCTAATTTAGTAAGAGGCATCTGCCCCTTAGTAAATTAGGTGGTTCACACTCTGGCGCACAGGGGATCAAGTCTGGCATATGGGAACCCCAGTCTTGAAAATTTGCCCCATTAACTGTGTTGGTCCTCCTCAGCCTGGGTCCTACACTACTCCCTAAGGTGTCTTGCACACGAACGCGGGCCCCAATGCACGAACACCCACCGTGGGGCAGCCGCAGCGGATCGTGGACCCATTCACTTTAATGGGTCTGCGATCCGGCCGTTCCGCAAAAAGATAGGACATGTTCTATTTTTTTGCGGAACGGAAGTCTAGGACGAAACCCCACGGAAGCACTCCGTAGTGCTTCCGTAGTGTTCTGTTCCGTGCTTCTGTTCCGCATCTATGGATTTGCGGACCCATTTAAGAGAATGCGGAATGCATTCGGAATGGTGCCCGTGTATTGCGGATCCGCAAATGCGGTCCACAATATGGCCACGGAGCGCACACGTTCGTGTGCAATAAGCCTAAATGGCCTATTCAGTTATCGGCTCCAATTGCCTGCAAGGGCACCCACAGATAACCAGAACTTACATTGGACCTGTAAGTTCTGGTCCCTCTCATCCATCCTCTAAGTCTATCGGTTCTTGCAACAGCATTCACCTTGTGAAAGGAGCACTATAGGGGTATTAAGGTTGGCTGGTCATATCCAAAAGACATATGAGTGTGTAAACACATAGGGGGAAATGTATCATCCCCTCTGCACCAGAAAATTGGGGTCAAACAGTCGCAAAGTGTGGCACTGGCTGCAACTTTTTGGTGGTCTTAGGCACTGCTTACCACTTTTCAAAGTAGTGAGTGGTGTGGGGCCAGACTACGTACCCCATCAGATTTATTATAATCGACGGGAGGAAATTGCCATAGATTATAGTCTACACCGACTCCCTAGATATACACAGATAATTCTGCTTCTCTTCAATCACAAAGCTGGCTGCCTGCAGCCACCACTAGGGGGAGCTCTAGTTGCCATTTACTAAAATGGAAGCTGAAATGTTCTCTTTGCATTTAGCTCCTCCTAGTGGTGGCTGGTGTTAATACATTGAGAAATATGGTGCCTAAAATAAGCCCCATATTTATGAAGCACCTAGTCTACTTTGGGTAAAGTTCTTTCGCTTAATTTCTTTCACTTAATCAAAAAACATAATTGTGACTGGGGTGTTGCGCTTTGCGGTGCCTGGGAGTGATTGTCGCATGCAATTTGGGAAACCAGTTGGGGGGGCTGTACTAAGTTTTGCTGTGAGGCCCGATGAGATCGGTGTACGCCCCTGCCCTCCAGGTAGCCCGGGTTCTTTTTTGTGACCTAAGTATAGGAATATTTTCGCGAGGTGTCGGCACTGTTCACTTGACACTTACAGGCGGCCCCATTGTCGCTGTGCTATGTTCACATAGTCCGCCATGTTGTCATTCTTGGCATTCTGTAAAGGATAAATCTGCACATTATTTTCTATAGGAAGACTAACCTAATATTATGTGTGCCCCCTTTGTAAAGAGCCTCTGAGGGCACTGAGGATGGAAAGTCTGCTCAGTCCTAATGAGATGGACCTACTCCAAATGACTGTGATGTGACAGGAATGTTCTACTGCTCCCCTGTCAGGTCCCAAGTCACTTACCTCAGCCATTATTAACCCTTCCACACCTCAAGCTGTTGGGCGTGTGAAAGTGGCATGGCTGAGGAGAAGACATGGCTATGTGGTTTTGCTGAGGAGAATTTTTTGTTCTTTTAAAGTAATATTTATAGAAAATGCACGTTTTAGGCGTGTGGTTTTCAATATTACGATTTTTCCACGAAGTACTCCATAAAACGCCACATGTGGAGCGGTTTCAGAGCTGCATTGTGCTGTACAGCCGCAGCAGAGAAAACGTTACTAAGCCGTGGTTAGTGCGGTAAGTACCCAGCGGCAGCGCACATTACCCCGGGTCACCTCTCGGCGCGTACATGGCGGCACACAACTGCAAAGGCGAAAGTTTATTACAGTTCTACCTGTTTCCCCCTCCATTTTTCTGAGGTACCCAAAGAGTTAAGAAAGCCAGCTCCAGCCACACCCGGCTCCCCTCACCCCAGATAACCGCAGAGAGGGAGGACAAAGGGGCGGGAAAGCAAGAGGTGAGGCACAGGGCGTATAAAAGGCGGCCTCCTCCTGCCGGTCCAAGTCACTGTGTACTGTGAAAGTCGTCTCCTTGTGTGAACAGTGCCTGGCACACGTATTCACTGAGGGTCCATTAAAGAACTAGGCTGTACTGTGTGATGCACTTCACGCCTGGGCCATGTGTGCCACCTGGTGCCATGTGTAGCAATAGCTGAGGTGCATGCCAGCAGTGTGCCACTCGCTATGCCCTGCCAATGTGTCATTCCCCCACAAGTTCAGTAAAGTCTTGTAAGAAATGACAGCCCTGCGTGTATATCCCGGCGCAGGACGACACGGGGAATGAGAGGAAGAGGAGCTGGGCAGCGCCCCCCACCCCCCTTTATGAGTTAACCCCTCCTCTCCCAACAGGGCGCCGGTACCCTGCAAGTTGTGGGCATGTGAAGGGGCGGAGGTACATACAGGAGAGCGGCACACAGCGCACCAGGGGGAGGAGTGTGTCTCCTTGATGATTGTGTCATTAAATAATAATAATAATAAAAAATGCGAAATCCTTAAGTCTGATTTGGAAAGCTGAAACGGTGCAGAGGGTGTAACCGGTGCAGCGAGCGGAAGAGAGAGGGAGTGAGGGGAGCGAGCCAGTGTGTGCAGGACATGAGATATTATCCATACATTCTATAGTCTGCCCGGGGACAGCGGGCACAGCGCGTTATGCCAGCGCCCAGGGCAGGCGGCCAGTAGCGGGACTGCGGACATTCTCGGTCATTCTGCTGCCGGCGACAGTGGACCATGAATAGGTGAAGGCTTTCCCCGCGGATACTGCTCTGGGGACCCGCACGCGCCAAGCCATGATGTATTCTCCTATCTGCCTGACTCAGGTACCCTGCATGTTCTTCTCTCGCTAGTGCACGGGGACGACTCCCGCATGGAAGTCCCGGCACTGTGTATTGACATGTATGTATATCAGCTTTTATGGGAGGGCAATTACACTGCCTCCATTTCTCTTTGGACATGGTCAAGTTTTACTTCTACAAGCTCGTACCCCCTCTCGCCCTTCACGTGGTAGGGGTCCGCCGTATTCCCTGTGTTCTGGGGGGAATGGTCCATTTACTTTGTGGGGTAATCGCTCTGGAAGTGTGGAGGCACGGGAGAGGAGTGACTGAAAAGTTTTCCGTGCCGCCGTGGTGCCATGTGCTGGCATGGGCAGCGTCTGCAGTGCCCTGAGAAATACCCTTTATACATCGCGCCTGGAGTATCCCATTCTTTTCTGTCACTCTGCCCTGTCATTATTTGCACCCAGTCTTGTCGCTTGTCTGTTTTGGAAGCCCTGTCGTATGTGGTGACAAGTGGTGTGGATGTCCCCGCACATGGCTCTGCGTCATGTATGGAAGGAGAGCCTCTTATAGATGGCAATAGTCATTCATGTCCGTCTGTCTACCATCTACCTCTGTATCTAATATCTATCTATTATCTATCAATCATATATCATCTACCTACCTCTGTGTCTAATATCTATCTATCTATCTATCTATCTATTTAATATTTATCTATTATCTATCAATCATATACCATCTACCTACCTCTGTGTCTAATATCTATCTATCTATCTATCTATCTATCTATTTAATATTTATCTATTATCTATCAATCATATACCATCTACCTACCTCTGTGTCTAATATCTATCTATCTATCTATCTATCTATCTATCTATCTAATATTTATCTATTATCTATCAATCATATACCATCTACCTACCTCTGTGTCTAATATCTATCTATCTATCTATCTATCTATTTAATATTTATCTATTATCTATCAATCATATACCATCTACCTACCTCTGTGTCTAATATCTATCTATCTATCTATCTATCTATCTAATATTTATCTATTATCTATCAATCATATATCATCTACCTACCTCTGTGTCTAATATCTATCTATCTATTTAATATTTATCTATTATCTATCAATCATATACCATCTACCTACCTCTGTATTTAATATCTATCTATCATCTACCTACCTCTGTATCTAATATCTATCTATCTATCTATCTATCTATCTATCTATCTATCTATCTATCATCTAGCAATCATCTACCATATACCTACCTCTGTATCTAATATTTATCTATTATCTATCAATCATATACCATCTACCTACCTCTGTATTTAATATCTATCTATCTATCTATCTATCTATCTATCTATCATCTACCTACCTCTGTATCTAATAGTTATCTATTATCTATCTATCTATCTATCTATCTCATATCCATCCATTCAATATCTATCTGTTTATCTGTCTTTCTATTATCTATCTATCTATCTATCTATCTATCTATCTATCTATCTATCTAGCCATCCATCCATCCAATATCTATCTAGTCCAATTCAATGCTATTAATATTCAATTTTTAATATGAGCTGTATATGGTATAATAGAAAAAGTAGAATATAATTTGGTACTGCTATTATTATTGTCCCTTTTCAGTGCACTTATTACTTGTATTTTAAGTAGAATTTATGTAAAAAGTGCTCTACAAATGTGCTTTTGAGAAATATATATATATATATATATATATATATATATATATGTAGATTTTTTTTTAGAAATGTAAGAATTTAGAACATAGGCCCAAAGAAGCTTTAAAAAAAATAAAAAATCTATATAAATCTAAAAACATAATCATCCTGATTTTTCAGCAATTTCTATCATTTCAAATAAATTCTAGGAGTGAAATGTGCCAAGGCGTTCAGATTCACAAACTGTGAATGAAGATGAAGACAGTGATAAGGTTTTTTGTTCCAGTGATTGGATGCCGTCCTGTAGTTTTTTGGCTGACACTTTTTTACTGTTTATATTTTGTTTGGCATGTAGGTTTCAGTGACTAGGTGGATTTTAAGGAAGAGTTTAGGATAGGGTCATAATCTAAAGCTTATCCAGGGACATCCACTCCTGAGCGCACTTACAACTGCTTTTATGTGACGTTTTTCCCCTTTTTTATTTCACATGCTATTTATGACTTACTGACATAAATACATATAGCAGTTGCTTTTTATAATATTTTGCTATAGTTTTATGTGACAAATGTCCAAAATAAATAAATAATTTAAAGTTAACGTTTGTGAATAATTATCTGTCTACCAATCTGACTAAATATATGTATATATATCTCTAGTATCCTTCTCCATGTCTTTCAATTTTTTTGCTCCAGTTTTATTAATAATATAACTGTGTATGTTAATTTTATGTCATTTTTTTCCATGAATTATTTTAGCAGCTGAATACCTCAGACTACACCTGGTATGAAATGGGTAGTATAGGAATATGGACACACGGTCAGATTCTCTGATACAGTTTTGGAAGCCAAAATCAGGAGTGGATCATATAGGAGAGAACGCATAAAGGACAGATAGGACGTCTCCTCTTTTCTGAATTCACTCTACGTCTTGGCTTCTAAAACGGCTTCAGGTAACCTGAGCGTGTGGCCGTACCCTCAGATGTTCATACCTGTCCAAAGTCTCCTGCTGCTCTTCACAATTCGGTATCTGCCCTTTTTTTTTTTAAAGCTGGAAGCTTATACTGTAAAAATATATTTTATCTCACAAATGTGACAACCCACACCACTACATCAGAGAAGTGTGGTCTAATGACTGTTATATCAGCATGACATTTATAGTCAGTCTGAGCCTGACTTGTGACTTCTGTCAGCCCTCAGCATAGTGTTTCCAGCATTACTTTATAGAGCACTTGATCATTTACTTAGTCTTTCACATTAAGTACCTGCTTTACAATAAAAATAATACTTTTTATCAGTTTTATACAATATATGAATGAGAATGGCAACTCTAAGTTACCTTTACATTTTTGTTTAAAAAGCTCTGAACCTGAGGAAATGGATGTTTTTTTTTCTTAGGTTCCAAAAAGAGAGATAGTTGTAAATTACTTTATGTGAACACTGTTTGAGACTTAGGGATGCCAATGTGTTGCATTTTTACATTTTGCAGAAGGCCCTGTAAAGTTTTATTTTAGTTCTCCATTTAGAATTAGTTTTATGAGGTCCATTTTCTTGGCGAGCATTACTTCTGAAAACAATCCAGATGCAGAAAGAATTGGTTAATGATGTTCACTGTATGGTGAAAAAATACATGGATTTAAGTGCTAAACTCTGCATGTCCATGGTAGTTCTTTCTGTGCAGAGTCTACACCTGTGCTCTAAGTCTACACCTGGCTGTATACTTACTTAGAGACCAAAATTTAGCCTCATGTATGCTGACGTATTATTCTTTACATCTATACCTGGCTATATACTTTCTTAGAGACCAAAATTTAGCCTCATGTATGCTGACGTATTATTCTTTACATCTATACCTGGCTATATACTTTCTTAGAGACCAAAATTTAGCCTCATATATGTTGACGTGTTATTCTTTACATCTATACTTGTCTATATATTTTATTATAACCCAAAATTTAGCCTCATATATGTTGACATATTATTCTTTACATATATACTTGTTTATATATTTTATTAGAACCCAAAGTTTAGCCTCATATATGTTGACATATTATTCTTTACATCTACACCTGGCTGTATACTTTCTTAGAGCCCAAAACTTAGCCTCATGTATGTTGACGTGTTATTTTTTACATTTACACCTGGCTGTGTACTTTCTTAGAGCCCAAAATTTAGCCTCTTATATGTCAACATATTAGACTTTACATCTATACCTGGCTGTATACTTTCTTAGAGCCCAAATTATAGCCTCATATATGTTGACGTGTTATTCTTTATATCTACACCTGACTATATATTTTCTTAGAACCCAAAATTTAGCCTCATATATGTCGATGTGTTATTCTTTACATTTATACTTGTCTGTACATTTTCTTGTGATAATGGTATGTAAAAAGCTGCAGAATATGTCAGCACTATATAAGTAAATAAAATAGAGAAATATGACATAAATCATAGTTGCTTAAATAAAGGACAGTAATGAAGTTCAGGCCTTTGGTCTATTCCTGCAACCATGTATTATTCTCATAGAAATCTTCAATACTTATTAGCCTTTATTATCTTTCCAATCATTCTTAAGAAGTGTTGACTTTCATGCTGTGTTCACTTTTATTACCTGTAGTTTAAGAGCTTTGATACTGACGTTAGGAAAGAGAGGAATTGATTTGTAATGTGGCGCTTTATTATATGCACTTACATAGAAAATGTCTAGCTTTACTGAATATATAAATATATATATATATACACACACACACTTTATATATATATATATATATATATATATATATATATATATATGCACATTTTTTTTTTGTAGTGTGTACAATTTGACAACAGCTGGAAGTTTACAGCTAGGTATTTTGGATAAAAATCTAAAAGCTAGGACAGAAAAGACTGAGTTGGAAGCTAGGGCAGCCTTCCTGTGGGCAGCAGGCTGCCTGCTTAAACTGTTGCCTTCCCACACAGAGAACAGATTGTATTTTAACTCCTTCTCTGGCCTAGTCAGAAATAAAACATAATAATTACATCATTAAAGCTGTTCTTTAAGAATCAGTAGGTTGGGAGCTTCCTCTATGACGTCTGCTATGTTGTCATGCCATTTTGATATATATATATATATATATATATATATATATGTATATATGTCTATGTAGAATAGCAAAAAGCGACATACCGTATCAAACCTCTATTCTATTTCTCAATGACCATCTTTTTGTGATATTATGATTTATTCACTTGTAAAATGAAACTATATCTCCTTTAAAATGAGTTTAGTTGGACCAGACCAGTTGAAGATACTTTTAGTTTGAGATATACCGTCTAGAATATAATGTCTGTTCTATAGCATCAGCAGCACAGAGCATGCCTTTTAGTTGGTTTACAGTATATGTGTAATTGAACTGATTAGATTGTATAGAAAGTTTGAAGCTCTTTTGACTTTGGTTGACCTGGTCATCACAGTGAGCTTACAAACACGCTGTGAGTTCAGCAAGATGACAATGCAGGAGTTTTGTCAAAAAAATGAAATGCACGACTTGCACAAATTCCTTGCTTGTCCAGTGGTGCCCTCATAATGTCACAGCATGCAGAGGCACCGTCATTGCCAGCTGCATGCCAAGTTGCTACTTGTTCTAGGTTTTGAACTGATTCACCGTTGTGGGGGAGGCAGAAATCCTTGGGTATACATATTACTATTTAGAGATGTAAGGAAGAGAACAAATAAAGTGTATATTCACTGTAACAGTATCACTATTTTCTGTCTGTGCCTTGATGTGTGTATGTAAGCTGCTACACACCCAGTACAATCTTTGCATCGTTTTCTGCACGTTATTACTTATTTTACTGACGCCTAAAGTGGTCTCAGTGCACAGCATTTTGCACGCAGTAAAGTGTTCAATTGAAATAGTATTTGTAAATGTATTCCCCACACACTGTACGCTTTGCTACTTACGATGAATACATCACTATAATTTTATCCCATAGGGTCTAAGGAGTGCTATTAAATTACCAATTACCTCAGGTGCTCATTGACAGAACACTTTTGTTAGTTCAGTCTTGTTTTTTTCACCTGTAGGTGACTGTAGTTTTCCCAGTAAAAAGTAGTCAAAATGTTATAAATGGTAGCAATACATAGCTATAATATTAAAATTAAAAAGCAAGCTTGCACAAAATCTACCTTGAGACATGGCTAGTTAACTGCAAGTACTGCCGGAACAGCCATTCCTTGGTAGCTTTGCCATTGGAATGGTGTGATTCCGGTGCAGGAATGCCTGTCTCCCCAGAAAATGGATCAACTTTAATAGCGCATGCTCGCTATGCCAATAGCAGTCTCTTGCTGAGAGCATGCTCTGAAAGCGGGAACTGAGTGGTACTGCACAGAGCTTGTAGCTTTTTTTTTGCTTTGTTTCCCTGTGCCATCGACAGGAGAAATGAACTGTGGCATCCACTGTTGCCTCCTGAACATTTAGCCTCCATTTTTTTTAACTCTATAGTGTTCTTCTTGGGGGAAAAAAGATACAGGCGTAGAAAATGGTACTGCTTGTAGTCAGCTCAATAGTACAAAATGAAAGCTTTAAATGTTGGATTGAATGTGTTGTTTG
Source organism: Bufo gargarizans (assembly GCF_014858855.1). NCBI lineage: Eukaryota > Metazoa > Chordata > Amphibia > Anura > Bufonidae > Bufo > Bufo gargarizans. The sequence goes on from NC_058080.1 coordinate 442,022,087, forward strand.
GTCACCATTAATGTTCCTATTTCAAGTAACATCATGTAGTTTACTAAGGATCTGTTTTATATGAACTCATTCATATATGTCTACATTTTGGGTAAGGTTGATGCTATAATAATTCCTTTGCAATTCTGTGATCTAATTTTTCATCGCTTTCTTTTTTCAGGATGAGTTCCATCCATTCATTGAGGCTCTTCTTCCACATGTCCGTGCAATTGCCTATACATGGTTCAATCTCCAAGCTCGTAAGCGCAAATACTTCAAAAAACACGAAAAACGAATGTCAAAAGATGAGGAGAGAGCAGTCAAGGATGAGTTGTTGAGTGAGAAGCCAGAAATCAAGCAGAAATGGGCGTCCAGGCTTTTAGCCAAGCTGCGCAAAGATATCCGCCAGGAGTACCGGGAGGATTTTGTGCTTACCGTGACAGGGAAGAAGCACCCCTGCTGTGTACTATCAAACCCTGACCAGAAGGGCAAGATCCGGAGGATTGATTGCCTGCGGCAGGCCGACAAAGTCTGGCGTCTGGATCTGGTCATGGTCATCCTCTTCAAAGGTATCCCCCTGGAAAGTACGGACGGGGAACGGTTAGTCAAATCGCCACACTGCACCAACCCAGCACTTTGCGTCCAGCCACACCATATAACTGTATCGGTCAAGGAGCTTGACTTGTTTTTGGCGTACTACGTACAGGACCAAGGTAAGCCCTTTCTTTCCCAACTGTTTGATCCTTTTGACATTGTCAAAGGTCATAGTCTTTATTTGTGTAATGAAAGTGTGTATTTCTGCTTACTGTGCTTCCACATACAGGTTTTACTGGTGTTCACGGTAGGGATGCGTGTACACAGTACACATTTTCTGAAATACTACAACTTATTTCTATAAATACTATAAAATATATGTAGATCACACATGTAACTATGTTCTAAATCATAGGAGAAGTCAGAGTATACAGCTAAGAGTGTGCATGTATGTTTTAGATATGACCATCTTTACTGGTGCGCATGATCTTCCTGAGCTTTTGGACATTTTTTGCACCAGTCCTGGAATTACTGCAATGTCAGGTCAATGTGTGGAGTGGACCGAGCAAGCTCTTTTTTAATCTCCCTGTTCTAGAAATCCATTTGATATATGGTCCCAGAAAACCGATAGCATATACCACACTTGATGCATGATATGGAGGCCATACTGGAGCCAGATAGTCTCCATTTGTATCCAGGGCAGTTCTGTGCGTCATACTGTGGACATGATAACTTCTCAGATGTCCACTAGGAATTTATTTTTAGAATTTATTTTTTAGAAATTTTAAAATGTTGCTGGTAGATTAGAAAATACTCTATTTCATTGCACTTTATAAGGTGTTGCACCGAGCACTTTTTACAATTGGTTTCCAGAATCTTGCATCTTGTGAAGCTATGAAAAAAAACCTGTCACTCCTCCTGCTTAGTACACAATGATGTCAAAATAGCAAAATACTAAGCCTATGGGTGATAGGTGACAAGAAAGGTAACATTTCTGTACGTACAGATTCTGTTACTCTCATAGTTGATGTAAAAAGAAGTTGTCCCATTGTACTATGTGGGGACTGCTGACACGTGGCACAACACCGTCATAGCCTAAATGGTTTGCACATACTGTATTCTGATAACATGCCCCACAGTGATTTTTCACACCTAAATGAATGTTCCTATCAGTGTGTTAATGAGTCTTTTGAAGCTTTTGACAAATGACTAATGTGTATACGGTCAGATATTTACAGCTAAAATATTTTATTATTTCGTCATTGCGCTGAATGTACCATATTTTCATAACTGTGTCCATTTTTGCTTTTAGGTTCTGTTACTTGTAATATGAGCACAAAGCATTGAGGTGAATGGGTCCTCAGATAACCTGGGTGATTCACAAACTTGGTTTACTGTTCCTTGTCCTTAACTGCAGGTAGCAGTTCAATGTTTCCCTTGTAAAAAAAATCTGTTCTATATAATGTAGTAAGTAAAAAAAGATCTGTCCTGTAGCGCTGGCATTCTGAGTAGGCCTCTCATTAGATAGATAATACGGATGGGGTATCTGCTCCGAGTGGAGAATATGATAGAAGATAAAAACGTGGCACATAGGAATAACAAGAAAAAAACATTTAATTAAAGGACAGCCTGACGAAAAAACTGTGTAACTTTAGTTGCTTTGCTTTAACATCACCGTCGGGAGCTATTTTAGCACAGTGGTAGAATTTCAATATGGTTCATTTAAACCAATTTCCCAAATCTCTTCTTATTTTTTATTTCATTGTATTTTACAGTGATGTCATTTCTAGAAGAGCACTTGGCCTATTAATTGCAAGTCTGGGCTTCCACCATCTAATTACATACATTTGTTAGAGGAGTTTGTTTTGTAATATTTTTGTAATAAAGGTTTCTCCACACTTGGGTTTCAAGTTTAAAAAATGAGTGGAGGTGTCTCACAGACATTGTCCTATTCTCTTAATAGCCATTTTACTGTGTATGATCCTCTACTATTTCCCAGTTACTGTGTGCGATAAAGGATTCTGCCAGTAGGATGAGAAACCATTATTGGACCGCAGAGTTGTGTGACAGGAGATCAAGTCACAAAGGGTTAAATCATCAGGTTTTAACCTTTCATGTTTAATATCTGGAATCTAGAAATATTTGGATATGCTACTTGCTACAAAATGATCTGACAAGTTCCCAAATTGAATAAATTGTAAGTAGAATATAAAGTCAATTTTACCTTCATCTGTCAAACACAATAAGAGAAAGCTAAGCGAGCGCTCATTACTTCACATGAAGATTGTCTCTTTTGGGAGTGTAACACCTTAAATTATGTCTCGTTAGATGGATGATGGATGTGTGTGAAATTTGTTTTTGCATGCATGTTTGTCTATCTATCTATCTATCTCATATCTATTTGTCTATCTATCTATCTGTTTGTCTCTCTATCTATCTATCTATTCTACCAATATATCTCATGTCTATCTATCTATCTATTCTACCTATCTATCTCATGTCTATCTATCTATCTATCTATCTATCTATCTATCTATCTCTCTACCTATCTCTCTACCTATCTATCTCATATGTCTGTATCTATTTGTCTATCTATGTGTCTATCTCTCTATCATTTGTCTATTATCTATCTATCTATCTATCTATCTCCTATCTATCTATCTATCTATCTATCTATCTATCTATCCATCCGTCTATTTATTATATGTCAGTCTAGTGTATATCTAATATCTATCTGTCTCATATCTATCTATATATAGGTCTATCTGTCTAGCTATAGGTCTATCTATCTATCTATCTATCTATCTATCTATCTATCCATCCGTCTATTTATTATATGTCAGTCTAGTGTATATCTAATATCTATCTGTCTCATATCTATCTATATATAGGTCTATCTGTCTAGCTATAGGTCTATCTATCTATCTATCTATCTATCTATCTATCTATCTATCCATCCGTCTATTTATTATATGTCAGTCTAGTGTATATCTAATATCTATCTGTCTGTCTATCTATTTTAAGTTTTGCACGCATAATAATTAACAGTAAAACTTTAGATTTTGTATGGTACTTATGAAGAAGGATGTGTAAGCCATTAAATTCACACTAGATGGCAAGAAGTATGGGAGTTTTTTTTTCTTTCCATGCACAAAAAAAGGATGGGTAGCTCGAATGCCAGCGTTGGTTGGCAGTGGCATTAGGATTGGCATGAGCCCCTCTTTGTTTTGCTCAGAAGGCCTGTGATTCGCTGGTTGGCATCCGCATTGCAGTGTCGAGCGATGCTTCAATATATTGACAATTTCCATAAATAGCAAAGTCAATAATCAGCGTTTAGTCTTTTTCCCAAAAAATATCAACAGATTTTCGATATTTAATATTTTCATAATATACTTTTGTGATTGCATCTTTTTACTTATGCTGACCCAATTTTAAATGCAGTTTGCTGCACAGACTCTTGCACTTTTAACTAATTCTGTGCTGGACATTTCTGCAAAAGGAATTTGCTAAACCTCTTTCGAGATTGATGGATTACATTATTTAGGAGGCTGTGTGCGATTACAGAGGAGAATCTACATATATAGGAAAAAATACCATAAAAAAGAAAACATCATATATCCAGCAAAACTGAAGTGAAGAAAATAATCAATACAATCTAATGGTAGCATGACAGCTTCACTCGCAGTACTTGCTAGAGATCTTCAGGGACATCTTTATATGGAACTGTCATTTTGCAAGGCTTTTCTTTCCTATATTTTATACATTCTTTTTCTCTCTCCCTCTGCTGTGGACTGCTGCTTGAGATCCGCCATTTTGGTTGTCAAGTGCCAAGATTACAAAAAAAAAGGCAGAGAATCTGCATGATGCCAATAATGGTTGCCACTGGCACCGAGGTTGGCATCAGTTCCTCTTTGTCTTGATTCTGAATGCCTTTGATTCGTTGGTTGGCATCCGCAATGCAGTGGGCAAATTGTAAAGTTTTTGACAATCACAGAATGAAAGCTGCTTTACGTGCCTGTTTCAGGGAAAACCACAGCTTTGAATGCCTCTTTGTCTGAGTGAATGTACATGTGTCTTAATGTATGTGTCTAGAATGTATATATTTATATATCTCTATCTATGGATATATAAAATGATGTTACATTTCAGATGACAAATTTAAAGCTTACACTGAGGTTTTTTAGGACTGCAACATTTCTAGTCCCAGAAAATGAATAAAAACAGCAAATTGTGCTGTGATTTGTCTTAACTGGAAAAGGCCGAGCCGAGCAGTTCATCGGAGCAGGTTTTTTAGAGAAATGAATAGGTCACTGCTTACACAGTGCAGTATGAACATAGTTGGTGTTTGATAGTGTAAATCATACTACATGTTTAGCGTCCCTCTGCTAATATGGAAATGGAAAGCTCTCCTTTATATCACTTTTATACCGACTTTAGTTTTCCTCCTCTTAACACACACTAGCTAGGATTTGTGTAGTTGTCCTGAAACTTGCCATTGATGAAAGATCTTCAGTTTCAGTGCTATAAATTCAGAGACATGACCAAATGTAACAACGGGTCAGACACCGAGAAATGGACAGTGTACATAGAAGGCATTTACCTAATGGGCCTGCCTATGAAGAGGAAGATGAGACGTAGCTTTCCAAGACCCCTGCCTGTCATGACGTCTCAGATGTCATATCATGCAAATATAGGAAGCAAGTGAGAAAAGATTTGGTACATCAGGAAATATGGTAGACAGTTTTGATCCCAGATAAGTATGTCCACATATGTATGAAGAATGAAAGGTAGGTGTACATGGACTGCAGTCTGTCCTGCAGTCCAGCGTGCAAGAAATGCAGGAAGTGTCCTATGTCATTTTAATAGATTTATGACGCTAAATAAAAATGCTGTATAGACAACACTATTGATATACGACCCTTTTAGTGTGGGCCTGATAAGCTAAATTCACAGGGCTGTAATGGAGAGAACTAGGTAAGTGACGAAATGTAAGGATGGCATGCTAAAATTTGCTTTATTCTGGAACATGTAAGCCATTGGATCTAAGGAATTACACTCTAATACTACAGAATAGTTTATACAATTCATTCCTCATCCCCCTCTTCTGCTTGTCAAACAGATCTCTTGTGTGTGTTTTTCCGCATGTTCCGATGGAGGTAGCATTATGTATGGTTACACAATGCTATACAGGGTCCAGATGGTGACAGTAGGTGAGGATCTTAGTTCTCAGGAGGGATTTGTGAGAAGGGACAGACGGCGACACACCACAAAACCTTGATATGCTGTGAATGCGTTTGTTGCAGGTTTCTTATCATTTCTAATATTTATTAAATGGGTTGAAGGCAGAATGTGAAATCACTGTTATACAAAAATCACATTCCTACAATACAATAATTTAACATGAAACTGTCAGTCTGCTTTAGTAGGAATTCCTATATAAACTGCACAGTGCATGAAGTGATTGTATACATAGAAATTGGCATGAGATCGATAAATCAGTAGATCAAGCCGTAAGCACAGTCTTAAATATTGAAATGTTGGCGTTGTTAGGTTGTAGGATTTAGGATTTTTTTTTCTTCAAAAGCTTGTAACGACTCTTTACATCCCCTATGCTCTCAGGGCCATGTGGCAGACTGAGTGGCAACTGTGAGACACACAGGGCCCAGCTGTCATTAAGGGTAGCCTGGCACCCGCTTCCTACTAGGGAATAGAAAGCTGTTAGCTGCCTGCATATTGTGGCTTCCAGGTCCCATCATTTGCTCAAAAATATCAGCTTGAAATACGGGGTAATAAATGACAGAATAACACAGTACTCCATTTTGCTCCTTGGCTTAGCATGGTGATTTATCCCAATCCTACATAATCATTATGTTTTCCTGAGAAAAATAAAATATTATTACATTTCTAACCATGGAGCTGAAAATTAGTATGTTGATAGGAAAAGGAGGTTGTTATTACACAGGGCTATTGTATGGAGCATTCCCCTGCCCTGTGTATGTAGGTTGTCAAGTGTATATAATGCAGAAAATGCATTTCATGTAACTTGCTCGACAACCAACACCTTTTTTCTCCTTTTTTAGGTAGACTTATTGAGTTAAGGCTAATTTACATGGGGCATTTTTCAGGCTAATTACCGGAAACAAATATTTGTACAAATACTCGTTTCTGACAATTGACCCATGTAAAGGTGCCGTATATCACCCGATAAAGGAGAAAAACACCTATGAGGACACCTAAATAAACAGTGTGGGCACCAGATTGTGCTGTGTAAATGGTGATCTGCTGCCCAGAAACAATGACGGGAGATGGCAGAAGCCATTGCTCATCTCCATACAGTCTAAATGCTGCTCTTACCTCCACTGACGAGCAGACAATTATCGGGAAGGAAGGCTTCTTCCCAATAACTGCCTGTGTGTAAATGTGCCCTTAAAGTTAAGATGTATTGTTTTATTTTAGGAGTACTCAGCCAGTCATAATTATCAGTATAATTCATTGGAAGTTACATGTAAGTGACTGAGAACATCACATATTTCACTGATCAGTGCAATACTCTACTGAGGGCATCTCTGTCTAGGCCTATTAAGAGAACAGTAGAGCATTCATGCCTTTATCTTATCCCTCAGGATTACCCTTCAGAGAATGTCTTCCCTCACAGCACCAGTAAACTGACAGTGGGTTCCTTATCTATGCAGGAGTTTTATGTCTCTGTGCTGACTACTACAGAAAGACTGCATTTGAATGTCGTACTGCCAAAATGAAAAAGAAAAAAAAACATCCAAACCCTGCACACATACACACGTGGTGGTGTAATACAAAGTGAGCAATATTCTGCAGACAGTTGGGCAAGTGCCTGGACTCAGTACTTGCATGATATTACATGCCAACTTGTAGATTCCTTTTGATCTTTAGCATTTTTGACTTTGCTTCTTAATAAAGCAATTTTAATTGTGAGATAAGAAATACTGTGGAGAGAACTGATAACTCGTCCCTGTTTATGGTTTATAAGCTGTGAGCTTTTCCACCTCCGCAGAAATAGACTTACCTTTCATAGATCAAGAGGGGTAGCACAGTTTATCCCTGCCCAAGTGCCAAGCAGAGACACAAGTAGTAACACTGTCAAATAACGCCTTGAAGTCACAAAAGCCAATTGTCTGAAAAGTGGCAGGGTTTTTAGAATTTAGTAAATAATGTTACATTTAATGACTCTGATGCCTGGAATTTTATAGATTCTATAGAATATAGCTGTCTGTAGGGGAATTGACTATTAGAATGAGGCGCCACTTGTAGTTTTTGCCCAATAGTTGATCAAATGTTAGCTACATTGGTTTCAGTCTATTACGGAGTGCAGTGTATAACACATGAATTATGGGTTATAACTAATCGAGAATGTTCAGATTAGGGCTCTTTCACACTTGCGTTGTTCTTTTCCGGCATAGAGTTCCGTCGCCGGGGCTCTATGCCGGAAGAATCCTGATCAGGATTATCCCCATGCATTCTGAATGGAGAGAAATCCGTTCAGGATCCATCAGGATGTCTTCAGTTCCGGACCGGAACGTTTTTTGGCCGGAGAAAATACCGCAGCATGCTGCGCTTTTTGCTCCGGCCAAAAATCCTGAACACTTGCGCAAGGCCGGATCCGGAATTAATGCCCATTGAAAGGCATTGATCCGGCCTTAAGCTAAACGTCATTTCGGTGCATTACCGGATCCGACGTTTAGCTTTTTCTGAATGGTTACCATGGCTGCCAGGACGCTAAAGTCCTGTTTGCCATGGTAAAGTGTAGTGGGGAGCGGGGGAGCAGTATACTTACCGTCCGTGCGGCTCCCGGGGCGCTTCAGAGTGACGTCAGGGTGCCCCATGCGCATGGATGACGTGATCGCATGGATCACGTTATTCATGCGCATGGGGCGCTCTGACGTTATTCTGGAGCGCCCCGGGAGCCGCATGGACAGTAAGTATACCGCTCCCCACCACTACTATGGGAACCAGGACTTTAATAGCGTCCTGGCTGCCATAGTAACACTGAACGCATTTTGAAGACTGATCCGTCTTCAAATGCTTTCAGTTCACTTGCGTTTTTCCGGATCCGGTGTGTAATTCCGCCAAATGGGGTACACGACGGATCCGGACAACGCAAGTGTGAAAGAGCCCTAAGTTTAGTTAGCTTGGGGTATTTAGCGGTGGTAGGGGTGTTTTTTGATGAATGTTTTTAGGAGTTGTCAGGTAGCTATATAGAGGGGAGAAGCTTGTATTTATTTCCTATATTATGATGAGCCTCTGTTGTGGTGAGCCGCTGAATGGGTTAACGTTTTCTCAGTTGCACAGTCAGCCCTCCTCCAGAATAAACAACTAGGTCTATTGAAATTCTGAATTCATTTTCAACTTTGATTTGTGGTCGAGCCTTAAAAACACCCAAATTAATTGTTTCCAGCAGTAATTTTCATCCTACTGTTGTTTTTAGGTGCCGTTCAGCCAGCTTTAAAAGTTCTTCAAGCGAAAAAATGAAACAAATTGTTCAGAGTTGAGGACAGCCATGTGATTTTTGATCTCTACTTTGGTGCAGATGCCGCACAGACTACTATAAATTTGTCCTGGAAAAACCACTTGTTTTATGTGTTTTGTCTCCGCTTCTGGCCATAATGTCAGGCACCCCTGCTGAGTGATGCAAAGCTTAGTGTTAGGTTTAATTGACCAGAGCTGATTTGTTAAAACAATTCATTTAGGAAGGCAGTAACCGGACAGCCCAGGCCAAGTTTGCTACCTGAATCCCTTGACCTCTAGAGCTGTCTGGGTCAGGGGACGCCTGGCAGCCATTTGAACTCTCCCTTTGTTTTCTGGTGTCACTGTTTTCCCTCTGAATCTTTTGTGGTTACAGCTGACAAGTAGGCCTCAGCCATGGCTTTACACACCAGTGTCTCTCAAGCAATCCCTCGGGAGGGGCCCAATCTTCTGTTTGATGTGGTCTGGCTGTACTTGTTACTTTTGTTTGCTGACAGTAATAGGGACAAATTGGCACAAGAGGTGTCAAGAGGATTTCCAGCTTTTTAGGAGGAGACTTCATTTCACCTCTCTGGCTCCCTGCCTTTTTTGTGTGACCCATTCATAAATCTCTATAGCTTCACGAGGCTTTCAATATTATGCTGCAAACTTAAGTTCTTTTAGTGTATCCAACAGTAAGAACAAGAGTGTGGCTTCTGTTACTATAGTGCTTTAAAGTTGGTGGTCCCTCAAAGAGTAATAGAAGTGGTACATTAATGCTTATGCTGTTTTGGGGATAAGTGGAATCTAGTTATTTGTGGGCAGTCATTATTATCTCACTATCCAGGACCATTTAAAATGTGTTTGAGTCTTTTTACAAAATCTTGTTTAATCACCCTTTCAGCTATACTTATATATGGCTATTATTATTGTTTATTATTAAAGCGCCATCTATTCCATAGCGCTGTACATATGATAAGGGGTGCACATACATAATATAGACAATTGCACTAATCATAAACAAGACGAGTTACAGACTGGTACAGAAGGAGAGAGGGCCCTGCCCGTGAGGGCTTACAATCTACATGGTATGGGAGAAGGACACAGTATATTATACAGGGTAGCCCACAAAAAAGTAGCCCACCTCCAGCGATAGTATGACAAGATGAATGAGCAAGTGGCTTATTTTCTTTTTAATTACCCACAAGTCACAAAAGATGCTGAAAGTGGTCCCCGTCCACGCCTATGCATCTTTGACATTCATCATGTCAGATTATGTTGGCTGATACTGATTGCAGCTCTTCATCAGTAAAAAAATGTCCTGCTTTTTCCAACAACATGGGGCAACATGTCACATCTCACGGATCTCATTGGTACGGGTTTATGAACTGTTTGCGGAGGAGCGAACTATGAGCAAGGGGTTATGGCTGCCAAATTCCCCAGACTTATCCACATGCAATTTTTATCTGTGAAGAAATGTAAAACAGAAAGTGTCCGCTAACAATCCACATCCCCTGGATGAACTCAAGGAGAATATCACAAATACTATCCTCAGCATCAATGCTGAAGAGCTTCAATCAGTATCAGCCAACATAATCTGACATGCCCAAAGATGCATAGGCGTGAACATGGACCTGTTTTATATATATATATATATATATATATATATATAGACCTATAGGTAAAAGAAACAGACCATTTATACTTCTGAACCTTCTGACCATACATGGTAGATAGTTGTCAGATGCTTGTTTGGCTGAAAGCTATCTCTTGCGCTCTCGCGAACCTTTCCAATACACATGCTTGCCTAGCTCAGCCTCCTAAAACACCTCTGGTTGTGGCTTTTCTTCCTGAGAAGAAAACAATTGGGAATCCAAATGTCCAATCTTTCTCTCCCCGTCTTCTGCATTAGATGGTTGGCCAGTTCTATTAAAATCAGCATGTTTGGCCTACATTGGTAAAATGTATACCACCAGGTTTATATTACAGTATATTGGATTTTGGAGTAGTGAAAGGAGTTAACCACATTCCAGTTCACATTCTCTATTGGTATAAAGACTGCAAACCAGTTCACTTAATAAACAACTTTTCTTCTGTCCTTTTGTTAACAAGCTTTGATGGTATCCGAAGCTCTTCCTCTTTTATATCACACCAGCAAGGTAGTAAAACTGTGAATTGATCAGAGGTCATCATACCTGGCAAGTCTGAATAAAACAACCTCACTGTATGTAAGAGTATGTTGCAAGCTTCTTTGGTTTCCACACATTTGCAAGCATTTAGGGTAGCAAGAAAGAATTTGCTGTAATTACTGCACAGAACTTAAATTGTTACTAAAATCGTGCACATGAGGAGAGGAATAAAGCAAATAATCCGTATAGAGGCCACATTGTTACGCAGGCTTTGAAGGCATATTCCGCACTCCAAACCTCAGCAGAAACGCTAGCGTCTAAACTGTTATGTTAAAGAAAATTAACATAATCTTGAAATGGTACACATATGTTTGTGCTCAATATTTGTGGAAGGGCTGTAAATCTGATTGTCTAACTTGGCTGCTCTTACATTACTTCAAGTGCTGTATTTGTAGCCCAACCAAAATATTTTGCTCAATGATTTATGAATATCGCACAACATTTTCTGTTCTATTTACACAGACCAAAAAGGGAGAGAAAGCTGCTTACATTAATATGAGGATCACTGGTCTTTTAGGGATTAAATAGATTTGTTATGCTGCATTAATCCTTTTTTGGTACGTTTGAAATGACTTCTTACCGCTAACAAACACATCATTAGGTCCTAGTTTTTACCCTGTAATGCAACACATGTGGCAGCGGAAAAATCTGACTGTAGGTTTCAGACCAAGATTGCAGTGGGAGATGCTAAGTAAAACGCTCAATTGGATTTCAGGGCATTATATGAAAAGGAATAATAATGAAAATAAGAGTGAACTGTGAATGGCCCAGAGCTCCAGATAGCACGTTTCAACACATCTGGTCACTATTTGTTCCATCAGGTAATAAAGGATAGCAGCGTTCAGCAACCTTCAGAATACTTGCTGGGCTAGAAATTAAGTTGTCACAATAGCAACCTTGTAACGATTACAAGTTTTAAGTCAAACCTTGTCATGTGTTATGGTCATTTTCAATTGATGATTCATGTAGGAGTAGAATAAATTAGTAGGTTTTGTGTAGGTTAACCCTTCTTTGGCCAGAGCTGAGAAAAGACTTCTAGCATTAATAACATTTTTAACTTTAACAACTTGGTAGTTCTAGAGGATACACAAGAAAAATGTCAGCTATTGCTAAGCCGAAACGTAGCATTTTCCATATCAGTGAATAAATGTTTTTTTTTCATTAATTTTTTTTGAGTGCTGCCTGTTTCTCTGGACTCAGAAAAAAGCTGCACTCAAAAGAAGTCAAGGTAAATGGCTTGTGCCAGCGTATATCACCTTGCCAAGGAACCTTAAGTAGCAAACATGAACTCCATGGTACTCCAGCTCATTCGGTGCAAAAAACTGTGTTGTTTTTCACTCATCATACAACCTTTCAATCCACTTCTGGATCTTTCTTAGGTATTTGAGAAAGATCCAGGAGTGGATTGAAACGTGCCCACTATCACCATGCACTTGCATTACTGCCATACAACAGCAACATACAACATGGAAACAGATTATAGCTGTGTGTATGAAGCATTGAAATCAAAGGTGTTGTATCCATTTGATCCTACAAGTGCTCATTGTAGCCACTGCATACAAGATGATATGTTAAATGTGGTTTTAAAGTGTTTGGAAAATGGATAATATTGTATACAATCAGTTTAACTGATCCTCCTATTACTTTTTGCTGGATTGTAACTGAAAGCACTGTATCAGTGTATTTGCTGGATGGAAAAGCGCAGACATTTGTGCTTTCCTGTGCAGTAAAAAACCTGACCGGAATTCAAAATAGATAAAGCAAATGCACTTTGGCATCCATTGTTTTCGACCGAAGGCCATGTATCTGTTAAACAAATCAGATTTGTAGTAAAAACTGATCATTTTACCTGAAACAAAAAAAAAAGTGTGAAAGAAGCCTTATACCATGGAATCAGTATCTGACATATGATGTAGTGAGAACATCTATTCAAAGCTTTACCATGCTTAACTCTGAAGTGCTTAAATTGATCTGGCTAAATGTATTAATGTACTAATATCCATATGAGATATGAAAAGACAAATGATAAAATAGTATTCTTTTGCATTTCAGTTCCTGCACCTTATTGTTAGAGTTGCACAACTTAAAATAATTCCAGAAAAGGGTGTTGGTTGCCTGGGGGTTGTGGCCTTTGTGTTATGACTGGTATTCTTAGCAAAGAAGACTCATAATTAAATAGACACTAGCACAATTATGTAAATCACATCACATAAACCATTTCCCTTCACATAGCCAGTATAGAAACAGAAACAAACATTGCTGCTTTCTTTCAGGAACAGGGCATATCTGACCACAGATTGCATCTGATATTGCAATTCAGGCATAGAAGTGAATGGGCATGAGCCACATTATATTCTATATTGATGGCCTATCCTCAGGATAGTTCATTAATATCTGGTTGGTGGGGGTCTGACTTTTAGCATCTTTGCTAATTAGTTGTTTGAAGAGGCAGCCGGGCTCTGGTGAGTGCTGCGGCCTCTTAGGCCAGTGACATTATGTTGATTGGTCACATGGCCTAGTTCAAGTAAATGGACCTGAGTTGCAATACCAAGCACAGCCGCTATACAATGGATAGTGCTGTGCTTGGTATCCAACAGTGATGTTGCATCGCCCACTGAAGTACGGTGACCTCTTCAAACAGCTAATTGGCAGGGATGCCAGGTGTAAGACCCTCACTGATTAGATATTGATTACCTATCCTGAGGATCATCAGTATACAAGACTCAGACAACTCCTTTGATGCGGTGTGCCTGTATGACTATATGATTTCAGTACCATTTGTATACACTGTGCTGATGACACTCTCAGTTTTATTGATATTCCTGATTCAAGTATCCGATTACCATATCTCGGATCTACACACAGACAGATCTCCGGGGAATGAAATAATAGCATGTGTGACCATATATGCTATTGTCCCATTTCCCTGATGACGTTGCTGAGAGTATTGACACCACAGTATATACAATCCATACTTAAATCGTATAAACACACAGTCAAACATATGTTTTTAACATTCACTATCTTGACCCACACACTAATGTTAGGTTTTAATTTATGAAATCAAATATGTTTTAATACTCTACTGGCGGAAGGCTAGGTCACCAGTCAGAGTATTATCCCCGTTAGGTATTGGACTTTTAAGCCACCATGCCTCACACAATCTATGCACAAGTATAGTGTTTTTATGGAAAAAAAGCTGCCATATTTTTGTAATCCTGGATACCTATTTTAGGGCTGAGTTTACATGCTACATACAGCTTTTGTTGTAAAAAAAAAAGGCAGCAAAAATCATATTGTAAAAATCACATGTGTTACCACAATTGACAAATTTGTGAAGTGGTAATTGCCAATGTTTTTTTCTATGGGGGAAACCCATATATCTAGCATTTTCCACCTGTAAAAAAGCATGTAGCTAATTACTGCATCACATAATTGCATTGACTGTGGCATCTAAGAAGTTAAACTGCTGGGATCTGACTTCTCTCTGATCTTGGCAGTGAGAGTGGGATGGTACAGACAGAACTTCAGAGCCCATGCCATGCACTGTAACTTACTGCTTACTGTAACGTACTATTTCGGGCAGGGGTTAAGGGTACTGAATAAACAAGGCAAGCATTTTGGCCACATACACATAGAAACAGTTTAAATGGAAGCATGCAGAATGTTCTTCTCATATAGTCTGTGAGAATCAGAAATAAATATATACTCTACGTATATGATGTGTTAGTGAGGTATCTTTATTAGAGATGCACCATTTCTTCTAGCCCAGAATATGGTTAAGGAACCATACTGTGGCATACATGAAACCTTAGTGCAAGCTTTGCAAACATTTAAACATGGAATAAGTAGAAAGAGAGTGATATATATATATATATATATATATATATATATATGATATATAAAATGTAATCATATACAATATATCATCCTAAAGATAGTGTCAAGAATTATTCTATTGTATCAATTAAAAAGGTTTTGTGGCAAATACACAGGAGGTGGGACCCATACGTATTGGGGAAACAAGGTCACCCATGGGAAAAGACATACAGAGCAATGCCCAGAGACTATATTATTAACAGTGAGGACACTCTCCCATATAGATAATCATTCTCATCCTGCAGGTATTATATTAAATGCAGCTTTTTTAGGCATAGTGCTGCTTTATTTGGAAATCTCCAATTCCTCCCAGGGTGGCTATTGAACTTTGTACTTCGTTCCCAGTATAACAAATTTTATATCTGCTGATTTGATTGCAGCCTGTTGGTTATTTTATGGCAAAGTCCATGCTGGTCATTTGCCTAATATACTTTGATGAATGACCTGGGTAAATAATTACTTAATTATTACTCATGTCAGTGTTACAGCATCAATCAGAGGAGTGCTGCATTTGATTCTTGCTCACCAACAAGTCACAGCTGAGTGACTGTCACACATGACCTGAATTCCCCTGTGTGACATGTTTAAAGTGACACCAAGTCCTTTCTGTGTGTGTATCATTTCTTTAATGTATTCCAGACTAATAATACTAGTGCATCAACTTTTGTATCTGTAACTCTATTAATGTAATGGAGTTGACATATTTTCCACTGGTCTCCAGTATATGTTGCAATGCAGCAAGGGGGGATTTCAAAAGCTGATAAACATACAAAGAGAGTGTTGCTGTTAGCCGACAGTAGACACATCTGTTCTATGACAGCCTGTAGCTACCACACCAAATACAGAATACAGACTGTGAGAAGGAGCAGCCCTCGTTCAGCTGATTAGTTTGCAAACTGTTTTACCACTTTACCACTGCGATTATATAAGGAATATTTTGACAAATGTTCAACCCCAGTTACAAAAAAGTTGCAACGCTGTGTAAAATGTAAATAAAAACAGAATGATTAGCAAATCTCGTAGACCCATATTTTATCCACAGTAGAACACATATCAGATGATGAAAGCGAGACATTTTTCCATTTTATGAAAAAAAATTACTCATTTAGAGCTTGATGACATCAACGTATCTCAAATAAGTTGGGACAGGATAACAGAAGGCTGAAAAAGTAAGTGGTAATAATAAAAATCAAGTGAAGGAGCAATTTGCAACTAAGTCACATGACTGGGTATAAAAAGAGCATGTTAGGGGCAGAGTCTCCCAGAAGCAAAAGATGGGCAGAGGTTCGCTAATCTGCAAAAAACTGCTACTAAAATTTGTGGAACAATGTAATATTATGAAGACTTTAAATACCCCACTATCTACAGTGCATAATATCAAAAGCTTTAGAGAATCTGGAGAAGTCCATGTTCTCAAGGGACAAGGATGGTCAATATTGGATGCTCGTGATCTATGAGCCCTCAGGCAGCACTCCATTAAAAACAGACAGGATTCTGTACTGGAAATCACTGCTTGGGATCAGGAACACTTCCAGAGATCATTGTTTGTTAACAAAGTTTCATACTTCGCTGTGCAACCCAAGTTAAAGCTGTATCATGCAAAGAAGTGCTGCCGTCTTCTCTAGGCCGAAGCTCATTTTAAATAGACTGAGGTAGAATAGAAAACTCTTCTGTTTTCAGATGAATCAAAATTTGATATTCTTTTGGAAAATGATGGAGGCTGTATTCTGCAGACTCGAGACGAGAGGCACCATCCAGCTTATCAGCACACAGTTCAAAAGCCTCTCTTATGGTATGTAGTTGCATAAGTGCCTATGGCCAGCCTACACATCTGGAAAGGCACTACCAATGCTGAACAGTATATATAGGTTTTAGAACAACATCTGCTCCTATCCTAACTCTCTTTTACAAAAGTCTTTGTATATTTTAGCAAGACAAGTATAGGTGCTGAACTGGCCTACCTGCAGTCCAGACCTTTCACCAATAGAAAATTTAGCAGCTAGAATCCTATATCAGACAAGAATGGGACAACATTCCTCTCCCAAAACTCCAGCAATTGGTCTCCACAATTCCACATCTTTTTTTAGATATATTGCTGCCATCAAGTTCTAAATATGTTTTTTGTTCACGAAACAGTAAAATATCTCACTTTTAACATCTGTGTTCTGTGATCTACTGTAAAGAAAATATGGGTCTAAGAGATTTGCAAATCATTGCATCCTGTTTTTATTTACATTTATTTACATTTTACATGGAATCCCAACTTTTTTGGGAATTGCAGTTATATAGGCAATTCAATTTTTAGGTCCTTAAAGGTAATCTTTAAAGTGAGGATCATGTCTGATGAGAAAGTCACTTTGAATGCAGTATGTCAGAGCTCATGGAAATCATAGTGAGTTGAGGGATTGCTATGATTGCCTTTTCTTGCATTTTCTGGTTACTTATGTTACTTTCTTATATAGCTCTGCTTTTTTATACCCCCAAGATTTTCTATGTCTGTTAATATTTCAGAATTCATATACTGTACATTAATCATTAACTCTATACAGGATGTACTGATCATTACTTTGGATCATTTATAGAAGAATTGCTTAAAGTCAGCGTAAGTTCCCCAAAATGTCACCATTTCATAGAATCCTGTAAGTTCACAACAGTAATTACAACCATGCTTTCAGCTGAGGTTTAAAAGGGCAAAATATGAATTTCATAATGTCATTCATCTGTCAAATATGGCAGTGGATACAGTATTGCCCTAGATTCTTTTGGTTTTGCAAAGATGGTTGTTTCTGGTGGTTTGGTCTCCTTTGGTGTTACAGTTGTGCAGGAGAGTTATGAGTCACATGAAATTTTCTTACTTTCATCCTTTTTTGTGTGTTTTCACCAGATCTGATTTCACTTTCTCTTGACTCAGCATTGCTGTGCAGTACAAATCACCGCCTCACAAAGAAGCCAGACGTTTCGCACATCCTTAATCTAACACAGAGCTCCAGTTGCACTGCTGGTGGTCTTGATGACTTCTTAAGGATTCAGTAATAGCCATCAAACCATCCTATTTCAACAGTCACTTTGATGCACAGCTTTTCTTTACACTTACTATCAACATTTGTTATTAGATTTGTAGCTGAGGGCTTTGGGACATGGCTTCAGGTCATTATGGCTTTCAGTGTCCCAGACATAGGGCTTTGAATATTGTATTGAAGCCAAAACATACAGATGATTCTTATAGTGCTGTAGTTTAGTGTTATTTTACTTGGTGGATGGATGAAAGCTATATAAAGGTGTCATCCTACGTAGTGTAACATTTATACATAGATTTTAACCCAGTTTATAAGGTTTCTTAAACAATTGACTTTATTTTCATGAGGATGTGGCTCCTGTATCCCAAAATGCAAATTGTATGTGCATGGAAAGTGAATTGAAAGTCAGTGGAGGTCATAGCGGTCAAATTCCCACCAATAACACACTTTTGATGGACTTGTTCAATCTAGGGAGGGGGGGGGGGAGTCATTATTAATAAGCCTCTTTATCTCGCTGTGGATCTGCCGAAGTTATGTACAGGTGCCGGCTTCTACATAACTTTGGGGTATCCAGCACCGGTCTAAATGTAAGACAGCTTCCTTGCTGGCTTACATTTAGACCATTTTCTACACTTAAAACAGGCGTAAAAAATTATGAATGATACGGGCTTACCGGCCCGTCCCCTTCCCCCTCCCATGCCACACAGACTTTTTTTAGACCTGTTGTGAGTGGGGAAAAGTCGCAGATTGTGGCGCAATTTCGATGTATTTCAGGATATTAAATGACCCCTAGATGTTCTAAATTGTGTAACATTTGAAGAACAATATTAGTTTATGTTTAAGTATATTATAATTGGATAGCTTACCTAGCAAAGAGAAAATATGTTTTAGTATAGTATAAAAAAGCAGTGGGTCCGCAATATGCGGGCACTGGCCAATGCGGACCCATTCAAGTTAAATGGGTCTGGATTCGTCGCGGCAGCCACTCGGATAGTGTCTGTGCATTGGGGACCACAAATTGCAGTCCCGGCCGGAGCGGCTGAGCAATGGCTGTGTGTAGGAGGCCTCAGCTAGTTTTCTTTTGCATCACTTTAGATAAATTTCCCCTTTATATATTAATTAGGACAGTGTGTATGGCCTTAATCCTCTAACCTTATATGAAACAGACAACTTCAATTTTAAGTTTATTAACAGCATTATAAAAAAAATTTGGCATAAAAAAAGTTGTCAATTCTGACGCACACCATATTTGTGCTAAATTTTGTAACTTTCGACTCTTCAAAAGTGATGAAAAAGTTCTGTAGAGTCTAAAGACAGAAAAAAAGCACAAATGCATGTACAAATCTATGCCTGCTCAGGTGGACTGGAGATGCAGAAACATTTTATTATTATTTTTTTTTTTTTTGTGTTTTTATTGTGCTAAACTATTAAAATAAAAATAAAAAATTCAACTTTATATTTGGTATCACTGTAATCGTACCGACCTATCCTTGCCAGAAAGAGTTAAAGGGGTTCTGCACCTTCATTTAACTGATGATCTATCCTCTGGATAGATCATCAGCTTCTGATCGGCGGGGGTCCGACACCCGGGACCCCCGCCAATCAGCTGTTTGAGAAGGCAGCGGCGCTCCAGCAGCGCCGCTGCCTTCTCACTGTTTACTCACTTGAATGGAGCTTAGCCGCGCCCACTCTAGTTGATACAAGTCGGGACGTCAGTGGGTGGGCGGCCCGGCGGTAAACAGTGAGAAGGCCGCGGGACCCCCGCCGATCAGAAGCTGATGATCTATCCAGAGGATAGATCATCAGTTAAATGAAGGTGCAGAACCCCTTTAATAAAAGTTAATCAGTAAGTTATGTGTACGCCAAAATGACACTATTATAAACTAAAACTCATCATCCAGAAAGCAAGCCCTCATATGGCTACATCAGTGGAAACATAAAAAGTTATAGCTCTTGGAATGTGACAATTTTTTTTATAATACTTGGTCACTAAGGCCCAAAACAGGCTGGTCACAAACGGGTTAAGTGACATGTGCTTTTTAATATATTTGGCACAATTTACTTTGATTTTTGGATTTTTTAATAGTGACAAATAAAACACCAACCTTAAAGGGAACCTGTCATCACCTTTATGCTGCCCATACTAACAGCAGTATAAAGTAACGACAGGTGAGTTGATTTTGGCGGTCTGTCATTTAAAAGTAAGTGGTTGCCGAGAACCAACCTCACAACCATTGCAGACTGGGCCTGGAAAAGAGTCCCGGCCGCCTGAGAAGAGTCCTGGTTATTCCTGCTCTCCCTGCTGATGACTGACCGTCTTCTACCTAGTTTTCTCCCTCTCTGTCTAGGAGAGAACTGCCAATCATCAGCAGGTGAATAACCAGGACTCTTCTCAGGTAGATGTGACTCTTTTCAAGGCCTGGGCTCAGGGGCATAGCTAAAAGCTCATGGGCCTCGGTGCAAGAGTTCAGCTTGGGTCCCCGTCCCTCAGTGCTTGTTGGCAAGGGGCAGGGGAGCACATTGCCTTCCTGCTGCCTGAAGCAAACATTGAAAGGGCACCCCCTCATGCCAAATTCTTAACCTAGCCCCTTCCCTCCAGCCAGAGGTGTAAATTGACCAGTATGCACTTTCTATAATGCCAGTGTCTTATGTGGCACAAAGGTTTTGGGCGACTGCTACCTCTGCACCCCCTATAGCTACGCCCCTGCCTGGGCTGCAATGGTTATGAGGCTGGTTCTCAGCGACCACTTACTACTAGCTCATGAGAGACACAGCGCTGAGATCAGCATTTCTGTCACTACTTTATGCTGCCCCCAGTGAGGTCAGCAGAAAGTTGATGACAGGTTCCCTTTAATAACTGTACACTAAAGTTTTTTTTAAATAATTTTAAGGAGTTTTGCATGATTAGAAAAAAGGTAAGCTTTGAAAATGTATCACTATGTCTGGTATTGCATCTCATTCCTGTTCAAGTAAATGGAGCTGAACTGCAATACCAAACATAGCCTGCAGACATGAGTGCCACTATACTTGAAAAATGAACCAAAGTAGTGTATGAAATGTACAAAAAAAAAAACAACAACAAATCTCAACATGGCAGTAATGATCACATACTATCAGTGTATGATTACAGTGTGTTCTTGTATTCCTACCAAACAGTAGACCATATGCAAGGAACGTGAATCTGTAGAAATGTGTCCTTGTTTGGGAAATACTTTACATAGGCACAGTAACCAGATTAATCAGTTGAAATTTGGGTGCCAGTGTCAAGAAAGTATAGGGGCCTAGTAAAAAAAAATCATCAACCATTCCTTCAACCATACTTATTCCTTTGAGTTGAACTTAAAAAAGGCCTCAGCATCTGCAGCAATGTTTGAAACCTTTGCACATTTTTATAATGGCACAGATTACGGTAAGGAAATAAAAAGTTTGGCTGAAAGTTTAACAAAGGATTTTCAAAGAGAGTTTCTTAATGAGTGCGCAATGCAGGCTGCAACAGGATATGGCTGCTGAGCAGTAATGGTCTAATGACAGAGCACTCATAAAGGCTGACTGATTGCTGAAAATATGATCTGCTTGTTTCCTTAGTAGAAAGCACCCTAAGAACATTCCTAATG
Organism: Bufo gargarizans; assembly: GCF_014858855.1. Taxonomy (NCBI): domain Eukaryota; kingdom Metazoa; phylum Chordata; class Amphibia; order Anura; family Bufonidae; genus Bufo; species Bufo gargarizans. Next base: position 442,043,777 of record NC_058080.1, read on the forward strand.
TTCCCTTCTTTTCTTTGCTGTGAGAGCCTCTAACAATAAATACTCTGTGCAGTTTGGGAGCACCATAGTAGATATTTACTGGCACAATGCAATGTGATCCCTTGGTTCCAAAGGTTGGCTGTTCTGTAAATTTGGCATAGTCTTCAAACTCCAAGATCCAATCTAATCCATAATTGCATTAAATATTCATTCCACCTGTATAGTCTATAAAGTCAGTTGTATTAAAGGGGGTGTCTCACGAAAACTATTCTACAGTTTTCAAACCAGCACCTGGATCTAAATACTTTTGTAATTGTATGTAATTAAAAAGTTAGCATACCCACTGAGTTATTCAATAAAATGTATCTGTATAGCGCCACCTGCTGTTTGTTCTTTTTCTTATCTCTTTGACCTGCTCACTGAGATGGACGCACATGCTCAGTTTCATGCTTCAACTGCCTCCTGAGCTGTGATAGGGAGAGCTGAGACACGCCCCCTGAGCTGCAATAGAAAAGACACTTCCCTTGAGCGGCCAGCTTGATATAAATCTAGCTAAGCAATGGATGGGGAGATCTCTGGATCCATGTGAAGTACAGGGCCGGTTCTAACTTTGTTAAAAATATAATTTGACATACTATATGATGTTTGATTTTCTTTTTTTACATTACTCATGGGATAGCCCCTTTAATTGGCTGCAAAGCTGGTAAACTAAGGCTACTTTCACACCTGCGTTCGGTGCGGATCCGTCTTGTATCTGCACAGACGGATCCGCACAGATAATGCAAACGCTTGTATCTGTTCAGAACGGATCCGTTTGCATTATTCTTAAAAAAAAAAAAGTCTAAGTCAAAACAGATCCGTCCTGACTTACATTGAAAGTCAATGGGGGACGGATCCGTTTTCAATTGCACCATATTGTGTCAGTGAAAACGGATCCGTCCCCATTGACTTACATTGTTAGTCAGGACGGATCCGTTTGGCTCCGCATCGTCGGGCAGACACCAAAACACTGCAAGCAGCATTTTGGTGTCCGCCTCCAGAGCGGAATGGAGGCGCAACGGAGCCAAACTGATGCATTCTGAGCGGATCCTTATCCATTCAGAATGCATTGGGGCTAAACTGATCCGTTTGGGGCTGCTTGTGAGAGCCTTAAAACGGATCTCACAGGCGGACCCTGAAACGCCAGTGTGAACGTAGCCTAACAAAAATGAAGATGTGTTTGGAGACTAAATGGAAAGGGGCCCAATTTATTGAACAGTTTTCACTGTTGTAGTTCACAATCCCTATCATATATGTGCAGGGTATAGACAGTGATTTGGTCAGCCAGTCTTTTTCTCTACTTTCCTTCATCACTTCCTACATTAACTCTTTCTGATAGTTTCTTTAGTTTTTGGCCCCATCTAATAGGGCACTACGTTTGGGTAATACAGAGTTCACTGACTGGCTAATAGTTGCCCAAATAACAAATAATACTTACCGTTGAAGGGGAGCTACTGACATGTGTGTTTTAGTAAATACTTGTATTAACCAGAGTGGAGAGCCACTTTCACTTCATATAAATATGTGAGCTCCTTCCTTCACTACCGTTATCCGTAAAGAGAGTAGCTATGCATTTGCTCAGTATGCTTTATTTAAAATGAATGTGAAGCCATGCAGTTTGAGTCAAGACTGGCAGTCTGTGGTGAGAAGCACCCTCTGCAGAAAATAATTAGGATTAAAGTGGAGATACAGCTGCTTAATCGCGAGTTACATTCTACATTGTTATGCAGATTTTACATTATACCAAGGAACTGCTTATTTGCACTACATGCATTTGTATTATGTGTTAGTAAATTGTGGTCTTGGGTATTTCATATGTGTTGCTGACTATTGAACAGATATGAGGGCACGTCCTTAAATCCATCCTGCAAAAACAAAGTCATGCCAGAGTTCTGTCACTTTGTAGCTGGCAGTGACTGCAGTCGCTGAGTAGTTAGTAACCTGAAAGACATTCAGGTCACCTGCTTGAGTGCAAGTACACAATGTCAGGTTTAGGGACGTTTCTGACTTACTTGCTTCTTTTATTTGTCAAAATGACATTTTTATAGTCACACAGTGGGAATGGGGGTTCTGGTTTTCAAAATGCATTTTGTATGTTTGTTCCTATCACAATATTGATTGTTCCTGGGCGAGCATTGTAAACTGAGAATATTGTAACTTGAGGTGACTACTCTATGGAAAGCCTAGAAATGTCAATCTAAAATAAGTGATTAAAGCAGTTCTCTGTGAATTAATAAAATGAAAATACTTGAATATTGCTTTATTATAAATATATTCTCAAATACCTCAAGAAGGAGAGCAGGATGAGGCAGCTCTTTAGTTCAGCGTTCTGAAGTAATTTGTCCTGCTATGTGATTAGGACAGGTTTTGTGTACTAACAGGATGGCAGCCATTTTATTTCCTCTGATGACTGCTCCACAAACAAAACAAGCTATTGTAACTAATAAAAGATATGTGGGAATACATTTATAATAAAGTAATATAATATTTAAGTATTTTCATTTCCCTAATTCCTGGAGAACCCCTTTAAGTAGATAATTAATACATACATGGCCAGTCTATATATTTAAGTCAGAAATAGCTGCTATAAACTGTAGCTCACTTTGTATGTAGAGGACAGGAGTGTCTTCAGGATCCTGAACAATGCATGTATTATACCAATAAAATAACATGGAGCCTCCTCACCTTGTGTTCAAAGGTGCAGCTCATCCAGACATAGGTAGAGGGCAGTACAGAGCATGTAGTACCACACTGTAGACTGCCAATCAATGCCTGCTCTTTAGTAGTATAGGTAAAATGCCTATACCAATTGGTTTGATCTTCCAACCCATCACAGATGTCACATATTGGCAGTATCTTCAAGTTATAGTAGCCCAGATAAGGGCATTGTATGTTGAAAATATTGTAACCTGGGGACATTGCAACTTGAAGGACCGCTGTGCTTTTACACTTCCATGTTACGACAGCCAATATTCTATATCATATGCAGAAAGGGCTGTTATACTTTGTCTAAAAGCTGCAAGTGCCAGTATTTATAGCGTCTATCTCATGGCAATCTTTCTCATTGAGGCAAAATGTCATATTACTTTGCAGTGAAATAAATATGGGAGCCAAAAACAGCCTGCAACTCTGCCCCCAGGGATTGGGACTTTTCCTCTGTAGCTCAGCTTCAGGAAACTTTAAGCATTTGTGTGCTCAAGACCACATACCATTGGAAAGGAAGTTAGGGTGGAGATGCATGCCTAGATTAAATGAGTATGAAAATCACTGTACTAGCTGTGGGCTATGAACTGCATGGATTTATGATGTCAATTTCATAACTATTTTAAGGTCTTGCACACTTTTTTTGTCTTTTACTTATTCACTCTTTGTCCCTCCCTTTTTCTCACTGTTTTACCTCAGATGACAGCTATGCATTTTTTCTTGCATTGATTTAATGATATAACATATTAAATGCAGTGGCATAACTAGAAATAACTGGGCCCCACAGCAAACTTTAGGAACGTGCAACTTCTTTGCAACCCCCTCCTCCCATGAAGCTCTCACTTCTATGGCTAGTCTAGATCACTCTCTCAGATATGTCCCAACAGCCACTCTGTCCATTTCCTATACGTATATACTGCATGTAATGTCACTGTATATGCTGTAACTGTATATAATTTTTTCGTATAATACTGTTGAGGGGCCCCTGACAATAAAATCTCTGAGTACTCCTCCTTGCTAGGCCTCTTTTGAGTTTGGGCTTCGTACCAGCGGCTTCCCCTGCTTTCACTATAGCTTCACACCTGAAAGGGGTTATGTAGTTATTCATGTAAAAAATGAAAATCAGTCAAAGGATCAGCGGCCTCCTCGCTTCAAGTCAAGATAAGCGCACCCCTTTCCCTCTGACAGCCAATAGTTTTCAGCTGTTAAGCAAAGCCATCCGACATCTCACTATGCCCCCTAATGTCTCTATTAACTGGCCTGCACATTGCTGTTAGGTAGCTTTCAGCAACTCAATGCGCAGGCTCGCGTGTGCACATCAAGATATTCACACGCATCAGGACTATCTGTTGACTATTGGGCGCGATTATCTTGCCTTAAAGCGAGGAGGCCGCTGTCCCCTTGACTTCAAGCTCTGTTGTTACATAGCGCGTGCAGGGGATTAAAGTTTGTTTTTTGTTCCTCTGACCAGAGGAAGAAAAGGATCTTTAGAAACATACTGCTGGCTACTTTAAGGTAATAATGGTGGTTTCGGAAGTGTTTTTTAGGTGATAGGTTCCCTTTAAATGTTGCTAGAAATGCCACGCTGTACTGTCACATGACTGCTGCACTGGAGCATGTGCCATGGATCGGCAGTGGATTCAGCAGGTAAGTACTGATTGTAAACATAGTCTAACATGTAACCTTTGGAGAACACGTTACTGTTCCTTAGGTTACAGCCACATGGTCAGGTTTCTGCATGCAGTTTTGGATTATCAGAAAGGAATCATTAAAGGAGAAAGGAGAGATATGACTTCTTTTCTTTTTTTAATTTTCCCCTGGTTTTGGCTTCTAAAGCTGCCTGCAGAAACCTGACCGTGTGGCTGTACCCTTAGTTACATAAGTAATTTTGCCTTTAAGATCCTGTGCACCTGTTTGAGACATTTAATGTACACAGTGTACGATGTCTATAGAAAGGCAAAACATGTAAGACGTCTGTGTGCGCGGTTAAAATCATGTGGACCAGACTTTGTCAGCTAGTCCAGGGCCAAAGCGCATGCAGATTTGTTTGGTTGTGTGCTTTTAGTCTCTACGTCTGCACTGAGGTATGTGCATGACCTCAGGTAAAATTATCTATGGGAAACACAATGTTCTCTTCCTTACAGTGAACCGTTTGTTTATGAGATGGGCTCTTTTTTTGCTTTTTTTTGTTACCAGATTTAAATTATTTATTTTCAGTGCTCATGGAAAATAGAAGAGTAAAACAAACCTACACATTGTTTGATGTCCTCAGCATGTCCTTAAAGGACCTCTATGGGACGCACTAACATACAGGATATCTGTGTTGCAATGGAGATTTTTTTTATATTTGTTCAGGCTTGTGTTTGTTGTTCCAACTCATATCAGAACTGAGTGAGGCAGGGAGAGAGCAGCAAAATTGGTTACTTGTGTGACTTTTGTAAGATATAAGGGGGCAGAGAGAAGCACATGAGTAGATACACGTTAAATGCATCACATTTAAAGGTGTGGTAATCTGAAAAAGCATTATTACATTTCATATGAAGCCTGAAGACTCAAACCATTGCCAATGATCAGTAGTAATAAAGTTATGGTGAATTATCTGGATCAACTTGATAATATATATATATATATATATATATATATTTTTTTTTTTTATTTGATAGGCAGCACACATCTGTTTGGATCCTCGTAGTTTTGTGTGACTGAATGCCATAACCACTTGACTTACAAGAGTATTGAAGGATCACCCACTTTCACAGGCAAGATGGTCAGTGGTCCCCTAGACAAATAAAGGTATAAAAGCATGGATGGGCACAAATGAAATATGTTTCAAATTACTATGTTTGGATGGTATCAGAGCATGAGAGAAGCAAGGCTCCATGGCTGGAGAATTAAAATATACTAGCCAGAGATGAACAAAGTGATTCTAAAGAATTCTAAAGAATTTCTTCAAAAATTCACATTCTAGCAACTCTGAAACTTTGGAGATTAGTTTTAGATGAATTGTTCAAAATGGTGACCAAGATTTTGCAGGTCAGAAGAAAGTATCTGCCACCAAAAAGTTATACATCTTAGACAGTTTTTTTTTTTTTTTTCCAAAAAAGAATACCGGTATCTGCCAGTGCAGTGTGTTTTTAAAACACAGTTTGTTATCACTGGCTACCATGCGTTTACCCATAACCATATATGTTGTTGGCAGTTATATTTAATTCATTTAAATTCCATGCTCATGCTGGGCTTTGAAGTCCAGTTGGCAGTTCTATCAATAATTGAAAGCTATCTCTGCATACACAGTCATAGAGGGAAGGCTGTCAATCACTGATAGGACCGCCTACTTGACTTCAAAGCCCAGCATGAGCATGGAATTTAAATGAATTAAATATAGGTTATGATGAATCTTTTCCCACAAAACTATATATCAGTCTGATTAGCTCCTCCTGCTCTTTTATCTGCTTCCTGCAGATGACAGAGCATTTTCTTGGTGACAGGTTCCTTTTAAAGGGATTGACCAAATTATGGCTACTGTTGACCAGTGTTCTTGTAAGATGACTATATGGTACTATATTCTGCACCATTTTCTATATTTTGGCCATATCTTTTGTACTGTCCATATGGAGGTACAATCCATAAAATGGCTGCTGTTGGAAGTTCATGTGACCTGACAAAAATAACTCAAGACACCACACTCAGCCTCCTCGATTCACGTACACCGTACCTGTCATCTGCAATCTCACTGTTGGGAGTTTATTGCAGGAGCAGTATGTGTGACTAGAGGCAAAATGATGTGTCTGTTCACATGACCCTCCATCAGCAGCCATCTTATGGGCAGGACCTCAATGCGGACAGCACAGAATATGTGCCCAACAAGGAGACATGGTTTATATAATAGCACAGAATATCCACAAAGACAATATTAGGCTATTTTCACACTTGCGTCAGAGTATTCCGGCAGGCAGTACTGGAAAAACGGATCCGATATTCCCCCCCCCCCCACAGATTTAAAGGTCTGCGCATGCGCGGACCGGAAGAACGGATACGTCAATGCGGCAATTTTAATGCACTAATACATTTGAATGGAAATTAATGCCGGATCCGGCATTTCTGGTAAGTGCTCAGGATTTTTGGCCAGAGAGAAAAATGCAGCATGCTGCAGCATTTTCTCCGGCCGAAAAACGTAAGAGGGACTGAACTGATGGATCCTGATGCATACTGAACGGAATGCTCTCCATTCAGAATGCATTAGGATAAAACTGATCAGTTTTTTCCCGGTATAAAGCCCCTAGGATGAAACTCAATACCGGAATAGAAAAACGGTAGTGTGAAAGTACCATTATTATGTTCCATATTGTCATCTTACACTCACATTGGTTAACAGTAACCAATAGGTGGCCATTCCCTTTAAATGCAGTACAATATGTTTTTAAGCTGAATATTGACTAATCAATTTTGTATACTATTTTCACTAGCCATCTGTAGATGAATTACCATGCAACAATTACAAAACAAATGTTATTAAAGGGAACTGCCCACCTATAGCACTTGTCACATTTTATATAGTTTAAAAAATGTATAAATATATATATGTGTATGTGTGTGTGTGTGTATATATACAGGTCCTTCTAAAAAAATTAGCATATTGTGATAAAGTTCATTATTTTCTGTAATGTACTGATAAACATTAGACTTTCATATATTTTAGATTCATTACACACCAACTGAAGTAGTTCAAGCCTTTTATTGTTTTAATATTGATGATTTTGGCATACAGCTAATGAAAACCCAAATTTCCTATCTCAAAAAATTAGCATATTTCATCCGACCAATAAAAGAAAAGTGTTTTTTATACAAAAAAAGTCAACCTTCAAATAATTATGTTCAGTTATGCACTCAATACTTGGTCGGGAATCCTTTTGCAGAAATGACTGCTTCAATGCGGCGTGGCATGGAGGCAATCAGCCTGTGGCACTGCTGAGGTGTTATGGAGGCCCAGGATGCTTCAATGCGGCGTGGCATGGAGGCAATCAGCCTGTGGCACTACTGAGGTGTTATGGAGGTCCAGGATGCTTCGATAGCGGCCTTAAGCTCATCCAGAGTGTTGGGTCTTGCGTCTCTCAACTTTCTCTTCCCATTATCCCACAGATTCTCTATGGGGTTCAGGTCAGGAGAGTTGGCAGACCAATTGAGCACAGTAATACCATGGTCAGTAAACCATTTGCCAGTGGTTTTGGCACTGTGAGCAGGTGCCAGGTCGTGCTAAAAAATGAAATCTTCATCTCCATAAAGCTTTTCAGCAGATGGAAGCATGAAGTGCTCCAAAATCTCCTGATAGCTAGCTGCATTGACCCTGCCCTTGATAAAACACAGTGGACCAACACCAGCAGCTGACATGGCACTCCAGACCATCACTGACTGTGGGTAATTGACACTGGACTTCAGGCATTTTGGCATTTCCCTCTCCCCAGTCTTCCTCCAGACTCTGGCACCTTGATTTCCGAATGACATGCAAAATTTGCTTTCATCCGAAAAAAGTACTTTGGACCACTGAGCAACAGTCCAGTGCTGCTTCTCTGTAGCCCAGGTCAGGCGCTTCTGCCGCTGTTTCTGGTTCAAAAGTGGCTTGACCTGGGGAATGCGGCACCTGTAGCCCATTTCCTGCACACGCCTGTACACGGTGGCTTCCGCAGGTCCCCCAAGGTCTGGAATCGGTCCTTCTCCACAATCTTCCTCAGGGTCCGGTCACCTCTTCTCATTGTGCAGCGTTTTCTGCCACACTTTTTCCTTCCTGCAGACTTCCCACTGAGGTGCCTTGATACAGCACTCTGGGAACAGCCTATTCGTTCAGAAATTTCTTTCTGTGTCTTACCCTCTTGCTTGAGGGTGTCAATGATGGCCTTCTGGACAGCAGTCAGGTCGGCAGTCTTACCCATGATTGCGGTTTAGAGTAATGAACCAGGCTGGGAGTTTTTAAAAGCCTCAGGAATCTTTTGCAGGTGTTTAGAGTTAATTAGTTGATTCAGATGATTAGGTTAATAGCTCGTTTAGAGAACCTTTTCATGATATGCAAATTTTTTTTGATAGGAATTTGGGGTTTTCATGATCTGTATGCCAAAATCATCAATATTAAAACAATAAAAGGCTTGAACTACTTCAGTTGGTGTGTAATGAATCTAAAATATATGAAAGTCTAATGTTTATCAGTACATTACAGAAAATAATGAACTTTATCACAATATGCAATTTTTTTTAGAAGGACCTGTGTATATATATATATATATATATATATATATATATAAAAAGAGCCATTTTTTATTCACAATAGAACACAATTCAGATGTTGAAAGTGAGCCATTTTACCATTTCATGAAAACAGTAACTCATTTAGAACTTGATGGCAGCAACCTATTTCAGCAAATTTGAAACAGGGCACAAAATGCTGAAAAAGAAAGTGGTACTAATAAAACAGCTCGAGGCGCAATATACTACTAATGATGGGTTCACATTAGCATTAGAAATTCTGTTGTAGTGTTCCATTTTAACAGTGTTATAATGGAATATAAAGGAATTTTAGGATGGAATGCAAAACGGAACCCTTTAAGAGGCATTCTGTTTTGCTCCATCCTAATATATTTCTATGGGCTCAAATAACAGTTCCGTATTTTTCCGTTCTACATGAAAAAAAAAAGTCCTGTCAGCAGAACTTTTTTTATGTCATGTATAAATTTAGATTTGGACCCCCAGGACCCCCGCCGATCAGCTGTTTGAGAAGGAAGTGGTGCTCCAGCAGCGCGGCGGTTACATATTTATCCTTTGACACATATCCATGCCTATTCATTTCTTAAAAATGTGAGGTAGTCCACACTGTCGTGAGCTAGGCGAGTGTGCTTATCACAATATCCCCTGCTGTGCTGAATATCCTTTCGGACAGGACACTGGACGAGGGGCAAGCCAAGAGCTCCATGGCAAATTGTGCCAGCTTTGGCCACAGGTCAAGCCTGCACACCTAGTAGGCAAGGGATTCCTTTCTTCTCAGAGCATCCACATTGGCCGTTAACCCAATGTAGTCGGACACCTGTCAGTCTAGGCATTCCCTGAGGCGGGATCCAGAGGTTGGCTGTCGATGGGTTGGCTGCAAGAATGGTCTCATATACGAAGTGACCAACACATCTTCAAACCGCCCTATTTTTGCAGGCGCGGTAGGATTGGTACCCGCACCCGTTTAGCTATGCGTGGAAATTCCTCTACCAGTGCCCGCAACAGCAGAATGCAGCATCTCTCGCAGCAATGCTTGGAAATGCTGCATTCTGACAGCCCTTTGTGATGCTGGTAACATGTCTGTCATTTTGTGTTTATACCGGAAGTCTAAGTACGTTGCCACCCAGTACAGGTCCTTGACCTTTATGCTTTTTATACAGGGGGTCCCTCTTTAAACACTGGAGCATGAAGGCTCCCATTTGCACTAAATTGGAAGCGGTGGAGCGTCCTGGCTCCTGCTCATTGCCCAGGAGAATGTCATACTCAGTCTCCTCCCCCCAGCCACGGACAACACCAGGGATCCCCGAAAAGTTTAAAGCCTGCTCTTCTTGCTCCTCCTCCCCCCAGGCACCATCCTCCTCTGACTCCTCTTCAGACTCCTGCTGACTTGTCCAGATGGAGTAGCACCCCCCTGGGAATTCATCCAGCTCCTGCTCCTCGACGACTTGATCAATGACACGACGCAATGCACGCTCCAGATAGAAGGTGTAAGGTACGATGTCACTGATGGGGCCCTGGATGAGACTGACCAGTTTAGTGATCTCATAAAATGGCCGCAGAAGTCTGTATGCATCGCGCACGAGCAGCCACTGGCATGGTGAAAAGAAACCAAGCTCCCCAGAACCTGTCCTGCTGCAGAGTTCGTACAGGTAGTCGTTACCGGCACGTCTCTGCTGGAGCAGCCTATCAAGCATATACAAGGTGGAGTTCCAGCGCGTTGAGCAGTCACAAATCAGATATCTGCCATGGCTGTGTAAGATCTTCCAAAATGGCCAGAGATTTTCCTGGACCCCCGGGTATTTGGTATCGAATCGCTGCACGGAGAGCAGTGCAGGACCAGTGTGGCTCTTTTGCTTCCAGGCACAACAGCCGCAGCACAGCATGGCAATGTCTCACCTGGCACGTCGAAAAGGTTCTGGGGAGCTTGGGGGTGCAGCGGAAGAGGCGGTAGCAGTTGAAAAAGAGGAGGAGCCGAGGAGGAGACTGAGGATGGAGTAGGAGGAGAAGAAGAGGCAGGCCTGCATGCAATCCGTGGCGGTAACGCAAAATCCACAAGGGTGCCACGGGTTACATGCTTGATGGCCGTCATAAGGTTCACCCAGTGGGCAGTAAAAGTTATGTACCTTCCCTGCCTGTGTTATCTAGACCATGTGTCTGTGGTCAAATGTATCTTGGCACCGACACTATGTGCCAGAGATATATTAAATTGCCGCTGAACGTGGCCATACAGTTCAGGGATGCCCTTCTGGGAGAAATATTTCTTTCTGGGGACCTTCCATTGCAGTGTGCCAATGGCCACAAATTTTCTAAAGGCCTCTAAGTCCACCAATTTATATGGCAGTAGTTGGCATGCTAGCAGTATCGACAAGCCAGTGGTGAGCTATTGGGCAAGCTTGTTTTTTTATGCTCGAACTTTTGGGCCACAGAAGCCTGCCTTGTGCCAGATAAACGCGACTACGGCACGGTGGAAGGTGGAGTGGAGGACAAATGGAAGGAGAAGGAGAAGAGGCAGGACGTGGAGTGCTGGGAGTGCGGCTTTTTGTGTTCTGACTGCGTTGTTCCCTCTGGGCTCAGTGATGAGGCCAGGTGCCTTTTTAAGGCAGTCGTCGCTAGGTGAGTGTTGGGATTACCGCGACTTATGTGTTAACAGCACAGGCAGCAGATGACAACGCTATTGTCAGCAGCTGAATGTTAAAAAAAGCCCACACTGCGGAGCCATGTGCCGGTGTTCTGGGAGCGCAAGATGTGACCGTGCATGGTTGATGGCTTGCTCCAGATACATTTGCAGTCTGCTTTTTGCCTCCTGTGCACTGCGAGTTCTGCCTGCTTCTCCTCCCTATCTGCTGCTCCGTCTCTCCCTCTGAACTCCCCTCCTCTTCCTTTCTTGTGGGCACCCACGTGACCTCCATCGACACGTCATCATCGTCACCTGCACCACCACTGACATTAGAGCTCTCGGAGTAGGCAACAACAGCAGGGACCACCCTCCTTGGGCTGATCTGGGTACTGTCGTCAGCCCGCTGGGTGGCGGCCGTTGCTACCTCCTCTTCCTCATCCGATGCCAAGAATGGCTACGCATCGGTAAGGTCTGGGAATGGTTTGGAAATGTATTCCTCTGACTTGAGTGGAGGGGCTATGGTGGATGTGGAGTCTTTGGGGGTGCACACAGCAGAGAGTGAGGAGGGTGCAGATACAGAGGATGAGGAGGGTGCAGAAACGGAAGGCTGAGTGAGCCACTCAACCAACTCTGGTGTGTCCTTTGTCATAATCGCATGCACCTTCTTCAACCTCCCACTTAGGCATCTGCCCGACCCCTACCACCCCTGAGGAACGGCTTGCCTCTTCCTCTGCCTGTCATTTTCAAAATGACCCTGTGCCAAAGTCCCTAGAGAAGAGCAGTATTTGTGTAAGCTGATATATGGCAGGCCTCAATCAGTTGTTAGTTGAAGCTGGTATATGACCCTCAAGCAGTAATTTTGTGGACGCAGGTATATGGAAAACCTCAATCACTATTTTGTGGAAGCTGATAGATCGCAACCCTCAATCAGTATTTTCTGGAAGCATACAAATGCACTATAATATACTTTCTATGTTAGAAAGTATATTATAAGTATATCACACCCCTCTGTGTATCACACCTATTGATAGCACAACGTTACCAGTCCTTAAAAGGACTTTTGTGGCCCTATTAGCTAGCATTTGGTGTCCCTAAGCTCCTAACAGCCTGTCCCTGCTGCAAAATGCAACCTCTCCTTACACTGGCAAAACACATAATGTAAATTGGCTGCCAGATCGGATTCTGTTATAGGGTTGGGGATGTGTCCATGTGCTGAAACATCTCAATTGGTTGTCCTGTCCAACCTGATGAATGTGTCATGGGTCAAAGTTCGGCGCAATGCAACAGAATATGGCACATGCGGACACTTCGCCATATATTCGCATGTTCGGCAGATTGTGACCGTGCAAAGTTCGCTGCAAACCGACTGCTAGGCAAACTGAAAGGCCATCACTATTCTCCAGCACAAATGGTCTAGGACCCCCACTGGTCTTTGCTTGCAAGCTAGCAGACTGTCCCTACATAAACCAATAATTAGCTTCAGCGGTCATGTGCCATGATATTGACGTTAAAGCTCATCCATGGAAGCCATGATGCCAGTAGTCATTTCTAACCAAAAGACTAGGGGGAGCACCAAAGCATCTGCATAGGATCGACAGAGGATATAAAAGGCTGTTTTATTGTAGCATTTTTTTTTTTTTTTCGGTTTCTTTTATTTATTTATTATAAACTAGATACCTCCTTTACATAGAAACATAGTACATAAGGCCAAAAAAAAGACATTTGTCCATCCAGTTCGGCCTGTCATCCTGCAAGTTGATCCAGAGGAAGGCAAAAAAAACCCTGTGAGGTAGAAGCCAATTTTCCTCACTTTAGGGGAATAAAAAATTCCTTCCCGACTCCAATCAGGCAATCAGAATAACTCCCTGGATCAACGATCTCTTCTCTAGTAGCTATAGCCTGTAATATTATTACACTCCAGAAATACATCCAGGCCCCTCTTGAACTCTTTTAGATAGTTCACCATCACCACCTCCTCAGGCAGAGAGTTCCATAGTCTTACTGCTCTTACCGTAAAGAATCCTCTTCTATGTTTGTGTACAAACCTTCTTTCCTCCAGACGCAGAGGATGTCCTCTCGTCACAGTCACAGTCCTGGGAATGAATAGATGATGGGATAGATCTCTGTACTAACCCCTGATATATTTATACATATAAGGCTACTTTCACACTTGCGTTAGGAGCGGATCCGCCTGGTGTCTGCACAGACGGATCCGCTCCTATAATGCAAACGCTTGCATCCGTTCAGAACGGATCCGTTTGCATAACTGTTTATTTCAGATCTGATTTTTCACTTCGGAAAACTCAGATCCGACAGTATATTCTAAACACAGAAGCGTTCCCATGGTGATGGGAACGCTTCAAGTTAGAATATACTGAGAACTGTGTACAGACCCCCCCCCCCTCCTGTATTTAACTTATTGGTGGCCAGTGCGATCCCTCTCCCTCCCCAGTATTAATTGTAGCCAGTGCGGCCCCCCCTCCCTCTATATTCATTGGTGACCAGTGCGGCCTCCCCCTCCCTCCCTCCCCAGTATTAAATATGACCAGTGCGGCCTCCCCCTCCCTCTATATTTATTGGTGGCCAGTGCGGATTCCAAGTATTATGACCAGAGCGTCCCCGGCCTCCCCTCTCCCCCCCCCCCCCCTCTAATTAAAATCACGAGTACCGATCGGAGTCCCAGTTTAAATCGCTGGGGCACCGATCGGTTACCATGGCAGCCAAGACGCTATTGCAGTCTTGGCTGCCATGGTTACTTAGCAATAAATACAAGCATTATACTTACCTGAAGAGCTGCGATGTCTGTGTCCGGCATGGAGCTCCTCCTACTGGTAAGTGACAGGTCTGTGCTATAGGCAATGCGCCGCACAGACCTTTCACTTACCAGTAGGAGGAGCTCCCGGCCGGACACAGACATCGCAGCTCTTGGTGATCTGATGGTATATTAATAGGGACTCCTGACTTTACATTGAAAGTCAATGGGGGACGGATCTGTTTGAAATTGCACCATATTGTGTCAACGTCAAACGGATCCGTCCCCATTGACTTGCATTGTAAGTCTGGACGGATCCGTTTGGCTCCGCACGGCCAGGCGGACACGAAAACGCTGCAAGCTGCGTTCGGGTGTCCGCCTGCTGAGCGGAGTGGAGGCCAAACGGTGCCAAACTGATGCATTCTGAGCGGATCCGCATCCACTCAGAATGCATTGGGGCTGTACGGATCCGTTCGGGGCCGCTTGTGAGAGCCTTCAAACGGAACTCACAAGCGGAGCCCCGAACGCTAGTGTGAAAGTAGCCTTAATTAGATCTTCTCTCAGTCGTCTTTTTTCTAAAGTGAATAACCCTAATTTTGATAATCTTTCAGGGTACTGTAGTTGCCCCATTCCAGTTATTACTTTAGTTGCCCTCCTCTGGACCCTCTCCAGCTCTGCTATGTCTGCTTTGTTCACTGGAGCCCAGAACTGTACACAGTACTCCATGTGTGGTCTGACTAATGATTTGTAAAGTGGTAGGACTATGTTATTATCACGGGCATCTATGCCCCTTTTGATGCAACCCATTATCTTATTGGCCTTGGCAGCAGCTGACACTGTTTTTTGCAGCTTAGTTTGCTGTTTATTAAAATTCCTAGATCCTCTTCCATGTCAGTGTTTCAGAGTGTTTTACCATTTAGTATGTACGGGTGACTTGCATTATTCCTTCCCATGTGCATAATTTTACATTTGTCAGTGTTAAACCTCATCTGCCACTTATCTGCCCAAGCATCCAATCTATCCAGATCTCTCTGTAGTAGTATACTGTCGTCTTCAGTGTTAATTACTTAACACAGTTTAGTGTCATCTGCGAAAATTAATATTTTACTGTGCAGCCTTCTACAAGATCATTAATAAATATATTGAAGAGAATAGGGCCCAATACTGACCCCTGAGGTACCCCACTAGTGACAGTGACCCAATCTGAGTGTGTACCGTTAATAACCACCCTCTGTTTTCTATCACTCAGCCAGTTACTTACCCACATACAGACATTTTCTCCAAGTCCGAGCATTCTCATTTTATATACTAACCTTTTATGTGGTACAGTGTCAAATGCTTTGGAGAAGTCCAGTAAGAAGCAACAAAAATGTTGAGTGTCATTGGAATACTTCTACAGACATTGGCTTCATGGCTTCTAAGATTTGTCCCACTACTATATATAATTATATTATCATTATATATAATGCAAATGAACATATCTTAATGTTCAGCTAAAAAGGGTTGTCCTAAGTATTACTATGCAATAAGAAGGGCATTTCAAATTAAGTATTATTGCAATATACTTATAACAAAAAATATTGTATTTTTTTTTTATACATATACATTTTCCTCTCTGGTAACACCCCCTGCTGTCTTTTGTGTGGACCAATTCTGGTCCCTCTTCTCCTGCATACGGTGGTGGACTAACATGCTCTGTAGCTTCCCTGCCCTGCTACCTCCCACCTCAGTGCCATTATAGTAATCTAAAAGTGAAGCAGGTGAACTAGCTTAGACAACCTTCATTCATGCTTACAAATATTTAAATTCATAGAAATGTATGGCTATATTCCTCTAGAGTGTAGAAGAAAATTGCATTGCTTTTTATTGCTGGAATAATTGGTGCTGTTTATGAGCGACTGTTCTCTATGCAAAGGAGAAAGGAGGTAACTAGAGCTGATTGCAGTGCACTCCTGGGGTTGCAGGTGCTTGGTTGTCATACACGAGGAGCTACTGTTTACCCACAAAAAGGGAAGAGAGAAGTCCGCCAGTTAAACCGAGAAAATATACTGGAGAACGTCATTTTTTGCTTTGATATAGTTTATAGTAGTAGCGTTGTCACAATACCAAAATTTTGATTAGATTTTGATACCATAAAAAAGTATTGCAATACTAAACACCAAAAAAGCTGCACGCATTCCACATTTTATGGAACGTCCGGCCCATAATCGAACAGTCCTATCCTATTTTTGGGGGGACAAGGTGACCCCAAAAATTGTGAATCGCAATTTTTTTTTTTTTCTCCACATATGAGATTTTTTTTATATTTTAATAGTTTGGACTTCTCGGTTGTGGCAATATGTAATTTGTTTATGTACTGTTTATACAGTGAGGAACAGAAGTATTTGAACATCCTGCGATTTTGCAAGTTCTCCCATTTAGAAATCATGGAGGGATCTGAAATTCACTTTGTAGGTGCATTCCCACTCTAAGAGACAGAGTGATAATAATCTGGAAATCACATTGTATGATTTTTAAAGAATGTATTTGTCTTGCACTGCTGAACATAAGTATTTGAACACCTGCGAAAATCAGTGTTAATATTTGGTACATTAGCATTTGTTTGCAATTACAGAGGTCAAACGTTTCCTGTAGTTCTTGACCAGTTTTGCACACACTGCAACAGGGATTTTAGCCCACTCCTCCACACAGATCTCCAGATCTGTCAGGTTTCGGGCTGTCGCTGAGCAACACGGAGTCTCATCTCCCTCCAAAGGTGTTCTATTGGATTTAGGTCTGGAGACTGGCTAGGCCACTCCAGAACCTTGATATGCTTCTTACAGAGCCACTCCTTGGTTATCCTGGCTGTGTGCTTCGGGTTGTTGTCATGTTGGAAGACCCACCCAGACCCATCTTCAATGCTCTGACTGAGGGAAGGAGGTTGTTTCTCAAAATCTCACAATAAATGGCCCCCTTCATCCTCTCCTTAATACAGTGCAGTCGTCTTGTCCCCTTCGCAGAAAAGCCCCCCCAAAGTATGATGTTACTACCCCCATGCTTCACAATAGGGATGGTGTTCTTGGGATGCAACTCATCCTTCTTTTTCCTCCTGTGCTTTGTGCACACTCAGCAGGGAGATTACCATGGCAGCCATGGCTTCGGTAGCGTCCTGGCTGCCATGGTAACCGATCAGAGCCCTGCGACTTCACTGCTAGGGCTCCGATCACAACTGCCACTGCACCACCAATGAAGAGGGCGGAGGGGACCCTGTGGCCACTGCCACCAATGATTATAATACTGGGGAGGTTGGGCGGGTGCACACTGCACCACCAATGACTTTAATACTGGGGGAAGGGGGGGCACACTGTGCCACCAATGAAGAAAATTTACGTTTAATACAGATGCAGGAGGCAGGTGCCGGTGGCAGAATCACATAGCCGGCACCCGACTTCTATGACATGGAGCTGCGATCAGCAGCAGTTAACCCCTCAGGGGCGGGACCTGAGGGGTTAACTGCCGCTGATCGCAGCTCACTGTCATAGAGACGGGGTGTCGGCTGTGTGATTCTGCTGCCGGCACCTGCCTCCTGTATCTTTATTAAACGTTAATTATCTTCATTGGTGGCACAGTGGCCACAGTCCCTGCCCTCCTTTTACCCTCTGTCTCCTCATTGGTGGCAGTGGCAGCAGCACAGGGGGGAGGGAGAGAGTGACTGCTTTCTTCTCCCCTGTGCTGCTGAAGGAACAAGGCGCGCGTCAAGAGCAGCGCGTGCCAGGTTCTGGGATACTAGACTGTGCAGTAGCGCAGCCTAGTATTGGTAAAAGGCAAACCCTATATAGTAGTATGCATTACTCCAATTTATTGTTTTTGTAGGATAACCCCTTTCAACAGATTCTCTGAATATGTCCAGAAATAAATGCCAATTATTCTTTGTATTAGTAGACATTGACCTAGTGCAAAAGGGGATGTTAAATTGTGATACCTGCATCGTACACTTTGGATGCAAGCTCATTAAATGTTGATGTCGAGACCCTATGACTTGTCCTGCCAGTTTCTGGTACTGTATGTTTATTCTGAAGGAAAGCTTGCCGTCATGTTTTCTTTCTTGTACGCTCTAATGACTGAGATGTCATAATTAATTTGACGAGCAGGTGGGGGTTATTAGCCTTGTGCCTCACTTGCTAATAGCTGTGCATAGCCTTTTTCTGAAGTACTCTTTCAACTAAGGAGGCATTTCTTCACATAGAATAAACAGTGTAGCACAAAAGCCCCAGTTAGATAACTATCCCTGGGTTTGAAAAGCTGCCAAGCAGATGTTGTTATTGGAGCTGGCCCAGGCAAGATTGGGTAAGGCAGATGCTAGAATGGGGGGAAGCTGTGCTTTACATCCATGCTTTCCCCTACAGTGGTTGGAGAATGCCGTAGGAGGGGTAGAGGCATGCTGAGGAGAAGGGAGGAGGGAATCAGAGCAGCGAGAACCAGCTCTTCCTATAATCCAAATACACTCAACTCTCCGTCTTTATGCCTTCTCCTCCAGTCCCACCCTATAATTGCAAATCTGCAAATAGAGAGCAGAGAGGGGCGGGAGAGGTAGGACGTCCTGCTAAATTACCCATGTGGGAACGAATCCGATGTTCATCCAGCAGTCACTGGCTTCTGGTTTGTATTAAATAGTCTGTGTGCAATTTTCCAAAGGCCTTCAGAGACCCTGCTTCATACCTATCAACTTATGTAATGAATGTTACTGTTCTGAGATACACCAGAACTCGCTGGATCTGCTTTATAACTGCCGGCTAGGCTGGGCAAAGTTTCCACAAAATATGCTTGATTTCCTATGTTCTATGTACTTATTTTCTAGGAAAATATAGAACTGCATTACAGGCACTACCTGAGAAATTTTACACATCTGGATGATGCTTTCAATGCAGATCAATACAAATTACAATTTGGGTTGTTTCAGGTATCACATTTTTGATACCCAATCGATACTCTTGTCTGGTACAGACCTAGATACTGGGATTTGCCTTTTTTCGATACTATGCTTCGCTATTGCGCAGTCTAGTATCAGAGAACATGGAGCGCGCTGCTCTCAGCACTCTCCTCAGCTGCACGGAGCAGAAGGAAGCAGTCTCTTACTCTCCTCTGGGCTGCTGCCTCTGCCACCAATGAGAAGAGAGAGGGACGGGCGCACTGCGCCACCAATGAAAGTAAACGTTTAATACAAATCCTGGAGGCGGTTGCTGACGGGGAGCTGCGATAAGCGGCAGTTAACCCCTCAGGTGCCACACCCGACTCCTGTATTAAATGTTAATTATCATTGGTGGCTCAGTGCGCCCTCCGCCCCCTCCTCCCCAGTATTAAAATCATTGGTGCCACAGTACGCACCCTCCCCTCAACACCCCAGTATTAAAATCATTGGTGGCAGTGGCCACAGGGTCCCCTCTCCTCCTCTTCATTGGTGGTGCAGTGGCAGCTTCTGATCGGAGCCCTAGCAAGTGTAATCCAGGGGCTCCGATTGGTTACCATGGCAGCCAGGAAGCTACTGAAGCCCTGGCTGCCATGGTAAGCTGAGTGTGAGATCCTATTCACTCTAATAGAGCTCTATTAGGGTATTTTCACACTAGCGTTTTTATTTTCCGGTATTGAGTTCCGTCACAGGGGCTCAATACCAGAAAAAAAAACTGATCAGTTTTATCCTAATGCATTCTGAATGGAGAGTATTCCGTTCAGTATGCATCAGGATGCATCAGTTCAATCCCTCTTACGTTTTTTGGCCGGAGAAAATACCGCAGCATGCTGTAGTTTTCTCTCAGGCCAAAAATCCTGAACACTTGCCAGAATGCCGAATCCGGCATTATTTTCCATTAAAATGCATTAATGCCGGATCCGGCCCCAAGTGTTCCAGAAAAATGTATCCGGTTTTGCGGTCTGCGCATGTGTAGACCTTTAAAAATGTGGAAAAAATAAATACCGGATCCGTTTTTCCAGATGACAACCGGAAAGACGGATCCGTTATTGCAATGCATTTGTTAGACGGATCTGTATCCGGATCCGTTTGACAAATGCATCCGTTTGCATCCGGAACTGCCTGCCGGAATTCTCTGCCGCAAATGTGAAAGTACCCTAAGGGTGAATAGGACAAGGGATTAAAAGATCCCAGGTTCTATCCCCTAAGGGGGAAAATAGTTAATAAATAAAAAGTAAAAAAAACACACCTAAATATTAAATATAATTCATCCCCTTTCCCAATTTTACATATAAAATATATAAACAATAAATAAATAAACATATTACATATCGCCACATCCGAAAAGTCCAAACTATTAAAATATAAAAAAAATGTCCTATGCGGTGAACGCTGTAACAGAAAAAAAATTTAAAATTAAAACTGCGCGATTTGTCATTTTTTTTGTCACCTTGTCCCCCCCAAAATAGGACTGTTTTATTATGGTCCGAACGTTCCATGAAATGCGGAATGCACGCAGCTTTTTTTGGTGTTTTATTTTTTATAGTATCGCAATACTTTTTTATAGTATTGAAACCGAATCTAAATTTTGGTATCGAAACAACCCTAATTACAATAGGTACTATGGTAAAGAATAGTGAAAAGCATATTAGTGTTCTC
This sequence comes from Bufo gargarizans, assembly GCF_014858855.1. Lineage (NCBI taxonomy): Eukaryota > Metazoa > Chordata > Amphibia > Anura > Bufonidae > Bufo > Bufo gargarizans. The sequence goes on from NC_058080.1 coordinate 442,064,723, forward strand.
ATGTTTCTCAGCAGTGTGTTCATTTGTAATCAGTCTGATACTGTATATCATGTGCATTAAAATGATTGAGGACTTGGCTGAATATAGTTAATTTTAGTGCAATTATTTGTGAGTACTAATAAGCATTCATTTGTATGTGTACATGCCCGTGGTATATATTCGCTGGAGGTAATGGCTTCACTCAGTTGAGTGATCAAATACAGTGATGAACGTATCACTCTAAGGCCTCATGCACACGACCGTTGTTTCATTTCGGGTCCGTTATTCGTGGTTTTCTGCGGACCCATTGATTTTCAATGGGTCCGTTGAAAACTCGGCTAATGCACCGTTTGTCATCAGTGTCCGTAATCCGTAGTTCTAGTCCGTCAAAAAAATATAACCTGTCCTATTTTTTTCACGGAAAACAGTTTGCGGACCTATTCAAGTTAATGGGTCCGTGAAAAAACGCAGAGGCACACAAGATTGTCGTCCGCGTCTGTTTTTTTCCTATCATTTGCATGGCAAACTTGACTTAGACTTTTTTTTTTACTTTCCTTCATGTCTGGTGATCCTCCAAAAATAAAGGAAGACACACAGAAACAAAAACGGATCACGGAACAATGGAACCCCATTTTGCGGAACGGAACACAACAACGGTCATGTGCATCAGGCCTTAACAGGATCAATTAATTTTTAAAGGACATAAAGGGAACCTGTCATATTGAACATGGCGTTTGAGCTGCGGGCAGCATGTTATAGAGCCGGAAGAGCTGAGCAGATTGATATATAGTTTTATCGGAAAAGATTCAGGAAAACGTGTAATTTCTACATTTAAATTCCGGCTTGTTCTGGGCTTTGAAGTCAAGGAGGTGGAGCTATCAGTGATTGACAGCTATCTTTATATACACAGTCATAGGACCGCCTCCTCGACTTCAAAGCCCAGAATGAGCAGGAATATAAATATCTTTTCCCACACAACTGTATATATCAATATGTTCTCCTGCTCTATAACATAATGCTTCATATTGACAGGTTCCCTTAAGTTGTACAGTCTGAAAACTTAAGTTTATTAGATTTTTTATGTTATTCTATTACTATGTAGAAGCTTTGATTTCATGGTAATATAGTTTTCATCCTGTTGCTAATGCATAAAAAAATTGCCAAACCAAACATAATATGGCATGAAAAGGGGATTGCCTAGTGCAGGAAGAGACACTGGTGCACAGTTATAACAAGTATGCTGTCATTTTGTGTTGTTTGAAATACAACCATGTTCACAAAGCCCAAGATATTTAAGGGACTTACTTGAGGGTAAGATTTAAAGGGTTTCTGTCGTCAGAAATTACGTTATGTAGCTGACTGACCGTACCGATGGGCTAATGTCAGCAGTACGGCTTTATAAGTCTCTGCCTGCCACCGTTTTCTTAAAATAAACACTTTTAAAATATGCTAATGGTGCTATGAGGGCATTGCTTCAGCACCTAGAGGCTTGGTCCACTCACCCTTTGGCACACCCAGGTCCCGTTGATTGACTCGCGAGTTCTCCTTTAAGATACTGCATGTACCTACACTAAGGCGTTATAATCTGACCACTGCAAGGTAGCATTCCTAGAACTATCTGGCATCAGTTCATTGCTATAAAATGCCAACTATTACCTACTTATGTATACTGGTTATCAGGAGATCTTTATAAATCCATCTGAAAAATAGTGTGGCATGTTAAAAAAAACAGTTCTTTGTCACCTCCTCTCTCTGGAGAATCAGATTATCTAGTGACTACCTGTGTTTCCTTCTCTTGGATTGACTGTGAGTGAAGTCTAGAATAACACTGTATTAATTATTTCTTATATTGCAAATCTAATTTTGTGCCTGATACTTGGCGGGACTCTTTGGCATATCACCTCTCCAATTTCCCCTTCCTCTGGAATATGTCCTTGTGCTAGATCGTAAGATATTGTGCTATTAGATACGTTATCATGTCAGTGCTATCCGCCTGCTGTCATGTTTTCTATCTGTTTTGCTATAGTCAAATATCCTATATGTCTTCTCATTTTATACTATAGATAAGAGAGGATTTCCAATGGATTGTTGCCTGCAATGTATTGGTTAGATAACACCTGAAAACTTAAAGGGGGATATTTGTCAAGACCAGTGTTTTATATGCCAGTGTTACTCTCTCTCCGCTGGCATCTAATGCGACACAGAGGGGTAGATTTATCAAACTGGTGTAAAGTAGAACTGCCTTAGTTGCCCATAGCAACCAATCAGATTCCACCTTACATTTTTCACACCTCCTTTGGAAAATTAAAGGTGGAATTTGAGTTCTACTTTACACCAGTTTGATAAATCTCCCCCTCTGTGTTGCATTAACAAAATAAATCATACATTACTGATCCCCCAATGGTCTCTATTTCCACTTTGTAATCTGTTTATTTTTAAAAAAAAGTGGCCTTGAGAACCAAATTACCATCATAATAGCTAATCGTGGGGTCCAGCACCCTACACCATCACTGATTGTGCTCTGGCCTCATCACAGCTACACTTGTTATTACAGCCCAGGCCCATTCACTTTAATCAGCTCTATCTAAACAGCTGATTGGTGGTGGTGCTGTGGTCAAACCCCACAAATCTGATGTCGATGGCCTATCCTGAGGATAGGTTATCAAAGTGTTGTACTCCCAAAAAAACAAAAAACAAAAAAGTGGTCCCACTTGTGATATGTTACTCTCCTAGAGCAGAAAGCAGTTTGGTTGAACACGGTCATGTTTTCTATTGTTTGCAGATTCAGAAGAGTAGCACAGGTCTTGCTTTGTATGGCTTCACATAAGTTATTTTGTAGTATAAGAGACTTTTAGGTTTACTAATGTAATGCTTCTATGGGACACCTAGTGTTTTTGGAATGAGAAAGAGTCTGTGAAAATCTTTCCAGATGTCCTGTCTTAAATCACAGCGCAAACATAGCATTTTATCCATAAAACTGTTTGGGTTTGATCTCCTTTGAATGTGCATTTTATCCTATACATGACTTTTATTTTCAGTAGTGCTGTTTTTTTAAAAAAAAATCCCATTCCAGCGCTATGACTATGAGGAGGCATGCAAGCTTGAAGATATTTCTATACTTTGTTTACTGTTCTCATCTCCCTATTAATATTCTCAGACTGCCCTCCCTTTGTGCCTTGCCCCCTCAGATGAACCGAGATGTTTTACATCTAACGTCTGGGTCTCAGCTCTCGGTCAGTCTGACACTATGCTTTGGATCCCAGCTGCTTTTCTAAAATTGTTTATTTCATATCTGAAATGTTTTTATATACATTTGCTCTGCTATGACTTGCTGGAGAAGAAAGAAAGCAGTTTCACTGGAGGCGAAACAGCCACCTGTGAAAACTAATTGCGTAGGTTGCGATGCAATGGTATCTCTGGGAGCAATCCAGGAGAAAGAAAGTGAATGCTCTGTGTATGAGGAAATCAACCTTTTATTAAGGCTGTGATTGTTGTATCTGTGTCTAGCTGAAACAATCTGAGCTCATCCCTTAGGGAAAGTGTACCACAGGCTTACACATGGTAGTGCTAAAATAATGCCACAATTCATTGCTGCTGTGCATTTCTCTGCAGGAGCATATGGCGGAATTAATACAGTAAATAAGATGATAACCTTATGATAGGTGATTCTGAAGCTGGAATAGTGACCTAATTCATTTTTCTTGGTGCTTACATTTTCAGTATTTCATAACCTTTTTTTTTACTATGGGGTGTTAGGCTGTGTTCACGCATTTTAGGCATGTGTTATGCATGCCATCTTTATGGGGGAGAGTGGGAAAATACCAGAATGGGTAGTGTAGATTATTTTTGCAGAAATTAATAGTGCATCATGCTGAGCTATAGCTTTTATCTGTTTAGTTCTGTGTAATATCTTACCAATATAACAGTAAAAGATAGTAATATGTACCGTATTTCCATTCAAAAGTTTAAAATCTACAGTGAACCCAAGTTCACAACTTTTTTTCCATGTCAAGGTGGCCATACACATTAGTCTAAGTTGATCAAATGGACGATTTCAACCTAGAAGAATGTTGGTAGATTGAAATATAACAATGGACGATCGTTTTGGCCAACCAATAATAGACCATTATTGTCTGAAAAGAAGTTGGCCGTGTTTAATTTTTTTCCTCCAATAACTGGACGAAAAACTTTTGAAAGAATGTTCCCAGAAAGATCTTTTGTCCTTGAACCAACATCTATGTAATGTGTATGGCCACCTTTACTTAAATGCTGTTTGGTGGGGACTTCACACTATTCTCATAGAAAGAGCACATTCTTTCCATGCCAAGCTATTAACATAATGCTGTATGTCAGTATAATTCAGTAGATATAGGTGAGGCAGAGACACACAGCATTATAAACCATTATAATGCTTTGCGCTCCTGCGAAATGAGCAGTGTCCGTAACGGGAAATCATTCTCACATACGGAGCATGATGTCCACACAGGAGATGCTCTTCTGAAACTAGCCTTATAGGGCTAAAGGACTCTTTACACAGGCCGAGAAAATTCTGTCACATACAGTTTGTTACTTTTATTATATTTAGGAAACTAACTGCAAAAATGTGGATCGTACGCATCCTTAAGATACAGTCGTTTGCATGAGGCCTAAGAAAAGACAGATGAATCTGATACAAAGCCACATTGTAGCTCTAGTCAGTATACAGCCAGTGTGGACCTGATGTAGTTAGGCTGATTGATCTCTGATAACTTTCATTAGTTTACTTGTAAGGCTGAGTTTTCATGGGACAGTTTTATTATCAATTGGATGGACTGCCCCCTCCCCCAAATAAAAAGAAATTCACTTGCATCCTAGCAAATTATTCCCAGTATTAGTGATCAAACTACTGTCATAGGAAGTATGGTGATCGAACTGCAGGACCTTTTACTGCAGCTAAACCAATACTCCAAACTGATTGTCTATATCAGAGATTATAGTTATGATACAATCTCTGATGCTGGTTATGTCAATTTAGATGTGTGGAACTGAATTTAGTCTATTGTGTAATTGTCATATTTAGTTATGTTACTTCCAATATATGTACGGTATGTCTGTTTTTTTTTGTGAACCTTTATTTGTGTTGAGCTAATTTGCTGACTGTTCTCTTCATATTTTATATGACTGGCATAACCAGGGGCATATGCAAGCGGCCATTTACACAATTAAAGTGGATCTGTCAACAGACTATTGTGCTGCAGATAATGGCAGCATAGTATGGGGGCAGGTCCAATCTACTGTTAGCCAAAATGACACAAAATATAAGGAGTGATCAGAGCATACACAGGTCCTATAGTTATCAGCATGAGAACTGAGGTCTTAATAATTGTAAGGATCTGGTCTGGGGTCTGATTAATTTAGGGGTCTCTTTTTTTAAAAGTTTTTTTAGGGTTCTGGTGTAGAGTTTAGATCAAATTTTGAGTCTGGTCTCAGTTTGAAATGTATTTAGAGGTTGCTGAGTATGTGTGTAGCATGTTTCCATTGTGTAAGCTGTGTGTGTAAATAAAGCTAAATAATAAAACATTTGAATGGTCATAGCAATTATGATTTTTGGGGGTCCAAGTGCAGAGACCACCACTGATCGTTAAAACAAGGAATTAGACGCTAAACTGAGTGCTGTTTCTCCTTCCTGCTGAGCACAGAAATAAAGACGGCCTCCTAGAGGTCTTAGCACTTGGACTCCCACTGAGCTAAACCTATTATGTGTCTCTATGGCATATCAGACATTTTGAAAAGTATTGTTATGCTTCAAAAATGATTTCCCTATATATATATATATATATATTACATTAGTACTTTACAGTTTACCACATGGAAACTTTTTGTAAATATAAAATAAGATGCAATTGTTTTCATGTACTGTAGAGTGACATTATTTAGATCTGCCCTTTTGGTGTCTTATATATGTGCTGTTATGTTAAGACATTGACTGTGTGTCACTCCATGGCAATTTTGTATCTTTTTTTTTCTATCCAAGTAACTCCTAAATATTCAAGCCCAGGAAACACACTCCACCTTATCCAGATTTTCAGTGTGAAAATAAAATAATAATATGGCAGGCTCACCTACTATTCAATGTAAGTGTATGCCAATTGCACTAATGTATTAAGAAACCCCTATGAATAAATAATTGATCTGCTAGAAAATAGTATGCTCTCTAGGCAATCTAAAATACTAACAGAACTTTATTTGTAGGTATTGTTAATTTAACGGGTCAGCCAGTTCTATAGGTACAAATCTGCTGACAGATGCCCTTTAAGGGCCCATTCACATGGCCATTTTACAATGGGGCCGCAAAAGATGCTGACAGCACACCGTGTGGTTTCGTTCCACGCCCAGCAAAAATAGATAGTACATGTTGTAATTGCGGACAAGAATAGGCATTTTCTACGATATTGCTGGCCATATACGGTCTGCAAATTGCAGAATGCTCATGGCTGGCATCAGTATTTTGCGGAACCGCAAAACACTACAGTTATCTGAGCCCATGGCCCTGGAGTGGAATTTTTTATAGGGAAAACATCCCTTTGTATTGGATGTTTACCTGTCCACATGAGATTTTTGTGTATAAGTTGATTGTATATTATTTTGTAGGTAATTTTCAACATATCTCAATAGATTTTTAATTGAAGTAGTCAGACACAGGCCATATGTGTGAATAATGATCTGGAGACCAGCCAGTCTGTATGCTATGTATATGTTTTAGGTCATCTGGTGAACTCAGTTGCTTGTTGCAATATCATGGAACATTTATCTATATTCTTTAATTCAATTGCATCATATTGTGGTTCTGCATTGGCTATATTATATATTATTCAGCAGAGCTATATTATCAATACCCACACATAATGCAGTGTTTGTATTTTAGATTGCCCGGAGAGCCGAATACTTTTAGCAGTAGAGAAGGTTTCAGAATGGAGCTGACTCACTCTAACGTGTACTGTGTGTCACCATTATGTACACTGTATACTTTTGTACAGAGCTAAATGAAAGAGCACAGTCAGCTTATGGGCATAGATCATCAATATTTGGATACCCTCAAATCTCACTTAGTGTAACCTGAATGACTGGTTATTCTGGTTGGGGGCAGACTAGTTTTGACATCACAGAATTCTGGCAAAGTGAATTGCATTTGAACAACTTGGCCTTGAAATACCCAGGGGGCTGGCAGCCATCTCAGGGGTTGGCCAGGAGCCCCATTGACTTCCCTAGAAATCAGACTGCTGCCGAGCTGGACAGCCTGCTGTAGTTTATGTGACAAGAGCAGCCTCAAAGAATGATGGGCACTTTGCCATCAGAGTCCTCCTGACTAGGCTGCTATGGATATTTAGGCAGTTTTACTTGGAATTCTTTTATTATCGTCTGCCAGTCGTGTTAACCCCTGTGCTCTTAGCAACACTCTCCAAAGCCATTTACACAAGCTCCTTCGAACAGCGGAGCATTGATGGGAATTCTGAAGAGAAACTGCTTTCATTTTCTTACATTTTAGCTTATGCAGCAAAATTATGTTGGGTAATATTGGCAATGCCTTATCTTCCAGCACTGTGGAGGTTAACAGAACTCTGGGGTACTTCCAGCTCTCAACATCTTGTGTTTTTGCATTAATGATTTGGTTGCTGCTTATATAAATAGACAGGAGAGCTATAAGAAAGAGAAGGCACACAGTCGTGGAGCAGCCTTCAGTGCTCGTTCTGGTACCCAACACAAATCTTGCAGCCAGGGCACAGTTTCAGTTGTCTATGACATCTGTAGCCATCTTTGCTTGGAGAGCATATGCACACACCACATATGCAGAATAGTAGGAGACACCCCCATGTGCTCTCAGCTGGTCCATCCAAGAGCCTGAGAAGTGTCTCAGACACCATGCACAGAGTAGTCTGAGAGGTTGGGGGTCATTTTACAGAAATGAATAGGGGGCTGGGAATCAGAGGAAACATATCAGAAAGGTGGGCACCAGATATTTTAGGTATTCATTGTGAAGTTTCTGTGAAATATGTATTGTGAGCCTGCTAGTCAGTGGATTTTACTTTATGTACAGCGTTGCGGATTTGGTGCATGAAAATCTGGTAATTCAAAAGCATTTCATTCACATGTGGACCTACCCTTAAAGTGACAAATACTGATTATTAATGGGAGCACGTCTACATTGGCACAGTGTAGACCATTGTACAAATGTAGCCATCTGATAGCTCTGTCCCTGAATTTCTGAATTTCCTCAGTTTCATAGTGGCGGCCATAGTAGGGTAATAACTGAAGATGCTTGCAGCCTAGGAGTGAAACTCTACGAACATACATGGCAGATTGTAACATACTTTTCAATGGAGTGGCTTGGATGTCTTAAGCGTTTGTAAGCGTTTCTTAAGCTTTTGCTTTGTTCACCACCACAAGTGTATGTTCTTTTATCCCACAGTCAGTAAATATACCAGCAATAACATTTAAGGTCAGACTGAATAACTTATCAAAGGATATGTGCACAATTATCAGATGTGTGGGTGATAAATACTTATGTGAGATGCTACACTGAGAAAGAACCGAGCACAAACATGTTTATTTCATCACTAGCAAATTATTCTGTACTCTGGAACTTGGCTGCTAGACCTGGATGGAAGAATGTGAGTCATTGTAGAGTAACAGCTTATCACCTGCAGTCGGAGATTGGTAAAGATATATTCCACGTGAAGTTTTACATTCTGTATTTATATACTCACTGCAATGAATCTAGTCACACTACTCCAGGAGACAACAGAACATTTCCGGGCAGGTTGGCTTTCTGCCATCATGCAGGCAAACCTTTACTTTTATATTAGGGACCTGAATTAGCTTTAACCAAAAGTTAATATTCCACTGGTACTTTTTTGGTACCACATCCGAGGAGGTTGTGCCATTACCATGAGGTTCATGTGACCGCACTATTGACTAGTTATTAGTCCAACAGAATCACCACTACACTGCTACCAGTTACATTGGTGATAGTAGTGGGGTAACCATAGCCATAAATGTAAAACAAACTAGCTAGTATCAAAATGGAGTAGAGTACAGCCGGTACAATGCAGTGGAAAAGTGACTTAGGCTTTCTTTACACACTAACACGAACACACACCTTTTGGCAAGAACAATTCAGGGCTTGTATAAAAACAAAATCATGAATTTCATGCATGTATACAATATTTTGGTGGCTTTTTTTGTCTCAATAGAAACAACATATCTAAAAACAAAAGCGCCATGGATTTAAAAAATGCACCAAAAATTGAAGTGAAGGAAATTTGCTATTGCATGTGTACCAGAATTCTGGCTTACATTCCTTACAACACATTTATTGAGGAGTTTAGATATTTTTTCAGACCTGCCTCAAACAAGGGGTTTAACTTAGCAGAAAGTGGGAATCACTTAATGTAAAAGGGTCTGGCCTAATTTGCAATGCCGTGCCTCAAAAATTGTGCAGGTTTGTGTGCTAAAATTCTGGTGCAAAGTAAGAATATGGGCGCACGAGATTTATCAGTCCCGCTGTTTGTTGCATGTTTTATAATTCTGTTTAGTTATAGCAAACATCTGACTGCAGAATTTTTTTTCGCAAAAAATGCTTAGTATTTCTCACTATTGGTTAAGAAAGTCATTCTCTCCTAACCAATCGTCTGTGGGACCCGTTTCGACAATTCCTGGGTCCTCCTCTTGACAGGAAATGTGACTGCTCAGCCTCTTTCAACAGAGACTAGACATCTATGTTTTTATTATTGGTTAGATTCAGTGGATACATCATAAGGGTCCATTCACACGTCCGTTTTGGTGTTCCGCATCCGTTCCGATTAAAAACGGAACGTTATGCCGATCCATTCATTTTCAATGGAATCCACAAATAATCGGACAGCACTCATGGTGCTCTCCGATTCCGTGATTCCGTTCCGTGGGTTCTGTTTATTCGGATCCAGGAAAAAAATATACCCTGTCCTACTATTTGTCCGATTTTGCGTTCCGTCTTGCCATTCTAGTCAATGGATCCGTCAAAAATGCGGAAGACATGCTAAAAGCATCCTCATGTCATTCAGATTTTCGGATCCGCAAAAAACAGGAACGTTTATCTGGAAAGGTAAAAATACTGACGTGTGAATGGACCCTAAATGTGAAGTCAGAAATCCCCATTCAAGTGGCCCTCCAGGCTTCCCCTTGATTAGCTTTACTTCCCTCAGTATTTGTGCAGCAATAACTTAATGATCATCTTTTTCTCACTTGTGGTTTAGCAATCTGTATTTTATAATCATTCCAGCCTTGCTGTATTGGAAATCATTCATCCATTTAGTGATTTTCTAGTGAGACTGTGATTGACATGTTTATACTTAGAATCCAATCAAGGAGATGGAAAAGAGCAACAGTGTGAACCAATGATGAGGCAGGAGGTAGAGCTCAGACTACCACAGAAACCCTGTAGGCACTGTAGCTACGCTGTAGTCACGGATCACAGGCTCTGCTCTAATGGAGCTAAGCTAAAAATCAGCCAAGCAGCAAGATCCGAGGAAAAGAAATGGCAGGCAGTCATTCCCTGTATCTACGGATCAACATATTCTGACTGGCTACTTACTTGGGGATTCTTTTTTAATTGTGGTTGTGGCTTTGTCATGATAGTAAGTAGTCTTTTCTCATCTCTGATGGATGCTAGTCTTTTGGGCTGTGTTAAAAACAACGCTGGAAACTGTTACGGTAAAGGTTGTTTTCTTACTGTGTGCTGGAGCTGTACGTAAAGGTCCATACTGAGCAGTTTCCTAGCTTTGTTTGGAAACAAGTGACTGAATGTCTCCGGATATGAGGCTGTAGCTGCAGTGTTCCAGGAAAGGATGTGCTTCTTTCATGGGTTTTAAGACTCTCTCCTTCTCCCCTGTGCTGCTGAGGAGAACATTACATGTCCTGAGAGCAGCGTGCGCCACGGTCTCTGATACTAGGCTGTGCAGTAGCGCAGCCTAGTATTGGTAAATAGCAAATCCCGGTATCAAATCGATCCAGGTACGCAAGTATAGATTGGGTATTGATAATTCGATACCCGGTGCAACCCTACTTACTTGTACGTCTATGGTTACTAAGGAATGTATGGAGTGGGTTCACGAGCTGAGCCCGCTTCATATATGGAAGGGTTCTATGCTACACAGCTGACACCTGCCCACATCAGCCAGGATAAGAGAAAACTCTGATCCCCACCATTGAACCTCAGTTGCCATGGTCAATAGTGGCCGCAGCAGCTGAACACTTAAAGAGGGCGTGTGCTTCCTCTGTCACCCCTACAATGCAATCACAGGGTGCTGATCAGTTGCTAAAGAATCCAAGGGCCTTCTGAAGGTCCCCAGACCTGCTATGTTAGATAACTGGTACCACTGTATCTGAAATTTTCTGGAATATTAAAATGTCACACTACTTATCATGCATGGCAAATGGTGTTAGAAAATCGCCAGTTCCAGAATTGTCATTTTTGGTCACCTCACGTCCCAAAAAAATTGTGTTTTTTTATTTTTCCTCCATACAATTTTTTTTTACAGTTTTTCAACACATTATGTAAACGGTGAAATGTCACCGTTTAAAAGTTTAACTCATCCTGACTCTTTGAATCAAAGGTGTGAAAAACTAAAATGTTTTACTTGGTCTGCGATACTAGGGAGGCTCGTTCTCGCCGTGTCCTGCTATTGCTTACCCCCCCCCTTCCATCGCTGGATGTTTTGATCCATGCGATGGGAGATGTGACTGCCGTGTGGGCAACAGAAGCGATTTGGGTGCTGGGGACTAAGATAAGTATGATCTGTCTGACCTTGTTACTTTATGATGGAAGCCATAATATTCTGCCAGATCCATTACGTGGTAAACATCTGGTATCTAACATACCGCTTTGACTTATAATGGGACTTGTTGGGTTATGTGAGGTGAACCTGCACCCATTCATTTCTATGGGGCTGTGCACGAGTGCGTTGCGTGAAAAAATCGCAGCATGATCTATTTTTCACGCACCACAGGCCCCATAGAAGTGAATAGGGCTGCGTAAAAAATCACAAGCATCCGCAAGCAAGTGGTTACTAGGAAATGATCGGGATGGGGATCATTATTATTACACAATGCTTAGTAAAATAGGGCTGGACCATGTTATAAGGGAAAATAATAAAATCTAGACTAAAACCCAAATTTCTGTGAAGAAGTTCGGGTTTGGGTACCAAACATGCTAATTTTTCTCACGCGTGTGCAAAACGCATTAAAATGTTGAAATTGTGCATTTTCCCGCGACGCACCCGCATCTTATCCGGCCCAAATCCATGACGCCCGTGTAAAAGAGGCCTTAAGGTTTTTTTTTTCCCATTGAGGTGAAAACTAAAAGTAAAAGTGTAGCAGTTGCCCAAAGCAACCAGTTAGGTAATTTCTTCAATTTCACAGTAGACCATTGAAAAAAACTGTAGCCTGAGCAGCCCGTGGCTGCTATGACCAATTCTGTTAGTCTTTCCAAATTTCACACAGGTACTGTATTTTGCATGTAAAATTTCAGACATAACCATAAATATATATTGATTGATATATATTTATGGTGAACTATTGAATCCAAAACACATTTTTGCCATAATGGTTTCCATAATGTGTGAATATAATAGCCAGAAACAGAGCGGAAAGTATATTGATACATATTATCCACAGTGCCGGCAATCAGCTATATCTAAAGTATTCACCTAGGCACTTGCAGCGCAAGACTGTTCTGCTGAGTTTCGCCACTGGCTTTCCTAACATGTGAATGTAATAGCTATAAGTGGAAACTATAATCCACAATGCCGGCAGACAAATATCTCCAATTCATCTTCTGATTTGATATATAGCAAACAAGTAATATTGAATTGGTATATTTACATCCATTCATGTGATTCAGTCATCTTGTTGACATACAACCCAGTTTTGTATGGACTTTTAGGGTTTTTTAATAGTCTAGCTACTTTTTATCTTGATTCTTATTGCAAGGGCCGCACAAATGTATTTATTTTACTTATGTTTTTATGTAATTTACCAACTCTATGGAAACTCATTGCGTTGTATATATCTATCAGTGATTTTATTGTTGGTTTTCTATTTTCTACTATTTGAGTAATAAACACTACTACTATTATATACAATATACTTTCTGGTCTTTATAACCAGATTAGTGTGTGTGCGCCAGTCATTTTGACATTTAAAATTTCAACAAGGTTTAGGCAGAGATTAGACCCTTATCATATAGGTGAATGCATTAGCAAAAATCTGTGAATACAAATTTCATGCTGTGAAAAAGTGCAGAATTAGGTGAATTAGGAAGCAGTGATGATCTTGTTATGTTAATGTCTTGTAGAATAGCTCCCGGGATCTCAAGCTGTTCTGTCTGTAGCATGCAGGTGCTCCAGTGTACAGACCTGTGTGGTGTTTAGTATAGCAGCAAAAATACTAATGATTACCAAGTAAATGTATGCAAATTGTCACTAAGCAAATCTTTTAAATCCACCATTTGTAAATGTGGCTGTATGGAATTTTATATCTCTATTCTTAATGAGGCTACACAATATTTTAGGTTCTATTTGTTTTAGTCTATGGCAATGTGTACAGCACACAAGCCTAAATAAGGAGAAACTCAAGTGTTTTGCCTAGCATGCTTGGTTAAATTTACCAGGCGGTAACTCATATGTACACTGTTATGGGTTGAGGCTTGCTGTTATGTGACATTATTATCTAACAAACACAACTAGCGGCTTTCAGTTTGTCACTCACAGAAGGTCTTGATCCTGGGTCAGTTTGGAAACATCCCAGTAACTTAGTCGTAGAGTCACTCATCCTTCCTGACGTGTAGGAGGAAGTCCTGTTTATACTGTGATCGACACAACAGCTGCCTGCACAACCCTTCCTGTGTTGGAGGTATCCCTGACTGGAGCTCTCCTTGACCTTGGCCAGTCAATTACTCAGATGGGAGAATTCCACTGTGAACACTTTTTAACCCTTTAGTTTTGAGCCCGTCATTGACAACATTCCTAAATTTACACTTGTATGGGTTGTCTCATCTTGCCATTACTAAGGCTAGATGAGACAAAGTCCTGACCACCAGCCGTCCGGGATACAGCAGAACGTGCCAGCATTTGCTGTTTGTGTAACTCCCATTGTGGTGCATGAGAGCTACAGACACAGCATAGCACAGCAAGATATGCTGTTTCCGTGTATCTTGCTGTGTTTCACTGTTTCAGTAGTTCCCATGCATGCACTGCAATGGTAGCTACTGAAACAGCGAACATCAGCATGTTCTGCTGTTTCTGGCCTACTGCTGGTCAGAATTGTGTCTCATCTCGCCTAAGTAAGGCTACTTTCACACTAGCGTTTTCGCTAGATCCAACAGGGTTCAGCAAAAACGCTTCCGTTACTGATAATACAACCATCTGCATCCGTTATGACCCCTTTAAAACACAAAGAAATCAATTAAAATGAAACATTGTATCATGATAAAAAATTTCTTGAGCAAAGTAGTAGCTAGAAGACATAGGCTGTATGATGATGAAGGATACCTTTCTTTAGCAAAAGATCAAAGAACAGAGAAATAATCACAGGTGACAATCATTGACCTTGAGCATGAAAACTAAGCTAATCATAGCTTATTAAATACCTGTAAGGGCTCATTCACGCGACCGTATGTTGTCTGTGGTTCGCAAAATACAGATCCATTTGTTCGGCAAAAATATCTTCTGTGATACTTCCGCATCTGTACCGCATTTCCGCAAAATATGTTTCCTTGTGTCTTCCATTTTTTGCGGATCCGCAAAAAAAAGGTCATTTTTTATAAAGATTTAAAGATGACATGACAGGGCTTTACAGTTTGCAGACACAGATCCACCAAATACGAATTGCATATGGAACGCATTTGAAACTCTAAAAAAGGAGGTGTGGCGTGGGCCGGGAAGGGGGGCCTGGCCGGCCCATCTTGTTTATCAATTTCTACGCTTGTTTTAGGCATAGAAAATGATTTAAAGCTATACCAGATTTAGGCCGGCTGTGGATGTGCCTAAGTTATGTAGAGGCCGGCGCCTCTACATAACTTAGGCTTCTAAAATACCGGTCTTATTAAATGACCCCAATAGTATGTACCACTGTAAGCATTCAAAAGAATGTATACAATGAATATGTCATACAAAAGTACACTCAAGAGTTTACCTAGTGTTTCCAGTAGGACAAATATGCTAAAAAGTGTATTTTGTCACACATTATATAAGTTTCCATTCAGTTTTTCCTCTGTACTGAAAAGCTAAAGTGCAAGTTTTATACACTGGAGATCAATTGACAGATGTATCCAACTGTATGACAGAGTTCTATATGTCTTTGGAATACACTTGACATCATGGTGTTTAAGTGAAATATTTTATCAAAAAGCTATATTAAAGGGGTTGTTTACCTTTTTAGAGCTTTTCTACTGACTCCACCGTATGGCCGGACCTTCAGTGCTAATTATACTTTTCTCATCCCTGCTGCTGAGTTCCGGTTCCACCGTTTCCCCAACGGCTCTGCAGATCCCAAGTCTCTCCTTATCAAAATCTGGTTTGATGCCAGGTCACATCACCAATGCAGCCAATGACTGGCTGCAGCAGTAGCATGTCACCCATGTGGCATGTAACTCAGTGACATATGGTTCTAGCCATGCTGCAGGGTATGTAGCAAAGCTCTACAAAGGTGAACAACCCCTTTAAAGAATGTTGGATTAATATAGAGGGAATCCACAGCCAGGACGTGCCTTCATAAACTAGGACTAGGAGCCATGTTACTGTCTGATTTCAGTTGGCATCATGCAACGCACATTTCACTGCTATCTCCAATAAATACTAGACTATTGTATAAACCCCAATAAGTGGTTAAACCACATTGTCGTTTTGACTTAAAGGACATGCATAACTCATTTAGGTTGGATAGAAGATAACATTTCCCAGCATCCTCCATACATGTACAGCGGATGTCAGGACTTTAAAGATGCTACCCACTAAGGACGTGAGCGAGTGCCATAGCCTGCGAGTCATGCTGTTTTACATAGAAGACACTCAGTGGCAGAGTCCATGATTGGAGACAAGTCTGATCACTGACCTTTAACCCTTAAGATGCCATGGTCAGTTGCGGACATGACATCTAAGAGGTTATTTACTAGGTACAGCGCATTCCCAGTGACTGAATAGTTCCATCCCCCATCTCCCCACAACGAGATGGCAGGAGCCGTTTGCTTGCTAAGGCAGCCTGGGGCCTTCTGAAGGCTCTGAGGCCTGCCATAGTAAAGTTCCTTTCAAGTTCTGCCTATGGTAGGGTTTAATAGGAACAGTGATATTGCAGTCTATGGTATAAATGATCCAGAGATCACATATGGAAGGATGATTAAAAATAAAGATAAAAAAGTTAAATAATTTAAAAAATATAAAAACAAAAAGAATTAAGGAAAATAGATAATAAAAATAAAGATAATTGGTATTGCTCCATCTGAAAATACCTGAACTATTATAATATAAAAGTATTTATCCCACATGGTGAATTGTGTAACGGAGAAGAAAAACAAAAATGGCTGAATTGCCATTTTTTGTCGCATCACCTTAAAAAAAATTGATTAAAAAGTGGTCAAAACACAATCCAAAATAGTATCGATAAAAACTACAGATAACCCCACAAAAAATTGAGCCCTTACACAGCTCCCCAGACATATATATATATATATATATATATATATAAAAAATTGTTAAGGGTGTAAGAATATGGCAATGCAAAGAATAGTTTTTTTTGTTTTAATCTGAAAGCATAAGAAAAATTTTATAAACATTTGGTATTGCAGTAATTGTACTATCCCAGAGAATTAAATTAGCATGTCAGTTTTGCCACATAGTTAACCCATAATAGTGAAACATAAAACTATGGCAGAATTGCGCTTTTTTCCCAAATTCTAGTTCATTTAGAATATTCTCTAGTTTCCTACTGCATCATATAGAATATTAAGTGATGCTATTAGAAAGTACAACTTAAAATGTTTTAAATAAACTTAAAAATAAAAACTTGTGCTTTACAGGCTGACAAATCGTTCTATGTGCAAGGCTGATGAGGTAGTTGGCTTAAATTGCACACTTTTTTTTAGTCGTGGTCGAAACCTGCCCATTTCTGATTTATCTTGGTTATCAGATGGAGGAAGCAAACTCTTCCTAACTAAGGTTTCTTTTATTAACCAGACAGAACAGTGCTAGTAGAGTTGGTGAAAAGGAGAGAATGTTTCATATGTAGGTTTTGCCCTTTGCTAAGACATAAAATGCCAGCAGATACTGAATGTCTGGAGTGCCACAGTTTTGGGACTGGGACTCCCACCTTCTTCAAAACATTTAACTAGTTGGGGGTAGCGTTGTATCAAGGTGTGACATGGTGCCTGTTTCACAAGATGCAAGAGTTTCTTGTTGGATGATCATGATAATTCCTGGATGTTATCTAGTTTTAGAATGCTATTTCTGTGATGAAGGAACATTTCAGCTATTTTCATCTTAAGACCTTCCCAGATCGGAGAGCACAGAGTTAAGAGAGTGATCTGTGTTAAATTGAACATTCAGTATTGCAGGGTCCCTAATCCCTAAGCAGATGCTTTACCAGAGTCTCATTATTGTCCAGAAGTGGCTCTTGTATGAGAAAATGCAGTCATGCAGAAACGGCACAAACACGATTGACTTGGCTATTCTCACTTCGTGTTCTTTGAACATGATGCTTTATTAGTTTAATACCACACCCAAAATATGTTCTTTATACCTTTTATAGTAAAATATTAGTTTTCTCTGTGCCTTATTTGGAGTTGTAGCCTTTCCTTTTACTGGGGCAAAAAAATCACTTTGTACAGAGGCAAAGATTCACTTTACTGCCCTAGCCATGTATGTAGATTCCCTGTCCAAGGTTGAGTGGCTTGATGAAACTTTTCCTAGCACCCAACACTATGGGAGCTGTGCCTTTGTATTAGGGTACAGCCATGTAGTTGGGCTTCTTTGTTTTGGAAGCCAAACCCAGGAGTGAATAATAAAAAAAAAGAGAAGTCATATCTGTCTTTTATGTTTTCTTTCCTTTTACCATCCACTCCTGAATTTGGCTTCCAAAACTGCACCAGGAACCTGACCATGTGGCTGTACCCTTATTGCACTTGTTTATTGGAGGGATTAGGGTACGGCCACACGGTCAGGTTTCTGCATGCAGTTTTGGAAGCCAAAACCATGAACGAACAAAAAAAGTAGTCATATCTGGTCTTTATTTTCTACCCTTTTATGATGCACTCTTGATTTTGGCTTTCAAAACTGCATGCAGAAATGTGACCCTGTGGCTGTACCCTTATGCTCTGTTCGAACTGTGCTATGGCTTTTCATCATAGGTATATGTTGGGAAGACTTCCTCATGTATACCTTTGATGGAAGGCTGTGATGTAGACATACAGTGGCATGTGTTGTCAATAGCCTTCTTTTGAAAAAAAAAATGTAGACTGTGTTTTATATGCTTTTACTGAAACCCTCTACCTAGATGAGTGTAGTGAAGCACTCTGTCCTAGGGAGCAAAATGACCCCATATCATCCGTGATGGAGGCTTATGGATAGGTTTGATCCATTAGCTGGGCTCTTTCTGAGCACATACACTAAACATAGCCAAATAGCTTTATGTGATTTGGTTGAAACACCTACAAAATAGAACAATTAAGTAAAAGCCTGTACTAACTAAAACTTTCGCAATATGTCCAATTATGTGATCCCATAGACACTCAAATTTATAGGCAGTGTTAAAATATTTCCTCAGGTGCTCTTTTCAGGGTCCATGATTACAGATGTCTATACTTCACAATGCCCTACTGCTGGCTCAGTGTATGGTGACAGATATGTGTGGCTACTGCCTTGCTTTCACCCAATTTTTGTAAAGTGACACTAATTAAGTAGTTATTCCACACGTATCTGCATTACGACGGTTTGGTCATAGAGTGTGTTTGGCTATATTTCTGTATTTATATTTTTTATATCAGGAGGTTTTACTCCTATAGTTGATAGACCAGCATCCACACTAGATCCTTTGCCAACCGTGTAAGAATGACTAAAATAACTAAAAAGTGTTTGTATATCTAACATTTGAATTAGTAGCTGAAGTTTACAATGACAATAGTCAGTCATCCCTGTGCCCAGAAGACTATGTACAGTATGGAGAGATTTTCCTTCTCAGTGAACTGTCCTGTATATGGAGCATAAACAATGAGGCCATTGTTAAAAGCAGCTCCACATATGTGAGCTAGAGAAGGATGTGCTATTTTATGCTAGAGGATTACTCTGGCATGCATTTGTTGCCCTTGCATGAACCATTCACGTGTCTACTAGTGAGATATAAAATTACAACCCCACCCTCCCTCTTTCTTAAAAACTCGCCTGTCTACTTTTTAACCTCTTCAGCACAATATCTGTACTGCACTTCACTCGAAAAATTACATTATAAAACCTATGGGGACAAAAAAGAACAGAAGAATCCCAACTTAATCCTGTCTTCTTCCATTTCATATAATGGGGATTACAATCTCCCCTCTGGGTTTTTTTCATAGCGTGCAAAGACAAATGTTTCTTTTTCCTGTCACATAGCAAGGATAGACTGTGATGCTTGTCTTTATTCATGGTTGGTATTGAGGGGCAGAAAACCAACGTAGTGCCGAAGTATGCATGCTTGGCATAGTGTCATCTCAGACTGCAACTGACCCAAAGATATAGCCAAACACTTCATGCCCATGCAGAAAACACTACATGTACCAAGGTTCTTTGCATCATTGCAGAAAAGTTGTTCACAAGTAGCAGTCTGCAGAATGTTGAATGCAGCTCTGGAGGTGAAATGCACATGATGCATGATGTATCTGCAGGCTTTGCTAGCTAATTGTTCACAATAAGACCCACAGATGAAATAAAACTGTGAAATACTGAAAATCTGGAAGAATGTTCCCATGGCACTATACGCACTAAGGACAGGAATATAATTGTATTGCATGGATCAAGTACATGAAGTGCATGTGTGGATGAAACGTTTTATTTATTGCACAAATGAGAAATGCAGTATTTGCCTTTTTGAGTCCTTCTGCTATGGTGTAGAAAGTACAGCCTGTCTACAGGCGATGCTAAAAAGCAAGGGTGAAGCAGTGATAAAACGCCGCTCTCCATAATTTACTGCATAGTCATGATGAGAGATGCCAGACAAGCTGCCTCTTCCAACACACATCCACTCAAACACTCAGTAACAGCCAAACCACAAGCCTGCTTCTTCACAGTGAAAGTGTGTGTCACTCCAACTATGACATTCCTCTCAATACTATACAGAATGGTTTCCCTTTATGCCTGTGGCTTTATTTTTTATTATTTGGCTGTACTAAGGAACACACAAACCCTCCTATCCATAATATATAATTAAACATTTCCTGCAATATGTGGTGAATTTCACTTGGAGTGAGAAAAAGAAATGCAATGATCATACACGGCCTAGTATATTAAGATTTTTTTTACTTAGATTATTTTCCTTTGCTTTCCTTAGGATCAAACTGCGCTATGCTCACTATCCTAGCAAAGTGTAGGATATCTCCATTTACATGATGCTGATTCACTTTTCCTATTATATTTACCCAGAATCATTATGAATGGATCATTTATTTATGAGAAAGAAAGCCAAAATGGGATGCTTTTGTAGCCTATCTGAAACTGCCATAACCTAGGCGCAGATTACATATTAAGATACAGAACATTTATTTCTCCAACTGGAACCAGCCTTACACCATATGGCTAAGTGGTGGTAGACTGCGCTGCAGTTTTAGTGTTTGACTTCATTAGTGCAGGGGGGACATGATCTCGCTCCCCTGCTCCACACTAACAATGGATCACTTATGCTGGTGTCTTTGAACTTAAGTCTGCCTTAATAATGAAGCTGGGTCTTCTCCAAAAGTTGATAATGAAAGTTACCAGACTGAAAGATTTGGTTTATTTTGTCTGAGCTATCCAGTCACTGCTTAGTAACCAGAAGTGTAAATTGTGTGGCCTGGGAATGGTACTGCTAGTGAAGCATTCAATTCTCATATTAATACTATTGTTCACTGTGGATGTGACACTTGACTGCATGCCACTTTGAACAGTCAGAAAACTCACTACTGACTATTCTACCTACGGTAGCTTATGCACGGTGCACAGATTTTATGTGCAGTATGTATGTTTGCTTAGAGTGGCTGATGTGTGCATAAAAAAGGCAGATTCTTCACTATCTGTGTATAGAATTGTCATATTTTTATCTTAGTGTCGGACTTCTTTCTGGTTTCTTTTCAGTGTTGTCATTTCAATGGAAGGTACAAACTATAACTCGCTCAGCAATGTTGGACTAGGACCCACCAGTAAAATTAGTTCTAGGGTCTCACTACACAGATACATGCAAATAGTACCTGCTCACAGAGCGGCAGACATCAGCAAGATGCTACAAGATGACAGATTATCAGGGTCCCTGCGGCGACTTCAAGAAGGCTAGTCCCTAGGAAATAAGGATACTGGCTGACATATCTATATGTTGTGCAGTAACTCTACTGTGCCATGTGCCACTTTTACAGGTGGTGGGGGATTAGGGGCCCACCTTGCACAGGGGCCACTGAGGGATTCACCTGTACCCCTGTGGGCCAGTCCAAGCCTGTCGCTGAGTATGTAATATAGAAAAGAGATTGCACTACATAACATGTGTTGTATCACATTGTACATACACTATAGTTTCCAAATAACACATTTAAGGAGTGATTTTTGTCATTTTCTTTATGTAGTGATGTCGCAATTTCTATGATGAAAATAATTTTACACTTTTAAAACTGTCATAAATTCTGGTATTTGCAACATGGAAATCACAGTATTTTTTGCAAATAACCATAAGCAAAATATAATATAAACTATTCAGAAATATAGCACAGTACCACCTAGTGGCCAGGTCATCATTGTACTCTAACAAAAAGCATAAATCAGACTCTGCTAGTTATGATACTTCAGACATTCTGCATTTCTCCTGAAATCTAAAATGTCTTTACAGTCTGGTATAGCAGTATAACTTTGGTTTGTAACACTTGAATCATGTGGCATTGGTAAAGAGATTCCTTGTTCCTGGTATTTAATGGGATTGTTGCTTAATGCTCTTATGGTTAGGAAAAAATCTGCTGATACCTTCAACAATTAAAATATTGTTTGATTTATTCACTTCAGCAAAAGTAATATTGTTTGAAGTGCTTAGTGAAGCTTTCTGGTGTTTTAAACACTTTCTGTAATTACCAATATCCCTTAAACATTTGTGAAGTTGGCCATAGATGTGACTGCTACAAAACAGTTACACTGCAGGGTGGCTGATCCCTTCCACATTTTCTGCCCAATGCTCTCCAGATCTGTATGTCCATCCCACAAAATATAGAACATGTCGTGTTCTGGTCCGCAAAATGCAGTCCACGGACCCAATCAAATCAATGGATCCACAAGAAAATGCGACTGGCACATGGGTGGTATCCGTATCTTCGGGATCCGCAGTTTGCGGACCTCAAAATACATATGGTTGTGTGCATGAGGCCTAAAGGCAAATGTGTACTCTATGGCAATATGTTATAACCTGCTTCAGATTTATTCAAATTAGTGCAATTGCACACGACTGTGTTTCACGAATGCATTCGGCCTTACACTGTACTTATCCTGTGGATAGGTTGTCGGTATCTGGGGGTTCGACATCTGAGACCCCCCGCCAATCAGCTGTTTGAGAGGACACTGGCACTCGCAGTAGCGCCGGGCCTTCTCTCAGCAAACCAGGCCCAGCACTGTACATATATACTGAGCTGCGCCTAGGCCATGTGACCGATGAACATGACATCACATGGCCTAGGAAAAGCTGTAAAAGCCTGTGACACTACTGTGTGCAATAACTGCCTTCTCAAACAGCTGATCAGAAAGAGTCTCTGGTATAGGATCCCAACAGAGCTGGTACTGATGGCCTATCCAGAGGAGCTTGAGAAAGGCTACCATGTAGCCGAAACGTCGCAATTGCACTTTATTTGACCTTGTATACTGTCTCATGGACCCTGTGTGAATAAACCTTTTTGGATTGGAGATGCTGCCACCACTTTATTTGGATACTATCCAGAGGATAGGTTATCAGTGTAAAACTCCTGGAAAACCCTTTAAGATGTTGCCATAGGTACAAGTTTTTTAAGTTGTTTTTCAAGTCAAAATCGGGAGAGAATGCATTAAGGACAGATACTTTTGTTAAATTCACAACTGGTTTTAGCTAAAGAAAAAAAAAACTGCATAAAAACCCTGAACGTGTGTTAGCACCCTTAGCTAACATTTGCAGAGCTCCCAATAAATGACTCTCCCAGACTTTCTTTGGATGGTCAAAAATAAGCATACAGTATTTAACAGTGACATAAACATTAAGAAGTATATGTTGTTTTATATGCAGCACACAGTTCCTTATAATAGCCCCCCTTAATCAGGATTTTGTCAGACTATATAGTGGCTGCTGTTGCACCCTTTTAATTAGGGTATGTTCATACTTGAATTTGCCTAGAACTAGAGATGAGCGAATTTCATATTTTGAAATTCGTTCACGCTTCGTTTGGTGGTAAAAGATGAATTGTGTTATGGATTTCGTTACCACGGACCATAATGCAATTATATAACAGAATGCCTTTAGAGACATTTCCGTTATTCATTACATCATAATAGAAGTCTATGGGCTGCAAAATGGATCCGTTCAGTTTCCGTTATGCATGGGAGTCCTCTCCTGCATAACGGAAATGGGACAGATCCAATTTGCAGCCCATAGACTTCTGTTATGATGTCATAAAATTGCGTTATGGTCCATGGTAACGGAATCCATAACGCAATTCACCTTTTACCAGTAAATGAAGCGTGAACGAATTTCATAACCTGAAATACGCTCATCTCTACCTACGACAAATCCTGTAAGAGGAGCACAAATCTGAGGCTGACACTTGGATTTCTACCTTTGATGTACAATGAATGTGCTGGGGCATCTGTGCAAGGATTGGGCCTATTCAATAAGTCTAATTCTTGTGGCACTAATAGTTTTTCCAGATTGAATCCACAGAAATAATGAACATGCTCATTATTTCTGTGGATGATTTTTTGCCCCCACCAACGTGGCCAAAAATCATGACTTTTCTTCTGATGCATGTGAACGTGGTTACAAAAACCCAATTCACTTGCACTGAAGCCAGGTTGTGAGGGGATTCACAGAATGTTTGCTTTGTAATCCTCATCAAATCCATGACTATGGATAGACCCTTAAAGAAAACCTGTCACCACAAAATGCAAAGCAATCTGTATACAGCATGCTATAGAGCAAAAGGAGCTCTGCAGATTGATATATAGCTTTGTGGGAAAAGATTCAGTAAAATTTTAAGGCTAGTTTCACACTAGCGACAGGGGAGTCCGGCATGCTGTTCCGGCGGGTGAACAGCCTGTCGGATCCGTTTTGCCGCTGGTTCACGTGTGCCCTCGGACTGCCGCTCAGTCCTCATTGACTATAATGCAGGAGGGGCGGAGTTCCGGCGGCACTATGGCAGCGCATGGCGAGGCAGCTGGACTAAAACGACGACATGCAGTACTTTTAGTCTGTTTGCCTCTCGCCATGCGCTGCCTTGCTGCTGCCGGAACTCCGCCCTGCCCTGCCCCCATTATAGTCAATCAGGACGGAGCGGCAGTCCAGGGGCACACGTGAACTAGCGGCAGGACGGATCCGACAGGCTGTTCACCCGCCGGAACAGCCTGCCGGACTCTCCTGCCGCTAAAGTGAAAGTAACCCAAGTTATTCATTTAAACCTCTCCCCAGTCTATACTTAGAGTGCCCTCATGTATAGCTATCATTGACTGACAGCTATAAATGTATACACACTTACACAGAGAATGCTATCAATGACTGATAAAACCTCCCCCGTGTACAGCTATCATTGACTGACAGCTATCTATGTATACACACTTTGCACAGAGAATCCTATCACTCACTGATAACACCTCCCCTGTGTACAGCTATCAGTGACTAACAACTATCTATGTATACACACTTATACAGAGAATGCTATCAATCACTGTAGGGCAGTTCTCCTGCATCAAGGATTCGTTTTAATCATGTGACCACATAGAGTGAGTGAAATAAAGCCAGCTATCACTCACCGCTCCGTGGCCTTGCGCTGCACTGTGCTGGGCCTGACGTGCACACATCGTCAGCGTTCGCTGTTTGACGCTGTGTGACGTCCGGTCCCAGTGCATGTTGGGAAGAAGACGCTGCATTCCCTCTCCTGTGGACTCCATATCGGCCAGCCGTGCACCCTATTACGGGGGGGGGGGGGGGGGGCTGATGGCAGTGGGGAACATAGCATGAAGGGGCTGATGGCACTGGGGGACATGGCATGGAGGGACTGATGGCACTGGGGAACTTGGCATGGAGGGACTGATGGCACTGGGGGACATGATGGCATGGAGGGGCTGATGGCACTGGGGGACATGGCATGCAGGGTCTGATGGCACTGGGGGACATGCCATGCAGGGGCTGATGGCACTGGGGAGTGGGGTACATGATGGGCTGATGGCACTGGTGGACATGGCATGCAGGGGCTGATGGCACTGGGGAAGTGAGGGACATGATGGCATGAAGGGGCTAATGGCACAAAGGACTGAAGATATGGGAGGCTGATTGCACGGAGGACCGATAGCACTGGGGCGAGCTGATGGCACTGGGGGGAGCTGATGGCATGGAGGGGGCTGATGGCGCTGAGGATTGATTGCACGGGGGCTGATGATGGCACGGGGGGGCTGATGGGTTTTTATAAAATAAAAATGTTCTTTTAATTCATTTTTTTCTTATTAGAGTACTCGATTAATCGTTGGAATTAATCAATATAATACTTGATTACTAAAATAATCAATAGTTGCACTCAAATCACTGATAACACCACCTCTGTGTACAACTGAAGTCAGGAATAGCAGAGATTTAAATGTATGAATTTTACTGAGTCTTTTCCTGCAAA
The DNA here is from genome assembly GCF_014858855.1 of Bufo gargarizans. Taxonomy (NCBI): domain Eukaryota; kingdom Metazoa; phylum Chordata; class Amphibia; order Anura; family Bufonidae; genus Bufo; species Bufo gargarizans. The sequence continues at coordinate 442,090,800 of NC_058080.1, forward strand.
ACTGTATATCAATCTGCTCGGCTTCTTCTGGTCTACAGATTGCATAGAATTTTTGGTGACATCATTTCTTTAAAGGGGATATCCAGGATTTTACTATTGATGGTCTATTCTAAGGATAAGCCATCAATATCTTAATAGCCGGGGTCCAAAATCTGCACTCCTGCCATTCAGCTTCTTTGGGGTAGCTCCAACTCCCAACTTCTAACCTACCCAGATCCATCTATTATGCAGTGGGTTTCAATGGGATCTGTATTGCAGTAACAGCTCTGTCCACTACATAGTGGATGGAGCTGTGCAGTTCCAGCTCTGACTTTTGTCTCCAGAGCACACCAAAACAGCTGACTGCCAAGGGTACAGGTAGTCGGACTCCTGCTGATCCGATATTGATGGCTTATCATTAGGATAGGTTGTCAATGCTAATATCCTAGACAAACCCTTTAAGTGTTGTCTGGGCATCTAAGGCTCCTTTCACACCTGCGTTCAGGTGTCCGCTCGTGACCTCCGTTTGAAGGGGCTCACAAGCGGCCCTGAACGCAGCCGTCTGGCCCTAATGCATTCTCAGTGGAGGCGGATCCACTGAGAATGCATCCGCCTGCCAGCGCTCAGCCTCCGCTCCGCTCAGTGAGCGGACACCTGAACGCTGCAAGCAGCGTTCGGGTGTCCGCCTGGCCGTGCGGAGGCGAGCGGATCTGTTCCGACTTACAATGTAAGTCAATGGGGACGGATCCGCTTGAAGATGACACCATATGGCTCAATCGTCAAGCGGATCCGTCCCCCATTGACTTTCAATGTAAAGTCTGAACGGATCCGCTCAGGCTACTTTCACACTTAGAAAATTTTCTAAGTTATAATGCAGATGGATCCGTTCTGAACGGAGCCACCGTCTGCATTAATATGAGCGGATCCGTTCAGAACGGATCCGATCGAACGCTAGTGTGAAAGTAGTCTAATAGGTGTCTAAATATAAAGTAGTACCTGAAGTTGCACAAAACCAAGAATTGTATAAGCAATTACTGTTTTGATATTATGTCTCATACTGTTATTTGGAGCCTTTGGTGTAATAAAACTATACTTCCCTAGTAATGACTGTCATATTGCTGCTAGATAGCTGTGACAGTGCTGAGAACATGCAGATATATGAGAATGATGCCACCAGGGGAGTATTATGAGGGTCTTCATATGTGTTTGTGTGTGAGTGTGAGTTCAGAAGACAAAAAGAAAACACCAAGCCATACATACATGCGTAATATTGTGAATAAAGAAGTCTGAACAGATGGCCATATAAAAGAGAATGAGAAAATATAGCAGATTAATGCAAATTTGTAAGGCAACATAAAGGACAAACACATAGCTAGAGACACCCTGGATACTTCACTTGAATCTTTAAAGAAAACTGCAAAAATAATAAGATTAATGGCTATACACTAAGAATATAATATATTGCTTTAGTACCAAATAGGTCTTTTCTTTAATAGTATTATCAAATGACACCATCTTTTTACATATACATGTTAAGATTTTTTTGAATATGCAATCATGCATTGCTAGTTGGGTCACTGTTTAGACTCTGAGAAATACTATCATTCTGTAGGTCATAAATAGTATATTGAGATGTGTATATTAATGTAACAGCTGGCGAACAGGAGGATTCAAGCATCATCTTTTAGTTCTCGCTTACAATATTCTTTGTGTATAGTGCTTTATCCCATTTTATCTTGGGAGAGAGCAATGTCTCCTTGTATGAAATGGCTGCCCAACATGAGATATGCACGCTGAAAAAGCACTCCTGTAAACCTTCAAGGTGATACATTTTATTCATGTAGAACAGGGGTCAGCAACCTTCGACACTCCAGCTGCTGTGAAACTACAACTCCCCGGATGCATACTTGCTCGGCTGTTCTTGTATAACCCCCCCAAATATAGTGAATAAAGCATTCTGGGAATTGTAGTTTCAGAACAGCTGGAGTGCGAAGGTCGCTGATCCCCAATATAGAACATGGCAGCTTTTAAACAAAGCAAGCAGATCTGTAGTCCTCTGGTATCTGTTGATAATTTCCTTTTACTCCTGAGTCCATATTATACCCTTTGTATTAGGATACCCCACTCCTGTCTCAGAGGCAGAGGCATCAGTGATCAACGCTGTATCCAATGTGACGTTTCTATATAGGCCTCCTGCTGTTTAATTCACAACCACAAAACAGTCTGAAATGTCTTTCTTCATTCTTTTTTTTTTAACAACTTTCAGTGAGTTAATGGACTGTGCTGGCCCCCTGCCAAAACTTTTAAGAAACTTTATTAATAGGGTTATGTGGCTAAGATACCATATCATGTGGGGATTTTATGGGTATTCAGCTTAATGAATAAAAAATATGGATACACAGAGCCATATCCTCATGCCGTTGCCTTCTAGCTTCTTTTCTTGCAATCTCTTCCTCAATGTCTGCTACAGAGACCATTTTTATTTCTCTTAAATTCTTTAAAATTGTATATTAAGCACTCTTCACAGAAGTACATAAAGCTACTTTCACACTGGCGTTTTGGCCTTCCATTCCTGAGATCCGTTCAGGGCTCTCAAAAGCGGTCCAAAATGGATCAGTTTTGCCCTAATGTATTCTGAATGGAAAAGGATCTGTTTAGAATGCATTGGTTTTCCTCCGTTCAGTTACCATTCCACTCTGGAGGCGGACACTCGCTGCCGGATCCCTTGTGACTATTTGCCCCTATTTTAGGCATCTTAATGTAGTCAAATACATAGCATCTTGGGCAGTCATATATTAAATTGTACTTCTATTTGCTCAGCATGATAAAGAAAGTTTTTTTGGGTTAACCAATTTTATTTATTCTAGAGCTCCATGCTTAAAACCTCTTAAGCTCTTGCTCCTTACAAATCTATGCTGGAGAAGTTTGTGGCAATGGCTGACAATCACAAACAACAATAGTTGCATTTTTCTAACATTTGAAACAGGTTGGTGGGTTTTCTGAAGGTCACACCTATAATTGTGTAGAGCATGGGTGTCAAACATGCGGCCCGCGGGCCGCATGCGGCCCGCAATGAATATCTTTGCGGCCCGGCAAAGATGCAGCATCGCAGACTGCTATGTATGAGCCGGGAGAGAGGAGGGGCTGGAGTCCGTAACTAGGGGCGGGGCCCGGTGCAGTCACTGTACTCTTACACCGGGCCCCGCCGCTCACCAAAGTATTTATAAATGTGAATCCTTATCCTGTTATTAAGTTGAACTAACGCTGCCCTCTCCCATGTTCCCATGTCCCCCTTACTTAAGCTTCAATAGCAGGCAGAGAGGACAGCAGCAGTAACGTCACTCACTGACGTCGAGCGCCTGCTCCGCCCACTTTATGAATGAAGCAGGCGGAGCAGACGCGCGACGTCAGTGAGTGACGTTACTGCTGCCGTCCGCTCTGCCTGCTATGGAAGCGTGTTCGTAAGTGCTGTGGGGATACAGGGGAACATGGGAACATGGGAGAGGGCAGCGTTAGTTCAACTTAATAACAGGATAAGGATTCACGTTTATAAATACTTCGGTGAGCAGAGGGCCAGTGTATTGGGGGACACTGTTATGAGGGGGATCTGTGGATGACATATAGCAGTGTCATCCACAGATCCCCCCCATAACAGTTCCATCCACAGATCCCCCCACCTCATAACAATGCCATCCACAGATATCCCACCCCATAGCAGTACCATCCACAGATATCCCACCCCATAGCAGTACCATCCACAGATATCCCACCCCATAACAGTTCCATCCACAGATCCCCCACCTCATAACAATGACATCCACAGATCCCCCATAACAATGCCATCCACAGATATCCCACCCCATAGCAGTACCATCCACAGATCCCCCATAACAGTGCCATCCACAGGTCCCCCATAACAGTGCCATCCACAGATCCCCCATAACAGTGCCATCCACAGATCCCCCCATAACAGTGCCATCCACAGATCCCCCATAACAGTGCCATCCACAGATCCCCCATAACAGTGCCATCCACAGATCCCCCATAACAGTGCCATCCACAGATCCCCCATAACAGTGCCATCCACAGATCCCCCATAACAGTGCCATCCACAGATCCCCCATAACAGTGCCATCCACAGATCCCCCATAACAGTGCCATCCACAGATCCCCCATAACAGTGCCATCCACAGATCCCCCATAACAGTGCCATCCACAGGTCCCCCATAACAGTGCCATCCACAGGTCCCCCATAACAGTGCCATCCACAGATCCCCCATAACAGTGCCATCCACAGATCCCCCATAACAGTGCCATCCACAGATCCCCCCATAACAGTGCCATCCACAGATCCCCCCATAACAGTGCCATCCACAGATCCCCCATAACAGTGCCATCCACAGATCCCCCATAACAGTGCCATCCACAGATCCCCCATAACAGTGCCATCCACAGATCCCCCATAACAGTGCCATCCACAGATCCCCCATAACAGTGCCATCCACAGATCCCCCATAACAGTGCCATCCACAGATCCCCCATAACAGTGCCATCCACAGATCCCCCATAACAGTGCCATCCACAGATCCCCCATAACAGTGCCATCCACAGATCCCCCATAATAGTGTCACGCACAGACCACCATTAATTCAAAGCCCACCAAAAGCACAACTTTTGGTTAAAAATATTTTTTTCTTATTTTCCTCCTCAAAAACCTAGGCGCGTCTTATAGTGAAGTTTAATATATATATATATATATATATATAAATATAATAATCATTCCTCCTTGGTGGTTTTATCGTGAATACATTTTCACTTTTTGATATTTGTTGATTTATTACCTAGTTGCCACGTCGGCTTGGTCTTGCGGTTTAGCTGGTTTCCTAGTAACCACAATATTTTTGCGAGCATCATTACGTCATAACGACACCTGCGGCTTCCCGTTCCCGTTTTTTTTTTTTTTTTTTGATGCGGCCCACATAAACTTAAATTTTGTTTTTTTGGCCCATGTTAGCCTTTGAGTTTGACATGCTTGGTGTAGAGTATGCCAGCACATTGCCACCATTGGTAAGAGACTTAGGGGAGAGGAGCTAAAGTTATTTAGTCAGTGAAGCTGCCTTTTACATCGCACAATAAAATTTTCCTTCAGCAAATCTCCCATTAAATGTGTAATACCAAAGAGCACTTAAAACAAATTAGCACTCCACACAAATCATATAATTATCATGTCTTGGGAGCTTGAAGTTAAGCTTCCAGAAACCTACACGTGCTTCTGTTGAGTATTTCTACTCTAGAAATGCAGTCATCCCAATAATCTAGGATGGACGGTCCTTTTCTATTGTTGAGTATAAACTCAAGGCCCTGTCCATATCTCTACTAGTGCGTTAGGAGGTCATAGCTGAGGGCTCCCACGCGGGATTCACCTCAATAAGACAGCACTGAGAGTTGATCTAAAGTAATGGTTTGGTGGACATCTTTGTATTATATAAACTGCTGTTGATTTAAGTGGCACCCATGTAAAGCTACCTTTTTCTTGTAGAGGTGTGTTCAGAGGAAATTTCTGTCTGGACGCTGCTTCCCCCAGCAAAATCAACTACTTGTGATAGTTTCAGCGCAGTACCTAGCGCAATCAGCCAATTGCCCTGACTGCCACATTTTTAAACACTCCGTCTGTGATTAGATTGTATATGGCTGATTGTATATAGCTGTATTTTAGGAGTATGAGCATACCTCCGTGCCAATTCAAGTATTGTAAATTTTTACTTTTCTTAAATATAAAGTGTTGTTCCAAGTTAAAGTGGATATGCTATTATAATCTTATAGATGTGGGTCCCACCTTTAGGACCCACAACTATGTAGAAAACAGGGTCCACCAAACCACATCCCACCGGTGAGCCAGCTGCTACATCCAGATGGAGAAGGAATGAAGAGAAGGTCGACCATTCATGTTTTTGGAGATTTCTGTAAGCACCTTTCCATCCATTCTCCTCCTGGATTTGGTGGTCCCTGTTGTCCAGATTGGTATAGATCAAAGAGGTGGAATCAACATCTAATAAGACATTTATGGCATATCCTGGTGGAACCTTTTGTTCTAGCTATAACCTTCCGACTGACAGCGTTGCATTGGGCTATGAAATGCAGTAGTTGTATTATCTTCCACTGGAATGGTTCATAGAGTTTATTCACATGACTGTTATCTATGCAGAGCTGCTGTTCCTACGGGAAAGGAAATGACCTCACTATTCCTTCCATGGTACAGACAGGCACAGAGAAATTTAAAGCTTCTCTTCAGTATGGTCCCCACCAAACAACTCTATATATGACAGATTCCTGGATCCTTGACAGTACAGCATGCGGGCTGAGATATGGTGGTTACTTACAGTCACATATGAATTTGTTGTGCTAAGTGAAAGCTTTGACAGTGAAATGTTACAGTAGGCCTCACATATAATGACGTAGCATGCTATTGGAGTAAAGCGTGTTGCTTGAGGCATACAATATTTTGTATTGTATTTTCATTTTTGACAAAAGCTTTAACTGTTTTCCAAGTTGTTTTTACACACTCATATATTTCATAGGGTTTGACTACCTTCCGTTACACCTTTCAAACCTTCAGTAGAGACAGGAGCTGGCAGTGGAAATCATAACTGTAAATTTCGGAAGTGATTAGGTTTAAATGTGATGTATTGATGGTCTCAGGACAGAACCTGAGAGTGAAAATGTAAAACATTTATTCTCCATTGGATCATAAACTGTAATCATTTGTGTGGAAATGTGATAGTCATTGGTCCTAAAATAAATGTAATAAATAGGATCTATTTCTCAGATCCTTTTTGCAAATTTAAATGGCTTTCCCACCACTAACAGTGATGACACATCAATCAGGACAAAATGTAAAATAGATGGAGGTCCGATTTCTGAAACAGATTGCTAAACCATAGTGGTTGGCTTGCTTTTCCTAGAGCTGTGACCCCATCAGCTTTAGGCTACTTGCACACTTGCGGTTGGTGCGGATCCGTCATGGATCTGCACAGACGGATCCGTTCAGATAATACAAACGTCTGCATCCGTTCAGAACTGACTTACATTGTCTGAAGACACCAGACTGATTCTCTGTAGTGAATTTGTGCACGCACTTTATGTATAAATAATGGGGGGGGGGGGGGGGGGGGTGTTAAGCGAAATGCACCATAAATATGGCCAAATAACTGACCTATATGCCATGTACTATATTTATTACATGTTTGAGGACTGCATTGGACAAGAGCCAAGAGGAGAAAAGGGTGTGGCTTAAAATGCAACAGCCTGTGCCTAAATGTTGTTGCAGATATAGCCCCCTAAAAACCTGTAGAATGGGTATGCATCCGTTCTGCAATTATCCGGAACTGGTGCAGACCCATTCATTCTCTATGGGGCCGGAAGAGATGCGGAGAGCACACTATGAGCACATCCGCCCGATCTTCCAGTCCGCAGCTCCGCGAGAAAATAGAGCATGTCCTATTCTTGTCTGCAATTGCGGGCAAGAATAAGTATTTCTATGGGGGTGCCGGCCGGGTGTATTGCGGATCCGCAATACACTACGGACGTGTGAATGGAGCCTAAAAGTGTATAACATCTCTTGCAAGATCCACCAAAAATATCATCTCGCATGAGCCACTGAAATAAATATGGCACATATTTAGACTGCCTGAGTTTGCACTGCCTAAATATTAGACAGTAAATGGTAAATGCTCCAATGTGTTAGGGCTGGACAAATACCAATATTTAGTTTATCGTAGGGACTAGAAAATTGGCAAGATTTTGGTTGCAGATCCTGCCCGCACTAGAAATCATACAGATAATAATTTGCCATCCAGTCCTTGCGTTATGGTTTCTTTAAGACTAGTTCATTGCAGACTTCACACCTGGCTCATGGATTTCAAATATTCCTAGGACTGTAACAACTAACTGAAGCAGTAGCACTGAATGTCTACTTCTTGTAGTGCTTTAGAGAAATCTCAGGCTTTTATGAAAAAAGTTACCCTAAATGCACTTTCCTTTAAGGACAGAACACATGTGTTGCCTCAAACCGTATCACATCACTCCTTGTAAAACTATATAGAATACATGTGTGTACTTGTAACTTAGCTGTTCCTTTGTAGCAGGGGTTAACGCTAGTAATGCAGCGCTGCTTGTATTGGACTGTAGCCACAGGGAACACACTCATACCTGATAGATTTCAAAGCCCTGCATGCCAGTGCTGCAGAAAGAAGGGCAGTCCGCAGATCCCCTTCCTGCAGAAACATATCAGTGGACGAAATGCTCTCAGAATACCTTCAATCTGGGTTTCATAAACTGTACTTAAAGAGAAAGACCCATAAAATTTATTGCGGAGCTAAAGTATCTGCATAAAAGGCAGTTAATTGAAAAGTGGGTGGAGACGGCTGCCAAATGAAATGTTTACATTAGCACAGCTGTATTGTAGAAACATTCTGCCCCCTGCGCTTTGTAATTACAACAGATTTTTGCACTGACGATCGCTACAAAGTTTAGCTCTATTGCCAAGAGTGTTTTGGCACAGAGCGTCTGTAATTTTGGCACTCAGACACATCCTCTCGAGCGCGGGCTGGATCTAAAATGGCTGCCAAACAGCTATCCTGAAATGTCGTCGTCCGAGCACCATGTGTTTGTTTGAGAAAGGTACAAGCCAACAGTGTCCTACAGCTATGACTTTATTCAGAGCAATCCCTAGATAGATCAGATAGGGCTTGCTGTACCTATATAATGCATGAGGAATCCTTAGAAAAATAATAGGTCAACATACACCTGTCTGCAGCTGGCTACACATCTGTGAAGCAGCACTGAACTCTGGTTTACAGTATGAGGCTTGAGAGATGCATTTGAAATTATTTTAAGGAAGTTATATGATGTTTGGTTTAACTAGACAGATATAGATGGATAGATAGATTAGATGGATGATACATAATTAGATAATATATATATATATATATATATATATATACATCATTGATAGATATAGATAATTAGATATAGATAGGTAGATAATAGATATAGATAGTTCTCATTAGTGGCCGCACATGGAGAAGGAGGGAGAGCATCCTTTCCTTCCCACTGTGACCCGGATGGCTACTGTCACCAATGAAAATGCAGCAGTGACATCAGCACACCGCGCTGTCTCTACTTCCATTGTGGTGAAGCCAGTACTGTGTGGTCAGTGATCTTGGGTAAAACACCTGCCTCTGGACAGTCTTGAAGACACTGCCAGGTGATGTCCGGACACGAATAAAGACTTGGCCTAGTGACGTCCGGAGACTCATGAAGATGCTGCCAGGTGATGTCCTCATATGCTTCCAGTCATGAGCTGCATCTGCAGAGTCTGTCATAGGAGTGAGCACAATGTATATTACTGTATGGACTAGGTGTGCAGCTGTATGAGGATGCATGTACCCTGTCATGCATAATCTATATCATGTAAATGCTCCAGGATAGCACAACATTATTTGTATGAGGGTCACTGTTTACTGCTGAATTACTACATAAAATCTTCCCTCTTCACTATTGGTAGCTTGCATGTCACCCCTGTATTGAGGATCTGTCACCTCATAGTGACATGTGCACCATATCATCTGTATAGTACAGTTTATTTTGTACTATTTTGTACTTTCATACTTTCTTAATGAAGCTCAGTCTCCCCTGACCTGTGACCCATGGTGCTTGTATTTACGTGTATATAACAGCAGCTGCTGTGCGCCGCTGTTCCTCTGCATACTGCCGCAGTCCCGGGCGCCGTATTCAGAGGTGATCTGCGACCAGTGCTTCCCATTCACCACTGCAGTCCTGCTCTCTGTCTTTGTAGGTACTGTTGTTCTGGGATCCGCTCCACAGTTTCCTCTCAGCCCTGGCAACAGCATGCTTACTGCTTGTTTCCTGCAGCACTTCCTTAAGGGCCGGTGCATGTCACTTCCTGGGCTTTATGGGTTGGGTCATGTGACCTCGCTGATCAATGCTAGCCCTCCTGCACATATATAAGTGGCTCAGCCCCCCTCCCAGATGCCTGAGTGTCAAGGTCCTTGAGTCCTGCTAAGGTTCATGATATCCGCTTGTGTTCCTTTGTTCCTGACTCGTACTTGTGTTCCTGGATTCTGCTACCCCTTTGATCCCTGCCTGCTTACCTTCACTGTCCTGTTGCTGACCTGGATTTCCTAGCCTGTACCTCTGCCGCCTGCCCTGACCTGTTTCCTGTCTGACTTTGCCTCTGCCTCATCCTTTGGTCCTGCACTGTTGCTCCTGATAACGACTCAGCCTGCTGACAAGGTCTGTACCTCTGGTACCTTTCTCAGGTACTTCATGGTCTGGCTGGACCAGCTGCTTCATGTGCCTATCTTCAAGAGGTAGCGACCTGGTGTTCCTCGCAGGAAAGTATATCCCCACCATCAGGGGTACTGTGAAGATCAAGGGGTTACCTTAGACAACACCCTTAGGGGTGGGTTCACACCTGCTGGTTCGTGACAGTGTATATCTGTGCATGTTTTTATAACTGTTTTGTAATATCCTGATGAAGGGACCCTCCACTTCATTAAACTACTAGAGAAGGTTGATTAAGTAGAAAATATACTTTTTCAAATTTCTACACCTGCGGTGCGTCTTATGGTCCAGAACATGCGGTATATATATACGTATATAGATAACTCTGAGATAGATAAATGGAGATAGCTCTGAGATAGCTAGAGATGTTCAATACTATTTTGTCAATGAGCTCAAGCAAGAAAACTAGAGGTGTGCTATCATTTGCGCAATTTTACATTAACCTTTATAGCATATTAGTTTATGTTTTGCATATTGCCAGTAAAAATTACATTTGCATTGAGTGCTTAAACTTAAATATTTTAAATCACCATACAATGCTCCATCCTTTCAAGAACAGTGAGTAGCATAGTGCTGTGTCCTATGTAAGTAATAAGGTTGGAATGTGGAAGCTGTCAAAATAGCCCTACATGATTTCAAGGCTCTGATGTACATCAGTTTGTCAATAGCTGTAAATAATGCCGAAGTTCTGAAACAATATTGATTTTATTTGTGTGAAAGAATAAGGTAATGGTCAAATGGTCAGGTGATCTATTTTTCTTAATATACTGTATAATGCTGGGTGCACATACATCATGTGTCTGGCCATTATTCTTTAATATGTAAACAGATCCTGGGACTATAGACTTATAGCATTGGACAATAAAATATCGCAAGCAGTAAAAAATAAAATAAAAGTCTAATTCATTAGAGATGTCATTCATTGATGATGATGGTTAAATCATCATGAAGTGCTGGACAGAGAGGAAGACACTAATGCTGATTCTCCAACAGTGTCCATAGTGTAGCTTTAGTGACACACAGATTTTTTTTTAGTAGTGTTGTTTTTATGACCTTGAGGTTGTGATTATGGGGTAGAAGTCATGGCAAGAGTTGTGTTCCGACCCAATTCAGTCCCATTATGTTTTGAGTCTGCACTGCCACATAGCAGTCTTTGGTTGTACTGTCATGGCCAAAGACAACATGTAGACCGAGCCATATAATTCTTTAGATCAAAGAGTTAATATCCTGTATGATTTTTAATGCATTTAGGCCCCATGCACACAGCCGTTGTTTTGGTCCTATTCACTCTGTGTGTTGTCCGCATCTGTTGCTCCATTCCGTGGCCCCACAAAAAAAATATAACATGTCCTATTATATTAACCACCTCCCATCTGCCCGTTGACTAAAAACGTCTGAATGAACGTTCCTGAATGTCCATTCAGAAACTGCAGCTGCACGCTAATCGTGCAGCTGCAGATCAGGTTGCCCGCTGTCAGTGACAGCAGGGCAACCCTCTGAGAAGGCAGGGACAGCACTCAACGAGCTATGCTCTTCCTGTTCCAGCCCGGCGGTCATGTGATCGCCGGGGCCAGGAGAGTGCAGGAGCTGTGAGGTCTTTCAGAGACCTCGATCAGCCCTGCACTGAGGCTGTACAGCGCTGTATAGTGCTGTACAGCCCATCTGGGGGGTGTATTTCTCCTGTAACTGGGGCTACTAAGTCAGCCCCAGTTACAGGAGAAATCAACAGTGAAAATAAATTAAAAAAAGGGAAGTTAAATGTCCCCCAGAGGTCTTGTATGACCTTATGGGGGACGAAAAGTGAAAAAAAAAAAAAAAGTGAAAAAAAAAAAGTTCCACAAGTAAGGAATTAAAAAAAAATGTTAAAAATAGATATTTTTAAATAAAATACATATTTGGTATTGCCGCATCCGTGACGGTCTGCTCTATAAATATATCACTTGATCGACCCACATGATCGACTATAGCTCTCAGAACATGGACACATTAAAACATATTTTTTTTGTTTCAAATATGCTATTATTGTGTAAAACTTAAATAAATAAGAAAAAGTATACATATTAGGTATCGCCACGTCCGTAATGATCTTCTCTATAAAAATGTCACTTGACCGAACCCCTCAGGTCAACGCTGTAAAAATAAATAAAAACTGTGCTAAAACAACCAATTCTTGGGTCACTTTGCCCCATAAAGTGTTATAATGAATTATAAAAAAATCATATGTACCCAAAAATAGTACCAATAAAACTGGCACCTTATCCCCTAGTTTCCAAAATAGGGTCACTTCTTGGGAGTGTCTACTGTAAGGCCTCTTTCACACGAGCGTGTCCGGATAAGGTCCGGATGCGTTGCAGCAAACCCGTGTGAGTAGGTACGCAATTGCAGTCAGTTTTGACAGCGATTGCGTTCCATTCAGTTTTTATTGTGCGGGTGCAATGCGTTTTGCACGCGCGTGATAAAAAACATAATGTGGTACCCAGGCCCGAACTTCTTCACAGAAGTTTAGGTTTGAGTTCAAGGTTGTGTAGATTGTATTATTTTTCCTTATAACATGGTCTGTCACATGATCTTTTACCATGGTGATGGATTATGTGACGGACCATGTGAGGAACGTAGTGACATCATCAAAGGTCCTATTCCTCACAGAACAAGACAGAAGAGATGCCAGCTGCGCAAACAAGTGGATTAAGGCGAGTTAAATTTTTTTACATTTTTTTTAACCCCTCAAGCCCTATTGTACTATGCATTCTGTATTCAGAATGCTATTATTTTCCCTTACAACCATGTTATAAGACAAAATAATAAAGATCGGGTCCCCATCCCGATCGTCTCCTAGCAACCGTGCATGAAAATCTCACTGCATCCGCACTTGCTTGCGGATGCTTGCGATTTTCACGCAGCCCCATTGACTTCTATGGGGCCTGCGTTGCGTGAAAAACACGCAAAATAGAGCTTGCTGCGATTTTCACGTAACGCACAAGTGATGCGTGAAAATCACTGCTCATGTGCACAGCCTCATATAAATGAATGGGTCCAGATTCAGTGCGGGTGCAATGCGTTCACCTCACGCATTGCACCGTGCGGAAAACTCGTCCGTGTGAAAGGGGCCTAAGGGTGCATCAGGGGGGCTTTAAATGGTACATGGCATCTAAAAACCATGCTCCTTTTCTTCTGCGCCCTGCCGTGTGCCCATACAGCAGTTTATGACCACATGTGGGGTGTTTCTGTAAATCGCAGAATCTGGGTAATAAATATTGAGTTTTCTTTGGCTGTTAACCATCGATGTGTTAAAGAAAAAAAATGGATTAAAATGGAAAATCTGCCAAAAAAGTAAAATGTAAAAATGTTATCTCCATTTTCCTTTAGTTCTTGTGGAATGCCTAAAGGGTTAACAAAGTTTGTAAAATCGATTTTAAGTAACTTGAGGGGTGTAGTTTCTACAATGGGGTCATTTAGGGGGTAGCCACTATGTAAGCCCCACAAAGTGACTTCAGACCTGAACTGGTCCATAAAAAGTGGGTTTTGGCAATTTTCTTAAAAATTTGAAGAATTGCTTCTAAACTTCTAAGCCTTCTAACGTCCTAAAAAAATAAAATGAGATTTCCAAAATGATGCCAACATAAACTAGAAATATGGGGTATGTTAAGTAATAAATATTTTATGAGATATCACTTTCTGTTTTAAAAGCAGAGAAATTGAAATGTAGAAAATTGCGAATTTTTAATTTTTTTGGGTAAATTTTGGATTTTTTCATAAATAAAGGTGAATTATATTGACTCAAATTTATGACTAGCATGAAGTACAATGTGGCACGAGAAAACAGTCTCTGAATGGCTTGGATAAGTAAAAGCGTTCCAAAGTTATTACCACATAAATTGAGATATGTCCTGACCTCAGTATCTGAGGAAAGGGATTTAGGAGTAATTATTTCAGAAGACTTAAAGGTGGGAAGACAATGTAATAGAGCAGCACGAAATGCCAGCAGAATGCTTGGATGTATAGGGAGAGGTATAAGCAGTAGAAAGAGTGAAGTGCTTATGCCGCTGTACAGAACACTGGTGAGACCTCACTTGGAGTATTGTGCGCAGTACTGGAGGCCATATCTCCAGAAGGATATAGATACTCTAGAGAGAGTTCAGAGAAGAGCTACTAAACTGGTACATGGATTGCAGGATAAAATTTACCAGGAAAGATTAAAGGACCTTAACACGTATAGCTTGGAAGAAAGAAGAGACAGAGGGGATATGATAGAAACTTTTAAATACATAAAGGGAATCAACTCGGTAAAGGAGGAGAGCATATTTAAAAGAAGAAAAACTACCACAAGAGGACACAGTTTTAAATTAGAGGGGCAAAGGTTTAAAAGTAATATCAGGAAGTATTACTTTACTGAGAGAGTAGTGGATGCATGGAATAGCCTTCCTGCAGAAGTGGTAGCTGCAAATACAGTGGAGGAGTTTAAGCATGCATGGAATAGGCATGAGGCTATCCTTCATATAAGATAGGGCCAGGGACTATTCATAGGATTCAGATATATTGGGCAGACTAGATGGGCCAAATGGTTCTTATCTGCCAACACATTCTATGTTTCTATGTCAGATTTGCAAAATTAGGCCTGGTCAGGAAGGGGGCAAGTGGCCCAGAGGTGAAGTGGTTAAACGCTGTCCGTGCCGTTCCGTGTTTTGCAGATCTGCGATTTGTGGACCGAAAAACACACCATGGTCGTGTGCATGTAGCGTCATACATAGCTCAGTGGATGATATAAAATCCGGTTTAAAAAAAAAATTACATTGGAATTCAAAACAAGATTTTGGCTGTCCTGTTGCTAGCAGGCATTCCAAGACCCACACGCCTTAAATCTGTAATTACTCTGGCTGTGTGGATTCCCGCACATGACATTGCGAGAAACTGATATGCCTAATGTAGCTGAGCATAAATAAAGCAAACGTAGATTAACTCTTGTGGTTCACGAAGGACTCAGCTCTGCGGAGCAGCCACACAGAAGTGACACTCTCACAGTGGCATACTGTTTTAATTTTATTAGGGTTCCCACACACATGAATTTGGCTCTGGCGTTATTTTTTTTCTTTTCTTTTTTTTTTACCAATAAGCACTTTGTTGCCATATTTTTGTGGCAGTTTTTTTCTTCTTCACACAGTGTTTTACCATTAGGATTTTCTTCATGATATTTTTCCCCTACAGAGAAGGTGATGTGAAAATGCCTGAGATAAAGAGTTGCAGTATGCCGAATGTTCGAAAAGAGGCCAAAAAACAAAGTAACGCCATCGAATGAAGAAAAACACTAGCAGCAAGAAATTGCTTGTGTGGTCTGCTTTTCATTTTTGCCATAGACCTTCAATAGAAACACTAGCAGCAAGAAAGCACCTGTGTGGCCTTAATTTCATATTTCCCATAGACCTTTAGCTGAACTGCGTTTGTTTAGCTCATAAAATGTGGCAAAAAGCAATGGTGCAAAAAAAAACACAAAGGATAAGAAAAACTTCACTTAAGCCCTATGCATGAAGGCACTCTTACGACATAATTTCTCCTAAAATCAAAAGCACACGTCTAAGTTGTCAGACTATTAAAACGGTTTCATTTGGCTGTTTGTAATGGGAAAGCTGTGTGTTATTCCAGCTCTAATGGGCTGTCTCTCTCAGACATGAAAACAGCAAATGCACCTAACTAAAGCGCAGGGTATGTAGAAGGACATAAGTAAACTGTTTATCATGGGTCTAGAAAATGTTGATGACAAACACTGTGAAATCTTGTGAAAAGTCCTGTGTGGCTTTCGCTGTCACCCAGCTTTACACATCAAGTGTCTTATAGAGAGGTCAGCTGAGAATGCACGTTCAATGTCCTGGCCCTGAGGCCAGGGAGACTGAAGGTTGGAGTTTATACTCTTTTTTGTTTCTCCCTTAACAGCGGTATGCTACCAATACATTTTTTTCACAGTGGAGAACATAATGGCACTTGGAGCCCAGTGTCATGGTATTTTATGTCTTTTCAAGTGAATGATATGAATGATTAACCTACAAATAAAACACTATGAGGCTTATCCATGCAATGAAATGGTAGACTTTGCTTTTAAATTGGGACATCACATTCTTTAGGAGATAGATAACCAGGACGCACATGAACTAGCTGATATCCTTGTGTAACCTCTTCACCCTTTCCCCTCTCTGCACTCCCCCTTCTTGGATAATAAACATCGGATAGCGTGCGTTTTGTCCTTATTTGACTGAATTATCTCCAGTTACTCTATATTATTTAGTCTTTTAGCTTAACTGCTCCAGACCATACTGTGAGTTGAGGCTCCCCATGAGCATGACCTATTTGTTTTGTGCATATCAGCATTTTGTTGTAAAATTAGGGGTTACTATTTTCATAACCACCATATAATGCTGTATATTAGTTGACTCATTACTTACCACCAAACAAATTTTGTGGGTCGTGGCTTGAGAGATCAACTAATAGGATGTAGGGTGGTAATTGTCTTGTGTCCAGAGAGCTTTGGATTTCTACATTTCCTCCTTTAAGGCCTCATGCACATGACCGTGGTGTGTTTTGCGGTCTGCAAATCGCGGATCCGCAAAACACGGATGGCGTCCATGCACGTTCCGCAATTTGCGGAACGGCACAGACAGCCTTTAATATAAATGCCTATTCTTGTCCGCCAAGCGCGGACAAGACTAGGACATGTTATTTTTTTTAGCGGGGCCACGGAACGGAGCAACGGATGCGGACAGCACACGGATTGCTGTCCGGATATTTTGCGGCCCCATTCAAGTGAATGCGGACCAAAACAACGGCTGTGTGCATGAGGCCTAACGCTGGGTTCACACCTGAGCGTTTTACAGCGCGTTCCTACGCGCTGTAAAACGCACAACAGGCAAGAACCAATGATTCCCTATGGGAAGGGTTCACACCTGGGCGTTTTACAGCGCGTACGATCGCGCTGTAAAACGCCCGACGCTCAAACAAGTACAGGAGCTTTTTTGGGCGCGTTTGGGCCATAGACTCTTTGGACAACACTGCTGTCAATCACCCAAACGCGCGTCAAACGCGCGTTCACTATTAAAAAAAACGCGCATAAAACGCGCGACAAAAACGCGCATAAAACGCGCGACAAAAACGCGCATAGAAACGCGCGTTATAGAAACGCGCGTTTGAGAAACGCCTAGGTGTGAACCCAGCGTAAGGGTAAAGTAAGCAGTGTTACATTTGTTAAGGAGTAGTACTTTTTTTTAAATTTCATGAATGTATTTTTGTAATGCTGAGCTACAGATAGGAATTTATCCTTAACACTGTGTCCTATAAATGTCTTTGTCCGTCTAGCATCCAGAGCTCAGACTAGTAGTGTGTGTGAGTAGCTAGCAGTTCAAACAGTAGAGTGCTTTGGCCTTGGCATTTTTCTTGATTGGGAATCCTGAGATCAGGTTGTTAAACAGTCATTTGTTGCTTGCCAGCAAGCTGGGTTTCCCTCCTGATTTAGGTTTGGCAGTGATATGGCTCTTCACCCTGTTGCCATTCTAGCTGCCAAGGAGACTGGACCAGTTCTGCACTTCCTGTCTTCCTCATTGTCCTGGCTGAGGATGGAACAGAGTGTGCCAAGTGCATGATGCCAAGAACATATTCCAGCGCTGGTCAGCTCAGTCCAACATCACCTGTGCTGTTGACAATCAAAATGCTTCAGGCCTTTTAGGATTTTAAAGCACCAGCGCAAAAAAATAAAGCAGTGTTGCATATATAAATAATGCAGAGTTTATAACGTACATTTCACCTGTGTATATTAATAGTGAGCCACATTTCACACTCTCTTCCTGCAGAAATGTTGTTTATTTTTCATATGTTCAGTCAAAACTGTAGTTGTCTTTCCTTTTCCCTCAAATGTCAGGGAACTTGTTCAGATAAGTTTGAACTCATAAATAATGTTTTGCAACTTAAATCATTTTCATTATCATTTTTTACAGTTTTTTCTACAGGCAAAAATGCTGTGGCTAAATGCTACTTTAAAGCCTGTGGTGACAAATAAAAACTTGCCACACAAAGCGTTTTTAGTTTTGCCATTTTTTTATGGCATTTTTTGTAGTTAACAGTTTTTTTAGTTTTTTTTTACAAAATGTAGCATGCGCTGGGTATGGTGGATATGGCGTTTTTATGAAGTTTTCCCCATAGGCTCTCTGTAGGATTTCAAAAAGTCTTAAAAATAGACATGCTCAAAACAGCACCAAAATGCTTGTAAAAATGCCAAAAATGCTTAAAATTTATGTTTTTCAAAGCATTCAAAGATGCTTGAACTTGGCACCTTGCTGAAAAGCAATTTAGTGCCATGGAAAATATATTTAGGCGGAAATTATTTTTAAAGCGCATCAGTGTCATACTTACACCATATGGATTAGCTTCTCGATGAAAATCTAAGAAATGGTCGCAGTTTTTTTTTTTTTATCTAGGCCTCATTCTCACAATGCAAGTCTTTATGTTTTTTTTCAGGAGCAAACTGGTTTACTAAAGTACTAAAGGAGTCTGTGGTGGACATACGTTGTTTCATTCCGTGTCCGTTTCGTTTTTCGTGATTTTCTGCGGACCCATTAACTTTCAATGGGTCCGTTGAAAACTCGGCTAATGCACCGTTTGTCATTTGTGTCCGTGATGCATGATTCTAGTCCGTCAAAAAAATATAACCTGTCCTATTTTTTTCACGGAAAACGGTTCGTGGACCCATTCAAGTCAATGGGTCCGTGAAAAAACGCAGAGGCACACAAGATTGTCATCCGCGTCCGTTTTTTTCCTATCATTTGCATTGCAAACTTGACTTAGATTTTTTTTTACTTTCCTTCATCTGGTGATCCTCCAAAAATAAAGGAAGACACATGGAAACAAAAACGGATCACGGAACAATGGAACCCCATTTTGCTGAACGGAACACAACAACGGTCGTGTGCATGAGGCCTAATGGTCTAACAGCAGAAAACCTCATATGAAGCTAACTTTGGAGCCAGCTTGTGTGCAGTAATAACAGCAAAGAGTATCATGCAATTAAAGGGGTTGTCCGAGTTATTTTTTTATTCTTTCTATATTTCCAACTGGGCAAATGTAACAGCTTTCCAATTAACTCACTTTATCTCCAGTGACTGGTTTCTCAGATTTCACTGAGGGTCACATGACCTGTGATGTCAGCTTCTCTCCCTGCTCTGATAATGTTCTTGCACAAGTCTGAGAGATCTGTACACCAGACTGTGCTGGCCACGCCCCCCTGCACTGCGGCTGCTGCTTATTGCTCTCTCCCAGAATTCTTAAGCCCTTCAGCTGCACAGACTCAGGGCTGAAATGTTTACTGTATAGCTGCAGGCAGTGAGGAGACAACTGCTGGGCACAGGAGCGGAAAGAGAAGTTCTGCAGAGCATTGCAGGTAGGGGGAAGATCCTGTGTGTATTAGCTGTGTCATTGTACAGCTAGGACTTGTAGTTGTATACATACAACATGCTGCAGAGATTGTTTTTATTGCAAGTAAACAAAGGGCCAGAAGAGAACCAGGGAAACTTGCTTAGCTTAGTTATATATTGCTAACCATCAGATTTACAGTGCTATATCTTTTTTTTCCCATAACTCAGAAAACCCCTTTAACAGTGGAGGTTCCCATGTTCAGTATAGCTCAACTCTGCTATTATTTTTTTGGGGGACCCATAGAAATGAAAGAGTCTGTATGCAATCTGCAGTAACAAATACATATTGGACAGATACAAAAAACGGTTGTATGTATGAGGCCTAAGAGTTTATACACAAAGACATTTAAGTTCATCATATCCTAAACTGAAGCCTAGCAATTGTGCTGTGTTATTTCACCTGACATGTTAGTCAATAGTTTCAGAGGAAGAACTGTGCTTGAAAAATTCAGATGGACCAGGATTGCGACATGCATATATTTGAGGCATTCTATTTAGGTGGGCCTACTGGTGCTAATTGAATCTGTTTTTGGACTGGGGTCCCACAGAGTGATTGTGGTGAGCTTCATTGTGATTATGGGTGTGGATCTTGCCTGAGCTTCATTCAGAGAGATATTTTATAACAGCCATATTCACGTTAGGAACTTTGTGACTAGATATCTATTGACTTTTATGGTAGAGTGTTACTGGCAGAATGTGACCTATAAAGAGGTCTTTGTGTAGGAAGTGGAAGGGGGTGAGCTGTGGCCATCATCTATTATGAACTATGTGACCCTGTCTTATCCATATTTAGGTGTTATCTTTTATTGTAATTCTGTCTGATGATACAAAACACTTTAGTTATACTCACAAAATGCTTGTGTCCCGGCCCTGCTGATAATGATCTCCAGTCTGTGCACCACGAATTTCGACAGCTTCCTGCGTGTTCACACTCTCAGGTTTGTTAAGGGCGTCGGCTCAGTCTTATCCACAAGGCAACAAGCAGGAAGACGGCAACGTTCATGGAGCACAGATTGGAGATCGCTATCACCAGGGCTGATGATATGCGAGTTCACACAAGCATTTTTTGAGTATAACTAAAGTGTTTGTTTTGTACAGTATATCAATTTCCTCACAGTATTTTGCCATTTAGAAATATCATTTTTTTAGAGAGAGATCTGGTCTACCAGGAAGGTGATGCAGTTTAGGTTTCTGTGAGATGGTTTTGTCAATAAGGAGGAGAATCTTTGTGTGCCATGTGGAAATATAGAGAGGAGCAGTGCGGATCATATGAAAAAGTTTTAAATTTAGGGGGAACAGAGTAACCTTTTGAGGATCCAGCAGCGCACAGGAATGAAATACAGATAAGGACAAAAAAAAAAAAGACTGCTGAGAAATGATCTCTACAAAGGAGGAAGTGTCAGTCTTTTGTGCGTCAGTCTTATGATTTGTGAGTTCTGATACAGTTTTCCTGGGACAGATGAGAGCTTATTAGACACACAATGTTGTAGACAGGGGGTGGGGTGGTGGAATGTATAATTAAAGTTGCCTGTAGACAAAAGGCTAACTGTACTGCTTGCCAGTTATCATACAGGTGCAAATGGAGTTATATCAATAGATCAGAAGATAACATGTTCTTATGATCAAGGAACTTGGGCGCTTCTTTAGTCTCAAGTGCACAGATTTTGGGCCTTAGGAAACCTACTGAATTACATATTGATTGAAAGGATTAATATTTCATATCTGTTTTTGGTATACTTGGGTTGGTAAAAATATTGTGTAAAGTTTCTAGTCACATTAACTTTCTCAAAGATACCTAACATAGTTGATACGGTTGAAAAAAGACATAGGTCCATCAAGTTCAACCAAGGGATAGGTGGGGATGTGACTCCCAGAAGGAATTGAGACTCAGATTTCTCCACGTTTTCATAAGCATGAATGTTGTTTACTTTTAAGAAATCATCTAAACCCTTTTTTTTAAAGTGTCCACTGTTCCTGCTGTGACCACATCCTGAGGAAGTCTATTCCACAGATTCACAGTTCTTACAGTAAAGAAGCGGTGTGCCCCCTTGTCTTTTGAAGGCATTTTACATGGGACAGTTTTTCACCGTATTTCTTGTATGGCCCATTTATATATTTGCATAGGGTAATCTTGTCCCCCCTTAGACGTCTTTTCTCAAGACTAAATGTAATTCAATTATTTTAATCTTTCTTCATAACTAAGACCCTTCATGCCCCTTATCAGTTTAGTCGCTCTCCTCTGTACTTTTTCCAGCTGCAGTGCGTCCTTTCTATGGACTGGTGCTTAGAACTGAACTGCATATTCCAGATGAGGCGCGCCAACGCTTTGTAAAGTAATAATATTACATACCTGCCCCGCGAGTCCATGCCTCGTTTAATGCATGACAATATCCTGGTGGCCTTAGAAGCAGCTGATTGACATTGTATGCTGTTATTTGATTTACCATCTAAAAGAACACCCAAATCCTTCTCTATAAGTGACTCTCCCAGTGTTATATCATAGGACATATGAAGCACGGAGATTATTACTACCAAAATGCATAATTTACAATTATTGACATTGAACCTCATTTGCCAAGTTGAGGCCCAATCACTAAGAGGGTTCAAGTCAGCTTGTTGTTTATACACATCTTCCATAGACTATACAGTACTACATAGCTTAGTGTCACCTGCAAAAATAGAAATGGTGCTATTAATACCATCCCCGATATCATTAATAAATAAATTAAATAATAGAGGGCCCAGCACTGAGTTGAGTGAACGTGAACTGCAAAGTTTTTTACTGAAATTCGGGTTCAGTGTTCGGGTGATTTTTTTATTTTCCGTTATAACATGGTTATAACGGAAAATAATAGCATTTTTAAAACAGAAAGCTAAATAAAATGTTAATGTTAAAAATAAAAAAAAACTCACCTCACCCACTTGATCGCGCAGCCGATATTTTCTTTTCTTCAGGACCTGCAAAAGGACCTGCAGTGAGCGTGGTGACATCATTCAGCAGGACTTGCGGTGACGTCACCACGGTCACCTTTTGCAGGTCCTGAAGAAAAGAAGGTAACGGCTGCGCGATCAAGTGGATGAGGTGAGTTATTTTTTATTTTTAACCCCTCAGTAGACATTTTATTCAGCATTCTGTTTTAAGAATGCTATTATTTTCCGTTATAACCATGTTATAACAGAAAATAATAAAGTGAAGTATGGATCCCCATTGACTTAAATGGGATCCGGGTTCGGGGCCAAGTTCGGGTCCTGAACCCAAACTTTGACCTGAAGTTCAGCTGAACCCGGCGAACCCAAAATTCCACGGGTTCGCTCAACACTACCCGGGACCATTCTGTATAGGAATCATTGACCACAACACTCTGGACACGGTCCTTCATCCAGTTTTCGAACCAATTGCAAACTATACTTTTCAAGCCTATAGACCTTACTTTATTTATTAAATGTCTATGAAAGACAGTATCAAAAGCCTTTGCAAAATCCAGAAACACTACATCCACAGCCACCCCTCTGTCCAGGCTACTATTTACCTCCTCATAAAAACAAATGAGGTAAGTCTGACAACTTCTGTCCTTGGTAAACCCATGTTGGTTATCACTTATAATATTAGTTACAGACACATACTCCTGTATATAGTCCCTTAAGAGTCCTTCAAACATTTTTCCCACAACATAAGTTAAACAAACTGGTCTATAATTGCCTGTGACGGAACTAGATAGTTTTTTAAATATGAGCACCACATTTGCCTTGCACCAATCACTTGGCACTGTACCAGTACCTAGAGAATCTTTAAAAATTATAAACAGGGGCACAGAAATGACTGAACTGAGCATTTTAAGCACTCTGGGTGTTATCCATCTGGACCCCGAGCCTTGTTCACATTTACATTATTTAAATGCCCTTTTTTTTTTGTCTTTTTTGACCTTTTTTACAGTAGCTGTAAGCCATGGATGTCTATGCCCTGAAATGCTTCCCTAAAATTCAGTGTCTTTGCTCTGCCTGACATAGTTTGCCTCTTATAGTTAGGGGGAATATAATTATATTGTGGTCACTATTACCTAGTGTTTCTCGAACAGTAACATTTCCAACAAGCTCTGCATAATTAGAAATCACCAGATCCAACAGAGCATCACCCCTAGTGGGAACTTCTACAAACTGGCCCATAAAGTGGTCCTGCAGCAAGTTGATGAATTTTATCCCCTTTGCTGTTGAGGCAGAATCACGACCCCAATCAATGTAATTAAAATCTCCCATTATGACCACTGTACCAGCCTGTGCAGCCCACTCTAGTTGGTTATACAGTTGCATTTCTATGCGGGCTGCCATCTTTTTTCACAAGTCCGGCGAGGCACAGGTAAGCCCTTACCTGTGCCTGTGCGCGAGCCGGTCTGAAAGCAAGTGCGGTCAGCGGGAGCAGGCAGCTCCGAGAACAGCCACCGGGGGCCTTCATCAGGCTGTTCTCGGAACTGCCTGCTCCCGGTGACCGCATTTGATTTCAGGCCGGATCGCATAGACATGTTTAAGGGGTTGCACAACTCCTTGGTAGACTAGTAGGTTAGGTGAGTGTGAAAGCGGAGTTCCCCTTTACTGTCACATTCAAGGTTAAGGGTGCTGTGAATCCCAGAGTGCTCCTTGTGGCCTTTCGTGTTGTGTGTGTGAGCGATCTTTGCAGTGAGGCTCAGTGTCTAGTATGAAAATTGCAAGATTTTAAAATTTTAGTTTAATCCCTTAAGGCTGCAGCAATTTTAAGATTTATTTTTGCTCAGATGGTGTGGTCACCAATCACTGATTTTGCCTCCAGGTGTCTGCTGTGTAAAACACCCTTCTTAGTGGGCGCTATCTTTAAAGTCCTGACCGGCATAAGTTGTGATGGGATTAATATACATAGTGACATGGAAAATTGCAAAAATAGCATCACCGAAAATTCTTAAAAATATCCTTAACAGAAAAACTTAATCTAAACTATAGATTATTTTCTGATAACTGTTCCCTTTATTACAGCACAGCTATGTTTTCAATTGGTGTATCTCATGTTATGTGCCCCTTTCCAAAGAACTGCAAGTAAAGGGCTAGATATTTAGCTCAGTGGTTTACGGTGGTGCACCTGTGTATATCCTGTATTTACATGTGTTATGTTATACTGGATCAACATTTAATAAAACAATTACATTTATCAGCTTTTCAGTACTGCTACTGGCAAAGGCACAACATGATATGGGGGTTACAGTCAAAGTACGTAGGCCGCTGACTATTCATTTCCAGCACAGGAGTAGAACTAGCTGTTAATGCAATGAGCAGACACCCATTTCCTAAGGGCTGTTGTCTTACAAACATTATTGTAAACTCATCAAAAGGCTGTATTTTGTAGGAGAAGCACTTTTCAAATCCATAACACAGCAACACAAAGACACATGCTCGGCTCCCCTAGCCCTTTCCCACACATTAGGGCAATTGTGAGAGACATGAATATCAGTCACACAGAGATCCCGCTGCTCTGTTTACAAAGCTATTTTAGCAAACAATTAATAAATGCTAAAGAAAATGCTGTCAAACTTGTATAAGCAGACGTCTCAAGCACATGTGTTCTGAACAATAGTCTATTAAAAAGGGAACAAAAAGCCGTTTAAGGTCATCATAACCTAAACTGGTAGCACAGCAAAGCCTGGCAATTGTGCTGTGTTAGTTCACCTGATACATTAGTCAATGAAATACTAGTAGTTTCAGAGGAAGAACTGTGCTTAAAAGAATCAGATGGACCAGGATTGCAGTATGCATGAATTTGAGGTATTCTATTTAGGTGGGCCTACTGATGCTAAATGATTCTGTTTATAGACTGGGGTCACACAGGGTGATTGTGATGAGCTTCATAGCACACCATTATGAATAAAATAATACTGTACACACCTTTTGTTTTTCATGTAAAAACCAGACTTTATGCACAAGCAAGACCAATATGTTTGTGGAGTCTATATTAGGTTTGTTTCACATTTGCCAATCTTGCAGGCTGTTCCAGCACTGCCAGGCCCTACTGGAATGCCGTCCGGCCCCATTAACTATAATGGGGTCTGGTAGTCATCCGGGCCCGATCTGGCAAATATGCTGGGAATCGGCTGGACAAAGACCTCTGCACACAGCGTTTATTGTCCGGCCGATTCCCGGCATTCTGTGCCAGAACAGCCTGCTGACAGTGTGAAACAGGCCTTACAAATATATGCTAGAAGGGGAAAAGTTCAAAAGGGAGAAGAGAAATGGATCGCACATGCACATACTATGCTTTGATCTTTGTTGTTTGCATGTGGCCGTATTTTGTGCTTGCTCATATTGTGGTTCCTCTACATAACATTAGAGATAGAAACAATACAATAAAAATAAAGGGTATAGGGCATGGCACACCACAACAGCTCACAGCTATAAAGTGCTTTATAGTGTAACCAGTGCACTAACTGAATGAAATTTGTGATCTTTACACAGTGAGAAATGGATCTCTCATATCCTTCGTTGGGATCATTTAATTCCCTCTCATAGTCATCTAAATTTAAAACTGTCCCATGACAGCATTTCTTCTCAGAATTTTGCTCTGAAATGGTTAATAAGGCCTGGCACCCTTATCCTCTCCTAATTTACCTCTCGGAAATCTTACTGCATTCCTTCTTTTTGTGCCACCCAGACATCTGGAGAGAGCCTTTATTCCCTGGGAAAAATGGTAGGCAGTGCCAAATCTTATACCCATGGTCTCTCTGTCTCTCCCAGACTGCACATTTCTGTCCTTCTGGGCACTCCTACTTCACAGCTGTTAAATCCAGCAATGAATGGATGCCTTACAAAGGCAGATGGTTTCCTCCCTCTGTGCCCTTCCCTCAGCACGTACACGGACACACATGCAGGCTCACTTCCACAGCTGACAGTTCTGTCATTCCATATACTGGCAGGTGGAGATACACAGACCACAATGCAGCTTAGACTGTACATTTATGCCACACATTAAGTAGGGCCATCCATGCCCAACCTCTGCTCTACAGAAGACAAATCAGCAAATGCCATTTCATACATTTTCTATTTAGATGTGTGATATAAATTAATAACGAAGTTAAATGCTTAGAATGCCAATTTAATGTATTTTTGCACATTAATTATACTTATGTTTCCAAATTTTAATACATAACATCCATTCACCAAGAAGAGAGAAATGTGTTGAATGGGAAATAATTTCATAACCAGTTAGCCAGTCTCATTATCAGGTTAACCATTAGTTTACGCTTTGGTCCACATTTGTATTCTTTAAAGCCCGATTATAAAGCAATCAAAACTTTGGGTTTGGATCAGATAAAAAGAGCTTTACTTTTTTAATCTCTCTTTTAAACAGACTGATAATCAGGCCAATTATCAGAGATGAGCTTTGTAGAAATGCTTGTTCCTGAAAATCGGTCTGTGTAAAAGGAGTCAACGATCTCTCAATGAGTGAGCCAACGCTCATTCATCCAAACGCTCATTCATCTGGTGGTCATGTCTTTCAGCTGAAAAATCAGCAGATCATGTGGTGTAAACAGGGATCGGTCCCCAGGAACAATGATTTTCTATAGGGGCAAGGACCTTAAAGATCCTTTTTCATGTCAGTGGAGATTCTGTGATCATTATTGAAGGCTGCATTTACACACTACAGCAATCACTTGTTTCTGTAAGGCTACTTTCACACTAGCGTTCAGAGCGGATCCGTTCTAAACGGATCCGCTCATATAATGCAGACGGTGGCTCCGTTCAGAACGGATCCGTCTGCATTATATTGTATAAAATTTTCTAAGTGTGAAAGTAGCCTGAGCGGATCCGTCCAGACTTTTACATTGAAAGTCAATGGTGGACGGATCCGTTTGAAGATTGAGCCATATTGTGTTGTCATCTTCAAACGGATCCGTCCCCATTGACTTACATTGTAAGTCTGGACGGATCCGCACGCCTCCGCACGGCCAGGCGGACAGCTGAACGCTGCAAGCAGCTTTCAGGTGTCCGCCTGCTGAGCGGAGCGGAGGCTGAACGCCGCCAGACTGATGCATTCTGAGCGGATCCGCGTCCACTCAGAATGCATTAGGGCTGGACGGAAGCGTTCGGGTCCGCTTGTGAGCGCCTTCAAACGGAGCTCACAAGCGGACAGCCGAACGCTAGTGTGAAAGTAGCCTAAAGAATCGATGTTTCTGGGCAGCAGATCCCTGTTTACACAGCACAATCTGCTGTACAGAAATGATGATTTTAGGTGTCAGCTAAAAGAAACAATCACCCAACAAACGAGTGTTTGCTTGTTCATCAAGTGATCGCTGGGACCTTTACTATCAGTAGCAAGTCTATAAATGCTCATGCCCGATAATTGGCCTGATTATTGGTCCATGCAAAAGGACCCTAACTCACACTTCATCGATTTCAGAGGACCTTTGATGTACTCCCCTGAAGCTATCAAATACAAGATCCTACACTTTTTCATAGAGATAAGGGTGCCAGGTCTTCTCAATCTTTTTACTTCTGGGGCATAACCATCTGTGGTCATGTCCATGCTATAATTAAAAAATATAGCTTAATTTACCTTTCATTTCTCCTTTGAACCACTTATAATGTCATTAGAATAAACACAAATTAACACAATTATGTTGCTAAACCAAAGAACTGGAAAAAAAATAAATGTGGAATATGATCACTGTGAAAATTGCCTCCCCAAATGCACAACTAGAGGGCGCCTTACAGTTGTGAGGTACCCTAAGAAAACCCTGAACTTCAAACACATATAAAAGTGGGAGTCTCTGCTATGTGAGTCCTGCATGATATTTGGATTTTCACATGAAGCAATTTATTATATCTCTTTTTACAACTCAAGGAACTCTCTATTGGTGGCTCCATAGCTAATAGACTTTTATGGGTTCCACAGTATAAATATTTGACACTGAAAGTTCTAGCACTTTATCCACAAAGTCCACTAAGGCTGAGTTCACACGGGCGAGATTTCCGCGCGGGTGCAATGCAGTAGGTGAACGCATTGCACCTGCACTGAATCCTGACCCATTCATTTCAATGGGGCTGTGCACATGAGCATTTTTTTTCACGCATCACTTCTGCAATGCTTTAAAATCGCAGCATGTTCTATATTCTGCGTTTTTAACGCAGCCCTGGCTCCATAGAAGTGAATGGGGCTGCGTTAATAACGCATTGCATCTGCAAGCAAGTGCGGATGCAATGCGTTTTTCACTGATGGTTGCTAGGAGATGTTGTTTGTAAACCTTCAGTTTTCTATCGCACGTGTGAAAAACGCATCAAAACGCATTGCACCCGCGCGGAAAAAACTGAACAACTAAACGCAACCGCAGACAAAACTGACTGAACTTGCTTGCAAAATGGTGCGAGTTTAACTGAACGCACCCTGAACGCATCCGGACCAAATCTGTCACGCTCGTGTGAACTCAGCCTAACACGTTTCTGGCAGAATATTTTGGGGTCTTGCTTTAATAAATATCTAAATAGAGACTCATTAAGCTGCAGAAGTATTCAGTAATTTGCCATGGTTGCTTTTGTCTCTTTTTTGTTATTTTGGACTGAATTAAAGGTTTCTATTATGCCATGTGAAAGAGTAATTAATGTGAAAGTCTAATTATGCAAAGCTTCTTATACAATGTAATCAACTCATCTGTACCTAGAAATCTACTCCACACGTTTGTCTAGCAAAAAAAAATAGGAAATTACGTCTGTTTATCCACTTTTATCTGCTCCATATTCTGGAGGGGAAAAAAAGTAATACTTGTAAAACACAAAACACTTACCTCTTTTTTTTATTTCTTTATAGATCCTGGACAATCAGGAAGCCCAAGCCACAATGATCCTGCCAAGAATCCACCAGGTAAATATAACCCCTGGAAAATTTACATTCTAACAATGTCAGAGAACAAAAGTCGTACTGTGATAGCTGAAAAGTGTATAATTGGTCAATCTGCTTTGCATAGACAATGGGAAGAATCGGGACAAGCAGTGATTATGTTACCACTTTCATTATAACTGATGCTTAGCTCCAACTTCATTAACATTCACTATTTGAGAGTTTGTAATCTTGACTAGTAGATGCTTTTTATAAAACATATTAAAGTTCACATCCCACTTCTTTCATCCATGTTATACCAAGCTATTAATACAGATAAATTATTCATTGTATAACTACAGTAATCGCTTAACCATTAGCTTTGCGCTAAGGCTAACACATCACCATTGTTCTTTCAGTTTCACTTGTTTCATCCCATCTCAGTTGCATCTATACATTTTAAAATTATTTCATTAAGGGCAGCTTATTTAATAAAAAGTGATCAAAAAGTCATGCACACCCCCAAAATTGTTTCAGTAAAAATGAATAATTGCCCACAAAAAATTAGCCCTCACACAGTTTCATAGATGTAAATATAAAAAAGTTATAAGAATATGGTGATAAAAAATTCCTTAATCCAAAGTTTTATATATTTTTTTAAATATAAAAGCACAAAACTATACAAATGCATCACTGTAATTGTACTGGTGGAATAGTTTTTTTTTTTTTTTCAAATTCCACCCCATTTGGATTTTTTTTCAAGCTTCCCACTACTTGCAACAATAAATGGTACAATTAGAAAGTACAACTTATCCCTCAAAAATGAAATCCCCATATGTTATGTGAATGCAAAAATAAAAAAAGTTATGGCTCTGGGAAGGCAGGGAGTAGAAAACAAAAATGGAAAATCGCTGTGTCATAAACAGGTTTAAAAATAGTTAAAGAGGTTGTCCTGTCCCAAAATCTAAATTATTTTTATGTGCTCCTAACACCCATCACCATGCATACATATGCCCCCAATACCTGTTTTTCATGTCTGAGCTTTCCTTCCCCCCTGGAAGACATCACATTATCATGGCAGATCTGTTTACTTTCTTCCCTTCTTGTTTTGTTGAATACATAACTTTATTGATACACAATCCTGGCTGCACTGCACTGCACAGAGATGAGTCACAGGCTGGCCACGCCCCCAATCTGCTCTGCCTGCAGCAGCTACTCCATCTATAACTCCTGTGTGTATCTTTCTACACCCAGACATGAATCTACTTCTCACTCAGTATCTAAATCCCATTACTGACTGTTCATAGGCTCTGCCCTCATGTGTATCTAATCCTATCCTGTGTGATACAGCCTGCTGAGCTGTGTATCCAATCCTATCACTGACCGTCCACAGGCTCTGCCCTCACCATCTCCAGAGTGTGAAAAACAGCTTGAATCAGCAAGCGTATCCAATCACATCTGTATCTAATTCTATCCTGTGTGATACAGCCTGCTGAGCGGTGTATCTAATCCCATCACTGACAGTCCATAGACTCTTCTCTCACTATCTCCAGAGTGTGCACACGACCGTATCCATTTTGTGATCCACATTTTTTGCAGTCCCATGAATTTGAGGTCTTCATTTTGAGGACCAAAATAAGACATGTTCTGTCTTTACTGGAACTGACATACAGATGTAAAAAACACACCGATGACGTCCATGTGCTTTCCACATCCGTATGTCAGTTCTGCGAAAGATAGAACATGTCCTATTCTGGGCCTTATAATGCAGATCTAAAACCCATGGAACTCAACAGGACTGTAAAAAAATGTGAATCGCACACGGACAGTAACCTTATTTAGGTGGATCTGCGACTTGCAGACTGCAAAACATATACGGTTCTGTGCACGAGCCCTATCACTTATACTCAGCGCCCATAACAGTGACGTCCACAGTGCCCCATAACAGTGACATACACAGTTTCCCCATAACAGTGACGTCCACAGTGCCCCATAACAGTGACATACACAGTTTCCCCATAACAGTGACGTCCACAGTGCCCCATAACAGTGACATCCACAGTACCCCATAACAGTGACATCCACATTGCTCCCATAACAGTGACATCCACAGTGCCCCCATAACAGTGACATCCACAGTGCCCCCATAACAGTGACATCCACAGTGCCCCCATAACAGTGACATCCACATTGCTCCCATAACAGCGACATCCACAGTGCCCCCAGAACAGTGACATCCACTGTGCCGCATAACAGTGCCATCCAATGCCCCCTATTTGTTAGCCAGTGCCCCTCTTGTGCCATCCAGTGCCCCTAGTACCATCCAGTACCCCCACTATGCCATGCAGTGCCCCTTTTTTGCCATCCATTGCCCCCATTGTGCCATCCATTGCCCCCATTGTGCCATCCATTTCCCCCTTGTGCCATCCATTGCCCCCATGTGTCATCCACTGTGCCCCAGTGAAATCCAGTGCCCCCATGTGCCATCCTAATTGCCCCAGAGTGCCATCCACAATTCCACAGTGCCACCCACCCCATGTGCCAGTCAGTGCCCCCAGTGAGATCCACAGCATAGCGATCAGCCTCTGCGATGTAAGTGGTGTGCAGGAGTCAGTACAGGCTTCACATAGAAGCCTGTACAATACAGAGAGCGTTCGGCGGTCCTGCACATGCGCACTAGCATTTAGCCTAGTGCGCTGTGAAGACTGCCGGCTGCCGGCTGCCGCCTTATCCAGCAGGAGGCGGTGACGTCACTCGTGATGATCCGTCTCCTGCTGGAGTAAGGAAGCGAAGACAGGAAGATAAGAAGACAGACTTTGGCCGGAAGCCAAGAAAAGTCATCTGGAGAGACCACGTGACCGGGAGCAGATCTCAGGAATGGCTGCACTGTGGAAGGTAAGTATGTGATCATTAATCTTTCCTCCACAGGTTAGATTTTTAAAGGAAAAAAAAGGTTAAGCCCGGAGAACCCTTTAATGCACATGAATTCAATGTACATGTTTGCTGAATTTGGACCACAAATCTAACTACTTACAGATGCACTAACTTAAAGAGTTGTTTGATGGTAAAAGAGCTATGTACCGGTATATAGCAATTATTTCTGTATAATGCTCTTGGAAATACAAAAAAAAATTGCAAAAAATAAAAAGCCATGTTGAAACCTTTCCATTTTTTATTTATATGCTGACATTAGATTACTGTCACCTAAACCTGCCCAGACATCTAATGTGTATGAGGGTGTTTCCACTTTTCTCTGTTGGTAAATGTTGGGGTTGAGAAGAAGCGGCTAATTAGTTTTCAGTATGCTTGATTCCTTTGGTCTTAGGAGGGAAAAGCTGCCACCAGGGGGGTATGCCAGTGCCTTATTCTCCCCCCTCCATTCATAACATATGCAAGCATGTCCGCGGGAAGCAGATATGTGTAGAGGGGAGTCGGGAGGAATAGCTGTTGGTGGAGTGAGCATTCAGCCGACAAGTGTCTAGAGTGTATGATCAACCTAACAGAAGTTGAGCTAAATAATACATCCTGGAACACACAGATGAACTCCTGTTGTGTTTTACATTTTTCTGCTTGTGTTGCAGATAAAAGGCGCAGTGTGTTTATTACACATAAAATCACTTATCTCATTTCTTATTTATTTATCCCCCTTATTCCAAACAACACCATGAAGTTTCAGCAGGCCGTCAGAAGCAGTAGGTCTAAATGGCTTACTGTTTAAAAACTGTCTGGATATATGTTTACATAGCAGATGAAGAAGTCCGGGTGTGAGTGAAAGAGACATTGGGAACATGGGCTGTCTACTAATCTGGCCAGAATGTGGTGTTCAGTAATAAAAGAGCTCACCACTTCAAATAGGGGAGAAGGAAGTGGAGGAAAGGATTTACACAGCCATACATTCAAAACCACATTGCTCCTTTTCCTTTCTCCATTACTCTTGCTTGTCTGTAAAACCTTCATGCACATTCTGTGGTTTTTACAGTCATTTTCTTTGTGATTTTTTTTTTGTACTCTTGTACATTTTTTATCATTAAACTTTTGTGTTGATTTAAATAAATAGATGGATTCTTTTATCTTTGCAAGTTCTAAATTGATTTCTAACCCCTTCCTGCCCAGCAACGTGATATTTTCTTAAAGGGGTTGTCCGAGTTATGAAAAAAAAAATATATAGCACTGTAAATCTGATGGGCAGCAATATATAACTAAGCTAAGCAAGTTTTAGGCAAAAAAAATATATTTCCTCATTTCCCTGGTTCTCTTCTGGCCCTTTGTTTAACTTCAATAACAACAATCTCAGGTTTTTCTCATGGATATTTGTGCCCCTCTCCCTGCTCTGCAAAGGGAGTGAATACATGTGCTGCCCTCAGTGACATGTCCGCCTGCTGGGAGACTCAGCAGCATGTTGTATTTTTAGGACTACAAGTCCCAGCTGTACAATGACACTGCTGATGCACACAGGATCTTACCCCTACCTGTTCTTGTGCAATGCTCTGCAGAACTCCTCTGTCAGCTCCTATGCCCAGCATTTGTCTCCTCACTGCCTGCAGCTACTCAGTAAAGCCTTCAACCCTGAGTCTGTGCAACTGAAGGGGTTAATGTTTTTCCTCAAGAATCCAGGGAGAGAGCAATAAGCAGCAGCCGGTAGTGCAGGAGGGCGTGGCCAGCACTGTGACGTCTCGTGTACAGGCACACAGCTTCTCTCTCAGACTTGTGCACAAAACATTATCAGAGCAGGGAGAGAAGCTGACATTACAGGTAGGGGTGGGCGATATGGCCTAAAATCTATATTGCAATATAATTTTAAGCATGTGTGATATGCAATATATATCTCGATATATTGTTTTCTATATTTGTGTGCTGGCTCAGGAGAACATAGTGCGCACAGAGAGCGCGATCATATCGCGGTCTGGCGATATAGGCGATATGCACAAAATCCATATCGTGGCACAAATTTATATCGCATATCGCCTATATCGTCTATATCGCCCACCCCTAATTACAGGTTATGTGACCCTCAGTGAAATCTGAGAAAGCAGCAACTGGAGATAAAGTAAGTGAATTGTAAAGTCCTACCATTTGCCTAGTTATAAACATACAAAGAGCAAAAAAAAATAAAAAAATCAGACAACCCCTTTAAGCTTACATATATATTTCCTTAAAGGGGTTATCCCATCTTAGACAATAGGGGCATATCACTAGGATATGCCCCCATTGTCTGATAGGTGCTGGTCCCACCGCTGGGACCCGCACCTACAAGGAGAACGGAGCAGAGATAGATGAGGAGGGCGCACTGCACATGCGCAGCCACCCTCTATTCATTTCTATAGAGCTGCCATAGAAATGAATGGGAGCGGTGGCCGCGCATGCGCGGTGTGCTCCCATTCGTTTCAATGGGAGAGGCGGAGAGCTGCGCCTGGTGGTGGACGGACCCCGGGAAACCCGGGGTCCTCCAGCCACAGCTCTCCCCGACTCCGTTCTCTCTGTAGGTGCGGGTCCCAGAGGTGGGACCCGCACCTATCAGACAATGGGGGCATATCCTTGCGATATGCCCCCATTGTCTAAGATGGGATAACCCCTTTAATCTGATCTGATTAACTATTACAGGTTAATGATGGCTGGGCTCAGGAATTGTGCCCCTGCCATCACTTGTAGTACTTGATATTTTATACAACCTCCACCCCACTCTCAGTTAACTACAATCCCAGCTGCTTAAAGGGGTTATCCGATCCATGAAATGCCCCCCCCCCCCATGCTTGGGACCCTCACACACAATATACTTACCTTGCTGCCCGGCACCCGCATCGCTCCTGGTCCCTATACGGCTGCCACTGCTTCTACCGTGCAGGGAGGGGATTAAAACATCCTGTGTCGGGGCGGGGGGGGGGGGGGTGCAATGGCAGGCGGCAACGAGGATGAGCCTCCCTAGTTGGCTCTTTCACCACCTGTCATTGGCTGCCCCCCAAAACCAGATTTTTTTTTTCCATGCTGCGCACGTTGAGAAGCAGCGGCGGCCATGTAGGGACCAGGAGCGAGGTGAGTATATTGTGTGTGAGGGGCCCGGGCATATAGGGGGCATTTCAGGGGTCGGATAACCGCTTTAACTGAATCTGTCACCAATCTTTTATTGCCCTAAGGGCTCCTAGACCACACAATTTTTGGGCCAATTATTGAGAACGAGGGTTCATACGAACACTCGTTTTCAGTAGTTTGGCTTGTATAATTGAGCAGCCGATCAATGAGCAAATCAGCTGATGGGCATATTTTATTAGATACTCTGTGTAATCAGGAACGTGCTGCCGATAACCAATAGAACAGAATGAGGGAAGAACGACTGCAGTAGCAATCGTACCTCCCCAGTTTGTATCGGCCAGTGTATTTATACCAATGCAAATGAGCACTATTGGATGTGTTATCATCCATCAGTGCTCACACTGCTTGAATGTCAGGCAGTGTAATATTACCTTAACTATGGGTGACAGCTCTTCTTAGCAAAATGCTACTTTTTTTTATCTTTCATGATCAGCACCATACATATATGCTTTGGTTGGGTATTTAAAAATGGCGCCTGTTGGGTATTTAAAATTGCCAATACAGAGGGAGGCACGTCGGCACACTTACCTGGCTCGGCATTTTTTCCCATAGGAATGTTTTAGTGCCGGATCTGGCATTAAAAATACCGCAAGGCCGGATCCGTCCCTCCGATCTGCGCTTCCATAGACCTTTAAAAATGTGAAAAAAAATATAGAAACGGATCCGTTTGTCCATATGACAAATGGACAGACAGATCCGTTCTTGGAAAGCATTTGTGAGACGGATCCGTAACAATCATTAACTACCTTACTCATCAGTGATTAAGCTCAGCTGATGTCCATTGATGAATTGTTAATGGACTGTGTGAATTAGCCTAGTTGGTTTTTCTGTTATTATTAACATACTCTCTAATGCATGTTTAATTTTACCCATTGCCTATCAACGTATTGCCAAGGAATGGAGGGACCTGTCTGAGGTGGAAGTTGGACTAAAATTAACATCTTTACTAATAGAGACCTAATAATGAATGTCTTCTTTTGTCGCTGTTGCCCGTTAACTGATGAATCAAATAGATTACACTAGATTTGTGGGCTTTCTGAGGGATATTAATATTCCAAAACTTAGTGTTACTCAACTGGAAGAATGAGATCGTCTTATATCACTGGATGAGGTGCTATCTGCAATAGCTGAATCCCCACTTGGTAAAACAGCAGGCCCAGAGGGATTACCTCTAGAACTATATAAACGAGATAGAGAGTTTTGGGAAAATAAATTAATGGAGGTTTTCTCACACTCTAATCAAGTAGCGCGTTTGCCTGTTTCAATGGGGGAAGCAATGATCATTTTAATTCCTAAAGAAGGTAAGAATAGTTTAGATCCGGGTTAGTATCGCCCAATATCACTAAAGAATAGTGATTGTAAGATTTTGGCCAGAATTTTGACGAAGAGATTGAAGGAGGTAATTACGAACTTATTGCATATGGACCAAAATGGATTTATCCCTTGAAGATCTACATCTTTAAACCTTTTCAGAGTCTTCGCCAATATTCATTGGGTGGGAAACAATACTCACAGTTGCTCTATTCGGTCTTTAGATGCGACAAAAGCTTTTGACAGTGTGGAATGGAGCTTTTTGTGTGAAACTTTGGGTCAATTTGGTATTGGTTCTGATTTTATAAAGTGGTCATTTATAATCACCCGAGTGCACGGATATCTGTTAATGATGAATTGTCTGAGAGCTTTAGCATTGAGAGGGGTATGAGGCAGGGATGTCCCCTCTCTTCTTTACTCGTTGCCCTAGTTGTGGAACCTTTAGCAATTAAGATCAGACAGGATTCATGTTTTCAGGAATTTGGAGTGAGGGGGAGAGAGGACAAAGTATCACTTTATGCAGATCTTCTTTTTTTCCTTGGTGATACTAATAGGGATTTAAGTTATGTTATGGCATTGATGGGGGAATTTGGCATGCTCCCGGGTATAGTAATTAATTGTAGTAAATCAATTTTGCTTCATTTGAGTGATAAGCTTGAGGTAATGGATAAGAGACTAAGGATATTGGGGCATCATGGGGCTTAAGGATATTGGGCCCTATGTTTTAATGCTTTTAATTGTATAATATATTGATTGAATAAATACATTTTTTTATTTTTTATTTTAAGGGGGGTGGGGGTGCCTGCTTGCAAGCGCAGCAGTCGCCAGAGCCATGAGTTTCTGCTGTTTTACACAACAGACATCTGGGGCTAATGTCTACAACAGTTGAACACACCAATCACATTTAATCCCTCAGCCGCTGTGGCCAATTGTGATCACAGCAGCTGAAGAGGCTTTCCACGGGAACGTTGCGCTCCTAGGGCCCGGATGTCTTTACTGCTTTAAGATCGAGATAATTATTTATTGGTGGTGGTATCCTGGAGCCTGCTAGAGGCTATCATGTTTACCACAGGTATATTCCTTTGGAGGTCTGTTGGTGTTAGACATTTTTCACTGATAAACCATATTACAAAATTGTTTGTGGTCACTTGTACCATTGATTTATGTAAAGTTGTGTCAAAGTACAGTGAATAGAACTCATGGACAAGCCCATTCACTTCTTAGGCTGGGTTCACATGACTTTTTTCCCATTTGTTTAACGCATACAGAAAACATATACATTAAACCTGGCCCTAATTGGAAGGTTCAAAGCTGACTTTGTAAAACATGTTGGAAGAAAATAGTGTGATGGGGTCTGTTCGGCATCATTAGTGTCCATCATGATGGATTGAGCAGTGCTGCAAATGTATTCTTTCTGTTTAACAAGTATGTGTGTACAAATCTATTATAGTGTTTCTATAGATATATATAGACCCGATTTCATACTGAGGGATACAACGTTTTTTCCCCCTCACATTTCCATGGAAAAGAAAAGCTTTGCATGTTACACATTACATTGGTATTCTCCCTAGTGGCATATGGAAGCATCATTTGATGGCATACTTCCTACTGTTTCATAAAACCGAACCATAGGGACTCTGTGTGCTGTGTGCTGTCATGCAGACTCCTTGCACAGAAGCAGAAATGTTGGTGATTGGTTCAACCAGAGAAGGTTGTAGAACATGCAATAGCTGTAACCTTTTTTGGAAGTGTCATATCCTGCTTTCTGTTCATGATGAAAAGCTCAAACTTTAGTTCTTGAAACTCACATAACTGAGCTCTCAACTTCTTCGTACTCCTTATAGTTCTGCATAATTTCCATTGAGCCCCAAAATTCAAAATGCAAATCACGGACCCATTGAAGTCAATGGATCTGCACCATGATGCTGGGTGGCCGTGATATCTTTTACGGAAACTCTGACACAGGATTTCGTTACAAATAGGAACCAGTAATTGGCAGCTTCCATACATGTACATGTACATATGGTAGCTGTTAGTTACTGGTAAGGAGGCAGGAGGAAGGTTGGGATAGCACTCCCCTCATGAATACATTGGACTGATAACTATAAGTGTGCTATATTCTTTGTAAGCCTCTGTTAGCCAAACAGGACAATGGGTGCAATTTATCATGAGGGTAATATTTAAAGTGAGTTTTTCTTGAGTACACGGTGACGTACTTTTGACACATTTATCAAATGTTGCACATTGTTTGTTAAATGTGGTGCATCTTTAAAATGAACACTTTTGTGTTTGTGTTATTGTTTCCCAAACTGGAGTAAGTGGTGAAAAATACAAAAAGTTGCAAGTAAGCAAAAAAAAAAAAAAAATCACAAAGCCATGTTTTACGACTTTTTGAAGCCGGAATTCCCCCCAATATTTCTTGTGTTGTTTGGAACCTGCCCTAACAATCAAGAAGGAGAGGGAGAGGCTGGCAGAGGAAACAAGGGGAGCAAGACTGCACAGAGT
This sequence comes from Bufo gargarizans, assembly GCF_014858855.1. NCBI lineage: Eukaryota > Metazoa > Chordata > Amphibia > Anura > Bufonidae > Bufo > Bufo gargarizans. Next base: position 442,130,319 of record NC_058080.1, read on the forward strand.
GGTCTTAATAAATGACCCCCATTGTGTTTGGATTAATAATGAATTCCTGGTCCTTAAAATGTCACTACAAAAAACACAGTGGGAGAGATTTATCAAACTGGTGTAAAGTAGAACTGGCTTAGTTGCCCATAGCAATGGGCAAATCTTTATTTTTCCAAAGGAGCTGTGAAAAATGAAAGGTAGAATCTGATTGGTTGCTATGGGCACACCAACTTGATAAATCTCCCCCAGTGTTTTTATAAAATTTCTGGCTGCAGCAATATTTGGCAAAAAAAAAAAAAAGCTTTAGAGAAAGAAAATTAGCTTGAAACCGCCTTATTACAATTCTCTCTGTTTTTCCAGGATACCTTGAAGATAGTTTTGTGAAGTCTGGCGTTTTCAATGTTTCAGAGCTTGTGCGAGTGTCTAGAAGTAAGTTGGAGTGCCATTCATCATGTTAAATACTACATCCTAAATATATATATATATATATATATATATATATATATATATAAAAATATATATATATATACTTTATATTGTTTTCTAAGAAAACTTGTCATTTATATATTTATATATTTGCTGTTTCTGACTTCAGTTGTACATGGGGGTGTTATCTGTAATTGATAGCATTCTCTGTGTAACTGTGTATAAGAGATAGCTGTCAGTCACTTATAGCTGTACATGGGGGAGTATTATCAGTGATAGTATTCTCTGTGTAAATGTGTGTACAGAGATAGCTATCAGTCACTGACAGTTGTACATGGGGGAGGTGTTATCAGTAAATGATAGCATTTCACTGATAGCTGTACACAGGTATTATCAGTGATTGATAGCATTCTCTGTGTAAGTGTGTATACAGAAATATCTGTCAGTCACTGATAGCTGTACACAGGGGAGGTGTTATCATTGATTGATCGCATTTTCTCTGTAAGTGTGTATACAGAGATACCTGTCAGTCTCTGATAATTGTACAAAGGGGCTTTCTTAAGTTCAGTTTTACTGAATCTTTTCTCATAAAACTATATATTAATCTGATCATCTCCTCCTGCTCTATAACATGCTGCTTGCAAATTATATTGCATTTTGTGGTGGCAGGTCCTCTTGAACAGTCTTGTGATTTTTATGCCATTTACTTGCATGTTTTCACCCCATGTACTTACATATTTATCTTGTAATTATTGCATGAAAAGCATATGAAAGTTGCATGCACTTGTGACTCTCACACAACTCAGGTTATTCCTATTGATTGGAAACGTCCTGAAGCAGTTACTAGATTAGTTGTCACGTTACAAAATGTGTGAATTTTGCAAGTGATGTTGCCGAGTAACTGTTAATATGTAGTAGTAACTAGAAATCTAAATGTGGAAGTGCATGCCTGTTGTCCATCCTGTTACATAATGAATTCCCTTCTCATTTACTGACCTTTCCACTGTGTCAGTGTACAGGGAAATGGATGTCATTTTGCTAATGGGAAGACAATGCCAAGATATTGAAAGAAAATTCCAGGAGATAAGCTCCACTATTTTATCTATATATATAAAGAAGGATGTATGTATGTTCCGCGATCACTCAAAAACGCAGCTATCAATTTCAACGAAACTTGGTATACACATGCCTTGCTACCTAGAAAGAAATCTTGTGGGGGTCATAGCTCTCTAGGACGTACCGTTCGTGAGATATTCCCAAAAAATTACCTGCATTAGCCAATACAAGCCTGCAAGTCTTTCTCTTCATATTGTAACTGCCATACACACGGTCACATGTCCCTTATCAGTCAATAGAAGCTCACAGGCCCTCAGTCTCCACATACACACAGTTTTACTCCAGGTTTCCAAAACAACCCAGCCATTTTTCTTCACTGCTGTAGGTCAGCTTTAGGCTAGGGCTACACAACGACAATAAGTCGCACGACACATAGAACACAACTACACTGCTACATGTGTCGTGCGACATTGATGTTGTACCAATGTTACAAAACAATTTTCATAATGATAGTCTATGGTGTTGCACTGCGAAATTTTACATGCAAATCACAAATCAATGTTGGATGGATTTTTTGCAACTCTTGTGTCGCAGTCGCAGCATGTCACATGTCGCAGTGCAACACCATATTCTATAATTTTAAAAATTGTTGAGACAAAATGTTGCATGACACATGTTGTCGTGTAGCCCTAACATTAAAGGGGCAGGGCTTTGTGGAGGTCACTGTTAAAGGGGCAGGCACTGTGGAGGTCGCTGTTAAAGAGGCGTTCACTGTGGATGTTACTGTTAAGGGTCAGGCCACTGTGGAGGTCACTGTTAAAGGGGTGGACACTGTGGAGGTCACTGTTAAGAGTGCAGGAGCCATTATTAAATGGGCAACTGCTGTGGAGGTCACTGTTAAGGCAGCAAGGTACTGTGAGGTCACTGTCAAGGTAGCGGGGTACTTTGGAGGTCACTGTTAAGGGGGCGGGCCCCATGAGGAGGTCACTGTCAAGGAAGTGGGGTGTTGTGAAACTCACTGTTAAAGGGGTGGGCTGCTGTGAAAGTCAAAATTAAGGGGACGGGCTGCTGTGGAGGTCCCATCTTAAAGTGGCGGGGCACTGTGGGGGAGGGGGGTCAGTGTTAAGGGGTGAGGGACTGTGGAGTTCACTCTTAGAGGGGTGGGGTGCTGTAGAGGTCATTGTTATGGGGGATACTTTCGGTTTCTTTTAACGACACACACAAACAATAAATGAAATATACCTGTGTGAAGCCGGGTCCTTCTGCTAGTGCAGTTATCAGAAATTCTGCAACCAAAACTAGGTTTACAATCCTTAAAGCAGATTTATTGGATGATTGTCGGGAATGAATGTTCTTACGATTGCTCATTCCCGGTAATAGTCCAGTGTAAATGTGCCACAGAGCACCTGATGAACAAGAAAAACGCTGAGGCAGCACATTAAATCATCATTCTGGGCAGGAGATCGTGCTGTGTAAACAGCAACCTGCTGCCCAGAAACAAATTTTTATTAGGACGAACAATGGCCGTAGTCCTTACTCCTCCCCATACAGTGGAGGAGATTGCTGCATGAACATGAACAGTTATGGGGAAGCAACAGTTCCTTCCCGATAATTGCCTGCTTGTCTCGCATGTGTAAATGCGCCTTTACGGAATGAAAACTGTTGTCCTATCAGAACAACTCCTCCTAAAAAGACCAGTTGATATTGTCACTGCAGGAGAAAGGAAGCACAAGTTGCAACGAATATGCGATCATGTATGTCAGCTGTCTACAGCAGCAAATGTAGGGATGTCCTGAGTGAGCGCCTTTTATATCACACATAATGGTCTCTCATATTTGAGGGTACTGCTTCATTAACGGCTCCTATTTATCTAATAATGGCATTCAGATTGTGGTTGTGGCAGGCATCTTTCATCTGGCATATGTCTAACCTCTCATATACCGCAAACCACAAGAGACTGTGGTGTGCTTTACCAGTTGCAAACAGTAAATGATAACTCCCACCGCATGCCATGTTTGAGACAAATTCCAACAGATCTGTTAAAAAGTATGCCTACAGAAATGATATGTTTAATTCTTTGCCTTGTTTTCCTTTACTCATACTACAACTGTATTGTCCATATGTGGTGCGATCCTAGCAAAAGCCTTGTTCACACTCGTTATTTCTCTAGGGACTTAGTTTACGCCGGTCCCTGATTCACAGGGGATTAAAATAGTTTGTAGATATTAAGCCATTCGAGCTGGCAGCTGTGTTCTTCTCTCAGGTATAAGGGCAGCTTTGAATAGGCATCCCTCCAAAAGATAGAAGAGAAAAGCACTCTGCTGCTCATCCAAATATGCAAAGAATCCGCCTCTGTCATCAGCATCTCTCTCTCCAACAGGGCTAATTGAAAGGACTATCTGCATGCAGTGAGTTTAGAGGGGCCCAGAGATCTGACCCTGCACCACTGATTGATGTCCCACATGCAGTACATACTATAGCGTGGAAATATTGTTCCCAAGTGAAAGGGAGCCAGCAGTCACATCTAATTAACGTTTCATCAAGAAATAATTGCACTATGCATAAATTAAGGACACCATCATCTCTAAAACAAAAGAAGAATTGATTTGGACCTTGTTCCCAAGGTCTCTGATGATACAAAGTGACACACAGCACACCAGGCCTTTGTATACAATGCAGTGCCTACTTGCTGGCACCAAATACCATCAGATATACTTAATGGATGCTTTATATCCAGATAGCATGCTCAATGGATAAAAGCACTGCGTTTTTCTTTTTATTATTTCTTTCAAAAAGATGCAAGTCTTCCAAGTGAATTGCGAATGGAATATTAAATGCCATTCGATTCTCAGCCGGTAAATAGCAATTTGCAAGCTTACTCATTTACTTTGGAGGTAGAACCACGGGAACTATTTCTAGGTTTATAAACTTTCACTACAAATATTTTGTATAAGTAACCAGCTGCTGTTTCTTCCTAGCACCCATAACACAGGGCTCTGGTGTCAGTTACCCAATTGGAGAGCCACTAAGCCAGCCATACTATCATGATATGAACTCTGCGGTCAGCTTACAGAGGTCATTGTCCTCTCCTCCAAGCAGGTAAGGGATATAAGGAACTGTAAAGCAATTTCAAGAGCACATACCTACTGGAGACAATATTGTGCAACAGTATCTAATTAAATATCAGTTTACTGTATTTTTCATTTTAACTTATTAAAAATCTTCTATAGAATGGAACTGTGACCAACAGTTATTACATATCCTATATGATAAGTATCTAAAGCTCTGTTCACATTATTGTCATGGTTTCCCTTTCAAGCTATTACAGTTATGTCAGATACTTTTGCCAAACCCTGACAAACGTCATTGACATACACTATGAGAGCTCAATCACACAAACATGTATTTCTTTTGTTTCCATTTCATTTTTTTACAGGTCCTTATGTGGAACCATTTATTTTAAGGGGGCTGGAAAAAATGGAAATGACTCAGTGTACATTCCATGTCCGTTCCGCCCAAAAAAAACTTGCTATTTTTGTCCGTTTTGTGGACAAGGGCAGGCATTGTTACAATGGATCTGCAAAAAAATAAAATAAAACTGATACAACACGGATTTTATTTGTTTGTTTTGCAGACCACAAATTACATATGGTCGTGTGCATGAGCCCTGAAGGAGATTTATCAAGATTGGTGTACTGGAAAACTAGCTTAGTTGCCCATAGCAACCAGTCATAATACACTTTTTATTTTTCAGAGCTCTTTTTGAAAATTAAAATTGGAATGGTGCTATGGACAACTAAGCCCAGTTTTCCTTTTCAACACTTTTGATAAAGCTCCCCCTATATGTGGTAGTTCAATTCCATTATTCTGAATATAAATAATTTTTCTGCTAGGCTGCCCCATCTCTTGCCATCAAAATGACTAAAAGCCCTGACAGACCTGAAAAATCACCAAAAAGAACACCAGCTTAAGGAAAAACTAGAGACTGATATACTGGACTGGGAATACCTGACTTTATTGAAATTCCTTGAATTACCTATCTATATAGGATTTTTATCTCTCTGTGCTGACATTTTGTATATCATTTTCAATGTTATTACACTACCAAAATGAACAAGAAAAACAGCAAAGAAATCAAAACATAATTGTATGATATGAATATTGAGGGACATTTATTAACCCCTTACATGTGCGTCACAGCTGGACGTGACTTAAGGACCAGCGACGTACGTGTACGGCAGGCTGATTGGGCAGGTGCAGGAGCTGCGCCTGCCCGATCAGCGGCACAGACACGGCATTCACTGACAGCTGGGTCTCTGCTGCATACGCTGGCATCGGTGTCTTCACCGGTGTCTTTCTTGTATGCCGCTGTCAAAGCTTTGACTGCGGCATGCAGAGGGTTTGCGGAGGGTACGGGTAGTGCAGTGGCGGGGACCCGATGGCAGAGAAGGGAGGACCAGTGCCTTCCATAGGCATTGGGGCTTGCCTCCTACGGAACCCTGTGAGATCCAGCCCTTAGGCTGGGTCTCACAGGCAGGCTGTTAGCATAAAAGCTGGCAGCCAATGCATTATAATACAGGTTCTATTGTAATGCATTGCAGTGGGGATAAGACAACAGAAGTTAAAGTCGCATAGTGGGACAAAAATAACATAATAAGCAAAAATAGTTTCAAGTAAAAAAAAAATTCCCAAAATAAAACACATAAAACTGTTAAAAAAAGAAAAACAGACATGTTGGGTATTGCCCGGTCTGTAACGACTAACTCTATAAAAATATCACATGATCCACCCCCTCACCTGAACGCATTAAAAATAAAAAAAATAAAAACTGTGCTAAAACAACCTTTTTTTGTCACCTTACATCACAAAAAGTGCAACATTAAGCGATCAAAAAGGTGTATGCCCCCCAAAATAGTACCAATCAAACTGTCACCTCATCCCGCAAAAAATGAGCCCCGTCCCTAAGATAATCGCCCCAAAAATTAAGAACCTATGGCTTTCAGACTGTGGAGACACTAAAACATGAAAAAAATAAAAAATAAAAGTAGACATATTAGGTATCGCCGTGTCCGTAACAATCAGGTCTATTAAAATATCACACGGCCTAACCCCTCAGGTGAACACTGTAAAAAAATAAAAACTGTCAAAAAATGTAATACCAAGCGATCAAAAAGTCATATGCACTCCAAAATAGTACCAATCAAACTGTCCTCTCACACCGAAAAATGAGCCCCTACATAAGACAGTCGCCCAAAAAATAAAAATAAAATATGGCTTTCAGAATATGGAGACACTAAAAAAATCTTTTTTTTATTTTTTATGCTTTATTATGTAAAACTGAAACAAACAACCCAAAAATTTGGTATTGTCACGTCCGTAACAACTTGCTCTATAAAAATATCACATGATTTAACCTGTCAGATGAACATTGGAAAAAGCAAAAATTTAAACTGTGCCCAAAAATTATATGTACCAACAAAACTGCCACCTTATCCCGTAGTTTCCAAAATGGAGTTACCTTTTTGGAGTTTCTACTTTAGGGGTGCATCAGGAGGTATTCAAATGTGACATGGCAACTTAAAATGATCCCAGTGAAATCTTCCCTCCAAAAACCATATGGCGTTCCTTTCCTTCTGCGCCCTGCCATGTGCCCGTACAGCAGTTTACGACCGCATACGGGGTGTTTCTGTAAACTACAGAATCAGGGTAATAAATATTGAGTTTTGTTTGGCTGTTTACCCTTGCTTTGTTACTGAAAAAAATTGATTAAAATGGAAAATCTGCCCAAAAAGTGAAATTCTGAAATTTCATCTCCATTTTCCTTTAATTCTTGTGGAACACCTAAAGGGTTAAGAAAGTTAGTAAAATCAGTTATGAATACCTTGAGGGTTGTAGTTTCTAAAATGTGGAAATTTATAGATGGTTTCTGTTATGTAAGCCCCCAAAGTGACTTCAGACCTGAACTAGTCCTTAAATTAGGGTTTTGGAAATTTTCTTAAAAATTTTACAGTTTGCATCTAAACTTCTAAGCCTTCTAACGTCCCCAAAAAAGAAAATGTAATTTGCAAAATGATCCAAACAAGAAGTAATAACTATTTTATTTGGTATCACTATCTATTTTAAAAGCAGAGATATTGAAATTTAATTTTTTTTTTCCAGATTTTTGGTAAATTAAAAAAAAAATTATAAATAAAAATGAAATATTTTGTCTCAAATTTATCTCTGTCATGAAGTACAATATGTGACGAAAAAACTATCTCAGAATGGCCTGGATAAGTAAAAGTTTTAAAGTTTTCACCACATAAAGTGACACATGTCAAATATGCAAAAAAAAAAAGGCCTGGTCTTTAAAAATGGCAGGGTCCTGAAGGGGTTAAGCTATTTACACTTCTATTGTGGCGTAAAAAAGTTGCACATTATGGCGCACGCCATATGTGCACCATAATTTCCGACTTTTTAGGCTTCTGGCCAGTTTTCTAAAGTAACAAGGGAAATAGGGTGCCTAACATGGGTTTACTATAACTTACACCAAAAGCAGATGTAAGTTATAGCTGAAGTCTGCACCAACCCCTGGCTGGCATACCCTTCCGTTTCTGAAGCACCGCAGGGCAGATATATGCCTAATATATTAATAGGTATCTGCCTTTTAATAAATTAAGTGCATCTCACACCAGTGCATGGAGAGCAAGACTGGCATGTGGGTACGCCATTCTTGATAAATCTCCCCCACTGAGTTTAACAAAACTACACCTTTCTGATGGAAATGTCCCTTTAAGACTTGGGTTATTGACCATTATTAGCATTTATGAAATTTGAAAAGTGACAATGTCTTTAGTGTGTGTTTTTATATAACTATAGGATTTACAAGGTCATCCTTGCAGTGGAAGGATAATTTTCAACAAAGGAAGCTCTTCTTCAAAGAATGGCCTTTTAATATTTTCCTACTGACAGTGATGACCCATGCAATAATACTGAAAGGAAAGGCATACAAGGTTATGTCTATTAAATTAAACATAGAAAGGAAGTTTATCAACATGGAATGTAAAGCTACCACAAGAACATCTAACCTTTCTCTTGTCTCTTTATTTTTGTTATGTGCCACATAAATGTCCACACGTCATAGTTTCCTGTTACTGTGAAAGGGTTACACTGAGCTCCACAAACTTCTAACTATGGAATGTCCTGTTTTCTTCATTAGTTCACACATTAAATGTTTACTTCTTCTAACAGTAAAAGACCCAAGACCATTTCTATAGATGAGAATATGGAACCAAGTCCAACTGGAGACTTCTACCCTTCTCCAAATTCACCAGCAGCTGGGAGTCGCACATGGCATGATAGAGACCAAGGTACAAAGATACAGTTTGGAATAATTTTTTTAACAGTTCTGTCTGGCTCCTCTAAAATGGACATTTATGTTCAGCTGAGGTACATGATAAAAAAAACTTGTATATATTCAAAATATGCACATACAGCAGCACAGACTTGTGAGGACAGGCTATGGTGTTAAAGTTCTTATGGGCCCTGTTATTATAACCTGTAATGCTGAGCACAGTGAGGTGATTTCATGTCATTTTGCAATGCTTTCATTAAAGAGCATCTGTCAGCAGTTTTGTACCTATGAAACTGGCTGACCTGTTACATGTGCACTTGGCAGCTGAAGGCATCTGTGCTGGTCCCATGTTCGTATGTGCCCGCATTGCTGAGAAAAATGATGTTTTAATATATGCAAATTATCCTCTAGGAGCAACGGGGGCGTTACTATTACCCTTAGAGGCTCAGCTGTCTCTGCACCTGCTGTGCCCTGTCCACTTTGATTGATAGGACAAGGTGTGATCACATATACACTGTCTGACACTGTCAATCAAATTGTGGATGGAAAGCGTAGCCTTTAGGTCTTATGTCAACACCCCCATTGATTGCTCCTAGAGGCTCATTTGCATATATTAAAACATCATTTCTTTCAGCAGTGGGGGCTCATATGAGCATGGGTCTAACACGGATACCTTCAGCTTCAGCTGCCAAGTGCACATGCAACAGGTCAGCCAGTTTCATAGGTACAAATCTGCTGACAGATGCCCTTTAAAACACCAGCTACACTTACAGAAAGAGAAATAAAAAGTTTCCTTTATCTGTTAGCCACTTCTCCCCATGATTTTGCAGTTGCTGGATTTTTTTTATTTATTGTCTTATAACCAAAGGGAGAAGCACTGAAAAGCTTACTGCACACCACAGCATTTACTAAGCTTTACAATGAACGTGTCAGCAGAAAATGACTTACTGTTTAAAGAGGACCTTTCACCGATTATGACACTGAACTAAGAATACAGACATGGAGAGCGGCGCCCGGGGATCTCACTGCACTTACTATTATCCCTGGCCACCGCTTCATTCTCCTGCTATGCCCTCCGGTATCTCCGGTCACAAAGTTATGGTAGGCGGAGTCTGCCCTTGTTCTTCTGTAGCGCTGGCCAATCGCATTGCAGAGCTCACAGCCTGGGAGAAAATAACCTACCAGGCTGTGAGCTCTGCGCTGCGATTGGCCAGCACTACAGCAGAACCAGGGCAGACTCCGCCTACCATAACTTAGTGACTGAAATCTCTGCCTACTATAACTTAGTGGCCAGAGATACCGGAGGGCATAGCGGGAGAATGGAGCGGCGCCCAGGGATAATAGTAAGTGCAGTGAGATCCCCGGGCGCCGCTCTCCATGTCTGTATTCTTAGTTGACAGTGTCATAATCAGTGAAAGGTCCTCTTTAACTCAAGTTTTTATATTTTTGACATTGAAAAATAATCCTGAAATCCTCCAGTTTTACTCTGTCCCTGACTCTGATCCTCACAATAGGCTGAAACTTGCTGTTCAGAAGAGTTCACATTTTAGCAGTCATTTCATTATAATCACAAGCAGGATTGCAATGGAAGATAGGACCTACATATAAAACTGGATTACACGAGTTACAGTACATGACAGACACAGCTTCTCCCCCCACCCCAACCCATACAATGACCTCTGCACAGGTCACAGAGCACATCTGCATAATTCTCCCAAAGTCGCAAATTATTAGTAAAATGGCATGTGCCATAATTTCTAACTTTTTTACTACACAATTGTTGTGCAAACACTTCAGTAAATGTCCTTTTAATTTGGGAAAAAAAATTGTATGCATGCTTTGCAACACATTTATTAAGGCTCTAATTTATTAAACTGGCTTTGTCTTTATTTTGGAGTAAATTGCGACTTTTCTCCAGTTTTGCAACTTTCCAAACATATATACAGTGCTTTGTCCTTAAAATCTTCTAGTCTTTATTGAGTCATAATAAAAACTAAATCCCAGAAAAAGGATTCAATCCCGATCAGCAACCCATAGCGCCGACGTGTCCCACTTTCATAAATTCTGTGTGTCAACGGTTAACTTTACACAAATAGACAAATGTCAAGACAAACAGGCAGGTAGTGAAAATCCATAAAGTTTAATATTATTCTGTTGCAGCATATGGGACAAGTGATTGGAAGATCAAATATTCAGTCCCCTGACGGGATTAAAAAGCACAGTAAAAAATATATTTTTTTATTAAAATATATGTTAAAAATTCACCTCCCTTTCCTAATTTTACCCCAAAAAATAAAAATTAAACATGGCAAACAATAGCCAATTTTTGGTGCACAGCGAATGCCGCACACACAATATTAAACCAATAAACTTGTTTGAATTTGTTATAGAGCATAGAGAAAGACAGTGTAAGGAACGCGACCATACTTCTTTCAGTAAAGCTCTGTCTTTATGGCGCTAATGACACCATTAACATAATCTGCTGTAATAGGTTCCTTTTATCTAGACGTTATTTAATTGTATTATCCATTTAGTATTATCATAGCTGCTTCTTAGAGGTGAGGGCTTGCATAACAAGTGTTTTAAGTGCTTCCGTTTTTTAGCCTTGCCAATGGCATGAACTATCTTGCTAGATCAACAAAATCTTGAGACTGCATGCAACAGTTAGCAAGTTTAGATAAAATATGTCCAACTTGTATTATTGACAACTTTATATTTGTTATATGGACATATCCTTTCTTGGCGTTGTCGCAGCTTTAAGCTGCCAACAGCATGAGTGTTAGTGCATCCTCCTATTAAAAAGAGTGAGTGGCTGATTCTGTGCGGCATCCGCACTACAGTTCCTGCATCAAAAGATGCTTTGTGAACGGGGACTAAGAATGATCTTAATCTGAGCTAAAAATGGAATTGGTAAAAGTAAGACCACAGTTTTTTCTCTGTTACTGTTATATTTTTGTAAAGATAAATTTATGGTAGATGTCTTTATGATTGTATTTGGTACTGTGATCTCAGAATTACATCTCTTACTAAGTTTAATGTAAAAATGATTTTGAATTAAATTCAGGTATAATTCAGATTTCATTGTTCCATCGTTGATAACAAAGATGTGAAAAATACAATGGTGCTTGAAAGTTTGTGAACCCTTCATAATTTTCTAAGTTTCTGCATACATTTGACTTAAAACTACATCAGATTTTCACACAAGTTCTAAAATTAGATAAAGATAACTAAATCAAACATATATATATAAATATTAAGTCAAAAATATTACAACTGGTAATTTATTTATTGACATAACTGATCCAATATCACATGGCTGTGAGTGGCAAAAGTATTTAAACCTTTGCTTTCAGTATCTGGTGTGACCCCCTTGCACAGCAAGAACTGCAACTAAACGTATCCGGTAATTGATGATAAGTCCTGCATATCGGTTGGAATTTTAAGCCATTCCTCTATACAAAATAACTTCAACTCTGTTATGTTGGTTGGTTGCCTACTATGAACTGCATACTTCAGGTTCTTAAACGACACCTCTACTGAATGAAGGTCAGGGCTTTGATTTAATAATTCCCAAACTGTAAACTTATTCTTCCTTAATCATTGTTTGGTAGAACGACTTGTGTTCTCGGGATTGTTGTTTTGTTGCATGACCTATGTTCTCTTGAGATTCAGACATTTTGACTTTTTCCAGATGCAGCAAAACAGTCTCAAACCATGATACTACCACCACAATCTTTCATATATGGGATGAGAATTTTATGCTAGAATGCGGCATTTGCCTTTTTCCAAACATAATGTTTCTCATTTAAACCAAAAAGGTATATTTTGGTCTTATCCGTCTATAAAACATTGTTCCAATTAGGGCTGCAGTAAACTAATATTTTAATTATCTAGTAATCTATAGGTTATTTTTTACGATTAATCGAGTAATCTAATAAGCAAACTTCTTAAAATAACATATTGCTTGATAAAAACAATATTTTTATTTATTACATCTGATTTTACTTCACCCCACCCCCCCAAATCAGACTATCACAGATCTCAGCCACAGATAAGCAATCAGACTCCCATGCCACCATGATCAGACTGCCTGCCCCTATGAAAACACCCTCCCTTGCTGCAGTGCAATCAGAGCCAGACCCCCATGCCATCCATTGCCATTGCCCCTAGTCCGCCAGTGCCATCAGATCAGCAGCCCCTCCATGCCATGTCCCCCAGTGCCCCCATGATGGCACTGCTATCAGCCCCTGCATACCATCCAGATTGCCATGATGTCCCCCTCCCCCCGTGCCTCCATGCCATCCACCATGTCCCCCACTACCCCAGAACAGCCCCTCCATGCCAAATCACAGGTGCCCCCATTAACCCCTCTCCAACCCAATAACTTTATACATGCCAAATCACAGGTGCCCCCATTAACCCCTCTCCAAACCAATAACTTTATACATGCCAAATCACAGGTGCCCCCATTAACCCCTTTCCAAACCAATAACTTTATATATGCCAAATCACAAGTGCCCCCAATTAACCCCTCTCCATCCCCCCACCTCCCTCTCATATCTCTTTATACATGCCAAATCACAGGGTGCCCTGATTAACCCCTCCAATTTACATGCCATTGCTAAACCACAGGTGCCCCATTAACCCCTATCCGCCTCCCCGCCAATAACTTTATACATGCCAAATCACAGGTGCCTCCATTAACCCCTCTCAAACCCCCCCCCCCCCCCCTCCCTCTCATATCACTTTATACGTGCCAAATCACAGCCTGGTGCCCCAACTAAGCCATCTCCCCCACCCTGCCGCCAATAACATGCCATTGCCAATTCACAGTTGCCCTCGTTTCTCCCCAGGCTCGCCGCTGGTGCTGCTAACTTTGTACTTGCCTTTAATAGCAGTGCGGCGTGCGCTGGCACATAAAGTCCACGGGAGACGGTCTGCATCCCAGCATGCACTGGGTCCTGACGTCACACACATCGTCAACCAGCGCGCTGATTATATGTGTATGCAAGGCCCTGCAGTGCAGTGCCGAGTCAGGACTCAGGAGGCCACGAAGCGGTGAGTGAGAAGCTTCATTTCACTCCTGCTCCATGGTCATGTGATTCAAATGATTCCTTGATGCAGGGAAACTGTATTGAGGATTTTTTTTGCCTCGATTTAATCGATAAATCGTTTCAGCCCTAGTTTTAATAGCATCCTGGCTTGTCCAGGTGATCTTGAGTAGAATGAGCAATGTTCTTTTAGGAAAGCAGAGTCTTTCTCTTTGCAATCCTGCCATGAACACCATTGTTGTTCAGTGTCCTCCTGAAGGTGGAGTAATGAACATTAATATTAGCTAATGTGTGAAAGACCTTTAGTTGGTCATAGGTTAACTTTGGTTCCTTTGTGACCTCACATATGCCATGTACATGGGGTGGTAATAATAGTCTTCATTTCCTCCATTTGTACACAATCTAACTATAGATTGGTGGAGTCCAAAATCTTTAAAGATGGTTCTGTAATCATTCCCAACCTTATGAGCATCAACAATTCTTCTTCTGAGGACCTCAGAAATCTCCTTTTTTCATTCCATGAAACACTCTCTTAAACATGTGTTGGGAAGATCTGACTTTGATTAACACATTGATTAAAAAAACCTTACTCTTATTTCACCTTTAATTGTCTACTAATCCTAAAGGTTCACATACTTTTGCTATTTACAGACACGTGATATTGGATCCTTTTCCTCAACAAACAAATGACCAAGTCTAATAATTTTGATTCATTTGTTTGATTTAGTTATCCTTATCTACTTTTAGAACTTATGGGGAAAATATATATATTTTTAGATCACATTTATGCAGAAGTATAGAAAATGATGATGGTTCACAAGTTTTCAAGCAACATAGTATAATACGTTTATAACTTATGGCAATTAGATTTCACAATAGAAATTGCATATATTATTAATTAGATTGTTTACAGCTGATGAAACAGACATACTTACATTGTAAACCCATGTCAGAATGACTGTACAATCCTTTCTGATATTTAAAATTGCACTTTATGAGTCATAGGCTAAAAGAGAGCTCATAAGTACAGTATAGTAAAAAACTAAATTCATCTCCTGCCTAGCCTAACTGATAAGCTGCATTCAGTGCACCCCCTTCCTCTTTTGTTGCTGGAATCTCACATTGCTCAATACAAGGTACAGGTGTCCTGCTTCTGCAGAAGACTGTATAGCATCAGTTTCAGTGTGAACTTACATCTTGTAACTCTATCTGCTGCTTTCTTTTACTGCAGTCAGGGAGTCTGCAGCTTGTACTAGGCAAAGATGTTAACAGCAGGGAAGGAGGTACACTAAAAGAAGCTTGTCAGTTAGGCTAGACTGACAAATATTTATTTTAGATTATGAATACACTTGAAGTCACGAGCTCTCATTAGCTGTTTAATCATCATTATTACATGGTTTCTCAAAGTAAGTACACCAACCACATCAGATCTAAGAGATCTATTTAAAAAGGTAAGTAGTTTTTACTGTGAAATACGATGACAGATTCTCATTAAGGATACATTCACATCCACATTCTTATTTCTATTGTTCTGCTTTTTTAAGGAGCAGAATGATGTAAATAATGGAACCACCAACCATTGCATAACAGACACAAATGTACCAAATGCCCACTTTGACTATTATTGGGTCTATGGGGTTTATGTCATGGTAATCATCATTTTACCAGACAAAATAGTGTAACATACATCTTAGCATAAAGAAGTTGACAATGTACAAACAACAGGAGGAACAAATTCAATAGAGATTGAGACTGCACCAAGACTGAGTAATGGAAATATAGACGATATCCAAAAGCTTAAAGATATTTAAAGGCTATTTTGAGCAAAACATTTTTTTTCAATTGGTCTTTATTAAAAATATGAAATCCTTTTTTTCTGTACATAGCTGCAATACTCTAGAAGCACCCTGTGGATTTTCTGTCTTTTCCGTCATCTAAGGAGTAGACGGACTCATTATCTCTGCTCTTTGACATTATAAACGCTCATTAAAGCTCAATCCTTATTTTACTGATAAGAATGTGGCTTAAAGGGATATTCCCATCTGAGACAATGGGGGCATATCTCTAGAATATGTCCCCATTGTCTGATAGGTGCGGGTCCCACTTCTGGGACCCGCACCTACACCGAGAACAGAGCGGAGAAGGTGGTGGCCAGAGGACCCAGGGCTTCCAAAACCAAGCACTCTCCCCATAGTAGTAAATGGGAGCGCACCGCACTTGCGCAGCCCCCACTCCCCTTCATTTCTACAGGGCCAATGGAAATAGCTGAGCCAGCGCTCGGCTATCTTCAGCGGCTCCAAAGAAATGATTGGAGGGTGGCACATGTGTACTGTGCCCTTCACAACTTTCTGGACTCCATTCTTGGTGTAGGTGCGGGTCTCAGAGGTGGGACCCTTTTAAATAAGTGTTTATGACCTCTTAGTAGTTTAGAGATAACGATTATTAGATGACGGCACAAAGAGAAAGTACTAGTCACACAGTTAGAAAAACAGTTAACCCTTTGTGGTGGAATGGCGCAATACTTTTAATAAAGGCCAATTGAAAATACGATTGTTAGCCAAAAATGAGTAAAATGCAATCTTTTTATTTTATTTTTTGGGTTTTTGTTTTGCGCTTCCTGCCTTCCCAGAGCCAAAACTTTTTTATGTATGTTCACATAGCCATATGAGAGCTTTTTTTTGCGGGACAAGTTGTACTTCCCAACACCACCATTTAATAATGCATATGATGTAGTGGGAAGTGGGAAAATAATTCCAAATTGGGTGAAATTGCAAAAGAAAAGCAATTCCACCACAGTTTTTTTTATTTACGGCGTTCGATGTGCGATAAAACTGACCAGTTACTTTTATTCTATAGTTCATTACAAATCCAGCTATACCTTATATGTATAGTTTTTCTTGCGTTTTGATAGTGATAAAAAAATATTTAAAGTGGGAAAAAAATCAGTTTTATTTTTTAGTTGCCATATTTTGACCCCTATAACTTTTTTGTAATTATGTGTACGGAGCTGTATGGGGGCTCATTTTTTGCAGGGCGATCTGACCTTCTCAGTGATACCATCCTGGGGTGTGCATGCCTTTTTGATCACTTTTTATTTAAAAAAAATTGTAGAAAACGAAGCAACCAAAAACAGTGAATCAGCCATTTGAGCGCTTTTTTCCGTTTTTATGTTCGCCGTATGGGGAATATATTTTTAGATTTTTATACTATGGGCGTTTTCGCAGGCAAGGGCTCCATAGGAAATACTATGCAGCAGCCTTCTGTCATTCATAAAGATGGGGGCTGCTGCATACACACTCCGGCTCCTCTGATCGCCACACAAGGGAGCCGGAGCACCACCAAAAGTGTGCAACTTCGGTTTCAGCGTGCTTAGATGCCGTGGTCAGGTTTAGCATCTGAGGGGTTAAATGTCCGCGATTGGCATTACTGCCTGTTGGGGACAGGAGCCGCGGTTGTCTGTTAAAAGAAGCTGGTGGCCACCCGCGGCTATGGCGCCCGCAGCAGGCCGGAGCGGATGCCATCTTTAAACACCCGTTCAGCGCTGTACATGTAAGGCGCTGGGCATGAAGGGGTTAAGCTTGCCTATGTTTTTGTTTATGTTTGAGTATGTGGTTTTTGGGCTAGGTTTCTTTGTATCCAATCAAGGGATCCCACATTTCCAGGAATTTTCTTTGATTTCTTACTTCCAAGCTATCTATTTGTCCTGTCATATAGTCAATTCTACTTTTTCCCACCAAGAGGCTGGATAGGAGTTCAGGGGAGCTTTAAGGTTTTGTGCTTAGTAGTTTAGCAACCATTAATATAGGATGTACTCTGATTGAGTTTGGATGGGAGAATGGAGAGGGATCCCAGAGAAGAACTAATTGAAGGGTTAATTTCAGATTAATGGCACAAATTATGTTGTGTTCAATTTGTATCCTGAAGCTTGTATGCAGGATTCCAAGTTTGTTCCCACATCTCTTGCAAAGGCCTTACTCATTGGCCTACAATTGGACTCATATGCTCTGAGTGACAGGTGTAGTGGTCTCTTAATTTGTCAATGAAAGCTGTCAATCAAAAGAGGAGAGGTGCTGGGAAGTTTTTAGTGCAGAGGATCCAGGGCACTGAACATGAAAGGACTATCTCCTGAGCACTTGTGGTTGTGCCACAGGAGATAAAGACATTGATTTATCAGTCATACAACCTGTATGACTGCACCAATCTCCCTTTTATCTATACCGTTTCAGCACTTATGAAAGATCCAAACTGCTGTCAGCTTAATTTACAAAAAACTGGTAAAGCCACAACACAATGAATATAGGTTATATAAAGAGTTGGCCTCACTTTGGGCCATAATCCCCTTTTGAACCCATGATTTCTACGTGCATCATTTCAAAATGTTTTTTTACAATGAAAGTTTTAAATAGCTTCTATAAGTTGGCCTCAGCATTTGCTGCCTTCTAAGTTCCGATTTACTGCATTTTCTCTAATTAGATAAACTCAGCTAAGTCTGTAAAGCAAAGAGGTACTTTTACTCCATTGCATTAACAAATCAATTGTAATTGACTTTTTAAACTATTAGCATGATCATCCTGCTTATAGATTGGAATGCCTGACAAAATCGAGAAAGAAGTTCATTGAATAAATTAGACAGAATGGCTGCTGGCCTGTGCCTGTCTCTTTTGTTAGTGCATTTTCTTATCTGCCAAACTCAGAAAACTTTAATGAGGAGAAACGTTACAGTCCAAAAAATTAGAGCCACATTGAAAACATTTTTTACTTTTAAATTCCTAGCTCCACCTCATCCTTACCTCTCGCTTTCCTCTTCTGTGCTTTTACATACATTTGCTTGAATTCTTAGATATATTAAGCTGGATGCTACCGTTCACCGTATTATAATAGGATAATATGATTGATCAGGGTCTATTCATATCCATATGGCTGGGTTCACACCTGAGCGTATTCGATAAGCGCTGTTTACAGGCGTTTTTATCGTGCGTTTTTGAGGCGTATTTTGGGGCGTTTTTGTATTTTGGAAACGCGCGTCTTACGCGCGTTCTTGCTATTGTCCACAGAGGCGTACAATGAAAAACAGAGGTGTTACACGCGACAATACGCACCAAAGAAGCTCCTGTACTTATTGGGGCGTAGGGCGTTTTAGAGCGCATTCGTGCCTATAGGGAAACATTGGTTTTCGCCTGTTGAGCGTTTAACAGCGCGTAGGAACGCGCTGTAAAACGCTCAGGTGTGAACGTAGCCTAATACGACAAATCCAGTAGATCATTAGAAGCCACGACATGGATATTAACATTACTTTTAACTTTTTTCTTTACATTCAACAATAGAACTTGGTGCGTTCATATCAGTGCAGTTTTGAGATAAAAAACAGAAATATGGGGTGTTAGAGAAAAAAGGAATTGTGAATAGTGTTTGTTATTTGCTCTATGCACTTCTATCAGCTGTAAAGTATAATGCCATTCATGGGCAGGAATTTAGTATTCATGAGCTTGAGGATTCTTAGGTTTTCCATCTTTGCTAGATTGTGCAGGGCAAGGGTTTTATCATTTACATTGGCACACTGCTAGGTGGAGGCTAGGGCAGCGCTAAAGCCCAACTATTAGTTCCAGTGACGTCACCGTGCTCACTGCTAAGCGGAAGCCTCCGCCTAGCAGTCGCGATGGAAAGCCCGTGCGTTACCGGATCTCCAAAAAAATGCCTTTTCCATGCAGAGGAATTCAGTGCAGGGCAAACGAGAGCATCAGAGCATGGAATGCTGTGATGCAAATATCAGGGAGGCCAGCGGGGTGAAGATGGGATATGGCCAGCTTCAGCTCTGAACTCGGACAACCCCTTTAACCCCTTAGCGCAGAACGCCGTACATGTACGGCGGGGGATGCATTGCCAGAATGCATTCCGCCTTACATGTACGGCAGGATGATCGGGCGGGCACCGGAGCGGTGCGCACCCGATCACTGCAGGGGTCCGGCAGTCCCTGGTAGCCGGGCCCCTGCTGTATCCGCCGGCATCGCTGTTTACAGCGATGCCGGCGGATTAACCCTTTCTATGCCGCGGTCCGCGCGGACCGCGACATAGAAGTTGTTTGCGGCAGGTGAGTGATCGCATCGAGTCCCCGCGCTGCTGTGGCGGGGACCCGATGCGTGACAAGGCAGCCCGATGCCGTGCAGAGGCTGCCCAATGCCCTGCACGGCATCGGGAACTGCCTTCTACGGGAGCCGAGGAGATCCAGCCTCAGGCTGGGTCTCCTAGGCAACCAGTTAGTGTATGACTCAGTGTCATACACTAACAGGCAATGCATTACAATACAGATGTATTGTAATGCATTGCAGAGGGGATCAGAGTGGGATAGAAATAAAGTTTTAAAAAAAGTTAAAAAAAAAAAAGTGTTTGGAATAAAAAAATAAAGTTTCAAGTAAAAAAAAAAAAAAAAAAAGCCCCATTCCCCTGATTTTCTAATAAAAAATTGAAAAAAAAAGAAAAAACACACATATTAGGTATCGCTGCGTCCGTAACGAACGGCTCTATAAATATATTACATGATCCACCCCATCCGATAGGCACCATAAAAAATAAAAAATAAAAACTGTGTATAAAAAAGCCATTTTTGTCAACTTACATCACTAAAAGTGCAACACCAAGCGATCAAAACGGCGTATGCCCCCCAAAATAGTACCAATCTAACTGTCACCTCATCCCACAAAAAATGAGCCCCTACATAGTACAATCGCCCAAAAACTGAAAAAACTATGGCTCTCAGACTATGAAGACACTAAAACATTTTTTTTTTTTTTCAAAAATGAAATCATTGTGTAAAACTTAAATAAATAAAAAAAATATTTATATATTGGGTATTGACGCGTCCGTATTAACCTTCTCTATAAAAATATCACATGACCTAATCCCTCAGGTGAATACCGTAAAAAAAAAATAAAAAAAACGGTGTAAAAAAAGCCATTTTTTGTCATCTTACATCACAAAAAGTGTAGTAGCAAGCGATCAAAAAGTCATACGCACCCCAAAATAGTGCCAATCAAACCGCCATCTCATCCCGCAAAAATCATACCCTACCCAAGATAATCGCCCAAAAACTGAAAAAACTATGGCTCTCAGACTATGGAGACACTAAAACATGATTTTTTTTGTTTCAAAAATGAAATCATTGTGTAAAACTGACAAATAAAAAAAAAGTATATATATTAGGTATCACTGCGTCCGTAATAACCTGCTCTATAACAATATCACATGATCTAACCCCTCAGGTGAATACCGTAAAAAATAAAAAATAAAAACTGTGTAAAAAAAGCCATTTTTTGTCACCTTAGATCACAAAAAGTGTAATAGCAAGCGATCAAAAAGTCATACGCACCCCAAAATAGTGCCAATCAAACCGTAATCTTATCCCGCAAAAAATGAGACCCTACCTAAGATAATCGCCCAAAAACTGAAAAAACAATGGCTCTCAGTCTATGGAGACACTAAAACATGATTTTTTTTGTTTCAAAAATGAAATCATTGTGTAAAACTGACATAAATAAAAAAAAAGTATATATATTAGGTATCACTGCGTCCGTAATAACCTGCTCTATAACAATATCACATGATCTAACCCCTCAGGTGAATACCGTAAAAAAAAAAAAAAAAAAACTGTGTAAAAAAAGCCATTTTTTGTCACCTTAGATCACAAAAAGTGTAATAGCAAGCGATCAAAAAGTCATACGCACCCCAAAATAGTGCCAATCAAACCGTAATCTTATCCCGCAAAAAATGAGACCCTACCTAAGATAATCGCCCAAAAACTGAAAAAACAATGGCTCTCAGTCTATGGAGACACTAAAACATGATTTTTTTTGTTTCAAAAATGAAATCATTGTGTAAAACTGACATAAATAAAAAAAAAGTATATATATTAGGTATCACTGCGTCCGTAATAACCTGCTCTATAAAAATATCACATGATCTAACCCCTCAGGTGAATACCGTAATATATAAAAAATAAAAACGGTGTAAAAAAAGCAATTTTTTTGTCACCTTAGATCACAAAAAGTGTAATAGCAAGCGATCAAAAAGTCATATGCACCCCAAAATAGTGCCAATCAAACAGTCATCTCATCCCGAAAAAAATGAGCCCCTACACAAGACAGTCGCCCAAAAAATAAATAAAACTATGGCTTTCAGAATGTGGAGACACTAAAGAATCATTTTTTTTTTCAAATGCTTTGTTATGTAAAACTGAAACAAACAACCAAAAAAAGTTGTCATATTTGGTATTGTCGCGTCCGTGACAACCTGCTCTATAAAAGTACCACATGATCCAACCTGTCAGATGAATGTTGTAAATAACAAAAAATAAAAATGGTGCCAACACAGCAATTTTTTGTTACTTTGCCTCACAAAAAGTGTAATATAGAGCAACCAAAAATCATATGTACCCTAAAATAGTACCAACAAAACTGCCACCCTATCCCGTAGTTTCTAAAATGGGGTCACTTTTTTGGAGTTTCTACTCTAGGGGTGCATCAGGGGGGCTTCAAATGGGACATAGTGTAAATAAACCAGTCCAGCAAAATGTGCCTTCTAAAAGCCACACGCCGCACCTTTCCCTCTACGCCCTACTGTGTGCCCGTACAGTAGTTTACGGCCACATATGGGGTGTTTCTGCAAACGACAGAATCTGGGCAATAAATATAGACTTTTGTTTGGCTGTTAACCCTTGCTTTGTTACTGGAAAAAATGGAGTAAATAAAAAATTTGGCAAAAAATTTAAATTCTCGAATTTCATCTCCATTTGCCAATAACTCTTGTGGAACACCTAAAGGGTTAACAAAGTTTGGAAAACCAGTTTTGAATACCTTGAGGGGTGTAGTTTCTTAGATGGGGTCACTTTTATGGAGTTTCTACTCTACGGGGGCTTCAAATGGGACATGGTGTAAATAAACCAGTCCAGCAAAATCTGCCTTCTAAAAGCCACACGTCGCACCTTTCCCTCTACGCCCTACCGTGTGCCCGTACAGTAGTTTACGGCCACATATGGGGGGTTTTTCTGCAAACTACAGAATCTGGGCAATAAATATAGACTTTTGTTTGGCTGTTAACCCTTGCTTTGTTACTGGAAAAAATGGAGCAAATAATAAATTTGGCAAAAAATTTAAATTCTCGAATTTCATCTCCATTTGCCAATAACTCTTGTGGAACACCTAAAGGGTTAACAAAGTTTGTAAAACCAGTTTTGAATGCCTTGAGGGGTGTAGTTTCTTAGATGGGGTCACTTTTATGGAGTTTCTACTCTAGGGGTGCATCAGGGGGGCTTCAAATGGGACATGGTGTAAATAAATTAGTCCAGCAAAATCTGCTTTCCAAAAACCACACGCCGCACCTTTCCCTCTACGCCCTACCGTGTGTCCGTACAGTAGTTTACGGCCACATGTGGGGTGTTTCTGCAAACTACAGAATCAGGGCAACCCATATTGAGTTTTGTTTGGCTGTTAACCCTTACTTTATTGCTGTAAAAAATGGGTTAAAATTGAAAATTTTCCAAAAAATAGAAATTTCTAAATTGTTTCTCCATCTGCCATTAACTCTTGTGGAACACCTACAGGGTTAACAAAGTTTGTAAACCCAGTTTTGAATACCTTGAGGGGTGTACTTTCTTAGATGGAGTCACTTTTTTGCCATTTCTATTCTAGGGGTACAAGGGGGGGCTTGAAATGGAACATGGTATAAACAAAACCAGTCCTGCAAAATCTGCCTTGCAAAACCCATATGGTATTCCCCTCCTTCTATGTCCTCCTGTTTGGCCAAACAGTAGTTTACGACCACATATGGGGTATTTCTGCAAACTACAGAAGCAGGGCAACCCATTTTGAGTTTTGTTTGGCAGTTAACCCTTGTTTTTTTCCAGGAAAAAATTGATTATATTGGAAAATTTTCCCAAAAATCAAAATTCTTAAAATGTATGTCTTTTTGCCATGAAGTCTTGTGGAAGACCTAAAGGGTTAAAAAAGTTTGTAAAAACAGTTTTGAATACCTTGAGGGGTGTAGTTTCTAGAATGGGGTCATTTTTGGGAGGTTTCTATTATCTAAGCCTCACAAAGTGACTTCAAACCTGAACTGGTCCATAAAAAGTGGGATTTTGAAGATTTCTGAAAAATTTCAAAATTTGCTTCTAAACTTCTAACCCTTGTAACATGCCCAAAAAATAAAATATCATTCCCAAAATGCTATAAACATGAAGTAGACATATGGGGAATGTAAAGTCATCACAATTTTTGGGGGTATTACTATGTATTACAGAAGTAGAGAAACTGAAACTTTGATATTTGCTAATTTTTCCAAATTTTTGGTAAATTAGGTATTTTATTATGCAAAAAAATTAATTTTTTTGACTTTATTTTACCAGTGTCATGAAGTACAATATGTGACGAAAAAACAATCTCAGAATGGCCTGTATAAGTAAAAGCGTTTTAAAGTTATCAGCACTTAAAGTGACACTGGTCAGATTTGCAAAAAATGGCCTGGTCCTTAAGGTGAAAATGAGCCTGGTCCTTAAGGGGTTAAGGAATGATGGAACACTTGGTAAACTATACCTGTGTTTAATGCCTGTCTTCTCCAAATAGAGACAAGTTTGCAAAGAATAGATTGAGTAGTTTTGTTATTTATTATCCAGAAGAGGCTCTTAAACGGTATGCCTATTATAAAACTCTGGGAGTTGAACTTTGTATAGTCTAAAACGTGTTTGGTTTTAATATTCCAATACATTCTTGTTAGTCACTTGTGATAAATTTTTAGTGTGTATCTCTAAGGATTGCTTGCCTTTGGCCTTGTGGCACTCAATAAATCAGCCCACTCATCTCTTGGTTAAAGTATTACATTCAGAATAGAAAAACATCCTCTTAGATGCCAAACGACTACAAATGGAAACTATGTGGTTAGTCCAAAAGATCGGAAAAGCCCTTTCACTGGTCACGTTTAGTTAACATCAGATTTAAGCAAGCAGTGGTGTTTATGCGTTGTAGCACCACAAATCCCAGCACATACAGACCTCTTGCCTGCTTGTGTCTGGAACTTAATATGAAAAACTCTCATGTGTTTGGAAGGTTATTTATAATGGGAGTTATACATAAATAATACATTTGCTTTACAGAAAATTGTCGCAGAGACACAAGTTTATTTCAGCTTGCTCATATCAGACAGATGCTGAAGATATTTTTGCACCATAGTAAAGATGTCCACAGATGCAGTATGCCTAAAGATTGGGGATCTTTACAATCTTACCAATGCATAAAACTGTCTTCTTTAAAATAGCATTTGGGTTAGGAACCATTATGTATCAGTGACACCTACAGCATAACCTCAAATAAAATGAACGAATAAAGGGGGTCATTTATTAAGACCATCGTTTTATACATCAGTCCACTGTCTATCCACTTCCTTTCCCATGCCACACCCACTTTTTTAGTGGCGTGAGAGGAGAAAAGTTGCAGATTTAGGCGTATTTCTGGATAATAAATGACCCCCAAAGTGTGCATCACAGCTGCTGCCCCAAGGCTTACACTGCAGAGGCAAGAGGTGGAAAACTTTACCCCCAATACTTTGGGGCCTTTCCACACCTGTAGTGCAGAGAAGAAGAGCACTTCTACATAATTCTATATATATACATTTATTTAATGTTGAGAACATTTTAGCCTTAACATGAACCCATGAGTCATTGGGGAAAATCGAATTATTACAATAGCTGCATTTCAAATGCTTTAGTGTTATAACATTTACTTTTACTGACATATGGAAGCCCTTGCTGCCATATTACTCATAAGTTTTCTCTTTTTGTATTGTACTTTTTGCCGTCTTAAACATAATTTATATATCTAGCCCAGATTATGTGCAAAAGTCTCCATGGTCAGACATGTTCCTGATGATTTTACTTACACCAACATCAAGTTGTACGTCTTCAGTTGTGTCAACAGAATATAAAGTGCACAGAATAACTACAAGTTTGCTGGGAAAGTGCGTAGCATAACTACTTCTATCCTTTCCCTTCACAATTCGTCTTTTTAATCTGCCAAAGGCTTGATTGTCTAATCTGATCCCACAAAAAAAAAAAAAACTGCAGCAGAAATTGGTGAAAAAGTGAAGGCTGGCTATGTTAGAAAGGTGTCAGTACACAGAGGGCATCACAGTTTACTGCATATTGGCGTCTAGCTGCAGAACAATCAAAGTGACATGCTGACCTCTAACCACCTGTGAAAACACCTACAATAGGATGAGGACTAGACCGTGTCGCAATGGTGGCCTGGTCTGATGAATCCTATTTTCATGAACTTCATGTGGACGGCTGGTGCATGTGTGTGGCTTACCTTGGAAAGAGATGGCATTGGGTATTGTGAAGAAGGCAAACATTTGAGATTCAGTGTGATGTTCTGGGCAATTTTATGCTGGGAAACTTAGGTTCTTGGCATATTTGGATGCTACTTTGACACATACCACCAAAATAACTATGTCATCAGAAAATAGGTTCACAAATTGTGTGGGAACACAAAAGATTGTTTTTATTTATTCTGGTTCATCTTTAATTCTGTCAAAATGACTGAAACCTTGACAGAACCAAATAACCACGTGATAAAGCAGTGGGTTACATTGACCACTGCTATTGACCTTCATGTGACAGATCCAAAGCTGTGTTTTTACAGAGACCAGTGTGCAGATGTGAACAGAGATCAGAGAAAAAGAATAATGGCAAAACCTTTGAGAAGTGTAATAGTAATAGTGGACACTGCAATGATATTGCATCATATTGATAACAGGACATAAGATCAAAAATTGAAAATAAACTCATGGGAATATTATTTATCGTATTGGGTTAAAGTTGTCCACAGAGGCTTCAAGTTAGTTGCCTAGTTCTCCTTAAAGTAAATTGTTAAAGGAGTTTTATCTTCACCACCAGTATCTGATAGGTGTGTTCCACCTCTGGGCCCCACACCTATCTCAAGAATGGATCCCCAAAAGTGTAGTAGAGCACACCGCACATGCACAGCATTCTGTAGACTTAGTCGACCGAGTGCACATGGTTATTTTTGGTACTCCTATACAAGTGAATGGAGAGCACACAGCCCAAGCACGGCCTCCGCTCCGTACACCTCTATGGAACTGATGTAAATAGCTGAATCTCCACTCAACTATTTTCAGAATCTCCATAGAAATTATTGGGGGTTGCCACACACGGGTCTCTGCCCTCCGTTCACTTGGGAGTCCCTTTTTGGGGATAGGACTGGGTCCCGGGTCCCAGCGGTGGGTCCTGCATCTTTCCTAGCGATATACCACCAATGTCTGAGGTGGGACAGCCCCTTTAACTCAAATACTGGGGTTAGTACCCTATTAGGCAGCACAATTTTCGTGCTAATTATTAGGAACAAGCATTCATAGGACTGCTAATTATTAATAACTATCCCATATTATCGAACAGGCGATCAGCTGGTGTACGAGCCAACGCTTGTTTGTCAGCATATCTCAATGTGTAATCAGGGATGTGCTGCCAATTATCAACAGAACTGAATGAGGCAGGAATGACTGCAGTAACTATTATTCCTCCCACATTAAGTTTGCTATGGCCTGTGCAATCAGGCCAGTGAAAATCAGTGCCTAAGGATGTGTTATCATTCATCAATGCTCGCACTGCTCAAAACTACAGCCCTTAGGCCCCTTTCACACGGGCGTCTTATTTTTGGCCCGGATAAGAGGCTGGTGCGTTGCAGGAAAATGCGCGATTTTTCCACGCGAGTGAAAAACATTGTCATGCGTTTTGCACTCGCGTGAGAAAAATCGTGCATGTTTGGTACCCAAACCCGAACTTCTTCACAGAAGTTCGGGCTTGGGATTGATGTTCTGAAGATTGTATTATTTTCCCTTATAACATGGTTATAAGGGAAAATAATAGCATTCTGAATACAGAATGCATAGTACAATAGTGATGGAGGGGTTAAAAAAAAAAAAAAGTTAACTCACCTTCTCCTCTTGATCGCGTAGTTCCCGGTCTCTTTACTTCTTGAATGATGAGCTGTGGGCTAAATGACCTGTGGTGACGTCAGATCACATGCTCCAATCACATGGTCCATCACCATGGTGATGGAGCATGTGATCTGACGTCACCACAGGTCCTTTAGCCCACAGCAAATAAAGAAGGGACCAGGAACTACGCGATCAAAAGGATAAGGTGAGTTAACTTTTTTTATTTTTTTAACCCCTCCAGCACTATTATACTATGCATTCTGTATTCAGAATGCTATTATTTTCCCTTTATAAACATGTTATAAGGGAAAATAATACAGTGAATAGACTGTCACCTAGCAACCATGCGTGAAAATCGCACCGCATCCGCACTTGCTTGCAGATGCTATGCGATTTTCACGCACCCCATTCACTTCTATGGGGCCTGCGTCGCGTGAAAATCGCACAATATAGAGCATGCTGCGATTTTCACTCAATGCACAAGTGATGCGTGAAAATCAACGCTCATGTGCACAGCCCCATAGAAATGAATGGGTCAGGATTCAGTGCGGGTGCAATACGTTCACCGCACGCATCGCACCCGCACGGAAAACTCGCCCGTGTGAAAGGGGCCTTACTCCACACCTTGTAACATTAGTTTCAAATGACCGTTTGACAGGGGGAACTAAGCAAACTTATCTTATTTTTCATTCTGACGGTTAATTACTTGTGGTTGAAATGACATCATTCAGCAACTGTTACAGGATCAATCCCATATGCCTTGTCATATGGATGAATAACTATTTTAATCATGTCTTTAGATACAGGAATTCAACCTCATTATCTCTCATACACTCTAAAGTAGATTTGGAAGCTGGGATGAAATGTTTTTTTTACATATATTGTACATGTTTTTTCCTAGAAAATATTCTAGAGCATGAACTTTTTTTAAAATTAAATAAAGGTACAAATCTTGATTTAATTACCATCTGCTTGATTTGCATAAAAATGAGTGTTTACCTCCCTTCTTGTATTTCCACAAATAGTTGATTTAGTATAGTATGTAAACATTCATTATTATTAGTATATTTTATTTAAAGCCCACAGATGCTGGCAATTTTCACCATTGTCAAATTGCCTCTACAGCATTTGGTACGACAATCTCTAGATCTGGAATATCATGTCTAAATCTGATAAGCCACTAATGACAGTCTGAACTGTAAAACAAACATTCTTTTTAATCTGGATGCTGTGGCAGAGCCAGGCGCTCTCACTTCAATTTCATTACATATTCCTAGATGTGAATGTACTTTTTCTTTCCTTTTAGCTTTTCTAGAATGCTTGTGCTAAAATCCATTTAAAAACTGCAACCTCAGTAAACAGCAGCAGAGTGAACATATGGCTGTCTGTGTGCAGGAAGCAAAGCAGGTATCTACAGGAAGCAGGTGTTGAAGTGGATGTTTGAACTTGCCCCCAGATCACCCCCTAACAGGTGGCTAGAGGCACTTGTCTGACCATGTGATTTTTATCGCGAGAGCTACCAGGCCTGGCTGACTGCTACTGGCAGGGGAAGAGGGACTTTTCTTTATCGCTTTGATGAGGATATTGCCCAAAAGCATGTCTTATTGGTGTTTCCAAAGGTCCTCTTGGAAGAGTATGCAGTTTAATTAGGAGCTCCCGTAAAACACGTTCCCTCACACTTTTCCCCCTGCAGCGTTTTTAGCACATCAGAGTCCATCTGAGTTGCCCCAGGCTGAGTCAAACAGATAGGCATCTGGCATTCCATTTGTGCAAGCTGTCATTACATGCAGAGACTCACACCAGTTTCCCTTTGCCTTGTCTACAAATACAGCTTTATGTCAGGAGATCATTTTCATTAATATTAACATGTTTATGGTCTTCAGACTTACATGGCCCAAGGATGGTCACACAATTGTACTGCATACTGGTAATGCTAGCTCAGAAATGCATTTCAATAGTATGCAACCTGTAGATTTATCTTCACATTGGCTATATTTGTTTTTCATTCAATATAAAACAGATTTTTTTCTTTCATTGCTTGAATTTGGAGAGCAGGAGCTCAGTTGGTTTACTGAAGTTAATTTGTAAATGACACTCATGATGGTAACATAAAGATGTCATGTTATCCCAGGGGCGGACTGGCCATATGCCTCTGGCATTTACCTGGATTGCCATCCTCTGAATGGGGATAGAGTTGAATGATGCTTCAGTATTTTGATCTGCACTGTATATTTGGGTCTACTGGGGAAGTATTTTGTACTCTACCATAGTATTGCTGCTTCTACCTACCTATAATGGAGCTGCCTACTTATATTGTCTCTGTCTTCTGTCAGTTTGGACCCACCTACAACATGGGGCCACTTTTAGATTTTTTTCCATGGACATTTTAAGCTCCCAGTCCGTCCTAGGGTTATCTAACAAAGCTGGTAGAGTGTACAACAGATACTGACTACACACCCTCACTTAGAAATCTGGGTATGTCATTGTGACGAGTAGAGTTTTTGCTTAAGATTTTACCCAGTCATTTAGTTGCTACAGATGCTAATGCTATTGTTATATTTTATTGAATCTACAGAATGTTTTATTCCCTTGTATATACAGTGGATATAAAAAGTCTACACACCCCTGTTAAAATGTCAGGTTTCTGTGCTGTAAAAAAAATTGACAAAGATAAATAATTTCTGAACTTTTTTCACATTTAATGTTTACCTATCAACTGTACAACTTAATTGAAAAACAAACTGAAATCTTTTAGATGGAGGGAAAAAAAACAAAAAAAAAATGAAAATAATGCGCTTGCATAAGTGTGCACACCGTCTTATAACTGGGGATGTAGCTGTTTTCAGAGTTAAGCAATCACATTCAAAATCATGTTAAATAGTAGTCAGCATACACCTGCCATCATTTAAAGTGCCTCTGATTAACCCCAAATAAAGTTTAGCTGCTCTAGTTGGTCTTTACTGAAATTTTCTTAGTCGCATCCCACAGCAAAAGCCATGGTCCACAGAGAGCTTCCAAAGCATCATAGAGATCTCATTGTTAAAAGGTATCAGTCAGGAGAAGGGTACAAAATTCTTTCCAAGGCATTAGATATACCATGGAACACAGTGAGGACAGTTATGATCAAGTGGAGAAAATATGGCACAACAGTGACATTACAAAGAACTGGGCATCCCTCCAAAATTTATGAAAAGACGAGAAGAAAACTGGTCTGGGAGGTTACCAAGAGGCCTACAGCAACATTAAAGGAGCTGCAGGAATATCTGGCAAGTACTGGCTGTGTGGTACATGTGACAACAATCTCCCGTATTCTTCATACGCTATGGGGTAGAGTGGCAAGACGAAAGCCTTTTCTTACAAAGAAAAACATCCAAGCCAGGCTACATTTTACAAAAACACTTCTGAAGTCTCCCAAAAGCATGTGGGAAAAGGTGTTATGGTCTGATGAAACCAAGGTTGAACTTTTTGTCCATAATTCCAAAAGATATGTTTAATGCAAAAACAATACTGCACATCACCAAAAGAACACCATACCCACAGTGAAGCATGGTGGTGGCAGCATCATGCATTGCGGCTGTTTTTCTTCAGCTGGAACTGGGGCCTTAGTTAAGCTAGAGAGAATTATGAACAGTTCCAAATACCAGTCAATATTGGCACAAAACCTTCAGGCTTCTGCTAGAAAGCTGAACATGAAGAGGAACTTCATCTTTCAGCATGACAACGACCCAAAGCATACATCCAAATCAACAAATACATGGCTTCACCAGAAGAAGTATAACATTTTGGAATGGCCCAGCCAGAGCCCAGACCTGAATCCGATTGAAAATCTGTGGGGTGATCTGAAGAGGGCTGTGCACAGGAGATGCCCTCCCAATCTGACAGATTTGGAGTGTTTTTACAAAGAAGAGTGGGCAAATCTTGCCAAGTCAAAATGTACCATGCTGATAGACTCATACCCAAAAAGACTGAGTGCTGTAATAAAATCAAAAGGTGCTTCAACAAAGTATTAGTTTAAGGGTTAGTTTTTTTTTACAGAACAGAAACGTGACATTTTAACAGGGGCGTGTAGACTTTTTATATCCACTGTATATCGTATTTTGACCATTTGACCTTTGTTCTGATGCTACTATAATACATATTGTGTTGTATACTATATGGCTCTTTCAAGCACATCACATAAGCATCCTCAGGGTGAAAGTAAAGTGCACATATTCTATCACAGACAAAGGAGTGGAGGAAGAGCGGACTCAGGACACCGCATAGGCCACTGGCAATAGCATTGCTCTGAAGAAACATGGGACATTTAACACTTGTCTTTACAGTAAAACAATTAACTTTAGCAGGTTAACATCATGAGCACAAAACTGATAGCAGGAAGACGCATAATCTAATAGGCTATCCCTGAGGACCACTTACTTAAGCACCCTTTACACAAGTGGATAATTGATTTGATTGAACGATGAACGAGTCGTTATTCGAGTCATTAACATTCAAACGGAAACCTTCTAGATGCATGGAGTATTGTGTAAAAATGTGTGAGTGTGATTGTGTAATAGATCGTTTATCAGGTAAACAGTTGCATCTACACTAAAAGATAATTGACTGTTGGGTGGTATTGGGAAATATTGGATTATGTTATAGTCATGGCGCTTGAGGAAAATTGACAAAAACGAAGGAGAAGGATTTGGTAGAAAGTGGCTCTCAGAAAAGAGATTAGCAAGGAATAGGAGAAAACAACAAAGAGGGTTTCAGGAATTCCTTATGCACGACCGAAGCCTGTTTACTAATTAAAAACCAATCTTCAAAGTGTTTCCTCCCACTTCAATTTGACCAATAGTAGAAGACTGGAAGGCGCAAACAAATTTCGAATCCACAGCCTTATGTGGTTTGCACATGTACTTTTGGCTGTGGCAATTAACATGATATGAGTGGCGTATCTGTGCTGTAAAGTACGATACCTGTTTTCACTTGTGGAATTTTGGACGATGAACAGTGACTTAGGTGTCTACATCAGCGACCGCAAGAACAAATATACTAAACAATTATCACTTGTCATTTGATCGATCAATGCTTTTACACTACTCGATAACTGATGATCTTTGCTCGGTTTTAAGATTTTTTTTAAAATGATTGTCTACGCGTGTCTTTAGACCTATTTTATACTTTAGTCATTTGGTCAGTGTTTGCTCAGTGATTTCCATCTGAAATGTTTAACCAAAACCAGAAGTGGAGCTTACACAGAGATGAGGTATGAAGGAAAGATTTTCACTTTTTGACCCCCATCTGGTTTTGGCTCACCATAACTGATAAAAATCTTTGACAAAAATGTGGCCAAATCACCGAAGTGTTAACTAGGCCTTAGTCTGAAATGTGTAAGCATCTTCTTCTACTTTTGGTTTTGTACTGATTATTTTAACCTAATGTCATGACAAGTGCTAGATTTTACAAGTTTCTCTAGAACAACCCTGAAATGGTGCCAACTCTATTGTACACAGATTTGTTTTGCATAATCTTTTACAAGTAAACCCAGGAAGAGCATATCAGAAATACACTGTCTATATTTATAGCTTAGATTTTTGGGGATAGCTGAAGCCTTCTAAAGTTCTAATGTAATTATAGTTTGTTGATATATACACTTACAGGCTATGAACACCTTCAGATCTATTGTTATTCATTTACATGTATTTTAGGCTAAAAATCATTTTAGTAATAGACTTTTATTATACATTTTGCTTGATTTGGCTTCTGCTGCTTCCATGTTTCACAGTGCATAGCAGTTGCAGAATGCTGTTGTGTGATATATCAATCAGAGACCTTGTCTACCTGCTCATTCTCCAGCCCATCTACGACCTTCGCTAAACAAAATTCAACTTTCATTTAGGCATAAATCAACTTAGTCTTGGAATTGGGAGACAAACTCTCTGATGCATTTAATATAGAACAGCTTTCACAGCAGCTGCAGAAGGCAAACAGAAGAAAATGTTTAATGTTTAAGTCTATTACATTTTTTTACCTCATGATACATGTAAATCAGTGAAATGAATGGCTCTGAACAGGTGTCCATCGTATTTAACAATTGAACGTATGCAAGGTAGTAAGGAACTATGAACCTATTGATTGATTACCTGGTACCTGTGTAGCACCAATATCTTCAACAGATATGTACATAGATTGTAATCGCTTACTCAATGACTCGGTTTCTATAAATACCATGTAAGGCTCTATTCACATTGTGTTTGAAGTTGCCATTTGACATATACATGGAGAAATACACCTGACATATGTATCTCATGTCAGATATTCCAAATTTTCAGTGCAAATGCCACGTTTATAGACCCTTACAATACTGATCAACTTACCATATCTTCAGCTCTGGTGTAATAACGTTAAATGAATATTATATTTATATATACATTTATGGGTACCAAAAATCAAACCATGGTCAACTGACCAAAAACTCCTTTTAGGGGTCCTATCTATATGTTAAAACTTTAACCTTTATTATTTACTTTTAAAACAAAAATACTCAGAGAAACCAATACTACAAGGTAATAAAAAAATATCAGGTTGCAGTTACGGGCTAATTCAGTTAATGTATGTCTTTTTTGGACCGCTGTCACTCGCCCTACATTCTATTTAAGAGGTGGTTAACCTCATGGATAATCTGTGGCCATGTATCACCGCAGGTTAGCAGGTGTGTTTTCAATGGTGAATTGTTTGGTGTCCCTGTAGGTCCTAAGTATAGGAATTTCTATTGTAAATAGATCAGATGTATTCACACATCTCACACGCTGGGAGATCAGGCAGTTTGCCTCCAAACATTTGCACAAAATGTATTGAGCTGGACAATGATTGTGACCGTATTGGTTGTGGATCTTGCCCTATACTGCAACCTGTCTAAAAATTGTGGATTGTCACTACCCCACCCGACATGTTTCGCCGGTGGGGTAGTGACAATCCACAATTTTTAGACAGGTTGCAGTATAGGGCAAGATCCGAAACCAGTAGGGTCACAATCATTGTCCAGATC
The DNA here is from genome assembly GCF_014858855.1 of Bufo gargarizans. NCBI lineage: Eukaryota > Metazoa > Chordata > Amphibia > Anura > Bufonidae > Bufo > Bufo gargarizans. The sequence goes on from NC_058080.1 coordinate 442,165,192, forward strand.
AATACATATTGTGCAAATGTTTGGGAGGGGATAGCTAGTTTAGGAGGGGATAGATAGTTTATTTAGGCAGGCGAAACAGAGCATGTCACGCTATTACCCCAACTCCCCTGACGAAGCTCAATACATATTGTGCAAATGTTCAGAGGCAAACTGCCTGATCTCCCAGTGTGTGAGATGTGTGAATGAATGATGGATTTCTGTCGCATAGGGATATAGGAATACATCTCATCTATTTACAATAGAAATTCGTATACTTAGGACCTATAGGGACACCAAACAATTCACCATTGAAAACACACCTGCTAAACTGTGGTGATACATGGCCACAGAGTATCCATGAGGTTAACCACCTCTTAAATAGAATGTAGAGCGAGCGACAGCAGCCCAAAAAAGACCTAAATTAACTGACTTAGCCCGTAACTGGAACCTAATTTTTTTAAATTACCTTGTAGTATTGGTTTCTCTGAGTATTTTTGTTTTAAAAGTAAATAATAAAGGTTAAAGTTTTATATAGATAGGACCCCTAAAAGGAGTTTTTGGTCAGGTGATCGTGGTTTGAGTTTTGTTACAATCTCCCGAGGGCCCTATAGGGACAAAAATCTTTTTTTTTTTTTTTTTTTTATGGGTACCAGGCACAACAGTTGTGAAGACATTTGAACATTTTTTTACATTAGAGTTTCATATGAAAAAGTCATTAAGCCCCATTCATTTTTTGTAACGTCACATACAGCGTTTACAGGCCAGTCAACCAGAAACAAGCAGTGGAAAATGGAGGAAGTCGAGGCTTCTGACTGTTGCTGGCTTAAGATGAAAATGGAAGGTGAGAACTTGGCAAGTTAAGTTTATTGTTAAAGACGACTCAAGGCTCATCCATTTAAAATAACATGTGAAAACATGATGCCAGGTGCACGTGAAAATATGCAGATGACAGCATTCACCACAAAATGGTGTATAAGGGCATTAGTATAATTAAGACTTTGTCCACATCTGCAATATGGCTTATGCTCATAATGGCAGCTATACGGATTTATTGGACCTGTCATTCAGTGGGTCTGAAGAAGCTCATAAGCTTATTATGGGGTTCTGTCAAAGTTTTTTCAGTTTTCATAGCAAGATTAGAACTTGTGTGAGCGTAGCCTAACTTGGCATCATCATTGGTTATAATTTGAGTTGTATAATGAGAATCTATGCCTCTTGTTGTGGTTTCTTCTGCATTGTGGTAGTAGAGGCCACCAAGCCAATGCCATAGCACTACATGTACCACGAGTGGGGGCAGGAATCTGCTTTGTCCGATTCCAGCTTTAGATCCCTTTCTTTGAAATCACAGAAAGCATGAGAAGAAAGCATATACATTTACTATAAAAATGTGCACGATAACTACAAAAAGCAAAAAGATTGTTATGTTTTCTGTCTAGGGGAGGCAGATTTGGGTGGTTTTTCACGCCATGAACAAATAGCAATCGCCACTCCACAGCCCCCAGTTTATGGTCCATTCACACCTCCGTAGAATGGATCCGCATCCGTTCCACAATTCTGCGGAATGGGTGCGGACACATTGTGCTGTCTGCATCCGCATTTCCGATCCGCGGCTCCGTACTTCCGGTCCACGTCTCCCGAAAAAAACAGAACATGTCCTATTCTTGTCCGCAATAGCGGACAAGAATAGGCATTTCTATAAGGGTGCCGGCCCAGTCTATCCGCAATACACTACGGACGTGTGAATGGACCCTTACACTGAAAGATGTGCTGCCGGAAAACATTTATCTGCTCGCAAAAACATTCCGTCAGCTGACAAATGAGCATTGCGTGTATGGTGGCTGGTGGCTTTCTTGTTTACATGGGCACTGATTGGGGAAAGGCGTTTGAATGAGGGCTTGTTCTAGCAATCATCAACCTGTGTAAAAGGGCCCTTAGAGAGACATTGTGCAGAAAGTAGAGATAGGCTTTAAATACCAATAGGGCATGATTTCTTATTAGTACACTTCTTTACATAAGCTGCACGTAGTGTAGTGCTCCTTGAGCGTCCACATTGCATCTTTCTTCTTGTTTAAGAATGAAATTCAATCTTTTATATATTCTGTCTTTTGTGGTGGCCTGTTAACAGCAGAATGGAGCAATTGTGTCTTGTGAACGTATTCTGTTACTGACAGACTTGTGATTACCCAGGACAAGCACAATATTGCATTCAGAAGCGATGTATATAGGCCATTAGTACACTTGTCCATGTCTACAGATAATAATGGCTGGATGTTTTAACAACAGTAGGCAACACACCAAGAGAAGTTTGACAGCACTTAAGGCAAATATTTGCTTAAACTTTCACTGTTTGTCCCAATTGCTTTTAAGCAATTCACTGTCGGCTAAAGGATGTTTTGTCTGCATATTCTTAAAACAGTTGCTCTTTATTTCATAGATATCACTATTGTATGCTGATTAAATCTTCATGGGTAATTGTCTTCATCAAACCTCGAATGGAATAAATTTATGCCGTATCTGGATTTTTTTTTTATATCACAAAACAGGCAACAATCCGTGTGTGGCCAAAGCCTGATTTATTTCTTTGGATCATGTTAAACAACAGGACTAAACATAATGATTGAAAAGACTGATGCAAACTAATATGATTTCTTGTGTCAGTTTACAGTCAGTTTATTTCCTATGTACGATATGACAATGAAGAAGAAATCATATACTACAGACGTTTTGTTAAAGAAGATTTCCGCTGTACACTAGTAAATAAGAAGTTAGGCTACTTTCACACTAACGGCAGGAAGGATCCGACAGGCTGTTCACCCTGTCGGATCCGTCCTGGCGCTATTACGCCGTGCCGCTGGACCGCCGCTCTGTCCCCATTGACTATAATGGGGATGGAGCGAGCTCCGGCGCAGCACGGCAGTTCGCGGTGAGAGGACTAAAAAGTCGGACATGCAGTACTTTTAGTCCGGCGGCCTTTCAACATGCACTGCCGTGCTGCGCCGGAGCTCCACCCCGTCCCCATTATAGTCAATGGGGAAGGAGTGGCGGCACAGCGAAATAGCGGCAGGACGGATCCGACAGGGTGTACAGCCTGTCGGATCTGTCCTGCCGCTGGTGTGAAAGTAGCCTTAGGCTGAGAGTAGAAGTTTGGCTATTTTATATATTTTTTATTTACAGGATCTAGTAATTTTTTTGCTTCTTTGCCGCAGCAATTTTTGCAAATTTAAAAGCAGGAAGTACAGCTATTTTCATAGTCAATTTTGAATTAGCCCATGCTAAGTCCCTACAAATCTAGAAACATCCTGATCTGATAATAAGTCTGGAAACTATGTAATGAGTGTAAGAAAGGTTTTAATGTACAGGCACAGTTACTTCAATTGAAGTTTCCTTTTCTTTCAGCTATGTCAACTGTATACAGTATGTATACTTAATATATATATCTTAAAAGGGCTGACAATATTTGATTTATTACAGTGGGTGGAAGATATGAGATTCAAAATGAAAAGAAAGCATAGCGATGAGTTACAGAGCAGTAATGATTTTGGCCAGTGGAGAAGTCGTTGTAGTTTGTGTCATCTGCTCCAGTAAACTCATACAGAAACAAATGTATCAAACACAAAGAACTTATGCCAGTGTAAACTTCAGAAAATTGGAAGGAACAGAAAACTAACTAATAACTAGTGTATATTTTCCTTTTAAGTATTGGTAAAGTGCATCAAAATTATGATAATAAATGTTATATTCCCTGGAAATTGGGAGCTGGAAAGAATATCCTTGAAAGATACAAGAATGAATGGCATTTTTGAAAGACACTGTGTTTTGTTTTGTAGTGTATGTTTTTTTGTGTGTGCCTGAAATAATACTGCCTCATGTTTATCATGTTTATCAGTATAGAAATGTTTCGTTTTCAGGATTATACACCCAATGTAGTGCTTGTATATGCTGTGAATAGAACCTTAGATGGACACACTGATCTAAAGACACACATCAGCACATTTTTTGACAGTTTCTCAACTATTCTAAGCACTGTTTCTATCCAACTCAAACGTTTCACTTTCATTAAAATAAATATCCATAAGGTGCATTTATGGTATATCTCATTGGTATCTCAGGCTTGAGCAATGTGCCAGCTGAGGAGAACCAACCATTTTGATGGTTAGTTGGCAGAACTCAGGACTTGAAGATAATTCATGCAGTGCTAAATACAAAGACTTTATTATGTTGGGCCTCTCCACTGCTCCAGTCCTTCCATGAGGGCTTTGTATGTTTAAGTGCCTTGCAACAAAACTGATTGATTCTCTGTGTCACTATGCATATCATTACAGTTGTATGTTTGCTTTATTTCTATTTCTTTTTAACATGCAAATGATTGACAGACTTTGGACAGAATGTGTGCTTCTTTTATTTTAGTATTATATCTTGATGAGGTAAATTGGGCTACATGCTTCTTATATTTTGTGAATGAAGGGAAAACAGTGATTCACCCAATTTTTTGTCTAAAGTAGCAAGGTGTAGTAAAAGTAGAAAACGTATTAGCAATCGCTTATTCACAATAAAAGTGTTCATATTATTGGCTGAAAAAATTTGAGATATGGCGTATACTTAGTGCAATTCATAGTATCTGGAAAATAATGGATACATTAATTACTCCAATGATTTGCCTGTCTGGTATGAATGGAATGTGATTTTGGTTTATGGACTAAAGACAAGCAAAGTGTTATTGAAGTTTTCGTGTAGAGGCCAGTCATTTTTGCTTCTTTGTCCGCCTATTGCATTGAAGTCTGATTACTAAAACAAGAAGGACACATAGCTGTGACTAGCACTAAGTGTCCTTAGTGCCCTCAGAATTGAGTACTGGGGATAGTGAGGACCTGTGACTAGACTATGGGATAATTATTTATTTAAGAATATAAGCCACAGCAATATAAACATAATAGGTCTCGTTATGATTGATACGCTCTCCTTATCTGCTTGGATCCTGATACCTTGTTGTATTACTTTAAACAGATATGTCCTCCCCAACAATGAAGAAACCTGAAAAGCCATTGTTTAGTCCGACATCTCCACAGGATTCTTCGAGACTCAGCACTTTTCCCCAGCATCATCATCCAGGGATTCCGGGAGTAGGACATAGTGGTAAGGGCAACAATACTGTCATATAGTCCAGTTTCCCTACCCATGTTATGTGAATGGCTAGAAAAGGTCTTAATGAATAATCCTGATTAAATGAAGTAAGCACTATTGCTTTTATAATGTGTTCTTAATCTTATTGCTTTTAAAATTTGTACCTGAATCAGGAGAGAATTATGAAGGGCACTGATGTATGCTGGCATTGTCTTGTTTGGCTGTCTTTTGCAGGGAGTAGAGCCCCTGGGAGAATTTTAATCACTAAAAGACTGGGAGTAACTCCTCTTCTCCATATACAAAAGAAACATATACTTTTGTTACTTGCACCATTTTTAGAGTCTAGTAGATATGTCAATTACTACATTTTAAGCGGTCACCCACAAGGGGTTCTTTGTGAATTAATAAAATTTAAGAAAAAAAAAAACTTTAATATTACTTTATTAAAAATATATTCCCAAATACCTTTTGTTAGTTATGATGGCTCGCTTTGCCTATCATCAGGGGAAATAAAATGGCTTCCATCCTGTGAATACACACAAAAGCTGTACTGATCACATAGCTTGACGAGTTACTTCAGAACACTGAAATAGAGAGCCTTCCTAGCCTCCTCTGTGCTCTACTTGTCATAGATTATAATCCTGAATACAGCTGATTATTTTATTATAAATACATTCTCCAAATAATTTTCATTGATTATAATGGTTCATTTTGTCTAGGGAGCAATCATCAGGGGAAATAAAATGGCTTCCATCCTGTGAATACACACAAAAGCTGTAATGATTACATAGCTGGACAGTTACCTCAGAACACTGAAATAGAGAGCCTTCCTAGCCTCTTCTGTGCTCTACTTGTCAGAGATTATAATCCTGAATACAGCTTATTATTTTATTATAGATACATTCCCCAAATAATTTTCATTAATTATAATGGTTCATTTTGTCGAGGGAGCAATCATTAGGGAAAATAAAATGGCCGCCGTCTTATTAGTACATACAAAACCTGTCCTAATCATGCAGCAGGACAAGTTACTTCAGAACACTTCCATAAAGAGCTGCCTCCGCCTTCTCTCTATTTTACTTGTCAGGGATTATGATCCTGAATACAGCTGATACGATTTTCAGCTGAATCTCTGTAGGAATGGAGTTGATGAGGAGACATGAAGTACAGAGAGGAGGGTGGAGTTGTAGTTAATGAGCAGCAGCACTTGTATGTAGTCAGCTGCATTACCACAGTCCCACATTACCACAGTCTGTTCTGTACTTCCTCTGTACTTTATGTCTCCTCATCAACTCCTTTGCTATAGAGATTCAGCTGAGGATCTTATCAGCTGTATTTAGGAGAATAATCCCTGACAAGTAGGAGAGGAGGATGAGGTAGCTCTTTAGCTCAGTGAAGTAAATTGTCCTACTGTGTAATTAGGACAGGTTTTGTGTGTACTAATAGGACGGCGGCCATTTTATTTCTCCTGAAGTTTGCTTCCAAGACAAATTGAGCCATTATAACTAATGGAATGTATTTGGGAATGTATTTATAATAAAGTAATATTTAAATAGTTTAATTTTATTTTATTAATTCCCAGAGAACCCCTTTAGCGAATTCTTTCTCTTCTTACATAGGAAACTATGGACTATGAATTTGACAAACTTAGAAAAATCATTTTGTTTACTTAAAGCAATTTTTTATTAAATTTGGCTTTTATTAGCATAGAAAAAGTAATGGCTACATGAAAATGCAACTTCATAGTTAGATATTTTAAGGCAGGACACATTTCTTTCTTTACTTTGCATACTTGCTTGGAGTGAAAGGCTACATTTCACTAAGGGTACTTTCACACTAGCGTTCACACTGAGTTCCATCATAGGGGCTGAATACCGGAAAATAACTGAACAGGTTCATCCCTATGAATTCTGAATGGAGAGAAATACATTCAGGATGCATCAGGATTTCTTCAGTTCAGTCACTGAATGGCGTTTTGGATGGAGGAAATACTGCAGCATGCTGCGGTATTATCTCTGTCCAAAACTCTGGATCAGTTGCTGGAATGCCGGCATTAATTTACATTGAAATTAAAAATACCACAATGCCAGACCCGTCCTTCCGGTCTGCGCATGCGCAGACCGGTAAAAATGTGAAAAAAATATATATAATGGATCCGTTTCTCAGGATGACATCTGGAGAGACGGATCTGTTCTTGCAATGCAATTGTAAGACGGATCCGCATCTGGATCCATCTACAAATGCTGTCCGATTGCATGCAGATTGCCGGATCCGGCAGGCAGTTCCGGCGACAGAACTCATTACCGGATCACTCTGCCGCAAGTGTGAAAGTAGCTTAAGTCCACCCATTGTAATGCACATGCTGCTTAAAACTAGAAATCTCTGTCATTTCTTGAGGTCAGTGCAGCACGCTGTACATTAACTGGAGTTATTTCAGGTACAGTGGATGAATGAAGTTACACATATGTTTCTGTTTAATGAGTATGGGAATATCTTTGCACAGTTTACTTCATTAAGTTAACTTCATTTTTCTTTCAAGGCTCTGTGCCAAGTAGAATTTTGGCTAACCTATGGATATCGCATTCACTTGTAACTTGGGGCATTCACCTGTGTTCAGTGATTATCTCTGAAATCTGCTTAGTTCACGACCGTATTCTTTGAAACCCCACATTATTTGTGAGATGATTTTAAAATATAGCAACTGTGATGAAAATATGTATAATCCATAGGCTGTTTACTAATTGAGAGTTTCATTTATTGATTTAGTTTGCTCTCACAATTGCACATACAGTACAGGCCAAAAGTTTGGACACACCTTCTCATTCAAAGAGTTTTCTTTATTTTCATGTCTATGAAAATTGTAGATTCACAATGAAGGCTTCAAAACTATGAATTAACACGTGTAATTATATACATAACAAAAAAGTGTAAAACAACTGAAAATATGTCATATTCTAGGTTCTTCAAAGTAGCCACCTTTTGTTTTGATTACTGCTTTGCACACTCTTGGCATTCTCTTGTTGAGCTTCAAGAGGTAGTCACCTGAAATGGTTTTCACTTCACAGGTGTGCCCTGTCAGGTTTAATAAGTGGGATTTCTTGCCTTATAAATGGGGTTGGGACCATCAGTTGCCTTGTGGAGAAGTCAGGTGGATACACAGCTGATAGTCCTACTGAATAGACTGTTAGAATTTGTATTGTGGCAAAATAAAAGCAGCTAAGTAAAGAAAAACGAGTGGCCATCATTACTTTAGGAAATGAAGGTCAGTCAGTCCGAAAAATTGGGAAAACTTTGAAAGTGTCCCCAAGTGCAGTCACAAAAACCATCAACCGCTACAAAGAAACTGGCTCACATGCGGACCGCCCCAGTAAAGGAAGACCAAGAGTCACCTCTGCTGCGGAGGATAAGTTCATCCGAGTCACCAGCCTCAGAAATCGCAGGTTAACAGCAGCTCAGATTAGAGACCAGGTCAATGCCACACAGAGTTCTAGCAGCAGACACATCTCTAGAACAACTGTTAAGAGGAGACTGTGTGAATCAGGCCTTCATGGTAGAATATCTGCTAGGAAACCACTGCTAAGGACAGGCAACAAGCAGAAGAGACTTGTTTGGGCTAAAGAACACAAGGAATGGACATTAGACCAGTGGAAATCTTTGGTCTGATGAGTCCAAATTTGAGATCTTTGGTTCCAACCACCGTGTCTTTGTGCGACGCAGAAAAGGTGAACGGATGGACTCTACATGCCTGGTTCCCACCGTGAAGCATGGAGGAGGAGGTGTGATGGTGTGGGGGTGCTTTGCTGGTGACACTGTTGGGAATTTATTCAAAATTGAAGGCATACTGAACCAGCATGGCTACCACAGCATCTTGCAGCGGCATGCTATTCCATCCGGTTTGCGTTTAGTTGGACCATCATTTATTTTTCAACAGGACAATGACCCCAAACACACCTCCAGGCTGTGTAAGGGCTATTTGACCATGAAGGAGAGTGATGGGGTGCTGTGCCAGATGACCTGGCCTCCACAGTCATATTTTCAGTTGTTTCACACTTTTTTGTTATGTATATAATTCCACATGTGTTAATTCATAGTTTTGACGCCTTCAGTGTGAATCTACAATTTTCATAGTCATGAAAATAAAGAAAACACTTTGAATGAGAAGGTGTCTCCAAACTTTTGGTCTGTACTGTATAGCAGAAGGACAGGGCTTCTTAACTGTAAGGGGCATATCACCTCACATTTACCTAGGTATAATAGCTATTGGCAGACAAAATCTGAAAGAATGTACGTGCAGTGTTTGCTTTACACCTTGTATACTTTTGGCCTTTATTATTGGTTGCCATAGACATGGTTGTTTTTATGGGTGTGTGACCAGTGGAGCTGCACAGGTTGCATCTGTATTCATTATAGAAGGGGGGGCTTCATTCTCTAGTTTATTGGTTTGGCAGGGCACTTGCAACTGTCTAGCAATGTTATTTGCACACTGTATGATTGTATTATTTGGGCACTATTTGGTCCATCTTAAAGGAAGGCATGAAGAGAAAGTTCTGCACAGGACATCATCCAGCCTAAGGCCATCCCTGTTCATAAGCATACAGTTTTTTTTATGTTTAAAACCATAAAATAATGTATATTATACCAGCATCACGCAACTTCTGCATGATATTGATACCTCAGAAAAGACTATTTATACGGGTTCACATGTGTGAGGCCAAGAATGACCATTCCAACTACAGAGCACAGGCAGAGCTTCATTTTAGTGATCTTATTTTCGGCTAAGTACTACAGATGCGGAGCCTACTGTTGAGTGACAGCTTGACACAGTTATCAAGCTCTTAGATTAAGCCATTAACATAGCACTTTAAAAAAAAAACACAGTGAAGCTGAAATATGGAAATTATCATTATCAGGCAAATCAACTTACATACTTAGAAAGGATCTGGGACAAATATTTGGTTTGATTAGAATACAATTTGTTTCATTCTTCCTCATATTGATTCTCTTAATAAAACACAATCTGTTAGCAATTTATGATAATTTCTCTAAAGAAATGAATTAAATACATTTTGATGTGGCAAAAAAACAAACAGTTTCCCTATCTGCACTATGAAAATAGACAGAGTTTTCATTTAAAAATGATAATTTACTTCTTTTTGAAAAGCTTTTGCTTCTAAATGTCAGTGATGTGGATACGATGAGGAGGTCTAGGGAAGCATGCATTGTCAAATATATTCTTAGTGTTCAAACTATTTCTACATAGCACAGAGACTGATTCCCATCATCCTTGCCTGCTCTAGTATCCCATAAGTCTTACAGGTATGTAGTGGTCCATTGCAGCCAAAAGTCATTAGGAGTTGATGATGACTTATTTCTCAGTGTAATGTGAAGGAACTCAAAAATGTGGGTTTTGTTATCTTTAAAGACTCTGGAGAAAATACTTAACCAGTAAAAAATGCTTTCTTTCTGGGAATAATGCTTTTATTTCAAGCAATGCTAAATCAGAGAATGGTGTAATTCTTGAAAGCTAAACAAGACTTTGAGCAGCTTGATCTGGGAAACTTGGGCTGTTAGCTCTCAGGGGATGTCTGGTATTTGGACTTCATTTGAATTGCTAGTACAGCCGGGAAAATAATCAAGTGCATGTTGTAGAAGATGAATTACAAGTGTTTGGGGGAGTGTTTTCACAAGTTCAGGTGGGTCAGGCTCACAGCTCTGTAGAGACAAAACAAAATGCTAACATACCATCAACTTTTTTTTTTCTTCTGTGTTGACAGTCATCTCAACCAGGACTTCACCTTCCCCTCTGCCATTTGCAACACAAGCTATTCTTCCTCCCGCCCCAAGTTCCTACTTTTCTCATCCAACAATTCGATATCCTCCACACCTGAACCCTCAGGATCCCCTGAAGAACTATGTTCCTTCTTATGACCCGTCCAGCCCGCAAACAAGCCAGGTAATGGGAATTTCTGATTATACTGATTATGTTTGTGGATAACAGATTGTGAAAGTATGTTATTTTTAATGCAGTCAGTGATCATCATAGACAAAATACCATAAAGAAGTCTGATCATGAAGAGGTCTATCATCATTTACACTAGATTTCTGGTGTAAATGATGACTGAAATTTACACAGCTACAAACTAGCATAGATTTCATTCTAGGTACATGGACTGCCGGAGGTGGGGCATTTTAGATGGTAGAAGGGAATCTGTCTCCTATTTCCAGTATGTTACAAATAGCAATGCATTCTAGTTCAGTTTGCTATAATCACATCTATACCTTAGTATCGCTGTTTGTGCCGCTTTTTCCGATCGGCAGATAATCAAGTTTCTAGTATATGCTAATTAGCCATCCAAGTGACAGGCGGGGAGTGAATAACAGTTGTAGGAACCCAAGCCTGCCTCCATTAAGAGCCCAAGCCTGCCTCTACTCATGTTCCCAGTGCCGCCCCTTGCTCCTTCATGTCTACCCCTCCTCTGCGATGTCATGATCTGCACAAAACTCAACTGCTCTGCATATGCGCAATATTTCGGCAACTCACATGATGACCAGATGAGCAGTTTTGTGCATATCATTAAATTGCAGAGGAGAGAGCAGACATGAAGGCGCAAGAGGCAGCACTCGGAACTTGAGTGGAGGTGGGCTTGGGCTCTTCATGAAAGCGGGCTGGGGCACTTGCAAGAGGGGAACTTTGGCTCCCGCAACAGTTAAAATTACATTGACTGGGGAATGAACAATACACTTACTTGGTGCCCTACCTTTAATCTTTTTAGTTTCAGATCCTCCATTTTCCGGGCTCCTACTCTGCCATCCAAGATGGCTGTACTACTTTGCAAAGTAACTGATGCACACAGTGCACTGGTAGTCCAAGACACTTCCTACTTGTCCAGCCCTGTTCTTGGATTGGCCAGCACTGTTCACTTGAGCAATTTTGACCCATCCAACAGCAGCAGGAAGTCTCTTGGGCTACCAATTCACAGCATGCATCAGACATTCAGGCAGACAAAAGTGGCGGGGCCATTTTAGATGGCAGAAGAGTAGCCTGTGAATTGGAAAATCTGAAGCTAAAAATGTCTTGAACTTGAGGGTGCTTCTTTAGCCTTAGTATAAATTTACTGACTACAAGAAAATATGGTTGGATTACACCTATCTTTAGCAGTTGATATTATCCTTAAAGGGGTTTTCCCACAAATAATATTTTACATTTATTAGCACCGGGATCTGAATACTTTTATAATTGCATAGAATTAAAAACTGTAGTAAAATGTATCTGCTGTTTGTTTTGTTTATTATTTCTTTGTCCTGCTCAGTAAGATGGCCGCACATGCTGAGTTTCGTCCTCCAACTTCCTCCTAAGTTGTGATAGGGAGAGCTCAGACGCACACCCTTAGCTGCAGCAGAAAAGACACTCCCCTTGATCTGTCAACTTAAAATAAATCTATCAGAGCAATGAATGGGGAGATCTCTGATCCATGTGAGGTACAGGGCTGGTTCTAGCTTTGTTAGAAAGATATTTTCATATACTATATGATGTATGATTTTCATTTTTTACATTAATCATGGGATAACTCCTTTAAGTTTTCTGCAGTTATTAAACAGCAAATGTGAGCAGAGTCTCATTGAGTTATGTTCAGCTAGTTCCATCAGCGCCTTAAAGCAAATAATACATGCTTAATGCATTGCCTAATCCTCTCACCCTCACCTAGAAAACATCTCTGGTATTCATCTCTACCTCACCAGTGACACTTCTTAAGCACTAATCCTAGCTCTGATCATTTGTCATTTTGACTACTGTAACTTTCTACTAATTAACATTCCACCACTGGCTTCAGTTCAGCCCGGGTATAGAGAGAAAGAAAAAAAGCGAGGGTTAATCCAATCTAGTGGATGACTCCAAGAGATAGGATATAACTTGAGGCGCCAGTGGATGGAGAACAGGAGAAAACAGAAGCAAGAAAACTGGTGTATCAAGGGTAGGCAGCTGAAAGGGGTGTCCACACTAAAAGAGATCAGTGTGTAAAAGGAAGTGAACAAAAAAGACTTAACAAGTCAAGGAGGTTACACCCCTATAAGAAGCGCCATAGCCCAAAGAGTATAACAGAGAAATAATTGTATATGATAGAATGATTAAAAGCTGATTAGCTGTAAATGAGATTGGGCATTCCCCCTATTCAGGGTGACCAAAAAGGAAGAGAGTGAGTGGACAATAAACACACCACTATAAGAAACCTATAATCACAATTTGTGGAATTAATCACATATAATAGCCATATGACGGTATATTGAAGTAGCCAAAGAAAATAATCAACTCACTTCACGGGGGGTGGCCAGCTGGATAAACTCAAGACACCAGCATGGACCAATAACCCCCCAGCCAGGAGCGCTTGTGGAGTCTTCAAAACTGATAGTTGCCCAGTTGGAAAGAAAAGGCTTCACCTGAGTATTGTTGTTGAAGGCTTTGGCTTCTTTAATGTAGAAAACTGGTTCATAAAAAGGCTCAACGCGTTTCGGGGTGTGCAAACCCCTTCATCAGGAGAAAGTACAGATAAAAAAGATAACAATAACAATCTTAGGCATTTTTTTATCTGTATTTGCTCCTGATGAAGGGGTTTGCACACCCTGAAACGCGTTGAGCCTTTTTATGAACCAGTTTTCTACATTAAAGAAGCCAAAGCCTTCAACAACAATACTGAGGTGAAGCCTTTTCTTTCCAACTGGGCAACTATCAGTTTTGAAGACTCCACAAGCGCTCCTGGCTGGGGGGTTATTGGTCCATGCTGGTGTCTTGAGTTTATCCAGCTGGCCACCCCCCATGAAGTGAGTTGATTATTTTCTTTGGCTACTTCAATATACCGTCATATGGCTATTATATGTGATTAATTCCACAAATTGTGATTATAGGTTTCTTATAGTGGTGTGTTTATTGTCCACTCACTCTCTTCCTTTTTGGTCACCCTGAATAGGGGGAATGCCCAATCTCATTTACAGCTAATCAGCTTTTAATCATTCTATCATATACAATTATTTCTCTGTTATACTCTTTGGGCTTTGGCGCTTCTTATAGGGGTGTAACCTCCTTGACTTGTTAAGTCTTCTTTGTTCACTTCAGTTCAGTCCAACATGAACACAGCAGCCAAGTTGATCTTTTTGTCTATACGTCTATGCTAAGGCCTCATTACACTAGTCTACGAAGCTCTTCACTGTGCGTGGTCATCACACTCCAAATGCCTCTCCTTCTACAATCTCCTTCTTGAGAAGAAAATGATTGGGAATATTGAAACCTAGCATACCCTACCCTTGCCCAACATCTACTGTCATGGGAGAGTCGAGATAACCCCATGTGCATTAGAAGGTTGGGTGTTCCCAACGAAATCTGCGGATTCAGCCTACATTCATCTATTGTGCATGGCCACATTTATGCTTGCTCCCAGTTTTAAACATCCCTTGAAAACTCTTTTCTTTAAGGATTTTTTCTTTGTCCCACATCCATAGTCCATATATAACCTGGATACAGACATGTGCACCCCATCTTGTCCTGAACTAGCTACCCCACATCAGTTTGCACTTTATAACTGTGTTGGATCAGACACTGGCTGGGTTCTGGGTTATTGTAGTTTTATTTATTTTCCCATTACCAACACAAGGAGCTGACCTCTGGGCAAAAAATACCACTGTTGCACCTATTGTGTCACTCCCCAGTTCCATCAGATTGTTTGAGCTCATAGACAGTGAGCTCTTTCTAATTGTCTCACTGTTTATATTCTATATGTTGGCTTCAAATAAGGAACTTATTAAATTTGTACAAATAAAATCTTTTATTTTTATGGTTATTCTGTAGGACCTGTTTTTGCCTTTGTGTTAGTGACCTATGTTTGATGTGAAAGATTTGTTTCGACATCTTTTGGATTTCTTGCAGCAATTCTATGACACTGCTAAAGATTCCTCTCTGATTTAATATAGGTACATAGCAGATGCATTCATTTTTGTTGAAGCAACATACCCTACAATATTAACAAAATATTATAAATGCATTATTAAAAAAAGTCGGCATGCAAATTATCGGAAACAAGCATTAATTGGCATGCTTATTTCTGATAATTGGCTTGTCTAATCGAGCAATCGATCAGCTGATAAACAAGCAAATGCTCATTCATCAGCTGATGGGCATCTTTCATCAGGATGAAAGATGTCTGATTATCAGTAGCACATCTCTGTGTAATCAGGGATGTGCTGCAGATAATGAATAGAAGAGAAGGTATGAAGGAACTGTTCCTACCGCATTCAGTATGCATCGGCCTGTGTAATCAGGGATGTGCTACAGATAATGAATAGAAGAGAAGGTATGAAGGAGCCGTTCCTACCGCATTCAGTATGCATCAGCCTGTGTAATCAGGGATGTGCTGCAGATAATGAATGGAAGAGAAGGTATGAAAGAACCGCTCCTACCGCATTCAGTATGCATCGGCCTGTGTAATCAGGGATGTGCTGCAAATAATGAATAGAAGAGAAGGTATGATGGAACCGTTCCTACGGCATTTAGTATGCATCGGCCTGTGTAATCAGGGATGTGCTGCAGATAATGAATAGAAGAGAAGGTATGAAGGAACCGTTCCTACCGCATTCAGTATGCATCGGCCTGTGTAATCAGGGATGTGCTGCAAATAATGAATAGAAGAGAAGGTATGATGGAACCGTTCCTACGGCATTTAGTATGCATCGGCCTGTGTAATCAGGGATGTGCTGCAGATAATGAATGGAAGAGAAGGTATGAAGGAACCGTTCCTACCGCATTCAGTATGCATCTGCCTGTGTAATCAGGGATGTGCTGCAAATAATGAATAGAAGAGAAGGTATGAAGGAGCCGTTCCTACCGCATTCAGTATGCATCGGGCTGTGTAATCAGGGATGTGCTGCAGATAATGAATAGAAGAGAAGGTATGAAGGAGCCG
Organism: Bufo gargarizans; assembly: GCF_014858855.1. Taxonomy (NCBI): domain Eukaryota; kingdom Metazoa; phylum Chordata; class Amphibia; order Anura; family Bufonidae; genus Bufo; species Bufo gargarizans. The sequence goes on from NC_058080.1 coordinate 442,181,241, forward strand.
TTCCTACCGCATTCAGTATGCATCGGCCTGTGTAATCAGGGATGTGCTGCAGATAATGAATAGAAGAGAAGGTATGAAGGAACCATTCCTACCGCATTCAGTATGCATCGACCTGTGTAATCAGGGATGTGCTACAGATAATGAATAGAAGAAATGGTATGAAGGAACCGTTCCTACCGCATTCAGTATGCATCGACCTGTGTAATCAGGGATGTGCTGCAGATGATGAATAGAAGAGATGGTATGAAGGAACCGTTCCTACCACATTCAGTATGCATCGGTTGTGTGATCAGGGATGTGCTACAGATAATGAATAGAAGAGAAGGTATGAAGGAACCGTTCCTACCGCATTCAGTATGCATCGGCCTGTGTAATCAGGGATGTGCTGCAGATAAGGAATAGAAGAGAAGGTATGAAGGAACCGTTCCTACCACATTCAGTATGCATCGGTTGTGTAATCAGGGATGTGCTACAGATAATGAATAGAAGAAATGGTATGAAGGAACCGTTCCTACCGCATTCAGTATGCATCGGCCTGTGTAATCAGGGATGTGCTGCAGATAAGGAATAGAAGAGAAGGTATGAAGGAGCCGTTCCTGCCGCATTCAGTATGCAACGGGCTGTGTAATCAGGGATGTGCTGCAGATGATGAATAGAAGAGATGGTATGAAGGAACTGTTCCTACCGCATTCAGTATGCAATGGCCTGTGTAATCAGGGATGTGCTGCAGATAATGAATAGAAGATAAGGTATGAAGGAACTGTTCCTACCGCATTCAGTATGCATCGGCCTTTGTGATCAGGTATGAAAGAACCGTTCCTACCGCATTCAGTATGCATCGGCCTGTGTAATCAGGGATGTGCTGCAGATAATGAATAGAAGAGAAGATATGAAGGAACTGTTCCTACCGCATTCAGTATGCATCTGCCTGTGTAATCAGTAATGTGCTGCAGATAATGAATAGAAGAGAAGGTATGAAGGAACCGTTCCTACCGCATTGAGTATGCATCGGCCTGTGTAATCAGGTATGAAGGAACTGTTCCTACCGCATTGAGTATGCATCGGCCTGTGTAATCAGGTATGAAGGAACTGTTCCTACCGCATTCAGTATGCATCGGCCTGTGTAATCAGGGATGTGCTGCAGATAATGAATAGAAGAGAAGGTATGAAAGAACCGTTCCTACCGCATTCAGTATGCATCTGCCTGTGTAATCAGGGATGTGCTGCAGATAATGAATAGAAGATATGAAGGAACTGTTCCTACCGCATTCAGTATGCATCGGCCTGTGTAATCAGGAATGTGCTGCAGATAATGAATAGAAGAGAAGGTATGAAGGAACTGTTCCTACCGCATTCAGTATGCATCGGCCTGTGTAATCAGGAATGTGCTGCAGATAATGAATAGAAGAGAAGGTATGAAGGAACTGTTCCTACCGCATTCAGTATGCATCGGCCTGTGTAATCAGGAATGTGCTGCAGATAATGAATAGAAGAGAAGGTATGAAGGAACTGTTCCTACCGCATTCAGTATGCATCGGCCTGTGTAATCAGGAATGTGCTGCAGATAATGAATAGAAGAGAAGGTATGAAGGAACTGTTCCTACCGCATTCAGTATGCATCTGCCTGTGTAATCAGGAATGTGCTGCAGATAATGAATAGAAGAGAAGGTATGAAGGAACTGTTCCTACCGCATTCAGTATGCATCGGCCTGTGTAATCAGGAATGTGCTGCAGATAATGAATAGAAGAGAAGGTATGAAGGAACTGTTCCTACCGCATTCAGTATGCATCGGCCTGTGTAATCAGGAATGTGCTGCAGATAATGAATAGAAGAGAAGGTATGAAGGAACTGTTCCTACCGCATTCAGTATGCATCGGCCTGTGTAATCAGGAATGTGCTGCAGATAATGAATAGAAGAGAAGGTATGAAGGAGCCGTTCCTGCCGCATTCAGTATGCATCGGCCTGTGTAATCAGGAATGTGCTGCAGATAATGAATAGAAGAGAAGGTATGAAGGAACTGTTCCTACCGCATTCAGTATGCATCGGTTGTGTGATCAGGTATGAAAGAACCGTTCCTACCGCATTCAGTATGCCTGTGTAATCAGGGCGGTGCAAACAAGCACAGATAGATGTGTTATGATCCATTGGTGCTTACTCTTCCCGAAGATTGGGCAGTGTGATATCAACCTTAGGACCCGTTCACACAAGGTTTTTTGATGGTGTTTTTTTCTAGTTTTCTGTTCGAAATCCGCACATAAAATGCATCAAAAAAGCTTTTTTTCCCCACAATTAAAAAAAATGCATGGAAAAAAGAAGCAGCATGCCCTATCTTGTAGGGGAATCTGCACTGAATCTCCCATTCAAATGAATGAGAAGCTGGAAAAAAAACATATGTGCCAAAAACTGTACCAATACTGCCCAGAAAATCTGCATGGATTCCACGCTGATTTTTTTAAGCTCATTCTCAAAATCCGTTGTGGGAAAACATCCCCTTACTGTAGCTATTCAGCTGGAGACACCTAAAGTCTCATTTTATGAAGGAAAACTGGAGCTGATGCTGTAGAATGAAAACATATAGAAAGGTGTTTTCATGTTAAATATTTCCCACATGTGACAAAAAATTCTATTTTCTATTTAATATAATACATCAGCAGCAACAGAGCCATTTACTGTATATAGGCCTTCTTCCTCGCATACTTAAATTGTCATTAAAGGGAATGTGTCAATTGGTTCTGCCAGTTAAAACCAGATGGTGACACATATCCTTTTTTCTAATCTGTTTTTATTTTGATTGCATTTTTCAGATTATTTAATTCTATTTTCTGAACATGATTATGGGGGTGGCCAACTTGCTTGAGGTGTTGTTAATAGCGTTTAAAGATATACTTTACAGCAGCCATCATGGGCCGGAGAGGACCCTATTGACTTTTATGGTAGAGTTTTCTAGGCATGCTCTGTGACCATTGTGCAGAGGTTAGGAGGGAGTAGATAAGCTATGATAATCACCTATTGTAAGTGTTTTCTGAATACAGGTGATATATGCCATTCTAATCCTGCCTGTAATGATAAGCAGATAAATGCAGTGAAGTGTAGTAAAATCTGTACAGTCCAAGAAGTGGCAACTGTTATTATGCTTAGTGGCCAGTGCAAAAAATGGCGGGTTTTAGAATTGTTATTTTTTAGATATTGACATAGTTTATTTTATTTTTTTGCAAATAAACATTCAAACAACACCCCTACCCCCTGGTCAGATGGCCTTAAGCCATTTACTGTGGAATATCACACACTCTACATATTACTAGACTGGTAGGTATACATAGTTGTGTAGCAATACATCATTTTGTGACTAGGGTTTAAAACCTCCATATTTAACCCTTTAGTGACTAGTTTGTTTTGGGCCTTAAAGACCAAGCAATTTTTTTTCATTTTTTCAACATTACCTTCTAATAGCTATAACTTTTTTTCTTCTCCTGAACTTGTCTTATTTACACATAAGTATACACTGACACACTGGATCATTGTGTATAGTCTGTATCTTGTTCCCCCTTCCCCTGTAGATTGTAAACGCTCGTGGGCAGGGTCCTTACCCACCTCTTTACTAGTCTATTATTAAATTCACGCTCATTGTACTTGTTTGGTGTTATATTATGTATTGATCCCCTCTTTTAGACATACAGCGCCTTGGAATTGCATTAATTACATCTCTTCATTATGCGATTGATTCTTCTTTCTTATTACCTTTCTCTGCTCTGTACAAATAAACTTTAGCCTAGCTTTGTGTCCTTGGGTCCTATTTGTTTTAGTCACATTTTGCTAAAGCACGCTGAAGTGATGAGAAATAAGATATCAATTGGTAAATTAATTACTTTATGTTTGACTACTGCCCACAGCATTCAGCAACATAAAGGGTGCATTTAGGTTACCAGATGTAGAAAAGCACAAATATATTTGGAATGTACGCTCCATATGACCAGTTTTATCAGCTTAATGATCAATATGTTTGGGGGACTGCAAGTAGCAACAGCAGGAATGCAATATGTGCTGGCAGTATGGCAAACTTGGCTTGGTACATAATGTGATACAGAGGACAGTGCTGCAAAAAGGTCAAAAAGCAAAGCATCTGCTGCAAAGTGGGCCAACAGCTGTAAAAAGTCTCACAGGATCTGATGAGACATGCTGTGCAATGTGGTTTATTTGGCTTTAAGGCCCAGAGTAATATGTTATAGCCTTGTGTCAGCAGAACAGATCAATGTGCATAGCATGTAACAGACTTCGTCAACTCCAAGTGATTGCTATATATACAAGAAAAAATGAAGGAACAATTAATTTTAGACTTTGAGTACTGTATTTTCCATCGTATAAGATTACTTACTAACACTAGAAATTATTTTCAAAAGTCGGGGGTCGTCTTATACGCCGGGTATAAGGCAGCACAGGGGAGAAGGAAGCAGTCCCTCCCTCCCCCCTGTGCTGCCGCGCCCCGAATCCTGGATCCCAGTGCCGCCCCTCTCTTAATTTATTCACTGTAGGGCTGCATAGATTAATCAACTTTATCGATAATATTCGATAACGGGATTCGTTGTCGTCGAATCCAGTTATCGAATAATCGTCCATTTCGTTGCTATGCGGGCGGTCAGGCGCTATGCCTGCGGGTCCCGTAAATCCTGCACACTCCCGCACTGCCGCAGTTAAGTCCCTGATACATCGCTGGCTGCAATGGTTCACAGTGCAGCGATGTATCAGCCGGGAGGGAGGAGGGACTGGAGGCGGAAACTTAGCAGTATAATATCTAAAGACTATTCCTCAACCGGCAGTAACTTGAACTTTAAATCAGCGCTGTGGAGCTTCATTGTAAGGTAATAAAAATCATAGCGCTGATTTAAAGTTCAAGTTACTGCCGGTTAAGGAATAGTCTTTAGATGTTATACTGCTGTGAGTGGCGGGGCCGGTGTATTGGGGACACTGTTATGGAGGAGATCTGTGGATGACACATATAGCATAAGATGCTATATAGTGTCATCTATAGATCCCCCCATAGCAGTGTCATCCACAGATCCCCCTCCCCATAGCAGTGTCATCCACAGATCCCCCTCCCCATAGCAGTGTCATCCACAGATCCCCCTCCCCATAACAGTGCCATCCACAGATCCCTCCCAATAACAGTGCCATCCACAGATCCCCCATGGCAATGGATCCACCATCTTTTCCCAGCCCCTAGTAGTTTATATGTGGAAACTGGGAATGTGAAAAGAAAAAGATGGGTTACCATGGCAGCCAGGACGCTACTGAAGCCCTGGCTGCCATGGTCAGTTCCCTGGACTGGAGAAGATCGTCTTAGAGACAGGGAGGGCTGGGCAGGCAGGGGTAGTCTTCTACAGCGAGTATAGCCCAAACCCTATATTTTAAACGGAAAAGTTGGGGGTCGTCTTATGCGCCCAGTCGTCTTATACACAGGAAAATACGTAATTTAAAAAATTTGATTCTGAGCTTTAAGGTTTTGTTGTAGTGACTGCAGCTATCTTGTATATATTGTTTGTCAATAGCCCGTATCTTTTTTTTCCTGGATATTGAAAGCCAGCAAGATAAATAGATAAATGTAAAACATGCACTACAAATTTTGTAATTCTTCCACTAGGGAAACATGGTCTTTTAAGAAAGAAAATAATGTATGAAATATAATATCATCTGTGTACAATGTACGGCCTTCCCGTGCGGAAATATCTGCATCTGTAAAAAGGGTTCCCGTTTAACAGCACTACAGATGGAAATAACAGATACCATGCCAGTTTTTACCTAGAATGAACTGTTCTTCCCCAGCCACGCCTTGTACTGATCTCTTTTAGATTGTTAGGACAAGCAACTGAGCTGTCTTGTAGTCCCCACAGCAATTTTGTGGTGTAATTACCGTACATTACCATTGCTTGATTATAGAGATAGCTATGCCATTCAAGTGAACATGTAGGGGAAAATATTACTTTATAGTTATAGGGCTCATACTAGTTTAAAGCGAGAAACTAAGAGGACAATATTCTATCTGTGGGTTAAGTAAAACAAATGTTATGATAAAAACAATAAATCAGCTCTGTGCCCCATGGATCATGAACAAGAGCTTGAATAGGATTCTGGAGTGACTAAAAATACAGTGGTGCTTTAAAGTTTCCGAACCCTTCAAATTTTTCTATATTTCTGCATAACTGACCTAAAACAAAGGATAACCAAATAAAAAATAAAGTCTAAAATATTATACTTGGTCATTTATTTTCTGGAGAAATTATCCAATATTACATGTCTGTGAGGGAAATAGTTTGTGAACCCTTGTTTTCAGTATCTGATGTGACCCCTTTGTGCAGCAATAACTGCAACCAAATGGATCATGGACAAGAGCTTGAATAGGTTTCTGGAGTGACAAAAAATACAGTGGTGCTTTAAAGTTTCTGAACCCCCTCAAAATATTACATGTCTGTGAGTGAAAAAAGTTTGTGACCCCTTTGTGCAGCAATAACGGCAACCAAATGTTTCAGTTAATGTTGATTCGTCCTGTAAAACGGCTTGGAGGAATTTTAGCCCATTCCTCCATACAAAACAGCTTCAACTCTATTATGTTGGTGGGTTCCCTCCCATAAACCTCTCGCATCAGGTTCTTCCTCAAGATTTTTATTGAATTAAGGTCAGGATTTGAACTTGGCCATTCCAAAACTTTAAGTTTATTCTTCTTCAACCAGTTTTTGGTAGAACGGCTTGTGTGCTTAGGGTCATTGTCTTGCTGCATTACCCATATTCTCTTCAAATGCAGCTCCTGGGCAGAATTCCTGACATTTTCATTTAGAAATTGCTGGTATAATTCCTTGTTCCATGAATGATGGCAAACTGTCCTGGCCCAGATACAGCAAAACAGGCCCAAACATTGATACCACCTCCACTGTGTTTCACAGATGGGATGAGGTTTTTATTCTGGAATGCAGTGTTTTCCTTTCTCCGCACATGATGCTTCTCATTTAAACCAAAAGATCCTGTTTGGTCTCATCCGTCCAGAAAACATTGTTTCAATATCCTTCTGATTTGTCCTGGTGATCTTTAGCAAACTGCGGATGGGCAGCAATGTTCTTTTTTAAAGCAGCGTCTCTTTTCTTGGAATCTTGCTGTGCACACCATTATTGTTCAGTGGCCTTCTGATGGTGGACTCATGAACATTAGCTAATGTGAGAGAGGCCTTTAGGTGCTTAGAGGTTACTTTGGTTTCCTTTTGTGACCTTGTGGAACATTACATGCTTTGATCTTTGTGGACCACTGCTGAGGAGGGTAATAATGGTCTTGAATTTCCTCCATTTGTACACAATCTACTTGACTGGGGATTTGGTGGAGTCCAAACCTTTCAGAGATGGTTTTGTAACCTTTTCCAGCTTGATGAGCATCAACAACTCTTCTTCTGAGGTCTTCAGAAATCTCCTTTGTTTGTGCCTTGATATACTTCTACAAACATTGATAGATCCCTGTTATTATAATAAAACAGGCTGCCCACTTACACCTGATTCTCATCTCATTGATTGAAAACACATTACTTTAATTTCACCTTCAAATCATCTGTTAATTCTAAAGGTTCACATACTTTTGCCACTCACAGATATGTTATTTTGGATAATTTTCCTCAATAAATAAATGACCAAGTCTATTATTTTGACAGTTGTTTGGTAGTCGTTTGACTTGGTTATCTTTATTTACTTCTAGGACTTATGTATTTTTAGGTCAAGTTTAATGCAGAAATATAGAAAATCCAAAAGGGTACACAAGTTTTCAATCACCACTGTACATGGAACAATTAGGTAGTACATATACTAGTATCATGAAAGTACATCTTTAAAGAGGCTGTTTATAGAGGTTAGCATTACATAGTGCTATAAGATCATCTATTTCAAGTTTTAACACTCTACTATTTTAATTTTCAAAACTGTCTCTAAAATCAGTGTCCGTTTCCATGGCTGAGCAGCCACCTGTAAGCCTGAGATCATGGCACAGTAGTTATTATTTCTGACTTATGGGTCCATGAATTTAGTTCTCAACAAGTTTACATGATTGTTGTTCGCATACAGCTCAATATTTTAGCAAATTGGAAGGCAAGAATAGGCATTTTGTATCATAGTGCCAGCCATGAGCAGTCCGCAAAATGCGGAATGCACACTGACAGTATCCATGTTCATATCAGATCATTACAACTGATTGCAGTATCAACAAATCTTAGCGTATCAGGATAATATTGCAATTGCATTAGTGATTGCGCGTATAATAATGGCATCATAGCCAAACAGTTTGGGGCAAGGTTGGCAAACTTACATCAGTATCACCAGAGCATTTTGGAATCTTAGTCTGTTGTAGTAATTTCCATAGATGAGGTTCTTTGTAATGCAAATAATCAAAAATCCAAACAATAATTCAGTTTAATGGTGACATATGTAGCATGGAGCAAAACAATAAACCTAGAATATAAAGATATATAATACATGATAAATTAATACTTTATTGTCTTACACTTAACACTGTGGAAACACTACCAGGGAAATAGCATCTAGTAAATAGTAGTCTTTTTGTTAGATAGAGGGGTTATATTGATGAGTCTATGTTTCTGATAACTTTTATAAGGCAAGTTCGTTTTTCTCCAGCATTATATGTGAAACAGATGGCAGTGGCTCAAGAATAAGCAAATGGCTGAATTACTTGACTTGTACATTGGCAATTTTACTATTTCTGCAGACACTTTATACACTGATAACACAGGAATTATTTTTAGCATAGAGAAAGAAAAAGGTTGTCATAGCCAAAACAATGATTACAGAGTTGATTAGCTTCCAAGACAAATGGCGTACCCCAAGGCAGCCCTAAAGCTGTGATCACAACTGGCTCCAAAGCTTGCCAAACTGCCAGATGCCTTTGTTGGAAAGCTTTTTGCTGCAGTTTAACACCTGAGTCCGAGCAAAAGTCTGACCGCCATTGCCACATGACAGCAGTCCATAGCTGGAGAATGCTGCGTCAGTAACTGATAAAGAATCTGTGCGTATTGATGTTTTACACTTGTAAAAATATATTCTCAGCCTTCCATAGTTCTTCAAACATGGTGCATAGTGAAACACACAAACTTCTTTCTGTTTAAAATAAAATGATGCCTGATCCCAGTGAAAGTGTGTTTATTTTTCTTTTGACTCATGTTTTATTGAAAAATCCCAGTCCAAATATTAAAGGAATAGTGGTACATAGTAGTAATAATATTTACCATCACATTATATATTTTCACAGACTGAAGATAAGCAAAAAGGCAGCAGTTCCATCTGTACTGATCTTTTTCCTGACCAGGTAATCTGTGTCAGCACATTAGTGGAAAAAGGATCTATCGGGAAGTGCTTTTCCTTACAGTTGTAGTGTTCTGTGGCATACATATGTCACCCCTCCCAACAAAAAAAGAAGCAGTTACTAGAAATATATGGGCCATTATGTATACCCTTGAGCTCTGAGTTGGAGATAAAGCACTATATAAATACCGACTGTAGGCACAAGGAAAGCATCTTTTAGACTGCTCTTTGCCTGTTTCACAAACACAATTTCCTTAAAATGCTTGTAGTGATTTTTGTGTTTCAATGACTCTATTGTGATAAAATTCTATGTAGCTCGTTATAGAGTCTTTTCTATTGTCTTGTGTGACAGTTTCAATAGACACATTAGCAACTGCTGCTGGTTTGGTTGACAGCATGTATAGATACAACTTTCCCCCTGTTGCTTTCAGGTTTACCTCTTCTGTTTGCCCCTTCAAATCCAACTTCAATTCAATTGTTATATAACTTATTTTATTAGAATTTCTAAGCCTCAATTGGAAGATGTGAAAAGCTTAACGATTGTAAACTATGGCCGTGTTAGTAGGAATGTCATGAAACAAAAATATTTTTTACCCCAAATAATTCTATTTTTTTTAATTTATTTTTTATGAAGATTGAGATTGCGCTCACTATAAAGACAAAGGCTGCAATAACTGTACCTTCAGTGTCTCCAAGCCAACCATAGAAAGTTTTGTCAAAATACATTTAGTGGTAAAAAATGTCTTGTTCTGATATAAAGTTCATGATGAAGTCTTTTGATTGCTTGCATTCAGGGATGTTGTGTAAGGAAATAAATTACCTAAAAATAACATTAAACAGTTTGCTTTTCAAACATCAGTCTTGGTCCTGCAGGGTGGAAATGTAGATAGATGGTCATCCGTGCTATTCTAATATTTTTGTTATTTCTCCACAGCCTAACAGCAGTGGGCAAGTTGTAGGAAAGGTGCCTGGCCACTTCACTCCTGTGTTGGCGCCATCACCTCATCATGGTGCAGTGAGACCTGTGACGCTAACGATGACGGACACAAAGCCCATCACTACATCCACTGAAGGTGAGCTAAATTTAACAGCTAGTAAGTACTACAGTGTCTAGTGTAATGTTGGAGTTCAGTTGAATCCACTTGGTGTGCGCTTCAGGGTTGAAAGTGAACGTTAAAGTCCTTAATTGTCAGAATTATTTTTTTAGATTAGCAGATTAAGCAATGCTGCAAAATCACAGATTTCTTCACTGTATATATCTACATATATATAATGAATTTGTAATATCTGCGCCAAGAGGTTAGCTAACCTCTTCTAATTGAAGATTGCTTGAGGATATAAACGTGGTGAAAGGCATAATAAATTAAAGTATGACAAATGCCTAATTTCATGGATTTAATGTGATCCCTATATCATTAAAAGGACCTGTAATTTTGTGTGTGTGTGTGTGTGCAATAGAGTGTTTAGAGTAGAAGTTAACATCTGTGATAAATTGAAGCAATCATATGTTTGTGAAGATACTGGGCATTTGATTCCATACAAGTATAAATTACTCTATATTCTTAATATTTGAAGGATATTCAGAATTAAATGACACTCTTTGAGATTATTGAGAGTATTTTGTTGTTTATGCTTTTCATTATTTCTATATTTTCACTTTTTCACTACTATCCAGAGTTTTATTGCTCGGCTCTTAAAACACAGGGTAAAGATGACACTTCCCAGAGTGCAAATCACCATTGTGAGCTACACTATGCTGAGCTATACTTGTCTATCATCAGCAGTCCAATAGGAAATTAATAGAGCTGCAGTGCGCATACTCGGCCTCCTCTCCATTCATATGGGGGGATACATACTCCTTTTTACATGATCGGTGAGGGTCTCAATTAACACTTCCCCACTGATCAGACATCGTATTCTTAAGAAAGAGAACTCCAGCTTATACCAATCAAAGAGAGATATCGGTTCACCATGCACAGTATCCTGCTAGACTTGAGCAGTGATGCAAATGCAGAAACAAGATGATTCAGCACTTGATCAAAATCCGGTAATATTCTTTATTGATTCAAACATAAAATCACAGCAGTACAAAAGGGTATCAGCACCCGACTACAGGATGTCCTATGAGTTTTGAACATCTAGTGTGTTCTTAGTAATGGCAAAACAAGCACAGTAAAACCTGGCTATTTGTAGTTCTTTGTGCACATTTTTGATCGAACGTGTGTCGGGCCCATCTACCAGGCGTCAAGGTGGCTTCAGCAGATGGGTACCTAACACTAATATACCGCCTCTCTTGGACTTACCTAAGCCTACAATTTTCAGGGCAGTGTAGGAACCAGCTACATTTATAGTCTGCTCAGAAGCCCCAGGCAGATCCATGTTTGCTTGATGGATATGCACCTGTGACTATGAATGTGCTAGTCTATATTTTCTTGCAGTATATATTGAGGGTAGCGCCTCTTTTAGACTGAGCAACGCCCATCTGCCTGGGGCTTCTGAGCAGAGTATAAATGTAGCTGGTTCCTACACCACCCTGAATATTGTAGGCTTAGGTAAGTCCAAGAGAGGCGGTATATTAGTGTTAGGTACCCATCTGCGGAAGCCACCTTGACGCCTGGTAGATGGTCCCGACACACGGTCGATCAAAAATGTGCACAAAGAGCTTCTATTTTTCCATTTATAGCAGGTATAATACCACTTTAATTTAGAATGATTCCCATTTCTCAGCTCTATTGTTTGTATGGGAAATGTGCAGCCACACGGTCGATCAAAAATGTGCACAAAGAGCTTCTATTTTTCCATTTATAGCAGGTATAATACCACTTTAATTTAGAATGATCCCCATTTCTCAGCTCTATTGTTTGTATGTGAAATGTTATTCAGCAGTTTTTTTATCAACCATGTTTCCTTGGAGGATATGCACCTGTGACTATGAATGTGCTAGTCTAAATTTTCGTGTAGGGTGTAGGGTGGTTTAGCAATCTATTGTCTCATTTTTTCTCATTTGTTCCCTACATTAGTAGGGTTTTTGTTAATGTTCTGAAAGATTCTTTCAGAATTCTGATCACAGTCGCTTTTTTGATAAACCAATATATTAATTGTAAATCACAATGGGTGGTTTATGTGATACTGTAGATTGTGCTTTGATGTACAGTCCTGATCAAAAGTTTAAGACCACTTGAAAAATGGCAAAAAATCATATTTTACATTGTTGGATCTTAACAAGGTTCCAAGTAGAGCTTCAACATGCAACAAGAAGAAATGAGAGTGAGACAAAACATTTTTTGAGCATTCAATTAATTGAAAATAACGATTAAACTGAAACAGGCTGTTTTTCAGCTGATCCCAATTTTAGGACCACATGCCTTTAAAAGGCCAAATCTGTGCAAAGATGTGGATTCAATGTCATTTTCTGTCAGGTAGTCACACGTTGTGATGGCAAAGGCAAAAAAACTCTCCCTTTTTGAACGTGGTCGGGTTGTTGAACTGCATAAAGCAGGGTCTCTCACAGCGCGCCATCGCTGCTGAGATGGGACGCAGTAAGACAGTCATTTGGAATTTCTTAAATGATCCTGAAGGTTATGGAACAAAAAAGTCAAGTGGAAGACCCAAAAAAATGTCATCAGCACTGAGCTGGAGGATCTAATTGGCTGTCCGTCAAGACACTGGACGATCCTCGACCCAAATTAAGGCCCTTACTGGTTCTTACTGCAGCCCCATAACCATCAGATGGCATCTGAGACTAAAGGGCTTCAAAAACAAAAACCGTCTTCAAATACCTCGTCTCCTTGAACGCCACAGAACTGCTCGTTTGGACTTTGCAAGAGAGCACCAAACATGGGACATTCAAGGGTGGAAAAAAGTAACCTTGATGGTCCTGATGGTTTCCAACGTTACTGGTATGACGAGCAGATCCCACCTGAGATGTTTTCTACGCACCACAGTGGAGGGGGCGCCATAATGGTATGGGGTGCTTTTTCCTTCAGTGGAACAATGGAGCTTCAGGAAGTGCAGGGGCGTCAAATGGCCGCTGGTTATGTCCAGATGTTGCAGAGAGCATTCCTCATGACTGATGGCCTGTTTGGTAACGACTGGGTTTTTCAACAGGACAACGCTACAGTACACAATGCACGCAGGGCAAGGGACTTCTTCCAGGAGAATAACATCACTCTTTTGGCCCATCCTGTGTGTTACCCTGATCTAAATCCAATTCAGAACCTTTGGGGATGGATGGCAAGGGAAGTTTACAAAAATGGACAACAGTTTCAGACAGTAGTTGGCCTTCGTGCGGCCATCTTCACCACTTGCAGAAATGTTCCCACACACCTCATGGAAACGCTTGCATCAAGCATGCCGAAACGAATTTTGGAAGTGATAAACAATAACAGCGGAGCTACTCATTTCTGAGTTCATGTTTGGAAATTGGATTTCTGTTTTAGGGGGGTTTAGTTTTTTTTGGGAGGTGTGGTCCTAAACTGTTGATCAGCTGAAAAACAGCCTGTTTCAGTTTATTCGTTGTTTTCATTAAATTGAATGATCAAAAAATGTTTTGTCTCACTCCTATTTCTTGCATGTTGAAGCTCTACTTGGAACCTTGTTAAGATCCAGCCATGCTAAATATGTTTTTTTGCCATTTTTCAAGTGGTCTTAAACTTTTGATCAGGACTGTATGTAATACTACTAGAAAAATTAAAACCAGGATTTTGGAAGACATTAATTATATTGAGAACCCCAATTAAATCAATATTTCTATTTTCAGCTAAGCATTTTATCAGATCATAATAACAGATGCACTAAAAGCTTTAGAATCTTTGCTGTAGAAATAATACAGAAATCTCCAAAGGGGAGGAGACATAAAACACAGAGTGCGTAATAAGGAAGCCTATTGGATATTTTGTTTAAATTTGAGATAATTTGAAAAGGGAATATCTGCTTTTTTACTGGATTTTGAATTGTATCTTTATTATTGCCCTTTTCTAGGTTTACAAGCTTTTTGATTATCCTCGGCCTAAATGTGGCTTATTTATCTTATACATTTTATATATAAAATGCATACTTCTTGTATATACATTTGTGTACCCTCTCTGACCTGGGGGTGCTGAATATACTATAATGTTTGTATATAGATACCATTTGCCATGTATCTTTAAGTATTGTGTATTTTAACCCTACGGATGTTAATTGTTTGCTAGTGCGGTACACTACATTTATAACTAGTTTAGGTATCTAGAGTTATGTTACTTATGGTCCGGTCTCTTTTTATAATTGCTAATTAATCTCATATGGTGGTGTGATACAAATAGCCAGGTTTTAATGTGCTTGTTTTGTCATGACTAAGATCGCAGTAGACGTTCAAAACATGTAGGTCATCCTGTAGTGGAGTCTTGCTCCCCTTTTGTACTAATGTGAATTTATGTTTGAATCAATAAAGAATATTATTGGATTTAAACAAGTGCTTTATCATCTCATTTCTGGACTTATTTCCTCTCCTGTGGAAAGAGGATAAAATGTAATGTTGGGACTACCCCTTATAGGTAACGTCTTTTTTTCTTACATAAGTTTCAGTAACAGTCGTGAAGTGATGGCATAAAAAACACTGTAAGAACAGATTTTATTGCATTTTATATTATAAAAAAAATTCAACCACAATTCTAATGTATAATATAGCATGATGCAAAACTCAGTATTATTTTAAATCGGCTGATCTGAAACACAATTACATGTACGGAAAGGTCTGATTGGATTGGTAGCATGTTGCATTTCATATATTCAGTAGAGATCTTCATTGTGGTAAATGAATAATTTGCTTGTGCGTTTTCTGTTTGTCATGGAGGAGTTGAGAAAAGCAGCAGATGGCATTGTAGTAGTGCTGCCAGTCTAAGGTATAGTTTTCCAACTAGGATCTGTAAAGTCTGCAAGTGACTCTCCGTACCAGGATTCTGTCATAAACGGCCATGAAAGAATCAACCAGATTGCTGCTTGTTTTAACGTATAGATGTGTAAATCTATCACTCTGACTCTGTTATTGATACTTGGCGAATATGAACATAAGTACAGTCAGTAAAGCTTTGAGTATTATGCCTTAGATATTGTTCTATTTTCATTGTCTCCATTTTCTCTTTTTCCCAGCCTACACAGCCTCTGGCACATCACAAGCCAATCGATATGTGGGACTAAGCCCTAGAGATCCAGCCTTCCTACACCAGCAACAGGTGGGCTGCTTTCACATCAGGTGTAATGAATCAGAGATGCTTGGGGATAGTGTCATAAAAGCATGCATGCTACCACCCATAATAGCTTTTATTTAAACCAAATCCTGCTGTTCTCTGATCATGACCGGGCACGTCAAATATCAACAGATTTAATTGAAGTTGTCCGTGTCACAAAAAAGTGTCCCTTAACACACATAGTGAGTGTACATTATGGGATGCTGAGAGCTCAGCGCATTTCAATGAAAACATACTCCCTTTTCAATTTTTTCCAGTTATAAACTCCATTTTATTTACACTAAAGTACAGTGACAAAACTCGGAGAGGTTCCTGAGATGCACCACATTACAAATTATGATATGTCTTTGTATGTTAGGAAACAATTGGATATAACATGTAAAATGCACCAGGCACTCCTCTGTTGGCTCAGCCAAGATTTATGACAGCTGATTTTGCACTTAAAAGTTTGTATTTAGTTTCCATAATGCAAGAGGTGGTATCTGCAATTTTTTTTTCTTTTAATATATTTCTGACCTAACATTAGCTTTCTCTCTCATGTGACATTGCTAGCTGTTACTACATAAAAACATATTTGCTATGAAGCAAAATATACATAGGTTTGTGGTTATATAAACATTTAAAGGAAGTATGTCACCACCCGTTTGCAATCATTTGTATAACACTGTAGCTCTCCTATTGCTATTTTCAAATATACCATTATGCCCTAATCTTTCATCTCTAGCCCCTGAAACAGAGTTTTATAATTATGCTAATGAGGCGAATAGAGCTCCAGGGGCAGAACTTATCGGGGCTGGAGCCCAGCTCCCACCCTCCTCTTCTTCTCTTCACTTCCTAGGCTCGGCAACGTCATCATGATGCCACTACAAATCTCGTTCCATTGCATATCTCTGTCATGGGTGCGCTGACCCCATCTGTTACCTTTAGTTTTTTTTTGACATTTAGTTTTCCAGCCTCTTACTTTGAAACAAGCGGTGGCTCCAGATCCGATCTTCTCTGGCTCCGCTCTTGGTTTTCCTGACGCAAAAATGACAAGTTCCACTGTAATGCACTTACTACTGGTGCATGTGCAGTTCAGTTAATAAAGCCGCTGCCCACAAAAGGTAACAGACGCCCCCAATGCCCACATGAAGGTGATGTGCGCTTGTGCACGATTTGAAACGGCACTAGGAGGACGTTGCTGAGCCAAGCAGGTAGAGAGAAAAAGTGGAGGGAGGAAGGGGCGGGCATCTGTTCTGATGGGTGCAGCTGGGCTCCAACACCGATAAGTACAGCCACTTGGGCTCGTTTCACGTCATTAGCATAATTATACATATCTGTATTTTGGGGGGCTAAATAGGACAAAAAGTGTATTTCAAAACGATAGGACAGCTACACTCTCATTCAAACTGTTAAAAATAGTCCAGGAGGCACTTTGTTAAATGCATTGGCACATATATGAAATGTTTCATTTGTGATATGCATGTAATTCAAAAAAATATGGCATGGTTGTATCTGAATTTAGATGCGGGTTTGGCTTCTGGGATCCACACCCATGTTTAGAACTAAGGTCCCCCAATCTGAGTGGTGTGGTGGACACATGGCCTCTTCTCTATTCTGTGACAGATGTGGTGGATGGCAGATATCTCACCAGGCGGAGAAGGGTTTGGGCCGCTTCTGTTCTGGAGATATTTGCAAGTCCCAGGGGTTGGTTCCACATCTATCAGACATTTATGGCATATCCTGTGGCTATGTGTGTATATATATATATATATATATATATATATACAGTACAGACCAAAAGTTTGGACACACCTTCTCATTCAAAGAGTTTTCTTTATTTTCATGACTATGAAAATTGTAGATTCACACTGAAGGCATCAAAACTATGAATTAACACATGTGGAATTATATACATAACAAAAAAGTGTGAAACAACTGAAAATATGTAATATTCTAGGTTCTTCAAAGTAGCCACCTTTTGCTTTGATTACTGCTTTGCACACTCTTGGCATTCTCTTGATGAGCTTCAAGAGGTAGTCACCTGAAATGGTCTTCCTACAGTCTTGAAGGATTCCCAGAGATGCTTAGCACTTGTTGGCCCTTTTGCCTTCACTCTGCGGTCCAGCTCACCCCAAACCATCTCGATTGGGTTCAGGTCTGGTGACTGTGGAGGCCAGGTCATCTGGCGCAGCACCCCATCACTCTCCTTCATGGTCAAATAGCCCTTACACAGCCTGGAGGTGTGTTTGGGGTCATTGTCCTGTTGAAAAATAAATGATGGTCCAACTAAACGCAAACCGGATGGAATAGCATGCCGCTGCCAGATGCTGTGGTAGCCATGCTGGTTTAGTATGCCTTCAATTTTGAATAAATCCCCAACAGTGTCACCAGCAAAGCACCCCCACACCATCACACCTCCTCCTCCATGCTTTACTGTGGGAACCAGGCATGTAGAGTCCATCCGTTCACCTTTTCTGCGTCGCACAAAGACACGGTGGTTGGAACCAAAGATCTCAAATTTGGACTCATCAGACCAAAGCACAGATTTCCACTGGTCTAATGTCCATTCCTTGTGTTCTTTAGCCCAAACAAGTCTCTTCTGCTTGTTGCCTGTCCTTAGCAGTGGTTTCCTAGCAGATATTCTACCATGAAGGTCTGATTCACACAGTCTCCTCTTAACAGTTGTTCTAGAGATGTGTCTGCTGCTAGAACTCTGTGTGGCATTGACCTGCTCTCTAATCTGAGCTGCTGTTAACCTGCGATTTCTGAGGCTGGTGACTCGGATGAACTTATCCTCTGCAGCAGAGGTGACTCTTGGTCTTCCTTTCCTGGGGCGGTCCGCATGTGAGCCAGTTTCTTTGTAGCGGTTGATGGTTTTTGTGACTGCACTTGGGGACACTTTCAAAGTTTCCCCAATTTTTCAGACTGACTGACCTTCATTTCTTAAAGTAATGATGGCCACTCGTTTTTCTTTACTTATCTGCTTTTTTCTTGCCATAATACAAATTCTAACAGTCTATTCAGTAGGACTATCAGCTGTGTATCCACCTGACTTCTCCACAACGCAACTGATGGTCCCAACCCCATTTATAAGGCAAGAAATCCCACTTATTAAACCTGACAGGGCACACTTGTGAAGTGAAAACCATTTCAGGTGACTACCTCTTGAAGCTCATCAAGAGAATGCCAAGAGCAAAGCAGTTATCAAAGCAAAAGGTGGCTACTTTGAAGAACCTAGAATATGACATATTTTCTGTTGTTTCACACTTTTTTGTTATGTATATAATTCCACATGTGTTAATTCATAGTTTTGATGCCTTCAGTGTGAATCTACAATTTTCATAGTCATGAAAATAAAGAAAACTCTTTGAATGAGAAGGTGTGTCCAAACTTTTGGTCTGTACTGTATATATATATATATATATATATATATGGCTGAAAAAGTCAGGCTTTACTTTTATACATGTGCCCTGTTCTATCAAAGACATACAAAGCAGATGGAGATTAGATCTTTCAATTCTACACATGATTTGGAACGTTTGTTCATACTTAATATTAAGTTGTATTAAGGAAGAAATGACCAGATAATCGACCTCTGAAAATAATAAACTGACTTATTTGCATCAATTTACTATACTGGGAAATAACATGTAAATTCCTTTTACCACATGGTGAGTATTCTGAGTACAAGTACATTCAATTGTACGTTGTCTTCTTAGGGCAGTTCAAGTGTCTGGAATGTTTTATTTACTTCACGTTGCTTAGATAGAGCCTACATATTGCGCAGTGCTGTGTAGAGATTGTCAAGTAGTAATTGAGTTTTTCCAGGCATATTATAATTCACACTTGTAAGAAAACTTTACAGTCAGTGGAGCTATATAAAGCAACCGTCTGCCAGTGAATCTACTCAGTAGTTAACTTTATAACAGTCTCCACTGCTGTAGATTGTAGACATCGAGGTCCTTCTGTCACCATTGGTAGGATCCATCGCTGCTGTCATTTTCGTTTTCCTGTTGGAACTGATGGATTTATCACAGCGAGCAACATAATTTATACATGGTGTACCGTAGGACAATAGAAAATATATTACTGCTCATCTTTCCTATTTAAACTATAACCTTTAATAGGTAACTTTAAAATTGAGAACAAAACAATCAGATAAATAATAAGAAATATTATCTGGAGGAGTCTAAAATTCAAAGAGTATGCAACCAACAAACATTTATAAAGCACTGGGGCCTAAAATTTAGTAAGGGAAACACCTTATTTACATATCTATACTAATCACCCACTTTTTAGGCTGAGTTACTGAAGATCACTTGATAGAGACTGATTTCCCCTAAAACTAATGTCAAGATGCAGGGATATCACTTCAATCACATTTCCACTGGCTGTAATAGAGATAGAAGGATCGATTTAGTACCATTTCATCTAGATGTAATCCTACTGCATATCAACTTGTCATAATTGTTCTTGATTTCTTCTACATCGATACAATGTAAACAGTCTCTTATTTTATTATAAAAACTAATAAAAAGAGAATTGAAAAGAAATGAATAGCAGTCTTTAACTCCACATTACTTTAGGCAGCAGATATATACAGGATTTTTCCCTACCTCTGCTGTAGAAAATCTCTGTCTAAAAGCAGAGTGATCACCGTGGAAGGGGCAGTGCCACTTATTGGTGACTGTCCCTGAAAGGCTAAATACCCCCCACCTAACATCCTGATGAGTTTCCCCTATGTGGTCAAAACATGTGTTCGTCAGGGGACTAACAAGCAAAGATGTCTGATAGCAACATAATGTCAGCATACAATACTGCACTTAATGTGACCTGCGTAGGAGTATTACATCTAGATGAAATGGGACTAAATTGATCCTTTAGCAGAAATGTATATGAAGTGATATCCCTGCTCTGGAAATTATTTTTTGGGGAAAAGTCTCTGTCACTATCAACAGATCGTGAGTAACCTGGTTTAAACAGTGGATGATTTGTATAGATGCGATAATACAGTACTACAAGTACCACTTTTTGGACCCAGTGCTTAATCAGTTTGAAGTTTAACTTCGTACAGATATTATTTATCTGATGAGGTTTTTATGATTGCAGATTAAAAGTTATATTATAAATGGCAGGATTTTTTCTGTGATGGAACACAAACATTGGAAAGCCTTACTTGACTGCATCTGTTAAACTATTTTCTTCATTTAACTCTGTATATTATCTTTATTGACAGATAACACTTTAGCTTAATGCATTGAATATTTATGATCTGTTAATATTTTCTATAAAAAAATATAATATATATAATAATCTTAATTACATTACAAAATTATACTATTGCCTTAAAATCCTTAGTATAACTGAACATTGGTTCAGACAGAGATGCATGGAAGAAACGAGCCATGACCTTCGAGAAGTCTAATTTTCTCCAAGATCAATACAGCTTTTGGTACTCAGCATAAATCTTGCAGCACTAATATCAATTGCACTTAAGATGATCATTATTTAACTCAGGACTTTCTCTGCACTCAATGCTAATAGTCTCTTTAGAAAGCAGTGCAACATCAGTTGTATGTATTCATAGTATACATATATTCACATTTCCCTGTTTGAGCAGAGCACCTGTATCACTGGCAAAAACACTGTGAAGATAGTTTTTAAAGATTGCCATAGATATGTGCTAGGTGGTTGATACACAAAGGCAGGATATCAAAATTTGTATGTCTGCTTGTCCTATCCAGACATAGAGTACAAATAACCAAATAACTCGGCTCAAAATAAGAAGTTAGGTTAGGAATTACAGTATATTATTTATAGGATTTTTATTTTTATTAATATTTATTACATTTAGCTATAAAGTGATGATATACTGTAAGGTCAGTAGTATACTGTCTACAATAATAAAAAAAAGACTCATCTGGCCAAGCATGTAATATTATATTGGTACCTGTACATGGGGGATATGTTATCAGTGATTGATAGCATTCTGTGTATAAATGTGTATACATAGTAAGCTGTCAGTAACTGATAGTTGTACATGGGGAGATGTTATCAGTGCTGGATAGCATTCTCTGTGTAAGTGTGTATACATAGATAGCTGTCAGTCACTGATAGCTGTACATGCGAGAGGTGCTATCAGGGAGTGATAGCATTCTCTGTGTAATTGTGTATGCATAGTTAGCTGTCAGTCACTGATATCTGTGCATGGGGGAGGTGTTATCAGGGATTGATAGCATTTTCTGTGTAAGTGTGTATAGATAGCTGGTAGTCACTTATAGCTGTACACGGGGGAGTTGTTATCAGTGATTGATAGCATTCTCTGTGTAAGTGTGTATACAGCTACAGCTGTCAGTCACTGATATCTGTACACGGGGAGATGTTATCAGTGCTTGATAACATTCTCTGTGTAAGTGTGTATACAGAGACAGCTGTCAGTCACTGATAGATGTACACAGGGGAGATGTTATCAGTGATTGATAGCATTCTCTGTTTAAGTGTATAGTTAGCTGTCAGTCACTGATAGTTGTACACGGGGGCGTTCATACAGGGATCATCTCCCATCAGACATTGGGGGCATATCACTTGGATATGCCCCCAATGTCTCTATAGGTGCCGGTCCCATTAAAATGAATGGGAAGCGCAGTGTTCAAGCTCTTCCACCACTCCATTCACTCTATGGGGCTGACTGAAATAGCCAAGCCAGTTCTTGGCTATTTTCGGTGCTCCTATAGGAATGAATTTACTTTGAGGGCTCTGTTCTAAAGATAGATGTAGGACCCAGAGGTGGGACCCATGCCTATCATACATTAGGGACATATACTAGCGATATGCCCTCAATGTCTGAGGTGAGAAAACCCCTTTAAGTCCAGAAAATAGAGATATACTTATATGTATGTATATGATATATATAAAGTATATATATATTAGTTTTACTTATTCTTTTCCCACAAAACTATATATGAATCAGTTTATCTCCTCCTACCCTATACCATGCTGTCAACAGATTGAATTGCATTTTGTTTCTTTTAAGACAGAAAGAATCATACAAGAGTCAACAGCATTGTGTTATTAGTACCCTGTATGTCTGTTTTAATTTTATCTTGTCTATTTCTAAAGAATGTTAAAAATATCTAGCTAAGCATGAAACATGCACCCATGAAAATAAAGTAATTTACATCTCATGAGTTTCACATTCCCAAAACTCTAGACTATAGGTAGACTGATACAGAGGTAGGTAGATGATAGATAGATAGATAGATAGATAGATACAGAGGTAGATGATAGATAGATGCAGAGGTAGATAGATACAGAAGTAAGTCGATGATAGATAGATAGATAGATAGATAGATAGATAGATAGATATTATCCTGATGGAGTTTTTGCTGGAGAAATATAAAGAGAACAAACAAAACATACTTTAATTACTTTGTCAGTGTAAAGCTTGCCCTGTGCGGAAGGACTAAAGTGAGATTGATTTACTGTGTCCTCATTCTGCTTTCCAAAGATTTAAGAGATTCCTCTCTGATGGTGGCAGGTTTTAAATGCATTTAATTTAAAACATCCCATGATGAATGAAAGCGAGAAGCAAGAGGTGCATGAAATGCACACAATCAATCATTTTATATTAGCTTAGAGAAATTCTAAATTAAGCAGAGGATGATTTTAGCAGTGGTAAAGCCTTTTAGAAAACCCACAACCCCCTTTTAATACACATTGACCCTTCTGGAAGAAGTACTGTCACAGGTACAGTCTAAGGGTCATGTCAGATGGGGTTAGAGAGTATAAAAAAGATTTATGCCCATGGGAAAAGAAAAATATTGTCAAGCATATTCAGCCAACTCTTTTTATTATAAAAGAATAAAAATCAACTACATGTTCCTACATAAATTAAATTACCAAAAACATTAGAAGTGGTAAATAGATTTAGAGCATCCCAGCAACACAATTAGCATTGTGTACTTTCTTAAAGTAATCTGTCATCGATAGTAATAAGTAAAAGAAAAGACGGACAACAGAAAAGTTGGACATAACATGCTGTATTAGGGAATGTATATTGCTTTTTTACTTAATTTCATGTACATCTTTAGAGAAAAAATAATGCTCTTTTTTATGTAGACATTAAATTTTTTTATTTCTTAGGGTGGCCATATTGGAGGTACACATGTTAATTTAGTTAATTGACAGATAAATATAAATAGTAGTGTTGATCGAGCAGCAAAGTGCTCAGGTGCTCTGGTGCTCGAGTAGAACACAATGGAAATCAATGGGAGAACCAGAGCATTAAACCAGGCACCCACTGCTCTAAAGAGGGGAGGGATTCTGGTTCACAGGAAAATGTCAGAAATGGATGGAAACACCACTGAAATGGTTCGGGAACAGCATCTGGAGGATGTCTGGATGCATCTTGGACTCCCAGGTCACTGCTTGGAACGATGTTGTCCGAGTAGTACGCCTCTTTTACAGACTGACAATAATGCACTCTAAACCAAAGATAAAATCGATTTTAGAGGAAATATTGTTAGAAAACATTCTTTCCTGTATATTTACTTGTATATAAAGTACAAGTGCTGCCAAAAATTGCAAGGAAGAGGCACTCCGATACAACCTGTATATCACATAAAGGAGGGCCACATTCACATTCTGGTACAATTGTTCAGGTAGTGGGACTTCTACACTCATAAAGCCTATGCACTAAGTGAAAGGGCTGCCAAAAATTACAAGGAACCAGCACTCCAATACACCCTTTATTACACATAAAGGTGGGCATCATACACACCCTTGAAAAATTATGATTGATGACCTGTTGGTGACCCTCAAAAACATTAGGAACAAGGGCCTGCTGGTGACCCTCTAAAACATTAGGGGCGAGGGCCTGCTGCTGATTGACCATCTAAAACATTAGGGGTGAGGGTCTGCTGCTGAGCTGACCCTCTAAAACATTAGGGGAGAGTGCCTGCTGCTGATCTGACCATCTCAAACAATATGGGCAAGGGCCTGCTGCTGATCTGACCATCTAAAACAATAGGGGCAAGGACCTGCTGCTGATCTGACCATCTAAAACATTATAAGCAAGGGCCTGCTGGTGACCCTCTAAAGCATTAGGGGTGAGGGTCTGCTGCTGAGCTGACCCTCTAAAACATTAGGAGCGAGGGTAGCCTAATAAGCATGTTGATATGATGGAGGAGGAGGAGGAGAAAAGGATGATTGAACCATATACCCTTTTTTGTGGTGGAAGGGGTGCATGGGAATACAGTGTGTTCAATACACTATAATAGCCACATTTAATGTGCCTTTATGTTCTATGTTCAGCTTCTTTCCTCTGGGGGATTAGCGAAGTCAGGGGAAATCCAGGCCTTGTTCATTTTGATAAGAGTCAACCTGTCAGCATTTTCAGTTGACAGGCGGATGCGCTTATCAGTTATTATGCCCCCAGCAGCACTAAATACCAGCTCTGACAAAATGCTGGCTGCAAAGCAGGCCAGCACCTCCAAGGCGTAGAGCACCAGTTCGTGCCACGTGTCCAGCTTGGATACCCAATAGTTGTAAGGCACAGAGGGATCACTGAGGATGCTGACATGGTCTGCTACGTATTCCTTCACCATCTTCCAAAACTTTTCCCTCCTTGTGACACTAGGCCACGCATCAGGGTGAAGGTGCTGGCGGGGTGTCATGAAACTGTCCCAGGCCTTGGAGAGTTTCGCCCTGCCTCTGTTGAAACTGATGTGTGTTCCCCTCATCTCCTCGGTTGCCCAAGAAATTACGTACTCTGCCGCCAACGTAGTCAGCTGGAAATTTTTGAAGCAATTTTCCACAAGGACCTTCTGGTATTGCACCATTTTGCTAGCTTCCACAAAATTGTGGTAGAGGTTTTCCATATACCTGCGTCCACAAAATACAGATGGGTTTTGATATACCTCTTCAACTAACAACTGATTGAGACCTGCCATATATCAGTTCCCACAAATACTGCTTTTCTCTAGGGACTTTGGCATAGAGTCATTTTGGAAATGAAAGACAGAGGAAGAGGCAGGCCGTTCTGCAGGGGTGGTAGGGGTTGGGCAGGTGCACCTGGTCGGGGGCTAAGTGAGAAGTTGAAGAAGGTGCATGTGATTATGTCAAAGGATGCACCAGAGTTGGTTGAGTGACTTATTCAGCCTTCCGCTTCTGCAACCTCCTCATCCTCTGTATCTGCACCCTCCTCACTCTCTGCTTTGTGCACCCTCAAAGACACCACCACCATAGCCCATCCACTCGAGTCAGAGGAATTATTTTTCCATCTATTCCCAGACCTTACCGATGCGCAGCCATTCTTGAAATCGGATGAGTAAGAGAAGGTAGCAACGGCTGACACCCAGCTGTCTGATGACAGTACCCAGATCAGCCCAAGGGGGGTGCTCCCCGCTGTTGCTGCCTACTCCGGGATCTCTAATGTCAGTGGTGGTGAAGGTGACAGTGACATATTTTTATTTTTGGTGTGAGGTACACCTGCACTGCATACTTGACAGGGAAATTAATATAGTTAATCTGTTATTTCGGCCGGTGACATATGCCCTTTTTTTGTGTGAGACACACATGCACTGCATATCTGACAGGGAAATATATATATATATTTTATCTGACTGTTAGTTTGGCCGGTGAAAAAAAATATACCCATTTTTGGTGTTAGATACATGTGCACCTCATATGTGACAGGGAATTTAATATAGTTAATCCGTCTGTTAGTTTGGTGGGTGACATATTCCCATTTTTGGTGTGAGGTACACCTGCACTGCATACGTGACAGGGAAATTAATATAGCTAATCCGTCTGTTAGTTCGGTGGGTGACATATTCCAATTTTTGGTGTGAGGTACACCTGCACTGCATATGTGACAGGCAAATTAATATAGTTAATCCTTCTGTTAGTTCGATGGATGACATACAGACGTGGACAAAATTGTTGGTACCCTTTGGTCAATGAAAGAAAAAGTCACAATGGTCACAGAAATAACTTTAATCTGACAAAAGTAATAATAAATTAAAATTCTATAAATGTTAACCAATGAAAGTCAGACATTGTTTTTCAACCATGCTTCAACAGAATTATGTAAAAAAATAAACTCATGAAACAGGCATGGACAAAAATGATGGTACCCCTAGAAAACACAGAACATAATGTGACCAAAGGGACATGTTAATTCAAGGTGTGTCCACTAATTAGCATCACAGGTGTCTACAACCTTGTAATCAGCCATTGGGCCTATATATATGGCTCCAGGTAATCACTGTGTTGTTTGGTGATATGGTGTGTACCACACTCGACATGGACCAGAGGAAGCAAAGGAAAGAGCTGTCTCAAGAGATCAGAAAGAAAATTATAGACAAGCATGTTAAAGGTAAAGGCTATAAGACCATCTCCAAGCAACTAGATGTTCCTGTGAGTACAGTTGCACATATTATTCATAAGTTTAAGATCCATGGGACTGTAGCCAACCTCCCTGGACGTGGCCGCAGGAGGAAAATTGATGACAAATCTAAGAGACGGATAATCCGAATGGTAACAAAAGAGCCTAGAAAGACTTCTAAAGAGATTCAAGGTGAACTTCATGCTCAAGGAACATCAGTGTCAGATCGCACCATCCGTCGTTGTTTGAGCCAAAGTGGACTACATGGGAGACGACCAAGGAGGACACCATTGTTGAAAACGAATCATAAAAAAGCAAGACTGGAATATGCCAAACTACATGTTGACAAGCCACAAAGCTTCTGGGAGAATGTCCTGTGGACAGATGAGACAAAAATCGAAGTTTTTGCCAAGGCACATCAGCTGTATGTTCACAGACGAAAAAATGAAGCATATCAAGAAAAGAACACTGTCCCTACTGTGAAACATGGAGGAGGCTCTGTTATGTTCTGGGGCTGCTTTGCTGCGTCTGGCACAGGGTGTCTTGAATCTGTGCAGGGTACAATGAAATCTCAAGACTATCAAGGAATTCTAGAGAGAAATGTACTAGCCAGTGTCAGAAAGCTTGGTCTCAGTCGCAGGTCATGGGTCTTGCAACAGGACAATGACCCAAAACACACCGCTAAAAACACCCAAGAATGGCTAAGAGGAAAAAATTGGACTATTCTAAAGTGGCCTTCTATGAGCCCTGACCTCAATCCTATTGAGCATCTTTGGAAGGAGCTGAAACATGCAGTCTGGAAAAGGCACCCTTCAAACCGGACACAACTGGAGCAGTTTGCTCATG
Source organism: Bufo gargarizans (assembly GCF_014858855.1). NCBI lineage: Eukaryota > Metazoa > Chordata > Amphibia > Anura > Bufonidae > Bufo > Bufo gargarizans. Next base: position 442,209,022 of record NC_058080.1, read on the forward strand.
AGGAGTGGGCCAAAATACCTGCTGAGAGGTGCAGATGTCTCATTGACAGTTACAGGAAGCGTTTGATTGCAGTGATTGCCTCAAAAGGTTGCGCAACAAAATATTAAGTTAGGGGTACCATCATTTTTGTCCATGCCTGTTTCATGAGTTTATTTTTTTACATAATTCTGTTGAAGCATGGTTGAAAAACAATGTCTGACTTTCATTGGTTAACATTTATAGAATTTTAATTTATTATTACTTTTGTCAGATTAAAGTTATTTCTGTGACCATTGTGACTTTTTCTTTCATTGACCAAAGGGTACCAACAATTTTGTCCACGTCTGTATATACCAATTTTTGGTATGATATACACGTGCACTTTATACATGACAGGGAAATTAATATAGTTAATCTGACTGTTAGCTCGGCCGGTGACATATACCCATTTTTGTTGTGAGATACACGTGCACTGCATATGTGATAGGGAAATTAATATAGTTAATCCATCTGTTAGTTCAGTGGGTGACATATTCCCATTTTTGGTGTAAGGTACACCTGCACTGCATATGTGACAGGGAAATTAATGTATTTAATCCATCTGTTAGTTTGGTGGGTTACACATACCCATTTTTGGTGTGAGATACACGTGTACTTTATACGTGACAGGGAAATTAATATAGTTAATCTGACTGTTAGTTCGGCTGGTGACATATACCCATTTTTGGTGTGAGGTACACCTGCACTGCATACGTGACAGGGAAATTAATATAGTTAATCTGACTGTTAGTTCGGCTGGTGACATATACCCATTTTTGGTGTGAGATACACATGCATTGCAGACGTGACAGGAAAATTAATATAGGTAATCCGTCTGTTAGTTCGGTGGGTGACATATTCCCATTTTTGGTGTGAGGTATACCTGCACTGCATCCGTGACAGGGAAATTATGATAGTTAATCCGTCTGTTAGTTCGGTGGGGGACATATACCTATTTTTGGTGTGAGATGCACGTGCACTTCACTGCACTTTATACGTGAGAGGGAAATGAATATAGTTAATATGACTGTTAGTTCAGCCGGTGAAATATACCCATTTTTGGTGTGACAGGGAAATTAATGTACTTAATCCGTTTGTTAGTTTGGTGGGTGATATATTCCCATTTTTGGTGTGAGGTTTACCTGCACTGCATACGTGACAGGTAAATTAATATAGTTAATCCATCTTGTTAGTTCGGTGGGTGGCATATTCCCATTTTTGGTGTGAGGTACACCTGCACTGCATACTTGACAGGGAAATTAATATAGTTAATCTGTTATTTCGGCCGGTGACATATGCCCATTTTTTGTGTGAGACACACGTGCACTGCATATGTGCCCTGAATGCCAGCATTTCAAAATTGATTGGATTTCTAAATGCTGTAATTCGGTCTAGTGGAGAAAGAGACTTTTAAAACCTTATGCCGGTGACTGTCCCACAGTACTTTTCCAGGCGAGCCATCCCTGCCTTGCACAACCAAGTGGCAGACGAAATCAGTTGTGCACTGCACAACGCCATCTGGGTACATGCACACTGGGTAAATGCAGTGGTGGCTGGGCCTGAGGCAGATAGCAGTTTGGTGCATATCCTACCGCCACCGAGGATTGCAGGACATTTCTCGTTGCCTCCTCCTCCTACACGGCCTCTTCCTCTACCGCCTCCTCATCCGGTCAGCATAACACCTTCCCCACACCAACTTCAGGACAGCCAGGGGGAAACGAGTGGGTCTCCATGCAGGAGACCCATGTGCCGTGTTGCACTGTTTTTAGTACTCCACCAATATGGCCAGTGCCGATGACGCATTCCTCAGCATTACTATCCCACTTCTATGTCTCCTTGAAAAAACACTTTGGACAATGATGGAAGAGGATGTGGTACAGGAGGAAGAGGAAGAGAGATCATTTCCACGGTGTATTGTCCGAACGTGTGTTTAGCACGGCAGGGGGCGTAACCACAGATAAGCGCAGCCGCCTGTTTACAGCCAATGTGGACAAGCTCATGTTCATTAAAATAAACCAGGCATGGATCCCACAGGACTTGTCCCTACCTTGTGCTGAGTAAACAAGTATACCGGCCGCACCCAGCCATTGTTATACTCCAGCGCACTTTCTCTTTGCATTCTCTTTTCTATTTCCCAATGGGGTCTTCCCAAATTTCTTAAAAAAATATTTTAAAAAAATTAATAAAAAAGAAAAGTGTTGGCTACCTCCTCCACCGCCACTTTCAGCTACACCACCACGTCCATCGCCTCCTCAACCTCCTACTCCACTTTGACCTCTGCCTCCTAGTTCAAGATTATAATTTTTTGTTTTCTATTCCATATTATTTTAAGTCATTTCCCTATCCACATTTGTTTGCAGTGCAACTGTCCTGCTCTTACCCCCATGTTTCTTCCTTTTGCAGCCCTCTAGCCCTTACTACGACTTTTTTAGTGCACTAAAGTTTAGGTCCCCATTGAAAGTGTGTTTAGCATGGCAGGGGGCGTTGGTTCAAGTTCCCGAATTTTTGACCCGAAGTCCGGCCGGTCCCGGTGAACCTGAACATTCACGGGTCTGCTCATCCCTAGTTGATAGCTTTTTAATGGCTAACTGAAAAGATGATGACAAAATTGCAAGCCTTCAAGACTACTCAGGTCTCTTCCTCAGGCATGTTATAACACAGTATCTGAAGAGTCACATATTTAGGCTACATGCATGCAAGCATATGTATTTTGAAGTGCAAACCGCAGACCTGTGAAATACAGATACCGACCGAGTGCATGTTGCACTTTACGTGGGCACCTATGTTAAAATGACTATTCTTGTCCGCAAAATGGACAAGAATAGGAAATGTTCTATAATTTGCGGTATGGACACATGGATGTGAACAGCACAAGGATGACATCTGTGTTGTTTCTGCATTTTTTTTACGGACCCATAGAAATGAGTCCGCATGCAAGCTGCAAAAATATACAGATCAGACGCAGACCGAAAATACAGTTGTGTAAACACAAAAATATATGAGGTCTGGGAATGCAAGCTAATGACAACCTTTAATACACTCAGATCAGGAATAAATGTGTTGCATGGATTTATTTCCTTCTACGTCACTTAAGGAATTCAGACCTTCTTGGTGCAGAAAATTAATGAACTCAGGACTCTATCTGTAACTACTACAACAATTTACTGCTACAGCTGTTTGTTTCCCCCTCCACTCATATTGATCTGCTTTAAATCATCAATTGTCTTATCTACTTCACTATTCTCAGGTATTTGTGTGTATATTTTGTATAAATATGTGAATCTTCAGATATTGTGTTATAACATGCCTGAGAAAGAGACCTGAGTAGTCTCAAAGCTTGCAATTTTATCAACATCTTTTCACTTACCCATTAAAAGGTGTCAACTACTAAGGACTTTCATTTCTATATCTTCATTGAGTATTGTGAGCAGATTCTTAGAATTAGAATAGGACCATGCATGATACTTGCTGGGCAACATACAGCAACTGAACTGCCAGCTTGTACATACAACTCTCCATGTCGAATCAGATGATCAGGTGGGAAAGTTTCACTGGATTTACAGGGTTAGGGTCCATTCACACGTCCGTTGTTTCTTTCCTGATCTGTTCCGTTTTTTGCGGAACAGATCTGGACCAGATCTGTACCCATTCATTTTCAATGGGTCCTGAAAAAAAATCTGACATTTTTTTCAGGACCCATTGAAAATGAATGGGTCCAGATCTGGTCCAGATCTGTTCCGCAGAAAAAACCTAACAGATCAGGAAAGAAACAACGGACGTGTGAATGGACCCTTAGGTCGATGTCAGCAGAATGCCAGGCTGGGATACTATGGACCACTCACGTCCGTGTTCCACGGCCGTGTGCATTCGGCCTTAGTATGCAGGTATCACCATATGCCAGCTGATGTCTGCACTGGAAATATCTTAGTACACATTTTGACCACATTGAATAAGTCCACATGACACTTTGTCATGCTCATTCATATGGATCCACATTCTAAAATCAACAGTGCTGCATAGTAGCATTCAAAGGAATAGCTGCCCATGAGCCTAGTGGCAGAAGTGCCAGTTTGATCAGGATTGTATAATTTTTTTTTGAGATGCAATATTTTTAGATTAAAGCAGTATCTACTGTAGTACCTGTAATCACACCGTTTAATTAGTATTATACTGTATACCTTCACATTATCTATTATATATTGTGTAGCCTGTGGTACTTAAGGTTACATAGCCACCGCCTAATGTCCTGGGTGACCAGAATTTCAATCCATGTAGCCACATGTACAGAAGTAGTCTTACAAATTTCTACTATCATTATTTGATGACAAGTATACAAGTAACACTTCATTTTATTTAAATGATGTCAGCACATTTACTATAGAGGTAATTTTCAAGCAATGGACAGCATATTTTTATATATATATATATATATATATATATATATATATATAGAGAGAGAGAGAGAGAGAGAGAGAGTTCATTAAAATTAACTGTAGCATATTTTAGATGTATTTCTCCAAAGTATAGAATTTTCCAAAGTTCTAGTCATATAATGACACTGATTAGTTATATTTAATGAAAACCTGCCACACTGACCGCGTTGCCCAGTCTGTGTGCGATCATACATAACAGGATGAATTGAGCAGATTGATGTGTTGCAATAAATTATTCAATAAAACTGATAATTATTGCATTAAAAGGTTTTTCCTGCCTATGGCATCAATAACATGACGATATGCCATAATTTTTAAATTGTTGGGGGTCCAACTGATGTGACCACTGCCAGTGACTAAAATGAAGTTACTGTGCCCCTTACGTATTTCAATCAGCTCTTTTCTAAGGCCACATGATCAGTTATTTAACCAATCCCCTGTGCGTTAAATATATGTTTATGGTAATGAAGCACATTTTGTGACTATAGCTGTATGCGTTACTTGCATTTCTGAGAACTTGCATTGGATCTTCTGTATCGTGTCAATTTAGCAGCACGTGTTCAGAATGTTTTTACACATAAAAAGCAGTGTTAAGGGAAACAAATGTACAAAAATGTATTTCTTTAACTGAGCACTAGACTGAAATAGAAACTCAACTGAAAAGTTGTTTTCTGATATCTGTTCCTGCACAATACCATAATTAGTGATACACAGAATTCCCATGTGTAAATCATTCATTAGTCTCTCAATCTCCCTATTAACCAGTTGTCCAGATGTCCTTATACCCCAAGGGTACAGCCAGACAAAGCAGCGGATGGTGGATAAATGGACATGATGTGGACGAAAAACTGTGTGGCCATGTGAGCCACAATTGCTTGGTATTAGATAGTAAAAAAATCATAGTCATTCCTTTCTTTATCGTTAATGGCCACCACCACGTGTCGGCCACGCCTGGCTTTATCCAAAAGTGTATGTTTAAGACTCTGATTAGCAATAAAAAAACGGAAGTGCAGGTGACAATGTGGATCTCTGCTCTGTTGTGGAGATGTTGCTACATTAGTAGGAAACATGGTAATGCATGTTCATATGTACTGTCAGTGCATTCAGACAAAGTGCTGAACTGTGGATTTCTAGCTGGTATTTTTAACATTTTTAGCTGCAGAGGGCCATGAAAAGTTTCCTTAAGGTGAAAACACACTTACCAAGTGCATATTAAACCTATTAAAAATGTCTAGCTCAGTCTCTTTCTTCCAGGTGCATCCTTTAGTTATTCATGTCTATCACACTAATTAAATTCTCCCATCAACCCCCCTATTTTTTTATGTTCTTTTTCTGACAAATTCTTAGTAGATTGGTCAGCAAAGCACAGTTTTCAATCTGTTTAAAAGGGAAGCAGAATGCTGCACACTAAAGCCCAAATGGGCTCTGCAAAAAGGCCTCCAACATACTCAGGAAACAAGCCATCAACACTGTGACGACTCTTATTGTGTCTGTTATCATTAATGACAGTTTGACGTAAAAACCATGACACGTGACTGCCACAGTGGTATGAAAATGGATAAGAGGTCACCTTACACATATGTAAGATGGAGAGGAAACACATTTAAAGGAAGTTAGAGTCCAGATGACATTATGCAAATGCTTCTTTTGAAGAGATTAGCTGACATCACTGAAATAACAAACTTTACTCAGCTCTTTCATTTGTTCTACTGGTCGGCATATTAATTTAAAATAAATCATGTTTGTAATAATTAAAGTCACATCTTTCCATTAGTCAGTGACCTACTTTGTTCCAACTTCTATGATATTTCAGTCACTAAAAAGATCTAGAAACGAAGCAGAAGTATAGAGATTGGAGGGAAATTCTATAATGACACATACATCATAGTCTTTGTTCTACTTGTGGTGATGCTGTAAAGATTTTGGCACAATTACATATGCCATGTGTTCAAAGTCCGTGTAATAGTGGATGAATGTGTCTAAGGACCAGCAGAATTTGACTGCTAGCCAAAACATGAATTTTGTTGTGACAAAAGCTACACCAAGCTTAACCCTGTAGTTCTAGAACAAATCTCACAGAATATACAGTAAATAACTCACTTGGCATGTCATAGAGAAACTTTGGAAACTAATTCCTCTAGATTATATATATATAGTCTATGCTGTATATTTTGTGCTTACTAGTTTAGAAAGAAGTCATTTGAAGATAATTTTTTATTTTCATTTGATATGGTCTACTTACTAATTTGATTTATAGTTTACCACCTAATATCTATTGTTCTATATTAACATGAGACATATGTACAGTTGACCTTTTTGGGCGTCTCACACTTAGAAAGGAGACTGACTTGGCAAGAGGTGTGTAAGCAAACAACCCCCACCCCTGCAGTCTCTAAAATCAGCACTCAGGGACCACATTTAGCTTATTTTATATTAAAATTATAGACTGTCATTTTAGTCTTAACTTTTTATTATCATAATGCAGCCAGGGGTCCCAGTAACAGCCGGCTACATCTGGCTATACAGGTCATCTAAGGGTAACTTGTAAGCTGATCAAGTGACAGACGCATCCTACCATGAGACAAGTTTTCTGGCTAGCTATGCTGAACTGCATGATTTTCTCAGCAGCATGTCCAAATATACTCTAATGCAGATGTGAGTTGTGATTTCTAGATCCCTTAGAAGTCAAATTTTAATTTTTAGAAGTATTTTGACTAATACAAATAACCTGTGGCAATTACATATTGCAAACTCTCATCAGGCCTTGAATAGTATTGCCTTCTGGCAAATGCCTTTTTTAACCACTTAGCGACCATCCAATGTCTTTTAATGGCGGGTTGTGCAGGGCCTCTGTCTGCCTTTTGGCAACACCTTTTTGTCACTGTAGAAGAAGGGTTAACAGCCTTCAGAGCACTTCTGCACGAAGAACCATCCATTACAGTTGCGGTTCTTAGCATCACCTCCTGCTTCACAGCTGGGGTCAGAGGAAGCTCCATTCCTGGCTGTTAACTCTTTAATTGCTATGATCAGTTGCATGATCAAAGGGGACCCGTCCCTATGATGAGGTCACCAGGTTTCCCAGTGACTCGGTTGTAGACTGGGGTAACAATCTTCTGCCAGCCCTGAGGACCTACATAGGGTCCCAGGGCTGTCTGTTCAGGGAGCCTGCTGTAACAAAAAACTTTCCCCCTCAAAAACAAGGTCTTATTTAGAAAGAAATAAAAGTCTGCTTAAATGCAGAAAGGCAAGAATAAAAAAAATGTTGCTGGCAATTTAAGCCTTTTCTGGCCTGGATATTAGGGGTTATTGCATTTAACCCAGAAATTCATTGTTCCTCATTTCTTTCAAGACCTGCATTTTGCAAAGTTGTATACAAGAGTGGAGTACTGCAGCATTTAGAACCCCTATGGGTCTGTATTATGGGTTAGGCTTCTGTACGTATTAGCAGTACATAATACAAAAGAAGTGTATATCCAAGTCAGGGATAACAAGGCAAATTGGTATGGTAAATATGTATGTATCATTTCACATGTAATAAGACATAGGTGCTGAGATCTACTCCAATCCAGAAAATATTCAGATGTTTTCATTTCCATAATGTTTGCTTACCCCACAACAATCAGTAACACATATTTTACTATGATCAGACTTTTCCATAAGAAAAATGTTCCAATAGTATAAAAAATCTGAAAGATTGCATTATGCTGTAATACTAGAATATTATCACACTAGGAACATACTTTCATATGGTTTATTAAGATTGAAAAACATGAAGTTTTCAGGAATATTAAATTTGCTATCACGAGACAGCAGATGCAAAGCAGTGAAAGCCATGTTGATTTCATTTAAGCTGGCAAAAAATTCAGATGGCAAAGTGGACAATTCGAAGCTTCGATGCTTTTAATTGGCTTCTGCTACCAGACACTCCGCCACTATACTTCCCACTTATCACCCTACTGCAGTCGCCTGTGCTAATTCCATTAATCATATTGAAAAACCTGTTTATGTTTTATTGTGATATGGATTATTACATGCATTTACTATTCCCAATAGCCTTGATACAATTTCCTGTCTTTTCCCACATTTTCCTTCCATTTTCCTCTTCCAAAGTCTTTGGTCCTTTTCACATTTTGAAAGTTAACTAAACATTGTAAGGTAAAAGATACTGTGGGATAATTAGCCTTAGAATATAAACCTTTACAGACCTTTATTAACCCGTTCCCGACTACTTTACATATATATATGTTGGCTGTTGGGACTTTAAATATGGCACTACTAGCGGACTACATAGTCGCCTGGTGCCTTCTGTTTCAAACAGCAGGCACCCAGGACTTATGTCAGCAATTGGCAGTAACATTGATCGTGGACTTTTAACCCTTCAGATGCCATAGTCAAATGGGACCACAGCATCTGGAGGCGCGCTTCTGGTTGTGTTCCGGTTACCCCCGGTGGCCGCTGCACAGTTTACAGGCAAACTGGGCATATCATTAATTACACAGGTTAAGGCCTCGTTCAAATTCCTTGTCAGTATTACGTACGTGAAAAAAGAGTCCTTATTTAATGCGTGAAGATGTCCGTGAAGAATCCGTGTTTGGTCCATGTGTCCGTTTTAAGCCTCTGTGTGTCATCTATATTCCACGGATGTTGCTCAGCTGAAAATGTATTTCCAGAGCATTTCCTATTAGTTTTCAGTGAAAAACGGATGCAACACTGATGCCATTCGTGTTGTGTCCGTAATTTTCACAAACCTTTAGACGTCAATGGGCTTCTTTGGTCCTTATCATGGACCAAAGTAGTGCTTGTCTCCATGACCAACGGTCAGTAAAAAAAATGCTGTTGTGTGAACAGACACATTTAAATCAATGGGTGCGTGTGCTGTACACAGATAATTCGGACAGCACACATCTGTGAAAAACCGTAGACGAGGCCTAATAGATGTGAGGTCAAATGCAGGGGTACTAGCATCCACCACTACCTCTAAAGAACAAATTGACATATGCAACTTCAGGTCAGAACCGATAATGTAGATAGAATGAGTCAATTCTGGGTCACATGTTCGAGTTGGTGGTAGGAATCGGGTATGGATGTCTTGTTCAGGTTGCGAGAATAACTGTGGACGCTGGGTCAATTGGGATTAACAATAAATTAACTCGGTATAACAATTTACCCCTATTAAATCCCTTCCCTTCCCCCTCAAAGAGCACCTGTCCCAACATGGGTGACTCATAAACCTATATCCGATAGGACTCTTGTGCAAGCCCTAACAATAGATATGTTTCTACTGGTAAAAGAACAGGTATAATTACTGGGAAACAACATTAAGGTCCATAGAACAATAAAAAAACAAAAGGTGTATGGGCAGATCACCCTGCAGCTACATATGGTGGATTGTTGTTAAGCTTGTAACCTCCTGCTATTATAAGTTACATTTTAGCAGGATAGATTTTTAGTGACTACACTTTTTGTATAAAGCCTCCTATTCTGAAATAGACATATATACATATAAAATGAAAATGCTTATCATTTTATTAGTGTGATTATGTTGCTATTTTATTATTGATTCATGTAGTTATCTTTCCTTTCTAAATTTGTTTTAACTGTTGTTTTCCTTTAAGTCTATGAAATTGCATGTTTTCTATGGTGCTATTTTAATCCATCTGCATGCCACAGGCCAGACGCTGACCAGGTGATCAACCTCCAGAAAATATTTGGCACCCTCTCCCTTTGTGTATATATATTTTTATTTTTTATTTATTGGACATTAACAGTTTCTTTTTTCTTTTCTTTTTTTTTATAACAATGGCTAATCGGAATGTGTTTAAAATACCTCCTTCCATCTTGTATGCTCCCTTTACCAAGTAAATATATTGTGGAAATTAACTTTCATGCACACTGTATTCTGGTCATGTGTATATCTGTAGATTTTCACAATCTGTAGAATCACATTACACTGTGTTCAAGTGCAATTGAAAATAATGAAAACTGTCTGCCTTTAAGTGCAAAGATATACACAGTACCATTATATATATTTATACAGTATAGTCAACATTTTGTAGCTATGCATGTTTAAATACTAAAAACTGCAGTACTGCTGGATCCATATCTGACTGCTAGGTTTCAATTGACAGCTGAGGATTTGTGACTGGACCATGAATCAAAACGGCAGGCATTTATACCCCAGTGCCAGTGAGGATACATTGGGAATAACTTGGCAAAGGTAAAATTTTAATTATTTCCAACCCTACACTCCATCTCTAAATGACATTGAGACATAGCTCTGTTGTAGCTTCCCCCTACTCCCTCCTTCTCTGTCTCCTCAAAACATTTATTTACATATCAATATTAACCAAAACATTTGTGAGAAGAATTTTCTAAACACATTTGTTCCATTGTAGTTTTCACTGTGACGGGTGAACAGCTTGGACAAACCTGTTGGTTTGCTGAGTATCTGCAAAACGAGACTCGTTGACAGCAGATGACTTGCCCAGCAGACAATGGGTTAATCCATGTCTGGATTGTCGTATGGTCGCTGTCAAATACAGGCTTTTATACTTCAACATTGCTTTAAGGTACCACAAGCTTCAGATGCTGTAGGAAATTGGAGCTAAAATATGCATATATCATCAAGCAGCAAAAACACAACAAATATAGATGTGTGGCGTACTTATCCCTCAATACCCTAACCATTTGCAGTTATAACCGTATTTCCATACAAATCATCACATAAAGCGTACGCCTGTACACACAATGGGAAAATAACCAAAGAACTAACTAAATAATTAACATACTAACTGGTTGCTGATGGTACATTTATCATTTGTAATTTTACCATATTCCGAGGTAAGAAAACAAAAGCATGCCTTTCATAAATCACAAATAATCTAGAATGCTCGCCAACTAAATACATTGCTAATCATTTGTCACTCGCATGTTGGAAGTAAAATCTTCTATGATTACAATAAGAAATGCCCTGAACGGTTTTGTAGAATACTGCTGTTTTGTTGGCAGATGGGAATGCTACCTGTGACATGATTTTAATGTGGGTGATGGGTATTGTTACCTATGCATGCCTTTGATTTGAAACAATGATTGCAATTTGATCAAGATCTTTTGTGTTTCATATAGCACAAAGCATAAGTAAGAAAATGTATTTGTGCTTTCCTCTATGTTTTTCTCATGGAACTAGCCAGGGTTGGACAAATATTAGAATCCAGGTAGCAATTGCTATCTTTGCACTATATTACTTAACTTTTTTGGGTAGATTGATAGGAAGTTTCTTATTTCAAGGCCACTAAAGTAAAATGACTTTTTGAGGTGTTTAACTAGCTCCTAAAGTCTACTGTATTTTGTCCAGCCTTGACTTCGCATGTCAAGTCTTACCATTTGAAGCCTCTGAGTTTTGCAATATTTATCTTCTTTGTCTTTGGGGCATTTTATTGTTAAAATGTCCCACGAGAACTACTTCTTATGGCAAAACTGAGACAGCCTTGAATAGATGGTGTATAACTAAGGTAAGTGTAAGCAGAATGGTAAGGGCAGAATCATCATATCTGTATGAGATACTGGATTTTTTTTTTTTTTTTAGGCAATATAACAATTTGCTGTATGGACAGTTTAGGCCATACCTCTTATTAGTGTTGAGTGAATTGAAGTCCACGTGGTCGCAAATCGATTTTCCCTTAATGGCAGTAAAAAATCATACTTACCTCATCCATTTGATTGCGACGGGCCGTCCGCTGCCATCTTGATTGGAGATATCGCTCAAAGTCTCGTGCATGGTGATGTATGACGCCACCACGCTGGCCGACGTGATGATGTAATCACGGGCCAAGCTTCAATCAAGATTTCCGCCACCGGCCCGTCGTGAGAAAATGGATGAGATAAGTATGATTTTTTTATATTTTTTATTTTACTGTGTTATTACTGTCAGATTCCTCAATCCGCTATCAAAGCGGCATCTGAGGAGTACAATGACGAGGAGGAAGCGCAATCGCTGCTCTCTGTCATTGCACCCACTACTTACAATAAAATGTGCTTCGTGACGAAGTAATTTGTCATGGAGCGCATTTAAAAAAAAAAATCGGCAAAGCAGTCGAATCAAATTTTTAAATACTTTGCTCATCTCTACCTATTATGTTGATTTTTTTATAGTTTATTTTTATATGTAAAATTATGAAAGGGGAATTTAAATTTATAATGTTTTTTATTTTTTTTAAACCTTTTCATTTTTTACTGTACTTTTAATACAGGCTTTTCAGGCAGCTTATTTGTTTTGCGGACAAGAATAGGCAGTTATATCAATGGCTGTCTGTGCCGTTCCGCAAATTGCAGAACGCACACGGACGCCATCCGTGTTTTGCGTATCCCCAATTTGCGGACCGCAAAACACACAACGGTCGTGTGCATGTAGCCTTATAGTTTACATAACCTTTTTTGTTTACCCACAAGAAGACGCATTATTAAAATGATGAATAGTATGCTTTTTATAATAGATTTTGAATGTTGCAGAGAAAATAATCGTGACACTTTCTAATGCATATATTTTTTCTATTTGCTCTCCAGTTGGAGTGATGTAACTATTGTACTTGCTAGGGGGTTGCCATTATAGACATCCTCTCATGTGAACACATAAGAGCACATTTATGTTCGGGTGTGTCACATGACAGGATGTCCAGGAAGAGAACAGCTACAGAGTATGCAGTTAAGAAAAGTGTCACAATTTTGTATTTGCAAGCGTCTGAGTAACACAATCTATTTAGCTACAACTAACTACAAAAAAGTAGAATATCCTTTTAACCCTATTATAAAAGGGTTTTCCCCACAATGCACATTTATCACCTGCATGATCATAGGGAGGAAGAATTTGAATTGAGCTGTGGTTGAGCATTCGTAGTGGTGCTGCATTCAAAGTCTATGGGGCTGAGAGAGACAGCTGAATGCATCACTTGGCTGTTTCCATCAGTCCCATAGACATTGAACGGAGCAGAAGGAGATATGCCCAATCACTGCTCTTTAAGCTCCTCACTGCAGTTGGGTAGGTGATAAATGTCCATTGTAGAAAATACCTTTAAGGAAGAAACCCAGCAGTTGCTATTCATGTTTGAAATGGAATGGCACAGTAAAAGAAGTGTTTTTTTTTTTATGATGTATAAAATAAATATTTATTTGATAAAATAAAATATTTATTTGATATAAAAAAAGCCTTTAAAAAATAATTTCTTAAATCTTCCTTACTTAGTCCAAATATGCTGCTACTAGTGAAGATGTAGGACTCGCTAATCAGCCATGATTTATTTCCGGTGCTGCTCTCAAGGCCTTATAAATAATGACGACTATTCTGTGGACACAGCTCTCCATCCAAATGTCTCCAGATCTCTTCCAAAGAAATGGCTTGTAAACTGGCCAGACCCCCATGCTGCCATTCTCCAGGAAATGGATCAGCAATCCATTAAGATGCCATTAGATAATCTAATTTGTAACCTAATCTCTAAATTAGCCAGGACCCAGACTTGAAGCATGTTTAAGAGAAATAACATAGAATGGGGGAAATAAGTTTATATTCAAATTGATCGGAGTAGCTGTAGCGTGAAGAAGGATGTTTGTTTTTTCCCTCTTTTTGTGTAGCTGTGATCACGTCTCAGGCTGTCTGGTAACCAGGAGAAACGAGACATGATGTAATTCCAGATTGAACTTGAACTTCAGGGACTTAGAATGTGGGGCAGTGGGAACAATGGGCCATAGGAATCAATAATGTCCATTTAACAGACGACCATGTTGAGAACTCAGTGTTAACATTTATGGGAGAGAAACAGCAGGATCTGCTGTGTGACTAGAATGAGATGGTCCAGATACAAGATGTTGGAAGTAAAGAAAACAACTTTTTTCTTTTTTGTTCTAGCAAATGTTTTCTTCTGTCTCTTTTATTCTGTGAGCAGCCTCTGCAGATTCCTACAGGATTAAAATTAAAAAAGTGAACTTCTCTCTGCGCTAAACCAGTTGCCTGCTCTAAGCACTCTTTGTTCACTTAGGTATAACAAAGTTAATCTTACTTTTCCTGTCAAGTGATTTTGGAAGGACTAAAAGAAAGAGAATCATATTGTAGAGCAACTCCCACATGTGTTAATTGTGTTTGTAGTGGACAAGGGGCATTCCTTCTTTGTGTTTCTTAACTGGGGTAAAATTAAAGCTGCTGTATTGGTGAAAAAAAGCATAATGCACATCTTACCCAGTCTGAGACAGCCACGTTTTGCTTTTTCTTTTCAATAGTTTAAGCAGTTTTGTTTTTTTGATGGTAGATATCTAATAAATAAAATTCCATACAGGATGACCCATCCCCTTCGCCGCCCACCATTCTCATTTAGATGTTTTGATTGTGACATGTAAGGTAATTCTTTCATGTGTCCAAATACAGTTATGGAAGGTTTTAGAATACTGGGTAGAAAGGGAAAGCAATTTAGCAATTTATTCTAACTTGCGCAGGTTTGTTACAGAGTACAAAATATAGAAACTATTGCTTCTGTTGTATAGGGCTTGAGAAGAGCCATCAGAGTAATCTGTAAAGTTAGGATGCCCATACATTTTCAATAGTTGTTGGCCAAATGCTTGATTGACTGACAGCTATTCCTCCGACTCCTTCATACACATGTATGCACGATTCAGCTGAACATTCATGTGTTTCACTGGCAAGAGAGGAGAAAAAAAATTCTGCTAGAACAAAAGGATAAGAAATTAAAATTCAACTAGTCCAATCCTAGGCCCCATACACATTAGATGTCCCCACTGAAATCCGCAGGTTTGGCCAACAATAGTCTATGGTGTATGGGGGCCTTTGGCGTGAGTAAAATGAACATATAGCAAAGTCTTATTAAATTAAAAAGTAACTACATTACAAAGTACCTTTCAGAGGTGTTCCCCAGTGAAGACCCCTTTGTAAGTGAAGCCCTCATCAATCTGTCAATAAATGCTGAGATCGAAATTAATTAAAAAAGAAAATTTAGATATCTAAAGTTATTGCTGTTTGCCTATTAACATGTCATAGTGTTGCTTGGACTTCATTATAAACAATAAAAGTTCTATGTCGTAACTGACTGCTCATTTTAATTGCTAATTAATCCTAGCTCACATTTAACATTTCCAAACAAAAGTTTGCCCTATGTTTGTTTACTGGCTCCAACCATACTGAAGTGCCTTTACCGCACCTTAGGGTAGGTTCATATACAGCAGGTAAAACCGATAGTCTCTAGCTGCATAACTGGACACTGCCGGGCACCGCCGGATCCCCATTCTCTGTAATGAAATCCATCATAAATGATGGGAAAAATACCAATGTGGTATTTTTCTGGCAAAATGCTAGCATTTATGCTGAAAACCTGCCAGATCTCTGTCAGATTCCATTATAGTGAAAAGGCATCCATCGGTGTCCGGCTATGCTGAATACGGCAACTCTTATAGTCTGCTCCATTTTTGGAACAGAGTACCTGTTTTGTCTGCTGTACATGTGAGTCTACCCTTATTTTAATTTTCATTGCCTTAATATGCCTTCCCCTCTTAGCAAAGCAACCAACTGTTTATTTAATAAAGGACAATGACAGTAAATTTATAGGTGCGCAATATTTCACTGTAAATTGTACTTTTCCTGCTTTATTTTTAAATGTATGATGCATAATTAAGTAATATATCCAATAACCTTTATGATTTTTTTTTGCTACCAAGTTATAGTATAGCTTATGTACTAAAAAATGCAAAGTAGTAACCACGCTGATTACGGCGTCTCTCCCTGGAGTATAGAAGATTCAACAATTAAAAAGATGTACCTGCCGTTGAGGACATAAACAAGGGAGAAGATAACTCCCTTGACGAAGGAATACGATTATTTTGAAACGCGTGGGAAGGTTTTTTGGTCCTTAGGGGCATCCATAGAGGCGTGTGACGTCACACAGAAGCTCTCTCACAGCAATCACTTGCCGGCTTCCCCGCGGGCACGCTAGCTACCGGCCGGAACAGTGCACGACTATTGGGTGTCAGCAAGAAGCAGCAGAGGAGGAACATCGCACTACTATAAAGAGTAGGACTGAGTTATCTTCCCCCATTGTTTATGTCCACAACGGCAGGTACATCTTTTTAATTGTTGAATCCTCTACACTCCAGGGTAAGGTGCCGTAATCCGCGTGGTTACTGCTTTGTATTTTTTAGGACACAAGAGTATTTAATTGAGTACAGGCAGTTACTCATACATTAGTCACCCAGCAGTGGCTCTCTCTCTCTGAAGGAGGTGAGAGAGAGGCACCACTCCAGCGGTAGCAGAGGTGGATTTTCAATATAAAGTTATAGTATAGATACTGAAAGCATGTGGCACTGAGAGAATAAAAGGTTGTAAGAAAGACATTGGCCAAAAATGAAAAGACCAAATTTGCACACTTCATACGGTGTGTCTTGTTGCAGTTTTGATGCATTTCCATTCAAAACGAGGAGTGCATCCAAAAAAGAGAGCAATTATAAGCATTTTCTTTATATCCTTTATATTCCTTTATATATTTACTTTATTTAGAAAGTAAATATATACACCTGACCCATCTTGAAAACAGCTATCAAAAGTTTTCCTGTGTGAACCCGGTCTTCAGGGAGTCACAAAGTGCAAAATTAAATGGCAGGTTTAGTAGAACAGAGGTTGTTGAATATTTGTTGCTGGATGTATGAATTACACTATATGCAGCACATGCCTACAACACCCTGAGGCTGAGTTCTACTGGATGGAACTGGTATCACTGTAGAAATTTGTGGTGCTCGAAGTTCAGTTCAGTGGAACTCCAGTGGGCCAAGTGTTATGCCTGTAATATTGCTGATGAGATCTGTAAATGCCCTTTGCGTTATTGATTGCTCTGTTTAATGATAATTATTCTATGTGAGCAGTAAAGTAATTATGTTTGTTTTGTTTGGCTTTTCTTTTGCAGTCCTGGTACCTGGGCTAGTTTGGTCCCTTTCCAAGTATCAAACAGGACATCAATCCTGCCAAGTAATGTCCAAAACTATGGACTAAATATAATTGGAGAACCCTTTCTTCAAGCAGAGACGAGCAATTGAAATAAATGAAACATAAAATAGAAAGAATGGACAAGTGGAAAAGAAAAAAAAAAACACGAAAGAGAAGATATACTGACCAGCATTTGCAGCACTTACAATCACTGATTCCTTTAACCTTTTTAATACTTACAGGACCTGCAAAGCAATGCAAGATATTACTTTTCAGGACTTCGGAGCACATAAGGGGTTAAGGCGGAAACAGTCGTGACACTGAAAGGGTGGCTAATATATTTCACGGAGGGTAGAATGCAACTTATGTCCACTGGGAAATAGGCACTCTTTCTCCACGGCGATATATTTTATATGACTTTTCTAGATGCCTTAATAATTGCATGATAAGCTAGTCCTGTTTGGTTTTAGTCTTCTTGTTGTTTACGCATGGGAACACTTGTCCCATCTTTCTCATAAAGAAAGGCTGTGAGGCAGCAAAAGAGCTGCAAAAATGGGCCCCAAGGCCACCCCTATTATGGATCTTCTTACATAGAACAGTTGTCATTCAGCATGTGGAAAACAAACATTATGTGACCTTCAATCATTAATATCAGGAAAAGAAGTAACTACAAGAATCCCTGCTATACACCGTGCTTATTTTTGGTGTGCTACCCAACTTGTCAGTAGAGTTGTGTCCATCAGATTATCGCTGAAATTAATTGCCTTTGTACATTTACAGAAATCCCTCAGTAATCAATGGAACAATGGGATGTAATGCCCAGAAAATTAAATTAGAGGCAAGTGCTATTAAATTATTTTTTAATGGGGCATAATTATAGTTAGTCCTCTGGCCCTCTGACTCTAAACTGTAGGGCTTGTAAAGCTGTCACCTGCACAGTGCCAGATAAAGCCTCTGATTTTTACATGTGGTCATCACTGGTACTGACAGGAAAAAATAGATTAAAATTATTTAATTCCCTCAATATATGAGGGGCCTTTTAGTATAAAAGCGGCAAATCCAGACAAATCATGATTCTGAACTATAATATTAAATAATTCCTAGCACTTATATTGGTCAGGCTGCTTCTACAGAGCCGAATACCTTATTTATTTAATCATATCTGTTGAATTGGGTAAATGGGATGGGTTTCAGCACTAGAAAGGCAAAGCAATTAGGCAGAAACACATACAGTTCAAGCTGCTGATGTTCATCATGTAACGAAAAGACTGATACCATGGTGCTGTCATCATGTCGCTCCAAGAATTCAGATCTTCAAATTGAAAAAAAATTTTGCATGGCCTATAGAATTATGCCTCTTTATATCACAAGGTAAAAAGTAGTAAAGTACAGTTTCCAACAATTCTAATTTGCACGAAAATATAAAGTCCACATTACGTGCCTTGCCTTGAATTAAAAAAAAAGTGACATCACAAAATTTATTTTGCTGCATTTATTATCATTTTAAATCTCTACCATTTTTATGACAAAAATATTTTGTACTCCACAGGGAAAAGATCAATTATGTGACATCCTGGATTTTTTAAACAGTTATACATTTATAAAGCATATCATGGCTGTGTATAATTGCCGCTTAAAAATAGTAACCAGCAATATTTTCAGTATTTTGGTGTTTTTCTATTAATCTTTCATGTTTTTCATCTTCCAGTTAATGTGGGGATGGAGGGAGGGCGGGCAGGAAAGGGGTTAAAATTTTTACAAATTATGCAATACCACGTTTTGCCTATGTAGGTAGTGCTTTTAGCAGTATTTGGTTATTTTAGGTAATTTCGCAGATAAAAAAAAACATAAAAAAGAAAAAAAAAAAATTTAATGTATGCTTTTTTTTTTCAATTGACCAAAGTGGGTACTGCGATTTTTGCAGTGTGATGAGGTCTTTTTGTGTACTGACATGGAGAGGGAATTTTGTTTTATATATATGCGTATAAATATATATATAAATATATATTATGGGCGGGCGCTAGGAAAAATGAAATTTCAAGCTCTTTAGGAGACTGCTGTACAGCAGAATGCCCATATGGAGCGGCCATGACTGCAAAGTGACCCATTTTATCTACTGTAATTAAAAATTATATACATTTGACATCTCAAAAAGAGCAAATTTTACCTAATTAACTTGACCTAATAGAATGATTATATACCCTTGAAATACTGGAATACGTCATTAGTCTTGAAATATTTCACTGTAGCCTCAAGTAGCCTGGACCACAGGGTTTCACAATGAAACTGTTCTCAATGAATACAGAAGATACACAAATACATAATAGGGCATTGCACTTAAATTGCAGTTATTCCTACTTATTGTTTCATATTGACTATAAAGCCTTAATATTCTAAGGAGTAACAGTACATATATATATATATATTATGCTATACGTGTATGCATTTACATATACAAGTGTATACCTTCCTTTCATGACCACTAGAACAGTGTGACACTACATTGCCTCCTTTGGTAAGCTCTGTTTATACCAGCACACTAATGTACCCTACATGAGCATTATTCTGCACAATTCTTTCAGAGCAATTTTCCTCCACATTATTTGGTCAAGCATATCCCATTTGTCCTTTTATCAAAGATTCATCAGGGTTCCTTAAGCAGTGACCCGGCACAGACAGCAGTTAATTTTAATTGATGGCAGTCATTGATCACTTTACAAGGCAAAGGACAACTGCCCAGTGAATGTTCTCTATTTAATATGATTTTACTCACCTCCCAGTGTGAATGCACTCATCAGTTAAGTACTCATAAGTGAAACATGGCAGCAGAATTGTGGAACCCTGGTGACCACATCCTCATACAATTACATTTATTATTGTTCTCACTGCCAGTCACCTAATGAATAGATATGACTGGGATTATGTGGCGACTCCATTTGATTCACCCACTCAGGCAGATCACTAAAATGCTCAATAGCACAGCAGGAAAACATGAACTTGTGCAAACCACTACAATGATAATTATCCTTATATCAAGATGCTCATTAATCTCCTCTTTATTAGGGCTAGTTGTCAAGGACAATCAATATTACAAGGCTGTATTTGTATATTTGCACTTTTACCAAACGTAAAGGACATTTTAGGTATAATTATTCTCTTCTAATGAGGCCCAGAAAATTGCAGACAGTGTTTGCGGAATATATTCAGTTACAATGTTGTGCTGTGCTCTCTTATTTGATTTGGTTACCTTTTCAGCAGGGTTTCTTAACACGTGGTTTTATTTGATTGGAAGTTTTGTCATGGAGTAATTCATTGCAATTGCAACAATTAAAATTGTTAGAATTATTTGTTGTATTACGAAACTCATTAAATTTAAGAGACATAAGTTATTATGCCCTTACATACTTTGTGCTTTTCGACCACAGAAAGCTCAATGTTCTCTGTCTTAAGATGTCTCTGGAGGTATATTATGCAACACCTGTTGAGAAATCTTGCTCTATAAACTAAAGGAAAGTTTATTTCAATTTGACCTGCAACTTAAAAAAAATTTGCTCCAAAAAGGCAGTGGTCCTTCCCCATTGTTGAGATGACGTTTTAGCATTGCCACACATTTATTCATCCTTTGTGCAATGTTCTGTTTCTTTTTTAATTGCTTTGCAGTCTTGGCCTCTTGGTGTTGCCCCTGAAGTGTGTTTTCCCTAGAGTGACATGAACATTTTAAGGCATACTTTCTGAAAGGGAATAAAAACAGTGAAGGAAACTGTACATAGACATGGCAAAAAAGGAAATCCTAAATTATAGCAATATAGTTATGGGGTGAAGTTCAGATGGGCAGCTTGAAAAAAAAATATGTGAATGAATCTGTGAAGCTGTAAGTAGCGAGAAGTGAGGGTCTTTGTAAGGAACCTTGCCGACAGTTATTTGTACACTGTATAGTTTTGTTATGATTTTTGTTGTATTACACGTGCCCTCATTTGTAAAGCTACCTTTTTAGCATTTGCGATGGGAATATATTTTGTTTCCATTTTTTAAAGTAAACAAGAATATTGCTTGTATAGGAACTGGACTTGGGTTAAAACTCTCCGGATCCTTAATTTATGTATTTGAAAAATAATAAAATAAAAAAAAGTTTAAAAGTGCTGTCCATGTTAGGGTTTGTTTCAGAGTTGCCTATACTTAAAAAGTGTAGGTTGCTAGTCATTTAAGAAAAAAATGTAAATGGAGAAAAGTTATATTTTATGAAGGTTATTTTGTTGTATTTAGTATTTGAAAAGTTGGTTTTTGGAGCATTTCAGAATGTTGAAAGCATCACTGTCTTAGTACATATGTGACTGTCCTCTAGCAAAATGCATTATGTGATTGTTAATTCATGTTGGTATTTAAGAACTGAGTGCACCCAGCACTCCTTGAAAAAGCCTAGAATTTAGAGCAGTAAGTTTAAAGTCACACATGACCATGTCCTCAGGGAGCATAAATTTCAGATTTGCAACTTGTAGCTTCACAAGGACTTAATGGATTAGTTTGCATAGGATGCATTCATCAGTTATACTATCCATTTTTCTTTCTTCTGTATGAAACTATGGTTGGTGAAGACAAAAGCCAAATGGGACACCCTGTTATGTTGACGGATAAGGGAAGAAATATAAGGCCTTCTACATTTAGAAAACCAGGAGTCACTTGCATAGATTTGAAGTGTTCTCTGAGATTTAAAAACCTGTAGAAATTATCTCATAAGTTTTGTACAGTATTTTTGGTTAATGA